>NW_026947492.1:19610000-20962500 GCF_034190915.1 Cavia porcellus | reverse complement strand
CTAATTCTGAGCTTTTGTGAAAAAGCATAATTTCTATTCGTCTTTCCCCTTCCCTTGGCCCACTGTTTCCTTCTTCGAGATGAGCTCGGTACTACAGACTTTAGTAACTTGGCAGGGATGTGCAGGAAACATTGGCCCATGTCTCTGCCACTTTGCAGGACCAGTTGGACCATTTGATCTATGGCTTCTGCCTTTCTTTCCATCACTCAGAGACTTGGTTTTCCTTCTGGTTGCTTTGGTTCAGTGTCTCCTATGTCAACAAAATGATTGGCCCAGATGCCTTGACATAATGCCTGACACTCAAAAGCAGTTAGTCACTCCATGAGGAGGAGGACACAGCATGTTTCTTCCTGGAATTGTAGCCTCATATCCTAGTCTATCTGATAAAATAAAGTCCTGTTCAGGATTATTTACTTCTCTCTGTCTGCTTCCTAAGCAAACTCTTTGCACACCTACCATTAGCACCTACCTAACTTCCTGCTAATACCTAGCACCCACACTGGTCAGTAAGGCATTACTAAGTGTCTAATGTGTGGTCTTCCTCATCCCTCAGGCAAAATATCCAACCTATACAATTTAAAAGAGGAGAGGTTTATTTTTGGCTCACATTTTAGTTCATGGTCAGTCAGCTCCCAAGAAAAAAACAGCATGGCAGAGGGGCATGGAGAAAGAGAAACTGCTCACCTCATGGAGGAAGGGAAGTAGAGTGAAGGGAGGAGGTAGGTAGAGAGATGAACTTTTCAAAACCAAGCCTCCAGTGACCTGCCTCTTCTGATGAAACCTGCCTTCTAACAGCAAGTCAGTTGGAAGCCCCATAAACCAGTCACTTTCCAATGGTCCCACATATGAGTCTGTGTACCTCTTGGGGGACGTCTAGATATAAACCATAACACCTTGCAGGAGGTGGATAAAGGGACAATAAATGGAAAATGTCAGATATGGTTTCTGTCCCTCTGAAGATTATGCTCTAACTAAAGAAAACTTAGAACTATGAGATTCATGATATGAGACATGCAGAGCATCTCAGTTAATGCACCACCTTCTTTTTCAATTTAGATCTTTTCTATTTTTTCAGTCTTGTTTTAGAACAAAAGATGCACATCGTTCTCCTTTCCACAGCCCTTCTCACCACATGTGTTTTACCTCCTGTGGCAGGCAGACAGCCCATGGTTCCTCATCCTAATCTCCAGAGCCCGTGAATACATTAACTCACCTGGTGCAATAGTTTGGATTGTAGAATGTCTCCTACAGATGCATGTATTAAAGGCTCGGTCCCAGGCACCACTGTGTGGGCCATGCTGGAACCTTTAAAAGACAAAGCCTAGTTAGGAGGACGTTAGGTCACTGGCAGTGTGTCTTTGAGGAGGATTATGGGAGCCTTGGTCCCCCTTGTTACTCTTGCAATGAGGAGTTTTGTCCCTTTTCTCGTCATTAACATCTGGTACCCAAAAGGCAGTGAATCCATCCAACCATGGGTTGGAACCACTAAAACCACAGACCAAAATAAATCTTTTCTCTTTATAAATTAATTGTGTCAGATATTTTGTTATAGTGATGGAAAACTGACTAACGCACATGACAAAAAGGACTCTGCCAACATGGTAGTTGAGAACTTGAACACAGTTCTCTCTGTAATCAATAGAGAAACTTTTCTGAAAGAAAAAAAAAAACTCGTATCATTGAACTTTCTCTTTCTTCTGAGTAGTTCTCCCACTAAAGAGGCATGGACTCTCTCCTTAACTGGGCTGATTTTGACTCCCCATTCACTGGAAGGGTCAAACTTTAGTCCCCAGGAGACTGGCTTTCAGCGTGAGTCTGTTTCCTCATATTTTCTATTGAGGAGTTCAGGTACTCTATGGAAATGGAACTCCTGATAAACAAGCATTTCAGAATTCTTCAGATAAGCAAGCACCCCAGACTGATGATCCCCCCACCCACCTCATCTCTATACTGGGAAAAGGGAGAAGCAGCCCAGTGCAGCACTAGCTGACCTAGCCATCACCAACTATACCTTAGAGTAGGACATCTCTTTCAAAGAGAAACATATAACCCTCTCTTGAAAGGTGGAAACCATGAGTAGACACCTGAGAGAAAAAATAAGAATGAATGATAGGAAAAAGTGGTTATTCATAGTGACAAGACCAACCTGCTAGAGCTGGAACTTTTGTAATACCTGAAATGAGCCAAGGAAACAGGCACAGATCCCGAAAGATCTGAACCACCTGGCAAATGAGACCAGCCTTGGTTTTGGGCTTTGCACAATCCTTGTGTATTTTAAAATTGGAAAGTGATCTAATGCTTAGGATAAGGAAGATGTAGCCAAATGTCTTACATTGCTCTCGGGCCCATTGCCTGAGTTATCTTGGGCCCCAAACACACTGACATATGCGAATTTTCTTGGATTATTTATTTTGGTTTCAATGTACACAGTGGAGAACTCGATGTGAGCTTGGCTGGGTGCTTTGGAGGAAAGGGCTGTGTTGTATATGCATCTGTTGATGCAACTGGTATCCAGACCATCTGTGGGTGGTTCCTGCCGTTCTTAGCAACCGTCCTCTCATCGAGAATGAAGTCTCTTACACTGAGTCACTCGGTGACCACTGAATTTTATTTTAAGGACGTGTCCTAGATACAGCAGGCTTCCCACTCACCATGCAGAGGAGAACGCCCTTCTGGAAGAAGATCCCTGTGTGTCCAACAACCGCAGGTTGCACAGATGAGCTCTCCTTTTTGTCAGAGGCTGAAGGAGGAGGTGCTCACCCTGTGATCTACACTAGACAGAGCATTCAGAGAAAACTCTAAACTGCTGTGTTCCAGTGTGAAAGGTGTCATCCTGTCAGTCCATGCACAGATGCACGTGCATAACCATTTCCGTGTTCCAGAACAGTCAGCATCATAAAATCGAAAAACTAGAAGGGAGCTGAGAATCCAACTGCCTACAAATCACATGAATTTTCTTTATGCCAGTTTCGATAAAAGGTCATTCTGCTGGCTTTCATAGCTTCCCTGATAGCAGACTCACCACCTCACAAAGACATCAATTCTTGGTACCCATTGAACAGAGTAGTTGTGAAGTTCACCAAAATTCACACCTGTAGCCCCAGCAAATTTATGTCGAGGAATGTATCTAAGAAAGTAAATGAATAAATAAATTTATTGGATTTCTCTCTGTGCAGAAGGGAATTATTTGAGTGAATTAAAGAGCATACTGTAGGATGATGAATAATATAGAAGCCCTATATTAGCTAACATTTTCAATACTTGCCATGTGCCAGATACTTTCCAGAGAGCTTTACATATGTTGTTTCATGTATTTTTCACTTGGCCCTGTGTGTCCTGTGGTATGTGTGCACATATGAGCGTGTAGGGGCTGAGGATGGTACAAGCTTGTGAGAGAATTTCAAGACCAGCCAGCAGTATCTCCTCTTTCTATTGATTTTCCCCCCTGGGCGTCTGCCTCCCAGGAGCAGCGCAAACCATTGTACTTCACTGCCTTCCCCTATGAATGTGATCTTTCAAGCTAAGTTCCCTGAGGAGGTGAGAATTTTAAGAGGACTTGAATTGGGCAAAACTGGGAAGCAAGCAGCTGAATCCCTTGGGCCTTTTAAATGCATATCCATGCTTAATTATTTCTGATGTTCTTTGACAATACAGAATGTCTCACTCATGTTTTTGTTCTTAAACCTGGGCACCATCTGTACCATCTCCCAGGACACCACTATGTGTTGAGGTTCATGCATAGTGTCTCCGGCACTGCTTAACTGTCCAGCTTTGAGTGTGTCACTTGACTTTCCTGGAGCTGGACTAATTTCTGAAGGGTAGAACAGGACTGAAGCACCCACGTTCTCAGCTGCACTCAGATCCTTCTAAAGGTGTAGACATGTTCACTCCAAAGAAATCTTTCTTTTTAATGCTGCTCTTGAAACTTGACCAATTTTTTTTATTATAAAGTAGGATTTCAATAATATAGAACTACTTTCTTATTAAAGCAAAGGAGAAACATACCAAGCGTGGTGAATATTGTACTTCAGGTTAATTATGAAAAGCATTTATTAAGGGTTGCCACTAGGAAATTGATAGAAAATCAATTACACAGTAGTTAAACATCCAATAATATGTGTATTAATGAACAGTTCCTGTTTAACATCTCTTATGAAATAATGGGCTGTGCTGGAGATTTTGGTAGCCGAGCAGCAGCTGGGATATCTGAGTTAACTCTGCAGGAGCCAGGTTTTATCAAAGAGCTCTGTGTTCATATTCCTTATTAGCATCATGCTAATATTCCTCATATTCCATGAGCATCATGCCTCATGACAGACTAGATAACCACACCTTCTAAGAGTTTCCCATCTAGACTGGGGTCATAGGCTGTACCAGGGTCGTCTAGGTCTGTCTAACAGGAAGATTCAGACCAGCTCGAGAGTTCAGGCAAAGAGTGCTGTGTAGGATGACACTGACATTTCTAGACTTCCTAGATATGTGAAAAGCCATGGGATCCTTTCTTACTCCTATCCAGCCCTTGGCTGCTAAGGAAGTACCCGCTCTTTGTTAGCGGCCACATTATCTCCCACATGCTATGTGAGAATCAAAACCAGAATTCTGTGTTTTGAAATTGTGTTTGTACATTCTGTGTGCGTGATGTGTAACTCAGCTCAGCTATGGGCCTTTGTTTGTTTGTTTGGTTTTTGTTTCTTTGAGACAGGGTCTTACTATACAGTTCAGGCTGGCTGTGAGCTCACTTTGTAGCCCAGGATGGTCTGGAACTCACAATAATCCTCCTGCCTCAGCTTTCCAGCTGCTGGGACTGTAGGGTGTGAGCCACTACGCCTGGCTCCACTGTAGGTTTTTGCTTTTCGCTATACTATCAAATCAAACGTGATGTCAAGACACTAAGGTGTGCCTAGTTCTAAACCTGCCTGGACGCCCACATTTCCAGCCTCACTGAGGGTTTGTCTTGAATACCCATCTCTACTTCTACAGGATGTGAAGTGTGCTGGTATTGTTTTTCAAGGAATTCACAGCTTGTTCCTTTGAAATCTGACCGTGGTAGAGTCCCCAGTTTAGCCAATTCACAGATACTTTGCAGAGTTATAAGAGAGGTGAGAGAGAAAGCAAAGAAGGAAAGACAAGAAGAAAATAGTGGTGTTCAGACAGCAGTTAAAAATGAAAACCAGGGGATTTAGAGAAAGGACCTCTGCAGAAAAGGGCGGCCCAGGACTGGGAGGAGCTGAGTGAGCAAAGGAGCCTAGGAGTGAGCGAGCTCTTGATTCAGGAAAGATGGCTTTGCCATTGTTTGACATTCTCAAGTCATGAAACCAAGGTGGTGAGAATTTGGCTCCATTGCCTGGCAGACAGGTTCTGGTTCTTTTGTGCTACTTGGGAGCTGAGTTGCTGGGAAATTATTTAACTCTTCTACACCTGAAGATGTGATAACCGAGTGGTTGTACCAAGTACTTGTTACAAGGCCTGCCACACCCTGGTTATACCATAAATGAGTTGAATGATGTGTGTACAATGGCATTTCCCTTATACGCATTTTGGGAGACTAAATTACACAAATGTGTTTAGAACATTTAGTACCTTGCCTGGTACACAATGCATACAAAATTAATAATAACACTAATTGTTACTACCACTACTATTAGAATATACAAGCATTTGCTTTTCTGTAGCCATTTAATCTTAGCTGATTAGCTGAGCAATGCTCTTCATGTTATAGATATTGGGACATGTTTTATGAGCTCTTACTTTAGTGATTGCCATAAAACATGTTTTTAAGGCGTTTTAAATAAATGAATCGATTAGTTTGTAGAATTTCAGAATGGAAAGGAACCTTATCTGAACAGTTACTGTAGGTGTAGACTTTATAGACATAGTCCATTAATCTTTTTTTGAGTATGTATGACTAAATAAAGGATAATAGTGTATTATTAATGGTGAAGCTGAGACTCAGAACTGTTAGGTGGTTTGGGTGAGGTGATTAAGTGCAGAAGGATCAAACCAGAAAGATAGCTCAGGTTTGCAATGCCCACTGTGGAGGAACCGAGCAAATCTTCCCTTGCCAGAGACGCGAGTTGCTAGCTTAGCTGTGAAGGCTCAAGGTCACACTGTAGAGCAGTGGTGACAGAGCTATGGCATGCGTGCCACAAGTGGATGCGCAGAGCCTTCTCTGTAGCATGCAAGTTGCCCCAGCAGTGGAGCATCACATAAGAGTTGTGTTCGCCAAACTAAAACCTCAGTGTTCAGATTTAATCACGGTGTTGACATTTTGCAATAAGTTTTGTATTGTAGTTTGGGCAGTTGGTCTCTAAAAGGCTTGCCACCAGTGGTCTGAGGTGTAACTACTCAGTTTGCAGTTTAAGGGGCCTTGTATTCATTTCCTAGGGAGGAATACAACTTGAGTTCTGGTATATTACCTCAGGGTTTTGTTCTTATAAGGAAGTGGATCCCTCATTCTGAAGAACTGGGTTAGTACTCTGAAATCTTAGCAGTTTTGGTTAGGGTTTGTGACTCTTGGAATTTCCCAGTACCCAGGTCTGTTTCTGGGGCTCACGGTGGCCCCAGGGGAACACCAGTTATCAGAGGGTACGGAGAGGCCTCTGAGCAGCACCAGGCAAATGGTGAGGGAGGACAACACGTTTGGCGAGGAGAATGGAGACTTTGCTGTGTGGACAGCACAGCCCTGCCGACCTTGTGTGGTGGGTTGGCCTAAGGGGATGTGTATAGAAAGAAGACAGAAGGAGAGAAAGAATGGCCCCTGTGATACCAGAACATGGAATCTTGTGACACAGAGATGGTAGAGACAAGAATGAGCCAGAAATCACAAGCACACGTGTACCTGTAGGGCAAAGCTCTATTGGAATTAGAGGAGGAGCTTCAGCCAAACTGGGCTTTTAGGACCAGGGACTGACTGAGTAAGAGAGGGATGGAGCTGCTGCTCTGAAAAAAGAAAACAGTTCATTTTTATTAATTTTGTGGAGCGGGGAAAAGTCTGGTAACTTCCATTACCCAGGAGCATGGTTCCAAAAGATGTTGCTTTTTGTGACAGGTTTGGAACACCAGGTAGTCATGGTCCACTCACCCCAGAAGCGGTTGACTTTTTATTTAGCTGACACCATCATTCTGTGTAACACTCCTGGCCTTGTGGGTCTGGGCTGTGTTAGGGGCAAAGGGTTTCAGGTGCTTGGGCTTGGTGGCTTCTGAAGAAGCACAGGTGAGAGCACAAAAGGGGTGGGTGAGAGGGCACACATACCACTCTTAGGGAACCGCGAGGGCAGAGAGAATCTTATACCTTACTTTTGGACTAAACGTTTTTAAATGAACTGCAGTGTATCTATAATCAGGTCTGGGTAGACCCTGGTAGCCAGAGTTCAGCACAGCAAAGGGGATGCCAGAATTTGCAGGGGTGCTAAGCCTTTTATTCCCTTTAGTCACCCATCAGATCTCTGCAGGCTCAAGTGAAGGGTCAGTGTTTTCAGCAAAAGTGGCCTTCAGGCCCCTTAGAAGTGATCTGGGCAGCTGTTATTTACCCACACATCAAAGTGTTATCCACAGCAAAGCTTGGGAAGCTTATAATGTGCTGCCCAGTTGTGTGATTTGCAAAATGAGTGATGTTTAAGTTGACTAAAGGCAAATGAGATGAGGGGACTATTTACTCCCCCTTCCCCCTTGATAATAAGTTTTCATTTCAGACAAACATTCTGTTTCTGTGTCTTATCAGGATCTCATCACAGGTCTGCTGAGCTATGCCATGCTACAAAGGATAATACTTTAGCACACCCAGGAGTTTATTCCCTTGTCCCAGCCTTCTGTCTCACTATAGTGGGCCCTGTCTCAACGCAAGAAGCGAGAAGGGTATCCGAGGACCTGCATATTTGGTGTTTTCTTCTCTGTTGCTCTGTGTTGTAGCCCCAACCCTTTGAAAACTTCAGTTTGGGGAGCTGTTGACACCTAACAGATACTCAATGTGTGTTTGATGAATGACTGAATGAATGAGTGCACCAATGGATGCACAGAATCTATAACTAAAGAGGACCTTACTGGACTTTAAGAAATGAATACAACCAATATCACTGCAGTTATTAACTCCCACAAATTACTAACAACTTGGCAATGCAGAATTGATAGACATGTTGTGCTTATTGTTGGCACCATCTCAATGGCGGCCCACCTGGGATGTTTCCCTCTTTTCCAGCTTCTTCAGGAAGTGGGAAGGCCTCTGTGTGGGAGGCCGTATGGGGAGGAAGCATCTGTTTTGAGTCTAATGAGGCAATTAGGGTGGAGGCAGGTTAGCAGCTTCCCCTGAAGGCACCAGAGAAACTTGAGATCTGTTTGCCCACAGCCTGGAGGGACATTTCTGAAGATTTGCTAAATTGCAAGTACAGATGAAAATGGTCACCGAATGGCCCCAGGCCACGTTCTTCTAGGGACCTTGTGGAGACAGGGACTGCGGAATGACTTCTGTGAACAGAAGTGATGTGCAGGCTGGAAGGGGGGTGAGGAAAGCAGCTTTGAAACCATTCCGCGGTCTCTCCACAGGTCTTTTCCCACCTCACCTGTAGAACCGACAGAACCGCCACTTGTAGCTGAATGTCACTGAGAGAAAGCCAAAAAGGTGTAGATAGATACTGGGGACAAAAGGAGGATCACAATGGCATTATCCTTATAAAAATCACACTGGACAGAGGAGAGATTTGGAGTGGGAGGGCCGAGAACACTGGCTGAGAATCCACAAATGTGTCAAACCAGTTTTGTCATTGCCAAAGCAAACCCGGAGCAAAGCATAAAGGAGGACTTGAGCAGATAGAGTCTGCCAGTGAGATCTAATTTGCTTCAGAACAGAGAAAGTTACAAGCTCCCCCCTTGATTGGAGTGGGAAAGGTGAGGTAGACTCATGTAGGACTAAAGCAATTCGGTCCAGATAGGAGTCTGTAAGCCAATCGGATAAATCTCTTCATTAGGATCTTGAATGAAAGGCAAGTGGGAAGAGGGCAGAGCACAGCCTGCAGATTAAATCTGGTCAGAGCCAACATTCGATGATCCCCCATGCTGTTATCCAAATGAAAGTTAATGCAACTATGAATTAGCAGCCCCAGGAGCAAGGAAGGGGGGAATTCAACTCCGTCCTATTCTCCTCCCTTCTAGAGGGAGAGGAGCCACAGGAAGCTGGTGTGGCTGTCTCAGAGTACACAGGTATTGGGAGGGAATGGTGGGGGCAGAGGCCCCCTATGTGGGTTTCCCCATGCACCTCTGGGGAGCAGACTATAGCAGTGCCTTATCCCTGTTTGGCCAGCTAGGACAGGGAGGCAGATCTTTGGCTTTATGGTGACTGAGAGATCAGTGACCAAAGAGCCTATCCCTGTTCTTAACATCTTTCTGCCAAACCTTGGGCAAAGTCCCCTGGCAGGCATTTAATGTCGCCATCAAAAAGTATCTGCCCAACCTGAATTGCATGCTAGTGTGTGTCCCCCAAAGCTTGACATTGGCTCTTTCCGCACTTTGTTTTCGCACATCCAAACAGGGTCACTGAAACTAAAAGGACAAAGAGGAGCATGGGTGGCCTTCCTTCACCTATGGAAATGGCCTTTAATGCTCTCCGTGGAGGCATGTTGGCCCTTGATGCCTCAGCTCAGTCTTTCTGGTCCCAGTGACCCTGCAGTTGTGCCCTTTCCCCTGCCCTCCCTTCCAGAAGCCACTTATGCTCTGTGATGTATTCCGTATGAATGTCACTGTCCATTTTTCTCCTGTCTGCTGACTTAATCTTGCTCTGAGCTTGTCCTTCACCCATGCTCTGTGGCATGGAGCAAACAGGCCTGTACAGTCCTCAAAGGCAAAGCCAGCCATGTCTAGGTGCTTCTAAATGTACAGGGAAATCTTTGAAGTGAGCCTCCTTCTGATGGTGTTGATCACAATGGTATCAGTCTGTATGGAAAAGGGCAGAGAAGCTCTGTTAATAGCTCCAGGAGCCAGGCATTCCAAGTGGACTCTTCCTTGTCCCTCCCCAGAGCAAAAGCACTAGAGACCAATCCCAAGATCCCAAAGAGAAGGGCCCAGCAGAACAGGACCTGAGCCACTGGCACTGATGGCATTCGTCAGAGATCTTTGTGGGCACAAGTGCAGAAGCAGAGCCTTGTAGCCCTTTGGGTGGTGAGAGGAGTTTACAGATTTGGCTTTGAGACACTCAGACAGTGAAGTATATGGTTGCCTGAAGAGCAGGAGGTTGACCCTCTATGGGCCCTGGGATTCAATGGGAGCCCCCAGAGTCTGTGTAATAAGTGCAGGAGGAAAGAACCATGCACGGAGACCTGAAGTTTCATCGCACTAAAGGACCTCATTCATCACAATAATAATACAGACCACCCTCCACCATGCACTGCATGGCTCTCCGGGTGAATGCAAGTCTCTGTCCCATATGGCAGCTGTTGGTGCCATCTGGCACTCGGTGGAGCTTGAGCGATCCCCGCCAGCTGGGGGAATGAGGAGTGCCTGAGCCCAGCCATCAGGTGAGCCCTTCTGCAGAATGGGTCAGCTCCTTTGCTGCCTTGGCAGGTTGATGTAGTAGCCAGCGTGGACTGGGCCCTTTGGTACACATGAGAGCATGTTTTTGATGGTGATGATGATGGTGATGTGATATCCTGTCAGATGTACTCAATGATTAGATGCATTTATTATTTAATCTCTCCTCAACTATCTGATTGAGAAAGCCGTTATTCAATTTTTACTAAAGAAAGCAAATTAAGACTCAGAAATGAATAACTTGGTCACAGTCGTGCAGCCCTTTAGTGATGTACAGTGCAAAAGTATCAACCATTGAGACATCATGCGTAAGACTCCATCCTGGATATGCTGTATTCCAGAACACCTGGACTGGAAGAATATTTAGATATCACTGGACCCAACCTATATTTAAAAAAGAAAAACTAAAATAAATAAAACATTCTTCTACAAGGATGCCACCAGGAAATCCCAAGCTGGTATAAAGTCTGTCCCTCCTAATTCTCGTCCTTTGGTCTTTCACCCTTGGAAAGCTCATCCCTCTTTGTCTTTTAGCTTGGAATGCTGCAGTATTTTAATTGTTAGGGAACCTTTTGGTGACTTCTCATGGATTAAGCCCATGATGAATCTAATGTCTTCTAAAAATAACAGTGAGGGAAGGCTTGGGTCCATTGAGCAGTTGAGCTTGTGGTTACAGAGATTAATATGGGGGGAATCCTCTGTCCTCCCCAGGTGCATCGCCTGTCTTATGGACCTCTCCCAGCCCATTCCGTAAACACCGCAAGGGTTGGAAGCATCATGTTCTGTTCCCGTGATCTTTGCTCAATCCAGGTTTGTGCCTGAAGTCTTCGAAGAGATGAAGAGGAGACAGTGGAAAAATGACCAGTTAGAGCCTTCCCTCCCTCACCTACTTGTGCCCATTGTCCTGGTACCATGCTCGGCTGGCTGCACAAGGGGGCTTTTGGCTAAACAGTGATTTGGGTTAGGATTCATTTACATGTTTTTAACCCTTTCCCAGGCAGTTGTGATTATTGGCCAGACTTGAAGGCACTTCTGAAGACTGCTGTCACTAGGCAGTGAGATCAGAGAGATCCAGTGGCAACCATGGACAGGTGAATGAAAGATGGAGATTTTTTTGGTTTGTCTTTTCCTTAACTTCTAGGCCATTGCCAAAATGATGCTGAGGATGATTCCAGCATCAAGGGACAAGAGAAAATGGACATATGTACACAACCCATTATTTTCATGCAGATAGAAATCTCAGTAATTACTACTTCTTGTCATACATGAAAGCTCAATTGAAATAGAATCATGAATGGTGTCTGAATTATCTATATCAAGCCTTCTGTGGGTATTGTTCCTGGTACTCAACAGATCAAACTTCTATCAATCTAGGTAATTACCTGAATGACTGAGCTCGCTAATAATAGCAAAAACCAGTCCCACAGCAACCCAGCCATACATGAATTCACTGGGGTAACTCAAGCTGATGGGCTGGAGAAAGGAGCGACCCAGAGCACAGTGCCACGTAGGGCCAATTGTTGCATCTCATCTGGGGCTGTTGGCACTAAAGAACAAGTAACTAGCCACAGGCACAAAGGCGTGGGGACAGACAAGTCAGGGGAATTGTGAGGTCTCTCTCAGTTGACCCTAAAGTGAAACATGATGTGCCACGTGATTGGAGTGACTGTGACAAGTTCAATATGAAAAATGTGACCTTAGAAATTAAAATAAATGTTTGGTCTCTTTCTGGTTTATCAGAGGGTGTTGAAAATGCATGTGTGTGTACATTAAACACAGACACACACACACATACACACACACACCATAGGAATACAGAAAAGTAACTTTTCTCTGTTGTAAATTTAAATGAAGTCCAGAGTAGTGAAGGCCATTTGTAAGGTCTGCTGAGCTAATGGATTCATAATGACTTTTAAAGCTTCACTCGGGTAAGAAATACTGTTCATTTTTTAATTGCATATAATTATACTTTTTCATAATCTAGGGCAGCATAGCAAAAGTAAATCTACTGGCTTAATTATAAATCTTTTTATTATCTGGAACCCTGCTGAAGTAAAAGGAAAAAGAAAACAACTATTGTTTTTCTAATCTAAGAAAAAGGATTTAAGCTGTATATGTCCTGGGTGTTAAATGAGTTTCGATCCTTTTGATGGGAGAACCCTGGTCCATTCCCACAGTCCTCTGTGGAAGGCTGTGTAGAGATGTAGAGGGCACTCTGACCTGCCTGCCTCCAACCTGCCTCTTGTCCTGGGGCATGAGCCATAGCTAATCTGTTCAGTAAGTTTGAAGAGTCCATCTTTACCTCTGCAGGTAGACTGTGGGAAAAGCTTTGAGTTTGAAGGGGTTGGAGGTTGGCAGGTGAGGGCGGAGGAGGTGGAGAGAAGTCAGAGAAAGTGAACCTTCCAAGAGTCTAACCAGATTTTTCTTTCTACTGGGCTTCTTGTAATGATTCCCCCCAGACCCTTGTATGACTCTGTGGTTCATGCGAGTTGCCAAGAGTGACCCTGGGGAAGGAGATATGCCTCTGAGAGGCACAGCGTGGCATGTGGATAGGATGATGTGCAGCTTTTACGGATATAGGACTTGCTGAAATCTGTTTCTTGGAAGGTAGAAATGCTGAACCAGTCCCATGTAGGAAAATTGTGTCACCTGGGAGGAATGAAGGCAAGTTGGGTCAAAACATCAGTGTCTGAGGAGAGGAAAGGACGTGTTGCTTGTAACAGTACCAGCGTAGCCTTCCAAGCCTGACTCTCACTTTGCCTTGTCTCCCAAGTGGGAAGCATGCTTGCAGCCTGCCTGAGGAGCCTGCCTCCAGGAAACAGGGCCTGGGGTAGCTGGGAGAGGGCCTGAGCACTGGAATCTGGAAAACGTGGCCATCTGGGAGGTGCCACCACTCAGAGCCCTTGCAGAGGGATGTAAGGCTTGTCATTCCCTTGGCTCAGAAATCTGTGATCCTTGTAAACGTCTCCTTCATCAGGTCTGGATGCTTCTTGCTAAGGCAGATCAGTCCTTCAGCCATGGTGGGGGACCTGAACTGGAAACCCAGAAAAGAAAGCAAGCTAAACTCTCAAAAGTTGAACAACTCACATGGGCCAGACAGAGATGAATGATGTTGCCACCATCTCAGAACAGGGGAAGGGGTGAGTTTTTGAGGAGAAACAGTTGTTTGCAGTTAACACCTCCAAATCGCTCTGCAGTGTTCTGCCACCTTCTTCCAAGTTTAACTCAACAGGCAGAGACCCCCCAGGACAGCTCAAGCATGACAAGCTACTGCTCCTGTCAGTGGCTTAGCAATGACAGCCACCGCTGCTGCATGCTGCAGTCTTCCCACACTGAAGCCTGTGTCCTACTGGCCAGGTAGGCTGGCCTTCACGCTCTGCCTCTTGCTTGTGCTGAGCCCCAGCCTGCGGTCCATAGGCTCCATACTGCTGAAAAACATCTTGTTTTATCTATTACAATTTATCTATCTATTACAGTCTAGACTGGAGCATGCCAGGTAAGTGTGCTACCACTGAGCTAAACAACCAGCCCATAGGGTTTTAATTTCTAACTCTCTCTCTAAAAGAAGCAGACTCACATCTCCAGTGTGAAACTCCCCAAAGTTCCCCTACATCCTACAGGCAGTGTGGACTTCCTGGAATCAGTGGGCTTGAAGGTACACAGTGCTTATAAACAGTGACAAGACCGACACACTCAGGAGTGTTCTCTCTGTTAAAACATAACAACTGCAACACACGCAAACACGGTGAGTTTATCTGTCTAACTGGAATCCACCTAAAGATTACCCAGATTCAATGTGTTAGTAAGTAGGAGGGACATAGAGGAGCATGTTATCTCTCATAGCAGACAAAACACACGTCAGTGTAGAACACCTGTCCACCACTTGGTAAGATCTTGAGTAATTTATTTGATTTGTTTTAGCCTCCATGTCTGTAAAACAAGGACAACAAAACCTTACCTGTGGAGTTGTAAAAATTCAGGAATGTAGAGAATTGTTCATCCATGATGAAGAATGAAATCGTGTCCTTTGGAGAAAAAAATGAACAGAACCGAAGACCATGGTGTTAAGCAAAATAAGCCAGACTGCGAAAGTTATATCACGTTTTGCTTATGCAAGAAACCTAAAATATAAATAAACAAAGGGGGAGGTGGTAGGAAGTCGGCAGACTATTGAAAATGAGGGAGCGATAGAGGGATTGAAAATGACCAAGATGTGCATACACCAATTTCCCAAAACAAACATCACTGTTCTGTACACCAGCATGTGCTAATTTAAAAAAAAAGACCAAGCACCTATGCTTAGAGGCTTGGCACCTACTCCCTGCTCAGTAGGTGGCTTTTGCTGCCGCTTTTTTTTTTCTGTTACCTCATTAAATGTAGAAGCTGGGCCCAAGCCCTCCCTGCCAGTTTGATCTTGGATGGGTTATGTAGGTTTTTGAAGATTTCATTTTTGCATCTGTGAAGTGTAATCATTTCTACCTCAGCAGTTAGGTGTAGGTTTCAACAATGTATAGAAAAACCCAGCCACGGTGGTTTAGACTCGTAGGGATCCATGGGCCCCCTTCTCCGCCCTTCCAGGGAGCCTCTGTGGGACCTGTTCCATTACGTCCCCGCATGGGGACCAGCATGTCTGTGACACTTTGGGGCTGCTCCTTGGCCTTCCTCTGTTGTCTCAGTGTAACTACTGTTTTGTTTTCAGGTATTACCCTCGTTTCATGCAAGGAGGAGGAAAAAGGAAGGGGTAGAATATCTGCTTTGTATCATAAAAGCAAATGCTCCCCAAAGCCTGTCCTGCCAATTTGTGCTCACATCTTATTGACTGGAACTGGGGTGACACAGAGCTTGTCAGCCAGCAGGGTCTGCTACTCCTGCCAGTGGAGCTGTTCTAAGAATAGGCGAGGTAGCATGTGTTAACACACTTCGTAAAAGCGTGTTATAAAGCTAAGTTGTGACCCTTACCCAAGCCGCTGTAGAAAGGAGAGGCCAGCCAAGTGGTAAGTGATGACTCTACTGTTCAGGGCTTTTAACCCACCCTGGGATAAATGGGCGGCTTGGAAGCCTATGGCTGCTGTCCCAGCTGACAGGTCGTATCCTCTTTCTGTCTAAGCTGGAGGTTATCCTGTTTCATTCTGGTAGTGAGGTGAGGTTTGGACTGGACTTGGCTTCAATTGTCTCTGCTTAATGTAAGCGTGAGGCTATGTCCTAGATAGATATAGCAGGTTTCTAGGAACAGCAGGAGAGATTCCTAGAGGACTCATTCACTAGTAATGGGATTATATTAAATTAATAATAATTAGTATTTGTCATGTGTTCCCTCCCAATCACATAGCCTCCTGACATTCTTTTTTTTTTTTTTTTTCTTTTTTATTGGCATGGGGATCAAACTCAAGACCTTGCACACACGAGGCAGGCACTTACACCACTGGGCTAAATTTCCAGCTCGCCTCCTGGCACTCTCAATAAGCATCTGTTATTTTCCAATAGCTTTATTGAGATATAATTTACATACCGTAAAATTCACTGTTTTAAGTTTATAAATGAATGGATCTTAAAAAATTTACACAATGGTGCCACCATCAGTGCAATTTAGTTCTAGAACAATCCCATTCCCCCTCCCCCCAGGGAGATTCTCCATGCTAATTTGCAGATGATTCTCATTCCCTCTTCCTACAGATCACAGCAGTGCTTCTTTGCTTTGTAGAGTTGTCTTTTCTAGACATTTCACATCAATGGAGATGCATAACACGTGGCCTTTTGCATCTGGCTTCTTTCAGTTTGTTTTGAAGGTTCATCCATGTCGTAGCCTTCAGCAGTGATGGGCTGTTTTAAACTGCAGAACAGTGTTTCCTTATGTGGATATACCACAGTTTGCTTATCTGTCTACCAGTTGATGGATATTTAGGTTTTTCTACTTGATAGCTGGAACGCATAATGCTGCTGTGAACATTCATGTACACGTCTTTGTGAGGGCATGTTTTCGCCTCTCCTGGGGAAGTATCTAAAAGTAGAACCGCTGGATCATATGGTAAATTTATGTTGAACCTTTTAAGAAGCTGTCAGTTATCTAAAGTGCATTCAACATTTTGCTTTCCCCCCGTAATATATGAGGGCTGTAGTTACTTCATTTCCTTGCCAACATCTGCTACTATTTGTATTTTTCATTATGGCCATTCTAGTGGTTATGAAGTGGTTATTCATTTTGGTATTAATTTAATTTTCCAAATGACTAATGGTACTGAATATTTTTCTATGTGTTTATTAGCTACTTATATATCTTTTTTGGTGAAATGCCTTTGCAGGATATTTGCCTATTTTAAAGTAGATTTTATCTTTAAAGCAACTGCAAATATATAGCAAAATCGAGCAGGAAGTACAGTTTCCTTATTTGCCCTGCCTCCCCATGGCCACAGCTGCCCCACTTCTGGTTTTATTTGATGAGCCTACACAACGTTGCCACCCTGAGTCTGTAGTTTGCTTTAGGGCTGTTGGTGTTGTACATTCTATGGGTTTGGAAGAATGTACAATGACATTATAGCATCACACAGATCAGTTTCGCTGCCTTAAAATTTCCTTGTGCCCTACCTATTTATCTTCCCTTGCTCCTAAGTCTTAGCAACCACTCACTAATTTTTCAGTAATTGTCCGTAATTTTGCCTTTTCCAAAATGTCATTGGAATCATACAGTTTGCACCCTTTTGAACTCGGCTTCTTGCACTCATGTGCATTTAAATTTTCTTCATGTTGTGTTCATAGTTTGGTTGCTCATTTCTTTTTGGCACTGAATAATATTCCGTTCTATGGATGTACCACCATTGATCCATTCACCTACTGAAAGACAACTTAGTTGCTTCCAAGTTTTGGCAGTTATGAATAAAGTTGCTGTGAAACATTCATGTGCAAGTTTTTACGCAGTCATATTTTTTTTTACTCATTGGGGTAAATGCAAAAGAGTGTAATTGCCTTGTCTTGTAGTAAGAATATGTTTGGTTTTGTAAGAAACTGCAGGTATATTCCAGGTCATTGGACCCTTGTGCGTCCCCCCAGCAGTGAATGACTCTTGGTTCCACATCTGTCAGCGCTTGCTCTGGTCAGGGTTTAATAGATGTGTTATGGTGTCTTGTTTGGTTTTAAGTTCCTTCTTGCCATATTATGTGGAGTGTCTTTTCATATGCTTATCTGCCATCTCTTAGTCTTTTTTGGTAAGCTGTCTAGCAAAATAAGAGACTAGGCCCATTTTCTATTTGGGTTGTTTGTGTCCTTACTGTTTAGAGTTGAGTTCTTTGAATATTTCAGATAACAATCCTTTATCAGATACGACTTTTGCAAATATTTTCTCCCAGTCTGTCTTATCTTCTCATTTTCTTGACTTTTGTTCATTTATAAGCTGAGTTGTTTGCTTTCTTGGTATTGATTTGAAAGTGTCCTTTAAAAGCCCTGGCTACACGTTATTCATTGACTATATAATTTAATGATCTCCCAGCCAGTGGTTTCTCTTTCCATTTTCTTAATAGTATCTTTCTAAGTGCAAACGTTTTTTAAATTTTCATAAAGTCCACATTCTTGATATGTTTTGTTACAGCTTGTACTTTTGCTGTGGATTGAAAAGTCAAGGTCACTGGGGTTTTCTCCTGTTTTCTTCTAAAAGTTTTATAGCTTTAGTTCTTTCTCTTATGTCAATATCAATTTTTGGTTAATTTACAGATGTGCATGGGAACAGAGTTTAAATTCTCATTTTCCCCTGTGAATATCTAGTTGTTTCAGCTTTATTTGTTGAAAAGAATATTCTACTCCCCTTTGAAGCGCCTCAGCACTTTCTTTAAAAACTCAGTTGACCATAAATATTGGTTTATTTCTGAGTTCTCAATTCTGTTCCATTGATCTATATGTCTTCATCACCAGCATCACACTCTGTGGATTACCACAGCTTCACTGCATGTTTTTAAAACCAGGAACTGTAAATCCTTCAATAATATTTTTTTCTCTTTTTGTCTATTCTGGGTCTCTTGTATTTCCATGTAAGTCTTAGGATTGGATTTTCCAATTTCTGTAAAAAAAAAAAAAATAAAACTCACTGAGGTTTGGGTACAACTTGTATTGAATCCAAAGATAATTTGAAAAAAGTTACCTATCTTAACACTTTTCAGTTTACCTAACAACTTAGCATGGGATATTTCCACATTTATTTTGAACTTCTTTAATTTCCCCCAACAATGTCATTGTAGTAGAATATGTAAGGTTTTTCACTTCTTTTGTTAGATTTATTCAAAGTATTTTGGTATTTTTTATGCTACTAAAAAAGGAATATTTTCTTAATTTCACTTTCGATTGTTGCCTGTATATATAAACAAAATCAGTTTTTGCACGTTTATCTTGTATTTTGGGACCTCACTGAACTCATTTAGTGTTCTGGCAGTATTTGGGTAGATTTCTTGGGTTTTTTACAGATAGAAGCATCTACAAATAAAGACAGTTTTCCTTCTGTCTTTTTTCCAATCTGATTGCCAGGTGTCTAGTACTGAATTTGAGATTTTATAAAACACTCAAAAACAGTGCAGGGCCGGGGTCTCCAGGGCA
The DNA here is from genome assembly GCF_034190915.1 of Cavia porcellus. Taxonomy (NCBI): domain Eukaryota; kingdom Metazoa; phylum Chordata; class Mammalia; order Rodentia; family Caviidae; genus Cavia; species Cavia porcellus. Next base: position 20,943,411 of record NW_026947492.1, on the reverse strand, counting down.
GGTAACATGATGGCTCGGAGGAGGAGGGGCTTGTACAATGGGGCTGGAATGGGAGAAGGGCGCACGAAGGCCCACCGTGCTGCAGGGAGTTTAGGGTTGCTTACTCATTTTCCAAGGAGCTAAGATAAAGGACCTGTCATGAGAAAGACATGCTCAGGTTTGATGGCAGAGACACTGATGATGAAACAGAAGATGTATCATTGTTGAGTCCCTTTCAGAAAAATTGAACTGCTCAATATTTTTTTTTTACCTCTGTGAAGAAATGGCTTCTTCCCTTCCCATTAATTTGGATGTCTTTTCTCTGTGACAGAGAACAGCTGCCCATCCCCTTCCAAATGAAAATTGGTAACAATGACACAGGTTACCAATGGATGCCAAGAAGGCAAGAGCATGGTAGCCACCACTCGTGAATCCCAGATTCTAAAATCCTCTTTCCCTTCAGAGAAGCTTCTTTTGAATAATTTCTCATTTTTTAACATGTAATGGCTGTTATGGCTATGTGAGCTGTTATCTATTTATGTTGACTATTAATAAATTATTAGACATATTGTGTGGGTTTTAATAACTCCATAGGAAGAAAAGTGTGGCTAGGAGGTGAAATCTCAAACAATTACAAATTCATAGTTTGAATTTATTTGCCCTAACACACAGCAGTTGTTAACTCACAAGTAAATTAAATACATAGGGCTTTTTCCTTCTTTAGGATTCTGGCCACGCGCAGGGAAGGACTCACAGTCCACACTTCCTGGGGGAGTACCCTGCTGAATTGCAGCAGGGACTGTCCCAGGCAGGAGCCTGATGTTGAAAGGATCGAATCTGGCCTCTTCTGCATGGGCTGAGAGCCTCAATAAAGACAGGAAGTTGGGCGGGTATTTCAGTGTGCCACTAAGCAAAGATTTACAATGCATCCTTCTAACTCTGCCTTGAAATAGGGCCCCCCAAGTTGACTTGCTTGACTGCCTCCCAGATGAGACCCTGGAAGCCACACTGCACCTCTCACACATGTGCCCTTGCTTGCTGGAGGAACACAGGCATGTGGCAGTTTGAAAATGAGGATTAGAATGTCAGCTGTGCGGAATCTTAATGAACCATGCTCTAGGTAGAAACACACCCACCTTCAGCTGCAAAATGGAAATGGACTCAAATCATTTTCATGTCAGCTAGGATTTTAAAATCAATACCAACCCTCCTTAATACATTCTTATTCTTTCTCTTTTTGTCTTGCTATCTGCTGAGAGTGGTGATGTATTCCCTTATCCAGGTGGCTGTGGAAATAAGATCTTCATCCTTTGCCTGGTATAAGTGGACCAGTCCATCCACTGCCATCTAGGTGAGAATGCTCATACCGCATGGTGCTCCCAGGTGAGAACATGTCTTGGTTCTCTGCATCAGGTGTCACTTTGTTTTGTCTTTGCTAGAGAGGACCACTGGATCCACTTTCTGACTGTCCAGAAACTGGTGGCAGTCTTTCCTAGGGTATCGTAAGGGAGAATGAATACAGGTATCCAATTGCCTCTGTTCCATGTGTGAATTATAGTTTTCCTCAGGATATTCATTCTTACCCTTGCTGCTAGAAAATAGACTTGGACATAAAATAACTTCATGCTTTAGGAGCGCAGCCCCAGAGTGTTGATTTAAGGGGATATTTTTTTAAAAAAACTTCTTTAAGTTGTCCCAAGGTTAGGATCCCACAAATTTGTATGATCCTGGAGAATAAGAGTGTCCTTAGTGAACTTTCACATAAAACAACAGTAAGTACACATAATGTGATTGACAAGAAAGGAAGGGAGGAGGCAGGGAGAGGGGAGAGAGGGCCCTGTGTGAGACTGGGAGATAGGTGGGGGGATTCAGGCCAAGAAAGCAGAATGAGCCAAGCATGGAGAGCAATGCAGATGGCATAGTCTGGCCTTTCAGCTGCCTTATTCAGGTGGCTGAGAAAGAGCTTATGCAGAGGCAGCCTGTGGGTGATGAGCTGAGGTGTGTCCCACCTGCAGACCACGAAGAGCATTGCAAACTGTGAAGGATTTGGGACATACTGGTGAAAGCAAGGGCTGCTCTGAGGGGTGCGACGTAGGGGATGATATGGCCACTGGCACCACATAGTAAAACCCTCCGACTACAGGGGAATGGAATAGGTTAAAGAGAGCAGGACACAAGCCAGCCAGCCCAGGGGAAGGAAGAATGAGATGGTGGTGAAGGGTTAGGAGAACTCAGTGGCTCATCCTTTTCTGTAGACTACTTGCTTATCCTAAGACCCAGAGTCATGGTAGGGAAACATCGAAAACAGAGGGACCTCCTACCACTAAAGAAACCTTGGGAAAGGAAGGGAAACCATTGGACCACAGAGCCCTGGAAAGCTTAGGAAAGTTGAGGGAGGGCGGGCAGCCAAGCCTCCAGTGGGGCAAGGAAGTAAGGGGCATTGAGCGTGCACTTGGAGGCCACCCGTAGCAGCCCCATTGCTTTGAATAGCTCGCCAGCCAGGGTGAGACACAGACTCTGGAGAATGGAGGAAGAGGGCACTTCGGCAAGCACAATGGCCTCCATTCACGAACTTACCAACTCGCTGGTTGCCACAGTAACATGTCAAGGGTTTTGCAGATCTGGGAGAGAGAGAGACAGAGAGAGAGGGAGGGAGGGAGGGAAAACAAAAACAAAAACAAAAAGCCCTGAGTTACAGTACTCAAAGCAAATTAGGTCACTGTTACGAGTTATTAATTTTAATGCATTAAGAAAAGTGAGCAGGGGGAGAGGAGGGTTTTTTTAAAACACGGCAAATGGGAAACAGCAAAAAGTACAACAATAATTATGCTGAAAGCAAAGTGAAGTGTTCCATAAAATGTAAGAAATGAACAAATTACATGCCCCTCCTTCCTCTTCCCTCAAGAGTAGTTAGGAGTCGGTGGGGTGGGGGTTGGGCCGCTCCCCCACAGCCCTCCGTGCAATTACGAGCTCTCATCTCACTGCTTTGTGTGTGTCGCGTGGTGGTGTTACTTAAACCGGGCTAAGTTTCAACGATGAAAAGAGAGCACAGAGGGCCATTTTTCTGGGCTGAGTTATGTTTAGCATGGAATTGCTCTCAGGCAAATGCACAGCCTGATGAGGGGAAATTGGAAGCCATGAATAGATTCTCCAGGAGCCTTCGTGCCCACGGGGACTCCAGGCAGGCTGGTGTTTTGGTTTCTGGGTCTGGTTAACTCACTGCGGCAGCCTACTTCCCCAGTGGAGCACTGGGTCTCTGGGCTGCGAATCTGGGTCAGGTGCAGCTTTGTCTCGAAGATGCCTTGTTTGGCTTTGCTCAGTGCCATTTGACTTCCTTTTTTCTTATTGTCGTCTCATTTTTATTTGCTTGTGTTGTGTCTCCTCTGTTTTTGCAGTGCATCTTTTTGAGTAATAAGAAAATTTTGTGCTCTAAATGATGTCATGGGTGGAATTGTTTGTCTTTATTTTCTACACGAAAGGCCTCCCTCTCTGTCCTCTTCCTGTGCACACCCTCACGGCTCACATGCACAGCTTCTTCCCTCGGTGACTCTTCTGACAACCCCTGATGGCGACTCTCTGTTTCTCTCCATGATATTCTGCTGCTGGCTACCTTGAGCATCACCAGCCCCAAATGCTGGCTGCTTCTGGTACCAGGAGGCTTTGGTGTTACTGCTTTTTCATGAACCAGCTCAGTTTATATCTTAAAGATAGAAAACACAAATAAGCAAAAACATACCATTAGGAAGAGGCCTCATTAAGCCTTATGCAGGGAAAAAGTACATTGACCCACAAAGGGTAGAGGGAAATTGCTTAAATAGAAGAAAAGGGAGGCTTATGTATTATGTATGTGCGGTGTCCTGCCAGCTAACTGTGCACTTCCTTTCTAGTTTTGGAATAGGATTGGAGGCTCCTTGCAGACTGGACTGAAAATGCCCACAGAAGGTGAGAACCATCCAGAGAGGCTATATTGTGAAGTCATCCCAAATACACTTGAACCACAGCCTGCCATATCCTAAGCAGAAGTTTCCTTGAGCTGCCTTGAGACATCTGGTGTATCGGTAGCTGGCTGCAAGGTGCTTGGAACAGGCATGGAATTTTAAAAAGTACCTCTTGGAGAGTACTGGATCTCTCACTCCTATGTCCCTCTCTTTCATCTTTCCCTGTCTTCCTCTCTTTCCATGTTGATTTATTTCATTCATTCACTATCACAGTTTTACCAGTCATGGCCTTGCTCCCGACTCTCGAGCTCATAGCACGTCCTTAGCCCTTTAGCTAAGATCATAGAAACCTACTAGATATCACCATTCACACAATTCGTAAGCACCAAACAACCATTTGTTTCAAAACTAAATTCAGTTTTCTCTTTTATCACTTAAGAAGGAAAAAAAATAGCACTAAAAGAAAGCAGAGCAAAGGTTGACTTCTTTGTTCTCATTGCCATGAAAACATAACCTGTTCCATGCAAGTGAGGTCCTGGAGTTGACTGACCTCTCCATCCCCAGGCATGGAGCATACTTCTGATGGGGCCCACAGCTCCTGCCTTCCCTGCTGGGCCCCTGGCTGAATCCTCACTCCCACCCTCTACAGCTTGCTCAGCCGTAGCACCATCCATCAGAGCAACCATCTGTAGCACTTTCTTCTCTAATCCATTTTTTACCCTGGTTTCCAGATTATCTTTCCAAAATTCAGCTCTTATCACAGCATTCTCAGCCTATGGACTGGGACAGGAACAACTTTTCCACCTTCTAAAGGATGAAGTTGGAAGTATTGCAAGACCCATCAAAATCTGGCCCACTGTTAAGTTTTGCCACCCTCATATGTGACCATTCCTTCCCATGCAGTGAGTCAGCCATGTGATTGCATTCCCTACCTGTGCTGTGCGCTTCTGCAGGTCTCAAGCTTTGCCCGTAGTCTCTACTTTGCCACTCTATCTCTTCTCTGCTGAGTGAACTCCGGTTCATCCCCAGGGTCACCAATATCCCTATGAAAAGCAAAGCTCCTGTCTCTGAACCATGTTGAAAATCCTTTGACAGTAGCACCTCCTGCAGTCTCAGGGACTTGTGTCCAACTGTGCTGATTAGATTCCAACTCCCTCAGGAGACACCACGTTTGAATTCCCATCCTGCATGAGGAAGCTCAAGAGCACAGGACAAATTGTTGTTTTATTCTTTTCCTCACCTGCATTCTCCACTTATAAATGGAAAAGCTCCAAAGCTTCATCATAACCTACTTAAAACTGTATATCCCAAAGAGGCGATTCTCAGTGAGTCATGAGGCTAAAAATACTGCCCAGTCTTCTTGGAGATGCTGTCTTTAGAAGATCATGCATCCAAGAATGGTCACACCGAGACTTTGACAATACTCAAGAGCCCCAGGTAGGAGTCCAAGCAAGTCCTGCACGTGGCTCTTACCTGAATGTCACTAGCGGTTAGCAAGTATGGGCAGGGGAAGGTAAAAAAAAAAAAAAACATTTAAAATCCTAGTTTGTTTTCTGCTCTTTTGGTAGGTGGCTGTAGTAAAAGTCAAGTCTACCTTTTCCTGTAAAAGTAGTCCAAAGGGGGATTGGGTCAAGGAAATATTTCATTTTCAAGCATTAAAATAACATTATTTTTTGATCTTTTATGATAAAGACAGAAAGGAAAATGTAAACTTGGTAGAGTCTTGTAGAAATTTAGTAGCTCTCATGCTTACCATTGCAAAGTAGGAACAAATATGGTCGTATAGTAACTGGATAGTACAAATATGGTCGTATAGTAACTGGATAGTACATATAAGTTATGGGTGTGTACACAAGCAGTCAGGTAGAACCAATATTTACTGAGTCACCACTGTGTGTCAAGTATGCAGTGAGCGCGTCCGTGTGAGTGTGGCTGTGCATGCTCACACATGAGTGTCACACAGTAGAGAGCTTTTACTTGAGTCTTCTGGGTGAACCCACCTCACCTGTGACTCCACACACTGGAGGGAATGGCAGATATTTTTTTCTGAAAGCTAATTTGCCTGGTGAGTGGAGACCTCCGTTTTAATTGACTGTCTTTCAAGATCCAAGTAACCTATAATCTCAGCTCAGTTGTCAATATTTTGTCTGCGTCATCCCTCAGCCTTTAGCATGCAGATAGAGCAGACAGAGACCAGTGTCACGGCTCAGCATGAAAAAGAAGAGCAGCTCAGGGTAATAATCCGCTTTTGATTTTTTTTTTCCTTTCCTTTTCCTACACCCTCTCTCAAATCCCCTGAAACGGGGGAAAATCCATAGCGATTAGAAAAACTTCTGACGGAGACATCTTTTTCCTTTTTCTTTCATTTCTCCCCCAGCCTCTTTAGTATTCAGAAGGGACCCAAATATCAGAGGCTTCCAGGATGCTTGGCTGTGCACAGCATCCCAACCACAGATGGGAGAAGAAATGCTCATCAGAGATTTTGCCGTGCCTTTCAGGCCCATGCCAGGCTTCCATCACACTGTCAGGCAGAATTCCACCAGCAGGTCATCTGGAGAGGGCTGCTACAGTACAGGGACTTCTGCAGAGAGCAGGAGAGGAATATGCAGATAGAAATTAAGCTGGGAGTTGCTACTCAAAGAGCCCTTCCCAGGGTCCTTCAGAGCTCTGTTTACCTCTGTAAAGCCTAAGAAGGAAAGCCCAGAAGAGGTTCTGGTGTGGATTAAAAGGAACTTGCAATGATAACTATGTGACAGAATATTCCAGTAGACCTAACTACTTTCAGGAATAACATTGTGCTGTGTGTTAAGAATGTTTAGTGATATGCTGGGGATTTAGCTCAGCGGCATAAGCGCCTGCCTTGGAAGTGCACGTCCTTAGTTCAATCCCCAGTACCAAAAAAAGAAAAAAGAATGCTTAGTGCTAACTTACTTTCTTTCAGCCCATGGACTAGATCTTTCTTTCCCCATCTTACAGAAGAGGCAGACAGATGACTTAACTGTGGCTGGATGCCTGCTTCATAGGTTTGGGCCAGAGTGCTCCTGTGATGTTCTGTTTACCAATAATCTCCTCTCCTCTGGAGCACGAAGCTTCATGTGACAGTGTGAGGAAAGAGTCCCAGCATGAACACAGAGACACCAGGGAAGACAGCCAAAGTGACTCCACCCTTGACCACGTTACTGTGATGCATGGGACAGGTTATGCATCAGAACATGATGCCTCCCATCCAGGGGTCTCTGTTTGCTATAAGTTTCAACCTGCTCAGCTACTCTCACTGAGTGAAGAGATGGAGGAAAGAGAAAAAGAGTGCCTGAAAACACACAATACCAGGAGGAAGGGGAAGGCAGGTGTCTGTGCCAGGGGGAAGCTGCCATCTCAGTCTCTGGCAGGAGGAGTGCAAGAGGCAGATATTAGCTTTCTTGTCTCTGGAACACAACATCTGATGTCCACACCTTAAAGGAAGAGAGGTTTAATTTGGCTCACAGTTCAGGGAATTCAGTCCATGGTGAACTCCTCCAAGGCAGAAGCATCATACTGTGAAGGCATGGCAAAGGAAAGGTGCTCACCTCACAGAAACCAGGAAGCAGAGAGAGAAACAGCCAAGGATGGTCACAGGCACATCTCTAGTGACCCACCTCTTCTAAGCAAGATCCATTTCCTAACAGGACTTGCAATGATGACTTCATTAATGGATAAAGCTACTAATAAGTGTAGCACGCTTATCATCCAATTACCTTCCAAAAGCCTCACCTTTGAATGCATGAGACTGCGGGGCTTTCTAGATCTAAACCCTAACAAGGCAGGAGGCAGCAGAAGCTATTGCAGTATTCTCAATACTGAGGTGGTACCAGGATACTGGAAGTCATGGATCCAGAGGAGAATGAAGCTGCCTGACTGGCAGCCATGAGAAGCAGGAAGTCACAAAAACCAGGAGGAGAGGACAGGGCTGGGCAAGTCCCTGGATACTTCATGTGCCCATGTGCTGGCTTCATCCCAAACTTGACAGCCTCTTCCGTTTAATCTATAACACCCCTCCCCAGGCTGCCTCAGCTACTCCTCCCCTTCACCATTCTCCACTTCTCTTACTTGCTCACTTCCTCTTGAACTGCCTGATCTGCTTAGCCTTTCAAGGCACTTGCATATTAGATCCCAGAGTCACCGGCAGCCTGGGAAAGGAAGGGGAACCTCACTCAACTACCAGTGCCAAGAGAACACACAGCAGAGAAGGCACAGGCACCAAATCTTTTCAAGGCCTAGTAAACTCCTATATAAGGAGGAGAGGAAGCTGTGGGGAAGGTTGCATCTCTCTAGGACAAGAGTGTGCACATGCCCTGTCTTTTTGCCCTAACAGCACAGCTGTCAAGGAATCTCTCTTTAAAAATTTCTTCCCACCTCCACTTGAGACACACACACACACATACACCCATACACACACACACACACAGAGTCACACTGGCTAGCCATGCTGTTGGGGAGGGAATCATGCTAATAACAACTTTCACTGTGAACATCAGAAAAGTAACTGTGGGGTGTTGGAAAATGAGAGGAAGCAGTGTTGGAACAGGATGAACACACAGTGGGAGTTCAGTTAGTCAGCATGGTCCAGCAAGAGCAGAAGTAAGAATCAGCATGGCAAATGCCATATTTATTTATTAAGGATTTTAATGGAGCAAAACTGTTCCTTATCTTTAGCACTTTTTCCAAATCACCCAACACTCTTGCTGATGATGGTTCATCTTGGTTGTCAACTTGATTGGCTTGTGAGAGACTTGTCCAGGAGATTCATAAGGGCATACTTCGGTATGACCGGATGGGTTTTGAGGGTGTGACCTTAGGGACTATATGTGGTCCCTGGCCCCTTGCTTCCTGGTTATTTTTCTGTCATCTATGCCTCCTGGCTGCCATAAAATGGGCAACTTTGTTCTACTACATCCGTCTGCCATGATATTTCTGCCGCAGAGCTAGCTACCCATAGACTGAAACCTCCGAAGCCATGAGCCAACACAAACCTTTTCTCTTTCAAATTGTGCCTTTCAGGTATGTTTTTCCTAACAACAAAAATCTTAATAATATATTGCCTTTAAATAACTACTCCTATTGAGTTGATTTCTGTGAGAAGCCAACAAAAGCTGGAACACAGTCATGGGGTCTGGTGTGTAAAATTGAATGTGTTCTAGGTTCAAATGGGCAAACTCCCAGAAGAACTGAAAATATCATGCCACAGTGATATATGTGCACCCATGTTTATAGCAGCACAATTTGTAATAGCCAGATCTTGAAACAACCTAAATGTCCATCAACTGAGGAATAGATTAAAAAAAGATGTGGTATTTTTATACAATGGAGTACTACTCAGCTATAAAGAATGATCACTCAAGATATTTATAAATAAATGGACGCAGCTTGAGACCATACTCATAAGTGAAATAAATCCAACTCACATGTATAAATACAAAATAGTTTCCCTAGTGTAAGAAATGGTAAGAATACACATAAGTATGTGGTAATCATGATTTCCCATTATATTGCTTTGAAGCCTTATAATGTTTTCATTCATTAGTTGGAATGGTTTTATTCTGGGTTGTTTGATTTTATTGTCTGTGATGGTATGAACAGCTGTTTTGAAGAAAACAAGACATTATAATAGCTAGCGCTGATTTAATATCATCTTGTTTTGAAGTCCCACCAAGCTTTTGTTCTTCTGTCTCCTTTGGTCTTATCATGTTGTATCTTATTGGATTTTATTATATGTGAAAGTGTAAACAAAATTTTTTATGGACAAGGAGATAGTATAGTAACCATTGTTTGTTTTCTGTTAGTTGGTTCTGAATACTCTGTAATACTTTTGTTCTCTTGAGTGGTTTTACACTTTCTTGTTATGTTTGATACTATAGTATATGAAGGTATACTCAAATATTTCAAGGAAAGAGACACTATAGTAGCTACTATTATTGTCAGGTTGTCTTGTGGTGAAACACTATGTTGCTTAAATTGCTTTGTTCTTACCTGTGTTGTTATGTCCTCTTTTATCTTTTCTTTTTCTTAAAATAAAAAAATGGGCAAACACAATAATGACACAGGCTTAGGGGATATTAGATTTTTTTCTCTGTGTGTACATGTGTGTGTAAGTAAATCCTCTATTTTATATCTCAATCTTTGTTTTATTAAGCAAGTAATTTTGAGTACGTAATAAGGGCCATGTACTACAATGGTGGTAAAAAAAACTTTTGGAAAGGTGTGAGCTGGAGAATTAGGAGACCTCATTTGTGTTTTGAAGGACCACTGTTTCTGTTTACTTTGTGGAGAGTAGGCTAAAAGCAGAGAGAGGGACCGGACGGCCAAGTGGCTGGATCCAAACTAGGAAAGATAAGGAGTGAAGGGGAAGGAATCAGGAGGTGTCTGATCTGCCAGCCATAAAATACCTGTTTATTATCCTCTCTTTCTGTAAGCCTCTATGGCAAATGCTGAGAATCAAATGGGTAACAATCTTTAAGAGTGAGAATAAGCAGCTAGTGATGGATTTGTCACAGAGGCTGGGAGGAAAACAGACACCGTGGAATGGCACTATGTGCTCTGGCTTGGACAAGTGGCCAGAGGAATCACTCAGGATGCTGGAACTCTGAAGGAGGATGAGGTTAATCTTGGGAAAACCAATAGATTCCATTTTGGTCACATAGAGCTAAAATTGTTCAAGGAGCTTAAAAACATACAAGATGTCTGATAAGTATTAGATATATGTAGCTAGACCCAAAAGAGAAACCTGTTTTCAGATTATGAAAAGAATTTGGGTGAAAGTCTCGAGGAATACAAACACTGAGGAAATAAGGGAGAACAATCCACAAGGCAAAAGAGAAGCAACCCCCCAAAAAGGAGGAAGAAGGCAGTGAGACTGTGCTATCGTGGAACCCCAGACAAGGAAAGCAATCCTACTCCAGAGATGGAAAGACTGTAGCCAGGAACCTTGAAACTTAGAACACTGAGGTAAAGTGACCTTGGAGAAAGCTGTTTAGGATGAATGGCAGATGAGACACTAGAAAGCAGTGAATTGTGGGAAGAGTGGGAGGTAAGAAATGAACACAGGGATATAAACAGCCTATATCAGTCACTTTTCTCCTTGTTCAGGAAAGACTGACTTCAGCTCACAGTTTGTAGAGGGTTCAGTCTGCAGTCTGCTAGTTCCAAGGCAGGGTGGCATGACAGAGAGGCATCGTGGAGGAGAAGCAGTCCATGGCATGGCCAGCAGAAGGCATCAAGCTGCAAGCCTCCTTTTCTCTTTTATTCTGTCCAAGTTACCGGCTTTTTGGGTGGTACTGCCCACACTCAAGGATGCCTTTCCATTGTCGACACCCAGAGCTATGCTAAACCAATCAGGGGGCTAATTCAGTACCACACACACTTAGTCCTTAATCCTTAATCCTGGTGTCACACACTCTACATCCAGCCATCTTCAAAAAGTCCCACCTATGAGTGCATGGAACTTGGGGGGACATCCAGATACAAACCATAACACAACTTTTTAAGAAGTTGAATAATATATATAGAGAGAAAAAGTGGGAAATAGCCACCTAAGATCAGGGATAAAAAAAGAGAATTTGTTGTTATTCCTGTCACTTTGTATTTTTTTCAAATGTGGAAAAAACTTCCTCTAGTAAGAGAAAGGAAAGAGTAAAATAGGACAAATTCCTTAGAAGTAGGAGGGAAGGGGACCAACTGCCCAGGCAGAGAGACAAGCTTCTGCTGTGGTGTGAATGTAGCTTGAGTACACCTCCAGGAGCTTCATATGCAGAAACTTACTGCCCACTGTGAGGCATTAAGAAGGCAAAAACCTGATCAGTGGTGTTTAGAGACTGAGCTTTGGGAGGCGAGTAGGATTACATTAAGGTCACTAGGGTGAGATTCATATGATTAAAATCTGGTGGGTGAATAAGAAGAGAAACAGACACCAGAGCATATGCACACGCTCCCTATTTTTTGCTATGTGATATTCTGTGTGCTCTAGGACTCTGTCAGAAAGAAGGTCATCACTGGATGCAGCTCCTGAATCCTAGACTGGAACCATAAGCAGAGTAAACCCCTTTTCTTTGTAAATACCCATCCTCATGTTATTTTATTAAAGTGGTGCAAAATGGACTTATACAAGCTTGTATGGGAGCAGGTGCTGTCTTCTTCTCATGTCACAGGAGGAAGGGTAGAAAAGTTGAGTCCAGGCAAAATATATGTGAGTGAACTCAGTGTTAGGGTACTGAGAAAATATTTGTTAGCTTTACTTTCTCTTGCCTAGTTGGAAGAGATCGTCTGCTGGGTGGCCACAAAGATAGCAATAAAATTTAAGAAGAATGGAAAAAGTTTGATTCAGCCTTTATAGAGGATGGAAGATGCTCTGACCTCAGAAGCACAGAGGAATCGGGGCAGCATGAAGGGGCTGGTTGATGTGGGAGCTCATCCAACAAGTTGTATTCCTCAGGGTTCTCCATAGAAACAGATCCAATAGAGTATATAGATACAGATACATGAGAAGGGATTGGAAGGGAAATTGGTTTAAGTGATCACAGAGGGTGAGAAATTCCACAATATACCATCTGCAAGCTTGAGAACCAGGGAAGATGGTGGTGGGGCTCAGTCCAGGTTCAAGGGCATCAGAACCCTGAGCACAATAGTATGTCTCTCACTCTGAGACTAAAAGCATGGGAACCTGGGGCTGCTGTGGAGTCTTTGGAGTCCAAAGGTTTAAAAAGAGTGATGTCCAAGGGCAGGAGGAGGAAGTCTTAGTTCCCAGGATAGTGAGAGAAAAGAGGGGAAGGAGGGAACAAGAAACAGGGAAAGAGAGACAGAGACAGAGAGAAGGAGAATATCTTGGCACCCTTTAGCCCAGTCCAATAGACATTTAAGCCATCAAAAGACTCAACTCACTGAGGCGAGTGATTTTGTCCTGCAACTTTTGCCATCCAGAACAGGAAGTCAGATCATGAAGTGCCCTGGCTCACAGTTTTGTACGAAGTAAGATAAACAGATGAGGGGAAGTCATGGGGATAAGTGACAGACCACAGAGTCTGAGCCGATGAGAGAAAGGCATGAATCTGCACGATTTCAATGAGCTTGAAGAATAAGTTTGTCTTACAGCACATTCTGAGAAACAGCCTAGTAAATCAGAAAGTTAGGAAGCTGTGGGCATAGAATAAACCATTTGAACTTATCGTTTTAGAGGAAAGGAATGCTCCAAAACCCCAAGTGGCAGCGGCGGCAGCAGTACCAGTGGCAGCAGCATCTTGTCACAGGGAGACTTCAGTTAGAATCCTAAAGCCAGATCAAATGGACCAAATGCCACAGTGCCGCAAGGACCTTTGCATTTCGGGAGATGTAGCTCTACCTTTTGTTTATTGGTGCAATGATTTAACAGCATTACAATAGTGTTGTGCATTTATCTTTGTCTAATCAACAAGTCTCTTGGGATCTACACAGGCAGCTTATGGTGATGAAAAACGTGGGCATTTTATAGCCAGAGTCAGCCAGGAGAGAGCGGATCAGACTGCAAAGACAATAAAGCACATATTTTGGGAGCCTGAGTTTTGGGGTCAGATTTCCAACCTACCCATTTACTGTCTGTTTGACTTTAGGAAAGTTATTTAATCTTTTAAAGCTTTCATCTCTGCGAGAGGGAGAAGGATAAGTGCTTCATGGGATTGATATGAAGATTAAATGATACAATTAAATGATAAAATTAAATGATATCATTATAAACACATTTAGCATCAGGTCAGGCATGAGGTAAGTCCTCACTAAATGATACGATTAGTGCTCGTTGGTAGTATTGTTACTGCTTGGGTTGGAAGGGTAAGTGAGGCTAGGGGACATCTCCGGGTGCCAGCATCAGTGCCTGCACTTGCCTAAGCCAGTCAGTCCTCCATGTTCCAAAGGATCCAGTGCCTGGTCCAGCAGCAGCTCCTGCTTGTCCTCTGTGGAACACTTCAAGTCTGAGGCATCTCTGCAGAGACAGAACATGTGCTTGTGCAGCACTGTGCTCACACCCACGTCCAGGAGAGACTATTTCTCTTCTAGACCACAAGGACTCAACTGGCTGCGAATTCAAAAGACTTCTGTGCACCTGGCATCACTAAAAGGAAGCACGTCTCTGGCCACTGCAGTTTAAGTGGTCAGAAGAACTCCATTCCAGCTTTGATCTGCTCCAGCCAGAGGATCAGGCCCATCTTGGATGTGCTGCTGGCCTTGGGTGGTGATGTGACTTCAAGGATCTGGATATCATTTATTCGAATTGTTATTCTTCACCACAGTCAGATTGCCAGGCTTTAAAGTAGTTTCCATCCTTGAGATCCATAAACTTGCCCTTGGCTTATCGAGCCAACCATGCTCATTTAACAGAAGTGATTTTAATTACTGAACAGGAACTCCAGAGAAGTGGAAGTGAAGAGAATATGTGGCTGTGATCAGTGTTTAACCAAGGGCCCAGCATCCTCCTGGCTTAGGGGCAAAGCCTTATGAGGGCTATACACCACAGGATTTCCCCTCATCTACAGCACATGAGCATCCACCCTGAGGAGTCAGACTTAACAAAACCCACTTACAAAGCCTTCATTCTGGAAATGTCACTTGTATTTACTACTTGGAAGGTATGAAAACCTAGGATGGTGCTATATAAAAATTTTGGGGGGTACAGCAATGCAACCCTTTCTTCTATCCAGTGTTAGAGAAATGTTCAGTGTGCTTACAGTAGGAAGGCTTTACATGAACTGCAATTGACCATGGCTGCTTGGCATCCAATGCAGGAAAAATTCTAAAAATTTAGAAAACAGTCTGATGCTCTATTAGTAATGTCTGCAATGGCACAGAAATAAAGAATGGAATATCTTTTGTATGTATTTGCAATCCTTAGCCTATAGACTCCAGAAAGCAAGGAATATATCATTATAGTTCTCTGATTAAATGTACATAAGCTATGTCCTGAGTTGGCATGATAGGAGTGTTTACTCACAAATAAAACAGTTTAACCAGTTAACTAAAATATAATGATCACCGCTGCCCCATCAGCTTATTCTTCACCTTGTCAGAGCATCAGCAGCTCAGTTTATAAAGACTTTCTCTGAGCACTCAAACTACCTGGATAGTCTAAAGCTTAGTCATAAATATTAGACACCAAATTGTCAAAATAAATGAAGGGGGAAGTTTTGTGGTGTGGCAAATCCTTCCCTTCTACTACTAAATCATGTTTATTTGCTTACTTGCAATTCACTGGATCTCTCCAGCATCTGGGGACACTACTGAAGCCCAACTGGACACCCAGAGGGGAGAGGGAACAGCGCTACGAGCAAGGGAATGATAAACACGTCCTCAGCCTCCTTGACATCCATCTCGCTCACTCAAGTCGCGTGTCCTCTGACTGCCACGCCGAGCATGTCCATCTTTTCTCTAAGAGGCATCTATATCATCACAGGCTGCCTCATATTTTTGTGAATGCAGAGACCTGGTTTCCCGGGCAGTAGTAAACATGCCAGATACAATGTGGAGTCTTGTGGAAGCCCAGCTCAGAGCGATGCGTCACAGAATCTAAATTCAGACACATGACTGTCAGCTGCGTGATCACACACCAAGCTAACAGGGAGTTTAGCATGTACCAGACACATCTGGGGACTCACACCAGGCACAGCTAGGTGACAAGGAACAAAATCCTTATTGCTCTGACACCCTGTTCTCCAGAAACTGCACCCCCCAACTCTGGAGACCATCACTAAGTTTGGGAAATAAATGTAAGGACGCACAAGTGGGCATCCGTTCACGGCAGAAGCCCTCGCGGCCTCTCACCCGTCTGCAGCTGCTCGCTTGTTCCCATGACCCACAGTACAGAACTGGACAGGGCTGTGCGCAACGCCAAGTGGGCATTGAGGTGCTTAGTGGTTTGGAAAGTGTTTGCTTGTTTGTAGGTTTTTCACTTTGACTTCCTTTTATCTTTTTGAAGTTTTCTGTTGTGGTAAAAGTATGTATCATATTAAATTTTACACTTTGTCCATTTTAAGTGTATGTTCAGTGTTATTAATTAAATCCACCTGATACAGCCTTCACTGCTATCTATTTCTAGGACTTTCTCATGACTCCAAATCGAAGCTCTGTCCCCACCAAGCAGTACTCCCCAATAGCTCTTGGTAATTGCTATTTTATGAATTTGGCTACTTTAGATATTGTGTATATGAACGAGTGGAATCATGAAATATTTGCTGAATTGATTTAGCATATTTTCAAGGTTCATTCATGTTGAAGCATATATTAGAACTTAGTTCTTCTTATAGCTGGATGATATTCTTCTCTGTGGCTGGACCAAATTTTGTTTATCCCATCATTTGTTGGACCCTAGAGTTGTTTCCATCTTAGGTTCTTGCAAGTAATGCACTGAATATTGCATACAAGTTTAAAAATAAAAGCTTTTGTTTGAGGGTGACCAGCTATCTCTGCAGGAGCTGCTGTAAGTGAAGTGGTGTGGGGGTGGGGAGGAATCCTGCCTCCCATGGGTCGTGCCTGGAGCTAGTGGGTCAGACATCAGGGGAGCTGGGGCATTAGGTCAGCTGTGTCACCCATTTAAACCTTCATTTTCCTTTTACAAGTGTAACACTGAGGACCATGTTGTCTCTAATGTGCTTTCCAGCTCCAAAAGCTTCATTCAAAATGGAAGTTCATATTTAGAAAAATTCCAGTTGATACTCTTTCATTCCCTTCCATGTTCTATGTTAGTAAGGTTTTGGAGTTTGATTTTCTTTTTAATGAAGAGCACAGTCCCTGCAGTTGAGCCATGCAGGCTGACCTTCCGTGTGGATGGGATGAGACGGGTACTTCAGTCACTGTCTCAGACAACGTTAGGAAGCATCTGTCTCTCTTCTCTATCTCTACTTTGCACCTTGGTAAGCTACAGCCTGAAACGGTGGTGATCAGTGGATGTTCATCAGAGCAGCAGTGCCCATGCTACCTGGCAACCCTAAAACCACTGAGCTGGCCCTGCAGGCCAGGTCTGGACCATGTGTGCTTACTAAATCTTTAGGTAATTCTATCGCATGCTAACTCTTCAGAAACACTGTTATGTAGGAAAATGACACAAGCTGAGAATCAGATAATATGAAATTTGTATTTTGACCACTGATTAGCCATAAAGTCTTAAATTTTTCATTTCTGGGCCTTGCTTGCTTTAAAAGGAAACCAATGATCACTAGCTTTGCTGCTCACCCAGGGTACCGCTAGAATACTATTAATCCGTAGGTGTGGAAATGCTGTGAAAAGGTTGAATGTATTTTACATATGATTACACTGTTACTCACCCATTCACTGAGCAAACATCATTCATCATCTTCTCTGTCAGACACTGGCCAGTTCTGGGGACACAGAATGAACAGGACAGCTGAGTGCCTGCTGTCATGGAGGCTACATCCCAAGGGAACCTTTATAAAGCATTTTCTTTTCTGTATTTGCAAACAGGGATATGGTCCATTCTAATATTAGGTTCAGCTCTATCAAGAGAAACTGAAAATGTGAACTGTTTCACCCAAGAGTAAGACCAGGCTGTGTCACAGGTAGCAAAGAACAGCGTGATTGCAGCGTGACGCAAACCGTATCAGGTACCAAGACAGAAGATACAAGAGGTTTCAGCTTAGCCTCTCCCTGATGGGGTCAGCTGGCGTGGCTGTGTGGCTCTGTAGGTCTAATGTGACTTAAATGCCAGATTGCACCCCTTCACGTGAGGCAATGACTCCTGTAGCTTTCCCTGGATGAAACCGTGTGCCACATAGAACTTGTGAGCTCTTTTTCTGAATCCGATAGACTAGCTCTCTACCATCTGAGACATGGGCCCAAAAAGAATTGAGACACATTTACTGCATTGATGGATCTGAAGACATACTTTGAGATTGTGGATTTTACCCTTAGCCACTGTCACTGACAAGCTGCTGTCTGTTACTCTTTTGAATCTAGAGCTAAAATTCTATTTCCTAATTTTTATGAAGAGAAACAAAAAATATGCTGGGTGGGGTGGGAAGATTGGCCCAAGAGAGTTATTGGACTTCAAAAACCCTCAAAAATCTTTTAATGATTTAAGTGTAAAGGAATCAGAAACATACTGATGAAATTCCCCTTGATATCCGCATGGTGCTCACGGATTCTGGAGGGAAGACTCCAGCAATGAAATCTGCTATTTTTTTTTTTTTTTATCAAATTCAAACCATTTGAGATGCTTGCTCAACTCCACTGTGGTATAATCATATCTTTTTCATAACACTCTTTTCTCCCTGAAGGCAGAAGGGGAAGAGGAAGCCTAATTAAAGAGCACTGGTTTCTAAGGTCAGTCTTGGGGTGGGGGGGCAGTGTCAAGTATAATATGCCAAGTTGTTTGTGATGCTCATGCTGACCCACAGATGTGCTGTGAACATACAAACTTAAAATATTAATCGTCGGATCTTATGTTATTTTCCAACTTACACTTGATGAGACTTGTTGCGTGCTCAGTTCAAAAACAGTAAATTTCCAAGCTGTCATAATATTGAGGTCTCATATGTATTCCTTGCTCTGCATAATTAATTGTAAAGTGATAATTTGTACACTAAGATATTTTCATTCAAATGGGAAAGTGAATGTCTCAGCAGCTCTGCCTCAGGCTGCCAGAAGAGAGAGTGCAGTCACGTAGCCAGGCTCCTCCTTCCGACTGGCAAGGTGAGTGGCAAATCTTCTGCTGTTCACTCAAGGCATCTGTCTGTTTTCACCTTATCCATCGCCTTCCAGAGCTCATCTCTTTTTGCAGGTGGTTCCAGCTGCTGCTCTCCCTCTCTGAATCCTGCCCACAGAATCCCCAAGTTCTTCTGTCTCTGCCATGCTTCCTGGTGTTGACTGTAACAGTAAACACTCTGAGAACAAAAGCCATCCCTCAGCTTTCCGCATCTTCCCGTTCACCCTGCAGCATCCTAGGGCTGTAACATTGCTCCATGGGTATTTGTTTGTTTGACTCTCAGTGCCCTACAACGAGAACTCTTTCTCCCTCATCCATGTCACAGCAGGCTGAGACTGTGCCCACTGTAACTGTACCCTGTATGCCTTTTCATTTGAGAGATCTGGTGGCAGTAGTTGCACCTAACAGACACCTTTGTTTGTCACAACAGAGGGCAGAAATTGGCCAAGGCAAATGAGATGCTTGCTTTCAAAGCTCTGTGTGGTGTACATCGCATTCACTGGTATTTCAATGACTGAAGCAAGTTACGAAGCAGAGCAAAGGGCAGCACTGGGCTGTCAAGTGTTTGAGAGTAGAGCACAGCCAGCCGTAGCACTGCTGACCCACAGCACTGGAGGTGGAGAAGGTGAACTCTTCTTCGTACACTCGGACTCATTAGCCACCTGGTCATGTGTCCCCCTGCAGCATGTGTGAGTGACACAGTGGCAGCAAGTACCCCTCACATGCCGCATGCACTCCCCTCTGCCAGGCCACACCAAATGTTCCTCAGCCCGCTGTGGTATAGTGGCATCTCCCTAAGCATATGCTTTCTCACAGAAATCATTCTGTGAGCTTCCAGTAACAAAAATGAACTCCATTTGGTTACGCATAAGGAATTTTGTTGGCTGACTAAGCTTGAGTCCAAAGTTAGGCCCTGTTCAGTGATAGCAATACCCCCATTTTTCTGTTTCTTTCTTACCCCCTTCCTCTTTTCCTGGACAAGTAGCCTCTTTAATGGCTGGAAGACAGCAGCCTGAAGCAACCTAGACAGGACTCTTCTGGTATCCTATATCCAGTGACAAAGAACATGTGGCTTTGCATTGCTTAAGAATACTGTAAGTTCCTTTCAACAGTCTCCTCCTCACTTTGAGCCAATCACAGAGCAGGAAGAAGTGGACTTGAAATCAGTCAAGCTCACCTAGTAATCGCATCACTGGTGCTGTTCACTGGGGAGAAATGGAATGGATTCCAGGGAATGAATCATATTCCCCTACCGTGTTTGGAAAATATGATGTCACCTGCAACCACCAGTGATTCCAACTATTCAGAGTAAGGACAGCACAGATGGAAGGGGTGAGCCCATCTGTCTAGCCTCTGCTCTGGGTATTGGAGAATAGTAGCATTCTACTCTTTGAGTAGTTAAGACCAGAGGTACATGCTAAATTTCACCTGCCTAATGGCTACTTCCATTAACTATGAGTCCTTGGCTGAGAGCCTCTTCAAGGAAGCTGGCTTCCAAAGCATTGCCTCTCTTGGTTGCTCTGAGTGACTGGTGCACCCTAGATGTCCCAAGTCAGCACCCCATCCTGTGTCATCACAGTAAAATAGCATTTCTCATTATGCTAATCAGTGGCTACCATGGCCAAGGAGGCTCATCACTAGGTCCTGTCATCACAGTAAGTCCCCCTTGGCTACGCTTCACCTGCCATGCCAGTGAGAACTGAGGGAGAGGCTGGTAATTAGGAGGATACAGCAGGTTGCTTTGTGGTGCCTCAGATCAGAAACAAAAGCCCCAGAAATATAATGAATGGCAGAGGCAGGAGCCCCATCGCTACCCAGCATGGCTTCCAGAAGGAAGGCAGCACTCTTCTTTCTTCCTGTGTTCAGCAGGGTCTTATTCCAAACTAATAGACAGGATGAGTTATTCCTGGCTTACAGCTCATGGTGTGTTGCTTGTTTGTGCGTGTGTGTGTGTGTGTGTGTGTGTGTGTGTGCACGGGTGCGCAGAGTGAGAGGTGCTCAGAGTGAACACAGGGGTGCCGAGGGCTGGAGCTGTCAGAGTGTTGAAATCTTTGCCTGAGCTTGCTGGAGGGAGATAAAGCAGTGGGAGTGATTAGCATGAAGAGAAGCAAAGGGGACAGATGCTGGTCCAGGGAGGTGAAGGCGCAGGACAGGGTGGGGAGTAAGGACTAGCGGGGCACAATGGACATCACCTGCGGGTACCAGCAGCCATCTGGGCCTGGTCAGCTTGCAGCACATCTCCAGGAAGATGGCCTTGCCACTAATTACCTGAACTCCTGCCTTACCTTGTCTTTCTGAAAGGAAGGTCGGTCTCTGGATGCTTTGCCAGAGGTTGGACTTCCTGCTGGACGTGGTCTAGTTCTCACCAGAGATCTAGATGGTGACTGAGGCCTCTGCACCTGTGGAGCTGGCAGCCACTCTGCAGCGCCTCCTTCTCCTCCTCTGCGGAGCTGTCCCGATGCTCTCATTAACAGGGCCCCTTGCCAGGGGCTCCAGGAAAGCCTCCTCCCTCCCAGTGGTCCTGATAGTCCCTCTCCTCTCTTCCTCTGCCTCCTGTCCCCTCCTTCTTCTAACCCTTCCATGACACTTGGTCATGACAGAGGGAAAAGGAGCAAGACAGAAATCTGGGCCAGGACTCCCCTTCTCTGGTAGCCAGGGTCATCAGGGCCATGGAGGTAATGTAATCACTGGGCAATTTTAGCACCAAGGCCCCTCCGCTCTGTCTCTGCAGCAGAGCACACTCGGACCGGGCCATATGGAGACTGTGCCGGCAGATGCACCGGCGGCTTCCCTCTGTCTGCAAAATCTCTATTAGGTTTTTTAATTAGACAAATGTCAGTGTTTTATTCGGGGTGGGAAGCTGTTTTCCAAGTTTGACAACACTGCCATTTTCAAAGAATCTCGCCACGATGACTGCCTTTTCTTTGCTTGCCTCCTTCCCACCTTGTGTCGCCTACTTGCAGGGGCCAAATCTGGAATATGTAATTGTCACTGTCATCAACCACCCTCTCTCCCTCTGTCATCCCTCAGAGCGTCATACTTCTTGTTGCTCTCCCTGCCTTCCAGTCAGTTCTATTCAGAGACACTTGCTTCTCCATGGAAAATAAAATGCAGGAAGAGGCCCTGGCCGAGGGTGCTATAGGGGGACGTTAGGAAGCTTACCCTCCCTTCTTCCTAGTAATGGGAGGATGAGGATACTGCCTATTTTTGTGATGCTGGGTTTGAACCCAAGGCCTTGTGTCTGCCAGACAGTCGCTGTCCCACTGGACTACACTCCCGGCCCTTTTTAAAATTTATTTGTTTGGAGATAGCATCTCACTGAGTTGCCCAGCTTCAGCTTAAACTTGCAGTTCTCCAGCCTCAGTCTCCTAAGTGGCTGAGATGACAGGCACAAACCACATCACTCCAAAGGTGCATCTTCCTACCTTGGTGACTGCCAAGCCCAAAGGTCCTGGTCCAGAGTCACCACTGGGCTTCTGTGCCATTGGCAGCCCCTGCTACCAGGGATGCCCCTTGGTTCTGCCTCTGCTAGTTGTGTGGCACTTCAGCCTGGAGAAATCAGTGCAGTACATCAGAATATGCACTCCATTTCCTTGGGAGAGGGCTGTACCATGGCTGACACAGTGGAATGGGTTGGTTTGTCAGGTTGTAGATTACAGCCTGCCTGCATAAGCTATGTTATTTTGAACCTGGGAGTGGTTGAGAAACTTGTCCAGTTTCCTTATCCATAAAATGGGGATATTATGATTTATTTCATGGGCTTGTTATGAGAGTTCAGTTTTTAAAATCCTTCACCATGAAACCCGGACGTTAGTAAGCTCTGTGTAAATAGTGGCCAGACTTTTCATTAGAACTACCCACACACTGAATTATGAGTCTCACCATGAATCTTCCTAGATCCTGCTATGCCCTTATTGACCACAGTCAAAATGCAAGATCCCAATCAGGAATTTAAAGACCTTTTCCACCTGCCAACTCCCAACACCAAATGGCCTTAGCATTTTCCCGCTGGACTCTGTTCCGCCGCCAGCCAAAGCGCTCCTGGGCAGACTCTGCTTCTTGTAGATGAGAGCCTTCCTCCACCCAAGGGTCTGTGTGTTCATCACACCCCACTTTTCCTCATAAGCAATCAAAGTCACCTCCCCCAGGAAGGTCTGGGATTGGTCTTTTCAAAGCTCTGGTATTCCTGGGAGGATAAGATCAAGCCATATGTCACCTCTATGTGAGTAAAAACACTGTACAGAAAAAGATACCTGGTGATAGGCACAGGGCTGAGTTAGGTTTGTTGCTTTGAGTTCAGATAGACAATCGAGGTGCATTTTAATGACTCCAAAATGTTTTATCTTTTACAACCCCTGGAACTGCTACTCCACAGCCTTAACAAATTGCTGGCTTTCCATCCCTCGCTCCCTGTCATCTTCAGTTAATACAGGGTCCATTAGGAGTTGAGAAACTTATTATTGCAATAAAAAAATATACCCTATCCATATCACAGACCATATATCTGAATCTTGCATAACACCCTCCCAGGGATTAATCCATATTTTAGCCAAGTGTTTCATAATGGCAGTGTTTCAGCTCCAGGCACAGCCATTTCCACAACTGCTGCAAAGTTAATGGCAAAAGGTCAATGCTGAGGTCAAGGTCCTGCCCCCCTTGGGTTGATGGAGAGCAGAGGACATTTCCCCACCCTCAGCCGGGCTTCCTACGAGCCTCCTGGCTTGCTGGAGCAGAGAAGGACCCTAGAGGCCAGTGACATTGTGACCTCATCCGGGAGCCGTTCTCCCTTTGTGTTGGGGGTGTGTTTGTGAAATCGCAGCATGGGTTCATCCTCAGCGTTGGTCAGTGCTCAGTGCGCTGAAGAACAGGGCACTGTCTCCATTCCATGGGCACAGAGAGTGCCAGCTTCCCGCCAGGGGCAGAGATGAAGAGGCACAGCATGATGGCACTGAGTCCTGGCTGTCTTGGTGAAATGTCAGGCTAGTGAGCAGTTCAATTCCACCCTTGGCTGAGCGCCTAAGAAAGTGAAGTCCAAGGCTGAGACATGGGTTCAAATGCCACCTACTACAAACTCCTTCCTCCCAAGCCCCATGCTATCCTGCCCAACATGGCCAATTTCTGCCAAATCCTCAGATTTCATTATGCATGGCGGGTCTCCAGGGACACCTGCCATGTCCCCTGAGGCCCTTGTGAATGAATGCAAATCAAGTCTCCCTTTCTTTATGGTGCTCTGAGTCTTCACAGCGCTCATCCTGACAGCAACTCTGTGTGTGTGTGTGTGTGTGTGTGTGTGAGACTGTCCAACATTCATCTCGTTAACGGTTCTGTAAAAGTAGGAACTATTGTTTTGTAATCTCTTGCAGAATCTCTAGTTTCTGGTGTAAGGGAAACACTTAAATAATTTGTTGGATGAATTAATGAATGTGTGGTTTGAGTAAGTCACTGATCTCTTGTTTTCTAAACAGCAATAACATCAACACTTGTAGCATCAACACATGTACCATAAAATACATTACATAATTATAATTAGCTTTTAAAACAGCACTGAGGGAGAGACACAACGCATACCAGAAAACTTGAAGCACAGAGAGGCTAAGTAACTAATCACACCACTAGTAAATGATGAATTCTGGTTTTTAAATCAGGAAGTCCAGCTCCTTTCTCTGGTTGAGCAAAAATAAATAAATAAATAAGATCACCCTAGTTCTTGATGTCTATAGTTAGAAACTACTGATTGTAATGTCCTCCTAGATTCATTTATTAGGTAAATATTTACCAGTATCTACCATGTACATACAGCAATAAACAAAACAAACTTATCTCCACCTTCATGGAACTGACATTCTGAGGGGAGGGAGGGTTATAGCAAATACCAGCATTTTCCATACTGACAGAGCTATGGGGGAAAGAAATCACAGAAAAGGCTAAAGGAGTCTTGGTGGTAGGTATGATTTCATCTGAGGTGGTTGAGGAAGTCTTGTTGGAAAGGGACCGTGCAGTCAAGATCTGATGGGACCTAGGTATCCACTATGCAGATCTGGAGGAAGAGCAGCCTGAGAGGTGGACAAGAAGGTGCCAAGGCCCGCAGGAGGGCAGGGTCTGGACTTGGTGGAGAAGCTGGTGGTCCTGTGACTGGAGCAAATGACAACAGAGGCTGCATCTCTGTTACTTCATTCTCACTTTCTGCTTACAAGTTCATCCATCTCTCCCACTAGAAAGGGAAAGATATATTCATGTTTGTGTCTTTGGGCTTTAGGGCTGAGCCTTGCTGAAGCTCGTATTCAGAATCCTTTTGAACAAAAAGAAGGGTGCCACTCGCTTTTCTCTCTGTAAATTGTAAAAGAAGTGCCAGACTTCTTTTATGCCTTTCAACCTGTCCTTTTAGCAAAAGGCTCATTACCTGACCTTGCTAGAGCAACACATTTTTTCTTATAGTACCCTGTTATGGGCCATTGGAACTGATCTTGTCTTTCAATTTGCTCTCTATTGCAATCACCACAGAGTGTTGGGGGGAAACTATGACATTCTGTGATGAAAGTCAAGATGACTATATTTGACCTGGATAGTGATTTAATAAACTACACCTCCCTCCTCTGACCAGGCTGCATGGGCATCTTCAAAGTAGGCTTGGGAGGTGTCTGGAGCTCAGGTGCACTGACTGTTTGGGTCAGGTCATGGAGGCCCCAAGGAAGGAGTTAAAGGACTCTTCCAACCAGAAGAGAGATAACTTACACTTGACCATGTAGTACTGAAATCATGTGTCGATTGACTCATTATTGTGTGTCAGGTTCAATGAGGAGTGGGCTGATGTGTAATGGGGAGATGTCCTGAGTTTGCCTCCCTTGTCTCTTTGGATGGATCTCCAAAAAATTAATCATCTCTCTCTCTCTCTCTCTCTCTCTCTCTCTCTCTCTCTCTCACACACACACACACACACACACACACACACACACACACACATCTTTTTAAGTCAGGGTCTTTCCATGCAGTTCAGACTAGCCTTGGGCTCACTTTGTAGCCCAGGCTGGTCTCGAATTGCAAACAATTCTCTTGCCTCAGCTTCCCAAGTGCTGGGATTACAGGAGTATGCCACCATAGCCGGCCTCTTCTTGTTTTTCTTTATCCAATAGAATTATTCAGAAGCAGAAAATCACTCTGACTTTCCTTTGTGGACCTCAGAAGGGCAGAACTATCCACAGAGAGGCAGAGCAGCCATCCCAGAAGGAAGCCAAAAGCAGCTTACACTTTAGGCTGCAAAGGAGAGCACTAGAGACCCTCAGTGACTATAAACTCCAGGATCAAATTTGTTTTATGGTGCATGCAATTCACACCTTTTTAAAAGCCTATTCCTGGTTCCGCACATAGTGAGAAACAGTGAACAAAAATGAGGTTTTCTACTGCAGGAAAATCTCCATCCATTTATCTGATGGGGAAGATAAAAGTTATTGGACAGGCACAGTAGTGAAATAATTTTTAAGGTCTTTTCCATCTGGTAGGGACTGTGAGGTGTTTCTTTGGGAATAATCCCACTGTCGATACAGACAGTCCCTGACTTAAGATGGTTTGACTTGCAATTTTTCAGCTTTACAACGGTGCAGAAGCAATACACATTCAGGTAAAATTCTACGTGGAATTTTGAATTTAGATCTTTTCCTGGACTAGTGATTAATGACACAGTCCTCTCTCAAGAGACTCCAAAACAGCACTGAGCCACAGCTCCCAGCAGCCCTGTGATAACCAGGGGAAATGATACAACTACATTGTGCTGTGTTGCCACGCTAGGAAGTACTGGAGGTTAAGTGTGTTAGATGCATCTTTGATTCATGATATTCTCAATTTGTTATAGATTGATCAGGACAAAATCTTATTATAACTCGAGACATTCATGTTTTCTTTTCCTAGTTTGGGGATGGAACTCAGGACCTTGAGTGTGTTAGGCACATATCGCACCGCTGAACCACACCTCCAAACCCCACTTTTAATAAAAGACCAGTGATCTCAGCAATCACCCCATGCCTGCTCCCCTTTAAGTATTTCTCATTAGCTAGATAAACAAACAACAGAAAGTGTCTCTGCAGCTGTACAAGGCGGGGTGGTTTTGATTCCTGTGACTGGGAGCTGCATCTTTGAACATCTGCTTCTCCAGTGGTCAGCAGGCAAAAAGGGGACCGTCAGAAAGTCTTCAAAGGCAGTGGGAAGCGTGGGGAGAAAAGAGAGTTTGTGTCTGAATGAAGGATTAGGAGACGAGCAGGATGGGGCTGGAGACTGCTGCCGAGTGACAGCAGCCCAGGGCTCTGCGCACCTCCCGGCCTTGAAGTCGGCCTGGCGTTTTGTTCTACAAAGCATCTGCTTCAGCAGATGAAATGATTTTTTGACCTGGAGACCTGCACTGACAACTTTGTAGACAAACCCCAAACAGAATAGCTCTTCTGCTCAATCCATTTCCTCTCCTGCGTGCTCCTTGCTTTGCAACACCCAGAATCCTGCACTGCTGGGTGAGGAAAGGTAACCCACATGGCACCCTGTGCCCACCCCTAGCGCTAGCGATCGGCACTGATTGACGGTTGGCACACAGGACCCTGTGCCGTCATGTGCCGCGGTGGGCCGTAAGCCCATTTCATCTGCTCCTGCGGTGTTTTTATAAAGAGTTCGTGGCCAGTCAGATTAGACAGCGATATGCGGATGGGCCCTGTGATGGGCTTGTGCATCTCAAGAAGGACAGGCCCAATAAAGCCTACAAAGCAAGTCTCCCTCACTCCCACCCCTGTGATCTCTGAGCAGTGAACAGTCAGTGCCACAAAGTGCCTCATGGAATCAGAATCTCAGGGAGAACATTCTAGAAAAGCCTGCCTAACCGATGTTCCTTTGCCAGGTTGGTGCACTGCAGTTATTTAAGGCTTGTTTACCCCGTAAGACCACTTGGGTGGGAAACTAAGGAAGCCGAAGGTTAGGGGATTCCTTTCATCTCACAGGAGGGCGTCCCCCCAGCTTGCAGCTTCCCGTGGGAACATCTCTTTCACTAAGGAATATGAACCATACCCAGTCAGTCCCCTGGCTGTGCAGGGTAGTGTGCTGGAGTCAAGTCAAGCCCTTCAAGGACAGAACCCTCTGCCGGATCACCCCTGGGAGCAGAGCCGTATGGTATCGGAGGCTGCCTCTGCTGACGACACAGAGTTGTCTTACTGTACGTCACAGATCCTAATGTGTTTGGTGCCGAATCATGAAACCACTCAGTCTTTCCACAAGTGCTTTCTCCTCCAAAGCACTTTCACAGATACCCATTTGAAGGTAGATTTTTATGCTTTCTACTGTTTCTCTGCCATCATCACCACCATCATCATCTATAGTCAATTATTTATTGTATACTTAGCTATTCTTAGAACTGTCCTAGATACCTTCAAAGAATATGCGCACAGTTTTTATTCTCCGAGGTCTTCATGTCTCAGAGGAATAGCATTGATGCTTGTAGATGCAAAGAGAATGCTACAAATATTTAGTGAACACAGGGTAAAATAGATAATAGGAGATTAAATATGTACATTATGCATAGCTCCTCTCTTGACCTCCTTACCCCTGAGCTATATCTATGTTAAGCAGTAGTTGGAGACATATTTTTTTGATGCAACTAAGCATAGTCTTATAAGACAGATTATTTCTTTGCCTGCTGTCAAAAACATACATTTAAAGGCTTCAGTATGAAGCCATCAGCAGCTGAGCTAAGAAGTGTGGCTAAGAAGTTTTAGGGAAATGCTATTAGCAGTGGCCTCTTATTCATAAAAGGTGTTGTGGTCGCATGTCTGTGATATTAATGCCTCTTCAGAGCAAGTTCTTCTTGTCAGCTGCAGTATCCCTACTGGTAATCAGCATGATTGGAGTCAGAGATGTAGAGAATATCAAGACATAATTTAACCAGCAACAGCAAAAGAGCAAATAATCATGAATTGGGGGCCTTTGGCCATAAAAATACAGACATTTACCTTGAATGTCGATTTAAACCATCTAGTTTTTGTGCCAAATGAAGCTTGAAATGGATCATCTGAAGCACAATGTCCAAATGATAAAAACAGTCCTAAAAACTTCGTATTAGAAAAAAGCTTTAAAGGGAATAGACCTCTTAGAGCAAGGAGGTTTGCTCCATGTCATCTTTATAAAATCATAGCATTTTGGAGTTGGAAATTACTTTCAGGGTTTTGTAATCTACCCTCCTTTCAATGCAAAAATCCTTGCTTGGGAATTGTGCCCAGGCTGAGTTTGAAATGTACAGGGTCACCTTGTAGAAGATTCCTTTCTTTCCAGCTTACTTACAGTGCTGGGTAACGGAAGCTTAATGCAAGCCTACCAAGCACAGTACTCGTGTCACCCAGATTCCTAGAGAGAATAGCAGGAGAATATTTAATGTCTTACACCCATTGTTATGTTGCCCCATTAAGGTGATTACAGAAAGTGTTGGTGGTCCAACATCTCTCCTTTTCATCCTTGCCAGCCTCCTGCAATTGCAAGTTCTCAACATGCCATAAATCCAATAGATTGAAGGTCTCCAGGAGCTCAGCAAAGAGGCCACAGCTTTTTTTGTTTCCACTTAGGCCAGGGTTTTGGTTAGTAATAAACTCAGCAGTCAAGTCCAGAAATGCGATAATAACTGGAAATGAATGAGGGTTAGAGGGGGAAACGCAAAGCCAGAAGAGTGCTTAGCTCTCCTTGCTTTGCTGAGTCTTCAAATTCATTAGTAACCTCAATTATTCAATTCCTCAATTTAATCTCTAATTAAACATTGCCACAGACACTGTATCTAGAGTGGGTTGAATGTAAGTGGCCTCTTTTTAATAATTGTGTAACTCTGATCCCTGCATTGTTAACCCAGAGGGAAAAAATTATATTAAAAAAGGAAGGAAGAAAAAAAGGGAAAGGAAAATGTGGCTGCCCAAACTTCATAGCAATTGGTAATTGCAGAGGGATGTTATTTTCCCTCTAAATATAGCAAAGATGACTACCAGGCTTCCAGAATTTTTCTATAATAATTTCTTATATCAAAAGCATATTTGCTGATGTGAGAAAGCCTTACCACAGCTATTCTTTCTGCAATAATTAGACAAGCAAGAGGCCAACAAGCAGGTACAATATGTTGCGGAGTGAATGATACTGGTTTTTGCTCATTTCACAAAGTCGTTTTTCTCTTTTAAAAATTATTATTTAGACAAACTAATGCAATAAATATAAGCAAAAATTTTAGTATTTTAATAATGGGATTTTGGTTTTTATTTTTTTTTTTAAGAAAAGCCTTCCTGAGAAGTATAGGTACATCCACACAGCCTCCAAAGGACATGTGATTAAGACACAAGGTAGTGGGGGTTGAATGTAAGAATGGGTATCTTCCGTGATCCTCCCCAGGGAAGAATAAGACTGTTCCATCCTGAATATGGGAAGAACAGTGCATCCTACTGTGAACCCAGCATCCTGCCCCCTTCCCAGCACACTGCAGTGTAGCTGTCAGTTTTGTCATTATATCGCTTTTCTGTTACTAGGA
The DNA here is from genome assembly GCF_034190915.1 of Cavia porcellus. Lineage (NCBI taxonomy): Eukaryota > Metazoa > Chordata > Mammalia > Rodentia > Caviidae > Cavia > Cavia porcellus. Next base: position 20,913,260 of record NW_026947492.1, on the reverse strand, counting down.
CAAAATACCTAACCCACACAACTAAAATAAGGAAAGGTTTAATTCGGCTCAGAATTTCAAAAGTTTCAGTCTGTGATCTGTTGGCTCCAAAGCAGAAATGATGTAGTGGAGGAAAACTGCTCACCTCGTGACAGCCAAGAAGCAGAAGCAAGAGTTAAAGAGGCAGAGCGAGGAAGGGACAGGGGACAGAATATACCCAATGGACCATTTCCTCCAGCAGCTAGGCCCCACATCTTAACAGCCCATTTGGCTGTGAACTCACCAATGGATGAAGATTGATCCATTGGCAGTGCCCTTGTGATCCAATATTGAGGCCCCCTCTAAACATTGGTGCACTGGGATCAGGCCCTAAACACGTGAGTCTCTGGAGGCTGTCATTCATCACTGCAATAGCTTGTGGACTGAGGAGAAAGGGGGTGGGAGGAGCCTGCCTTCTCTTTACAAACCCACAGGAATTAATCTTGCTGCACAGGGTGAATACCAAATAAATGTTTACAAAGTGGTATTACTACAGTAAGGTGGAATAATATGAGAACTTCTTTTAAATTACTTCCCATAAAGATTTAAATGGGTTTCACAAGATGCATACATTTTCAAGTCATAAACAAATACATATTGTATCAATACATGTATATATGCATATGCATACCCATACTTCAAATGGATTAACTCCATGCAAAGAATTAGAATAAGTGTAAGTCAAAAAGCATAAGCAATGGGAACCCTTTTCTCTAGAGCACACACAAAAATATGTTCCATCTGACCAGGATCTAGATCTCTTTTGTAAAAATTATCTAGACTCCTCACTACAGTGGGTATTTTCTTGCTAAGGTCAAGAACATATCTTAGGTGTGTCAGTTGATCAGCCAGGTGACTCCAAAGTCCCATGCATGCTGTGGGTTAGTGACATTACAGGAGCAAGACCCTGAGCATCTTTCTGGCTGAAGGGTGGCCCTTGGGAGCCAGGGTCTACTTTGCAAACCCTGCAGCCCTGGGCCCTGCGGGATATTAGTTATTGTGCTGTGGAAGAGGAGAATGCAGTAGCAAGTCCTGTCCTCCTGCTTCTGACATATTCAAGACATATTCAGTGGGATTAGGAGTGTACCCCTGGTAACCAACTGATGTCACCTTAGCTACAAACTCTAGGGTGACATCAGCTCTAGGCATATTCATTCATTGCTCTCTCTCTTTCCAAAGAAGAGAGCCAGTTCTTGAATGCATGTGGATGGAGCACCCTCCAGAGGCATGAGTTTGATTAAGGCCATGAATGACAAAAGGAATTTTTCAGTCTCTGCTTTCAGGATGGTTCCAACTATGTAGAAGAGATAAATGAGAATCTATAAACTCATATTCAGGGTTAGTCTTCAGTGTTTCAGCACCATATGTGATAGTTGTAGACCCCCAATCTGTGGATTAAATAAGACAGTGAGTTAGATGACTGTATGGTATGACAAGAGCTTCTGGTTCTTCAAAGAGCTTCCCATCCAGGCCACTGAGGGCCCAAGCCACTAGTTATGCTTATTCTATCCCTAGCCTCCCGTTTTGCTGATGGAATTGTCTATGTGTGCCCTTCTGAGAGAATGCAGAAGGATTTGCTGAGATTGTGCAGATTTTTCAGCCTAACAGCTAACTGGCTCCTTTTCAAGTAATCCCTGCTTCTTGAGGGAAAGGGCACATCTTCTTGCTGTAAGGTTGATAGTGACTCCTTTGTCAGCTCTTCCTACAGAGAAGAAAGGATGAACACCAAAAAGAATCTTTATCTTGAAGCAGGTGTCACAAGCTCGTTAGAGTCAATAACCTGGAGCCCGATGATTGGGCCCATAGTTTGGTCTTTGTCATTGATTTTTACCTTGAGTCTCTTCTAGGCTTCTAGCTCCTCTATCGTCTCCAACTCAGCCTTTTTCTTACAGTTTTCAAAAAACATCAGTTCCTTGAGTTAACTTGTAACTGTTTTGAAAGTGTCTTTAAGTAAAGGCAGTGCTTTCCCTCAAATGGAATATGTTGAAAGAATCCTGAAGCCCTGGAGATATACAATCAATACTTCACCTGAACCATGGGTACCCTCACCCATCACTTAAATATCATTACAGGGATGATTTCAACAAGATCACGGCACATTATACTTTAAAGTTTGACTTTAAAGGATGCCTGGGCTTTGCTGAAAGGCATTAGTAATGGAATTCTTTATCTCTGAGCTTAATTTATTCTGAGGAGAATAGGGCCATTATCTTAAATCTATTTTTTTTTCCAACAGAGAAAACAGACCTCAGAAGTCCAGTACTTATAAAGAAATCATTGTTTAATTACCTTTTTGTTTAACTCTTTGCAGAAAGAAGGGAATGGACATGTATTGCTAGAAAATGAATATGCACTCCTACCACACTGCCATCAACACATTTTTGAGTGTTTTATTTTTTCGCCTTTGTTCTTCCTATGCTTTTGGATTTCTCAGATGTAGTCAAAGAAACCTAGGGGTGGTTCTTACCCAGAGCTGAATCCACTTTCATTGTGCTCATTGGAATCATTGTCATAATGAAGGGTTCTGCAGTATGAAGAATGCAGGGGTTTCATAACCAAAGAGGTGGTGTTTCGGTAGTGCCCTGTGCTGTGTGAATGTTTAAAACAAAAGGAGTTTATTATAGTAAGATGCATGGTCATTATTTCCCCCTCAAAATACTCTGCCTTGCTTTGAACACATCTACCCCATCCTTCTTGCCAATTTCTGAAGCAGCTCTAGATCTTCTTTAGTGCCTTTTGCAGAGTGATCAGAAATAGAATTAATGCTGCTACCAAGTGCCATCTGATGCAAAGGCAGGCTTATAAATGTCACAAAGTTTCCTCATCCATTTTGCCCACAAGATCTGGCACTGGTGACTTCTGGCTCTTACCCACAGTCAAAATGACCATGGGAAGTAACTATTTTGAATCAGCTGAGGGCATCAGGGCAGCCATGACAGCACAACTAAAGACTTTCGCAAAGGAGGACTCCCAGGACTGCTCCAGAAAGCAGTAAGAACTAAGATAATCATGTGTGAAGCAAGGCGCAGTATTTTGAGAGCAATCAACAGCAATGTGTCTTTTACAGCAATGTGTCTTTTACTCCAATGATTTTTAAAATGCAAACATTCACATTTTTAGGCACACCTCATATACAGTTTTCTGTAAATTAGACACATGAGAGCTGTATGTCGACACGTGGGAACAGACACATTCAGAGTTAGCTTCTTCACAGACTAATTGGCTTCCAATCTATTTGTCTCCTATCTGCAAAACAACTGGTTCAGAAATCAGAGAAAGTGATTCATCAACTGGCTATGCCTTTTAAAAATCACTAAAGAGCAAGCAATTAATATGGCATTTTGTTTCTCTCTCCCACTAGCAAATTTGCTTATCTAAAGAGTCATAGAAAGAGATCTGGGCACTGGGTGAGTCTCCAACATGCTGTAGGTCTAGAACCTTCTCCAGAATCTCCCTTGGCTACCTTTCATTCTAATATGGAAAAGTCAACGACTAGGCTTCCAAGACATGTTTTGGGCCAGGTTTGTGGATCCCCTGTGTACTAAATGACATGCCCAACTGTTACAGGACATCAGGGGCAGCTGCTTCGCTAACCCTGAGTTTAATCAACCTCCTCTCTGCCCTCTCGCTTGATCGCACCTTCACTGCAGCTGCTTCCAGAACCTCAGCCTTAGGATTCATCTGGTCTGATCTGCAGATGATAAGAATGGCATGGCTTTCAGACATTAAGGATGACGAGGCTTTGAGGATTTTCATCTCCCACTGCATTGCTTCAGGTTGGTTAAATGGAAGAAGAAAAGCAGGCACCATTATGAAGCCGGAACAGGAAGCTAATCAGCTTTCCAATCTGCTGTTTAGCTCTCTGTCCTTTGTAAGGTAGGATAGGTAATACTTATCCTTTTTTCTTTCTTCCTTTTTTTTTACTGCTATAATCAGAGTTTGTGTCCAATGTTTTACTGGATCGTATTTTACAGGTACAAATGACTTTAATGTCCTCCATTCACTTCTGAGCTATCTTCATGTCTACAAAGAGTGAAATGCTATAAAGAAATCAGGCAGGCTTGTGTTTTGATCACCCTCTCTGAATGATCATTACGGCAAGTCAAGAACCCAGTGCACTTTCTAAATTAGATAGAGAGATAGGTGATAGATAGGTAGATAGATGATAGATACAGAGATACACAGATACAAAGATCTGTTGTAGGCAGGAAGTCATTTTATGAAATTGTCATGGATCTTCAGGGATTTTTTTCCTTCTTGAAAGTCACAGACTAATTGGCTTCCAATTTCTCATAGCCTGTATTACCTGCAATTGCAGAGGCCTCAAGAATGGGAAAGATTTTCCCCTGCCTTGTAATCCCCTCATCTTACAGCATTCCTGCTGATTGCACAAGAAGGTCCAGTGGACTGTCAGAAAAGAGAGCCTGAATTGTAACCATCAAAATCACCACTTATCTTGGCATTTATGCCATGTTCTGAGTTATGTGCTATTTTTAAAAACAATATAAACTGCAAAGGCTTGAGTTGAGTCATATTTTTTAACTTATGGCACATCGTCACCCATCTAAGAAGTCCTTTTTTTGTTTGTTTGCTTTTATATTTCCCACTTTTATCCTTGGTCCTCATTCCTATTTCCTTTCTTCTAGTTCAAGGGGGACTATTTTTAATATGCCTAGTATATGTCATTATACAAAATATGAATAATTCCACATGAATTATTTTAATTCACCTAAATGATAGTGTATTACAGGCATAATTCTGTATCTTCTTCCACCCAACACTGGTTTTAATAGTTGTTTATATTGTTAGATGGTTTCGCAGTTCATTGTCTTTAATTGTTGTGGCCACGTCTTATTTACCCATTCCTTTTCTATGAAATCTCTGCCTTTCTTCTAATGTCCTATTCCTGTGGACCTGTATGAGAATTTCAGCTATCATGCCATCTGGTCAGATTCTTATGTCTTAAGATATTTGCATACTTAATTTCATTGAGTACCAGTAAGCATAGGCTACAATAACTGACCAGTTCCACATTCTCTTTCATGAGTTTTCTGTTTCTTCACATTTGCTATTGCTTAGTATTCCACATTTTTCTTATTCCTCTTAACCTCATTTGCATAAATCAGTGCTTCGTTTTTATTTCCTTTGTCACTAATAACTGAGATCCTAATTCTTTACTCTCAACTAGATAAGAAGCTAGATAGGAAGTGGTATCAGAGACTAGAATCAGGAAACCTGAAAATACCTAAGATGAAATGCTTGACTGGGGCTGGGAGTGTAGCTCAGCGGCAGAAAAACTTAGCATGCACAATGCACTGGGTTCCATCCGCGCACCACACATACACACACCCATGCATGCACGCACGCAGCACGCACGCACGCAGCACGCACGCACAGAGGCTTGATGCCTTAAGGCACTTAGCCAGACTTCCCAACCCACACGATGACTGTTAAGCTTTTGAAAGAACTTGGTGTTGGACACATGATGACAGCCCAAATACCTACTTACAGATCCTGCCCAGTCTGAGCTACAGCGAGAGGTCCCGCACATTGGCGGCTGTGTACAGATTCACTTGGTTTAACTTTTCTATCTAAGTAGCCTACAAGTACCATCTTATCAGAGGATCAATTTTATATCGAAGGGTCATTAAATTCTTTTTTATGAGAATAAAATGGGCTTTTGCTGCTGCATGTTGTACTGCTGCTCGTCCAAAACTGGAGATGAAATCAAAGTGGAAGAGATTTAACCAAATTATCTGTCTTGGGAAAATAAGCTCTGTTGCAAATGTATTTTTGATATGGTATTGTGCAACACAGAGAGGGGAGAAATGAAAATACTTCAGTGGTCCTGTTATATACAAACAAGAGGAGCTGTGAATTTAACCCTCTGTGAACACGTGTTCCTCTCTCTTTCCCGTGGTGGTGGGGGTGAGGTGTTTGAGAGTTGAATGACAAAGGTGTAAAGCTCAGGATGGACGGTGCTGGGGCCCACTTGGTTTGTGCATTCATTTGTTACTTTTTTTTCCAAAGTGAGAGACTGTCGATGTCGCTCCCGGCCGGCAGGAAGGACACACGACAAAGTCTGGCAGTGGACAACCTTTTCTTTTATTTTCTCTCCGTACAGCCTGCCCTGGGATCGCTCCCAGCCGAAGCCTCCTCTGGTCCGCTCCCCGCGGCTCCTTCCGTGCTTCGCTCCGAAGCCTCTACCGGTCCGCTCTCCGCGGCTCCTTCCGGGCTTCTACTTCCCCCCAGGGGTGGCACCAGTATATATACGGATACAGTGTCCAATCATGTTAAAGTAAGCAAGGCAAGCTGATTGGCTAACATATTATTGAGCGGGTTGTTTACGCGGTAAGCAGGAAACTAACGTGCTCGATGGGAGGGGTAATCTAACTCAGGCTTTGCTCTTTACCACAGGCCGCATGATCGCTATATGCGGCGGCTCGGCAATGTGGTGGCTCCCAACAAGAGACCGTGTAGGGACACTTCATAATTTTTATGAGGTTTTGAATTCCTCACAGAAATATCTGCCCCCACCTGGGTCATGCATGCTTCCTCACCCATAGAGCCTGACCTCCTTATCCTGAGACCTGCTACCAGCTTGGGAAGATTGTACTCACAGATTTCACTCCTCGCCAAGGGGCCACACCTGCTCATCTGATTCTGTGTAAACCACAGGCTTTTTTTTTTTTTTTTTTTTTTTGAGTTATGGAATTGTCATCCATATTTATAAGACTGTTTTGTCTCATTTTGATCACTTCGGTAGTGGGAAGACCAAGGAAAAGAGAGGCCTTCAAAGCATGCTTGAAATTGTTCCATACTGATGATGCTTAGGGGCCATCCTGCATTCCTGTTGTGTTCCTGTTCCCTCCTTAGAAACCCTAGACTGCAAAATCTTGGAGTGACAAAAGAAATAAAATACCAGAAAAAAGAAAGATGATGCTCATTAAAGTACCAGTCTAGGAACACTTGATGACGTGACTGGGGGTGGGAGAGGCATGTGTTTTGGCTTGTAGTTAAGTGACCCCCAAAGCCTCATAGCCTGCCCTCATAGTGGGGCATGTAGGAGCTGGCTTGGTCCTAGGGTGACATACTATATTAAGAATGTTCCATAACTGGAATAGACCATTGATTTCTTTGGCACAATTCTGGATGAGGACTATGGGAAGCTCCTCCCCAGGTATGGGTGGCACCAACCAACAAGCCTGTGTCCTGGGTGGAATAGAATGGGAAAGGGAGGGATGCTGCTCACTACCTTCTGCCCATCCTGCCATGGACTGTCTCTCTTCCATGATGCCTCTCTGCTATGCTATCTTGTTGAGCCAGCTGACTATGGACTGAAACCTCTACAAACTGTGAACTAAAATAAACCTTTCCTCTTTGAACTTGTGGTTGTCATGTATTTTGTCTCAGCAATAAGAAAAATAATTAAGACAGAATATAAATACTAAATAAGGAGGAAATGTGCTTAAGACCTGAGTAGATAATTCAAGATGAACTACATGATGAGAGTGAATCCTTACATGCTAGAGATCTCCAGAGTGTGTACCATGACCATGCTACCCTTTCCCTGGGGGAATGACACGATTTAAGTCCCAGCCAGATCACTCAGTCTCCTGTGACACTGAGGTGGGGAGAATGAAGTCTCTGGACAGACACCCCCACTCTCCTTGTAGCTTTCCAGGCCATCCAGGCTATTTCTCCATTTGACAGAACACCCTTGGTCTTATCCTCTTCTAGATTTTGATGTTTTCCCCACGTAAAGATCAGAATGCTTTAAAAAGCATGTCACCAAGTGGTTCTGCAGACATGTATAAAAAGGATACAGAAGAGAGCCTTGAAACCATCTCAGAGGCCAAAGTCTAAAGCTGGCCATACTCAGAGACACTCCCTGACTGGCTCAGTTTTGCTGTCTGACGCTGCTGTTTTTCAGAAATCATTTTCGTCTTTGCAGTTATGCACTAGGTAGTGTGAGGTTAGTTCCTTAGATTTCCAGCTGCCTAGCAGTGGATTAGAAGTCACGCAGAGGATGGCTTCTCTCTGATTAATGGTGGCCTTGCTTCTCAGAGGTCCAGCTACATTTTATATTTGCCATAAGCCATGCATGTGCTCTTTGGGAAAAACAAGAATTAAAAAAAGACTATTTGCAAGATAAGTAAAAAGAAATGTAATCCCCGAGTGGGATGAAGGGTGCTTTGAAATGAATGGGGGATAATTCTTTTGTTGTCTATTACAAATGCACTTTATTTCTGCATTATCTGGCTATAAGAATATGCCATTCACGCTAGTGACAAAGCCACTGCAGTTTCTTCTCTTTATGTCATCTTAAATGTGGTTGCAAGCAGTGTTTATTGCATGGGGTCTGAGACAGCCAGCCCAATAGAAGCAGCTGGGTCGTTCAAGCACCATGACTCCTGACACACGGAGTTCTTGTACTGCTGTACTAAGTGTGGGACTCAGTATCGCAGTAGAAGAGTGGCCAGGGAACTGACTGCACCAGTGTCCCACCCACTGGTCCAGAGCCTGCAGACCTGCGTTATGTGCACAGGGGTTTCCAGCAATCAGAAGAGTCCTGGCTCCCTGATTTTCTCAGTCCGAAACCTGTAACTGGTATCTCTCTTCATATTCTCTTCCCTTAAAAAGGTGGTGGGAAAATTCCGAGTCTTGTTGGAAAATATTACTTGAGACATTCTGCCCTTCTTCTTTCCATTTCTCTTTCAAGCCGTCTCTGCCTCTGTTCTCCCTTTCCTTCTTCCTTGCATAAGAAGGAAAATGTAGTTTTTTGGGAACAGAGAAGGTACTTACTTTGAAGTTCAGTGTTGGGGCTGGAGGCATAGCTCAGTGATAGACCGTGTGCCTGTCATGTGTGGGGCCCTGGGTTCCATCTCTAGTGGCTGGGCAAACACCTTGCTCTTTCACCTGCTAACTTGTTGATTCTTGAAGAAGACTAGAGATTCTCCAGGAAGATGGAGTGAGTACATTACAAATGATCCTGGTATCTTGGTGGTTCAGTGACTGCCAGGTTAGCACTAGGAAAGTCCAAGTGCTCGTCTTTAATTACTGGTCACAAAAATGACTGACAGAGAAGCACAAATGATCATGTCTCTGTCCTGCTTCAAAGGGCTTGGTGGCTTCCCATGGCCCAGGACCATCTTCTATTGGTGTAATAGGTATTTGCTATTCCTGCCTTGGGTATCTAATCATTCCTCATCAAACATTAGCTGACCTATTTTGGTTACAGGAATCTCCTGGGCCACATTAAATAAATACAGCCAACTATTCACTCATAGCATCCTGGACTTGTTTGTGCCTAGTAGATTTAAAATAAGAATCAGCAAGGGAATTGGTTGCTCATTTGGCTGCTTTGCCTTTGAATGTAAGCTAAAGAGGCAGGGATAATGCCTGTGTTGTTCCACACTATATCCCTATGCATAACACAGTCCCTGGTTCTCAGCCCTGGTGAATAGATACAGAGCTAAGAAATGAAATGAAGACATCTCTTGCTTTTTCTAGTTTGTATGCATATTCCCCCATTCATCACTTCCCTTCAGTCTCTTAGAAGGAAGATAGGAAGCCTAGCACCAGTAATGCCTCTCAAAACCACATCATCTGAGCAGGTCACCCAGAGTGATGCTGTAAACATGTCCACAGTGGAAACACATCTTCTCCAACTGCATTGGCTGGGGGTGAATTCTGCTTAGGCTGCTGGAAGCTCACCTTGTGCTTCATCTAACTATCTACAGCCTCTCCAAAACCCCCATACAGTACTGAGTCACATGTAGCCCTGGGCTAGCGTTCTGCAGAGATGATATTATGGATTTGCAATCTACCTCCTGATAGCTTGTTATCATGTGGGAAACAGAAAACTGGCTCCTGTAAAAATAACCAGAATAAGTTGTCAGCAAGATTAAAACATGAAACTATGAATGTTAAGGTATTTGTAACACACATAGTTTAATAGTTGATGTAGTCTACAGCAGAGCCCAGGGCACTGCAAGGCTGGGCGAGTATACTAGGTCAAGTGTCTCATCTTCATGTGAAGCCACTAATGCCATCACGGGTTCCGTACCCTCATGATTTCATCTAAACCCGATTACCTCCCCCAAAGACCTCCTCCAGATTCCACTAAGATGAATTTGGGGTGGAGTTTCCAACATATGAACTTTTGGGTACCACATTCGAAACAGCAATAATAGGACTATTTTGTTAAAATAGGAAGAAGCATGTTTAAAGTGCATTTGGGGGTGGGCAAGATTGGCTAACTAAGAAGACTGGACTTAAAGGATATGAAGCTTTTATGTTCAGCAGAAAACAAATGCTTATCTCATGATGATCCAGATTTCCAGGCCTCAGACAGGACTGTTTGCACCAGAGTCTAAAACTTCTAAGCTTTTAGGTGGCTGGTTCACTGTTTCCATTTAGGGCATGATCTTAGCAACAAATTAAGTAAAGTGTCCCCAATAAATGCTAATAAGCCCCAAGGGGAAACAGGGGCATCCTCATGCATACTAAATACACTCATTAACATCCCCGCTACTATGAAGAATGGCAAAATAACCTTGCAGTCATTAGAAGCTTAAAATGCTATGACTTAAGTATTGAGAGACAATATTACTTTGTAAAGCCTAATTAGTGTTACCTTTGCTAATTGCTACCTAACACTGAGTTGGATAAAATAAATGCATGATGGACATCAGAGAGCATCAATGTAACCTTGTCACGATTTTTAAAAGAAGCGAAATTATAGGAGAAAAGCCATTTGGGAAGATGGTTATTTGACTTGTCATAAGTAGTTTAAGGGAAGGAGAAGCACAGAAAGTCAGTGTGTTTATTTTCATGAATCCTAAATGGTGAGAATTTCTCCTAAGAACACTGTTCAGTCTCTCTCGGATGTGAATAGAGGGATGCCAAACAATGAAGGGAAATTACGACAGCGCCCAAATCCAACCCCAGCATGAAAACAGCTGTGCAGGGAAAGAGTGAAATCACATCCTACAGGCAATTAAGAGTCCTCAGCATTATCCCAGCTCAAATCTGCAGCAAGGATGTCAGGCAGCGATAGAAGCATCCAGGCACAGATTTGTCCACTAGATAAGCGCCACCTGCACCTGTCTTCACTCCGGAGGGACCAGTGAGCTGCGTGCACTGCTGTGGAGACATAAGGAAACCCAGAGCCTCTCTCTCACTGGAGCCTGTCCTGACTGCAATGCTAGGGCCCAGAACTTAGGTCAGGGTGAAATCTCTCTTTACCCTGCTACTCCAGATGACGTGACCAGCAGCAAAAAGATTGAGTCTCCAATCACATCCACCCATCAGCACACACACACACACACACACACACACACACACACACAGGCCCTAGCCTGGCTCCCAGCTGTGCTCAGCATTCATAATAAGGTTGTAAAAGAGAAATCGTTTTCTCAGGGTTGTCATTTTTTTTTCCTCCTTAAGGATAAATGATAACTGATTTTTCAAGAAAAAAAAAGCCTGTCTTTGGTATCTCTCCCAGGGTCTCTCCCCAGTAGAGCCTAAATGGTACAGATTAAAATCAAGTTATAAGATTCTATAGCTGGAAGCAGTCCTTAAGACTGTCGAGAGCTTTGTTTCTGAGTTGGGTTTGGAGAGGAATGGAGACCCTCTGAGGTCCCCCGGTTCTGGAGACAGAAGCTTAGGAAGGAAGACAACAAAAAGCCAAGAACCCACTGTGTCAGGGCCACCCCTCTTCATTATTGTAAACAGGGATTTCCATGTAGAATCTCATTTGGGAAAAAGAAGAAGCGTCCACTACTAAAGATTGTTGGAAGCTTGCCGAGAGGCCACCAAGGACGAGGGAGGTTGTGTGACTTCCCTCGAGCTGCATGGAGACACTGAGAGGGGCAGGACCAGAAGCCAGGCCTCCTGAGTCAGGCTAAGTGTGAAAAGAAAGGGAAGTGAGCCTGCTGCTCCCAAGCTGGCAATGGCTTAGAATTCCTAATAGCAGACTTCAAAGCCTGACCTTATTTTTGCAGATATTCTTAGATAAGATTCATTTCCCTGGGCTAGATTTGCAAGGACCATGATCCTCTGAACCACTGAAGGACATGGCGATGTCACTGGGGAGGTTTAGGTGGTCCAGCTGTGCTGCTGCCCAAGCATGCTCTCCACCACTGCCTGTGTTCTTGGAATAACAGACTCGGGGGCTTCTTTGACTCTCAGCTGGTAAGGACTGGATTTTAGAAGTTAAATGGTGTCACTGTGACTGCCAGAGTCCAGGCAGTCTTCTTGAATGTTAGGCCCATGGAATAGGCTTTTGCTAGTGTGCTACGTGGCAGTGGTAACACCACTAGGAGGACCTACAACTGGCATACCCCGTGCATCTCCACTCAGGGTCTCTCCGTTGTCCATGGGCAGGGGCATCCTGTTAATAACAGCCACTGCATGGCACTTTAAAAGAATTGATAATTAGCTTTGCTCTTCCTCCTCTTCCTCCTCCTCATCTGCCCTTCCTCCCAGCCTCCAGCCCCTCCCCCCTTTTACAACTGAAGGGTTTTTTTTTTTTTTTTAAAGGAGCTGCTGATAATTACAATTAAATCTTTATTGCCCCAATGTCTGGAACTCTAGGAAGTCATTATCAGAGTCAGACAGAGGTATTTTGATATCCTAGGATCTTTTTGATTCTGGAATAAAGTTCTAAGGCATGAGAAGATAGAGAGCCATGCTATTTCCTAATCACCCTTTATAATTTTCAGTGTCTTGGGATGCCTCTCAGATGTTCCACCGTGGCTTATGTACACTTCAAACCCATGTGCCATTAAATGCAGAAGCTAGGGACTGAATTAATGACGGGAGCTTCAAAAGCCCACCTCTTCGGCAGGCTGAAGATCTAAGGGTAAACTCAAAGAGGGCGACGGGCCTTTGAAAATTACTAAGCACAAACAATAAACCTCATTAAATAAAGTCAGTGGCACAGGTTCAGAAATGTAGGGAGACAGTGGGGAACAGAAGATATTAGAATGAGCCTGAATCAGGAAGTGGGGTTAGAGTTCAAGGAAGGAATGGTGCTGGGGAAAATCACGTGACCCAAAGAGAAGCAGCATGGAGGATGGGGGTTAGTGGAATCCGGGGGACTAGCAGACGCACAGCTAGGCTGCTGTGGGGACAGGGCTGTCCCTGTCTGAGAGTGCCCTCTGTTTAACCACCAGGATCACTGGTCAGTCTTTCACTGTCAGCAGTAGAATCCTTACAGTCTGACAGCAGAGCTTTTGAGCAGTGTCTGTGAAGGAAGACAGAAGCAGCTAGAAACTTTGTGGCCACCAGGATGACCCACTTGAGCACTTGGCCAGGGTGTGGAGTCACTGTGCCCAGTGGATACTGAGCATGGCTTCCAGGGTACCCTCAAGGGACCTTATCCATAGCCGGGGAGCAGGAAAGTTGGGGAAATCAGTTGTTAACTAAATGGCCAAGTTTTTGCTGAGATCTGGTTGAAATCTGACCAGTAGATTGGGTAGTCATCATGCCAGACTGGCATGTGAATTTGCTGGACTTTTAATGGCTTGCTGGATTTGCATAGAGTGCATCAGGCCGGGCAGAAGTGTGAGAAGGCCTGGTTGGTCATGGCCAGGAATGTCCTCCCTTGTCTATGGCTACTGGTCAGGACTGTGTGTATGCAGCACTGTCAGGAAGCTGCTCACCGAGAGGGCACATTCAGTTTTGTGAACCTGCCAAGCACTTCATTCTCCTCCCTTTCCCACCCCCACATCTCTCCTCCTTTCTCTTCCCTCTCATAATTATATCTTCATTTTAATTCAAGAATTTAACTACTGAGACTTCACTGACCCTTTCCCCTAGAATGAAAGGATGCAGGTCCTCCATTAGATAGTTATTTGTGATTGTGGCTGGGATTTATTTAAATTAATTTTATTATTCATGACCCGGACAATTTATGTACTGAATGCAATTAGATGCTATGATTGGCTGCCACAGCTAAGGGCTAAAAGTGCCACTTCCTCGGATATGCAGGGAAGAAAGGCAAAGAATATTAGAAAAATAATCAGTTGCTGCAGCTATGTTTTTTTATGAAGTGATCCCCACATACTTTCATTTTTTAAAAAAGCTAATTTAGTTTCCCAAACATCGTGCAAAAGATATCCAATTATCCACTTCTAAATTGCTCTTGTAATTTTCCCAAAATTCTCCATTGTTTATGCCTTTGCGAGTTCTTGTTGTCCACTTGGTGTGCAGGTCCAGAAAAAATCTACTTGAGGTGGTTCCTCCTGGTGCTGTGTACAGAAACTGTGACGCAGCCTCTAATATGTTTGTCTGTTCAATCAGGAAATATTTGCGAAATCAAACGAGCTGTAATCACTTACAGTTGTGAGAGGAGAAGAGAGAATTGACCTTTTTTCTTTTTCTTGTATTCTAAGAGGAGCAATTTTTTTTAAAAAAAATTGTTGGGCAGTAAATCAAAACAAATCGTGGTGCGTCTACACAATGTTATACTTCTTAGTAGTAGAGAGCAGTGAGCTATCGGTACGTGCAGTAACATAGATGCAGCTCAAGATAATTATTCTAGCCAAAAGAAGTGAGACACGTGCAGTACTAGAAGCAGCAAACTAACCTTTAGAGACAGAAAGCAGATTACCAGGGACTTGTTGGGATTCACAGGGAAAAAAGATAGAGTGAAGGAGAAGGATTCCCAACTGGCCTAGAAAATTATGGAAGGTAATGGACATGTTCACTGTCCTCCCTGTCATAATGGCTTCTGCCCCAGGGTACATGTGTCAAAATTCATGGCATCGTACACTGCTATAAATGCATTCAGTTCCTTGTGTACCAGTTACACTTCAGGAAGTCTGTCAACACAGGCCCATCGCCCTTAGCTATCCTGGCTCCACCATTTACTTAGATGTAGAATCTTCACCTCTCTGGACTGTAGTTTACTCACCAGGAATTACAAAGTGTTTGTGTACTATGCAAGGGCATTGTGAATGCCAACACAAGAAAGCTGGGTGAGGCAGGTGTATGCACCCTGACAAACTCCCCAGTGGGCTTCCTGCACTTTAGTCGCCACAGATGTAAAAGGGATGGGTGCTGCCATTCTGGGACCTCAGTGGTTTCCGCCCAGGAAGCCTGTGAATGAGGACACTTAGTCCACATCAGCCAACACCAGAGTCTAGCTATTGTCCATTTAGTGAGCTTTGGACAGGAACCATAGCATCCTGAAATGATGTATTTTAGGATGGGGGACCGGCAGAGCACCCTGATCCTCACATGCAAGGTCTGGTGCCTGAGTCAGGCCTCTGGCCAACCTCTGAAAAGATAATGATTGGAGGAGAGAGTGGCAAGCAGGCCAATCAAGACAGAAGGCCCAGAACTTGTGGTGTCCTCTCCTGTGATCTTCTGTGCTATACGAAGACTGTGGAAAGGGCTTTTTAATTCACCACATGGCCAAATGGGACTGAGGTAGAAAGCAAACTCAACTTCTTCACTTCAAAGACTCCTGCAGGCCCTCAAGAGCTCCAAGTTGTAAATTGTCTGATGTCAATCTTTGTGATTGCTGTCTACCCTTCAAAACTCAGAATTTTCTCCCAGCTTCCTAGCAATCAGTTCAGCTCACTTGATCACACATCTGCCTCATTCCAGAAAACATAGTATGTTTGTTTCCGTTGTCCTTTGTGGATTCCACATGCTTTCATGTAGTTATCACAGGTATTTCTTATCTTGATATTGTGATGTATAGATCAGGTCCTGTTATATGGGTTCCCACTGAAGGAGAAAGGAGTTAATGCCCACATCAGTGTAAGACTGGTCCAGAATCCATCACCGATCTATCACTGGACAATGAACAGAGATAAGAATCAGGTCACTTCCTTCTAATCTCTGTTTGCATCCTACTCTCTCTCCTGGGCTATGCTATATCACTGCTTCCCCAAGGAGGTGAGTGACCTCACCCCTGGTAAACTGATGGTAATGGGACTTAAATAAGGTCACATCGTGGTTGAGTAGAGATTAGATCTTGCAAATGTAGGCTTCTTTCCACTATACTGATTCCATCTCCCATATCTGGTATACTTCAAGCATTATTTCAGCCGTGTGTATCATTCTGTTTCTTCACATTCCTGGGCATTTAGGGACCCTGGGGCAGTGAGGGGAGGGTTGCAGGATGAGAACCCATTCTGCTGACTAGGCCAGCTCTGTCTCTTCCAGCCCTTCCCTGCAGTAGTGGATGGGTTATGCAATAACACACCTCACAGCTTGCTGAGGAAAAAGCAGTGACCCTTTGACTTGATGAATTTGGAAAAAGAACAGCAATGAAGCTAAATTTGGGTAAAGAGAATTCTCCTTGGAAAGCACACTGACTGTGACCATAATCAGTAATGGTCCTTGCTCTTTAGCTTCCAATCCCCAAAGCGTCTCCCCATCATTCCACTGACAAGACACGCTTGTCTTGTAGTCTTAGAGTGATAAATGCTTGCTTGCCCGGATCTTCAGGAGCTGCGTTCAGAATGCAATCTGGACAATCACCTGGAGTTTTGGGCAGTCAGACTCAGATGCTGCAAGTAATGCAACACCTCGTTATTCAAAAGCTGTCACTGCCAAGTCGTCATCTATGATTGTTTACACAGCTCACCTTGCATGGACCCCTACCTCCACCCTCCCTCTGTGCCACTCTCCTCTTCCTGGCCTCCTTTGGGAGAGCAGTCAAGGTGAAGCAGTATGGGACAGGGAGAATGGTCTCTAACTCATGTCTTAGCCTTAGACTATGACTTTTCTCAGCGCACTCAGAACCATTATCTTTTCTTGCTTGAATGTTGAAGGTTTCTTTTTTCCCCTGAGGAGACATTTCTGAAACAGATCACCATTGGAATGTGAATTTTCCTGTCACTGGTGGGACAGAATAAGGAATGTTACCATTATTTTCTGCTCATTAAGGAGGCCTCCCTCCAGCTATTATTCAAAAGACAATGTAATCCTTCCTGGCACCAGGTCACCCTGCAGACTGACATTCCCTAGTCCAGGACCAACCCCATGCTTGGGCCATGGGACCAAGCTGTCAACTGATTGCAGAGCTTGACTCACGGGCCCAACTGTTCAATAATGTTCTAATTAACTACCGCAAACTTCAGAGGACCCAGCTAACTGTAATTGAGAGATCAACAAAGGCTGCATGTAGTTAGATGTGCATACTAATTACTGAATTATCCAACACCTGTTTTGGAATGTAGCACTAAAATATGGCTCTGTTTTCAGGCAGAAGACCTTTGGTTTAAGAAAAAAACACTTTTAGTGAGCAAACTATAGCTACTTCTTGTTGGATGAGTCACGTTCTTTTGTTGATACTGCGTAGGAGACACTGGGTAGAAGAGTCCAGGCCATGCAGGATAAACGAAGAAATGAAATATATATGCACTTAGGTCTCAAGAGAGATGCTGAAGGAGCAGCAGAGGATTTCTGAAAATAGATATTACCAAAGCTATTGATGGGTCAGAATCACTTAGCATGTTTGCTACGACTAGCCTGAGTAGGAGGCAGGGAGTACCAGACGAGAATGAAGAGGAAACTGTAACAGAATCAGGATTTTGAGCTAGAGAACCAAGAAGGACAGAAAAAGAGAGCACAAAATCAAAGTGAGGAACGGATAGAATGCGGAAAAAAAGAAACTCTTCCTTAAATCTCTTTCCTCATTTTTACTGATTAAGTCCAATAAACTATAATCAGAGAATTCAAACCCTGGTACAATCATGCTTACCTATGAGCCTCAGTTTTTTAGATGGAGCTTGTGTCACCAAATAGAAAAATGAAACCACTTTTCAAAGTCTAGTATACCCTAGAATTAGACAGTACAACGGGGCATGCCTGAGGCATACAAGCTGAGATGGCCCAAAAAAGCCAGCCAACTGCCCACTGCTCTGTCCTTCAGTGAACTATAACTGTCATATTCAGAAAAGAAAGAGCTTCCAGTCCACGAAAGAACTTCCTGCACAAAGATAATAAGACATTCAATATTGCTGCCTTTTTCTCAGTTGGAAGAAGAATTTTGATGATGATGATGATGGCAGTGATGGTGAGGATGATTAATATGATATTCACAAACAATGTGACAAAACTTAAGTAGGAATTAGGAATGCTGAGACCCTAGGATGATCTATATTTAAGCTACCTTTCCTAGAAAGGCAATACGCTTGGGCAGAAATGCCTGAACATTTCTCAGAGCATCCATTCTAAGAAGCCTTCTCTCTCTGGGAAAGCTGCAGGGCTCACCAAGCCCATATGCACACTGTAGAAGATGCCTCCATACTGAGATGCCTTATGTTTCCCTCCATATTCCTTCTTTGGGATGCAGTTACACTTGAATGTGAATCAGATTTGACATACCTATCTTTGGGAATCTTTCTTTTTGCTTAAAATGTTAAAATAAAAATGTGAGTGTCCATGACAAAAAATATGGTAACCATGGTCATCAATGAGCCCTTGGCAATTGTTGAAATAACTGTTTCCTACCACTGTCTAAGCTCAATCTGTGGCAGCTCAATATTGACTTAGAATTTGTGGAAGAGTTTTTATATGTAATAGCAATGTAGCAACCTCTTAATGTATCCCTTCATTCAGCATTTATTCACAAAATGTTGGTATCAATTCCCAAATTCAAACAGTGTGAACATCTCTGAACCCTGTCTTGTCTCATCTGTCTATTATGAAGATACCCCTGCCAAACAACCACCAAGTATATTTCAGATACATTCCACCAGGCCCCCTCTGTGCTGAGAAATGGTGCTGTGCTATTCCAGATGGTTTGACCTTTTCCACTTCATTAGCCTCTCCTGAGAGGTGACATCCTTGCTTCTGAGCTCTCCCAGAATCTTGGCAAATGTCCTTATCTCATTTCTCTAGGCAGATGTCTCAAAACCTGTCATCTAGTTGGTTGATTAATTAGTTTCCTGGGTCATGGTCTTTGCTTGCTTGCACATTTGCTATTTCACCTCATGAAATGCTACTTTGCCTTTGACTTCAAAAATATGGGACCTGCACACTTTTGTGCATGTGTTTGTCACAAACCTGCCAAATCCCTCTCAGAGCTCGACAAGTGCATTTTCCTGGGCTAGCCCATCATCCCACAGTCAAGTTTTGTTGACTTGCAGTTTTCCTTGTGCTTGGACTTTTGAGCCCAAATTATAAATATTCCCATACATGTATTAGAAGACACCAAAGGATTGGGTGAACTTCACATCAACATAAAGAAAAATGTGTAGAATAACAAGAGATTTAGGATCCATTGGTTGACACCATCCAGAACAATGTGTCTTTAGTGACAGTCCCAGTGCTACTTTCAATAGATCATCTGTAGGAATTGTTCACAATGCACATGTCTCATCTGTCTCCACAATGCTGGACAGATTAGATTGTCTTCAGGTAGAGCTGAGAATTTTCAAGAAGCTCCACAAGTGAGTCTTACACATGCTAAGAACCATTGTACCTGGTGATTTTTTCAACTAGTAGACTTTCAGAAGTTTGCTTATTCATGCATAAAGGCCTAATGCTTCAGAGAGTCTTAAAATTGAGAAGAATCACAAGGATTACTGAGGTCATTTGTACAACCTCAGATGGCCACACATCTTTCACTTAATTCTTGAAGTAATAGGGAGTTGATGGCTTCAAGACACTTTCATTGTTGAATTGCTTCAGTAATCTGAATCTCCTCTTTGTAGTAATTTGAAAATCTGTGTGTTCACCCTTCCTTCCAAATTTCATCCTGGGTAAATATATAGTGTCTCTTGTTTTACATACAATACTTTCTACTGTTGTATCTTTAATGTAGGACAAAAAGTATTTTTGATCACCTTTCATGGATCTATCATCTAACCTGTGCTAGACTCAGGAATTCTAAAAGGGTGCCAATTTTTTTGTTCATGAGATTCTGATAGTTTGATTTGGACAACACAAAAGTACCTGAGTAAGGAAGCAAATGCTGAAATACACTGTTACTGAAGTGTGAAGGTGAGAGCAATGAATTCTTCCCAGATCACTGATGGAAACACCAGAGAAAAAGATAAACCTTACAAAACTTGGAGAAAGTACCAGGGTTTTTTTTCCCAAATGAAGTACTGATCAGAGGACCTGTCAAACAAAGGTGTCCACATGAGTAGGATAGTGAAAATTATCATAATGATCACACGTGTTGGAACTAACGTGGACATAGAAAATAAATAGAGATGCGGGACAAGGGGGTGACAGAAAGTGAGATAAGGACATGAGATGCTGGGAATCTGGTGTAGATGGCTTTCAGTGCTTTTTGTGCTGTTTGAAGATCCAGTACCACCTCTGGTGACTTGCATGGTCTTCCCAAATGGCCTTGCTTTCCTCTCATTGCCATACAGGACTTTGCAATAGTTCCATTTGATTGACGAATGTCCCCACGCTCTAACTTGCCACTACTCTACAGCAGAGTTTGGGGGAAAAATCTGTTTGGTGTATGTAACTTTGCTCAGTAGTCCAATTGAAAATCTGACTTGATAAAAACCTGTGCTGGGTGACTGTGAGTCACGTGTCGCATCTTGCTATGGACCTGTAATGCTTCAGCCTAAGCACCACTGTCACCCAGACAACATAAAAGTACTTGCATCAGTGCGTTAAAGCATCTGTCATTGTGCTTGGGGTTTATTCCCACTTATTTGCATAAAATATCATCACCATGATAAATTGATACCAGCCATAAAGCTAGGAAAAAAACTGTGAGAACCACGACAGAGTTAAAGAATGAAACTATTGCAATATTTCTTAAAGTGCTGGAAAAATGAATTTGTAAGTGTAATCTTTGGGTCTCAGAACCCATTATTTGGTTTTCCATTATTTCTCATGGGAAAATACACTCAGTTCCTAAACTTTTCAGTGTTTGACTACAAATTTGGCACGAAATGAGTTCGACAACCAAGATATCACTGCACATGGTCCCTATGGTCATTTGCATGACCTCACTCATGCCAGCCCCTCTGATTGGCATGATCTCTACTCATTTCTTCACCTGGAAAAGGATTCTCCATAACATGTGATAATTCTGTTTTCTGCTCACTTTGGTATGGAGGTAAGCCCCAGATTCAGTAGCTGACTCAATGCCTTTGCAGAAGAGAAGGACAAAGTAAATTAAAGCAAGAAAACTGACCTCCTCTCACTTAAACAATAGGAGGCGTTTTATTTTTACTGTAATGATGTTTGCTACGGTGGCAGAGTCATGCAGGTCTGTGGGAGTTAGAGTACCGGTGGACCGGCTTATCGGACAGGTGGATATACTCATATCTCTAAACACTCCTCTCTTATTTCTTGTCACTGACTGTCCAACAGGTCACACAGGGAAGCTACGATTGCCTCGTCCATGGTCTCTAAGGCCAGAAACCCCAAAGATTCCTATGACTGGGTGAGGTTTACAGTTTCTAGAGAACTGGAAAGCTGCCACTCAACATGCACCCACCAACAGTTCAAGCATGAGATAGAAAATCTGCCTCTATTCATTACTACCACACAGAAGACTTGAAATCAGCCCTTGGCTGCACTTTAGGCAGTCATAAATGTGAAAGGTTGGCTGTTGCCTTTGCAACATTTATTGACCTCATAAGAAAGCGTGGAAAATGATGGAAATATGATTGCTGAAGAGCAGAGGATGTAAGGCCGTAATTTCTTCCTGCTTTCTGTTTCTCTGACATGTCTCTACAGTCTTTTTATACCAAAAATCAGAGAACATTCCTGTGTATAAGTGCGTACTTATGCAAAGGGCAGGGTGGCCAGGCTATCCCAACATTTATAACTGCAAAGTTCAAACGTGTTAGGTATGATCTGCATTTAGAGTTTGTCTAACAAAGAGTAAATTATAGAAAGCAGGAATCCAACAGCCCTACCGTACACAAACAAGATGACATTCTGAAATGGGCCCCATACTGAAAAGCAGGTCCCAATTACAATCCAAAGGAGAAGGTGATATATGCACCTGCTCACTCTTTACCAAGTACATGGCAATTTTTAGACACATTCAAAAGGATCCTTCAGAGCCAAGTGTCCTCAGAGAAAGTCAAGAAGGCGTGAGTCACATCAAACACAAAAGTTTCCACAACCAAAGTGCTCATTTCCTAGATGCTCTGGAGCACAAGGAAATAATCATGGAAAAGACTTTGCCAGGGGCCTCTTTAGGACTTGACCCTATCCTCATGCCCCAGGAGGGCTCCTGGACACACCTTGTATTCTCCAAGCACCGGTTCCCTGGCAGTAGGGACAGTTCAAAACCAAGACCATGTTCTGTTTTTATACCTTTTTTTTTGTTTTAAGTTTCAATAAAAACTTTAAGTAAAACTCACTCAGCCAATTTGAAACCATCCTAGCTTAAGACTTCTTGCATCAGTGATCATGACCGAGAAAAGTGCAGCTGGGTTTGCTGCTAACTTACTGAACCAGGCGTTTGGCTCAGAAGCCTGGTCTGAATCCAGTTTCAATAATGCTAGCCCTTTTGGGGACCCCGCAGCCTTTGGCGAGGGCTCTGCTCTGAAGGAGGGCTCTGCTCTCCACTGGCCCCCCAGAGAGGCTCCATCAGAGGAGCACAAGCAAGGGGAGGGGAAGCCACATGCAAAGTTCAGTTCTTTTATGCCACTTAGTCCCTTTGCAGCTAATAAAAAACATACTCCTCCTTTTAGGTACATTACAGTGACGCTGTGATTGGTGGAGGGGAGCAAAGTAGTTGTCAGCTGAGTGAGTATTGGCTGTCACTCCTGTTATCAGGCTGCCTGCTTATTTGCGATTTTATTTTCAGATGTGATTGACAGCTGGATGGCTCTGACATTCTCGGCACAAACATACAGCCTGTTATTATGCTTGCATTAACATTTTGATAAACACACGGTGCAGCATTGGAAAAGTAATTACATGTCATCACTTCAGTGCTTCATCAAAGAAAAGTTTACTGTGTAATTGCTCTGTGATTTACCCAGGTAGAATGTGTTACACTCCACAAAGGCTCTCTCGATTTAATAGTTTACATTTACTCTTTAAAACACACAATATCCCTTCCCAGGGGCTTCTTTGGTCTAAAATAAACTTGGCAATATAATTTAGCTTTCCATAAATATACTTAGATATTACTGTGGAGTACTTTTGCATAATAGTTATTTAATGCTAAGTGTAAATATGCACTGCGTTATATTGGCTGAGCTATCAAAAAAAAGAACTTTTTGACAACAAGGAAAAATAGGATATTGTTACCTTGGTTTCTGCATTAAGAAAAGGCCTTTTGCTCTTATATTTATATCCATGCTTTTCACAATGACATCTAATTTTACAATAAAGTGACTGGAGCTGAAGCGCCTAGCAGTAGAATCTAAAATATTGGTTCTTGTTAGCGTTTAAAGAGCTCTTCTGATGTGGCACTGAAAGAGGTTTCTGGAGAAAAGCACAAATGATTGCAGGGTACTTGGGAAGCGGAGACGAAGGACGATTTGACTGATGTTCACTCAGTGGGTTCCGGCTGACAGTTGGATATCTAGGAAGTAAGAGGTGGGGGTGGGGAGGATGAGGCCAACAGCGGTTAAAGAGCCCCCAGCAGAGTCTCAAATGATAAATTGCTTTTTATGGCTGATATTGGGCGGGCCTCTGAATGGCCATGTGTAATTGTTACAGCAGCAGCCAAGGTCAAGTAGGCAAAGCCTTTCTAGGATACTTCACAATAATTTTCAGTCTGTTCTAGCCTCATCCAAACAAGAACAGACAAAGATAGGGAACAGAGAAGAGTAGGCTTTCCTAACTCAAGGGGTGTCTATAGGGACAGGTCCCATTAAGTGTTTACCATGGCTTCCTCCTTGCTTGACAGAGATGGGCAGGGTTTGAGAGGAGGAAGAGCCAGAGTTGATTACAAAGGCAGGCCAGCCACTTGGGAAGTGTCATGGTGGCGTAAGTCTTTGGAAGTAGAAGCATCTGCTTCGTGAGATCAGTTGAGTCCTTGAGACATCCTTTGCCATTCCTTTAAGTGGACTTTTGGCCCACGTCTATTCTCTCAGTTGATAAACTCAGTTCCGCACAAAGGTTAAATGACTGAACCACAAAGTGGAGGTGAAAGCCAAAGCCTTTTGATCTTCTAGCTATTTCTCCATTCTGGTTGGAGACCTCGTGGCTGCTTGGAAAGTGGCTTGGCAGTGAGAGAATTGGAACAAAGAAGAGATTTCAGCCTGATCTTGAAAATCAAGGTGGGAAACTCACATGAAGGTGAAGATAAAGAGAGGAGTGAAAGAATTCATATTGGCTGATTGTCTTGATCAGAAGGGCCTATGATTATCCGGATAGCATGACATCCATTCAGTTGGGCCCAAAAAGCAATGACAATCTCATTGACTGCTTCTCCAGTGCACCTGGCAGCCACAAAAAGGGAAAGAGTTAAAACATGCATTTCCAGATGTGTGCAACCGTTCAATAATTCCACATTAGTGTATATTAATCCTTTCTGGAAGTTGGCATTAACTCAGCTTTAGCACTAGTCTAAATAAACACATCAGCTCTGAGAGCAGGAGCTTCTTTGCATAAAACAGCTGCCTATAGCGTCTGCATCCTGGATACAGGTTCCCCACACGTTACCTTTGGAATGAGCCCGTTTCCTTCTTTGCATGTAGGTAGAATCAGAATATTTCCTCCTTCTCCTGTCAGTGATGAGAAGAAAGATGCCACTGTAATTGCCGGGTGGCCTGCAGAGTAATGCCCTGTAATTGACAAAGATTGCTTAGCTGCAAGGGAGAAAGATACACTGATTAGGAGAGATTGTCTTTAATATTGCATTTAACCTGCACTCTTTTTTCCCTTTTCCTTTTCACCTAAGCTCTGCAAGCGATGTTGTGCATTCTTTGCCATGACATTTCTCTTGGATAGACAAAAAGAAGGGCAGTGAGGTCCACGCGGGGAGCCTTGGTTCCTCAGCAGTCATTTCATTGTGTTGGGAGGCTTACAAGCTTTAATACAAATATATGCTGAACCACCCAAAAACAAAATTTGTTCTCCATCACATTTAATGTAGCCTTTGACCTGCCAATCCCAAAAGTGGCCAAGGCTGGTACCATTTTTCATCTGTGCTTCGAATTACTAGGTCAGATTTTTAGATCTTCATTATTCTTGGGCTTTTTTTTGCTTTGCTCCTGAATTCAGGGCTGAGTTGCAATTTTTTTTTCCTTGAAAATCACATTGACTCTTTTTTTAAAGAAAGAGCTTTAAAAAATGGCACTGTTAGAAAAAATATGGATTAAAATGCACTTTTCATGTCCTTTCATGCTCTATTGATTTTTCTCTCTCTCGTTTTTCTTACAAAAAAAAATTTTAATGCAGTTTGGGGATGGGGGGCATCAGCTGTTGTTCCCTCCCCCAGGAGTAAAAATCCTGGGCATCTTGCTTAGAAATGCAATGCTCTCTGCCCATCTATTTACATAGGAAACCTCATTAGTCACTGTAATGCAACTCTTCTCAGTGCACATTATTTTAATAGCTACCAGGGACATTTAACTCACCACAAACTCTAACTCTGCAGTAAAGTTTAAATGTCCTATGGGGCGTTTTGATGTGCCTATGGGATATTCAATCCAAAAAGAGGGCAACTGTTTAAAAACCAAAACTACCTAGGAAATATGTATTTATCCTTCTGCTTCCTGTCCACATACCTACCTGCTATCTGCCTGTGAATGAAAGACCATGTGGTCGAATGGGAAACCTTTGTGCCAGAAGATACAGGATCGAAGGTTTCAATCCAAGCTTCAGTACCTTGAGAAAATCACTTCTGCCTCCAAGATCAAGACCCATCATCTGTGAAATGAGGAGGTGGACAATATTTCTAAATGGAAATCTAACCTGGTACTCTGCGGTGTTTTGCACCCCTTTCATTAACATGTTGCTTTCCTGTGCATTGAAAATATGATCCAAACATGATGGTACGCGGCTATAGCCCAGGACTCTGGGAAACTGAGGCAGGATTGCAAGTTCAAGTACAGCCTGGGCAACTTTGCAACTTAATGAGAGCCTCCCTCAAAAAAAATATGCAAAAGGACCTGAGGATATGACTCAGTGCAAGCCCAGTACTGCAAGAAAAAAATTAATTAAAGTATAAATAATCAATTCCAATCCCTATTACTGCATATTACTATGTGTCACATGTTCTGCGTTACATTTCGTTTGCTGTGCCTGTGTTTCTGTTCACCATGCTGTGCCCAGAGGTATTTTAGTGACAATTCAACCAAGGCCTCTCTGTCTACAAAGTTTTACCTGCACCTGGACAAGTAATATGAGCTAAAGAAAGTTGATATGAAAGAAAGAAAGAGATAAAGGTGATACATGTGGATAATTTTACACATAAGCCAAGTTAAAAATGCTTATAGCTAAATCACTTGGGGCTGAAATCCTTTTAGCTTTAAATATAGTTTCCCTCATTTTAGGGGCAGACCCTCTGTTGTCTGGGAGGTTGGAGAAGGATGTGAATGGAGAGACTCTCTACAGGGTGACATTCTGATCAAGACAAACTGCATATTCAACCATACTTCCATAAGACACCTGCTAACATCTGAGCCATCTGAGTTTGCTAAGCACACTCTATGATGTTGATACAGTGACCAAACTACCTAACAACACACGTCTCAGACTGTACCTTGATGATTCAGTGGTGTGTGACCAGGTTTTCCACTGCAGAACGCAGGCCTTCGCTGTAAACTGCATGGGCTTCATAGATCAGATAACATTCCAGCTCCCTCCTGAGCGGACGCCCTCCACTTACACTTAGGTTTGACTTAAATGTACAGAACCACAGGAAGAGCTAGAAAATGCATGTACAGATGAAACCCAGTTTTTCTGTGTGAACTCTGTTCGAGGAGTCGCTCAGCTCTTGGCTGGCTGTGCAGGAAAGAGGACTCTTCACACCAGTGGATCCATGCCACTTGCTGTCAGCTAAGAAGCATGACAGCGCTGCTTCTCCATCAATAGTCTCTTGATGGAGCTGGACATCTGCTTGCCTTCCCCTGCCCATTCGGAACATCTGCTAGGCCTCCTATCCACCCCGCCCACGGTCCCCAGCCTGGCCTTGGCCAAGCCCCCAAACTGGCTTATAGGCTGAGACAAACTTGAGTGCAGCTTCCTAGCCCATCCTTAGCTCTTTTTTCCTTTCTTTTGTTCCTGTTAATATCCCTGCTTTCATCACGTCTGTTTTAGTCTACCCTGAAGGTTAAGCCATTAACTTAAGGTTATTGTTTATGAAATATGTGGGCTCCATAGGGAATTCATCCTTTTCTTAAAATTTCTTTTAAAAATATAGGAACTGATAATAACCAAATTCGGCAACATAGCCAGATACAAAGTCAACACTCAGAAATTAATAGCATTCCTGTACACAAACAAAAAACTCACTAAGAACAAAATTATGGAAATATCACCTTTACAATAGCATCTAAGTGAAGTACTTAGGAATCAACCTAACCAAGAATGTAAAAGGCCTATATGCTGAAAATTATACTACTGTAAAAAAGGAGATTGAAGAGGATATTAGAAAATGGAAGGATATTCCTTGCTTTTGGCTAGGAAGAACCAACATTGTGAAAATGGCCATACTCCCAAAACTGTTATACAGATTCAGTGCAATCCCTATCAAAATACCATTAATATACCTTACAGATCTTACAGATCTAGAGAAAATATTCCTAAAATTCATTCAGAAACAGACAAAACCTAGAATAGCCAAGGCAATTCTGGGCAACAAAGGCAAGGTAGGATGAATATCAATTCCTGACTTGATATTATACTACAAAGCTACAGTGATAAAATCAGCATGGTACTGGCAAAGAAATAAACCTGAGGGTCAATGGAACATACTAGAAGTTGCAAACACAACTACAAAGACACTCGCCACCTTATGTTTGATAAAGGGGCTAAACATGTTCACTGGAAGAAGGATAGCCTCTTTAATAAATGGTGTTGGAAAAAATTGGCTTTCCACATGCTGAAGACTGAAACTAGACCCATGTCTATCACCATGCACTAAACTAAAGTCAAAATGGATCAAAGATATAAATATTAAAACAGAAACACTAAATCTTCCGAAAGACAAGGTAGGTAGAAACTTTGGAGACATATGGGAAGCAAAGAATTCATGAACAAAACACAAACTGCATGGAAAGTACTTCAAAGAATTAACAACTGGGATCTCATCTTATTAAAAAGTTTTTAAACTTCAAAAGAAATCATCAACAAAGTGAAATGAAAACTCACAGCATGGGAAAGAATTTTAGCCAGCAGTCCCTCAGACAAAGGACTTATATCTAGAATATACAAAGAATTTAAAAACATCAAGCCCCCCAAATTCAAAGGCCCTCTCCAATAATGGGCATCTGAGATGAACACACATTTCTCAGATGAAGATATACAAATGGTAAATAAATACATGAAGAACGTTCACCATCACTGGTCATTTGAGAAATGCAAATTAAAACAGTGTTGAGATTTCATCTCACTCTGGAAAGAATGGCTGCCATCAAGAAATCAACTGATAACAAATGTTGATGAGGATGCAGGGAAAAAGAAACATTTTTCCACTGTTGGTGGGAGTGCAGACTGGTGCAGCCACTTTGGAAATCAGTATGAAGATTCCTCAACAAACTAGGATTGGAAGTTCCATTCAATCTAGCTATTCCCCTTCTGGATATTTTCCCAGAAAAATTCAAAAGGTTATGTGTCAGTGATATATGTGCACCCATGTTTATACCAGCACGATTTGTAATAACTAAATCTTGGAAACAACCAAAGTGCCCATCAACTGCAGAATGAATGAAAAAGATGTGATATTTTTATACACTGGAATATTACTCAACTATAAAAAGAGGCTTTTATAGGTAAATGGAGGCAACTTGAGACCATCCTCATAAATGAAATAAATCAGACTCACATTTGTAAATATCATATTGTCTCTCTAGTGTAAAAATTAATAATAAAAAACTGAAAGAATAAGAGATCCAAAATGTATAATAGATATTGTGATAATGAAAAGGAAAGAAAGTGCTCTAAAGGATATAACTGTATGTATGTTTAAGTGTGCAAGATAGACAACTGTACTACTAGGTTTTTGTTAGTTCATCAAACAGAATGATTTGTAC
This sequence comes from Cavia porcellus, assembly GCF_034190915.1. Classification (NCBI taxonomy): domain Eukaryota; kingdom Metazoa; phylum Chordata; class Mammalia; order Rodentia; family Caviidae; genus Cavia; species Cavia porcellus. The sequence continues at coordinate 20,884,128 of NW_026947492.1, read as the reverse complement.
TATCATTGTTTGATTGTCCACTTTTTATGCTTTGATCTTGTGACTTGAGCAACTACTTCTAGGATAACAATATGTAATTTATCAACTAGTGATTTCTTACTGTTTTTTAAATTCTATTATTTCTACCCTTTTTTCTGTTTTGCTTTTTTCTCTAATATATATATATATATATATATATATATATATATATATATATGAACTGAATGAGTTCAGGGAGTCAAGCTCTGTACTCAATGGTCTAGGTGCATCATGGGTGAGAATCGTGTGGTGTGTCCACACTGGCCAGCTGCATGCTTATTTTCCACTCAGTGTGATATGCATTAAATTATCCAGATGACTGCCAAGCTTATCTTTACCACACCGATGCCCCATTCTTTTTTCTCGTTACAGATTATTAATAGATTTTATTTTTTAGTTAGCTAATTCTATTGGTACAATTTAGATAGACGTAATGATCGCATGCATCATAGAGAATTTGTACTTGTGCATGATACATCTTTAGTCTTTTCCCCATCCTCCTTCCCTCCCTTTAACATCTCTTCCCCTCCTTATTTACAAAAGCTTTGTTTCCATTTTTTCCTTCTTTTCTCTCTTTTTCTGTCCCTTCCTTTTCTCCCCCATTTCCATTCTCTGTTCCCCTTCCCATTTGAACATTTTCTACCTATTTCACAGTATCTATTACACATCTTGGCCCTTTACACTTTCAGTTTCTCACACTAGTGAGACTATGATATTTACACGTGTGTCTGCTTTATTTTACTTAGGAGTGTGGTCTCAAGGTGCATCCATCTACCTGGAGATACCTCAGGTTTACTACTCAGCCATAAAGAATGGTGCCCCAGTGACTTTGTCCTGGGAAACTGAGTCTAGCAGCACCTCTGTAGACCAGCCTCAGCACATCATGGTCAATCGAGAGAATTTACTGATGATTATTCTTGAGCAAAAACACCTGAGCCTGATTTCAGCCGTCTGTTACTCTGTTAGTATTGGGGCCAGAAGGGTCTGAAGGGTACATAGAAGAACAAATGCACTTTGAAGTGATTATTATCAGCTTAAGGTCACCTCTCATGCCTCCTCTCCCCTCCCGACACCAAAGTCAGCAGTGCCATGCTGTGCTCACTCTCTCAAGGGACTCAGATTTAATTTGTTTCTCCCCATGTCTTTGCCTGTTTCTAATGTCTCATGATAGCACGACAAGTTCTCCGGTGGGACGCCATGTTTTCTCTCGCAGTATTCATTTCATTAATGATCACACTGTGTTATTATGTTTTCCCTGTACCGTTCTATAGATCATTTTTATTATGTAGATACAAACTCTTTGATATTGTAATTGTGAAGTACATATTATGAAGACAAATGCGTCGAGCATAATGAGAATGGATTGCCAATAAAAGTTGAAACACAATGAACCGTTTTTAAAAGCTAACCCTTATCCAGAGCACTGTTGCTTTGAATGCTCTGTGGAAAGGCCCTTGGATGGAACTAGCTTATTTTTAGTCTAATGCTGATAAAGGCTTGACTTTGGTAGCATCTTAATTATCTGATAAAAGCCAGGCTCCTCTGCCTTGCTCACCTCTAATGTCAAATGCCTTCTGCTGGCATTAAAATTATTGCCATGACTCCTCCAGAGAGGGAGAGAAACAAGAGATAGCAGCGTTGTATTTCTGAGAAGTGAATTAGAGTTTAAAGAGTCACTGATTATTTTGTGTAAACAAATTATAAAAATAACGGGTTGCCTTTAAAAGGTCTGTTTTATATATTGTCATCCTTCACTGGTGACACCACTGACAGCAGTATTCCCAGTGTTATATCTTCCACTAGCTAGAGGAGAAGATGGGTGTCTAGGGGTCCCATGGGTATCTTTCCACTTTGTCCATGATTGAAGAAGGGAACAAGGTTGAGGGGAGACTTAGCCAATAGTCGTATGCCCTGGACACAGAATCAGACATAGAGGATGTCCTGAAAACCATACAGGATGACTGATTGACTGATTGACATGTTTACCACCTTTGATTTAATCTAAGATTGAGGGAATGTGAGGCTGGGGACATAGCTCAGCGGCACAGTGCCTGCCTGACCAGCACATGGTCCTGAGTTGAATTCTTAGTACTCAAAAAAAAAAAAAAAAAAAATTGGGAGGATGTGAAAAGGAGCCATAAATGTAGGTGAGGGTTCTTTAGAGGCCGTGCAGTGTTCCTAGACACAGGGAGAAAATGACAGGAGGCCTCTTGCATTGTGCCTCCAGATCTCTGCCTACTGAGAAGCAGTGAGACAGAGGGAAGCCAGTCACAGCCTCTGTGGTCGGCGGTTTGACCTTCCTCAAGGGTCTTCACCTCTCTGGATTTCTGTGTCAGCTCTGAGATGAGGAGGCTGGACCAGGTGCTATCTGAGGTTGTTTTGTCTTTTACAGTCCCAGAACCTCTGGAGACTGGAAACTACACAGCTCTGATTCCAAGCACAGCCAACTAGGACGCTTAATTCTGAAAACCTCCCCTTTCAGAAAGAAGATGTGCCAGCTTAAGTATTTGAGGAAACATTTTGTAGGGCTGACCCAGTTCCCACATTAACAAAATAATGCCCAAGCCCATATGGCTAATTCTTTCCCAAACTGTTTGTTTGCCATCAGGCAGACCTACCCTGAAAATAAAGCGTCTAGTGGAGATTCAGCATCCAAATGGAGTAGAATGCAGATGAGCACGGTAATGGTGAAAAGTACATTTACTTTGAAAATTCTTCTGGGTACCATCAGCAGCACAGAGGCACCAGCAGGGTTGAATTTTAAACTCTGCTGCTTTTGTGATTTGAGCTTGTAATTTTTCCCCTACATAAGAGGCGCCTTTTGTAACAAACCTTTCTCGTTCCATGCTTTAATTTTTTTATCTGCTTTGGCAATGTTGAACTGGGCTCATAAACATGGCCAGGGAGCTAAACCCTGATTGTCTATTGCATCTCGAGGAAAAGAACCTTTTACCGCTCAACCACAGTGAAGGCAAGATTGCTACCTAATCCCAGAATCCTAGCTGAGATTATGTCATTTGGGAATAAGAATGAAAATGAGCATGAAATAAAGGTTTGACAAAAGGTATCAGGCCTGAAGGTTTAATTTAAGTGATGGTTGGAGTGGGTGTATCAGATCTACACAAAAAGGGGATGCTATTGGGGTTAATTTATGGTGCAAACAACCACTTAGGATTCCCTAGAGTAATTGTATCTAGCTGAGGTGGGGGGTCGGGTGCTCTAATCTGTGGCTTTGCTGATTGGATTAATCTTGTAATTTCAGATTTTTATAATAGATGACAAGCTGATATCCTTGGCTTTAAAAGCGTTTTTCTCCACGCACACAGGGAGCCCAGTGAGGGCTGCCATGGTCAGCATACGAAGAAGATGGGCAAACACTTGGATTCCTGCTCAGCCCAGAGGCAGCTGGTCCTGGGGTGTGTGGAGGTGTCTGGAGCCCTTTGTGCTGGGTGTGACTCACTCCCGCCTCTCCTTTAGCTTTTAGTGTGTCGAAAAATAATTTTCCATGAGTCGGTAATTACATAAAAATTGCTTTTGCTTTAAACAAGAATTATGTTTGAACCTTTTGAACAAAAAGAAAAATGTACAGAGGGAATCATTAATTTTGAATAAAAACAGGTACTTTGCTGTAGCCAACGAGGGAGGGAAATGTGAAATTGGTGTTTTCTACAAACAGTTCAGCGCTGCTCCCTAATCTGTTTGCTTGATCTATTATCCAGTCACCTGCAAAGTTGAATGTCTTGTTTGGCCTAAATCTGACTTTTATTCTTTCTCTTTCCCTATTTTTTAAGGACTGTGTTATATGCATACCTCAGCCTTCATTTGCATCACATTAAAGTAAAACATTTTAAATTTCTTCACAGCAGAAGTAAATCTGACAGACTTTATGAAGCTATTATACCTGCAGGTATTTTATACTTTTAAAATACATTCTTGTCAAGCTATCTTAATTATATTATTATATGTACTTTTGAACTTGTATCCGCTGTTCTATGATATATTACACTTTTGACAGAGGCGTCCTAAAAAGCTACAATTTATACCCAAGTTCTTTGGCTGAACAAAGATGTGTCTGTTATGGATTCTGGGGGAGTTTGTTAACTTACACACAGGAATGGGTAACCACTGAGAGAGAGCAGGCCGCTTTAACTCTCCAGCCAGGTGATGATGGGAAGGGACGGCGACCGCAGGGCTGCTTCAGAGCGGAGCACAGGCCTTGGAACACGGGGTGTTCCTCTTGCTGCTAACTTGCAAACCAGCACAGTGGTCTCTCACATATTATTCAGCACACCACAAAAATGGTAAGCAGACCAGTATGGAAATGACTTTCCCATTGGTATTCAGAACCATTCTAGCAGCATCAGGCAGGAAAGTGCTCACACTCTGAAGTGAAAGAAACCAGGTGGGGTGCAAGTGGGTGGCAAAGGAATGAGACGGTGACACACTGGGCGCTGTAAAACTACCAGAGCTAACAAGGCCTGAGGTTCATGCAAGGGGTGCCTGAAGTAGCTCTGCTATGCATTTGATGCAAAGTGGGGAGAATCAAATGGCTAATGTGCTGAATGGCTCCGGGCCACGGCCTCCTCCTCTGCCCTTTGATGGCCCGGTGTCCGAGGGGTACTGACTCAGTGCAGGTGGGCATGGAGCTTCACTGTTCAGTCCTGTCCCTGTGTCTAAGACTCTGAGGGATGTAGGCAATGAAGCCAGAGCTGGTTTCCATTCTAGACACACAGGGATCTCTGGCTGTGCGGGGCTCATTTGTAAACGCAGGAGGAAATTGCCTGTTCTGTTCATTCTTCTTTACTAAGAACACACGGCCCAAACCCCGGCATCAGAGCAGACAGTGGAGTGCTCAGTATGCCCTGAGTGGCAGCACACAGCTGTTTGAGGAATCGACTGCTTCCGAAGAGTCCATTTGGACTGTTTCAGGCGTCATCTGTTTCTTTTATCAAAGGGGGCTCCACGGGTGCACTTGATGTCCGCCGCTGGCTCCAGAGTCCATGCCAGGCCCACTTCCAGACCCTTGGCAGGCAGGCTTATCTAGAGAAATAAGCTCTATGCTGCTGGATGCCAAGTAGAACAGTTTGGGTCCAATTTCTCTTAGAGCTAGGCAACAAATACTGCACTGCCTTGTGCAGAGAATGTACTGCCCAGTTCCCAGCACGTGTATGGTGTGGCCTGGGCAGCCCGTACTGGCAAACCCTCTTGTTTGCTGCAGAGACCCACATTTGGTGGGCAGCGCTCCAAAGCCTCAGCTGAGCATCAATTTTGGAGGTGGGGAGGTGCCAGAGGGTGAACACCAACATATGCTCTGGCCAGCTGTCTCATGTGATGGCAGGAGGTGGGCAGGCCTGGAGGCCTCCTGGAGTTCCTGTCATGTGATGGTTGCTGACTTCCCAGACGATCTGCGCAAGTGATGGGCAACTTGGAGGAAGCATCTGTCCGAAGAGTTTGGAGCCCGCCAAGCTTGGCACCATGAGGACATAGTGGAGCCAAGATAGCCTGCTGTGGAGGTGGTAGCGTGGGTTGGTCAGCAGTCATCTGCCCCTCACAGCATGCCCTCTGGTTTGTCACTGGAGTCTAACCTCCCAGGAAACTGGCAGGGCTAGGCACCAGAGCTGGTAGCCACAAAGAAAGCTATCTAGCTCCAGTTTAGAGCATTGGTTCTGACCCAGGCATCACTGAGTGGTGATTCTTTGACTAGATGGACCTCAACTGGCTGAGTACTGGAAATCAGCCTGGCTCAAGTGCCAGCTTTGATAATTATAGTCTCAGCGGTAGCCAGCCTCTGATGGATCAGCCCTCTAGCGTGTGGCACAGGCAGCTCTGGCATCTCAAGAAGGATGTGCAGTGTGGATACAACTACCACAGAATGGAGAAGAGTAGCAGAGTACAACACCAAGGCAGGGAGAACTTGGGCGATGGCCTTGGACTGTGGTCAGGAGCCTGCCCTTAGGTGTAATCCTACCTATGCCATGCACTAACCCACCCTCACTACTGCTTATCAATCACGTAACCTCTGCCTCAGTTTCAAAGGAAGCTTTAGCTGCACACAGACCCAGCAAGGTCTCCTCAAGATTAGAGAACTGTTTAGGGTCATTTGAAATGCATTTCAGAAAAGGTGTTCCTGCGACTCTTTGAAAAGTCACTCAGGGGTTGCACAAAAAGATAAAGTAATGAACTTAATACAAACCCTTTGGAACCAGCGTGCCTTTGGGAACTGGAAGCCAGGAAAAGGCATAGGGATTGGCTTGTCTTTGGGCAGAGAGATGATCTTTCTGCTTTGAAATCAATTTAGAGATGATTCATCGAGTGCCACTCTGCTAGGGACTTACAGTAAGACTCAGTGTGACACAGTTGATACTTTTACAGTCCTAGCTGGGAGTGGATCAAGAAAGTGGGTGGATGAGCCAGGCGCCATGATGAGTGTGCGGGAGGTAAACACAGTCACCTCCCAGCACTTACTTTAGTGCTATCTCCATGTTGGGAGTGAGTTGATTTAGTTGACTACACTTGAATATGAGCCATTTGGACAATTTAAGGTCAGCAGTCATCTGCCTCTTTTTACCAAATACGTATCTCTCTACAATTAATGAAGACTACAGTGTCCTACTTTGGGTTCGCTTAGAAGTAGACCCTGTGATTCCAGTACCAGCAGTTCATGTGCAAGGTAATCCCAGGAGACACTGCAGGAGGGTGGGAGAACAGGGAGGGACTTCATTGTCAGCATGTCACCTCTGCAGCAGTCAGGCTTAATTCTGTGTAGAACGGACGTCGCAATATCCCAAATAATTGTCAAGGAAGCAGAGTGTTCATCTCTAACTTCCACCTATCATTGACTGAGAGTTACTTTTGAGCCATTAATTCTGCAGCATTCTTGCCTTGATGTGCTATGAAAATAGAAAAAAACCTCGGGTAGAGAGGATCACCTAGCAGCTTTCTGGATGTCCACGTGCATAGCCTGAAACTGAACCTTCAGGGTGATGGTGTTAGGTGCTTGGACCTTTGGGGAGTGATGAAGTCATGAAGGTGGAGGCCTCCTAATTGGGATTTGTGCTCTGATAAAAGCAACTTCATCCGCCTCCTTCACCCTTTCTGCCATGCAAGAGCGCAGAGAGTAGACAGTTGTATATGAACGAGAAAGCTGTCCCTCACCAGACACCAAGTCTGCCTTGATCTAGACTTCACAGCTTCCAGAACTGTGAAAAATAAACATCTGTTGTCTATAGGACACCCAGGCTGTGGTGTTCCACGTTAGCAGCCCAAACAGATTCAAACAGTAGAGTTGAGCCTTGCTCACAAGGTAAGGTAAGCACCAGCAGGGTGGAAGACAGTTGATTTTCAGATGCCACAGGTGGGGAGAACCCTACTGTGTACTGTGTACTCCTGCACTTTGTCCAGCCTTGCCCTCCTGGCCAGCCTGTAAGAATGACCGAGCAGGGACTTCAGCGCAGGAGTCATCACACATAGTAGACTAAACAACCCCGGCTCTATCATAGCTCCGTCACTTCAGCATGAGGGTGATGACTCGGGTCAGTTCCTTACCCATGCCTGAGCGCTTATTTTCTACTCAAGCTGTCTCCACATTGCTGATGACCCCATTGACCTTCAAAGCTCTGTCTGGAGACATTTTCAGAATCCATCCAGGGCTCTCTTGATTCTCTCTCTCTCTCTGTTGCATCTTCCTTCTCTCAGAACTTTACTCCTCTGAGAGAAAGTTCTTAGTTCTATCCCGTCATCTGTATGTCTGGATTGCAATAATACAGGCTTAATGCTCTTCTGGTTGATTTATTTGAAGTAGCCTAGCATGAGATCCTCTTGATGAGGAACTGGTTACGATCACCCACCCTACTCCCAATCTTCTTGAGAGCTGCATTACGTAGGCCTTTGCCATGAAAAGAGTCTGGGAAGCACCCAGGCTGCAAGCTGCCTGCCCAATCAATGGTTGGTCCAATTTATATTGGCTGCCTGTTGCATGTCTACCTGAGGTTAGGTGCTGCGGGGAATACAGATGTAGAAGACATGTGTGGCATCCTTGGGGAGTCCACAGTTTTATTGCGTAACTAAACTAAAACCTAAAAATCAATTACCTTAGAAGTAATACTGACTGAGAGGCAGTAAAAACAGTAGTGAAAGGCTCATAAAAAAAGACAGAAAGTTTGGCTTTAGATTCTGACCAAGGTACTTATATCCTAGCTGAATGTAGCTTTAACTAATTGCCTAAGGTAAGCCTCTGTTTCCCTCACAGCACATCCTGGTGGGTTACTGAGAGAATGGAAAGAGATTCTGTGTGCAAACCATGTGACACTCAGCAGTCACTCATGAAATGTATTTGTGGCATTATCTAATACTATTATTCTCTGTTATGTAATTTGTGTCATTGCAGGCTCAAGTGCCGTGAAGTTTGGGGACATGAATAAGTAGAAAAGGCTGGCTTTGTCACAGAAAGGTGACAGATGAAGTGGGTGTTAAATTGGTCCTCAAAAGAGGTTTCAGAATGGGATAGAGGAGAAACAGCATTCCGGGCTGGAGAAAGCCAGGTAGAGCTTGCTGGCCAATGCTTGCAGAGTGTAGCACCTTGAAGCACCTGGACCTGCAGGAAGATAGTGGGTGGGGAGAGAGGGACATAAGGGCCAGAAGTCTAGTGCTGCTGCTGAAGAATGATTTGATTGATCTTGGGGAAAGATTTTGGTACCAAAGCAGGGATAGCATGATAATGGTGAGAATTTGAGGAGATCAACCTTATGGGATCCAAATGGATCCAGAGGCGAAGGGCTGGGAAGGAAGAAACCACATGGTCTAGGGGAGAGAATCTGCCCTGCTTGGCCAGAATAGGTGGAAAGGGAAGCAGTATCACAAAGCACTTTTTTCGCTTCTCTTTCTTCCTTAATCCTGGGAGCTCTTTGGTTTCTCCACAGTGTTTAGAGAAGGAATGACATTCAGTTTACCTCCCTTTCTGCATCACCCTCCTAGGATTCCAGTCGTGATACACAAAGGAATCATGCATATTTCCCTTTCTTCTCTTTTTGTGCTCCAAAGCCGGGCCTGACATTGGTAAATCACTGCAGTAGGCTTTAAATGATGTATGAAATGAAAAATCCCTTCCCTGTGTTTTGGGAGCCTCCTGCCTAGCCATGGGTGATCTCTACCAGGTTGGCTACTGTATTATTCAACTCTAAGGAGGCAGCTGGAAACCCAGCAGAGGTGAGAAGCTTGGGATCTCAAAGAAAAACAAAGTTAAAATTAAAAACAAAAAAAGAAAAGAAAAAGTATCTTCTGAAGCATAAATAAGTCTGTCTCTCACTTTTTTTTTTTTTTTTTTTAATTTCTGCTGGAGTGCTTGGAAAGGGAAACTTGATCTGCATTTCTTTGTGCCTTTGCTTTCCCACCCAAGTCCATGCTGTCATTCTTTAACTTCGTAAATAGACCAAGCCCTTCGGGTTGTACAGCTGGGAATATTTTTGAATATTTCTCAATAAGCATCTGTAGTGTGATCGCCTCTTTGCGAGCAGTTCAGGATGATCACCGTAGCCAAGATGTGAGGGACATCCATAAGGCATTTATAACCCACAAGCTCCACACCCCAGTGAATCCTGTAGTGCAGGTCCCACAAGGTATGCAGGCACAGCGGGCTTGTTGAAACAATAACCTGATTGGCTTTAAGAAGCCCAGCTGACCTATGCTACAGCGTCTGCTGATCGCAGACTAAACACATCAATGGCCCACTCTGCAAACGCTGCTATCCAGAAAGCAGCAGGCAGCCTGATGGAGCAGGGCTCAAAGCAACCCCCTCTTGCAAATCAGAATCAGCTACAAATAGACTGAGAGCCTCCTTGGTCTGCAGGGAGGGCAAGCTTGATCAATTTGCTTTTAGCCGATGAAATAATCATTGACGTTTAGACAGACTTCTAATCTTGGCTCAGAGCAGTCAAGAGGCGTTTTAGCTGTGGATGGTAAATGGGTTCATACAAGGATATATTTAGTAATGTAGCCTGGGGCAGAAGAGAAAGAAGCTTTGGAATCCAGGAAAGTGGTGCAAGGCTGAGCAGCCTCGGTGCCTAGAGGGGACTCATGTAATTCCGTGAGCCTTAGTCCCACTGCCCCTAGGTGTGTGTTATGGAGACACATGTGCAGCGAGGGAGAAATGGGGCCTCCAAGCCAGGCTGAGGGCATGGAATCAGGGACACATTGCACGCTCTGCTTGTGCCGGAAGGTCAGTAGGGAAGTAGGCAGATGGGCAGAAAACTGCAGGTGAGCAACGTGAGGACAGGGTGGTTGGTACCAGTGGTGATGGAGAGGAAGGCTGCAGAGTGGCTGGTGCTGCCTGGGTTGGAATGGGGAATCTCAGCCCACCTGCATTAGTGACATACACATAAGGTGATTTGTTTCCCCTCTGTCCCTCGGCTTCCCTGAATGTAAAATCCTCATTTGTATACCAACCTCCTAGACATCTGATACAGGACAAACAATGTAAAGAATGTATTTCGATTCTGTGTAGTTACTGTGTATTGCAGGAGAAGATACAGCAGGTGGACCTCTAATTCAGAGTGAAGTATTTGGAAAAGGAATCTGCTCAGGACTGGTTTATAGTTAGCTCCAGTGTTGTTTCCTTCTAACAAGAGAGGAGCAATGTACCATCTGGGTAATAAGAACTGCAGAATGCCACTGCTGCCCTCATTTCCACTACATAGTCACCTTGTGTCACTGGGGCCAGGTGGCCCGTGACCCATCCTGGCCTTACACCCACTTTCTCCAGACTTTCCAGAAAATGGGGGCAGAGATATCCCATGATCAGTGTTCTTGGGTATGATCATCTTGCTCTCTAGACATCATTTCATGTGACAAATAGAGAAGGAAAGGATTTGTGCAAACCGCAGTGTGCTCTAAGTTTGTAACCCTGATCCTCTTTGCAACCAAATCAACTTCAATTGGGAAGCCCAGGGAAGGTGAGGAGCTTGTCCACTTCACCACTGGTGTCATCTAAACCAAGCTGGCTGGCAGTTGGCTGCCATGTGTACAACCAGGCAACAAGGCTCCTGTTGCTCTTGGCCCCCTGGCTCCAGGAAACCTTTGGCAACCAGTGATGCCTGCATCTCTGTTATGTGAGCTTTGGCAGGGGTGGGAAGCAGGACAGAGGTGCAGCAGTTACTTGGGGTCTTCCATAAGCCAGTAAATCTAACTTTAAGTGACTTTGAAGATCTGAGCTTCACTAACTCCATTCCTCCTCATCTTCTCTTGCTACATTATATACACACTTCTAGAATCCTGACTTGAGTTGTATTATAAAAACAAGAGGCTGAGATCCCAGGACAGAACAGGAGCTGAGCAGCCTTCCCCGAAGGCAGCAGTTCCAAACCGGTAGTCCGGGTGCCGCAGACAACGCCTCCATAGTTTGTTCCACACCTCCACGTGGCGAAAGAAGCCAGCAAGGTCTCAACTGCCAGCCATCAGCAGTAGTTGCTGACAGCCTATCAGATGGGAGGGAGAGAGCGGGAAAGGGTGGGCCAGTCCCTGAGCATCACACTTCCTAAGCCTTGAATTAACACCTTGTCACTCACAGCCCTGATCACCCAGTACTGGCTGTCATGGCCATGGAGCAGGTGTGATGCTCAGGCTGAGAGTCACAGCAAGCAGCCACCAGCCTAGCTCTGGCTCTCTCTGTGTGTGGGCTGCCTGGCAGTGTAGACGGGGCCTCATGAGTCTGCACTGTCAGAAGCATCACTGTCTGGCAGGCTGGTTTCTCTGTACTCGTTCCATCTCTCCAGATCACAGAATCCCAGAACTGGAAGGGACCTTGGATGCTACTGATGGATTAATGAGGTCCAGTGGAGTTTTGTAGATGGTGGGAGTAGCTGATGGGAGCTGATGGAGCCTCCTGGTGCGGAGCTGACTCTGTTTACCTCTGCGTGGGATGCACTGAGCCTCTTCTCTCATCAGGGATGCTCACTGCCAAGAAGAGATGGGGCTAAGGTCTTCTTCCCAAGCCTCCCGCCCATGTACCTATGCATGTTAAACTAGTGCTAGATGGGTTCTGATTTACCTAGTGGAAGAAAAGCAGCTCCCAGGAGGAATGGAGTTGTTGTCAATACCCACAGCAGAGAGCTGACTTGACTTCCAGTAAGAGTCAGTGAAGCTGGGAAAATCACTCATTACAGTTTTATTGATATTCACTTCACTCTTCGAATGACGTGGGATGCTTCTGACGGGATGTCTTAATGGGACTGGCTGAGAATGCATTTGGGTGGATGTGGGTTAATGGGGCTGAAGAGATGAAAGGGCTTAACTATGTGAGCCCCATTACCCAGGCTTCTCCTCTGTGGTCAGAAGCAAACAACGTGCTTAGAGTGTCCAGCGGGAGGCTGGGTGAGAGCTGCTTGTCAGCACCTTGACAGTGTCTCTTCTGTTCCTTTCCTCTGTCACCTGGAGAGCTGTGAACCTCTTCACTCAGCTGTGGCTTCATTTACCAGAGCTGCTCACCAACTGGAAGGGCAGGGGCTGTGCCCATGTGTGTGAAGCTAGCCTGACACTGACGGTTTAGAAGGGTGACCAGAGATCATCTTTTGCAGGAGGGGCAGATGGTAATCTGATGCAGTCCATGTGCTCCTGGACATCTGCAGCAGCTCACTGAGTGGACAAGTCCCATGCCCCAGCCCCAAGGGAACTTGGCAGGGAGAGACCTTGGCAGGGAGAGAATGTGTAACCAAACAGTTTGCTGTGGATTTTCTTGACTGCCAGACAAGCCTACGTTTAGATAGCTCTTTGTGATTTACAAAAGCTGTCTTATACGTACTCCATTTGATTCTTGCTGATATCCTGTGAAGTAGGTAGGGCCAGAGTTTCATGTTGATTATTTACCTGTTTGCAAGCTCAAATTTGTTTCCCACACTTCCCTTGCAAACTACACCTCCCAGAATTCATTGCCAACAGGCTTCTTTGTGGGTGCAGCCAATGGTAGGTGCCCTCAGGAGTTAGAAGAGGGGTGGCACAGGGTGAAGTGCCTGTGAACCCCCTCTGCTCTGGATGGCCTTTAAGAAGGTAGTTGTGTCTTCTGTCTGGACTGGGTGGTCCCAGTTCCCATGAAGTGAGTTTGGCTCCTGAATCCAAAAAATGCCACCTCTGTTTTTGTGCCCCCAGCCCGTGATGTTCTGCTCCCTATTGCTAGCCTATGGGCTGCTCGTCTCCCCTGTTAGATAACCTCCATGGCCGCAAATGCCTGACTGCAGTCACAGCGATCTCTTCACAGAAACCAGGAACCGAGGCTTCTGATCAGTGAAGTTAATTTTCCCAGGGCGACACAACTAGTTAAGTATTCTGTCCTTAGTTCAAAACAAGTTTTCAAACTCCCAGAACCCTGCCCTTTCCCCTGCCCATGTGAAAGAACAAAAAATGAATATCCCAATTAATATCAATCCTGGGAGAAAAACACAGACACAGAACAAAAGCACAAAAGAGAGAGGATTGGTTTGCAGTGGGGGGAGCTAGGGAAGGCTTTGTAGAAGAGCTGGCATTTAATCAGGGTGGGCTCTGAATATAGAAGAAATGGATTGAAGGAGGTCACAGTTCTCAAACTGTATTGAAGAGTTAAGTATAAGATCCCTCAGTTTTGTGAGTGTCCACAGGCACTGATCTGCAGTTGTGTCTCTGTCTTACTCCTCCTTGTGGATCCCAAGATTCTCTTTCTCTCTCCCTTGACCAAGGTAGTAGCCTCTTGCCTTCCTGACCGTGCTTTACCCCATTGTTAGGAGGACTTCAAATCACACATCCCACCAGGCCGTTCTCTTTCTCTAGCACCTTTAACAGCTCTCTGGGGACTGTAGGATGTTGTAGCTTGGCATAACTGATGCCATCTTGAGCACTGCATTTAACTAGTGCCCTGTATTTGACCCAGAAAAATGAAAAATTACTCAATCCCATGAGTAAAGCAGAATGAGCTGTACCCACAGGAGAAAAATTAACCTGCTCAACAAAAGAAGCAGGATACAGGTGTCAACCAAAAATTAATGTAAGATTTCAGCTAAATTGTTTCCAACAGGATGTCTTGCTTTGTGGTTCTCCGTTTAAAAGCTTTGTAATTTTCCAGTCCAGGGCCACTCAGTGAGACTCTGAAATGGGTCTGATGTGAGTGGTCGCTGAGCTCAACTAATTAAATCCCAAATTTATCAATTTGGTTGCTTGGATTCCTATATTATTGTTCACAAACCCATTTCCCAGGGTAGTCCTGAATCAAAGAGTGTTGGCATTCTGTCTCTCTGTCATCACTCAGCCTGCTGTCTAGCTGTATCTGGAGTAGCTGCTAAGTCTGAGGAGATCATGCTCTTCTCTTCCTTGGCAGCTCTTCCACTGCCTGGAAAACCCTTCCTCCCTTCCTCAGCTAGCAGATTACTTCCCATCTCTTAGCTTTCTAGCACTGTGACAAAGAATCTGAGAAAAATTACTTTAAATGGAGGAAAGATTAATTTTGGCTCCCAGGTCCCTAGGTTTCAGTCCATGGTTACTTGACCCCATTGTTTGGACCTTCAGCAAGGCAGAAGCTCGTCGTGAAGTGAAGCTGTTCATGGCAGCCAAGAAGGCAGAGAGAGAGAGACAGAGTGAGAAAGAGAAAGAGAGACTGAGAGAGAGAGACAGCCAGGGAAGACCCATACCCTTCAAGAACACACCCCTTACTTCCTCCAGCTAAGCTCTGCCTCTGTTTTCCACTACTTCCCACTGGTGCCGCCACCTGGGTGCCAAGCCTTTGACACGTGAGCCTGTGGGGAACACTCCAGATCTAAACCACAGCACCATAATTTAGAATTCAAGTGATGTCACTTCAGTACTTTTCTCCAGCACCTCAGTCTGCACCCTAAATAAAAATGCACTCCTCTGTGCTCCCAGGCACGTGGCCCACACTCTCAGTAAACTGTGTTAGACTGTCTCATCATACATTCCTGCATTAGGTCCTACTCTCTCAGCTCTCTGTTTTGTGTACAAGAACCTGTCTTTCATATCTAAGCACCAAGCCACTGGCATGCATCTGCTTGTTAAAACTTTGTCATATTGGAATGAATTCCAGTGCCTCCCTCTCTGTCCCGCCTTACTCTCCTTACTCTCTTTCCTGATTCCTTCAGCTTCCTGTCAGTTAAAAGCACGCATCCTCTTTCAGGCTGTGCTGCACCTTCTCAGAAGTATCTGTGCAGCTGGGGGTGTGCAGAGCAACGATGACAGAGGCACAGCTTTGTCTGGGTTGTCCCTCTCAGACGACAGTACACTGACAGTTAGAACAGCTGCCAAGGTGAAGAACAGCAGGAAAGTAAATGCAGAAGGAAATTCGGTTAAAAAAAAATTTACTTTTTTTTTGTAATTTTAAAACAAAATTAAAAACAAAGACTCTAAAAACATGATACAGAATTTTGAAGTCTACATAATAGGAGATTAACAATGGTTACTATATGGCATATATTTATCTTCAAAGTAGTTGCTCAGATTACAAGATACAGGCATAGAAAACTGATCAAACAATGAAAGCACAGACTGGTCTTTTGATGAACTAACAGAGATTAGTATTATGATTATGCATCTTGTAAGTGTGTGTGTGTGTGTGTGTGTGTGTGTGTGTGTGTGTAGACTTGCATACATATATGATCTTTTCTCTTCGTTCTTTTCTCCTTTCTCCCATCCCAGTTGTTCTTTCCTTTTGAACAGTTTTGTCCCCTTTCACAAAATCTATTGTGCATTTTGAGTCTTTCAGTTTTTTACACTAAGGAAACAATATGATGTTTACACATGAGTATGATTTATTTCATTTATGAATATATTCTCAAGTTGCATCCATTTACCTATCAAAGCCTTGAGTTTGTCCTTCTTTGTAACTGAGTTGTACTCCATTGTATAAAAACATCACATCTTTTTTAGCCATTTCACAGTTGATGGGTGTTTAGATTGTTTCCAAGATTTAACTATTACAAATTCTGATGCTATCAACATGGGTGGACATATATGCTGTGACATGATATTTTCAGTTCTTCTGGGAAAATTCCCAGAAGAGGAATAGCTGGATTGAATGGGATTTCCAACCCTAGTTTCCTGAGGAATCTCTACACTGATTTCCACAGTTGATTGTACCAGTTGGTTGTACCAGTCTACACTCTCACCAACAATAGAGAAGGGTTCCTTTTCCCCCCACAGCTCTGCTAGCATTTATTATTGATTGATTTTTTTTTTGATGATAGACATCAAAAAAGTAAGATGGAATCTCAGTGTTGTTTCAATTTGCATTTCTTAAATGACCATTGATGTTGAACATTTTTTCATATATTCATTTGCCATTTGTATTTCTTCATCTGAGAAGTGCATATTCATCTCAGAGACCCATTTTTTCGATTGGGTCTTTGAATTTGGAGGATCCAATTTTCTTTTTGAATTCTATATGTGTTCTATCTAGATAGAAGTCTTTTGTCTGAGGGGCAGTTGGTTAAAACTTTTCCCATTCTATGCGTTATCTAAAAGTTCTGTTTCCAACTGATCTTTGTGGATGGGAAACAGACCTAGCAGGGGTAATAACCAGCAAGACTCAGGAGAGGGTTATGAAATCAGAGCTAGGAAATGTGCTGACAGGAGCAATCTCAGTCACCCATGGCCTTTTGCCTCGTCCTCCTGCTCGCTACCCTGGCTCTTCCAGATGTTGTTCCCTCTCCCAAGGGTCTATTATGCCTTGAAGAGCAACTTCTTTCCCCAACTGTGTTCCTTCTCTGGGCTGAATAATAATTTTACCCTTAACAGTAATTAGATTCTATGTGTTGTGCTCAATGGTTTAAGTCTATCCCAAGTCCGTGTGTGTGTGTGTGTGTGTGTGTATGGTTTCTCTCGTTAGATGATGATGTTAATGAGCAGCTTGGGCTTCGGTGCCCTTGGGTCCTGTCCTTTCCTTCTCTTCCTTTGGCATGGTTTCCTCTCATCCTTTGGGGCTTTTTTCCATTGTCCAGACCAATCAATTCCTTGTTTTCAGAAAGGCTTATTCAGTGTTGTGGTTGAAAGTCTGGACTGGAACCAGATTGCCTGGGCTCCAATCCCAACTCTAATACATGACCTTGAGAGGGTTTCCATGACTCAGTTCCCTAATCTATAAAAATGGCAGTAGTGATGAACACTGTAGGATTAAATGACCTAATATATGTAAAGTTCTAGAATGATACTCAACACAGGTAAGCAGTAGTAAACCTTTGCTACGAGTATCTTGTTTTTCAGCTACACAGAGAGAAAGAGCCTATGTTCCTTCCCCTCTTCCCATCCTAAATACCAGGGGCAGGGCTGCTTTTCCCTGGTGTGTTTTAAAATCTCCTTTAGAGATCGCCTCCCATCCTCCTCCTAGTAATCCTTAAAAAACTTTAAGAGAGCATTGGGCCTCTGCAACTCACCGGACCACCTTGAGAAAAATCAGGGTCCCACCAACCTAACCCAAACGCTTCCATGGCTGCCCCTCTGTTCCGGAGCCCCATCCTGAAGCAGTGCAGAACCTTTGTCTGAACTGTGTTCCCTTCCCAGATTATTCTTTTCCCCAGGAGGAGCCACAGTCCCTTCTACAGCCAGACATGTAGCAAAACAATGTCCTGCCACTCAGCCATAAATAGAACTGCGGCTGAAAGGGTGGTGCGGGTTGTCTTTCCCTCAGAATCACATTGCACAAGGCACTGCCTGTCAGCCGTGTCTACAGTGACTTGTCTCCTGTGCTCCAGCACACCAGAGCCCACCTCTGCTCCTTCCCAGAGCCCAGGCAGAAAGCCTGTGCACACGCACACGGGCACACGCACACACACACACACACACACACACACACACACAAGTCACTGCTGCTGAGATCTTATGAAATCAAAGCCAAACTATGGGTCTGCCTTATTAAATGAGGACTCCCACAGAAGGTCTGTGTGTGACTGTGAGTATGACTGTGTGTGTGTGTGTGTGTGTGTGTGTGCGCACACTCGTGCTAGAGAGACTGCTAACCTCTTAGGAGGTCATAGCTAAGAGATTAATCGCTTTCTTGGAAGACACACAACACCCAGTGGCAGGGAATCCTTACCACATGGCTCTGTCCCTCCCGCCCTCCCCCGCCCCATGCCTGTGGTGGATCTGTAGTGTATTAAGAGGGAAAGTGCATTTGGCAGCGCTAATGTCTGCTGTTTAAGTCCAATTGCTTGTGAACCCAGCCTCTCCTAATTGCAGACACTACCAGAACCACGGACAGGATGTGCATCGTCCCTCAAGGTTAATGAAAGGGAAGCTCTCTGCATGAATCTGGTCTGTATTTGCGTGTCTCGCTGCCATACTCAAGGGCTGGAATGGACCCGATTGCTTCCTGCGCGCACCCCCGAGCTTGTTTGGCTGGGTGTTTGTGTTAGTTTGGCTGGGTGCTAGTGGGGCAGAGGTAGATGTCTACTGCTTCTCTCATGGCCACCAGGAGTGCTCCCCGGTGGGACTGTCTGGGACCATGAAGCAAGTTAATTTCTCCCAGGTGTGCACCTGGGGTGTGGTCGGGGGGATCCTTGTATCCCCCTCAGGCTCTCCACTGCCTACATCTCCCACCTCCTGCTGGCCGCACCCAAGCAGCCAGAAGCCCCAGCCTCATCCCTCACCCCAAGCCTCTTCCCACACACACCTGCTGCATCCCCGGGAACCAGGCAGGCACTGTGGTGGGAGCCTGTGGACTCTGAGACCTCACTTCCAGCCCTAAAGACCCTACTACTGCTTCCGAGAGACAAGGCCATCAAGGAAGTGTCTGTCTCAGGGCAAACTCTCAGAGGCAGCCCTGGGGCAAGGATTTCTGGACAGATGGTCCTAGGATGAACGGGAAAGAGAAAGGGAAAGGGAAGAACAGAAACAAGGAAGTTGAAGAATGTGCTTTATTTGCTCTGTCTCTGTGTGTGTGTGTGTGTGTGTGTGTGTGTGTGTGTGTGTGTGTGTGTATTTCTGGAAAATGAACCTAAGGCTTTTGTAGTAAGTTGTATCCCCAGCCTTCCCTCCTTTCCTTCCTTTTCTTCCTCCATCCGTTTCCTCCCTCACTCCTTCCTTCCCCCCTTCTTTCCTTTTCTTATATTGAGATAGGGTCTAAGTCACTAAATTGCCCAGGCTAGACTTGAACTTGCCATCCTCCTGCTTCAGCCTCTCAAGAGTGCTGAGGTTACCAGACCTCACCAAGAGTGTGCCTTTAAACCAACCTCCAATCTCAGCTTGATCCTGCACTGAAGCTTCAGTATGTAAATTACACCCTAGAGCAGTGGTGATGATCCTAGGGCCAGCTCCTTGGAGCAGGCTGTTGATTGGCACTGGAAGCTCCAAAAGGTTTGCCATTGCCCCAGAGCAAACATTCTTCTCCCATCCCAGCCACTGGCTACATAGACATGCAAACATTTCCATGCTCTGCAGCTCTACACTGACCATGAGGTGAAGCTGCAGGGCAGGAGCACAGAGCCCCAGTGCAGCCCCTAGAAGCAGAGCACCAGAGGCAAGAGGACATCAGGACAGGGAGAGGGGAGATGGGGTGGCTGGAAGCCCGACTGTGTCCCCTCCACCAGCAGCCCACAGAGCATCGCATCCTTCAGCATATGCAGAGGGTACCAATATGTGTAGCATAAAATTACTGTGTGGATAAAAGGCTAACACTAATGCACACGATCTCAGACCTTCCTTGTAGATCCGCAGAAATGTTAGCCCCTTGCCTTTCTGTTCACCAGTCAGCACGGAAAAAGGATCAGAACACAAATTTGTATCCCTGGTAGACTATCAAATACATATATTTATCATTATTAGTACCATAAAATACTCCACATGATAGTACTGATTCCTTCTGGGAGCTAGGACTATGGATGATGTTTCATTCTACTCTTACACATTTTTGGTTTTTCTATCACGACCAGGTGTTATTTTTATGTTTAAAAGATACTTTAATACACCAAGGCTTAAAAAGGTCAAGTAGTTTAATTAAGTACGGTGAGAAAAAAATTTAAAGGGCATCTTGTCTTCACTTGTTCCCCTATTCCTTACATTTAGGGGCAAAGTTACGAGGTAGATAGATGTTATCTTTGTTCACAATTCCTATCATAATTGCATTTTGCATTTTAACAGAGATCTTGGTGACTAGCATGGCTTAAAAGAAACCGGTTTCATTACTGTGAAATTTTCCCGGAGCCTTTTCTGCACTGAAGTGCATTCTGACTTACCTAGAGGCAAGCAGCCCACAAACTATTCCCCAGACTTGCCTGACACTAGAACCCTCAATCATGGAGTACCAGGAAACTTTCATCCTAGGAACTAACTCTGGGAAATGCCAGGCTTTTCCCAGAGAAAGGAAAGGTGGGACTCTCTGGGGATGTTTTGGGACAGGCACATCCTTTGGTGTCTCTGAATCTTCCTGTATTGAGCCCTGCTTGGTACACAGGCCCTCTCTCTTACCACAGTCTGAACTTAGTCTGGGAGACCCTGGCTGCCTGGAAAACACTAGTGGATGAATGGAGGTGGGGCTTGGAGGGAAGAGAGCTCAGACCACCTGTGTAGAGGGCTGCTGAGTCACGTCCAGCCTTGGACATCACCCAGAGGTGGACAGAAACCACAGAGACTAGGTACGGGCATGGAAAGGCTGGTGGTAGGAATGCTGGCCCAGTGGGTGGTGAGAGCCCTGGCCCGCATGGAGGTTTACCATAAATGAGGGACTGCCATGCTGCTTGCAGTAAACCAGCTCTCAGTTACAAATTAGCACATTTAGAAAATAAGGTTGCAAGAAGGGCTGTCCTGAGACCGGCAATAACCTCATGCTAATGACGACGTGTCCAAGCCCCTGGCCAGATTGCCCTGCCTCTGCTCTCCTCTGACCTTTGGGCCAGGGCTGAACTGCTGTGCCTTAGACTCCTCATCTGTTACATGGGCATTACAGAGAGACAAGCATGGATCTGTATCTATGGAGAATTGTTTCAATTAGAGCTTCAGCTGGTTACCCTAAGTGCAGAAAAAGATTGAAATGACCCACTGCAGAGGAGAAATTGAAACCTTTGTGCACTGTCGGTGGAAATGTAAAATAGTCTAGTCACAGTGGAAAACAACATGGAAATTCCTTTTAAAAAATTAAACACAGAATTACGGCAGAAATTCCAGATCTACATATTTACTCAGAAGGATTTGCAGATTGAACCAATATTCATATACCCATATGTATAGCAACATTATTAGCAATAGCTAAAAGGTACAAGCAACCCAAGTGGTCATGGCTGGATGAATGGATAAACAAGTATTCCATACAATTGAATATTATTTGGACTTCATCAAAAGGAAATTCTGACCCGTGTTCCAACATGGATTAACCTGTAGGGCATTATGCTGGATGAAAAAGAATAAACACTAAGCAATTCCACTTATGTGAGATACCCAGCAATATCAAATCCATGGAAACAGAAAAAAAGAGTGGCTGCCAGGAACAGGACTGGAAGACATGAGGAGTCACCAGCCCGGCGGGCAGGATTTCAGCTGTGGGAGAGAGAGTTCTGGAGATGGACAGTGTTTCTGTTTGCACTCTGGTGTGGACATATTTAATGCCACTGAACTGTATGATTGTAAATAATGAAAATGGTAAATTTTATGTTGGTATGTTTTAACACAATAACAAAGAAATATCAACCAGTCAAGAGAAAATTAAAACTCTCAGGGGAAAAGAGAAAAGAGAAAAGAAGAGAAGAGAAGAGAAGAGAAGAGAAGAGAAGAGAAGAGAAGAGAAGAGAAGAGAAGAGAAAAGAGAAGAGAAGAGAAGAGAAGAGAAAAAAGAAAAGAAACCAACAGCAAGACAAGTTGAAGCCATATATGAGGAAGAACTTTTGCTAGTAGGAAAAGGCATGCTACTGATGCCAGAGGGCCCATTTCCTGTAATACTCTAAGAGATGGTATATATACATTTTTCTTTGGTGCAAGAAGGTTGGATAGTTGACCTTGGAGATTGGTCAGTATATGTATTTTCTGCTTCATTCAGTTATTAATAGAAACCCTTTCTTAATCTCTGGAATCTAAAATACCTGTCATATATTTCTATCGTGAAATACCGAGAAAAAAAATTTCTCCCAAACAGATCCAGAGATCATGAAAGAAAGTTTATTTTGTTTTCTAGGTTTGTGCAAAACTTGTTTTGTAAATTATTGTTGTGTAACAAACTGCATATAACATGTGCATAGTGACAGAGACTTGGCAGCGCATAGGTGTAGGTGAAGGAGTCTCTCAGCCTGGCGAGGCTGTGGGTGAATGTTTTCACATTTTAATTTCTTTTGTACCATTTAAATATTGTTCTAATAATAAATAAAATCAACAGAATGGTAAAAATAACATTTGAGACTCTAAACCCATGAAAAGCTTATTAAGACTGACATCATTTCGTTTACCCATTGAAAAACTCAGAAATGAAGAGGGAATGAGATGGAAATGGAATGCACTGCCATTTATAAATGAAAACATTCTCTTTGGTTACAGACTCAAATTAAGGCCACATGATAACGCCAAGAGACAGCGGTTCACGGAATCCGTAAAACTCCAGTTTCTTTGGAAAGCTAAGTTGCCTGTAAGCCAAAATGCATATTTTGTAAATTGATTCATTTACATTTGAAAAGACCAAACCTTAATTCTCGAAAAAGCTGAGTGGAAGGACAGAGAGACTGAAGGGAACACACGCACGTCGCGCGTGCACGCACACACACACACACACACACACACACACACACACACACACACACACACCCGGAGCAATGTAAGCATCCTCTCCCGTCCTAGGACATGGAAACTGATAGCATTTGGAAAAAGGGAATATTTTTCCCATCAAAACAATAAAAAAATAGCAACAACATAAAACACTTGCACGATATAGAAATTGAGTTACTTGAAGTCCTTATTGTCAGCAAGCTTTTCCTGACTCCAGAGAAATAACGCCCTGTAGAGAGACCTGCCTCTGTTCACAGACACGCTTGGCAGAGGATTTGGCTGAGTACGTGGAAACTGCTGTTCCCTGGACCTTTTTTGAGGACTTCCTTGTTCCAGTCCAGCAGAGGACTGCAAACCTTCTGCTCCAGGAGTCCACATGTCTTCCCGAGCTGAGCAAGGACGAAAAGGTAGAGACCCTGTACAGAACTCACCACTGCCTTGCTGGGGTGCCTTCCTTGCATGGCCCGGATCCCTACGCCTTAGTTTCCCCTGTGACAATTAGTGTGCTTAGAGCACATTAAGATATTTTGAGCTCAGATAAAGAATGATAAATTTGTTTGTTGCACTGGCTTTTTTTGCTATTACTTGTTATTAATACTTCCAACTCACATGGATTTAGGACCTCCAAAGGATGTATAAACGAAATACTGTATCTCCCAACTTTCTAGATGTCTGACACGCTGAGTTCCTTCGAATGAATTCGAAGGAACAACAGAGATTAGAGTAGGCAAACTTTGGGGTGATAGCTCCTGAGAGACAGGAAGGGACCTGAAAGTTGGTTACCAGTGAGCTCATTTCTCAAAGGAGGAGCAAAATATAGAGCAAAATCACAAGGAGATAAAAAATCAGAAGGTGGGTATGACATGGGACAGAACTGTGATCAGCTAATAAAATTACAAATATAGCTGAAAAGGAAATTAAAATTTTAAATACAGCCTGCCAAGTATGCCTGCCAAGACCAGGCAGATATGCCTGATAGCAGGACATTCCTTTCTTCATGTAAACTTATCTACAGATGGCCTTAAAATGTTCCTTTGTGTAACTCCCATCTTAACTTCTTTTGTATAACTGATAGCCTTACAGTGTAACTTAAAATGTAACAGGACATTTCTTCCTTTGTATAATCCATGCTTTGTATAGCTGATGGCCTTGCAATGTAACCTAAAATGTTTAAACTCCCTCAGCAACCCAAGATGCCACCAACCCTCCAGTCATACTGTGCCAAATCTACTTTTGCATCTTCCTGCTTGCTCTCCCCATAAAAATCCCAGAACCCCGCGAGGTGAGGCTTTGACTCTTTGGGACAGATCCTAGTCAAGCCCACCAATGTAATAAACTGTCTCTTAAACCTTCTCCATGCTGTCTCTTCCCATATTTGGTCCATTTTCCATAACATAGCAACTTAGGTGTTATTGATCCAGTGGGGATGCAGGTCACATAGCGAGTGTACCTGGAAAGAATAAGAACCTTTTTTGGAAGAGATGAATTAGGAGGTCCTAGTCACCCACCTAGTGACTGATGTCCATCTAGACTTTATTGGACCATGTGATACCAGTTATTGCATGTTGCTTCTCCCTTGGAGAGACATGTTGGCCTGGTCATTCTTAAATCTTGTCTTTATCTTAAATCTCGACCTTCAAGGATGCACCTCTTAGCCATAGTTGTAATGTGTTGTTGTCTTCTGACCCCCTCAAGGGCCCGGCTTTGTCTGACTCCCTGGAATGTTTCCACCTGACTTAGCTGTCTTCGTGTTTAAGTAGATAGAACTTGGGTTTTGGAGTCATGAACACAGAAACTTGACCCTAGATAGAGAATTTGGTGTTTGAAGATGTGAATTCCTAGCAGGGAGTTAGGAGGTGCTCAGAGTACGAGCTCAGAAATAGCTTTCTTCTTTCTTATCTTATCATGCAAGTTAGTATGAATGGCCTTTTATGATGCAGATAGGCTTAAGAAAAAAGAGATGATGGATCTTAAACTAGAGAGGTAATAAATAGGAGAGAGGAGATTAAGAACACAATTTTCTGACTCCAAACAAGCCCAGAAAATGTTCTTATTTTTCTCTCCTCCCAAGTTTCCGAAATGCTGTGCTGCATGGCACAGGAGCAAATCGAAAGTGGCTGGGGGTCAGGCGAGCTGGTGACAAGAGAAGACTTCTGTGCATGACCTTCATGAGCCCCACCCTTGTCAGCAGAGGCTGTGGCCTGCTCCCAGCAGCCAGTGAGTCACCAGGCGTGTTTATTGGAGGCACCTGCCTATGTGGACTTATGATGGCCCTGAGGGAGCTCAGAGGAGCAATCCAGCTTTATGCTGCCCCATCAAAAATGAGCAAATAAAGAGCTTGCCTCCCTGCCAGGAAGTCTTAATCGCTCTCGCTGGGGACCTGAGTCCACAATTCACATCCTGCAGTCCAGAAAGGAGAGACAGCCGCACTGGGGAGTGGAGCGGGTGACCTGAATAAAGGCACCTTGGGTAAGGATGCCAGCTCCATAGTCAAGCAGACAGAGTGCTACTTCTGAGACACACTGTGTGGTCTGAAGACCAGGAAAGGGAGTAGACATTTCCCCAAGTGACTCTCATGAATTCCCCCCTGTAGTTTTCGCAGTGAACACATCCTCTGACTCATTAAGCATGAGTAGCCGTACTTTGCTAAGTGACATTGCTGGGGAAGCTTCCATGCAGCCAGCAAGAGAGGTGGCCTCCCAAGGGGATTCAGCCCCATACATACCCCAAATTCCTGAAGAGATTTTTTCAGGGCCAACATTTTAAATGTGATACTTTGGTCTCTGGGAAGTTACACACTCAGATACTCAAAACACTGCCCTTCCACTCAAAACCTCACCTTGAAACAATACACACATGCACACTAGCAGTCTATTCTTGTGTGTAGTGTGTAAAATGATTTGAGCTCAAACCTTCTTTGTGCAGGATTCTGCTTCCTTCTCCTTGGGCTCATATCAGAGCTTCCAGTAGGGACAGTGAGACCTTGCCAATCATACCTACTTTCCCAACTTGCAGCCATTTGTGCCACCTGCTTCTGACTCCATTGGAAATAAGACTCTCCTGTGCAGTCTTTGCATGGCTTGGGAGGCATCTGTTCTGTTCACTCGTCTTTTGGTCAGACTGCCCCTTTGACTTAGCTTTGGGTGTGGGTCTCCTAGTAAGTAAGATGAAGGGTTCTCCTACTCAGGACCCTAGAGGGCCCAGTCTGTTACCTGCGTCTCTCCTTCATTTCCATCAGGATGCCCTCACAGGCCAGATTGCCGGGTCTGGTATTTCAACCGGTTGAGCCCTTCCTGGAAAGATTTTGGCGATAACATTGGTTAAAACACCATCTTCTGAAATTTCTGGCTACGGTGTTCCTCTGTTGGTAGCTGAGATGACAACTCAAAGAAACCAAGAAATTCCATTCATTTTCACCACTTGGCCCTCAGTTTTTATGATTAACTCATGGACATTGTGGGAAGTGCAGGGAACCTGACCCCAAAGTAAGGAGAGACAAAAGAAGGGGTCAGATGTATCCATGAGAAGGTGATTGTGTTAGCGTTGCCTCCAGCCCCACCCCTGACCTTCATCTGCCAATCCAAAGACCTCTCCAGGAGGCTCACTCCTGTCCATCAAGGGGTAAGCAGCTGAAGGTGAAGGTCCTCCACTCTACCACTCCCTGAGGCCACAGCAGCCACATGTCCATGGCACCAGTCACATCCTTTCCACCTCTCCTTCCTCCTTAGAAAATGAACATAATGCAAATCTATCAATGGCTTAGCTTTGTAGCCCAAATGAGATAATGTGATCATGGTATCTCTCCGATGGATAAAATCTCTTCAGAAGTTCCCAGGGCTCTTCAGAAGGTAGCTCCTGTAGTCATTTGACTCCTAATACATGAAGCGTAGGCTGCGCCAGATTTTAGGGGCCTCCTAAATTTGTGGCTAAAGAACGATGTGCCAGTGCTACCTGACAAAAAGGAATTGTTTGTGCTTGCTATGCACCTCCTATTTTAGAAAATGAACAAAATGCATGCAGGTCATGGACACTAAAGAGTCTTTTCATATAAATCTGGGAGGAGTTGTCAACTTTGATTTATTAAGTAAAGTTCTGAGATGGGCTGCAGGTGTGTTGTCAGTCTCCTGATAATAGAGGGACCTCAGAGGAGGCTGCACCATGATGACTGTGATGCCAGCCCCTTACTCTTCGATAGAAACGTCCCCTGGGAAAGTAGCACATACATACGCTAAGACAGCTTCACCTCTGGGTGCTGCTCACTGCCCATCACCTTCTCCTATGGTCTGTTTCTTTTTGCTCCAACCTCACTACCATCACCTAATATGCCAGCTCTTCTCTCTCACACACTTTCCCCAGATGACTGGGCAATATCTCTGGGTTTTCTAAGCACTTCTTCATACCCCTGACTGCTTACCTGTCTGGATAGGGTACACAGGAAGACCCAATTTGCTGAGACTGTGCTGGGAACCCCATTTCCCTGCCAGGCTACATGGGACTCCCTATTCATCAGCACTCTGATTACCAATTTTCCTTGTGTTGATCATACAATTGGAAAGCCTTTGTGGGATGACACTGGGTAGATCAAACCTGAACATAGGATTTAGGGGTTGGAGTTCGTCTTTTTAGGATAAATGGTAGCCTGAATGAAGACACGGACTACAACACCTACCACAAACTCTCTTTCACTATAAGAGACAGCACAAGCACCTTTACCCTTGGACATCTTCCAAATTCTCTTTCACTTCGAAGCAAGATCAAAGCCTATCTCTGGGCCTGCACACTTGCCTTTCATGCTGATGGGGACACGGTTTGAACTGCTCCAGTGGGTTTTCTATTAGTATTTTTTTCTTGTTTTTGTCTTGCTCAGAGACCGTATCTTCCTCCCAGAGAACTGCTCTGTGTCATCTCTTGCTGCTGTGATCATGCAGGATATTGTCCTAAAGGGCAGGAGAGAACAAGGACACCACTCCACAAAAATGTGGGCTGGCCTCTCAGTTTGGTTTTGGATTGTGTGCAGTTAGGTAGGGAGTCCAGGGTTCAGATGAACTCAAAACTCTCAAGTTCTTCACACCAACAAGCAAATGCCTTGCATTTGTCAAAATAAAGAAAGGGGAAAAAATCTGTGATGCTTAGTTCTTCTGAACTTGACCTACATTCTTGTGAGGTCAATTCTCCATCTGTTATAAAGACTTTCACATTGAGCCAAATTTGTGGTCAGCCCAGTGCTTGGTTTATGACAGGGCCAATGAGACATTGACCTTTTGGCAGGTGGAAGTCCAATTTCTGAGAATAAATATGTGTCCTCATCACCAATATCAATATGTTTGCTCATCATAGCCCTTACCATGGCTCCATCATCTCTGAGCCAGCTCACATGGGAAGAAGTGCTTTAACAGCATTTTATAATCCATCACAGGAAGGCCAGAGTCAGGTCTGACCATGAACTGCAGATCTCTCTACCTAAGAGGAGGGACCACCTATTCTATACTACCATTGTGTTCCAGGATTAGGTCCCAAGTGAAGGGTACTTGTCTTACTTACTGTTCTCTCATTGCTGAGCTAAAATACCTGATGCCTAAAGTTAAAGGGTTTGTTTAGCATACAGGTTTCAGTCCATAATTGGCTGGCATATGGCAGAGGACAACAGTTCATGGTGGCAGAGGACAGAAGCAGAAAGGGAGGAGCAAGCCTCTTTTCTTCCCTTATATAGTATGCAGGCTACTGCGTTAAGGTGGGGTATAGCACTCATACCCCCAATCTCAGCACTAGACAGTGAACAATCACAAATTCTAGATTCAATCACCTCTAAAAAGCCTACCTACCCATGACTTGACCACATGAAGCTTTAGGGGGTCATCTAGACGCAAATCATAACAGAATCCATAGAGGATATTAGGGGACTTAATCAGAAAAAGACAAGATTGTGTCCTGATATAATCTTGACTTCCAGTGGATAAGTGCTTATTACAACAAGGAAAGGGATAAACATCAGCACTCCTACTTATGATGGACTAGATAGAAAGGATTTGTATTACAGAATTCTGAGAGATTTATACTGGAGAAATATTTTCATGGCTAAGAGAGATCCTAAAACAAATTCGCATCCATTCTTTAGAAATTCATAGCAGCCTGCTGAATAGAAAGGTCCATGTGGCAAGGGGCTGACTGGGCTCAACACCATGGCCAGGCCATGCTGCCTCCATCCACTGTCCTGGGTGTGGAGCTTAGGTACAGTCCGTGCTATAGCCTGTCCATCAAGCAGCAACCCTATCAAGGCACGCTCTGCAGATCCCTTTCCCTCCCTACCACTTCTTCCAGAGAGTGCTGTCTTGTCTCCTCTGACCAACTGCAGATCTCAGTAGAATCTGGACCCAGCCATTGCTCACCTGGCCCAAAGCAGATGGGTTGCTCCCTCTTTCTATCCCTGGTTATTTCAACCCAGAGGCCCACTATGTCCACGCATGTATGCTTTGTCTTTTCCTGTAGGACCTAAGTAGATGAAAAAGCAATTGTTGGGTGGGTAAACACAGGAGAGTAAGATTGTAGTGAGAGACACTCAGGAAGACTATTGTCAGGAAGAATGAAGAAGGCTGTCTAGACGTGAAACGTAGCTCTGAGGAGCAAAGATTATACCGTAGGCACACCAGACCTAATGAGTCTCAGATTTGTGGCTGTGATCAATTGCAGTATAATGGATAAAACTTTCTTTCTTTCAGTAAACATTTATCAAACACTTATAGCAGTTGGTCCTGGGAATTCAAGATCAATAAGATATGACCTCTTCCTTTAAGGGTCCAGCCATCTAGCAAACCAGGCTAACACGTAAACCAATAATAAGTTTCAATATTTTCTCTTTATATGTGGAGGATAAATTCCAAGATGTTTCATGAAAGCCTGGAATGATGAGTAGTATGAAACACTCTCCTCTTTTCTCTTTCTCTTTCTCTCACTCTGTCTTTCATATGTTTTGTTCCCATGCATACATGCTTATGGTAAAGTTTAATTTATAAACTAGTGCCATTGGGGGCTGGAGGTTTAGCTCAGCAGCATAAGCACCTGCCTTGGAAGCAGGCAGTCGTGAGTTCGATCCCTGGTACCTATAAAAAGGAAAAAGACAAAAAAAACTAGTGCCATTAAGAGATACACAATAACTAATAATAAAATAAAATAATTACAATAATATACTATGTTTTTAAAATTACTTAAAGCATATTAATTATTTGTTTCTAGAATTTCCCATTTAATATTTTTCGACTATGGTTGACCTAAAGCTACTGACATTATGGATGGAGGATTGTGTGCAGTAATTTTATACATGCCATAGAGAGGCTTCCTCACTTAGCTACAAATACTGGACCAGGGGTTTGAACATCTTTATGCCTGGCATCATGCTGGACGCTGGGGTGATCTGGTAAAAAAGAGAACTCAGGTCTTGCTCTCATAAGTAAAGCTTCCAAGCTGGTGAATGTACCCTCCTCCACCTTGGTTGAGGAAGAAGCCAAGTCTTAAAGGAAGACAGCTTTGCTTTACCACGAAGGAGATAAGCATTCTCTGGACAGAAGCGAAAGAACACAGGAGTCTACATAGGTGTGAAAGTACCACCTTGGTGAATGAAAGCTAACCTGTTTATTATACTGCAACCCCACGTCCACCTATCCTTTAACTCAGAGTCTATACGTAATAGAAAAAAGACTGTTGGAGAGATGTGGCCTGAACACTTGAACTGAGACACTTAAGGTTGACTCTGCAAGTTAGTGTGCTTTCCAAAATGTACATTAGGATGAGCCAGTCTTCCCTTCCAGGACACACCCACAGAGCCGGACGCTGTCATTTGGATCTTAAGTGTCCTGTGAGATCCTTGTGTGAAAGACTTAGTTCCGAGGGTGATACTGTGGGGAGGGAGGAGTAGGTCTTTAAAGAGATAGCCTTGGTGGGATATATAAGGTCGTGATGGGGTATCCTTGAAGAGGTTGTGAGGACCCGCCTCCCTGGCCATGAAGTGAGCTACTGTGTCTCCTACATGCTCTTCATCATCATTTTCATCACAGGCTAAAACAGTGGAGTTGATCCATGATAGGCTGCAGCCTCCAAATGTGAGTCGAGAACCCTTCCTCCGTATGCTGATTATCACAGTGTTTGTACAGTGATAGCGCCCTAACATACCATATATAGAGTGATAAGAAGCTAGCCTGGATTTCAGTAAATTCTGGTGTTGAGATTTGTAGGAGTTGCCACTTTCCACTCAAAGAAAAAGAAAAATGGCAAACCCAGCTTCCAAAATTGAGTGCAAAGACAGCAATTTACCGGTGTCAGGAGATACGCAGATAATTTAATCTCCATAATAGATTTTTTTGTTTTTAAAAGCATCGCTCTTCCAGGCCACAGTTCTCAATGCTCATGTCCCTAGTGAGGAGTTGATTTTGTTTCTCTTGGTTTGTGCAATTTTCTTCCTAAAATCAAGAATAGAGAATGCACTCAGTAAGAAACACAGTAAGAAGAAGATTCATCCTTGGCCACTTAAATATTCATGACAGCTTGCATCTAGGTGCAAAAAGACACTTGTTTATTTAGATAAGATTTAATTTATTCATAATTTACCTAAATTTGCAGAAGCGCGCGTGTACATTGTAGTGTTTAAGTAACATAATACATAAAACATTGCCAAAGCATGCAAATTGTACAGTGACAGCAGAGAAGCCCCTGGGTGTTTCAGGGAGATAAGACAGTTCCACCAAAGCAAAGGCCTTCATGCAGTGGCCTGGGATTGTTTGCTTGTGATATGCTAATTGTCATCTTTTGTGTCCAAGGTAAACTTCTCAATAAAAAAAAAAAAAAAAAAAATATATATATATATATATATATATATATATATATATATGTACAGTTATACAAACTTTTTTGGAGTCAGCATTGTATTTCTTCCTTTTCTCCCTGATCAGGAGTGACCAATCCCTTCTCCTCCTTTGGTTTAAAACAAACAAACAAACAAACAAACAAAATTTAAATCCCTTTATATTCCCAGAGCTAATTAATGGCAATTATATATTTATACTCCTTTAAGCACTCATTTAGTTCCTGTTTACTGTCTACATATTGCATGGAAAACCATTCTACACCATTTCAGCAGTGTTGTTGGGTGTTTTTAGTTTTGTTTTGCTTTTTATTTTTTGCTCTTTTGTTTTGGTCTTTTTGAGACAGGGTCTCACTGTACAGTTCAGGCTGACCGTGAGCTCCCTTTGCTGCCCAGGCTGGTCTTGAACCTGCAGTGATCCTCCTGCCTCAGCCTTCCAAATGCTGGGACTATCGACATGTACTACCATGCCCAGCCAGGGTGTTTTATCTGTGGCAGGCTGAGTTCTCTGCAGGTACCCTGTCCTTCTCACAGCTACATTGCTGTACCCAGCCTGACTCTATCATCTTGTATGTGATCAATGAACATTGATTATCTTGATCATTGTTTTTTAGCAGCATATGGAAATTCTTAGAAACAAAAGCAAAAAGTAACTTTCCATGAAAGTTATTTTCATGAAAATCTGTCCCATGGCTTTTGCTGGCTAGTAGTCTGATATTTTCTTCACCTGGACCTCTCTATACAAAGGATAAAAGCCAGCTCACCCTATAGAGCAGGCTAAGGGCATGCCTTTGCCTTTTTGATTCAATTGGTCTCCCCAGCCAGGAGCATTGGTCATGGGCTTTGGAGTGGGAATGTGAGAGGCGCTGTCTGAGTAGAGGAGAAGATTTAAAGGAAAGGGATTTGTTTGGAGTTTTTGCTACCTTAAGGCATTAAAAATTTATAATGCCAAACAAGATTCGTTTTTCTTTATTTATGGATCATATATTTCCTTCCTTTATTACCACTATACATTTTTCCATCCTGACAGCTGATAACACAAAAAATTCACTGCCAGCAAAAATTCCATTTGCCCTTCTCCAAGATAATAATTTTAAAATTAAAAAGAAAATATATATACATGTATATAAAAAATATTCATATTTATTTTTAGCCCCTGAACTTATACTCCATACCAAATATGGATTTGGGGTTTAGAATCATACATTTTAATCAGAGTTCAAGGAAATTCTTTTAAAAATATAACCTTCCACCATCCTCTCTTACCTTTAACTGTTGACAGGGAAGAAGTATCAAAGCAAGACATCTTGGTTTCTCCCAAGTTGGTGCAACTTAATTTCAATTTGTCAGATGTGGTTCAATGGTACAGATTTGTGTTTCCCCTTGATTTATTAGAAATAATGTAAGAGGCAAGTCTGACACTCAGATTAGTTTGGCCAGGCTTCTTGAAGTTTTTCTTCTTTCGGCTTACTATCCAAATCCACAGGAAAGGGAAAAACAACGTAAGAGATGTCAACCACAACAGGAACAAGAAAGAGAAAAATCAATGTGCTTTAAACATGATGACAGAGGGCTTGTTTAAATTGCTTCTGCACATTGATCTAAAGCATGCCCAGTAGAAACCTCTATTATATTAACAATCTTTTCCCTCCATTTCAATCATTGTAGTTGCTGTATCTTATTACCTTTCAGACAGCTGATGTCCAAATATAATGTTGAGTAAGATTTTTTTGTATTATTATTTGTTAGAAGAACGATGGGCAATGATTTAAAGGTCTGGAGACAGGATTAGTAGCATAAATAATGTGAATTCCAAATAACTCAAGATAATGCTAAATCAACCACACACTCACATACAGCTTACATCCTACGCATAGTTGGGTAGATGGCACTTCTTTCTGACTTCAGAAACAGGGTGTCTTTCTGGCCAGAGACCATGAGTTGTTAGAATGGACAGCAAGTTGCTGTCCCATGTGAAATTAGCAAGGCCTCTGAGGGGAGGGGTCCTGCTGTGTTTGGACAAAAGCACCTTTAATCACGATCGATCGTTTGTCATTGAGATACCATTGCCGTGCTACTGACATCTTTTGAAAAATGACTTTCAGTTGGCCTTGCTGTGCTTCAGTTCAGAAGAAATGAAGCTGTTATTCCCTCTGTTGGTATTTTCACACCAGGTGAGTTCCTCCATGAACACTAGGATCAGAAAGGGTAGGAAAGGGAGCCCTTTCAAACCGACTCCCTCTGTAATTCTCTTGGAAGTAATCCTGTAATGGAGACCCTGACCACCACCCAGCTAGATTCCTGTTCCCACTGAACCAGCAGCACCCTTCTACAGCAAGCTCGTAGCTTCTAATTCAGTGTTTTGGAATATTATCTGAGCTGTGTTTGAAAGCTATCTTTTTCCCTTCAAGACAAAAAACAAATTAACATTTGTTGAACATCAGACACTGAGCAGAGAGTATTCTCAGGCGTTACCTCCCTCTTTCTTATTGGACCTATTTTAGGGCTGGCCAACTGGGCTTTAGACAAAGCTGTCATTCATCTAAGGCCACAAACCTCAGATTGGAACCCAGATGGTCTCGTCCTCTAGAGCTTCTTTCCTCTGTACCACACTACTCCAAAGCAGTTGTTTTACTATCCATTTGATCAAAGTTACTTGCTGAACACTGTGTGTGTTGAAGACATCGACACCCAAAGTTTGAGAATACCAAAGCAGTGACCACACTGACTCTTGCCTGAGGGGTCTCGGGTGTTGACAGGGGACAGCACAGAGGTTAGACTGCTGTTCCCTTAGGAGAGATGCAGCAGAGATGTTCACAGGGCATTCTGAAAACACAGATGTGGCCTCCATGCTTGCCAGGTCCAGGGAGGGCTTCCCAGAGGAGGCGGTCTTATATCCAGTCTCATCATGGAACACTCGCATGCTTTATCTTCCTAGACAATGTCCATCTGTGGGCTAGGCCATCATAAACCTTATTTGACTCGTTTTGCAATGAGGCGTCCTCTCCACAAGTCATATGTACAAAGAGAAAAGGTAGCCTTCTTGGTACCATATCCTTTCATTCAGTGACAAAGTAAAAGAAGTCCATTTTCTAGGAGTCTCAGACAAGTGTCTTCTGACCATCAACACAGCAAAGGCTTTTTTTTCCTCTTTTCTGATACCAGAGATCAAACTCACAACCTGGCGCTTGCCAGGCTGGCACTTTTATCGCTGAGCTAAATTCCCGGCCTTGCAAAGACTTTCTGAACTGGTCAGTTTCTGAGCTGGAGGTAGGTGATCTGTTCACATGCCTCCCAGCTGCTTTACTCTGATCGTCACATACCTTAGAATCCTTGGTAGGAAAAACAAAAGCTATTTATGGAGGCTTTGCTGGGGTCAGGATTTATATAACACAAACGCGTTAAAGGTATCAGGTTTACTATTTATCCCTCAACACCATTTTTCCTTCCCAACAAACTCCCACTCATCCTTTTGTGGGTAAGACTAACTGTACAGTGTCCCAAGAGCCCACCTCGCTTCTGACATTGTGGGCACATTCAGGAAGGAACCCAAAGCACCTTCGGGCTCAGTAATATTCTAAAGGGACTTGCAAACTTACTGAAAGCTAATGCAGTCATAGTTCAGGTTGGTTACAGGGGCAGGGTTCCAGTCTACCAGAGCAGGTAGTGCACAGGGCAGAGTCCAGGGAAGGACAGAAAGCAGAGCCCCACTTGTCCTCTTCCAACGTGTCAGGCATGGTGATTTCCTGCCATCGGTAAGCAACAGTTTGTGGAGAGTACTGCCTATCAAGGGAAGTCACCTGAGCCTCAGTGTTCTGATTATTTATTGGGGCTGTACTACAGAAGCATGATTGATTGATCAATTGATTGATTGACTGATAAGTTATCCAGTAGAGCTCTATCTCCAGGCCACTAAGGCCACTTGTGCCTAAACTTCCATTTGAATCACTTTGTTAAACTAGCCAAGTGCGAAGCGAGGGCCCTAGGCTAGTAAAGGTGTTGGAGACATAATCAGAGACCCTGACAAAGTCCAGCCCTTTTGGGGACAAGGTTGAATTCCTTACACTATTGTTCAGTACCCAGCTCGTACATCTGCTCATCCATGCAAATCCTGCATTCTTCCTGGACCTCGTTGCACTAACCTGTGCCTCTGTTTGCCCTGATTATAGTACACATTCAGGGGGGTGTGTAATATAATGGGGACCATCCAAATACTCATTCTGCCTCAACACTGGATGCTTCCAGAGCAAAAGACACTGTAGGAGTTGAGTAGACTTTAGTTGGGTTGAGTTTTTTCTTTGAGAGGGAAATCCATCTTTGTTTCAGTTTGGTTTGGATTTTCTTGGCTGCTCCTTTTCCATTCTGACTCACATTTAGTTTGTTTTCATGTAGTTTTTCCCTTTCATTCAAGTCCAGCATCTGACATATTTTAAATTTTCTACCAAACCATAGAGCTCTTGGCAGCCACTTGGTTTTCACTCATGGTCAAAAACCTCTGGCCATGTCAACAATGTTTATAGGAGAAAAAAATATTTCAGCTGGGGATTTAGCTCAATGGCATAAGTGCCTCCCTGGTAAGCACAAGGTTATGAGTTCGATTCCTGATATATATTTCTAAATTCTAGAAGAGACAAATCCCAAGCAGCCACTTCTTGCTTTGTAGTTTTTCTCCATGTGATGAAATTATTCAAGATCAATCTGCAGAGTTCAACCCACTGAGGATTCATCACAGGACTTTGATTGGATTGCGTCACTATAGTCAAGACAGAAAGTGTCATACCGAGTTACAGGAAAGAGGAGAGTGGCCAGGCAGCCAGTGCCATGTACCCCAGTGGACGCACCTGCTCCCCCCACCCCATATCTGTTTGTTGTCCTGTGTTTGTTATCATAGGGGTGGAGCTGCTACTCGCTGAGCATGATCAGTGGGAGGAACTCTCACAGAAAAGCAGTGATTTGCTCACTCTGAGACTCTAATTATGTGCCAGCTGTGGAAGATTCTTGATGTGTCTGGAGTGTAGGCATGGGCGAGGGGCCACTCTGCCAGCTGTGTACTCATGCATGCATTGGCTGCATAGTTCTGTACAGCCTGGCGAGGTTTGTGTTAGTGAGGAGGGACCCCAGGAAATGGTTGCTGGGACTCTACAAAATTCTCTTTGTTACAGATTGGGATAGGGCAAGACTCTTAGTTGGCAGAAATTTGAGCCAAAAGCATCTCAATCTAATACTTAATAATGGCATTCTTAAGGCTCCTGAGTGATGTAATTTCTTATTTTTCCTCAGCAGTGAACAAATGAGACGATCCACAGTGTCACTGGGGTTTTCTCTCTCTTGCCAAAAAGCCAGAATCTGATAGGATTCTTGGCATTTCCAAAAAGGAAAAATAACTTTCACATCATATCTCTGACTCAGATTTTTTTCTTCACCCCAGACTGGATAAGGTGTTAGCCAATATCCTAATTATCTGCTTCATTCTGGCTTTGACAGATTCTGATGGCTGTGATCACATGAATGGTAAACCTTTGAAAAAAACCAAATGTTAGCCAAATTTCTGGGTCACGTAGGCACCCTCAATTCTGAGCCTGCAAAACTGAGATCCTGCACTAGGATCACAGGCCCTATGGCTTGGCTACAGGAATGACAAGAAACTGGTCTCCAACCACAATTTACAATTTTATGTCAATTGCATAAGACTCCTGGTAATACATTTGCCATCATTGGTATATAATTACAAAGTAAAAAAAGAAAATTCTATAGGTGAATGTATTTGGAGGCACCAATGCTGAGAGTGGTAGAAGTCATAGGAAAAGTGGTGGACTCTGAAGGCCAAAAAAAAAAAAAAAAAAAAAGAGTAGACTTTCAAAGGAATAAAACTGGGAAGCAGCAGGGTGTTAATTCTCCCTCACAAATCTGGAGTCAGATCTAGGCTGAATCTCATTTTCAGGTGAGTAAGATCTAATCAAACTTGTAAAAACAATGAGCAAAGAGAAAGGAGAGCCTCGATGAGATGGGGCTGTCTGTGTATGATTTTGAGGCAGAATTAGTTGAACAACAGCAGGGAGCCTCGTATGTCAGCAGCCTCTCCTTCTAGCTGGAGACACGCGGGCTTGGGAGTCTAAAGGTGCGAGGGCATACATCCCTCGTGCATGTTAGCGTGTCACCAGCTGTCTTCACTAAGCAGTTTCAATTTGCCTGTTTCTCAGTGGGAGGGAACACTTTCATGCCTTCCATTCCAGGGCTCTCCAGTGGAATGCTGCTGATACTCAAAGGGTGCTGATAAGCTGGGAGCCACCCAGCAGTAGCGAAGGAGACACGCATTTAGCAAAGGCTGTGCAGGTAGAAATGACCCCATGAATTGCTCTGTTGCAGACCTTGTGTTACAGACAGGTCTGGAAGCCACCAGTGAATCCAGTCTGCCATGAATCGGTTCAATCTGCACTCGGGGGTGATTTTGGTGATGTGTGAATCTGCCTACTTTGTGCTTCTCAGGGCTCATTACCTCTGTAAATAAAATACGTGAGAAAAGAGAAGATGGGGTCCCCTTTTAAAACAGGCTGGCTGTGTCCTCCTGCCATTTATAGCAGGAAGGGTGCCGCTGTGTGACAAATCACTTTGGTTTGAAATAGTTGAAACCGAGCATCTAGGAGACCAGATAAGAGAACTTGAATGATCCTATTATGAGGATAACAGCAGTGACGAGAGTCCGTGGACAGCTGTACATGGACACATTCCATTGATTTAAAGGTGGCATGGCAGCCTGAAACTCAGAATTCTCCGCTGGGGATGGCTTCAATGCAGACCTCTGACATTATTTTAACCTAGCTGGATCTGGGCACCCTGGTGAAGCCTACTTGAACAAATCCATGTTAAAAGGAAACTCTGATCTGCGTACCAAACAGAAATACAAAATCAAGCACTCGAAGATGCTTGAAGAAGAGGAGCAGGGGAGGGAGTCCAGACCAAAAAGAAAGCGGTTTTCCATTTTTGCAGCTGCTGCATCCGGAGCCACGCTGACCCTTTCAAATCCACATCGTCTCATTAAGACATTCCCAGTGCAGAAGCCAACGGTGCCTCTGAGATAGGAGCCTCGGAAATGAAGACCTTTCCAGAGCACACGTTTGCAGGAACAATATTGTAGCACCACAAGTTTACCCCTCGTCCTCAGCATACTATAATGAGATGTCTGGTTCTGAGTAGTTGTTTGTGTTTGTTTTGCAGTGCTAGAGATAGAACCCAGGAACAAAGGTATGCTAGAGAAGTCCTCTACCCTTAAGATATACCCCCAACCCTTTCAAAAAACTTAAGAGACAGGATCTTACAAAGTTTTCCGGACTGATTTTGAACTTACAATCTTCCTGCCTCTGTTGCCCAAACAACTGAGATTATAGGTGTACACAGCTGCTCCCAGCTGCCTAGTACTTTCGAACGTGCAGGGTTCTTAAAATTCACTCCTGCCAGTTCTGTCTCAAATAAAGAATAAATGGGAATGTCGCTCAATGTGAAGGCCCTAAGTTCAGTCCTAAATACTAAGCCAAAAAGAAAAAAATGGGCACTTCCCTTTCCTTTCCCCAGTATAATCTCAACTCCCCGGGGGTGAGGTGGGAAGAGGTTGCTTCTCTGTGCATGCACTTTGAGGGGGTCACTTTATGAGAACAGGTTAGTTTTTAAAGCAATTATAATTTTCAGTTTATTTTATCCACCCCACTGTCGAGCATATCTTCATTGGGAAGGTTTCACTTTCAGAACTAACAACGTACATTTACCCCTGAGCCTCACAGCAGTAGATGATGTTCACCCTCATGTAAAACACGCTGAGCAGAAGGGACTGCTGTCCACAGTGCACGCACCTACCGTGATTCTCGCATGCGCGGAGAGAATAAATTTGACTCTGTTGGCCTGCTCGGACTCTCACCTGTTGTGGAATTTGGGACCTGTGGCACCTTTTCCTCATCTTCAAAGTAATTACAAGGCCTGGGAATGTAACCCAGCAGTGGTGCATTTGCTTAGCATGTGTGAAGCCTTGGGTGTCACCTGTAACAACATAAAAAATACATATTCATGAGAGTAAGTGCAGAAGTACTTGTAGGAGGTAATAGTTAATTTGTCAGTTTTAAGATTTAAATATTATAAAATAAGTAAACATAAAGGCTTACATAGAATTAATTGAATACTATAGAGAGGATAGATAGGTAGATAGATACTCACTAACTTACCCAGGCTGGGCTTAAACTTGGCATCCTCCTACCTTGGCCTTCATCATTACTTCTTTGGCTATCTTCTGTGTCAAACCATTGCCTCCAATTGCTTTTCTAAACTTAAAACTTCTTACCAGTACTTTAAAGGAAGTATTAATGTCCCCTCAGAAAACAATACAGGCCAGGAACACTTCAAACAGCAAAAACAACAAAATAAGTGTCATGCCCAACATCATGGCATGCCAAGTAAGCCAAATAAGTATCATGTTTGATTCTCATTCAATAACTCAATGATAACAATATCATTGTATCATTTTACAGATGCAGATAGTAAGGCTCATACAAAATAAATCCTAGGCTCAAAACCGGAGAGCTGGTAAATGACAAAGACAGGACTCAATCCACCCGTTGTGCTCCTAACCAGTGTGCTGAGGTTTGATATCTGTAATATCTGGATCGTAATAACAATACTGGGGTGGTGTCAGAGTCAGCTAGGCAGGCTCACATTTATGAAGGTATGAACAGACGTGTTCTGTGCCCCTTGAGTAACATTCCGGAAATTATAAATGATCTTTCATCTAATGCTTTAGTGAAGAGCTGAGGGTGATAAAATATACAGAAACGAAAGCATAATAAGATCCAAAATGTATAATAGATATTGTGATAATGAAAGGGGAAGAAAGTGCTCTAAAGGATATAACTGTATGTATGTTTAAGTGTGCAAGATAGATAACCATACTACCAAGTTTTTGTTAGTTCATCAAACAGAATGGTTTGTACTGTCATTGTTTGTCCACTTTTTATGCTTTGATTTTGTAACTTGGACAACTACTTCTAAGATAACAGCATTTATCAAATAGTAATTTATCAGCTAGTGATTTCTTACTGTTATTTTTTGATTAGTGATTTCTTAGTTATTTTTCAAATTCTGTATTATTTCTATCCTTTTCTCTATTGTGTTTTTTTCTGTAAATTACACACACACACACACACACACACACACACACACACACACACTCACACACACACCGGGACCCAGTGATTAGTGATACAGACAATAACGTTAGCCCTTGGCATAAGGCAGACCCTGTGCGTGAAGAAATCATTTTGGGAGCTCTCACATTCAGCTGCTATGCTAAGTTAGTTTTGCATCCAGGCTGTTAGACAGCGAATGCTCCTGGCACTAACACCTTTCTAAATGCCTATCTGTCCAATCCCTGCTTAGCTCTGAACGGCAGCTCTAAAATCGAAACACTAAGAAATGACTGTCACCAAGCCACCTGTGGAACCCAGGCATGCAGAGGATAAGTCCCTCATTTAATTGTAAATGTGATCTCCTTGCAGTCCAATTCGGAGGCCTGTCACTTAGAAATGTTAATGCTATTTATTGCAGCATGCAGGGGATAATGGCATTTCTCAGCATCTGTTTTCATTTAAAACTTCCAAGTTGCCTTTATGTTCAGTTCTGTGGGTGCCACTTGGTAATGACACTGTTCAGATGCATTAGGGATGAGGATGGAGAATGGCAAGTGGGAATCCAAACAAAATATTATTAATGCATATTTGCAGCTGCTGGTGGGACTTGGTGAGAAGCAGCCAGCGCTGGTGACAGAACTCATCTTGTAAAACGTGCCTATGATAAATATCAACCAGGAGTGATTAGCAGAGGTTGTTAATTCATGAATGACATCCAAGTCAGCCAGCTACTGAATTGATATTTTTTTTTTCTTTTTTGACAGTGGAAAGTTGTGTATCATCATGTGGCCATTATTGTCACACTCTTGGCTTTGTTGTTTCAGTTTCTTGTAACTTGAGTGATTTGGTCTAGGATTTTTTTTTAAAAAAGCAGAAGTGTCTGTCTGCTTGAGGAAATGAATCTTAGAAAGATAGGGCATATGTTTTGAGGCTCAAGTCAGAAGTCACCTCTTTGCTATGACCTCTTTTGACAATCTCAGCTTCTGGAACTTCTCTTACAGTTCTTACCGGGCTTGTCTAAGTCTGGTACTGTCCTGTAGCATTTGATCTGAGTTTGTGCTTTCATGGATGTGCCTCCCCATTTTCATTTCCCATCTTTCTGTGTCTATACAGCAAGCTCTCCATGGAATTCATTTCCCCTTTTTCCCCATTTTGACTCCTCCTTAGCTTGTATTTGGTCCCTGGCACCTTACAGGTTCTCATTAGCGTGTGTGTGTGTGTGTGTGTGTGTGTGTGTGTGTGTGTGTGTTTTACTGGGGACTAACTCAGGGCCTTCACATGGAGCTACAACCCTCAGATTTTTAAAAAAATTTTTGAGACAGGGTGTTAATATGTCCCTATTTATCCAGGCTGCCCCTGTGCTTTTGATCTTCCTGCTTCTGCCTCCCAGAGTACTGGGATTACAGGCATGATCACAGCTGCCTACATTAACTATTTCTTAATGAACAACTATATGAGTGAACATGTGGTCCTGTGGCTTTCCCAATGCCAGGAGTTTTTCTTGTATAAACTAAAGATTTTAAATAACTTGAGGGCAAAAAAAAAAAAAAGGTGAGTTTCACAGACTTTGAAGACAAATAACTCAGCCTGCCTCTCAGCTGAATTCTTCAAACCTGTGGAATGCTGTGGATAAATCTTAATCAAAAAGATTTGCCAAGCTCCTTTAAGTCAGCTAGGAGTGATTAGCAAAGCTGTTAATTCGTGAATGGCCGACACACAAATTCCTTTCCTTGTCTTATGACTATTGCTCGTGGCCTTTTATGAGACACGGGAAAGTTCTCTTGGTTTGGCAGTTAGGCCTTGGGTGCTGTACTGTCAACCATCCCCAGAGTTTAGCCAAACGGGGCCAAAGGTTTCACAGGAGCTCAGATCCTCCTGTGTCTGCCTGACTGCTGTCCCTCCTGATGCTCTGCTGGCTCTGTGCCAGTCCCTCTGCATGCAAACAAGCATCCCCTGGAGGTGTTAGGAAGTCGCCTTTGCTGATGGCATCCTCACTGATGGGAGATAGGACATGCCAAGAAGGTCTTCAGCTTCCTGTCCTTTGGGGATGAACCTGGGAGACGTTCTGCATACTTTCTGGCAGGTTCAAGAGACTCACAGGAGTGTTCTGTGTAACATTCCTCCTACTGGATTTTCCCTCTTTTCCCATTTGTGTTAGTCAGCTTTTTGTTGCTGTCATAAAATACCTGGAGATAGCAGCTCCATTACTGTAGCCAGAGGCGGACTGGAGGAAGAGTGTAGCAAAGAAAGGCTGCTTACTCTATGGCAACCAGAGGGAGGGAAGCAGAGGGAAAAGAGAAGGGCGGCTAGGTGCAGATTGTTTCTCATGGGTAAACCTCTATACCCACTCCTGCAGGCATCACCTCTGTTTTCATAACCTCCTAATAATGCTATCAAATCATTATCTCGTCAGTGGATCAATCTACCCAAGTTAGAATTCTTGTGATCCAAACACTTCCTCAGAGTCCCTGAGCAACCAAGCTACTAGTATAAACAAATTCTTTGAGGGCACCTTAAAGATCTAAAGCATAAAACCATCACACGCTCTCCTGTCTCCACTCCTGCTTTCTGGAATCACCTTTCATTCAACCACCCATGCTCAAGTCAGGCCCCCAGATACTGCTTCCAGGGGACCCAGGCTGCTCAACCTGGCTCAGCTCTGATTGTAAATACACACATCCATGCATACATATGTACATATGTGCACACATGTATATATACACTGAAGCTCTTAGAGACACCCAAATGGAGATTCTTTCAAAATACTCTCTTTAGAGGCTGGGGTCTCATTCCAGATGCTGCCCTTTTTCTTGGCCTTCCTGTGATGCGTGCACAGCATGTTTGCCCAGGGCAGGTTGAGGATGGATAGCGGTGCTCAGGGTTAGGCAAGGTCAGGTGAGCTCTTGAGAGAGCGATGGTCCTTGGTGTCCTGCTCACCTCTGCTGCTTGCCCCTGCTCTTTCTCAATCACATTAGACTAGTCTCATTTCCAGAATGCCATTCTATTTAAAGTGCCACATTCTAGGAATGGGACTCTATGCAGTGACCTCCAAGATGCTTTCATGAGAGAGGGCAAGGTCTGGGTGGGGAAAGCCACCTCAGCCGAGGCCAGAGGACCTGCTTTGAGTGACATCCTCCTAGCCACGACCTGTGCCACTTCGTACATGTCACATCTCCTCCAAGCAAATCTTCAGCTCAGAATGGGGAACATAGCATCTGTTGTATGGAACACTGTGTGCTAACATTGTCACTGTATCATACGTAGTTAGTCAGAATAGGTGATGGAGCACTAAAGCAATATCTTTTTTAATTGCTGCCACTAATGAATGTTTTCTGTGTGTCATCACTATACTAAACACTTCGCCTATGACAACCCCGCGAGGGAACTAATATATCCCCATTTTATAGGCAAGGAAATGTGTCACAGAGGCTAAGAAATACCACCCTCTAGGTCACACACCAGCTAAGACTGAACCCAAGACTGCAACCCCATGCCTTTAACTATTGTGTGATCCAGTGGCTTTATCCAATGGCAAGAAGGTGACAGAGCATTTCCAGCTTTGCCTTTGGAGTAGTTCAAGTTCGGATAGGAAAAAATCACCCCTCTGTACTACCTGCAGTTTGCAGGGCTCTTTCCAACACCTGGAATCCCTTTAATGTATGTGGCTGCAAG
Organism: Cavia porcellus; assembly: GCF_034190915.1. NCBI lineage: Eukaryota > Metazoa > Chordata > Mammalia > Rodentia > Caviidae > Cavia > Cavia porcellus. Next base: position 20,839,722 of record NW_026947492.1, on the reverse strand, counting down.
TCAAAAGCATGACACAGTCCTACTTATACACCAAGCCAGGGTCATCACGTTTAAAGCTGGCACTTTGGGACATGCCTTCCTGTTGATGCTGCAGCCACACCCTTAAAAGGCTTTAGAAATCCTTGAGAATCGTCTTGAAAACTCAATGAAATGAATGTCCTCCAAAGAGCATTGCTATTTTCTTCACTTCTAGAAGGAACAACAGCATCATCCTCTAATGTAACCAAATTGCTCAAACAAGAGATTTAATAAAATGTCTGAGTCTGGGAAGGCCTCTGTACCAGTTTTTAATATTTAAGGGTCATAGGGGTAAATGATACTTCACTTCATTATCGATCCAGATATGAGACAGAAAAACAGGAGCCTTCATACTGGATTTAAGGCAACTGGGTTGGGAAGCAATGCCAAAAATAGATCAAGGAAACCCCATCTCCCTGCTTTGACCCCCACAGACTGAATTCAGAAGCTGAACTGCACTAAGCAGTTTTATTTTCAACCTGGCTACAAATAAATAATAACAAAAGCGGTGTTTCTTCTGCGGAAGGGAAGGGTCAGAAATGGAATGTACTCATGGGCTTGGGAAAACCTGTCGGCTGGAAAGCCCATCAGGTGTCTGGATGGGCACCATCTGTGGCCAGCCCGAACCTCTGTTTCCTGCCTCTCGGCTCTTCCTAGAGGGGAGCAAAAGCCCGAGCTCAGGTGGAACCCCACAGCCTTCCACCTTATGGCAGCGCATGTGTAGCGCTGTGGACAAGAGCCAGCCTCTGTGTGAGCAGTGTCCCAGAACACGCAGCACAGGCGTCCCAACACAGCTGAGTACGGGATGCTCAAGGTAAGAACGACATCTGAACAAAAACAGAGGAGATTCAGAGAGAGAAAGAATGATAATCTGGAGGCCAGAGAGATAGTGATAAACAGTGAGATAATTTAGCCATTGATTAGAAGATAGGAGGGGGGACGGGAGGAGAAGTCCACCTGTCATCTCGATGAGGAAGTGGTTGTCTTTCTAGGACCATAGTTCGTTCTATGGGTTTTGACCTCTACACTGAGGCAGGCACACAGGTGAGGGAGGGACAGAAAAGTGATCAAAACCACGCAGGGTTCTGCCCCCTACATTCCCTATGCAGCAAAGAAACACAGATGTTGGCTTGATAATTACACAGGTAGAGCTCACCTGCTGTGGTGGGAAATGCTGTGACAAGCGTCTGAGCTGTGGGACAAATGAGAAGGACGGGATCAATCCGAGAAGATTCTCCTGAAGAGGTAGCACCTGGAAGGTAACTAGGAGTTCACTGGTCAGGGATGGGGCCCAGCACTCCAGAAAATCTCCAGGAGGGGAAACAGCCAAACAGAATATGCTAAACTAAACTGGGAAAAATCCAAAAGGAAGATTCTCCTTGAAACAAAGTTCCCCAACAGGCTACAGGGTCCCACTTGGAGACAGGAAGAGAATGTGGTGAGCTGTATCCACCGTGACCTTGGGAAAGTTGCCTAATCTCTCTGTGCACCTCTTTTTTCATCTGTAAAGTGGGGATAATAAGGGAATGTCCCTATTTCAGGGGATTGCTGCAGGGGTCAGATGTGTAAATATACAGTGCGCTTAGCCTGGAAGAATTGTTAAAAATCAAGGAACTTGGATAGGGAGTGGGAACCCCATTTTGTTTTCATTAACTTCTAACAGGAATTTAGTGTTTAATTATAACTACAGACAACAGACTCAGCAATAACAACTGTTACTTGAGATTTTGCTGCTAATTAAAATATCAGGTAGTTTCATACCACATTGCTGTTCTTTGCAGAAATCTCAAAATTTTACTTATACTCATCACTACCTGAAATTATAGTACTTGTTAGAGCTCTGCGGGTCTAAATTTGTTCTTTCCTATTTTCATAATTGTACTTCAGTGTCACTGTTTTCTTTTGTAATTCTGTGTTTTGCTTTCCATTTTAAATATTTTTCTGAGTGGGGGTCAGTAGAGTCACCAGACTGCCAAAGCAGAAGAATCCCTGCTTCAGGCCAAGTGTAGAGATTCTAAGCAAAACTGTGAAGGATATTTTGTCCCTGAGAGCCCCTCTTTTATTGCTCTAGCTAGCACCTCATTTCGTGTAGGTATTGGGCAAGAGTCAACAGCCTCATAGTTAAACCTGCAAAGTGATATATGTAGCTGTGCTCTGAATGCTAGTGTCCTCCTATACCATAGCTTAATGTCACCAGCTGCCTCACGGAGTTGGGTGACATGAGACTTCTTTGCAAAGCACTTGGCACAGGGACAGAGGCGCTAGGTGAGCCTATGTTTGAATCTGTCAGGCTGAGAGCTCTTCAGCCCATTTGTGTGTGCAGACAGCAGCTTGTAGGATGAGGAGGCTTCCTTGTCGCCCCTCTGCTGAGATGTGATACTCAGGGATGGCTCTGACAGCTAGGTGCCAAGAGGAAACCTGGGCTTCCATTTCCAGCCTTGTCCCCATGGGCGAGCCAGGCCGAGCCAAAGAGTTCACAGGGATCGTCATGAAAAGGGAAAACACTCAGCATGCTAGGCTGGCGGGGATTTTCAGCTTTAATCAGGATCAAGTTGATTTTACTTCAAAAGATGCTAAGGAAAAATCTACAGGTAGCTCCAGCCAGACCCCTTGGCTTTCTACCTGGGTTCCCTGCTGCCTGGCAAGAGCCTGGCTGGCACCAAGCTGCCTGGACAATAAGTATTTATCCCCATGCTGAATCTGGGGGACACTCTGCAAGCAGAACCACTGTTTCTCTTTCGGCCTTGTCAGATGGGTTGTGATATTTGTCTCTTTTTTTCTTCTTCTGTTCATTAATTTTCAAAAAATATATATATAAATCAATTATAGCTGAAAAGATGGTGTTACCGAGACTGAGGGGTGTGGAATTCTTCTTCTGCAGGTGATTTCTAGGGTTATTTTTTTGTTCTAAACAAAGACTTGGTTCAGACAAACACAAATGGCCATAAGGTTTCACATTTATTAAAAGCTGGAATGAAATATGCTGCACAGAGTGAGTTGGGGCCAAGAAAAAGTAGGGGAAAAGGTACTCTCTATAGCATGAAAGCAGACCACTGCAAAACAACACAGCGGCAGAGAGGTTAGCGGAGATGCCTCGCTGAATTTCCCACTCCTCAAGCCAGAGTCAGACCTGTCTCAAGTCTGCGTGTGTTCTCACAAGGAGTCTACGTGCAGGGCTTTGGCAGCAGTTGCGCACATGCATCCTGGGATTTTGTAATAAAGCAGTCTCACCCACATCCCCAGCCAGTGTTCCTCCCTGCTGTCCTGCCTCATCTCTCCCTGGAGACCCGGATCCCCACAGTTCTTTATGCAGCATGAGGATGTGGGGGTCCCAATCTGCATATAACCACTTCTTGTTGCAAGCCTCTTCCTGCTGAGGCTTATGTGCTCCCTGGCTGGGTTGAAGAACAAGAAACCTCTCAGGAGACAATGGGAGAAGACTGCTGAGCTTTCTGATGGGAGAAAGAAAGAAACTTTATTGTTAGGTCGGAGATGGAGAACCTAGATATGGGGAGAAAACCAGGTTTCCTCGCTTCCTATGGAGGGAAGGTATGGCAAAGCAGAATATTAGATAAATTATCGAGACCTGAGAGCCAGACTGAGCAAGGTTACCCACATTAGGGATCTAATTAAGAATCAGAGTCTCCATACGGGCACACATTTAAACTGTGGTAAATTAGGGTCACTAATTACTGTCTATCTGTATCCAACACATTCCTGGAGTCTTGTTTTTTTGAAGAGAATTTTGCAGCCATGATTTTGGGCTGTCTTTGTTTCTCAGCCTTTTTCCTTTTATCTGCATCTAGATTCCAGTTTTGACCACAAAAAAGCTTGTATCCAGGATTGGTTCATATTTGAAAATACAGGTTTCTCTGGGGTGGTAGTCTGTGATGGAATTCTCATCACTAGGAACTTCCTCAGACACTTGAGACATCTTAAGAGAAAAGGGTGAAGCTCCCCATCTTGGGGTCCCCTCAGAAGAAATTCTCATGGGATTTGGGTGGAGTCTTCTCCCCACTTCAGAGACTCCCCAGCCATTTGAGATACTCTGAAAGTCATGATGGAACCACTTGAGAAGCAGTACCTCTTACACTCATTCCAACAGTAAAATTGTAAAAACTTTGGTATACATTTTAAGACAGTAGAGATAGATATCTCCTTTTAAAAAATTTTAGAAAGTTCTAGGACCAAGGATAGGTCTACTTTTACATACTCACAACTACTTGACTTGAACTGTACTGACTGTATTTTGTTGTTGTTGTTGTTGTTGTTGTGCTCAGCCCATAAGGAGTATGTTTCTAAGTTACCTGAATTTCTACAGAAGAAACAAGGAGGGTATGTGACCCATTTCAAAAGAGAAGATGGAAGGAGGCCCATAAAAAAGACCCTAAAGTTAAGGATTTAGCTCCTATCTACAAGGTGAAATTTCCTGGTGAAGAAGAGGCCAACTGAAAAAACAGAAAGAAAGAAAAGACAAACAAGCATGGCAGACCCACATGATCTACTCACATGGCCAACTAACATGGCCAGCAAACATGGCCGACCCATGTGACTGACTCACATAATGAACCAAAATGGCTGCCAATCATGGTGGAAAATGGACCGGGATGAAAGCAAAGCCCTGATGATACCCAGAGAGTAAAGACCACCGAGGGAAAATAGATGAAAGTTTGAGCGCAAAAGGTATAAACTGATTTAGATAGCTAGGCAAGCGGGAGACCAAGTCACCAACTGCTAATTTTCCCAAAATACTAAGAAAGCTGAGCAAAGTATCATGCAGAACAGAAAGCCAAGGACAGAAAGGCACAACAAATTATAGGTCATACACAGGGAGCCTGAATGATCTGTGACTGGGTTAATAAGGCTCTCTGGGTACTCTTTACTGAGTTGTATCTGCAATAAGTGACTGAAAATGATAAAGAAGAGGGGAGAGAAACTTGAGTCAAGCCTATGGGCCTTTACCAGCTGAGCAAAACACAGAAGCCATGTGTTTCCTCTCCCCTTCCCCACATTAGGAAACTCTTTCCAGCACCTTGAGAAAGTTTCCTGAGTCCCCAGTCAAGGACAGAGAGAGACAGAAAAGTCCTTCTTGGCTCAACCCATAGGTTTCAGAGAGAGAGAGCAAGAGAAGCCAACAAACAAAAACAAAGCAAAACAAAACAAAACCAAAAAAACGCCCCAAGGAGTCTTACCTTCGGCTGGCTGTGCCAAATAAGTTGTCAAGTTTTGAGATGCTAGAGCCTCCTTCCTGGAAGTAGTTTCTAGGGTTTTTTTTTTTTCTGTCTTGAACAAAGAATTGATCAAGATAAGCACAAGTGGTAGCAAGGTTTTACATTTTATTAAAGGTCTGAGTCTGAACCAAGAAAAAGTCGGAAAAAAGTACACTCTACAGGATAGAAGTGGACTGCTGTAACACAGCACGGTAGTGGGCAGCTTAATGCAGACTGGCCTCTGTGGACTTCCCACTCCTCAGGCTGGCATCGGGGCTAGGTGATCCTACTGGGTCTGGGTGATCCCATCAAACACCTGCTTGAGTTCTTACAAAAAGTTCACGTGCAGGACTTTGAGAGCTGTTTTGCATACATGCCCTGGAGTTTTGTATTTAACCGGCCATGCTTACTTCCCTAGACAGTCTGCCACACCTTATTCTCCTGCCTTAAGAGCAAATACAGAAATCTGAAGACTGGTTGACCCCTATTTATCCAAGGAACAAGCCTTGAGTAATGAAGGTGCATATTTCTAGTTGTAGGAAGCCTCCAAGGAGTCTGGGCAGGCTCCAGAGTTAAACAGCCTCTGCTCTTTGAGAGGAGCTCCAAGCACTTTAGAAATTTGAGCTCATTTAAGGCCCATTCTGACCTGGGTTCAAAGTGCCCCAGTGTCTTCCCAGGACACAGATGCAAAGATAACCTGCATTCCTGTCATCTGTCTTCTTGAAGTCAGAAACACGGAGGCACAAAGCCCAGGTTCTATGAATCAGGCATGCAGTCAAGTGCCGTGGAGACTGAATAAACCATGCTCAGTTGATCCACCAGGACCCTGGATTTTATTTATCCCTTAGCTTGAGCATAATCTTCCTTTCGAAAGGATCCAAATTATGCATATGAAAACAACCAGCACTCTATGTTCTAAACAATAGGTATTCGGTAATTGTTAGCTGCACCCAGAATGTTCAAGCAAGCTCTCAGACTTGGTGTTTGTTGTATTTCCCAGGGCAGACAATTGCAGCCCTTAAGTCAAGGAGTCAGTTTCTCACTCCTTGAGTTATGTCAGGAGGCAAACATAGCCGCAAATTCTTTGTCATTCCTTCCATTAAAAGGTGTTTTCAGTGGAACCAATTGAGTCCAAGCCAGATCTACGACTACTTTGACCTCTAGAATATTGTGAATTTAAGACTCCTGGAGGCACCTTTCAGATAATACCGTATCTGGAAACTCACCAGCAGCCCTCTTCTGAAGAATTCCAAGCTAACCACTTTGAGAAATCATAAAAGAGCCAATGCTTCTCTGGCCAGCCCCGTCCAAGCATATCAGTGAGCCTGTCTTTGATCCTTCATCTTAGCCCACCAGAGTACCTTTGAGTGACCTCAGCTCATGCAGCAGGTGAACCACCTAGCCCAGCCTTCTCTGAAGTCTTAGCCCATGAATCACAAGCTGTCATGTGGTTATTTGAAGTCACTAAATGTTGGGGTTATTTGTTGGGCAACAAAAGAAAACTTCAACACAAAATGAGTTATGAAAAGTACTCAAATCAGAGCATCCTTGCTTCAAAAACATACCAATTTCTATTAAAACAGGAGTTTAGCAAAGCATGTGAGGGCAGGACACCCTGAAGTTTGTTATATATGTCTCAACTGTAACTGGAGCTACTGTAATTACGGGGTGTCATAAAGTCATAGCCAAGGGCCCTTCTGTCTTCTCCTTCTCACATAACAGAAATTAACCATAGTTATTATGTGATAGAACAATCTATATGGCCAGACTACAATTTCTACATAACAGTGATACCATCGGCCAGCATTTACACAGCCTATCACATGTCAGCCCTCTATATCATGCGTATTGCCGTTTAATTCTGATGGCAACCCCATAGCGATTACCATTTTTCTCATATTTTACTTAAGAAAACTGAAGAGTGGAGAAGTCAAGCATCTCACCTAGGGTTACAAATCTAGGCATGTATTGTCATTGTTATAGAGATTATATAAGATGACCAACTGACATAGGGGAAACATTATAACTCCCAACCTGCTAGATATCTAATACTGAGTTTGTGTTCCCCAAAACTGAAGAATAAATTCTAAGGAACAACATAGGTTAAGGTGAGGAAATACTTACTGAGTGAAAGACAGTCCCTGCCTAAAAGAGACAAGAAGAGACCCAGAAGTGGCCCCCAAGTCCACTTGTCAAAGGTTTTTTTAAGCATAACTTTTTTTTTTATTTTAAAGACAACAAAACAAAACAGAACAGAACAAAGTTTTATAGAGCAAAATCACGAGGTGGCTACAAACCCACAAGGTGGGTTCAAGGTAGACAAAACTGTGGGCAACTAACAGACTGCAAGGATGGTTGCTCAGCTAGCACTGATCCAATGGGGAAGCAAGTCACAGCAGGCGTACTTGGAAAGGACAAGGACCCTGCCTGGAAGAAGTGGCTCAAGAGTTCATGACCCCCACGCAGGTGGGTGGCACCTATTTGAAATATCAGTCATGATTTCTTATCCATCTGGGAAATATGTAGGTGGCCATTGCATCTTCGCCTTGAGAACAGGTCTTCAAGGAATGCGCCTTCACCCACAGTTGTAATGCGTTCTTAGCTTCTGCACTGTCTTCTTTGAGGGCCTAGCCCTGTCTAACTGCCTATAATATTTCTACCTAACTTAGCTGTCTATAGTAATATCTCACTCATTATCTCTGTGTATTAGTCTCCTCTTATTCATATAACAATTTATCACACATTTGGTGGCTTAAAATAACTCCAATTTTCTCTTATTGTTCTGGAGCTCAGACATCCACAGTGGATCTCATTGGAATAGATTCAAGGTGGTGGAAAACCTGGGTTCCTCCTGGAGATTCTAGAAATGTTGTGTCTTTGTCTGTTCTAGTGTCTGGAGGCTGCCCTCATTCCTTGACTTACAGGCTTAACTGTCTTCAAAACCAGGAGCAGCTGGTGGAGTTTTTCTCACACTTTGTCACTGTGACATAAACCCCTTGTTTCCCTCTACCACTTACAAGGACCCCTGTGATTGCATTGAGCCGCCCCCGTAGCCCTGGACACACTCCCATGTGCCAAGGTCAGTGATTAGCAACCTTAATCCCACCTCACCATAGCATAACACACTCACAAGCACAGGATACCCTTTGGCAGGGAAGGCGGCATTTTTTTCTTCCTACCACCCCTTATAAGATAGCAATGATTGTCTCTTCTTTTATCAGTAAGGTGTCAGATCATTTTCCCAGGGTCACACATAGAAAACGCCAAGGGTATCTGGGAAGATGGCCAGATAATCCATTCCCAAAGACAGAGCTGTTATTTGGAAGAGGAGAGGACAAAAGGAATGAAGGGAGGAAGCCTCACTGCCTTTGTACCATTCCATGAAAATACACTTTTTAGCTTTACACTGGAGAGAAGGATTTGTAGGGTTTCCCCATCAGCTTCTCTAGCCCTAACAAAAAGGAGAGAAATCTCATCTAGAAAGCCTCTCCGAGACAGTCCCTCCCTTACCTGACCCTGAGAACCGAAGAAGCAGCATTTCTTATATCCATGCAAGCCTTTTGATAATGAACTCTTCGATAAGGGGACTCCATTCACTGTGAAGCCACAAATCGGTGCAGTGCATCAACCTTTTCAGTCCCAGGGGAGATAGAGAAAAGGCTTCAAAGTTCTTTAAGAATGTTTTGTGTGCCTGTGGTGACCCTGAGCTGGAGAGCTGGAGACTTGCCCTCACAGCCCCTTGCCACAGCCTGGGTGCAAAGCTGCCTCTCCTTAACTCTACCACCGCACCATGGAAACAGTGACTGCGCACTGAGCTCTGCAGCCTGAGACATCAGACCTGTAATCCTCCAGAAACACAACCCGAAGCAGCTGCAAATCTCTCTTCCCCTTGGCTTCCACGTTAGAATCATATGCTTATCCCCGTAAAGAACCTATCCAGTGGTAACAGCTGGTAAAGGACAACATAGAATTTGAACTCAGGAATGCTCGGCCCCCATCCCAGGCTCTGTCGGGCTCTAACCTGCTTGTTCAGTGCTCAGTTTCCCTTTGTCACATTCTCCCAGAGGGCTGTCAGCATATCCTACATCAGCACCCTGCCCACCCCTACCTTACCGTGGCGCCTGCCTGCACTACCTTGACTGGTTCCCTCCCTTGACAAAATTTTATACTTTTTTTTTTATTTAAAGAGAAAGAAACAAAAAAATGGAGAAAAAGGGTAGAAATAATACAGAATTACAGAAAAATAAACAGTAAGAAATCACCAGTTGATAAGTAACATACTGTCATCTTAGAAATAGTTGTTCAGGTTACAAAATTAAAGTATGTAAAGTGACATTCAATAGTGACACTGCCAACCGTTCTGCTCAATGATCCAACAAAAACTTAGTAATATGGTTATCAGTCCTACACACTTGTTTTTTATCTTAAGGAGAGTAAGATTAAACATATCAAAACAGAACAAAACAGTTCAAAAAGAAACAATTTAAAGAAATACAGATTTCAAAGCAAGTCCACTGGAGATCTTCACTGTTTATCTTATTGTGTCTAGTTTTCTTCCAAATAGTTGTCCCCATCTTCACCATACCAGTTTTGATTATTAACAGCTCTCAAGTCTTACAATGTTTTCAATGTTGTGTTTTTATAAAAATAGCTATGTAATACTATGCTTAACTATATTAAGCCTGATGATGTGGACAAGTCTATTGAAAATAACAAGAGAAAGCATAGTAACTATGGTAGATCACCTAACATTGTGGTCTTATGTGTCTTTTTCATTGCATGTTTTTCTAGGAATTTTTTTTGCTGTCTTGTTATGATTTGTTTTTCCCTATAATACAGAGAGGATAGATATACATGTAGAAATTCACACATGGGAAGAATTTTTTAAACTGTTTACAGGAACAGATTATATAATGCAAGATGTAAGGACCAGATACTCTGAAGAAGAAGAGACACTAAGAAACCCAATGCTAATTCTGTAGCATTATGATATAAAATCCAGCAATACTATTATTCACTGTTCAGAGTGATATTAGTCGAGTCTCTTAAGTTCAATTTCAGCATATGTAAAGATAAGGACAGCTACTAAGAAGAGAATGAGAGGACACTATGGTAGTCATTATTGTCTTCCCCAATGTCAGATCTTGAAGACCTAAAAAGCCTTCATCATCCTGTAATTATTTGATTAGTTCTATAATATGCAGTATGTATTTAATGTGTGTGAAAATTTTATACTTCTTATATGTGTTTTTATTTTTCTCTGTTCTGGGTTTTATTCATTTTTCTAGAGTATAAGATATCCCTGGCTCAGAAATCCACACTGTATGCCACATAACACTTGAGACCCTCGTGGAGCTTGTGGAGGGTCAGCTGCAAGATATTCCGTAAGTGTATCTTTAGCTGCTAATGTGCATACTCTTGCTTTAGTAAACTTTCTTGCTTATTATTTTTTGGAAGAGGTTTACTATGAACCTTCACTCAGAAAATCGAGGAACAGGCCAGTCCTGAGTTCACTGCTGGGCTAAACTTGAAACTCAGATCTCTTGACTCCCTCTACAGCTTTCTTTCTAAACTGTTTGATAAAGAAAATGATCACAGGAGTCATGAGCAGGCAGGCGGTTTTTGTTTTTTGTGTTTTGGGGATTTTGTCCATTGTTGTACCTCCAGCAGCGAGAGCAGTGTTTGCCTGGCACATGGCAGGTGTTCTAAAAACGTGGCTTGAGAATGAATGAGAACTGCTGAAAGCACTTCAAATACAAATATCAACTGATGACTGTAATGAACTATTAGTTAGATGATTAACTTAATTAGGCAGAGTCAGATAGAAACCAGGTATTCTGGGGCAGCTGTGAATCAGTAGCAAAGAGTTCAGTTCTTAATATTTGGAGTGAGGTCTTCTGGTGAATGCTTTCAAACCATTCTGGACAATTCTGATGCACACCAAAGTTTAAGAGTAACAGTCTCCTGGGAGAACTGCTAGTTGCTGATTCTGAATCTAGCAAAAACTTGTGCGTACATTGTAGATTACCTTCAGGTAAATTCCTGTTGACAGGCACAGGGATTGGGCCTTCGCCTTCTGCTCACAGAGGTGAACATCTATGCATCCTCTAGTCACTCTTCTCAAGCATGGCCCGAGCCCCTTTCAAGGGACCTCCTGCCACTGTCCCTGTAGGTGATCTGCTGCAGTACTTTTAATGGCAGTGGCTGCACACATATAATTGGGAGGCTACTGGAAGAACCATCTATCAATTCTACCCGTGACAAATGGCAGGAAGGAGCAGCCTCCCACACAGTGGATCTGCCCACTCCTGCTCTTCTATACCTCATTAAGCCTAAGAAATTAATTTTTATCTTGATCAGTGGAGCAGAATGAGGCTGGATAGTTGCTTCATGTTTCTTTGTTCTCTGTCTGCTTGTTCCTCTGCTTTCTGCTTGTTCCCTTGCTTCTGCATGGTTCCTGAGAAGCACAGGGGCTGGACCCCTACTCAGAAAGCTTGAGCATCTCTCAGCTTAGGAGGGAAGAATGCCCTATAAGAGACACATCCAAAGGCAAGGCAGAGTCTGGCCAACTGGCTCTTCACCGGAAATTTCCCAGTGTGCTAAAGACCCGTGAGTTCCTTGCCACCCCTCTGTTAACGTGATATCTCTGGGGCCTCTACCTCTCTGGCTTCTTAATCTCCTTCCTTGGGGCTGGTAAGAGTCTACACACCTGAAATGACTTGTATGTCCTCACCACATATTTGGCTACCATCTTTCATCCCTCCTGTCCCTGCTCCTTACATCCTGCCCCATCTCCTAGATTCTGATCAGTTCAGAAACTGCACTCAGTGTTTGCCATGCTTAGTTACTTAGTTACTTTCTTATTGCCTGGGCAGAATACTCAGAGCAGGAGAGGTTCATTTTGCCTCGTGGTTTGTAGAGGTTTCAGCCCATAGCAAGCTGGCTTCATGGTGAAGGGGGATGGCAGAAGAGAAAGAACTTACAACAGGACAAGCAGGAAACAGTGAGCAGGAAACCTTCCTTTCCCTTTTTATTGTATTCAGCATAAAAGCCCATTGGTTGTTGAATCTCCTACTTGTTTTCTCACGAACCCTAGAAATATTGCTATTTCTTGCACGTGTCAGCAAATAAACAAGACAAGGAAGTGCATTGGAACTCTGGTCTTGAGTCTGGTTGCTCTTCTATGTGTCATTTCATAAGAACCACTTTGCTGTTGCTGAGTCTAGACAGACAAAAAGGCGAAGTATATCTTCCTGGAGTGCTGATAACTGGATAGAGCTGCCACTGATGGGAGATGAGCAGCGTGGCGGGAGATGAGGAGTAGGAAGGTGAAGACCTGCCAGCACCATTGCTGCCCTTGGGAGTTCAAAACCCACAGTCGATTGTGATCCTCAGCCAGCATGTTAACTCAGTCACCATCAGTTTTTGTTGACTGGCTCTACCAGCAGCACTGCTCATCCTGCATCCTTGGAAACTCATTCTGACACAGGCAAATCCTTATTTCTTTCCTCTCTGGCTGACAGATCCAGAAGTAAACATGTTTAGCACAGCATGAGCTGTTTTTCTCCTCCGCTTCTGCATGGACTGTTCCATACACTTTTTTGTGGCACCGGCAGGGGTGGGGTTTGTGCCCATGGTCTCTCTTTATGTTCTGCCCTGTTAATTTCAGGAGTTTGCTTTTTCTATTTTGCCCCCATCTCTCCCACCCAGCATAGGTCCACAGTCACTTGCTCATCACTTTGCATTTTGCAATGCTAGGCAGTCCCTTTCGTCAAGTTCTGTGTTCCCTTTAAAGACTTCTGATCGTGCCAGAATATCCACCTCCCTAACAAGCCTCTGCTCAGCTGTTCCCCGTAGGTGCTGTGCCTGTGAATAGAAGGCATACCTTCTGCATGCCATTTCTGGGTGCTTTCTCAATAAATCACTTACCTCTCTTCTCTGAGTTTGTTTCCTGCACAACTATGGATTGTGGTGAGCCTCCAGCTACTCCCAGAATAGCTTTGGAGTGAGCATGAGCTTGAGATTTTGCCTTCATGTGGCTGCTGTTCTTGCCACTGGGTGGGAAGAAGAGTTCATGCGAAGGGGAAAGTTGAGCATGCCTGGAATTTTGCTGGCCTTTGGGAGATTTCATGGTGTTCAGATTTGTTCTTGGGTCTCATCTTATAATTCAGCCTGAAGGACTCAAAAGTGGGCTTTTGGATGGATAAATTATAAAGTATCCAGGACCTTATTTTTCAACGGTGAGTTTCTAGCTTCAAAATTTTAAGCTGTGCTAATATACTTGATTCAAAACTGAAACCATGAATCTGAGTACAGAAAGCTACAATCTGCCATCAGCCCCTGCAGAATTACAGTCTCCTTTATGATACCATTGCAGTCATACAATGGACTCCTCCCTCAGTCTCAGGAAATAGAGCTCAGAAAGACATCATCCCCAAAAGAGGAAAAACAATTTTCCCATTGTCTGTGCAATTTTATGATAATTGACCTAAATGCATTAGGATTGTAACGAATAGATACTGTTTTTGTTTGTTACTTACCTACCTTCTAATTGTAACATGTAGCAAGACTGATAATTACTGCACTCCATATTTATAGAAAACTGACTCTTAAGAATCCAGTGGGGCAATTATCTCCATACTGTATGAGATGTTTTTTTATAAATGTTGAAAACTCAATAATTATCACTGGAATGAGTTGTAGCGTTTTGAATATAGATATGTATCAGGAAAGAGGTCATTTCTCTATTAATATTCAAAGTACATGCTAATTTGTCCTCTTCTGTGGTAAGTGAACTCAGTTTTGGATTTTGTAAGAATTCCACTTAAGACAGTTAAGACTCTTTTATTGCATGGTTTTTGTTTATTGGATCAATGAAAGCTGTCTCAGAAAAGAGAACAGGAAGTGTACCTCATAATAAAATAATAACTTGCATTTATGGAGTGCTTTTTACAGGTCAGGTACTGTGTGGTCCTAGCCATCCTATGCATTTACTGAACAGCCTTACAAAATAGCTGCTCTCTTTCCTCCCACATTACTCAGGAGTAAGTTGAGAGCTCAGGTCATGCATGAGAGAAAGTATACCCAAGAACAGAAGCCACATGTTGATGAACAGAACAGAAGCTTGATAGCTTTCACCCACCCACCTGCAATCTAGAGCAGACCCAAGTCGTTTCAGAGGCTAAGCAAGAAGCCTGATGCCCCCATCCTAATTCAATCCACAAACACAGTGTGCTACAGGTTGTTATGGCAATGAACTCCTAAGAACTACTTGCTTCTAATAGTCCTAGGGAATAATGAAAAAGCTTCAAGGTAGGGGACTCTTGCTATCTGTGTCTAAGTAAGCCAACACCCTAAAAATAGACTTTCTTTTCCTTAAGGCTTCGCAGCCAAAACAACCAACAACCAGGCTAAGTGCTTCCATGCAGGCATTAATCCTCTAAATTTAGGGTACAACTGCAGGAGGGAGACATAAAAGATCTCTGACTCTGTCTCTCTGTCTTTATCTTTCTGTCTCTTTCTCTCTTTTGTCTCTCTCCCCATCATTTTGTAGATTCTGAATAAGAAGTCTTAAATTAAGGACCCTATTTACTTGCTTATAACTGAGAACTCTATGCTCCAAATGCATTATATATTTAAACCTGAAGATCAGTAGGTCCTCCATCCTGTGACTTATGGGTTAATTTAGTCAAGATGGTTATGAAAATTTCAAGCTCTTGTTAAGCTAGGGAATTCATTCTTCAGTCACTTTTGGGCCAAATTCCCCCTCCTTGCAATGGAAGACAAGGTGGGCCAAACATCAAGGCAATATTTTGATCTAGAATATTTACAACTTTTAACCCAAAAACATCTTGGCAGTGTGCGTACATGACAAGGAAGTAAATGAAAGACAACTCCAGGAGTGGCAGGCTACAGGGATCAAGAGTTTCCACCAATTTATTTGCTTCATACACAGGTGGCGAGAGGTGCTTCAGACTAATGAACATGTTTTTAATGACTCTGAAGTGAGTCCCAAAACCTTGATAATGCTCTAGTCACAAAGGAAAACAAGTCTTCAGATGCCTTCATCTTCACAAGTCCTGGATATCTGAAGGTAGAGTCCTTGAATCAAGTTATTTTCTGCTCAAATGAGTTGAATTATTTTCACTTAATTTTTACAGCCTCCCTAAAGTCGTGGCAGTTATTTCAAGGAGAGGAGAGCGCTAGTCCAGTGACGGGAATCAGTTTCTGAGTCTGAACTGGGGAAAACAGGACTGGACACCTGGTGAGCTGTGACTAATGAAATGGTCAAACAGGCATCACTATTCCAACTCGTTCTGCAAAATAGGGCCACCATGGCCGAGATCCTCCAGTGAGCAGAGGTGAGCTCACTGCATAGCTCTCCTTTAGACAGGGCCAGGTTCTCAGGCAAGTGAATGGGAATTGGAGAGGACATACCCAGCCCAAAACCTAGAGCATTGTAGACCTAGCTACAGCACATTTCTGAGTGGCCTGAGCCTGTGTCTAGGTGACACAGCTCCTAATGCCAATAAAAAGAACCCTAACTTTCAATGTGATGCTACGGACCCAAGGTTAAGACAAGCTGAGAAAGTCTAATTCCTGACTGCTACTTTTCATCTGAAACCTATAGGGTGGAATTAGATCATCGTTGGCATTTATAAAGTGCCTACTGTGTGCCACATGCTGTGCTCACAGTACAGACAACAAATTGATGGGTGTGCATTTTACCATGCCTTTCTAGCGAGAAGGACAGAGGAATCATTCTGTTCCCTGGAAAGTATTCATTGTGGAGTGGTATCACAGTTTACCAAGAAGCCCTGTCATCGAGTCTGAAGAAATTCTGAAAGGCTCCTTCTCTGCCTAGGCCACAAGTCATTGGTCTGGAGAGCGTGCTGCATCCCCAACCTTCCCTCTCTTTATCAATATCAGCCACATTGCCAAGCAATATTATCAAGCACCTGCCATATATAAAGAGCTGTTGTGAACACCCCAAAGTTTCAAAGTGAGGAAGATAAAGATCTTTTCTCTTTTGTTTCTCAAGCTCACAAAAGAATGAAGAGGTTAAATGGTTTACTTAATAGACTGAGTATGTTTGATCTTGGCATTCAGATGAATGATTTTTTACATAAATAAGGTATGGAGGTTCCCTAATCCTGAAAAGTGCCTTACCCTCCTCGTATTCACCCTAATGAAAGAAGATGCTAAAAGGTGTGTACTAAGTTGGAATCCTTGATGGGGCAGTGAGAGGGCTGGCTTTAGATGTCCTCTGTTGGTTGTAAATTAATGTGGTAAGGGCTTCATCTGATTTACTGAAAGTGCATTCCTGTACTGTTGATGTTGGAAAGTAGCCCCCAGACTCAATTTTTCCTTGCAGATAACGAAGCACTCAGGCACCAGGAGATCTCAACAAGGCCTTTTACTTTTGCAAAAGGAAATAAGTTTGAGATAGCAGGCATGTAGGACAAAAGAGGATTGGCCCTTTTATCCCTAATGTAGGAGGCTAATCCCATCAGGCGGGTTTGGAGGCTGAAGGTTTGGAGGTTTACAGTCTGTCTTGATTGGCTAACTCAGATACAAGGAAAATCTGAGAGATTGCTGAGGGGAAGGGAGAGCAGAACAGAGGAGGATGTGGAGACCAGGAAATCCTTGGCTGGTGTAAGCTGTTGTTGGTTTATAACTGTGTCCCCATGATTGGAGCTGAGAGGGCATTTTCTGTATGTTAGTTTAAGAACAGCTATCCAAGATGGAACCATTCCTATTTGATAGAAAAAACAGAGCTTATTGTTTCCCATAATTCCCTCCCCTTTAAATACCCTCATTCTATTTTTTTTTTCACACTCTGAAAGCAAAACTTGCTTTGTTTCTCTATCAGGAGGATGTCAGCCAAATAGGGCGGGGGAAACTTTGGGAAAAGCAGCTTCTGTAAGACTTTGGGTGAGCCCCCAAGCACAGGGAATGATGCAGCAACCTAAGAGAATGAGAACCCTAACTACTAGGATTAGGGAAGTGATGATGGATGTTACTACTGTTTTTTATTTACATTGTTTTAGGAAGTTATGAGGAGATCCTTAATACCTGAGTTTGTTTGCCCACTTGCTGACTAGAGTAGTTAATCCCTGTAAGGTCCTGGTGAGGTCCTGTGTGGGGCCATGTTGTTGGGGTGGAACGTGCAACATTGGATGCCTCTCATCACACAAACACCACCCTTTTCAGCCAGCATCACTTCCAGGGCTAGTCTGTTCTCCCAGGCCATCTGACCAGTGAATCCTAACTGTTCAACTATTTCTTTCATGGCATCCCTTGTGTAGTGGAAAAACTTCTGTTGATTGTAACAGATGTAATTTATCTCACCTACATTTCTGTTAATAATGCACCACTAAAATGTGAAGAATTTGAATCGCACAGCTGTCTGCTTCTGAGCTTTGAATTTATTTGGAACTCTCCTCGGGGCACTAATAGAGTCAACATCCATGCGGGTTAGAGCTCTTTTTTTCAAGTTGTCCCAGAATGCGCTTGGAGTCTGAATGCCAGGGTGAAAGGGATGGCAGATTGTACCAAAGTACAGGCGCCACTCTATTTATCCAGACAAGTGCCCAGTAAAGGCCTCCCTGCCCCAGCACCACCAGACATCTGTCAGGGCACCCAGAATTGTGACCTGTTTTGGACGGTATCAACGGACCAGCTTTTATTATACTCTGTCGTCTTGCCCAAGAGTGTTGCCCCATCTCCTGTCACTCTAGGTGTGAGAAGTTAGTGTCCTTTATGAAGATCAAATAGTCCTTGAAGGCTTACGTACAAGACCCTTGACTTTGGGAAACAGTAGCCACAGTGTTAGATAGGACTGATTGCCCCAAGCCATGCTGTTCTGGAAGAGCCATCATGTATTGGAGGCCTTGTGATCTGAAAGACTATCTCAAAGGGAAGGAGACCACTGGGGTCTGTGGTCTCTCCATTGCATACAAACAATTGCTCTTGTTAAGGGTGCATGTGGAATATTTTATCTGTTCTAGCCAGGCACTCATTTCCCCACATCCAATCTCTATTTGTATGGATTGTCTCAAATTGGCCACTTTATTTACCTTAACTAGAACCAGCTGATTGGCAGGAGCTTATAGGGAGCTGGTGACACCAGGGACCACAGTGGTGGAGGTCTGGTCAACTGGTACAGGCTGCAGAGGAATTAGAACAAGACATAGGTAAAGTAACTCAGCACATAGTCACCAAACTGTGGTATAAGTGAACTGGAAAATCAAGGAGTGGAATCTGGGTCAAAGTCCTTTTTTCCTGAGGGAATGAAGGGTGGAAGACATAAAACACAAAATCTCTTCACCAGGCAAGAATAAATAAACTTTAAACCATGTATGATCAAAACATGAGCACTAGAATGAAAAACAGATTGGGTAATAATTCATATCCAGATACTGTCTTTAAGGGACTGGAATAATAATTGCAACCAGTTGGTAAAGAACCTGTTGTTCTTTTGAGGGGAGTCGGGAGACCAGGGATTGAACTCACAAACTTACACTTGCCAGCCACACACTTATACTGCTGAGCTAAATCCCCAGCCAGGAACCTGCTGTTCTTTTTTTTGTTTGTTTAAATTTTATTCTTTTTTTTTTTTTTTTTTTTTTTTTTGTCTTTTTCGGTACCAGGGATCGAACTCACCACTGCCTGCTTGCAAGGCAGGCGCTTATGCCACTGAGCTAAATCCCCAGCGAACCTGCTGTTCTTAACAGATAGTTGCCTGTGACCTGTTTACAGGTGTAGAGGCAGAAACTGTCAACAGGGATCAGTGATTGAAGTTCCTTTTTGATGTTTTGTCTATGTTATCATTACTTAAAAATATCTTTCATGGTTCCTTGCAGGATGTCCAACACCAAGTTAAAGTGAGACCAATATTAATTAAAACCAATTTTTTTGGCCAAATATCAAGGTCAGGTAAGGCTTTTTAGGAGTTATTTTTGGGACCATGTCTGCAGCCTCTCAGCTCTTCTGTCAGTGTTAGCCACCAGAGATGGGTCACAGTCTTATTTGATCATGTAGCTTCCTGTGGAAAAATAGAAGACTTTTTTTCCTTGGTGACCCTCCTTTTTTGGCACACTGGTTGATTCTTGTCCTCTGGAGTCCAAGAATCTCTTGGTTCAGGAGGATTTCACCAAAATGAAAGGTCTTCTCGTGTTCTGAGTCCTTGTTGACCTTTGAGGGCCAGGGCCAAAATGTTGGCTCTCCTCTAGCCCAGTTATCTTTTTAGTGTTAGTCTCTAATCCTCATTTGTTGAACACCCAGGAGATCAGTTTTCCTTTCTAGGTATTAAGTACCTTGAAATGTACAGTATGACCAAGGAACTGTTATTTTTATCAATCATGGTTGTCTTAGAGGTTGAATCCCTGTAGAATATTAACAGTTATAAAGTTTTACTTAGAAAATGTGAGATCAAGGACAACATAACACATTATCACAACAATCATGATGACATGGTTATATTAGAACCATTAGGTTTTGTTTATTACCTCTGAAATACACTTAAATTTTATCTTAGTATAAAATAACTTTTTAGGGGCTGGGGATCTAGCTCAGCGGCATAAGCACCTGCCTTGCAAGTAGGCGGTCGAGGGTCCGATCCCCGGTACCGATTAAAACAAATAAATAAATAAAATAACTTTTTAGTTATCTTTAGTTACAAGATCTTAAATGACATAAGGAACTTTTACCTAATTTGCTACCTTTTAACCATTTTGTTATGAGTGGTATTTAAGTAGAATTTATTTTATAGATTATTAATATTTAACCTATAATCATTATAATGACAGAACATGAATGGTATAAAATGTAGGCACATCAAACTATCATAACACAATTGTATAACATCACATAAACACAAACCTGGAAAAGTCCATCATCATGAATAGGTTAGTTTGACAAGATGTCTTTTTCCAGTACTGTATTTTAAAAGAACCAATATGCTTAGAGAACACAAATATATTTAATATACCGTGAAATTAGCAATAATTTGTGTCACAGATATGTAAAAATCTTTACATGTATTTACTTAGTTTTTATTCTTAAGGCAAAATTCAAATTTTTAACAGATTTATACAGAATTATTGTCAATTCCATACTGACAAGAATTAAAGGACATCTTCAGTACTCTTAAAATTAGGAAAGAATATGACCGCCTATGGACCTATTATCCAATATAAATGTATCTCATTTTTACAGTAACAAAATGCTTATTTAATAAAAGCCAGTAGATGTAGATTAAGCTTTAAATGGTGACCAAATTTAAAGACATGCAGAAGCATATACGACTTAAATCATATACAACCTCTATGTTTTCAAATTCTGAGGCTTTACTTATAAGTTCCATGTGAGTTACCAGAAAGTCAGGCGGGTGAAGAAAGAAGTCTGAAGTTTTTTCTTTTTATTTACTAATTTCCCTTTGGAGAAAAGGAGCAACTTTTAATCTTACTGTAGATCGCATATCAAAGAAAGCAGAGGCTGTATGTTTCTCTCCTTCAATGCAGTGGGAGGCACAAGGCTCCTCTGCCCTCCAGCTCTCTCCCTTTTTGGTAACCAACAGGAAAAAGTTAAAAGGGTCTGACTTGTCCTCTTTTTATATTTAGCCCAACTTTTTATTTAAAATTATTACTTTATACTTTTGGTTATATTTTTCATTGTGTGTTAAAGACCAGGTTAAACAGGGAGGAGAGCTGAGACCCAGGAAGAGGAGACTGATAGAGTCAGGGCCACATCCACCATGGTCTTATAGAAGGAACAGCCCAGGCTCCATCAAACCAATAAGCAAACATAGCATATTTCTTTCAATAAACTACATCCTCCACAAGCTTTTTCTCAACATATGTGAGCTTTCTAGTTCTGCCATTATCGCTATCTTTCTAACAGGGCAAAATCTTTATCATGTAAAATCTTCTCATATCAAAATTATATCTCTTATACTTGTAGCCCTCCTTATGTATTTTTGTTTATCCCACCTACCAGAGACTTTGCATAAGAAACTTGTCTGTGACTGCTTTTCTCTTTTTTGTTCTCCTTCTTCTTTCTCCTTTGGTCTCAAATTGCTACATTTTTAAATTTGACTGGTTCCCAACAGACCTCCAGGTATCTTGAGTTAGTACTCTTATCCCCAACAAAAGCAGAGCAAAGATCTCAAGTCAACTGTGCAGTTGTACATGCACAAGAAGCATTTTAGGCATATTAGTTAAACAAAAATACCAACTTAACCCAGAACCTAAGACTAATTGTATCATCCAGGCACAGAAACATGGGTCTGTCAGAACTACATTTATTGTCTAGAATATTTCTATTGATGAATTATTATTCTCAATTATATGAGTTTTATTATATTAAATGATGAGTACTCAACAGAAAAAATCACAAAAATAAATATTCAGTTTTTAATATTGTCTTTATTTTTAAAAGCATCAAAATTTTCAGCATCAACTGTTTTTGGTGCACTAAGTCTAAAAAAAAAACAACACAAATTCCTAGGAACTACAATGAAAATACCAGTAACATTCTAAAAAATAAATCTTTACTTCATTTATCATACCTAAGGCCATCAGTTACTTTTGATATCACCAAAAATCATGGGTCTTTCCCAAGATCATCTCAGCTTCACCAGAGGTTGTCCTTAGAATAGGAACAGAATAACCTGACCATCAAAGCAATACTGGGTCACCATCATGACTTTCCTTACCTTGGTTCACACACAAAATTGCCTGGTCCCCAGGGTCTTCTTTGCCTCCCTTTTGGGCCCTTTTTGCATTGTTGAGAAGTCTTTATTGGGTTGTTATCCCATGGGTGAAGGTTCTCATCCCAGAGGCCAATGCAACTAGGCCATGGGAGGCAGTGTGAGTTTCTGCACCTGAATGGGCTATGGCCCCACAGTCAGGCTCCAAAAGCAGGTGCTCTCTGTAACTTAGTGAGCTGAGGGAAGGCCATGTAGGATGGGCTGGAGTCTAAGACGTAGTCACTCCTGTTTGATAGAAAAGACACAATTTATTGCTTCCCATGTTGAGCACTGTAAAAGGCAGCTTAGCTGTAGTTGGCGCTGTCCCTCTCTAGTACACATCGGTCCCTTGTCATCTACTCATGCATCCATACACCCAGTCTACTAGCAGCTATTTATTAAGAATTATCTGTGTGCTGGGCACTTTGTGAGGTTCTAAGGGACATGACAGTCAATAAATCAGAGGTAATCTTCTGTCTACCCTCCTGGAGCTTCCAGACCACAAACACATGGACAATTCAGAAAGGATTCCATGGACCTACAAAAGAAGCATTTGGTTTCCAATTTAAAGTTGGGGAAAGAATGATGGAAAAGAGAGGAAGAAAGTGTCAGGGACACCTCCTGAGATGAGAAGTTTCTCAGCACAGGAGAAAAGAGGCAACTGTGAGCTCTCATGTAGGACAACAAGCCATAGAGTTGCTTCCAAGCTGCTTAAGAGCCTGGCTGCTGCAAGCATTTAGAATGGTGGATTTAAACAGACCCATTCAGTCCTGGGCAGAGACCACCAGTGCTCACAGACGCAGCCAAGGCAGGCGGAAAGCTTGGGCGGCCAGTAGAATGGAGCAGATGGGGCTTGTTAGATGGGCTGCATGGCTCATTGGCCTGCAACCTCTTCCCCACACACTGCAGTATGCACACTAACACTTACATCTGTCGGGGAGAAAGCAAGGAACTTGGAGGGCTTAAGACAACCTCCAAAATGGCCAGCACATTCTTGGAGTTGCAGTCAGGACTTCAACTGGAGGTAGAAACTGCTCTCTGTTGCTCAAACCCCCTGGTGTTTCCGGCTCAGGAGCCCATGAGGTCTTCCTCTCTCTCTGAGACACTCCTCCAAACAGATGTGGATTTTATAAACCATTTCTGAGCCTTGGGAGCCAGTTTCCTCTTCTTAACATAAATGCCTCTGGCTTCAGCTGGCCTTTAAGATGCTATCGCTGCCCAGGTGCAGGGGCTGAGTACAGAGCTCTCTGGACTTACGGTTTGCCTTGCAGTTCCACATTCTCACTTTGAGAATGTTTGCTAGGTCCTCTGCCCAACGATAGGAAATTCGCTACAGATTGGAAACACATTCAAATCAAAGATTCTGGAGGGACCCAACAGGACTTAGGGGCTTACAGAAAATATTTTGAAAATGCTGTCCAGAAAGAAGCCTACCAAAAGTCCTCTCGATCCACAGAAAGCTAAAATATGGTAATCAGTGCAGAGTGGAGACGCTCTAAGTTTCGACAACGTAACGAGAAACTTATAGCTATTTTCCGCTGTTGCTGCATATTCTTGGAATCCTTGCTTGCCAGAGAGGCATGAATAGAAGATTTATTTTGTATTGTTAGACTGTCAAGGCACTCTAGAGCAACAACTTGCAAATGATAACTTCCCAAGCTTACAGAAGTTGTGAATTACATGCTTTTAGTCTGGCGTTAGTGAGGGGCTGACAGCTTTCCCCTTCCCATCATCCTTCACTTCACCACTTCAGTGCCCTATGTGGTCAGCGACTCAACATGTCACCCTTCCCAAAACAAATGAGGCCATTATTAAGAATGACAGAAATCTATGTCAGCCACAAAACAAGCTGACACGACTGACATGTCATCACAGGAGAACTTTTTCACACCTAACCCCCCAGAGCCCCAGAAAAATCTTCTGTGTCAAAATTCAGACCATCTCAAGATAGCTGGATGTGAGAGAGGATTCTAGAGGTTTGTAGGGTGGGAAGCAGGATATACAGGTGGTGAGAAACGGGATCAGGGTAGCTGTCTCTCATCTACCTTAGCTGGCTGCTTTGATGTATAACCTAGAGGTAGGAAAGATAGCAAAGTGGGGAGCAGGACCCCAGCTCTTTGCTCTTGACCTGTAAGCAGCCTGTGGTCTCTGTTTGAATCCTCTAGCCTATCCAGTTGCCACAAGGAAACCGAGGTAAATAATCACTTAATGAGCAAATTTCTCAAATAGGATTACAGGCAGATGGTCGGTTTAAAGGAGTGAGGCCATTTCATTTTTATTTGTTGCCTCTTCCTTCTTGTCATATGTGTATTCCTTATAATCCTTTTTCTGCCTGTCGCTGCAGTCACATATGTACCTGTCTCCCCTCTCCAACCACTGGAGCACAGCATCCTATGGGAGCATGGTCATAGCCTTGTCTTCCGTGTCCCCAACATGCACTGCACATAGTATGGTTATTAGATTGAAGTACAGTCCTACCTGATTGTAAGACCTATGACTTATAGATACCCATCCTGGAGCACTGAGGATATTCCATTTTCTCTCCAGCGGCCTTCCCAATTTCATTTGTCCCTGTGGTACATGAGGCAGGGCTTGTTTTCAAGATTGTGTAAACCTCCTGTCCTCCACCACCCTTTAATGAAAGTTCTGACACCAACCCTCTAGGTCGTGAGATTCTGTTACTGTAGGTTGTCCACAACTTCTGAACAACTGGCCATGCACTCAAGTTTATTATTAAAGGCTTCTACACAAGGTCTGGCTCTTTGCCTTTTTTTTGCCTAAGGCGGAGAAAACAAAATAGATGCATTTGTTTTTGTGGGGGGAAAAAAGAACAAGAAACTTTGCAAACAGCAGAATTGGTCCATTTTGGAACCTCCCGACCTTGACAGTGTCCCTCTAATGCTATATAAACATTTGTTTTGGGTATTTAATAAGCTGCCAGCTGACAAATTGTGGAACTTTTTGCAAGAGCTCCTTATCTTTTCTAGAACCACTGAGATGGCAAAATATATTCTCCGTCTCAATAATTCACTCTATATTTGCATGTGGAAATTGGAAAGCAAGTTGTTTTTCTTCGTTTGCATGACAAAACTCAGACCCCAAAATACAATTCAGCATTTAATTTGAGCTAGTTAGAGAGTACAGAAAAGGGACCTAGGCCGTTTTGGCTCCATTTTGCTGGTGATGTTTCTGTTGTTACAATTAAAATTGATTTATAAGGCTGAGGACATAAAATAAGTCCTTGTCCAGCACCGCTGTGAGCCTGGGAAGTCTGCTCCCTCAGGAGGTCACTGGGAAGAAAGCAGGCTCTGTTAAAACCTGTCTTTATTTCGTGGGCTAAATAACTGCTACATTTAGCAGGACACCCACCCTCTCACCAGGTCCGCGCCCACCGCATTAGAGGGTAGGCAGTCGGTCCCTGGCAGGGACAGGTTGCTGGTGTGAATTGTCAGAAACGTTCCTCCCTGGCCCCGTCACAACCTACCAAAAACAGGTCATGGAGCCTCTTGAGAAAAAACAACTTCTAATTATTAAATAACCATTTTTTGTTTTTTGGTTTTTTGCTGGTGATTCCCTGCTGGAATCTTTCACTACTGTGAATTCTCTTCTTTAACTTCCGGCCTCAGAAAGAGGGCTTGCTCTCCAAACCACGGGCAAACCCTAAGCCAGTATTTGTATCTCAGTTGCTTGCTGTGGAACAGCTAGTTTGTGGCAAACTCCCCTCCTAATCTACACCAGTTCACCTTTATCCAGTGCCATCTGTGAACTCCCAGCTACACCTAGCACCAAGGGAATAACCTCAAAATCCATCCGGAAAATTGGCTTCGAGACAGTTTTGCAAAGTCTAGGTGAAAGGTGAGGGAAAAACATTCTAGGCAGATGGGATCGATGCAAAGACATGAACAGGGGGAAGAACACAGTGTCACTGGGGACTTGCTAGTGGTTCCCTGACCACGCGTAGGTGAAGCCTGTGTCCTCTTATCATGGTGTACATACCACAGGCAAATTTAAGGTCACTTTTTACATTGTTGCCAAGATACAGTTTTAAATGTTAATAGTTATATATGCTTTCAACATACAACTAATGAAGAGATTTCGACCACGAAAGCTGAGAATAGGTTAGAACATCCGTGTACCAGAGTCTCATTTGTGAAGAGTTATCTTTTTCCTAACATCTTTCCCAAGGCATGAAAGTGGAACCCTAATTCACTTCAGCAGTCTGACAATTCCCTGCACTGCACTCAAACATTTCAGTGTGTAAAGTTCCTTTATTAGGTCGAAAGGTGTAGGATTGTATCAGTTTTTCAGAAGTAAAGCTCTCACAGGCTGTGGAGCCTGCAGCAGGAAGGACACGAGATTTCCCAGGCCACATCTTGCTCACAGACAAGCTTGGGGACTTAAGGAAGTTACCCTCATGGGGTCTCAGTTTCCCCTCCTCCACAGATAACAGCATGGTTTGCAGCTGATGCTCACCTAGGAGTGATTCTGTTATTCCTGGCTGATCGGGAAGGAGGTAAAAACCCAACAAGTTCACAATACAACTAAGGCAGCACTGACCAGCAATCAAATCAAAAGCCCATGAAGAGTAACCACCACAGGACATTGTTATGTCCAGGCGAGTACACAACTAAAACCTTCTGAGATGCTTAGGGGTAAATAAGCCTAATTCTCCTACTCCCTGCCCACCCAGTATACAGAGTTCTCCAGCAGTAAGTGGCTACTGTCCCAGGTGGAGGCCACTCAGGGGCAATGCCATGCAAAGGATGGTGTTTGAAGGCCATATATTCCTTTTATCACCACACTAAGCTCTCGCTGTTGTGAGTGCATGAGGGAGAATATTTCTCATACTTTTATTATCTCCATGAGGCTCATCATGACTGCAAAATCAAGACAACGGCTGTCCCTGATGATCTTCACTGGGCTTTCGTCTTATTGATTCCCCATCCTCTCATTTTGTCTTTTTGCCGTTTGAACTCAAACTGGGACTCAAGGTGTGGATGCTTGTGGAACCGCCCATGCTGTTGATTCTTTAGGCATTTCATTGACATATGACAGGTTGGGTGTTTATAATGTGTTGGTGTCTTTGAAGGAAGGACTCCAGGGCACAGATCCCTTAGGAGGACAGGCAGGGTGGGGAAAAGAGGGCTGGATTCTTTCTAGGCTGCCTCTATTCCCCACCCACTGGGTTGGCCTTGAACCTCTGTCTGCTGGAGGTTTGCCCCAGAAGTCCATGGGAAAAACAGGAAGATGAAAGATACCAATGACTCCTCACTTCCTTCTTATTTTCTCTCTCTTCCTTTCCCCATGCCTTCCGCCCTATCTTTTTCAGCCTCTTCTCTGTCCCTTTCTTCTCTTATTTATTACACGATTCAGTATAAATACTGAATGTCTATAATATATGCTTGGCACTGTGGAAGTTCCCAAACAATCTTGACCCCTAAGTTTTCTTTGGATAATAAGATGAGAGAATGAAGAAATATTGTTATTTTACTCATTCATTAATGAATGGCAACTTAGAGAAAGCCAGCAATCAAAGCAAGAGCTAAAATTCCTTCTTGTCCCAATCTGTGCTCATTAGTGAACTGTAGCCCTTCTCCCAACTTTTGGGGTGAGCCCTAATTTTACAAATAAATCTCTTACGGTTTTTAGGGCATTTCTGACTGCTGCACTGCCTCATGCACTCATTTAAGAAGGAATTAACCTTAACACAAACATGCTGTTTGAATGTATTAATATGTATGTGTTAATACATTGCATGTGCATTTATATGTGCAACTTTTTGTTATTGGTTAAAAATCTACCTAAAACTCAGACCTTATGAACTGCACTCTTTATGTGAGAAGTTTTGAATCACAGCCAGGTACCCATCTGAACTTCTGCCCTGCCTGATCTCAGTTCCTAGCCAAGAAATATGGTACAAGCCACTAGGATGCGATCCTTGGCCTTCTTTATATTTACAAAGTCCTGTAAACCCAAGTCCCTGATGAAATCCTAGAACCCAGTGCTCAATATATGGTTTCAGGCATTTCATCCACTCTTAAGGAGCGGAGCATTCTTGGGTAGGAGCTCCAGCTTGGAGAACAATTCTCTAGTTTCTGTTAGTGAATATTGTGGACATCGTGATCTGTCTATGATGCTTAGTTTCTTTCACAAACACCTATGGAGTTTTAGGACAAAAAGAAGTGTTAAATGAAGTCAGGGAGATATGTTTCATAGCTTTTTACTCCTTCACTAAATTGCTTTTGTCAAGCAATATTGACCCCTAAATCACCACTTCCGCCTCCCCACCTGAAGACCAGTTTCGAAAAGGTGAGGTTCACTGCAGCGCAGGCCCTGGCTTCCTCTGCCATCTTCCCACGTGCCTTTAGCTGGATTGCCATTCTTTACCTTCCACAAACAAGAGAAGATTGGCCAGGGGAGAACATCTCTCACTTTATAGACATCTCCTTTCCAGCCTTATGTATTTAAGGAAGAAAATTGCCACTTATTTGTACAAAGTAAATTGGCTTATGCTCCATAATAGGCTTCTCCAATCTCGCCTCTGCCAAGGAAAGGTCATCTTCAGACTTCTGCTTTCCACAGAGCTCAGCTTCTTGACAGCAAGTAGAGAGATCACATGCACCTAAACTGTAATTTCCTTCACCGATTAAGACCTCAGTGGCTACAGGTTTTTGGTTTCAGCAGGTTTATTTCCTAACATGTTCCTGGTTATTGACTGGGATATAAATTGTACCTCAGGTGCCCTTACTGAAATACAACCAGAGAGTCTAAAGCTTGACTATACACATATGCACACATGCACAACACTCCAGAACAAACGTGCATGTACATTGACTTACACAGGCAGATGCATACGTGCACACAAACATAGGCACACTCTTGTGCACACACACCACTTCTGCACTCTGCAGTTTAGACACCTCTTCCTTGCACTACTCAGCTGTGTCCTGCCACCAAGAGCCTTCCTCCAACCTGAGGTTATTATCATTGCCTTGGCAACAGATATAGTTGTTTGTGTAGCAGTAACATCCCAGGTCCCTGCGGAGCTCTTACCCTTGAGTGTATCTAGTTGATAGCTGAAACGAAGTGAACATAAAACCAGCAGGTTAGGAAAGAGGTAAAAGCCTCACATTCTGTCCAGGGGATAGCAGTCAACAACCAGCAAACACCCAAGGGTTGTGCCTGGAAAGTTAGCTCAGTCATCCAGAACGAAAGGCCCCTTTTCACTGAGAGGGTGTCTGCACCTGCAACTCCGAATTACTCTAATTACTCTGCTAGAGAGAAACATGGGTTTCCACACCTCTGTGCATTTGTGGAAGTGGTCCCCTCTAATTATAATGCTGTGCCTTCAATCCTGTGCCCACCAATGTGTTTCTCATGTTGAGGCCCGGTGGATTGATTGTGTTCCATTCTGCGAAGCCTTTCCACGTGCTCTAAGCACAATTAGTGGGTAGCATGTTCCAGGGAGGTCACGCCGCACAGTGAAAAAGCCACTGTTGGAGCGTATGGTATGTTTAATCAGTGAAGCCCAGGCGGGGTGCAGCAGAGATCCAGGTGCACCCCACAGTCTCTCTCTGCTTCTCACAGCACCTGGCATCGTATCTGGGCTGGCACTTAATTTTCACATGCTCGGTGTTTCCGAATTAATGAATGAAGGAATCAATTAGGTAACTTGGTAATACCCATTTAGGAAGCATCCAGGGAATACAGCGTCCTGCTAGAGAGACTCTTTCTCTGTGTGGTGTGGGTAGTGAGCAGCTGGGGTCAGTGCCCTCTCTCTAGCACGCTCGTCCTCTGTTTCTGCTCCCGCTGGTCTTCATCACGGCTCACACCAGTGGGCAGGGGACTCCTGCTGCAGAGAAAGCCAAGGCCAGAGGAGAGAGGAGAACCCCAAGGAGGTAACCTAGACCCCCAGCACCCAGGGGCAGCGAGTGACCTGTGCCTGGTCATCTGAATGTCCATTCCTTAGTTTTTCTCTTTCACATCTACAAATCATTCAGGTTGTAGCCAAGTGATTGGGGATTTCAGGAGTGAGGTGGAATCTTGTTTTAATTTTTGCTTAACTTCCACTCCAGCAAAGTGATTCAGTGTATGTGTACACATGTGTGTGTGTGTGTACACATGTGTGTGTGGTGCTGAGCATTGAACTGAGGACTTTGCACATGCCGGGCAAGCTTTCTACCACTGAGTCATAGTTCTCAACTTTTTATTTTAAGCAAACATTTCCTAAGAATTTAGTACATGATATGTGTCACACTGGGCACTTGTGTGTCTGCTCCTCACTTCTCCCGTTCTGCTTTGTAATGTAGATACGACTCCATCTTACAGTTCAAAAAGACACAGTGAGCGCAGAGTGAAGATTTGAACTCTCAGCCTTTGGCTCAGAACTTCGTTCTCCTTGTCTTGCTACTACTAACATGGGCCATATTTGGGCAAAATTGTCCTCTCCTATGGCTTCTGTGTATTACAGACAAGGGGATGGGTGCCCCACACAGAAGCTCCATGCATGCCATGCATTAGGGAAGTTGTCTTGGGGTCTTCCACACCCGTGAGTACTCCCACAGCAGTTCTCCGGCAGCTCACATGGTGTTCAGTTTGGAGTGGAAACTTAAGAAACGCCTGAGTAAATGAGTCCATGAAAAATGATCTGTCTGTTTGACGTCCCCAAAGAGTCTGAAAGCATCAATTAGCTATAGTTCCTAGACTAGAAAAGAAAGCTGGTATATTTAAAAAATGTTTTCTATAAAAATTGAAATGTGAAAGGAGGTAGAATTTCTAGCTAATCTTTAATTATGTAGAATACATTTAGATATCCATAAATCTACATCCTTTTCAGGTACTCAAGTTAATAAAGTTCTACGAAAAATCAGAAAGCCCAACAGGACTGAATTTTTGCAAACAGCAAGTCTGTGGGCATGCGTGCTCCAAAGATACTAGCAGTAAAGCAGGGTGCCCAATGTCTCCCTAAATATCTCTGTCCCTCACCAGCCCCCACAGCCAGCAGATGCCCTATTAACCAGTGCTTCCTAATGCTGTGGCCCAGAACTGGCCCCTCCTCTCCGCCACCCCATTATCCACCACAGCTGCGTCCGCTCTCTAATGAAACCTGGGCTTCCCGTCTGCTCACTCTTAGTCCAGGGGTTGAATAGTCCTGTTCAGTCAGCAAGCCCAGAGTTCCCACCTGGTCTCGGAGGTGGCCTGTTTGTGTGCTAGGGACAGAGTATTGTGTTTCATTCACTAAGGGGGCTGCAAGAGTGCCTGGGGTTCATTATTCCTGAGTTAATTTTGAAGGTTGCACAACCACAAGTGCTGTTTGCAGGTGGAGAGGGGAAAAGTATATTTGCAGTATCTGAGAATCCTAGCACTTTTTTTTATAGAAGGAGTATAAGGCTGCTCATATTTCTCTGCAGCTGAATCATAATCAAGAGAAAAAATTCTTCCCAGGGGACCAGGCACTTGCAGTTGTGCCATTTATGCCACAAGCCTAATGAGATTTTATTTCTGTAGGCCCCAGGTTCTCTTACCTAGATATTGCAGTAAAAGTCCCTGCTGTACTGTGATACTTATATTTCCCCAGACTAGAAAGTGGGACCGCATCAGGATGCACCCAGGTCCTGGTAGGCTGGGCTGGTAGCTGTTGATGCTACGTGGTGAAATCCTAAGTGGCCCAACTTCAGTAGTTTTCAGTTGGTCTAGGTCACTTCCCCAAGATCTCCCATGAAATTCTAGTGACACCAGATCCATGGTCACAGCCCTTGTGCCCTGCATGCAGTTGGAGCTGGTTACAGCAGCACAGTATGGGGATTGGCCCATAACCTGGTTCACTTTCACTTCGGAGGTGGAGCTCAAGGTGACTTCAGCGCTTGGAGTCTCACCCACTCACAGAGACTCTAATTCGCTGAGCTCCAGTACCGCCTGGGTGTTGTTATTTCTTCTAATTCCTCAAATAATTCTAAACAACATCCAAGACCCGGTCACTTGCTTTCTCAACCAGGCCTCTGTGCTTTTAGGTTCCGTCCGATTGTAAACCCTTCTGGAAAGCAAATTTACCACCATCTTTTAGGTTTTCCCTAAGAAACCATCCACAACCAACCTCTGGGTCTTTTACTGGAGGTTAATAAAAATTGGAGCTGAGAGATTTCCAGGCAGAAAAACAGGTTCTGCCATCTCTCTGGCACTCCCTCTCCCTCCTCCCAGTCCCTTTCCTTTCTCCTGGTTCCTCTCCATTCCAGAACAACACAAAATTCTCCTCTGTTTTTCTGCAGAGTGGCTGCCTAGGCTCAAGTTCCTTTTTCTCCAAACGTCTATTCTCTTATTTTTCCAACAGATGCCATACATACCACAGACACATCCCAGGGCAGCTGTTAACGTAATAATTCTTCAACTTTTAATTACACATGCATGCAGATATATGTATGCATGTCCTGTATACATAGGCTTTGAATTCACATAGCATTTTCATACAAGGCCTTATATATGCTCCTCTGTGACAGGCCTCATAGTAATCTTCATTTTACAGAGGAAGTAGCTGAGGCATATCATGTTTAAAATCAGTCACTTTGTGCTCAAACCTAGCCTTCGACTCCAGACTCACTCTCTTTCCTTTTACAGCATTTTGTCTCCTCCATCAGAAGATGTTGCTTGAGCTAATGTTAGCTATCCCACATGGCCTCTCTCACGAGAGGTCCCATGCTAATTCGGAGTAAGTGTCCATGCATTGGTTAGAACCAAGTAGACCCATGAGGACACAGCAGGGCAAGACCACTGTGGCATGCATAAAGGTGCTTAAAAGAGGATATGATGGCCTTACACGTCTCCTTGAGTACCAGGCCAATATGGACTTGCAAATAATGCTAATCCATAAAGTCAGAAGAAAGAAACTGCTTTTTCTAATGACGTTCTCTTCCTCCCTAAATGAAATGTTGCATGTTAAATTCTTTCCAAAATGTGTTTTCCTACGTCTTTGATTACCTCTGCTTTTCTGGGACCCATCCTGTCTGTCGCTGCTGCCAACTCCACACTCACCTTGAGCAAGCCTTGTAGAAGGTACACTGAGCATCAGAGATCAGTTAGGAATCGCAGCCAGCAGCAAGCGAAGACCCTGGGATAGGAGAGGCCAGGGTAGAATGGACTATCGGGCATGTTCTAAGAGCAGAAGGAGCTGTGCACCTGGGATCTCAGCAGGGGCCACCTTGAGTCTCTCTGGGGCACCCCTGGGGGCTCCTGAATTAGGGAAGCAGAAGGAGGTTGTGCAGATGCCTGCCCAGAGCCCTGAGCACACGCCAGTTTTTCCTCTCCGCCTGGCTATGGTGAGTGCAATGAGCCGTCACTTCCACAGTCATCAGATTCTCGCAGTGGGGGAGCAGAAATCCACCTGGCTCCAAAAGATTAGCCTACCTCCTTCCCAGGCACTCACAGGAGTTGAAAAAAACCAACCCCAGTGTTATTTCGCGGCGCCCATAGGTCCTCAGATTGGTGTGGACATGTGGATGAATTGTTTCCAGTGTGTCAGAATGCAATTATTTTATTTTCCTTCCAATTCCAAATTGTTGATATTTAGAAATAAATTGCTCCCGGTGCTTCTGATTAACAAGGACAAAATACGAATGTAGAAAACAGGTTCAGTGAAGTGATTTGAATTTCCATTACAATTACAGTTCTTTTCAACCATACGATTCTGTACTCTCCTCATATATATCAACCCAACGTTGATTGTGCTTGCACACCGGGACTCACGTTGCCAGGGTCCCGTCAGCATCCCCATCACACAGCCCCAGCTGCCAGAGGCCACTGGGTAGATTAGGACTAAGCTTCGCTGTAAGTCACTAATAAAACTGGAGTGCCTATCAGTGCTTTGCCTCTGGGGCTCAGCAGAAGAGGAGGGGATGTCAGCTCAGCTTCATAAGGAGCAGACAAATGAGGAGCTCTGCAGACAAAAGGCAGAGAGATCCAGACATTGACCAACAGATCCTTTTGCCAACAGCAGCTGGGCCAGCAAAGGTATGAGTTGCAGGTGCTTCTCTGTGCCGGATACCACACTAAGAACTTGAAGCATTTGATAGTCACATCAGCTCTGTGAAACAGGGTAACTATTAGACTGTTTCATGGATAAGAAGCCAAGTCTTGAAGAAGCCAATAAGTGGCAGAGGCTGGGTCTAAATCCATACCGATCCTGTAGTCAGAGGCTGGTATGGGCTTCTATTCCCTGCACGGTATGCAGCTCCCAGATTCAGTGGCGTATGGTTCCGGAAGCTTAAGGAACACCTCCCAGAGTTCTTGCTTGCTAATCTCAGGTGGTCCCAAAAGTGTACTTCATGGATTTTACCCCTCCCATTCCAGTGGGCATCCACCCCCACTAATAGAATGCAGAGAATTTGTGTAAGGTCAGCCCTTCCTACTCCAGTATCTTTCCCAGTTTCCTGCCGGATGCTGCTTCACCCCACTCTCAGCACAGGCCCTATCCCAGGTCCCAGAACTCTGCTAGTAAGACTCAGATATTGTGTGCTCCATCTAAAGTGCACCCCTGCTTGGAGCACCCGTATTAAAAAAAAAGAGCAGGAGGAAAGGGCAATGCTTAACACAAGAGGGAGCCAGCACCAGCATCTCTAGTGCCTCTTACCCACGAAGCACCTGATGGATGCTTCGCATTCAGAAGAATTTGGGGGGTCCTAAATGGAGCACCTGGGAGCTTTTCCAACTGAGCCACTTGAGCAACCCTCTCTGTTTAAAGTGAAGGCAGCCATGCTGTCTGTGGCTATGAAACCCCGTCCTTCAGCTCTCTGCAGTGTCTCTTCGTGTGCTCTCGACCTTCCTTTTAGATTTAGCACTGCCCACTCCCTGTGCAGCAGTGCAGCCCCCAGAAACTCGACCTGTCCCCCAGAGCCCCAGTGCCCACCAGGGAATTGACACAGCTCGAGCCCCTCCTCCATCATCCCATTGGTCATGTATTTTTCTGTTGACAATGTTAACATGTAATCAATCAGATTTTATTTGGTGTCTTACCTCTTTTTTCTCCCTAACATCTCTAGAGACTGAAGAGTATGTTCAGGATTCCAACTTGATTGCATTAGCAAAAATAAAATAAAATCTACCCTTCCCATGGTTACAAGTGTCCCAGTGAAAGCTGCATCTAAATAACAAATTAAATGAAGACAGGATAGCAGAGTATCTTCTTATTGGCCATATGAATAGCAAAATAACTAGTCAAGGTAAGAGTTCAGCATGAAAAATGTGCTGTCATCTTTGATTCACGCTTTTCTCAAAGCCGGCGTGAGCCTTTCTGCAGGTGGGAATGAGGCTGGTGGTGCAGAGGCAGACTGGGAACACGACTTGTTCCTGCTGAGGTGCTGATTCTCTTGGGGTACATGGTAAAGAAGAGCCAGGGGTCCAGGCAGCTCTGTAGCTAACATTTTACTTTAGTTAATCAGCTTCATTTTTTACAGCAATGTTAAATTTGCAGAAAAATTGAGCCGAAATTGCAGATAATCCCCATATTTTCCCTCTCCCTCTCTGTCCTCCCCTCTCTATTCTCCTTGTGTCAGTACAGAATACTCAGAGCCACTGGCAAACCAGGATTGATGTATCAATGTTAATTAAAGTCCGCGGCTTATGTCAGGGTTCATTCTTTCTATTGTGTACTCTGTGTGTTGGACAAATGTATGATGATGTATATCTTCTATTATAGTATCAGATGGGGTAGTTTCAATGCCCTAAAAATATCTCTGTTTGCCTATCAATCCCTGTCTTCCTCCCTGTATTGAAACCCTGACACACCTATCTCTGTAGCTTTGCTTTTCTCAGAATGTGGTAGAGTTGAACTAAAGTGTGTATTTGGCCTTTTGAATTGACTCACTTAGAAATATACTTTTAAGTGTACTCCACATCTTTTTTTGTGACAGTAGCTCAGTACTTTCTATTGCTGCATAATATTCTACTGTATGGATATACCACAGTTTGTTATCCATTTGTCTATTGAAGGACGTTTAGGTTGCTTCCACATGTTTGGCACTCAGGAGTACAACTGCTCAAAACATTCACATGCAAATATCTAGGTGGATATAAGTTTTCAACTCCTTTGAGTAAATACCAAGGAATGTGATTGCTGGACCTTATTATATAATTATGCTTAGTTTTGAAAGAAACTCATAACTTTTCAAGTCCTCTCCTTAGGCTCTCGCCCTGAAAATAGCCAAGTATGAAGTTCATGACACAGCAGTGGGGAACAAACCAAGTATAGTAGAAAGAACAAGAAGAGCTCTTGCCAGCCGAGGACATCAAGAGGTCACCCAAGCTCAGGGTTTATGGACACTTTGTTGGGCTGTTTTGGTGGACGTGGAAAATGAGACAATGAATCAGGGCAACTGCTGCTCTTAGCTCAGCTTCTGACATCAGGAGGAGCGGACTTTCCTTGCACTCGAATTTCCCAGAGTTTGCCTCAGTTTACCCAGGCCCTTGTCCTTTGAAATGATGTGGCCACCATTTTTAAACAGGCCTCTGACATGAGGAGAACAGATGTCCCCCACCCCTAGCTTTCCTGGCATACTTCAGGGAGCCCCTTTCCTTTGCACTGTATTCTGATTTTCCCAGGGCTTATCTTGGTTTACACAGATACCAATCCTAGCTGCCTTTCCCCCGTCTGTCTCCGGCCTCATAACCACCAAACTGTCTTCTAAGTGAGTGATCCATTTTGCATTCCCACAATACCTAATAAATGAGTGCTGTAGCTGGCTGTGGCAGCCCGTGCCTGTAATTCTAACACTCTGGGAGAGACTGGAGCAGAAGGATCACGTTTGAGCCCAACCTGGTCAACTTACAATTTAGCAAACTAAGTTTATCTCAAAGTAAAAATAGAAAAAGTACTTGGGGAGGTAGCACAGTACAAAGGGCTGGGCTCAATCCCCAGAAAAGGTAAGTTCTCCTATTGTCCTACATTCTGACCAACATTCAGTTGTGATTGATGTTTTAAAAAACCTTTAAAAGATGTTTGCAATCATATATACAATATAATTTTGATATTTCCATGTATTTTTTTTTGTTTGACCATCATTACTACCTTCTGAAGATGCTTTGATTATCTGCATTTTATAGATGAGGGGGCCAGGGCTCAAAGTGATTATTATGAAAAACTCAAGGCCACGAATGAAGTTCCAGGAGCAGGGACCAGACCTTGGTCTTCTGACTACAAAGTCCCTGTCCTTCGAGCCTGCCCCTCTTGACAGCCTTCCCAACTGCAAAGTAGGCTGCCTGGTCCTACCAAGACTAAATTACTCCTGAGGCAGACAGTGTTCTAAGAGAAGCTAAAACATCTTTGGGATAAAAAATTTAATATCTAATGTTTAAAAAATTGATAACATACATCATGAGAGATACCAAAACTTTGTTGGTCTTCTTTACCTTTATTTGATGTCTTCAAATAATTTTTATTTCTAAGTAACGTAGGAGGACACGCTCTAACATTTGCAGGGTTTTCTGCTTTTTCAGTGTTTTAATCCAACCCTGGAATCAGCCCATTCACAGCATCTCTAAGCCTATCACTAGCGCTGCAAATTCAACCCTTAGAAATGTATTCCTTTAGGCCTGTATTTGATTTTGTCAGATTTTCAACAGTCACCTATTAAAATCCAGGTTCCAGGAGAGAGGGAAAGGAAGCAATATGTGTGTTTACATTGCAAATTTATTCACCGTGGAGCTCAGATATGCGGAGGAACTAGTTATTCATATCTGCCTACCCCTGATTTGAGCTTTTCATGAGCATGAGCAGGCTTTGGTCCACTCCAGTAAACTCAGGCCAATGTAATAATTTACACATTCCCTTAGTCAATTCTCAGTCTCTGGGTGAAATGTTTAGCCTCTCCAACCTCCTCCTCCTTAGGAAGGATTTACCCTGCTGGTTTCTTGGTGGGAGATGCTATTTGTGACCGACCGGTATTACCTACCCACACAAGCCGTGCAGGAGCCTTTTGATGCAGCCCACTGATGACATGTGGGGCCGGACTAAGCATTGTCTTCTGTCGTTCTTTTTCCTTCACTTTGGCGAACTCATCCAAACCCTGAGTAGCATGCATGTCCGAGGAGCCGAGAGAGGCTGAGAGAGGAAGAGTTCCCCCGCCCCAGACCCAACACATGTTCCCCACTCCCTACCTGCTCTGTGCCTTTCTTCCAGAGTGAGAAGGAATTCTGAGAGTCCTATGTGTGTGGCCTGGTATCTCATCAAAAGGCCATTTCATTTCTTTCCCTCTGCTGCCTTGGGGCCATACACCTTATAAGATTTTATTGGAGTGGGCAGGGTTGAGAGAGCTAAAAATGTATCCATTTATACATTCAAATATTGAACACCCTGAATTTATTGCATAGATTTGAAGCATTATATGCTTGGTAACACCTGTGCCCCTACAGAGATACCAGGTCCGGCCCAGACCATCCCACACTTCTGCCATCCCTCTCTGCCCACTAAAAAAACAAAACAAAACAAAACACTTGTGTTATTATTCTTTCTGTTTTCCCCAGTAGTCTTATCTCATGCACACATCCCTAAACAATCTATTTCAATTCTTCTAGTTCTTGAGTTTTATAAAAATGGATCTAGACTGCATGGAGTATTTTGTAACTTGCTGGTTTTCCCCTCAATGTTATATTTAAGATTTATCCGTGTTGTTGCTGGTAACTGTCATTCATCACCCTGTGTGCATATTTCATTAGTTATTTTTCTGCTCTTCTGAGTGGCCGATTGAGCTGTCAGTCTGGGGATTCTTAATGAACAGTGATGCTGTGAAAAGCCTTGCGCGTGGGTCCTGGGGTCAGCCCTGGCTGAGCAGCTGGGGGATCTGCAGGGCGGTTAAGGAGGTGAAGGTCCAGTCACATGAGTTTCAGTGCTACACTGCCTGGCTTCCATCCAGGCTCTGCCACTGACCTGCTGTGTGACGGGGCAAATCACTTAACTTCTCTGCATCTGCATTTTCTCAACTCCGGAATGAGGCCGAGAGAGTTGCATTAAGGGGTAAATGACTACAGCTTTTGCCTGGGTGTGCTCAGGTCATCTAATACTTCCAGTGTACTTCCTGAAGTTCTGATCACACGTGTGCCCAATCTGTAGCAGTAAGCTCTGAGGTGAAGTAATGTGGCATGGTCAGCTGGCCCGTATGTGACAGAGCAGGGGTCTGACTCCTGACCCACTAACCTCAGAGCCCAACTTTATTTACATCATGTTCCCTTTCATACTTAAGACCACTAGCTTGGTTCTTTTGCTAGTTAGCTAAGAACAAGCCTTCCCCACAGGGGAAGGTGGGGTTGGGAAGGCCACCAGGACCATTACAAATCAAGGATGGGTGTCCTGGAGAGAGGAGGAGGAGCCACCATCCAGGGAGTTCACTGTTCCCCTCAGCTGGCTGCCCTCACCTCCCCCTTGGGTCCCTTCTGTTTGTTCCCTCCAGGTTGTTTGGAATACAGACAGCAAGTGGCAATCAGCACCTCCTCCCTTTTCCACTTCTCTGGCTCTTACCCCAGGCCCTACCCCAAGCTGTCCCTTAGGTTGCTGAGAATTCTACAAAGAGAGAACCATGTCTACAGACAAAGAAAGGTCAGGGGCAGTGGTCTCTCAGTCTCTTCCTCCTCCTTTCCTTGGCTTGGATTCCCTCATACCAGTGCTGGCAGTTAAGGCTCTTGGATCCTGGGTTAGGTGGCAGGTCCCAGGCTAGGTGAGGCAGGCTGGCCAGGGCCACAGCCTTACCCAATGGCCCAGATCCCTGTGCCTGCAAAAGCCTTCACTCCAGCCATTTCAGGAGTCACTTGCTTTTTTTCCCTCCCAAATCATGAAAATAAGCACCTAGTGAATTCATTTTTTTCTAAAGAAGGGCAAGAAAAAGGCAATAGACCTGCACAATATGTACAATTTTCTATAAATCTCACAGACATCAGGAGTGACCAGCTTTCTTTTCCCATAAGCTAAGGCCCAGATGCCTGCATTAGGCCAGGGCCAGGGATGACGAATTGGGGTTTTTATATAATATCTGCTCTCCCTTTGGGATTTGATACCTCAACTATTTCCCATCTCATCAGGTCAACAAACATCAACAACTGTGAGCACAGCCCCCCTAAATGTGTTCTTTCCTCAATAAAACATTTCCTAAACACCGAGCTGTCTCAGAAGCAGTCAGGCAGGGCTCAGGAGGCAATCTCTGATCTTTTGTTAGCAAAGATGGTTTCCCCTTTATCGTCCTACAGAAGAGAGAAAAATAACAAAACATTTCGGGGGGGGCCACTTGTCTTCTTTCTTCCCGAACCTGAGAAGTAACCTCACTCTCATTTGCATTCTCATTTGCAAATCCTCCTCGTCACCAATTTAGTCAGTATATTATTTTATTCATAATTTTTAAAAGAACACAGGCCATTTCTGAGGAGCACACAATAGGCATTGTTCTTGTTTATGATGTAGCCATTCATCATTTGCCTCTCCAGGAGCAGTGACTGGAGCCAGCAGCAAAGCCAGGGCTCAGGTGGATGTGGCAACAGAGCAGAGAAAGCATATTCCCACCTTCGCTGAGGTGGCTGCCCCAGAGATGAGCTCTGACCACTCCGGGGCTCCCCACAGCTCTTCTCCCATATATGGGACCAGGGCTAAATTTATTTTTTTTCTTCTGGCTTGCTGGTGGTGTTTGCACTCATTTATTCCCTCATTTATATGCTGTTTGGTTTTACTTCAAGCTGGGTCTGACACAAGCCAAAACAATAGGAAAAAACAATTCATTAGACAGTTG
The DNA here is from genome assembly GCF_034190915.1 of Cavia porcellus. NCBI lineage: Eukaryota > Metazoa > Chordata > Mammalia > Rodentia > Caviidae > Cavia > Cavia porcellus. The sequence goes on along the minus strand of NW_026947492.1, from coordinate 20,798,992 downwards.
GGTTGTCTGTCTACACTATTTTTTTCTTAAGCATGGGTTGAGCACTAACTATATACTAGGTGTTATGCTATTGAATTGTTACAATAAATCTAAGAGGTAGGTGTTACTTGTCTCATATTATAGATCAAGAAACAGAGTTAAATAGCTTCTATGACAAGTGTCACCAAACTAACTGGGGAAAGACTCTTTCCATGAGTATTGAGAATCTATGCTTTGTGAATCTAAGGTCCTGGGTCTTTTAGTATCTAGCCAGTATTTTACTCATTTGTTCATCGAATAGATACATACTGTAGATATAGACCAAGTCTATTTAGTTAATCAGTGTATGCGTAGGAACCATCCAGTGCTCAGGATTAGGAGAGGCAAGAGGACAAGAAACAAGAGATTGAATCCACAGGGCAAAGTGAGAAGACCACTCCATAGAATGAGTGAAAAGAGTTAAGGAAGACACTCAGATTTCCAACTTGTGTAAAAGGTCAACAGAGGTTGCCAGATTTTTGTTGCTAAGGTAAAGAAGACTAGAAAAAAATCATGGACCAGAAGAGCAATGACAAATCAAAAGCTTGGTTTAGAATGTGGTCATTTAGAATATGGAAATTTTCAGCCATCTATGATGGAATATATGAGCTTATGAAAGAGAATGCAGCGTAGGAAAAGAAGAACCAGGGGCAGAGTCTTCTATTTAGAAAGCCAGAAGGAGGAAGGACCTATCAGGGAGACCAGAAGAAGCTAACAGAGAGGAGTGGGTGGAGAACAACAAAGTGTGTCACATGCTGGTCCCAAAGCTGAAGAGAAATGCGTTTGGAAAAGCCAGGAGGAGGCAATCATGGGGCATATTCCTAGAGCTCAGGTATGATAGGACCTCAAGACAGCTTACAGGGCTGGTGGAGGGCTCTGCAAGAGCAAGTACTTTGAGAACCATAGATGATAAATCAGTAAGAAGGAGCTTGAGTGAATGGGAAAAGGTGAAGTGGAGCCAATGTATATAGATAACTTTTCCCAGGAGTTTCCTGGGAAAGATCCAGGGGACTAACGTAGCTTCAATGGGGGAAATAAATATTGTCAATATTGAACAAACCTGTATTAGGTGTCTACTGTGTGTCTAAGCTGCTGGATCCTGAGAACGGAAAGATGATGAAGGCAGTGTCTGCCCCTAAAGAGCTCTCCCCAGTGGGGGAGACCTGGGGAGACAGACACTTGAGTTCCACTACCATTGCAGGCAGTGATAGAGCTACTCACAGAATGTCTTGGGATCCAGGAGGAGGTGCCTGATCCAGCTTATCACAGGGACAAAGAAAGCCTGGCAGGGATTTGCTTGACAGAGTGCCCAGCCTCACACTTTAGTACAAGCTTAATGCATGGTGCCGTTTAATGATAATGATTATTTAGAAAATGCTGCTTTCCTACAAATGGAGGTCATGATTTGGGAACTGAAATCAACAGACGAGTTCATTAATTTTCCCCCTTTGCCTTATGATGAGAATAATATAACATGCAGCTGCCTGAGTGACTCCAGATTGAACTCTGACTATCTCCAGATTAAAACAGTCAGCTCCTTGGATGGAGGCAGTGAGGCCTTTGTGGTTAATAATGTGGCGATCAGGCGATGATGGGTGTGAAGAGGATAACCAGACTTTTAACCCGAGCAGCATGGAAGGTACGATGCAACCTGGCAGAGTTTGAAAGCTTTAAGGCCTTGGGGAGCTTGATGCTCGGGTTTCTCCCCAGGAGGATACTCTGAGTAGTGCCATACTGTTCCCATGGACTTCTTCAGCAGGTGTTTGCCACCATGTAGAGTTCTTGTTAGGAAACCAACTGGGGAGACAAGAAAATGAGTGAATTCATGCCTCAAGCTCAAAGCCAAGGCCCACAGAACCTGCAGAAATGCAGAATGCAGTTAGTCTCCATCTGAGTAGCACAGAGAGAAAAATCCAGTGCTAGAAAGTGGGCATGGAAGCTCCTGAGGCCAAGATGAAGGCAAGAGTCAGGACTCACAGAGCAGCCTGGGAGGCAACACCATCAGGAAAAGATAGAAAATGATATCACTGAGTTTTATTGGATCATTGAACAGAACTGTTTGCAGTATCATTGTTGGAATGTCCACTTTACAAGCTTTAATTTTGTGACTTGAACAATTATTTCTAAGATGACAATATGTAATCCATTACTAGTGATTTCCTACTGTTTATTTTTTTCTCTGTAAATCTGTATAACTTGTACCCTTTCTCTGCTTTTTTTTTTCTTAAATAAAATTTTAAAAAACAGGAATAGAAAGGAAAGGTCAGATCCAAATTGTGTGCTTGTCATCTGCATCACCCGTCCAGTCCCATCCTCCGCTCCACTTGTATATGATGTATAATAGGTGTTAGGGGAGGCATCATCTTGTCCTGGATAAGCATGTAGAGCTTGAGTTAAGATTGGAAAGTGTCTCACATAGTGGGTGTGCTAAGCTACTTGACTTTGCTGTGCCTCCGTTTTCCCATCTGAAAAGTAATGATGATGGTAAGGTAACTGTCATGGTATATGTCAGTGGCCCCCAAGCCTCATGAATTATGGACTCAACCAAATCCAGCATTTGTGATTGGTTCACTGTCTAGCGCTTAGATTGGTGGTGTGAAAGCTCCGCCCACCTAGGGGTGGAGCCAGGATAGATACATGGGCGGGAAGAAGATGTGTCTCACTCTCTTGCCGGTTTGCACCTTGCTGTTTGCAGCCTGCCATGAATGGTGGCTCCGCCATGCCACCCTACCTTGGAGCCAACTGAGTATGGACTGAATCCTCCAAGAACTGTAAGAAATAAACCTTTCCTTCCCTAACTTTGGGCATCAGGTATTTTGTCTCAGTGATGAGTAAAAAGTAACCAAGACAGTAACTATCCCAAAGGGTCACCACGAAAATTAAACTGAACTGTGCTTAGTTCCTCATCAGTATTTAATAAATGTAGTCAAAAAAGTGCCAAAAGGAAGCACAGTGAAGAATGAACATGTCAGAGTGGACTCACTTCCATTGTGAGGCCAGTTCACCAAGGGTGCTCCCTTCTAGGACAGGCTGTCTCTGTGGGCTGAGGGTACAGCGAGCTCAGAAACAAAGGCACAAGCAGAGAGCGTTTGTGCTTCACTGGGTAGTGAAAGGAAAGAGAAATAACAAGAAGCAAGTCAATTGTATCCCTGAGACTAGCTGTCCAAGCTGTACCATCCCTTCTGCCAAACTGAGGAACTGAGAGAACATTTGCATTCATTAAAAATTTATCTTTCCAGGAAAAAAGAGCCAGTCTTCTTTTGCTTGAGTGAAAAACATGAAGGTGCCAGGAGTTTGCATGAGAAGTTGGATTTCCCTTCTTTAGCTTTGGCAAGAAAAACAATATTGAAAAAGTTCTGTTGTGTGTTTGTGATGTGTTTGTATTGATTTGAGGTGAAGTGAATTCTATTGTTTTTAGCATTTGGTGAGGATTTAAATTATGTAAACAATAAACACCACCACGTTAGTGGGCCTTGTGATATTAATTGTGCAAACTCCCTGCTCATAAAACAGACTGTTTCTTTGTGATCCACATATTGCAAATTACAGAGCCCTGAGAACACATACAGCAGGCAGTAGGAAAATCTATCCCAGTGGAAGTTGATTGGCTCCATCAGTTCATCCTTCTTTCATTCATTCTGAAAGCTATTCTTTCCTATCCATGACCCCCAGCTCAGCCTAACTTATACTCAACCCCTACTCCTACTGAGAATGTAACCAGCCCCCTGGGCTGCCCTCTCCTGTTCCTTAACTGGGCAAAAGCCCAAAGAACACCAAACTCCATCAACCAAGGTTTCCTCTAACTCACGTCAGGTTATGCAGAAGCAGCACTGCTTTTCCCTGTAGATACCCTGCGGGTGTAGCAGTTACTTATGGCTCGTTAGGAAAGACCAGTTCTTGTCCTGTCCTCCTTTTTACTCGCCTTTTCTCACCACTGACTGCTGTCCATCAGCTCAGGCCAATTAGGAAATCAAATGAGGCCTCATGCAAGGTGCCCTCCAAACCAGACTAGTAGAGAAGCCAGGATTTGTCCAACCAGGGCTCTAGAGTGTCAGCTGAGGAGTCCTGGCATGGGGGACATTGGCAAGGGGCTAAGCAGGACATTTGTGACTCCGCTGCCAGTAGGTGAGCAGGCTGCAAGCCTAGAGGTGGACTTTTTCCTAATCAGCAATGATTAACAAAGTTAAGAAAGACTTCGATAAGAAAAAGAACTTAATCCTGGAGGAAGTCATTATTTCTGCATTAGGAATCATTGCAGCATCTTTCCTGGGTTCTGTTTCTTATAATATTAATTTCATTAAGGTTATTTTATTATTAAGGACCATTATTACAGTTTCCTACAAATACAGTGGGACCCTGTTCTGCTATTCATGTGCATTGAGGGACAGGCCCTGACAATTTTAAAAATAATTTTTCCATTATAATGTAATATTACCACATCATAGAAAATTTGGAAACTAGAGAAATGAAAAAAAGCCCCCTCAAATCCCACCAGTCTAATACAAACACTGTTAGCATTTTGGTAAATTTCCTTTGAGCCTTTTTCTAATGCATATTTTAACATGGTAGTAATTATCTTTACTTATATTCTTTACGTTCCCTTTTTCACTTAGCATAGTTATCATATGCAATTTCTGCATTATGTAATTCTAAGTGATCATTTTAACAATTCCATAATATTCTTCCAAGTCTGTGAGCCATAACTTGACTTAACCATTTCTCAGCTGTTGGGTTCTTAGATTGAGTTTGTTAATGCAAGCATTGATTTGTGGGGGGTGTTTAGGATTATTTTCTTAGGAACAGACTATCAGGAAATGGCATGACTGCATCATAAGCATGTATGAACATTCTTTTTTCTGCAATATGTACTACCACATTACACTGTAATGCATATTTTAGTCTAACCATATCCTGTAGGTTTTCTGATCAGTGCTGTTGATCTGTATGGGAGAGGACATAACAAAGATTGCAGCCAAGGGAACTGTAGCCCCTTGGAATGAAGGCCCCTTGAGAAGCTTCTCCCTCTCTGGATCACATCTTACTACAGGAGACTCAGTGGCCAGGAGAGGGCAAACAAGGCGCCTGACTACATTAGACGTGAAAGCAACTTGGGAAGAAGGATATCTGTGCATGTCTTTGTTAGCGGAGAAAACAGAAAATTAACATCAGACTTGTCACACATAACCCATAGTGCTTATTTCTGCTGTTTTAAGAGATTTCCAGATCAACATCTGGCTTGTTGTCACTGGATGACATGTAAATAATGCAGGACAGCTGAGGGCAGAGCTCTGAGTGGGTCCCCTCCTTCCCACCACCATCTCCTTCTCTGCCCTCCATGTTCGCTGCCCACATGGGCTTCTAGAAGAATTTGTTATAAGACTTCCCGGCATTTGATCTTGAGGGCAAACTGTGACTTAGAGACATTTTCTTCAGAAGAACACTCCAGAAGAGTAAAAATCCAGAGTCAAATCTGTCCAAGCTTCCAGGCCCTGCTTCGCAAAGATAACTGTGTTTGTTGACCATTAGAGGTTCCTGAGATTTTTCCTCAACATTTATAAGTGACTTCTGATGTCTCCCCTTTTGTGATGCAATTTCCTCTTCCTATATTAACAGCACAAATTACAGTGTGGTTCAGATGCAGGACAAGCGCTAAACCAAATGGTGCCTTACAGGTGGCTCATGATACGAGGCTGGTTGAGGACACCCATCCTGCTCCCACTAGCCACAGCATACGCCCTAGAGTAGTGGTAGGGAGCCTTTTAGACACCGAGTGCCCAAACTGCAACCCCAAACCCACTTTCTTATCACAGAAGTGCCAACACTGCAATTAAACCTGAATATCGTACTGAGGTTTTAGTTTAGGAAAAAACCCAACTTACCTAGTTCTTAACTGCTGGGCCATTTGGCTCACGTGCCGACAGAGAGGGTTCTGCATTTCTGCTCCAGCACCCGTGCCATAGGTTCACCACCAGTGCCCTTGAGCAAGGCTCTTCTGCTTACTGTTATTACTTGTGGAGTGCCATTCTGAACAACAACATTTTTATTTGAGAGGATGTTTATATTTGAAGAAAATCCCCCTGAATAGTAGAGAAAATCCCATGTACCCACATCCAGTTTCCTCTGTTTTAATATCTTACATGGATTTGGTACACTTGTTGTAATTAATGAACTGATATTAATACTCTATTACTAACTAATGTCCATAGTTTATTCAGGTTTCCTAGTTTCCACATTGTGTCTTTTTTCTGTCCCAGGAGCCCATGCATGGTAACTGAATTAATCTTGCCTCCTTTGGCTTCACTCGGTGTGACCATTTCTCAGGTTTTGGGAGCTCTGGTTTGCAGTGTGAGGAGCCCTGGTCAAGTGTCCTGCAGGATATGCGCCTAGTATCCTCGTAACGAGACTGGGGTTCTGACCACTGCATGCCACATCTGTCCCTCATCTCAAGGAGGTGTGCTGTGAACATGACTTAGCATTGTTGATGGTGACCTTGCTTGCCTGGCTGCAGTCACTGTCACCAGGCTCCTTCACTGCTGATTTATCCTCTTTCCCCACTTTTCACACTGCGGTCTTCAGAAGGAAGTGTGGAAGTATTCTGTGTGGAAGTATTCTCCAACCCTGCAGGGCAGGCTATCCACATGATTATTCTAAATTCCTCTGCACTAATGGTTTCTTCATTCTCCTCCATTTATTTTTTGCTTATTTGTTTATCCAGCCATTTATTTAAATCAGTGTGGACTTACGTTTTGGATAGTAATCCAGTAGTACTTTATTTTGTTGTTCAAAGTGTCCTGTCTCTGTCCAGTGAGTGCGCCTCCTATTGGGTTCTGTGTCTCTCTGTCATTCATACCTTCCAAAACTATGGGAGAATAAATTTTCATGGTCTTGAGCCACCTACCTGTGGTAATCTATTATGGCAGCTCTAGGGAGCTAACGAAGAGCACCTTCTTATTTCCAGGCATTGTAAGACGTTCTTGACTCTTCTTGTGTATTTTCTGCCCCAGCCATGGAACTAGGCATCTTTTTCAAGAACCCGTGGTTCATTTTATTGTACTAGGAACTAAAATCAAGGTATTACCATGCCTGATGCTCCAACATGTTGGCTGCCCCAGTCCTTCTCAGCAGGCAGAGAAGGAGCCACCTGGGAGTAAGCTAGTGTTCCCACACATGCATGTGTTCATTGAGCTAAACCTAAGTTCATACAATGTCTCTAACTCTAAACCATTACTGCATGGATGCTTCTGGCTCTTCTTACTTTGATCTCTACTACAGTAGAGATGAGAGTCTGGCTGTCATCATCTATCATGCATTTACTTCCTTGTTCAATTCCAATGTACATGGGCAACATCTAGAATTGTTACCTGGTGATTCCTTTTTCTAATCCACACCCAAGGTGCTGTATGGGGTAGTGACATCCCTCTCCTCCGCCAAAATGAATTGCTACCCAACTAAGTTTCAGAGCCTATGCTTTCTCCCACATCCTTTCTAAAACTCACATCTAATCTCACAAAAGGATCTCTTTGCATTGTTCCAGATAAGTTAGGTTAAGCTGCAGGAGCAAACAGACATCAAAATCCAGCTTCGTGGAGCAAATCTTTGTTTCTCGTTCACATCAAATTCCCAGGCAGCTTGGGCAAACCTTCTCCACTTTCAACTTTTATCAACTTTTAAAATTTATCTATCTTTACCAGTACATGTTTGTAGTACATAACATTTGCATTCCATGTGAGAAGTTGGTACATTTATAACATGTCCATAATACATTGGAGGTGTGGCCTCCAAATGGGGCAGAAGGATGGTGCAGGATTGGCTTTTAGACTCAGGCCTAGAACAGGCTTGTATTCCTCTACTCACAGATCAGTAGCCAGAACTCAGGCTCACAGCTTGAATGCAGTCTCCAGGCAGGCTGAGCAGTGGTCGTCTGCCTGTACATTCAGGGAGACAGACCTTCACTGGGCACATTCGCAGCCTCTGCCTTAATCTCAGTGTGAATTTCAGTCAATGGGTTAACTTTGCCCAAATTGTTTTTACTTTAAATAGTACTTAAGTTTGTAACAAAGGTTCTTGTCTTAAGATAAAAGAATTTTAAACATTACAAGCAGGAGACAGGGAGAAATTTAGTAGCACTACCCTTGAAAATGCAGTCATAGGGAGCCTCTTTCTTTGTTCGGTGTGTAAGGTCACTCTTGATGATATCTGACTTTCTGAAACACATCACCTCATGCCAGTGTCTCACCCAGAGCAGCTCTGCATCCCCCTGCATTTTCATGAGCTAAGGAGCTAAATCAGTTGGTGAGCAGCTGATTTAGTGCCCTTTGGTGTCCTGGCATGATGCATAGGCCAAAGGGAATTGAGAGTCACCGTTGCAAGGCACCTTTCTCCACGTGATTTCTGTGCTACAGAAGAACGAATGCTAAGAGCAACGCAGATGAGCTCCGCTCTTCACAGAATTTTAGTAGCAGAAGGAGCCTTAAAAATGAGGTCCAAATAATTTTTAATGACACACAGAGAACGCTTATGGTAATTTAACATTGGCAAGGAGAAACATAAAAAATCCTATGCACAGAATTATTTTACTCCACAATATCCTAAGCAAAGAGAAATATTGATTGTGGTTTTCTCTGGATAGTGAGATTAATGGGTGGCTTTCATTATCTTGTTTCTACTTCTGGGTGTATTTTCTAAGCTTTCTAGGTGAGTATACATGGCTTGCAATCAGAAAAGGAGCACTAAAAAATATTTTATAGGTGTCCCGTTCAGCTCACCTTCTCATTGCAGAGATGAGGAAACCACTGCCCAAAGAGATAAATGATTTATTCAACCTCAGGTGCATATTTAACCTGAAGGGTTTAGAGCCAAATAGCCTGCTCTTTCCCACAGCTTCAGGCAGTACCTGGAAAAATACATGTAAGAACCAATTAAGACCTACAGTGAAGGTTTAAATTAAAAAATTTTATTACAGTAAAATACATTAATCTCCACTCAAAATACTCACCCTTTTCTTGATCAGATTTATCCCCTCATGCTTGCCACTTTCTGAAGCAGTTCTGAAAGCCCTCTTTCATGAGGATCTTTATAAGGTGTGATCAAAAATACAGTGAATGTCACTGCCAAGTGCCATCCAATGGAAAGGCAAGCTCATAAAAACATTCAGTGTGTCCTCACCCACCTTCATACGAGCTCTGCTACCAGGAGACTTATAGGTCTTTCCGAAAGTCAACACAACCCTTCTAGATAAACATTTTGAATCAATTCAGAACATTGAGGCAGCCACAAAGCACAACTAAAGACACAAAAGAGGACTTCCAGTAGCAAAAATGGCAGGATACATTATTTTTGAAGTGATGGGAAATATTTTGGGGAGAATTCATGGTTGTGTGTCTTTTACTGTAAGAACTGGCACAGTGTCTTTCAAAATACTCACCATATTTTGTGATCACACTTCACCCACCAAGCCCAGGGAAAACATTGCTCCCACTCACACCCACTCAATGTGTCCGCCCACAGCACCCTTTCACCTTGATGCAGAGCTTCCAGAGTTACAAACACTTTCCAGCCCCTCCTGTTTCAGCCCAGAGGCCGCAGAACTCTTGCCATGTCTAGATATATGCAGAAAGGGGAAAAGAACTTTTATTTACCATCTATTATGAGCGAAGCATTGCGCTAGAGCTTTATAATTCACTGAAATCCAATAGTGAGCATGAAGAAAGCCAAAGGAGAGAGAGCATGACCAATGCTTCACCTCATAGCAAACTAAGCCACAGGTCGATTCAGCCCATTGTGTGGATAAAGACACCGAGGCAGGCTCATGATCGCCTGTGGCAGTGCGCAGAGGCAGGCTCACACACGTTCTGTCCCACAGTCCATGTCCCACCTTGCAGTGCACCCTCATCACTAAGCTTCCCTGCTGTTACATGTGCTGGTGAACAGTAAAGCACTGTATATACTAGCTAGGTGTGTATAAAGCCCACAGTAGTGTCTCTGTCAGTGATTTCAGCAGGTCTTCAGACCCATCCTGCATTTACCCATCAGCCTAGCACAAGTGGCGAGCCTGTGCTGAGGTGATCCACACATTGCAGATGTGGACATCTGCGCCCTTCTGGATACCCACTTAGCTTTGCACAGGACATCCCCCAAGCCTGCTGCCTTGTCAGGAGGCTGCTCGGGGAAGATATATACTGATGAGAAATCTCAGCCCCCAAATTCATTTTTCAAAGAAGCCAAGCAAATCTGGTGATTTATTCTCTGTCATTCTGATCCCAGCATATGTTCCACATCAGGTAAGTGAGATAGAAGGGATGGTTCAGCAAACATTAAGTTAAAAGAAACCCTGTCAGGCTTCCCTGCAAATAGCTGGTTTTTATTTAAAGCCACAAAGTAATTAATTATGTTGGTTAAAAAGCTAAGGCTCTTTCGCACTCCTCCAGCGTGTTCTGCAGAAGATGCTCTTATTACACAATTGTGATGCACACGCCCACACTAGCTCGAGCTTGTGATGCTTTCCTGTTTATTTCCATCTCATCGGCAGTTTTTCTCTGTCCATTTTCTTCGGTTGAATCTGAATCCTCCCCTGTCTGTCTCTCCTGTGTTTTGTATCCATCACTCCCTCACCTCACCTTATTGTCTCTCCCTTGCTTCGTGACTCCTCTTTGTGGTCCCTGAAAAGCAAGCCTCCCTCTCATGCAGAGTGTGGGACTTCTGGTCCATGTCAGAAAGTGGGCACAGCCCACTCCCTCCACCTGTCACCTCTGGTGACCAGCCTAACCCTCATTTGGTCTCCTGCCACCTAGATCTCCTCTTGAAGGTGCAGGTGGTGATAAAGCATTTGCTTCAGTACTTGGTCCTAAAAAGGAAATATTACGGTACACCATCAATCTATTCATAAGACATGGAACAACATTTTAATAAGAAACGGTGTCACGATGACTAGTATGTTACCAGTAGGGACCCATGGATGAAGAAAGCCCTTCGGATGGATGGACAGAGGAAGGGGGAAAGGAGAGATGAAGGAAGAGAGGGAGGGAAAAAGTGAGAGAGAAAATTATCATTTTCTTCATGCACACAGGAAGCATTCGCTAAGCACCAACTGTGAGCTGAGCCTGATGCCAGAACAAGTAAAACAGGGTTCTGGTTCTGAGCCGTGTAAGCTGAGGAGATGCACATGAAAACAGTAATTGTAATGCAGTGAAAGACATCCCGAACAGTGATCGGGCAAGATTTCCTGGAAATGTAGGAGAAGATAGCATTGCTTGGGCGGGGGAGGTGGAAAAGGCTGCCAACATAGGTCTTCAACATGGAATATAATTTTGCAGACAAAAAAAGGAAACAAAGGAGATAGATGTGATTTAAGGAGAGAATGGCCCTGTGCCAGGTCACCAAAGAATGAAAGGCTGACTCTTGATGGGAGATCCGCCAGTAGAGCAAGGCTGGGGCGTGGACAAGCACGGAAGATTCCAGATCTATGGGAAATGAGACTGGAGGGCATTGGGGAGATAACAGAGCCTTAGATGCCTTACCACCAAGTCCAGATCTTGGTCTTTGGGTAGTGGGGAACAACTGGAGAAATTTAAGCAGGGAGATAACATGCTGCACCTTGGATTTTTGATAAATCATTTTAACACATGTATAGATTGCCTTATTGTTGTCCAAGACAGCAGGCTGAAGACAGCCATCCAGCAAGACATAAGCAATTACGGGTGTAGGTGTGTGGTGGATTGATAAGTGGTCACCTTGTAACACCAGCTGAACTGAATCAGCATGGTGCTGAGGGTGGGTGGCCCTCCTGAGGATTGTTGCCAACATTAAAGAAGGAGAACCGGAGAGAAGGAGGTAGTGTTGGTTCTCCGGGGTGATGTTGGTTCTTCTGTTGCTGTGAGTTCTCCTAAAGGAGCTTGTTGAGCTTCTTTCTAGACATGAACTTGGCTGTTCTCATTGTCAGAGAAGCTCAGGACCTTGTTGTCACTCAGAATGGCTGCAGTTCAGTTTTGGGGAGCTCTGGTTCTTACTCCAAGCATCACTCTGGCTTTAGAGGGAAAGATGGCACACTGTACAGTCTCCTGGAGAAGTCTGTCATTCTGGCTTCCTGATATAAACTTTGTACGCATTGTCACAGGAGCTTAGGACCTCGGAAGGTTATAATATTTTTCAGAGGAATCCTGGTCCTTACTTTGAGTGTCACTTCCTGGCTCCAGTGCAGAACCCTCAGCCTGCTGGCACAGATCCTTCCCCCCGCTGGCACAGACTTTCTAGCTTCCACTGCTGACCTTGGAGCTTCCTAGTGCCAATCCATGAAACAGACTTGCATGAGATATCCTGGGCTCTAGGTCTTCAGCTGGACTCACGCAGAACACTGCTGTGGGATTCAGGCCTTCAGCTGGATTCCTTGGGTGTTAGTGTGTGGGCAGATTTTCTGTGCTTCTTGTATTTAACTGTTTGGATGACTATTACAAAATAATTTCATAAATTATGTGCCCTGTGTTGTCTTGTTCTCCTTTGCAAACCCTGACTATAGCAGGATGGAAAGAACATTGCTGAATTTCTGCTGTGTCTCAAGCAGGCTGTGTGCTGGGTGCTTTTACATACATTACCTCATGGATGTGTTAGAAAATACATAAACAAGTTATAGTTTATACCACAACTGAGCACGTATATCTGTCAGATGATATGAAAACAGGATGGCAGACAGTTCTGTGCTGAAATAGTAGAGATGCATCCTTGCATGGTATGGAAATAGCTGGTCGCATACTTACATGGGTACATGACAATTTTTGTTCACCAAGAACCAATATAGCACTCTCCATCCTCTACTGGTCGAGACATTTGTTGGCAACTTTTTGGAGAGACACTTGATCATACTTTTCAAAAGCTACAAAATATGCAATTCTTTTGTTCCAGCAATTTCTACTGTACAAATTCAAATGAAGAAAAAATTCAAGATATGTGCAAAGATTTCATTAAAAGGATATATATCACAGCACTGTTGTCATAGTAAAAATATAAAAGTAATACAAATTCCAGCAACTGGGGACTGGCTTAATACATTGTAACCCAACTATGCAGTCGCCTAGTTTGCAGCCATTATGTTCTATAGTGTGGAAGTGTATTTATGGATGTGGAACGCTGCTTATCCTGACCGAGCCCCTCTTCAAAGATGCAATTTGAATAAAAATGGGTGATAGCTATGCAAACACAACTTCAAGACATATCTCCTGGCCCATCTCTGTATTAATTTCCAATATATTTTTAAGTGAAGAAGCAGGATACAGAACGATAGATATAATATGATCCCACTTTAATTAAAAAGAAAAATACGTGTATGTGAGTCTCATGAATACAAAGCCCTGGGAAGGGTGGCAGGATATCCACTGAAATGTTAAGCATGTTTATCATAGGTGGGGGAGATTATTCCTTTGGGTTATCATATTTTTTCTATTTTCCCTGCAATGATTATGCATTTCTTAGACACAAGAGAAAAGGAGAGCTGAGAGAAACCGACCCAACTCCTTACAGCTCTGCAGCACACTGGTTGCAACTCCTACCATTTCATTGATTCAGTTATTGCACAAGATATACCTCGTATCTCCAGGCTTCGTAGACCGTCCTCGGGATATGAAGATGATTAAGACTTGGCTGCTGTTCTCAAAAACACTCACTGTCTTCTCACAGGAAGACTGATATATGGGCAAGTAATTCTAACATGGAGTTAACCAGTGTATAGTTTATAGATTCACACAAGAGCTTGATTTTCTTCTGTGTGTAACAGTGAGTGGCTTACTTTGCTGTGTGATAGTTCTCTTCTCCTGGGGTCTATTCTTATCTAATCAAGAAAGAGGCAGCATGGTAAAGCGCAGACAGATCCCTGTGCTGGGGGTCACTCTGGGAGTCACCCTTCCACCAAATCAGGAACTTTCTGTTGTCTCCAGACCAGAGCTTTCTCCAGTCTTCTCCAAGAGCTTCCTCTCAGGCTCCAACCCACATTTCCACTTCTGTGTCCCCTTGTTGCCTTGTTCACTCACTACTGCTGCCCACACTATAGGTCACTGCTCTAAAACCACCAGGCTCTGCATTACTCCCTTTGCTGTCACTCATAGCACTGTATGTAAGTTATTAAGAAAAGAGCTCTATTCGTGCTCACAGTTCTACTCCAAGGTCAAAGGACTGCTCCATGTGGCAATGCTCTTCTTGCTGGCAGAGTCCTGAGGTGGCTCTGGGCATCATGGGATGAAAGACAGGGAGCAGGCATGGGTATATCCTCTGGGCTCTCTTCTTACCAGTCCACCAGGATTCAATCATGGGGCTCCACCCAAATGATGTTATGGAATCCTAACACCATAGTCAGATGACATTTCTGCCCTCTTAAGATCTCACAGTGGAGGATAAACTCCAACCTGAGTTTTGGAGGTGACAAATTATGGCATCTTTGTACAACGTGATACTTTTATACAAGCTCTCCCGTGCTTACCCAGGCTTTGTCAGCACTACTGACATTTTGGACCAGGTAATTCTTGCTGTGGAGGATTGTACTATGCATTGCAGAATGTTTCCAGCATTCCTAGCCTCCACTCACTAGGAATAGCACTATCATTCGGGTCACAATCAACAAAACTGCCTCCAGATATTGCCAGATGTCCTCTGGAGAACAAAATTCCCAGGTTGAAGACCACTGCTCTAACCAACCATAAAGGTGATGTAAGGGAAGTTATAGACTTGAGGTGTTGTCCCCATGGCTCTGACTATGAAATAGAGCTCACTGGGCTCATCCAGTGTGCCCTGCCTTCTTCCATGTCCTAAAGAGTGCTGGGAAGCAGACTGCTCCTGCTCTCAGTCTCTGGGGAAATGTAATCTGTCCATATCAAATGGCAAGTGATGTGTGCCAGTGTGCATGCTGGGTACAGTCCTGTGGCACTGAGCCACAGGACTGTACCCTACAGTCTGCTGATGCTTTTCCAAAGGACAGTGTCTCCCCTGAAAGTTGAGCTTTAGGATAGTAGCACTGTCATCACTTAAGAAGCCACTTGGGGCATCTGTGACTGTAAATCCAAATTTCCAAAACTTTCCAGAGACCTCCTATCGCTGTTGTTCCCATGGACTTCAGTTGTGCAACCCCAAGCAGGACACCGGGGTGCTGCCAGTTGAGCAAGAGCCCACGTTACCCAGGGCATGTGTGGAAATGCTGTCTGAGGAGAAGGAGAGCAGGAAGATGCCTTGGTGAAAAGGAAAAGGGAGTTCCATAAGCAAGCCCTCCACCTCTTAGTAGGATCGTGAGGGTAGAGCAATTAGCTTCTTTGACCCCCGATCCTTGATGAGTCTCAGAAACTTATTCACCTAAAATGTTTCCGCTGAGTTTTGGAAAGACACCCTGGCATTAGGTTATGCTATTGCTAGACAAGGACTCAGTCTCTCTTAAAGGGAAAGAATTCACCTTAGTATTGACCCCTCTGGCACTAAGATCCAGTGTAGACCTGCTTTGCAATATCAAATCTCTGCCAAATATATCTTTTATGCGCTGTGCAACACCTCACTGGACTCTCATGAGCCTCCCTCAAGAAACTGTTGGTGTCTATTCTCCCAGTAAGAAACTGAGGTCTACCAAAGTTCTGTCATCTGCTTAAACTGGACCTCAAACCCAGGAATAGAAAGTACCATCAGAGCATACGCTCTGATGCAAGTACCATCAGAAGCATACGCTCTTCCCAGTGAGCTAACTCTGCCCTGTACAATAGGTATGAATGAGGCCATAGGATAGGACAGAGCAGTGACCCCAGGAAAGAAGTCATCTGTGGACAAGCCCAGACTAGCTTCTAGATACCAGGACCCTGGCAGAGCTGGAAGATTCTGGTGGCTTTCAAGGTAAGGGTCACTTCTCAAACTCCTAATACAGGACTGATTTCCCTGTGACAGAGCTGCCCCGGGCCTGCTGCCCTGCCTGACAGGAAGGTCAGTTGTCCCCCAGCCTCTGCCATTGCACCTTCTCTACCTCACAAGAGTTGAAGTTCTCCCAGTAGCCCATTTCTCAGAATTCTTAGGCAAAATGAGCAGGGATGCTACCCTTATGATATATGAAAAGGCCTCCACGCTTGGCCTGAGGAGACGAAAATTCAGATTCCAGTTCCACTCCCCCAGTTTAGTATGCATATGCTGAAATATCACTCTGTACCCAATAAATTCACACAATTATGATGCAACAATTAAAAATTTCTAAATGCAAATAACATCACTTCCACCTCTAAGATTTGTCTTAGACTAAAAATTAAAAATCAATTCAGTGCACATGTATGCCAGTTCCCAGCATGTGGGATATCCAACGCATCCTTTCTCAAGTACCCGCTATGCACCAAGAATACAAATGGCCTCTGGAGACCCAGCAGTGCGTGAGCCGGGCCTGTCCTGAGCTGGGTTGTCCAGACTCACTGAGAAGGGTGAGTTAGAGAAGCTGAGGAGGAGTAGTGTGAATGTAGTCAAGCCTATCATGGGAGGAGAAGGGGAGGGATGCTACCCCAGGACTCAGATTTACCTCCTAGGGCTCGGGCTGGGCACCCCCATCAAAGAGTTGCTAGCCTGAATCCCCTGTGCCATGTTTACCATCTTAGAAGTGGCCACGCTGGCAGGAGAGATATGCAACTTGGTGCTTAACTCAGTGGGACTGGGGAGAATTCCATTTTGCTCTCGGGAACCCACTTCCAACACATCTATCTGAATTTTTTAAATCGAGCGACCCCTTAAGTGAGTGCATCTGGCATACAGCTCCTTGTGCCGGCTTCCCACAGCTTGAATATTCTTTTGCAGAAAATACTAGGAGGTGAAATGCACTGATGGCTGAGAGTGAGGAGCAGATCTGGAACTGGAGACCTGGTAGAGTATTTGCCCCAACTGCTTAGGAAAACTGAAGCCTACTCCTCTTGGCAAACTCTGTTATTTTATTTTTTAATCAAATCACATTTAGGAGTTCTAGGATACCACAAGGGTGCACTCAGCAGTGCTGTGGGCTGGAACAACTTACAGGCAAAGTCCAAGACTTTAGAGAGCAGGCAGGAGCAGCAAGTTTAAAAATAGAAGCTTGGGGGAGTGTGAAACTGGACTCAGCAGAAGCCGGGCTGTCAGCTTGGTTCCCATGTCGAATGCAGATCCAATTGGCTCAGAAGGTGAGTCAGCCTGGAAGCAAGCCCTGCCCTGGGACACCAACCCAGCCCAAGGGCTCGGCTGTCCACAGGAGAACTTTTCCAGAGAAGACCTGAAAGAACTTGACAGAAACTCCATTTTTTCTCTACTCTAGGGTAGATACAGGTCACATAAATGCAGTGTTGGGGTGCAGGAGTGTGTAGCCAAGTTCACTTGCAAGCACACCATTTGTGCACTGTGCACGCACATCATGATAGGCTGGGGAGAGGGCATGTGTAGTGTCCTGGGTCCAGGGAACACATAGTTCTGAGGACCAGAGCAAAATTCCACAATGGAAGTCAAACCAGACCAGTTCCAAGGCATCCTCCATCTGTGTATTTAGGAGCAAAGCCCATCCCAAGGGCCATGGAGGATCCTCTGTTGCTAGTGAGACCCGATGTACCGGCTCTGGACACCTACTAGAAGTGGCTGGGGTGGCATTAGCATGGCCTCAAAGCTCCTTTTCTCATCTCCTGCATTCTTTCCTAAGACCTGTTTCCCTTCTGGGTTAGGAGTAAGTTTTATGGTTCTTGATCCTAACTTCCATCTCTATTCCTTGTCCTTTCATCATTTGTTTTTTTAAAACATCATATATATCTTTTATGTTGACATAAATATTAATTAAATGTTAAGTGCCTGCGCATGATGCCCAGCAGAGTGGCCACAGAAAAGGGCTTCTTGCCCCTTAACTCACTTTTCCCCCAGGGATCCCATGACTTCCTCATGTCAAAAACACTGCACTTTCACCCAGCCTTGGTCTTATTCGACAAGATATTCAGTAGAGAGGCTGTGAGCAAGTGGAAAAGCGCCTCACTTCTCCAGGCTGTGTTCTGCTTCTTGGAGCTTTGGGAAGACCTTAGAAGGATTCAAATAATTTAGTCATGGTTTCTTTCGTTTTTAACCATCAGTTACTAAACACCAGCTATCTGCCAGGTTCAGTATTAGAGGCTGAGACAATATGGATATATGAAATATCGGGTCCACACTCCAAGGAACTCACAGGAACACACACAGGGAGAGAGAGAGAGGAAGACAGAGACAGGGACAGAGACAGAGACAGAAACAGAGACAGAGACAGAGATAGAGACAGAGAGAGGAGGCCCTTATGGCTGAAGCAGTAGCTCCCTTAAGAATTACCAATTGTGTCCATTGATTCCACATACCTGAAGAGAACAGGACCTACATCTGACTTTAGTACTCTTTAGACCTTGAATCAGCAAAAAAAAAAAAAAAAAGAAAGAAACCACAAGATGTGTGTCCTAGATAGGATCTTAAATGTCTCTCCAAGGCCAACATGTTAAAGGCTTAGTCCTCTGCTTTGTGCTATTGGGAGGTGATGAAAACTTTGAGAGCTCAGGCCTGGTGAGAAGTGTGCAGATCATTAAGAGAGTTCTTGTGAAGAGGATGGTGGGACCCTAGACCTTCCTGTCTTCCTCTTAGCTCTTGTTCATGGTATGTGCAGTTTTGCTCTACCACACACTCCTGCCATGATGTGCAGTCTTGCCACAGGCCAAAAGCAAAGGGGCCAATTAATCACTCTCTCATTGCTGAGACAAAAGACCTAACACCCAAAATTAAGGAAGGAAAGGTTTATTTAGCATACAGTTTGTGGAGGTTTTAGTCCATAATCCACTGCAAGGCAGGTGCCATGGCACAGGGGGGCAAGACAGCAAAAGTTGCAAGAGCAAAAAAGGGGAAGAACAAGCCTCTTTTCCTCCCTTATATTGTAAGCAGGCTACCAACCCCTGAGGACAGATGTAGCAGTCATAAACCTCTGTGCCCTCCTCTTGCACAAGCGCGGGATGTTTACAAGATGAGGGTCCTGGCTCCCTAGTGAGTTAAAATTAGTTAAACTTATAAGTTTCTCAATTTGACACAGTGTTATCAACCATTATAATCACCCACTGAAACTCTGAAACTATAAGTCAAAACCACCTTTTTCTCTTTATAAGTTAATTCACTCAGATATTTGCTCATAGTGATGGAAAACTGATTAATAGACAAACTTATTTTAGGGAACTGGCTCATACAGTAAAGGAGGCTAGTAAGTCCAAAATCTGCCCAACAGGCCACAAACTGGAAATTCAGTGTCTTGGTTGCTTTTCTTGTGGCTGATACAAAATACCTGACACCCAAAATTAAAAGAGGAAAGGTTTATTTTGGCTTACATGGTGTAAGGCTTTAGTACACACTTAGCTGGTTCCAAGGCAGGGCGTTATGGCAGAGGGGCATCCATGAAGGAGTCACAGTCCATAGCAGGGCAAACAGAAAGAAGCAAGCAGCAAAGCCTGCCTTCCCTCTCTCCTTTTATAGTCCATCCAGGCTCAAAGCCCATGAGTTGGTGCCACCCACACCCCATATGAGGCTTCCATTATCCGTATCTAGAATTATGCTAGCCTACTTTCTTTATCACATATCGTAATCCCAGTATCACACACCCTAGATGCAGCCACCTCTGCAAAACCACACCTCTGAGCACATGAGGCCTTGGGTGGGTGGGACATCTAGACACAAGCTGTCATACCCAGGAAGGAACCGTATTGCAATTCAAGTCCAAAGGCATCTGCAGGCCAAATTTTCTCTTGCTTTAGGGTCAACCTTTTGTTCTGCTTTGGTCTTCTGAGAATGGGATACATCTCAAAACACTTTCAGGAAACCATCCAGAATGTCTGACCAATATCTGGATCCCATGGATCCCAGTCCAAGGAACACATAAAATTAATAGCATAAACCTACAGAATCAAGAGATTTAAATATGGTGATTTCAAATATTGCTTGTTTCCAGTACTTTAGGAATCTAACTGCTCAGTAAATCAGACAAAGGCAGTCCTTCCCCTTTTGAAACATTCTAGACAACTATAGAGGTTTGCCCAAGGTCAGTGTCACTAAATGTTTCCATTCGGTACTCCTTTGTTCCCGGTGACAAAATCTCAGGACCTGAATTCTAACATTTATAAGCATTACTGGGAGAAAGATTCCAGGTCCGACTATGAAGCTAGAAACTCATTAGGTGGGCATGGGCCTCGGTATGTGCCTAGGTCAAGGGTCCTAAAATCTAACCAGCAAAGAAATAGCTCCTTGGGACCAGGGAAGAAATCTCCCAAAGCAGGGAGAGGCAGAGGGAGAACACCGTAAGCACAGTCCAGTAGACGGCATTGACTGTGGACCACCCTCTGAGAAACGCTGCCAGCTGCCCTCTCCAAACTCCCCAGCACTGCGGCAGTGAGGGGCTGGGGAGGATTGCAGAGAGGAGAGGTGCCTTTGAAAACCTCATCCAGCAAGTCACCACTCCCCTTTGCTCTTTCCTATTCATCCCTGTGTGCTCACCTGCCCATCCTGCTCCCTGAGCTTCAGGAAGAGAAGCAAGACATTGCAGCTTCCCAGAGCAGCACAGTTATCAAAAGCTTGTTAGAAAAACAGCAGTTAAAGCTTCCTTCTCCTAAACTTCTTCCTCAAATTACAAGGCATCCCTACTGCCCATGCTGCTGAGCCTGGAACCCCACTGTGTACCTACCACCTGCTGTTCTGTACCCCAGAACCAGTGTCCACAGCATCAACTTTGGGGGTCTGATGTTACAAATGGACCAGGAAGGAATTAGCATTTTTCTCAAACCCCTACCCCAAATCTTACCACAGCTTGTCATTTTTAACTTATATAGCACCTTTCTTCCCAACTAACAGATTTATGAAAACTTTCCAAACCTGCTCAGGTGTAGGACCCTAAAATACGCTGGTTCTTCTAGTCTGGAGAATCAGTTGGCAGGTCCCTGTATCCAGGCAAATGGAAAAGCCGTGATTTCCCAAAAGTGTCCCCATGTCACCACCCTCCGATGCAGGAGAGGAGGAGCTAGAAAGACACTGGGCTGCGTTTAAGGAGATTAAGGTGTAGCTTGGACACGAGGATGTTGTTTGCTATTGTGTGCTCTGCTGTCCACAGGAGAGCTGTAAAGATGGACTTCAGATCTCTATTTCAGGGGAAAATTCTCACAAGACAAATCCATGACTACCTGAGTTAATTAGTACCAAAATTATTCCTTCAGATGAAGACATAGTTTTTATTTCCGTTCGTGTTCTTTGATAAAGGTGTTGAATGATCATCAAATAATCTTTTTTTTTTTGTCTTTTTCCTTTTTATCAGTACCAGGGATCGAACTCACGACCACCTGCTTGCAAGGCAGGCGCTTATGCCGCTGAGCTAAATCCCCAGCCCCCAGATAATCTTATGTTGGCCACTTCTAAGGTTTTCCTGAGGCAGAGAAGTCATTTATTTATTCATTCATTCATTCACTCATTCAGCAAATGAATGAAAGAGTATCAGCAGAACCACTCTACACAGTGTGGAATACAAAAGCACTGTCTCCCTGCCCTGGTGAAATCTATACCAAAGCCAAGAAAGAGGCCAGAAGTAACTATACAGGTGGACAATTAATAACAGTGCTAGTGTGAGAGAGAAGGTGGCGCTGTGTACTGGAAAAGACCACAGGCTCCGTAATCACGAGTACTTCAAAGTTCAAACCTCCCTTCTGCTAACTGGTCTCCAGCAACTCATTTAACCTCGCTAAACCTCGGTTTCCTCATCCATTTTTTAAAAGGTGAGGGAATAAAGCTTCCTTGAGAGGCTGTTTAAGGACAGGCTGAGAAATCAAGTGTAAAATCAGCTAACACAAGACTCAGTATGAGTTTCTTTTTCATCCCTCTGTCTTCGAATGGTGCTGATTTGCAGCACCCTGCTCTGCACTGGGGTATAACATGGGTCCAGAGACAGGGCTTCAGGGAGAAGTCATAGCTTATCCTCAAATGATATTCTTGAGGAACAGGTGCAAGGATCACAGACTGAAAATTGACGGGACTTCTCTCCTTTGGCATCATGGGTTGGACATATCGGGGCACTTAGGACCTCTTCGTAAGGGTCCCTCAGTAATTACTTGCATGTGCTTCACCTTCCATTCTATAATCATCAAAGCATTTTGACAAGATTCTGTTAATTGTCATCTATTCAGAATCCCCTGGTGCAAATCAATTACATCATACTCCAAGTCTGAGCTCTCCTAACCCACTTAGTGACCCTAAAGGCCACTGTGGACATAGGGCAGGGAAGAGAGTAGCGCGTGACTGGCAGGAAAGGGGCAGAAGACTCTTCTGGGCATCTGGAGTTCAGGGTGTAAATCAATCTGTGATCTTTCTGGGACATATTTAAGGCACGAGAAGAGAAGGGAAGCAATAGGTGGATTCTGCTTACAACCGGAAGCCAGCAGAGGTGAGCCCTCAGCACTCACAAAGCAGGGGGCCCTGGTGCCCCCTCTGCCTCAGACTTCACTAGCTTAGCCACTCTTTCACACTGACCTGCTGTTACTCAAGCTCTGAAGCCTTAGAATTTCGGAAGAAAGGAACTGGGGACACATATGCACAATGTCCACCCGGGATATTTGGTTTTGCTTTTTTTAGCCAACATGAAGCTAGTTGCTCTTTATTCAAGGTGGTCCCTGCACCCAGAATATTTTTGATGAGATTTGCAAATCCTCCCATTGGACTGCTGGAAAATAATAATAAACAGTAGCTAATATTCACAGAGCCATAGCCATGAACTCAGGACTGTACCAAGAGCCCTATTAGAGAGGTACAATAGTCCCTGACCCACAATTTTGCTTTGTACAGTTTCCCAAAACCAGCTGCAATCTGAAAATATTAAATGAAAAATTCCAGAAATACTTTTTAAAATTGTGCATCCTTCTGAGCATGAGAAGAATTCCACACCATGGCACTGCATCTTGCATGGGATGTGAATCATCCCTTGGTCCAGTGCATCGATGTTGTGTATGTTTTCTATCTGTTGGTCATATACCTTCTCAGTGATCAGATACAGTACCTGTGGCTTCAGGCATCTGCTGGGGATCTCGGCTAAACCCCCTTGGTAAGTGGGACAGACATAGCATTACCCTCATTTTATTCACATAGGAAGTTGGCAATTAGAGGTAAAACCAGTTGCCCAAGATTATACAACTGATCAGGATCAATATTCAGACCACATCATCTAATTCCAGAACTCCATAATGAATTTGTACCCTCCTACCAATCCCCCAGATATTGCAAGGGCAAATTCTGCTTCTTAGTCTTCATAGGGCCTAGCATCATGCAAGATATTCAGGAGACATCTAGTTAAAAGTG
The DNA here is from genome assembly GCF_034190915.1 of Cavia porcellus. Classification (NCBI taxonomy): domain Eukaryota; kingdom Metazoa; phylum Chordata; class Mammalia; order Rodentia; family Caviidae; genus Cavia; species Cavia porcellus. The sequence continues at coordinate 20,775,652 of NW_026947492.1, read as the reverse complement.
TTAAATGAAGAAACGAAGGAAAAAGACTGCATTGCAATCATAAATGAAATACGAAAAATGCATGAATATCATATGCAAAGCATCATGTGTCATTCTCATTAACTTCCTGTGTTCATGTCATGCTGTGGAAAAGAGGAGGTTGTATGGTTTTCACCGGGGGTGGCTTCCCCTTCTCCATGACGACATCTTTCCAACTGTGTCTCACATGGATTGGAACAGATATTGCAGGGTTTGCACGATGCTGGCCTCTCTTTATCAAAATTCTACTCATCCTCCGAGCTTCATTTCCAGGGGGCCTCCCCTGACTGCTGGCCCTTATCAGATCTATTAAGCCCCCACCCTGCCCAGGCCCTTCACTAGTGAAGACACATATAAGCAGATAATGGCAATGCATTTGGCTCCACACACTATTAGGAGCAGCATGAGAGCAAGGAAAAGGAGTGACTGGAAGGGGATGGGACCTGTGGGAAGGTCAGGGGAGGCTTCAGAGAGGCAGAGGAGTCTGCATGCAAGCTCAGTGGCTGGGAAGAATCTGCCAGGTAAACAATATGTGGAAGAGAAGTTCTAGGGGGTAGCCTGTGCAGAAGCTGGGAAATCTGCGTTTTGGAAATGGCAAACATAAAAAAGATGAGCTAAAAAGCAGACCATGTGACTTCACTGCTTAATTAATGTGTTTACTGGCTCTCACACATGTCGGAAGCAATGTCAGGTCTCTGCCTTGGCTTGCAGAGATTGTCCTCCATGTCCATTCCCATTCATCATGCTACAGATCTGGCCTTGGGAGCCACAAACCCCAGCCACAGCAGCCTTCCTGTATCTCCTGAAGGACAACAGGCTTGTTCCCACCTCAGTACCTTCATACTTTCTGTTTCATCCACCTGGAATGTTCTTTCCTTGACCTCATCCTCCCTTATTTTGAAGGGGCAAACTTTCAGGGTTATCTCTCAGCCCAAATGTCCTATACTCCAAGGCCAACCTGACCACCCCATCAAGCCCCTTGTCCTGCTGTACTTATTCCCAATGCACTTCTCTATTTGAATCTATCTTGTTTTTGTTTTTATGTTATCTATTTAAACCATAAGTTCTTGAGTATCTCAGCCTTCTTGCCTGATTTACAGGCATTCCTAGAAACCTGGAACACAGGGTACCTCCACATTAACAGGCACCCAGTAGTTGTGAAATAAGCAGCTGCATCAATGATGGATGGATGAATGAATGGGTGAATGCATGAGTGGAAGGATGACTGGGTAGATGTATGGGTGGGTGAATGAATGAATGGATGGGTAGGCATATGGATGAGTGGATGTGTGGGTGACAGGTGGGTAGATGGAGATGGGTAGGTGGATAGATGGATGAGTGGATGGGTGGATGGATGGATGGATAGATGCATGGATGCTTGGATGACAGAACAAAGAATGCATAAAATGAATGAGTGAGTGCTAGCTAGTGAACAAGTTTGCTATGAGAAATAGGAAGATTCTGAGGATGGAGATATTTTCAGGGGTCAGCCACACAAGATGTCATGCTTCTTTGGACTTTATCTTGTAGCTAATGGAGACACTATAGAAATTGTCGTTCTTATCAAACAATGTAGCATGTGATAATCTTTGTCTTGCTTGGTTTCTGATGGTTTTTTGTGCCTGAACTTTAGCTCCCCAATTAAATTATCAGCCATACAGCATTAACCACCATTTACAGAGAATTCTACAGTCTTTCAACATCCATTATTTTGCCAGCTTCTTACAACAAGTTTCCTCTCTTAAGCTTCCAAAGCTTCAGATTGAACATATAATAGATGCTCAATAGATATCAGTTGATGGGTTGACTGTCTGAAGTGGTCTCTTAAAAGAGTAAAAAGAAGGAAACTAACCTGCTTCCAACATTTCAGTGACCTGTGTTATTAGCATCATTATCCACATGTAACAGCGAACTAGATTCACAGAGGATAAAAAACCAACTCAGAGTCGCATACTGGAAATCAGGACACGAGCCTGAGGCTTAGGACTCCTTGTGGTGTTCCCTGCAGCCCAGAAATTAGTCCTCTATCTCTGGCCTTTGCAGTCCCTGGAAGGGAGACCCCATGGCTCCAGATGAGGCAAAAGCTCACTGGGGAGATCTCTGTAAGTAATCTGACTGTTAATGGCATAAGCTCTGCCTCTTGCCACAAGGAAGCCACCAGTGTCACCTGATCAGATTTGGTAGAAAATTTTTCCAGGTCTTTTGACTGTTGAACTGGGAGCTTGGTAAGAGAAGAAGGTTGATTCTGAGTTAGTGGTCTTTTCCTATGTCCCTTTGTCTCCCCATTTGAACCTGGAACCCACTGATATGTGAGTCCAGTGTTGTTCCCATATATCCCCACTCTAAAGGATCTCAGACACATGTCTTTGCCTGCTGTAAACCGAACTGCACATCCCATTTTGAATCCCAGCACCCTTCTCTCTCCAGAGCCCCCAGTCTGTGCGTCTATACCAGATTCGTATGAGCATACAGAGATAGTGCTGTGTCCTGGACCCAGCTCTCTGTGCCTCAATTGGCCTCTATGCAAAATGGAGCAATCTCTTCATCCTACCACCACAAGGGAGTCCTAGGGACTAATTACTATAGGCAAATCACTTTAATTATCATCATTATCAACAGTACTTTATGATCCCCAGGCAGAAAGATGATCATAAAGCTTTGCAACACCCCACACTCCCCCAGCCCAAGGCAGAAAGTTAATTCTGTGAGTATTTGTTGGGATTATCTGAGCTCCAGCAAAGAGCTCCCATGGACACAGCCCCCGCTGGGGGAGATGGTAAAGAAATGCCTCTTATCCCCACCATGAGGCGCAGTATCGTTTATGGCTAATTCTCCAAGACCCAAGTAACACTATACATCCCCTGAAAACTTGTTTACTGGTTTATGAATCTATGCTTGCTTGTCTTTATTATTTTACTTGTTTGAGACTATTTTTGCTGACATAATTGCACACCTTCGTGGGGCACACTGTGATGTTTGGGTACATTTGTACATTGCATAACAACCTACTCAAGATACTTAATTCATCCATCACCTCAACCATTTATTATTTCTTTGTGATGAGAACGTTCAGAATCCTCTTTTCTATGTACTCTGAATTATAGGATACAATGCTGTTAACTGTAGTCACCTGTGGGTATTAGAACACCAGTGTTTATTCCTCCTGCCAGGCTGTGACTTTGTAACCCCTTGACAATTTCTCCCTGTAGCCCACCCCTACTCTCTCCGGCCTCTGGTAACACCATGTTGCTCACTAGGTCTATACTGATTTTTTTTTTTTTCAGTATTTCACACAAGGGTGAAATTGTGTGGAACTGGTCTTTCGTGCTTGGCTTATCTCACTAAACACTGTAATCTCCAGTTCCATTGATGTTGCTTTACTTGATGGGATTTTATCCTTTTGGTGGCTGAATGCCACCCATTGTTTATATGTACATTTGTTTAATCATTGATGGAAATCTTGGCTGATGCCATATTGCGAATAGTGCTGCAGTAAAGAGAGGTATACAGGAATCTCCTTGATATGTAGATTTAATTTCCTTTGAATGAGTAACTAGTAGTAAGACTGTTGCCTCACATGGTAGCTCCATCTGTAATGTCCTGAGGAACCCCCATGCTGTTTTCCATGTGGCTCTACTAATTTGCATTCCCACTGGTGGCATAAGAGTCTCTCCTTTTCCACATCTTTATCACCATTGGTCACTTTTTATCTTTTTATTACAGCCCTTCTAATTAGGGTGAGATATCTCACTGTGGCTTTGGTTTGCATTTGCCTGGTGATTGGTGATACAGCACATCTTTTTACAAACTTGTTGGCCATTTGTGTATCTTATTTTGAGAATTATTTGTTCAGGTGACTTGCCTATTTTTAATGAATTTTTTGTTGTTTTCCTTTTGAGTTTTTTCAGTTTCTCATGTGTTCCTGAGATTAATCCCTTGTTGAATAAATAGTTTGCAATAATTTCCCCCATCCTGTAAATTGTTTCTTCATGATTAAAGAGTCAAAATAAATTCATTGTATGAGGCAGTGCTAAAATAACTAGATTTTAACTAGACTAAATGAAGTTTGTAGACTAAGAGTGGTATCCTATTTTTAAAGGACTTCAGGAGTTAGGCATTTGCAGCTGTAATACCAGTACTTTGGAGGCTGAGGCAAGAGAATCTCAAGGTCAAGGCCATCCTGGGCTACAGTAGGACTCTTCCAGAGGAAATCTGGCTAGAGATCCAGGTTTCATGACATTTCCTTCATGAGCTTCCCCCACCTCTAGCCTTGCCTGGGCCTTTGTTTTCCACCTGGGTATATAGAGTGTGGCCCTTTTTTATCTTTTTAATGGAGTGAAAGGAAAAGAAGTGAGGATAGCACCACATCTGGGGAGGAACAAAATGAAAGAAAGCAAAATAGCACAAGACTCCAACCTTGCCCCGTCTCTCTTCTGCTTGTCTCTGCCCACATCGGAATGAGTGTTCTAGCTCTGCAATGCTGACACTGCTATAATGGGTTGGCAGCACCATAGTATAGCACTGAGGCTATCAGGAATGGATGATATGCTCTGTTATGAGCTCCTACTTTTCTCAGCCAACTAGTGGCCAAAAAGACAAGGGGAGGAGGAGAAGGGAAGGGATGAGACAGAGAGAGAAATTCCAGTTAGTTTATACGCAAGAGATGATCATTCTAACCACTCATGACACTACAGATGAAATGATAGCAGACGCCATTCTGGGAGGTGTGGCTACAGCCATGGCGATGCGACTTTGGAAGTAAACAACCAAACATGGAGCTGAACTTGCTCAGCGGAGAGCCTTCTCCCAGTGTAGACAAGCTCAGGCTGCTGCTAATGGAGTCTGTAAAATGAAGTTGCAGTGAAAATTGTAGCACACTTGATTTGGGAGCTACAGGAGGAGAGAGGTGTTTCTTTACCCATGTAAGTTAGGGTAAAGATTACTGAGGAAAAAATGGTGAACTTGACCCTAGTTGGAGGACTTGGCTATAATCACTTCTTCACCTTTCAACCAGGCTTTAGGAGCTGGGAGCAATTAATATCCCCTAAGGAGGAGGTTCTGTTTGTCTCTCCTGGCTTTGTGACAGGGTCACTTCTAAAACTGCTGGGAGTCTTTTTGACTGAACTTTGGCTTCATTAAAAAGAGACTGAAGAAAATTACAGTATTGCCCTCTTCCTAGAACCCAGAGGAAAAAGACTTTCTTAAATAAAAATAACCATAGAGGTAAACAATAGTGACCCAGCAATTTTCAGAACATTGTTTCCTCCCCAGATAAATGCAGGAGCCACCATTGAGAAAAGAGCATTAAAAACACCTATAATAAAGAAAGTTAAAAGCCTTGTACTCTGTTAGGGTTTCCAAGTGGGCCCCCAAGATGGTGTTGCTAGCTTTGTTTTAGATGCCCCTCCTAGTACTCAGGAGGACATGGCCACGGTTGACACTTTGACAATGGTCTTTACTTTGCCATCTCAGGAACCTTCACAGTGTCCATGTCCAGGGGTCGTCCAGGGCCAGAGAGTAGAAAAGAATACACAGGCCCTGCTCTAGGTTGCAAGTGCTGGCTTGACTCTCACCCACAGAAAAACTTGAAAACAATTTTGCCAAGTGTCTTGGCTATTTTCTCTCATTGCTGAGACAAATTACCTGATGAAAGTTTAATTCCAGCTTACAGTTTTTTAGAGGCTTCAGTCCATACCTAGCTGGTTCCAAGGCAAGGTGGTGTGGCTAAAGGGCAGATATATATACATGCAAGCAACAAGCAACAAGACCAAAAAGGGCAAAAAGGAGGAGAAAGCACACCTCCTTCCTTCCCCTGTATTGTATGACAGCTCCTACTGTGCACTCACACCACCAATCCCAGCACTAAACAACAAACCAATCACAAATGCTAGACTCAGCCTTCTCCATGACTGTATGAAGCTTGTGGGCCATCCAAACACAAACAAAACACCAAGATTCTTCTTTTATCAGCCATAGACAGTTTTTCATGACCACAGCCTATGTTTTATAGATGGGAAAATTGATACCTAGTCAATAAAAAGAATTTTCAGAATCATAGAATCCAGTTGGGCCATAGATACTTGGTGACCACCAGGGGGCCCTTCCATTTCCATTCTGTAGCAACAACCATCTTGAAGATTCCAGAGACTTCTTAGTCTGCATTTCTGGTCTCTGCTGAATGTCTTCTGCTCCATTTCTAGGAAGGCATGATTGTCCCTTTCCTGAGACCGCTTGCTGTTTTACCAATATACTGTTTGTTCCTCCAGAATCTCTCAACTATAGTAAAGAATTCTCAACCATACTAAAGAACCATAGTAAAGAACATAGTAAAGAACCCTTTAAAAGAAAGAGCTGGCATATCAGCATGATTGATGCCTAGATGGGTTTATGAAAGAGGATCCAAGCCAAGAGAGGGACTGGTTTGGAGGCCAGTCCAAACCAGAGAAACCTCCAAGTGCTGAGATAGAACCCTGGACATAGCTGTGTTTGTTGAGCTTAGAAGGTGACAGCACAGGAGCTGAGCTTCTGGGTACTATATTCAGTTCATATGTGAAATAATATGATCCAGGCTTGCAAGACCTACATAAAGAGAGAGTGCATATGCGCACGTGTGCACATGTCCATATGTGCTCTTATCAACAAAAAGCTGCAGACTCACAGGATGTGTAGAGAATTGTTTAGGATGTGAGGTCTAGTTGTCACTGGTTCAGAGAGCTGACAGAGGTCTCAGAGGCAGTGGGGGCTGAGACAGAGAAGGAGAGTGGTGTCTGAGATCATTGTAAAGGAAGATTCTCTCAAAACCAGGCCTGACCCTGCTTAGCTCCCGAGATCAACTGAAATGGGAACATTCAGAGTGGTTTGTCTCTAGACTGGGAAAGGCTTTTCTCTGCAGTCAAACAAGGGACACGTACCCCGAATCCACACTGCCACTTACTTATTGGTGGGACAACCCTATTTGAGGCAGGACTCAACACAAAATGAGGCAGTCGTTTGTTTTTTTTTCCATCTATAGCTAGTAACAAAGAAGTGGTAGGAAGCAAGACACATGACAGCACTGACATTTGCTAAGAATGAGGGCACCACCACCGTCTACTCTTGACCAGAATGACCTGCTATCTGATGCCTTTCCTGGAGACACTGAGTTATATTTCATTTTGCCCCAGAGTACGTGGGTGAGTGGGTCAGACAGGGGAGAAGCAGCATTTCATTCATTCTGAACCGAATCCCTTTTAAAACTGAAATGGCATGCATAATCTTCCCTTAATTAGAGTTTCTGAAATATCACTGGGCATCTATATAACCCCAGCTTTCCTGGCCCTCCATAAAGAAGGACTGAGGGGAGAACTTTGCCATCAGATGGGGAGTTCAGAGCTGTAGAAAAAGAAAAACACGGGAAAACAGAGGGAGAAATCAAGGGGCCAAAGGCAGGAGATTCAACCTGCAGCCAGAAACCGAGTAGGAGCCTTCATCAGACAGGCTGTAATTGTCAGAGAAGGAGTGAGAGGGAACGAGGAGCAAGAGAGCTAGAATGTATATGCTACGGCTGTGTGTCAGGAGCTTGGGGAACAGTGTGTCCCACCTTCAAAGGGACATTTCTCCTGTCCTTGTTTCTCAAGAAAGGAAACTGAGTCTGAACACTTGGGAACTCACTCAGGATCAAAAAGCAAGTAGAAAGAACTGGAGCCAAACCTGTGCACACCCATCACCCATTGTACACTTCCTGCCTCACCTTTGATCGCTTACTGGGGCCACGTTACACTTCCACAGTAACTCACTGTGTCACTGTCAGGGATTCTGTGTGTGCACATGTACATGTGCCGTGTGGCCCGAGGGAGACTGGACTCCCCCAAAGAAAGATTCGTATTTATTTGATGCACTCATAATGCCTCCCACTCCCCGCATCCTTTTGCCTCTCGTCTCCTCTCTCCTCCCTGGTCCCTGTTAAAGACTGAGCAGATGATGAGAAGTGAGTGGAGTTTCTCTACCCAGCCCTTAGCACAAACACAGACCTTTAATTCATGGATTGAAGATGACACCACAGCCACAAGGCTGGTCATGGAATTGTCACATTATAGAATGCAAACATTGCAAGACATCCTAGAAAGCATGTAGTCTAACCCTCATTTGGCTCAGAGAGGAGAGCTGTTCAAGATCACACAGCCGATGAGTGACAGACCCACACCTCGTGCAGCACTCAGTGACAGCAGTGTGCCTGGGATGGGGACTGTACTCTTGAGCAGTGTCCCGTCCACCTGTCCTGTCATGCTCTCAAACTTGAATCCCAAGAGCCCTGAACATGAGTTAGCCTCTGGCAGTCTATCTCCAGGCTGTCAGCTACCACCAAAGGGAAAAGAGGAAACAGAGGGGAAAATCTGGGGTGGATGGGAGGGGCTGTTGAAGGGACAGCTCCACCCTCAGCGGAGCTTTGCTTTGGCTCCCACTTCACCATGGAAAGTATGCCAGAAAGTTGCATAAAGGAAAGTTTGACAAGAGTCTGTACTCTTGGGGGCTCTGCTGAAGACCTCCATAGCAAAGGACTTAACACACAGACAGTGACAAAAGCTCTTATTAGCAATGTTGTAAACCAAAAAAATAAAAATACTCTGTCAAAAGCATTCTGGAGGTGGGCAATAACACATGACTTCCATCTCTGTGCAGAGCATTTACTTTGACTCCCATTGTTGTGCCCAGATTGCTGTTAATGGGAAGCTACAAAACAATCTATAGGAGAATAATTCAGAAGCTATAAAGCCCTGCTGCATATATCCCATTGGCCATGATTTGATTTATTGCTGCAAGGAGAGCTGGGAAATGTAGTGCTAATTCTGGGCAGTCATATTTGCTACTAATATTTTGGGTGTCCTTTAGTAGTAACTAAAAAGAGTAGAATGGCTATGGAAAAACAGCTAGAAATGTTGTCTTACTGTGTCCCAGGGTGGAGGTCCTAGACTCAAGTGATCCTCCTGAGTAGCTGGGCCTACAGGCTCCGTAAAAACTATATCTGATGAACATTGCACAACTTAGACAACTCATCCCAGTGCAAATACCCAGACACATGGTCCTGCTACAAAATGTAGCATCTACAAATGCACCCATGACAGAAAAGGCTAGTAAGTCAAGATGAACAATCAGGAGAGACAGACCTCCTTCAGATATAGGAAATTCAGAAACAGATGTCAAAAAATGAGATTGAAAATAGGGAAAAACTTCCTGGAGAGACTCCTCCCCCAAGAGATTTTACAGAAATGAAAATTAAAACCAAGATGAGGCCAGGGATTTAGCTCAGCGGTTTAAGTGCCTGCCTGGTAAGCACAAGGTTGTGAGTTCAATCCCTGGTACCAAAAAAAAAAAGAAGAAGAAAAAGATGAAATAGTGCAAATCCTAATTCTACTTTAAATCCCAGGAGTTGAGCAGGGACCCTACTGGCTGACCTCATAAGATCAGATGATGCAACGAAACTACATAGTACATTTCCACAAGATGAGCCAGCATGAAGAGTAACTACATCCCCAAATAATACAAACGTAACCATATTGGCTACTTTATGAGTTAGACATGCATTGGCCTTCTGAATTCTCTTCCGGTTCAGTAATCATGATATCTCAGTGCACTTTCATTCAACTGTCCGTTGCTAACCATGAACCAAAAGAGAAAGGAGCAGGAAATGAAAACAGAGTTTTCTTGCTCCTCCTTAGCATGGAGGGAGGAAGAATAGACTCTGAATACTAATGTCCTGCTCGGCTCTGCTCTGCTCTGTTCGGTTCCATTTCTGTCTTGTCCTGTCCTGTCCGTCCTGTCCTGTTTTGGGTTTTTTTGGATGACTAACAGTAGCAAGCAAGTCACCATGCACACACTCCAGGCTTTGATGGTTGGAAACTCTCCTGAGAAGCTACTTCACCATGGTTCCCTCTGGGAAGGTCTAGCAACAGACTGTCTAGACAGTGCAGGAGTATCACAGCCTGATTACCATCTTTCTTCCTGTACACCTTCCATGCCCCAAATCCCTGTCAACCTTGTTTTTGTTGTCTCGAACTAGTCAGGACAGATATTTCAAGCCCCAGATTCTTCAGAGGGAAGAGTGGATTCGAGGAAATGGGCATGTCCACCCCACACATCCTCCATGGTCCAGCACCACAGAATCATTGGAACTGGCCGTCAGCTTCCCATTTCCATTTATGTTGAACAATATCTGTCCTAGAAGGCATAAGTCGACAGCAGCATAAAGCCTCCCCTGATCACGCTACAGTAATAACAATTTCTAAAATGTTCTTAGCACTTTCTAGCTTATCAGCATTTTTACATCCAATGTTTTACTTAATCCCCAAAGCAGTCCTATCAGTAGGTACTATCATTCCCATTCCATTTATAAGGAAATTGTGACTCAGATTGACAGAAGCAATTTCTGAAGGTTACATAGCTAATGAGTTATGGAGTTAAAACTGGAACCATGATGGTCTGATTTCAAGTCCTAGACTATGGCTTGCATATCACAACAGCCTCCCTGCTCCTCCTAGCTTGACTGGAGCTCTCCCATGTCCTACTTCTCCACAGTCTTAGATGTCATTTAATCCTCCCAACTCCTGCACAAACTCAGGGAGAACAGGGACTGACTCCCAGATGCTGTGTTGGGTCCCTATTGTCGACCTCAGGAGGGAACATGAAGGAGGTTCTCAAAAATGGATGGAGTATTTTTTGATGATTGCCTGCAAGGGCGCATGAGTGCTGGCATGGAGCTCTCTGAAATGAAGGCGGTGCTGGTGAGCTCAGCATAGAAGGCTTCGCTTTCAGTGAGCACTTGCACCTCTACCCTTCCTGTGACAGCTCTGCTCAAAACATACATAGTGTTGCAGGTTTCTCACTAGGGGAAAGTGAACAATAAACAGTAGTCATGAGTTGGCACCCTCTCAAAACTCCTGCCTGGAGACTTATTAGTGACCCCCCAGATAGAGCAGGGAAAAATAGAAAATCTCAAGATTGCTGGAACTGGGTCTGGCACATCTTAAGTACCCAATAAATATTTGTAGTAAAATGAATACAAGAGCAGAAAGCTAATGGGAATAAGGAGAGAACTTTGCTAGATAAACATCAGCCACACAAGAAATGTCAGAGGTCCTTCTCTCTGTGTAGAGAGTCCTGGAGTTGGGCTGGGGTTGGCATTGGCATGCCTGAGTCAGTGCAGCAATCCTGGATGCTTAAATGTACTGAACTGGTATGTTATCAGCTACTTCCTTACTTTGGTCATTTTCTGAAAATACCTGCTCCTGTCTTACTAGTGTTAGCTTTCTGCCACCATGGCAAACTACCTGAGATAAAGTTGTTTACTTTGGCTCATGGTTTTATGGGTTTCAGTCCATGGTTACTTAGTCTCATAACTTTAAAGACCTGTGGTGATAAAACGCATGATGATGGGAGTTTGTGTCCAACATGGCTACTTACCTCATGGAGGCTGGGAGGTGAACAGAGTGAAAGAAAGGGGTGAAGCTTCAGTGTCCTCTTCAAGGCCACAACCCAAGGTCTGCCTGCCCCTAGACCCCACCTCCCAAGGAGTCCATCACCTACCAATGGCTCCACCCTGAGGACCAAGCCTTTAGCTTATGGTGCTTTGGGGGCCACTCCAGATCCAAACCACAGCATCAGTCCAGATGTATTTTCCTACCCTAAGGAGAAGTGAATCTGATTCTTCACTTTAACAGAAACTGTGTTGGTAACTGCAGAGTTTTTCAGAACAGTGTATTTGTTTATTTTCTGAAAAGAAAGGAATATAAAATGTTAGCTATATTTATATCTAACACTTATCTTCTCCATTAATATATTTGAGAACACAGCTAATGAGCTTCTCCCTCTAGCTTCCATCAGAAAAAAAAAATTAGCCTATACTCAGAATACATATATTTCTCAGAAAATTATACATGCACACTCTAGTTCTATATATGAAATGCATTTTTAAAATTTTGCTAAACAGATATTATAGAATTACAAAATAAAATAGTTTCTTCTTGCACCTCAGAAAGTCAAATCTTGGACTACCCATGTAGGCCACAGGCTTATGTGAATATCAGTGTACCCAGGATGAATACAATTTTTGTTTCAGCTTGTTTTCCAAATCAGCTCTCAAACATCTACTTCCAACAGGTCCTACTCCATTTTGGTAAGTGTTAAAAAACTAACATGCCATACTTCATAGCGGTCAAAGCCTTTTCTGCTACAGAAGCAGTTTTAAGAGAAAAAATTGTTGTCTAGCCACACAGTTATGCAAATAGGATAGTTATTTTTGACGCTTCTAAATAATAGTTCTGTATGCGCCAACACTGTTTTCGACCTTGTCATGCAAGGTTTCAAGTCATAATTTAGATGTTCGTGATTAGCATTTGGGGGCTATGGCAAGTAATTTGTACAGTATTTCCCATCTATCTTCTACAATGGAATAGTGATTAGCAAGTTTAGTGGGGAGAGAGCAGGAGATGTTACACAGATTGCTTCTTTGATCAAGGCAAATCAAGATATGAGATGAGATGATTGGCTGGTGTGTGCATACCAGCAATTCCCTGTGTAGTTGTCCCATATTCAGATTGGAAGTAATGGGGATTGTCTTTCTCAGGAATCCATCTGACTTCTCTTCAAGAAGTATGAAAGTAACTACCCCTCAAAATAGCATTCCTACAAATTATTCAATGCAGAACAAAAATAGGCTGAAAAATACATGTGACACTGATAATACAACATAGTACTATTACAACAGTCTTTAAAAGACTGTGAGACAGCATTTCCAACCCACTCTAAAAATAGTTAATTGAGAAAGATTCCTTTATGCTAATGTTCTTAATTGCCTGGGCAGCTTTATAGAAAAGTCAGCTAGTTACTGGCTAGTACTTTGAGAATCTTAATAGCCAAAACCAGGAGCTCGCTGAAATAATGTCACAGCAGGAAGGCTGGTACCTTCCTACATGATGGTACTGGAAGTCGCTAATTAGTGAATCAGTCATTATGCAAATCAGCATCTCTTGATTAGCAACAGCTTGTATAGTTTCCCCATCATCCTTGCAAATGAGACTAGTTGAATGGTTGGTTGTAGTTTACTGCAGAATAAGAGGAAGATAAAATTTTCGAGACAGTTCCCTTTGGACATCGCATGATCTAACATCTCAGCTTACAGATGAGGGGCTGGGTTCTCTCAGGAGCTGGGCTCCTCTCATAGCATGGCTTAGTCAGCTAGGGTTAAAGCTGAGTTCAATTCCAGGCCTTTGAATTTCTAATGGATTTTTTTCCCCTAATGTTAGTTTTGATTTCAGTCTGTAAACTTTGGTGTTTTCTGCACAAAACTCGTGGTACCCTATTAGGATAACCGAGAAGCAAAAGGATGAGAAAATGAAAAATACTACCAGACCAAGGATTCAAAAGACCTATACTTTGAGGGGAACCTAAATTGCTGGGCTCCTTATCCATCCTGTAGGTCTGGGGCCTTTCCCAAGAGAAAATTCCTGTCTTTAACGTCATCAGGAAAAGAAATGGACATAAACTCTCAAATACCTTTTCCTCACTGCTTAGGAAATACCCGAGGTGTTTGTTCTTCTCTCTGAGATCTGAGCTGAGACCAGTGGTTTCAGTCATAGCAAATTTGTGTTATGAAACCTCTGTGCTTCTGAATTGTTGGGGCTGAATTTTTTCTTTTCTTTCCTTTTCTTCTTTTCTTTCCTTTCCTTTCCTTTTTCCCATTCTCTTTGTAATCATCTCAAAGCCAAGTGCTCATTTCCACCAGAACTTTAAACATTGTGCCTTTATGTAGCACAGCTTTTAATTTTCCTCCCTTACAGAAGTGATTGTTTATGTTGTAAATGCCACATTAGTCTCCATGAAATGGAGATGGAATTGATTTTCATTTCAGAGATTTCACAGCTTGCCCCAGAACTTTATGCTTGATTGCCGGTGCTCAGAAATGCATGGGCTTCTGAGAGGTTCAGAAATGATGTGTGTAACATGGCATGTAAAAATCTGAGCATTGGCACTGCATTTGTTACAAGGCGCACCCCCAAGTCTCCATGGACATGTCTGGCCAGGTCGTCAAGAAGTCAGTGTCCCGAGCACAGAGGACTGAGCCTTCAAGAAATGGACTGAGTCCTAAATCAGCTCACCCAAACATCACCAATTTTCCCCGCCAGAAAGCCTGGAAGGTTTATCCATTGATCCCTTCTTTTGATAGTTATTTCCTGACCACCTGCTCAGGACTGTGTAGGCATTCTAGGAGTAAAAGGAGGTATAGCACATTCCTTAAGAAGCTTTTAATCTCTCTGGGAGAGGAAAACACAGAATGCCACCAATGAACCTGGCAGGGACATAGAGATGAATTCCAAACTGAATTCAGAGTACACACTGCTGGATGCAAAAGAGGGGTAAAGCTACCCTGGCACACTGAGAAAGGAGGCAGAATGGAGGGCAATGTCAGCTTGACCCCAAGGAAAGGTTTTCTGTTGCCTTGATATACGCCACCCCCACCCTGCCTTCAGGGCTGCAGCCGCCTCCTCCCTGCAGAACCTGTTGCTTATAACTACTGAAGCCAAGATGAGCACATGGCTGCACTCTTTTCCAGGGATGTGAGAGAGTGCCATTGGCATTGCATGGGTTTGGATGACAGCACGACTGTCCTGGTCTTGGTCAGCTGTTGATCTGATTATCCCCAGGCCACATGTCCCAAGGGTCTGCCTTTGCAGACCCACCGTCCTGAAAGCCCCTTCTTTGTCAAGAGCTCTTCCATAGCTGGGGCTTTTAGCATACAGTTTACAGTCCATGCGACACGATTAAGACATTCATTATTTCTCTATCATTTGTTACATTTGGCAGACCACTTTAAAGGGTTTATATATTTAAATAAGGGGTGGGCAGAATCAGCTACACGCAATTCACACGGCAGCGGTGGGGGTGGATTAGGCTGCTGGAAGACATCGGGGGATCTCATTTTGAATGATTACCATCATTGTTAATTTGAACATTTCTACTTAATTATGTCTAGCTCCATCGAGTTATAAATATGCATATATTAATGTTAACAATATGAGTTTTATTGGCCAAATACATAATTGGTGATTAAAACAAAAATCTCCTGATGTGTCTAAAACTGCCATCCTAAATGAATGATCAGGTAGAAAAGAGGCCCCGTTCCATTGCTAGGGAGTTAATGACACTGGGATATCAAGGAAACAAATGGATGTGATTGAGTATTTCTGAGCAAGGCTCCAAAATTGGGTGCTGGGTTTTCTCTGACTGTCTCTCTCTGTCTCTGTCTCTGTCTCTGTCTCTGTCTCTGTCTCTGTCTGTCTCTCTCTCTCTCTCTCTCTCTCTGTCTGTCTCTCTCTCTCTCTTGTTCTCTCACAGATGGCAAGCACACATGCAGGGTAGGACTGTTGGGGTAGAAACGTGTATCTCCATGTCCCCAAGAGGACTTAGTAGAGCTGACAGGAAAATGCATTTTGACACTTGGCATACACACCTCTGTCACAGGCCTTCTTTCTCTTCTCCATTTTTCTTTCTTTGCCTCTTTCTTTCTTTCTTTTAGCTTCTGATATGTTTCTAAGTGAGCAGGGGGAGAAAGAGGAAGCTTCATCAATTCCAGCTCTTATTTTGCATCAGAGAGATGTATTGATTTTCTTTCTGTGATGGCTGAAAATTAGAATTTCTTCACGAAACTCAGTTCTTTCCTTGCCCTGTTCCTTATATTTTTAAGTATGATTATCTGGCCCACCTAGTTTGGAGCAGGGAATCAGGGGGAGCTTGCCTGCAGGCCTAAGCTTGTGGCTGGAGGAGATGGACCTTGAACCACAATAATTTTTCTTCCCCTCTTGTTACTTAATGCCCTATCTTTAGGCCACAGACTTATTGACTTTCTACTAATTTTCTTGTCAGGATAATTCTTGCAATCAAGATTTAAAACAAACTAGAAGGTTACTAAAGTGCTGGAGATTAAAACCTAACACTGTTTTTTATTTGATTAAAATACTCTTATCTGGGTTCTGTGGGCCCAATTTAAACTTGCAGAAGCCTCCCTTAAAGGGCCAGGTTTGTTTGTTTCGAGAAAACGCCTTCCCTTCACATCTGCCTCTCCTGCTGTGTATTTGCTCACCAGGAAGAAGAAATAGATTATTCTCACTGCATCAGCTTGCAGACAGCTGCTCAGTGCAATTTTCTTTAGTGTCTTGCCATGGAAAAAGAGACTAGTCATCACCTAAGTGTAGTTTTGGAGCAGCGTATACTTTAGAAAACTGTTGGATTCACCATCCGTTCCTCTCCTTCCTTCCAACCTGTAGACCCAACGCCTTCCTAGAGAACCTTCAGAGGATGAGACAAGAGAGGGCTTAGGAAGGGAAGACAACTTGGAAAGGACATAAGGTGGTCACCTGACACCACTAAAAGTACAGACTCCCTGGGGACTTGAATGCTGGTCTTTTTCTCTCTCCTCCCTCTTGATCCCTTTCTCCAGTGTCTGCTGAAGACATTATCCAACAGACAGGCCTTAAACCAGGTAGAGTTTGCCCAGTTCCCGCTGCTATTTTCCATACAGGTTCATTTCTATTGTCGAAAAGGAAAGTTTTCCAAACCAACATGCAGGGGCACTGCACGGTTTGAGTAAAAGACCAGAGACAGACACAGAGAAAGCATGAAGTTCTGAAGTAGGTTCTGGGGAATGCTGTTTTCAGCTACGAACATCTTTATTTCCCATCAAGTTTTCTTTTAATCTCACTTTCTATTAAAAATCTTCTCAAAGCTAATGCAATAAATTTAGATCTGTAGCCAGATGCAAAGCAAAACTTTTGGCAGGGAGTGCTCCATCAAAAGACATTGCAAATGAAATATGCACTCCCTTGGGGATTATTCTACAGTTTAATTTAATTTGATATTTCAAATTAAATTAATTCAAATGGTTATGCAGTTTCCAGGGAAAACAGACTTCATTTATGATGTTCTGCCACCAAACTGTTTAGCAGCCATCATATATCTTACATTGTTAACTAAGAATGATAAATAGTGACAAAGAAATGTCTCCCCCTCATTTTCCCATCTCTGTCTTAAATAGGATGCACATGACCCCTTGCAGCACTACACAGTTCTTTATTGAGCAGCATAAATATTTATTAAGACCATTATAGTTACGAATAATACTGGCTATGGCTCCTTCTCTCTAATTATTTCCAAGCAGGTAATGAAGATGCATGGAGCCTCATAAGGGAACAGATGTGATGGTTCCCATTTTATAGGTGAGGAGACAGGTGGTGAAGGGATTTACCCAGCAGGGAACCCAGGATGGGAGGTTCAGTGGCAGGGTTCCCAGGCCTTTACTTTATCCAGCAGCACCCCCCGCCCCCCAGTTTGTAGCTCCCTCTATACTTCATAAAATATGAACTAGGTCTACACAGGTCCAAGAAATAGGAAATGGGGCAGTTGCTGAGAAAATGAATCAATACAGACGTGCCATCCGGGGCTGGGGGAGAACACGCTCATCCCATGCAATTGTCTCTTACTTAGTTTTATTTTTTAAACTATCATGCTTTTTTTTTTTTTTTTTTTTTTTTTTTTTTTTTTTTTTTTTGGTAAATAACCAGGGAAAGGGGCTGTTAGCATCCCAGTGGTGCAGAATGGAGACTGCTTGGTTAAGGGAAGGACCCACCAGTGGACCCTGGAAAGCACAGCCATCGTCAGGGTGCACGTGGGAGAGAAAAACGCAAAGCCCCTCCGAGACAGCCAGGATGCTCTGGCTGCTCGGAGCTGAGTCTTTTTGGTTTAGAGACCTCCGCTAATTGAGAAGTGGGCAAACAAACATTCATCAGTACTTAAATCCTGCGGAGCTTCTCGGCTCACTTTCACGGGGTGGCCTTGCTGAATGTATGCTGCCCCTCAAATTCATTGGCCTGAGGAAGGCAGACCATTGGTGGTGGGCTCAGGGCTCTGTTATCACCTTTGTGCTCACTGCCCATAGAGAGACCCCAAGGCTTTTCTGCTAAGCCATCAATTTCTTTTATCACGGGAGACTCTAAAAGATCTCTGGAGAAGCTGGAGTTCCTGCCCTCTGCTGCTATTTCTCTCGACAAGGGGCACATGTGTTCCCGAATGCAGCGGGCACACCATTATCAACTTCTCCCCACCTCCAGCATCATCCATCTCCTATTTCTTTGTAGGAAGAAATGGATTTGTTCTGTGTGAATCTTTCAGGAGGGAAAATAGTAATCAGTAGAATACTAATGATGTATTATACAATAATGCTTGTAAACTGTACCCAGACCCAAGAGAGTTAAGTATTCCCTAGGTCTGCATCAGTTTTCAGGTACAACATCACAGGTCCTATTCCACTCTAAGAATAATGCCATTAAGCAACGTCATTAGTATTAGCACAGTAATGATAATGTTAATTCTACAGCTACATTAATTAATTCATCAGTGAGTTAACATCTAGGTTCCTTGAACTCATAAATACCTAACTAATCCTAGCATTTTTGAAGCCATTTTTCAATTCTTGAGAAGAAGAAATTACAAAATCAAAAGCAAGGAGGCTTCTAAAGTTTTAAAACTGAAATCCTAGTAACCACTTGGTTTCAGAGAATAGTAAGAGCTCTACTACATTTTGGACACCTCCCATGAACCTGGGAAATCTTTTAAATATGGTTTCTTATTCCATTTCCATAACTCACTGATAGATATCGTCACTGAACCTATTATGCATAGAAGAAAGTGAGCCACAAAGACATGGAATCACTGGGTCAAGGTCACACACCTAGGTAGAGCTGGCATCCGAAGCCAGTTCTTTTTACCTGAAAGCCTATTTCTTCCTGACTATAGTATTCTGCTACGCAGCCTTACAGATAAGTACAAAGCATGAATTTTTGTCTTTAAAATTTGTACACTTTTATTTTACCCTTTCAATGCTTTTCCTCTCTAGCTTTCTTCTTTTTATATTCAGATGGACCTTAGAATCTAGAAGTAGTTCTTTACTCTTTCTTGTGTGGTTTTCACTAAAAGGCAATAAGCAGTAGATGTCTGTTTGCACCAAGCATTCTAATAATTACTTCACACAGCTTTATAACTGGTGGTCACTGTTGACCCCTAAGATCGTACATTCCAAAGTTATTGTGACTTTCTTGATAAATAGGTAGATGTGCACAAGATTGTCTTTCTCTGTGACAGATGCTGAAAAAATCAAGTTTATTTGGCCAGTGGAAAGAAACTGCAGCAGGGTTTTCAAAACCTCTTTCAAGTTCATAACAGAGCTATCGAAACCTTCCCAGCTGCTCTCTCCACTGCCAGGAAGAATGGAACAGAAGGAAAAGTGATCCGCTCAAAGCAATAGACATTCTGATTATGTATAGGAGCTTTCAGGCTGGGGAGAATGTCAGAGCAGGAGGTGGTGTACTGAGGCATGTTGTCCTTGAAGATCTTTCAGAATGAAACAGTTTGCCTCCTGGGGTGTTTTAGATTTAGGAGAATGGACTGATAGGCCAAGAAGGGTCCTTCAGGATGAGACCTAGGGTTCTTCAGGAGGCGTTCAGATTGCATGTTTAGATTATGAGCACAAAGAAGGTTTATTGATGCTCCAGTAAATTCCACAGCATAGACATAAGATAAAACATACTTGGCCTAAATGATCCAAATTGATTTCCCTGTCCAAATCACATGTGTACATATCCATAAGGAGAAATTAGCCAAGATCATATTATGATAACTCACTTAATTGGGTTTATAAAAATCTATAAATGTGTTTAGCTTCTTAGAGATAGGTGCCCCATAAATCCCAGTCCTCTCTTGAGTGATAATGGTGCCATGCAGTGTGTTTTATTGACATACTTGTGACAATGGAGAATATGAGGACCAGCCACCGTCCCCTGGGTTCAGATGCCAGTACTTCCTTTGGCAAACTTGTACAATGCGTGAGATAATATCTGAGCCTGAGCCTCCTTATCAATAAAGGCAAAAACATTGCACCTGCTTCCTAGAGTGAGGGAAAGTATTTTAAAATGACATAACATTTGGAAAGCACCCAGAAGCATGTCTGACAGCGTAGGCTGCTCCTTTCCCAGTAAAAATGTTTTTCATCCCAGTTTGGGCTGGTGACCTTTAGCCAGCCCGCTTCCCTTGTAAAGGTCCAGCTGCTGGCAAGATCATGCTACGGTCTTAGTGCTGGATGAGCTCATTGAGAGCTTCCCTCTGGGCTTTGAGCCCTTGCCTATTGGAGCACTGAGGGTCCTGACAGCAAAAGGATCCTAATCGTGAACCTTTTCATGGTAACTTCATGAACAGAAATATGCTCAGTGGAGTAGATATTGAGGAGAAGCCCTGACCTGGAAGTTGAAGGCCCAGAGTTTGGGCCTCAGAGTTTCCAAAATGGTTTTAGGTAGATCACCTCACTGTCTGTGCCTCAAGATCGGTGATCCTTTATTCTGTGCTCACTGTATACATATTGCATTTGCTGTCTTCAGTACCCACAGTGAGTGCCAGCATAGATGGTACAACCTTCATTTTACAGATAAGGAACTGAAAATAAGACCCAGTAAGTACAGGAATCTTAAGGACCACTGATAGCTATTAATAAGCAAATAAGCAGACAATAGAACCCAGATGTGGGATATCAAATGTGCACTTGTCCCCTACCCTGGTGGTTTCCTCATATGGGAAAGGAAACCAGTCCAGGGTCTCAAGGGTCTTTTGTGGCCCATACAGCGGGTGAGTATAGTTCTGGGACATCCCAGCCCCCCAGCCAGCCTGAACAAAGTTACAGAAAAGATCAGGACAGCCCATTTCCTGCTGTGTCGCTGCTCCTTTTGTATTTGTCTTCTCTCCCCTGTAAAGGCTGGGAGGGGTGCTTTTTAAATTTCCTTCTTGGAAAAATAATTGTTGACTTAGAAAAACAAAAGACTTTGTTGGGGAAGGGGGAGAGAATTGAATGGAGCACTTTGTTGCCGAAGTCACTTGAAAAATGATCCTATTTCCTTTGGAGATGCTCTTGTAATGTAATTATGAGCCATCTGTTAACCTCCGCTCCCGTTGCATGATCTTCCTGGTTCTCAGCAGCTGAAGTCCCATGAGAAAGCTGTCAAGAATGAGGAGATGGGTTTTTCTTACTGGCACTGAGGAACGGAGCAACTTGAGCAATACAAGTCAGTGCAATTTAGAAAAGGTTTAGAAAAATCCAAGCAAAACATAAATACCCACAAATGTTCTAGGGATTAGCAGATAAGTCCTATCGCGAGAGAGCAAGAGAAGCAAATTTATATAGTTGAGAAAGGATCTGGCTCAGAGAGAACACAATCACAGGAAAACAGTATAAATGAAGGCAGGGAATTAATCACCGTCTGCAAAGCTGGAGGACAAGGTACAATGGTCCCCAGCTCGGAGTGGGAGATGGACAGCACAATAGCAAAAAGTTCAGAACTGCAAGATGCAACTGGGCCAAGGGACAGACTCTCCCCAGAGATGGCCAGAGACTCCACCGCATCCTGGAGACTGGAGGTGGGAGGAGATTAAATGCTAATAGGGACGCAGGGTGAAGCAGGCCGCGAAGGCTAGATGGAGGTCAGATCCGAAGACCTAAGTGGTTCTCCCACTTCCGAGTCAATGAACTGAGGAGTAATTACTTGCTCTTGCCAATTGCTTAGTAAATACACTGCGCAAATCAAAGAAATTCACTTCAACAGTTTGTTAGCTAGGAACCAGGTAGATGGAAGATTTCAGATTACAAATAGATCCCAGACAAGGTTTAGTTTGTCAGTGACTTTTTATCATCACATTGGGTGGCACTGACCCCGTTTAACCCACATTTATTAGCAGGCAGTGCAGCTTCCCTATCAGATGGAAGGATGAGCCGACCAGCCTCTCTGCCCCTCCCACTCCCGGCCCCGCCCCCAAATGCACAAGCCCCACCCATCCTGCCTAGCCTCTCCGCCCCTCCCCTCCTGTCTCCCCTCCCTCCCTCCAGCAATATTAATGGTCTCTGCCTACGCACTTGAGTGGAGCCAGACCTCTCCTCCCCAGAACCTGTTTAGAGATGGTCTGAAAAGTCTGCTGGGAATAATTCTCGCCGTAGGCAAGCTCAAGAATTATTGATGAAATAACCTTTTGGGGCCTGAGTCTGGGGTTTTGCAGATGCAATGGCAAGATTATTGTTTAAGTGGGGACTTGATCAGGCGCTGACCTAGAAAACATTTAGTTCTTTTATTGCTTTCACAGCTTCCTGGGGCTAACACTGTCTTGTGCTGTAGAAGCCTGAGCAGCTTATTGGGAAGAATGAAAGGAAGTGGCGGGTCAGACAGCCAGGCTGTGTGCTGCCCAAAGGGCTAGAAAGCACTGGGGCAGGAGGAGAGGGCCTAGGGCCTCCTTTGAGGCCTTGAACTCGAATGGCATTAAGAACAATGCTGCTTTACAGGCACTGGCCATTTCATCCTAAAAGGTCAGGCTCAGATTCAAGGAGCCCATAAATCCATCACTGGGAGGCCATTATTAACGGAAGAGGCTTTCAGGGGCTGCGGAGTTAGGCAGAGCTCAGAGGAAGTCTGGGAAGGAGTAGACAGTCATCAGGCTGCCCACGTCCAGGCCCGAGGGACAGGGAAAGAGGCCAGTGCAGTTCTGGGGGAGAGGCTTTGGCTGACCACAGGTTTGCCTCTAAGGAGTGAGAGCCACTGTGAAACCCATCTGCAAAGGACAGCTCTGTACATCAGAGGAAGGGGACTGGGGACCGTTCACTATGTTCTGTAGACTTTGTGACTCACCCTGTTCCTGAGGTCGCTCACATACTACTGAATACTTACTTTGTGTCAAGAGTCAGATGGGCTTAGAGATTACAAAATAAGTGAAATAGTCTTAAAGATCCCAAGGGAGATAGTTGCCACCTGTGCCCGCTCCCTAATGCTGCAAGAGAAGCACATGCAGCGTCTCCTCTCTGAACACAGCAGCAGTTGCTGATAGCACAGCTTCACAGAGAGGTCAAATGTGAGGATGCTTTTGAAGGATGCATAGGAGTTTTCTGGTTAGGGAGGGGCAACTGGGTAGTAGCAATGAGGCAACTGGCTTAGCAGGTAATACTAAATGGAACAAAATAGTGGATGTGGAGTATCTAGTGGGGAAGAGGCCGAGGTGCTAACACTGGCCTTCCAACTTCCTCTACGATGGACACTGAGCTCAGAGCTCAGGTGCCGTTATTTTATTTAATCCTCACACATCAACCCTCTGTGCCACTTGCTGAGGGCCAGCACTGATCAGGGCAGAGCAGGAAGAAAGCCAGGCACAAAGTTGTTTGTGCTAATCGGAGCTGAAGGAAGGGCGAGGAGATCTGAGAATTAGAATCCAGGACACCAGGTGCCATTGAAGCCAACTTGTTTATTTCCTAGAGAAGGAAGATGGGTTAGTTACGTAGCTGAAAGGATTCCTGTCATTTCACAGTGGGGACACATGAACAGATACCCGTTTAGAAATCCAAAACCACTAGAGGTTTTTCAGGTGAGGCATAACCCAAAAGTGTCATACTTCAAAATATACCATGAAGATAAGGACTTGTCAGAACAGTGCAGACTCTGAACAGAGAGGTATGACTTGTCTCCCTCATGATCACATGGCTCCGGGCCATCCAGCTGGGCTGGACTGTCTAAGGTAGAGGCTGGAGAAATAGGGCTTCTAATGAGCCCCGACGATTTGTAAACATAATGGTGCTGGAGACAAGTGAGTCCGGAAGTGGTTGCGATGCAGAGAATACTCCAGGTTAGGAGTAACGGCAACCTGAACGAGAACAGAATCATGGTCATCAGTAAGGAGGCAGAATTTCTAAGGGGATGTAACCCTTGGAATGTGTTTGGGTGTGGGAGAGAGAGGATCCAAGATCACCCTGAATTTTCCAGCGTGGGGACCAGGTGACTAGTAACGTCAACACAGTATGCAATGATGCAGGAAAGGGTTTAGTTGTGAATGTCTTCAGTTTGGTGTCTCTGCAGGAGGTGTCCTTAGAGGTGCCTGGCAGATTATTTGACACTCTGATGTGGAGCCCAGAAGAACAGGCACAGGTCACTGATGGAGGTGTGAATTTGGGGGTCTGGATTTTTTGGCATCTCTGCTTTAAGGAAAGCCTGAACAGCAGGCAGATTTAATCCCTCTTCTCTCTGCACTTCCAGAACACAATGTGTAACCCAGACCGCAGTGTGTTGTATGGATTTGCTTTATGCGTTTGCCTCTCTACAGAAGCCAAGCTGGTTAAGGACAAGGATCTGTCATTCGTGTTCATATTTCCAAGTACCAAACCGTGTGGCTGCTACATAGAAGGCTCTGTCTAAAAGTTTCTGAATAAATGAAGGCAACTAGACCGTGTTGGCAAAATTAATAAAAGGCTTACGGACTCAGTTTCAGGAACCATCACCACTTAAAGGGTGAGTAGCAGATAAATCTGCAGAAACCACTGATAGAGAGTGATAGAATAGTAGGGGAAGAAAACAAAATAAAATAGTGATAAGGGAGAGAAAGGGTGGGGGAGAAACTTTTAGGAATGATAGAGTAGCCTTCGCCATTAATTTCTACAAAGAAGCCAAACAGTTCTAGGGAGTCCCAGTGACCACAAGCTAAGACACAAACCCAACAGTAGGCCTGGCCTCTGGAACTTGCCTTTCCTGGGAAGTGCAAGAGGCCTTGATTTGGAGTGAGTTGTAAAGTCATGGGAACCAGGTGGTGTCAAGCAATGAAATGTCCACAGAAATCCACAGAATTCCTGCACGCTAAACTCTGGCTTCAGACTCTCAAGGGATGGAACTTTCCATGGTCAGTTTTATATTGCTATAACAAACTACTTGAGACTAAATAGCTTATAAAGAAGATATGTCTAGCTCACAGTTCAGAGCATGGCCTTGGCCTTGTAAGAGCCCCCCTCAGCTATATCCCATTCTGTTGGGAATTCATGGAGAGTAGAGAGCTCACACAGTGAAACAAGAAGCCAGAATGTGGTAGGGGAAGGGCCTACTATTTTAGTAGAACCAACTAAAGGGTCCCACAAGAGCTACTTAATCCTTTCTAGGGGCAGCACCCTAAGTCACCTAAGGACTTTCCACTAGGCCCCATCTCGTAAAGGTGCCACCACCTCTTAATGTCACCACAGTGGGGACCCAAACCTCCAGTACACAAGACTTTGGTGGACAAATCATGACCAAACCATGAGGGAAGAGATGCTTAGTTGTTGGACACCCAAATCACCTGGATACCTTTTCATATGTCCTTGACCCCTGTTTTGGACTTTGCGCTTATTTTCGAGCAGGTGTTTGGAAATTTGTTGGCAGAAACAACCAACAACTGGAAATGGAAATGCCAGATATTTACAGTAATGCAACCAGTTATCTGGGGGGTTTGTTTGGGTTCTTTTTTCTTTCTCCCCCTGCCCTATTTTAATCTTGCCTCACTAGATTTAACTCATTTGGCCACATTGTAAAATTCCATTTTGCCTTTTTGCAGAGGTTGAATTGTGAGCCAAATGTTTTTAATGAGCCAAGAACTTGTGTAGGTTTCTTGTTTTTTGTTTTGTTTAGCATTGCCTTAGGGTATACTACAAAGCTTCATTTACAAGCCTGTCATTTCAGAGTGGTTTGCCTTAAGCAAAGACGCTATCTTGTATGTGGAGATATTGCCACCGCTCAGACTCAAAGACCCTCTTATAAGGAAACCAAGACTTCAGGCCTGGAGTTTAGAGGCTGATTTGGAGGGAGGTTCCATGTGATCCTCTCAAGGAAGAACCAGAGGCAGATGGATTCCTCAAGTGGAAAGAGGCAGCTCCAGGAGACCAAGGTCTTCATCTTGGAACTGCACCTCTGGGGGACCTTTCCTTCATCTCCAACCCATTGTGCCTCAGACGAAGCCAGCAGCTTCCTTAGGAAACCAGTTCTTGGTCGTTCTGTCAGCCTGGGTTTGGCGTGTACTCTGGGACACTGACAATTTTAAGGGCTGGGGAAACAGCAGGCTGCATGGAAGACGCACTCCTGCCTCATAAAACATACATTCTAGCAAGAAAAGCAGTACTCAGACCTTACTGACATTGGCATGACTGCTACAAATTAGAAGCAGGCAGCTCTCCCCCTACCTGTGATTTCCTCTTTCCACACTTTGAGTTACTCATGGGCAAGCATGGTCTGAAAATATTAAATGCAAAGTTCTCCAAGTAACTAATTCATAAGTTTAAAGTGACTTTTTTTACACTGTGTTATGACTGCTGTATTTTATTTTTAGTTAATGTTATCATTCTCCTCTTGGCCTAATTTGCAAATCAGACTTTGTCATAGGTGTGTTTATAGGGGAAGATGTCATATATAGAAGGCTCATTACTAGCCAGGGTTTCAAGCAACTACTGAAGCCCACTCCCTGTGGGTGTGAGACCCAGTGCAGTGCAAGTAGCTAGCAGTCATTGGATACTCACTGTCCACCAGGCACTATTGCCAGCACCATGGGACCTAAAACAGCCAAGCTGGCTAGATTCAAAGGTGAAGCCTAAAAACTGGAGTGCCTTTCCTCACCCCCATTGAGCGGCCCCATATTCTTTCAAATATATACCTTGAAAACATGTCTCTGCTTCTTTGCACATCTCTCCTTCTCGAGCAGTTCTCAAGGCTTGATGCTGCTTCTATGAAAACACATAGTGTATCTGCTCCCCCCCCCCCAGCTCCTCTGCAGTCCAGCCATCTATAACTCACACCTAGGATAGTACAACCCTGGTCTCCCTCTCCCATATCTGGTCTGCATGCCTTCTCCAGATGAACTTCCCAGGAAGGCTACTCCCCGCTCAACCTCTTACTCATGTATTAAACAGATTCTTATCCAAAGGTTAAAAAATCAGAGTGCACATTTCAAAAGAGAAAGTATTGTCGATTGCATCTCTTGCCAAAGGACAAAGCCCAGACTCGTCCACCTGGCATCCGGGCTTTTCCCCCAGAGTCCAGGTGTGCAAATTCATCTCCATCAGTTGCCCACTGCCTGCTTTCCCAAGTACAGCTCTCCATTCCCGGATCCTTGGTCACAGGGCCTTTACCCCATTTCCTGAAACATACCTTGTCCTCCATTTGTATTTATCAAAATTCTACCCATGCAAGGCCCAAATCTAATGTCATCTCTTCCGTGAGGCCTTTTGATGGAGTTGAGTGGAAGTGCTAAGGTAGTTGCTCCCATCACTGAG
The DNA here is from genome assembly GCF_034190915.1 of Cavia porcellus. Taxonomy (NCBI): domain Eukaryota; kingdom Metazoa; phylum Chordata; class Mammalia; order Rodentia; family Caviidae; genus Cavia; species Cavia porcellus. The sequence continues at coordinate 20,748,474 of NW_026947492.1, read as the reverse complement.
TTTGTCCTGAGAAACCTATGTACTGCACATGCACGAATGCTTGTGCCTCTGCTGCACACACGTGTGTACACTTGGAAATGCTACAGCCTGTATGTGCTTCCACCATTGGTGAACTTGGCTATGCTCCAGGAACTGTGCTAAATGATTCAGCCAGGTTGTCTCGTGTAATCATCACAATCATCTTATGGAAACAGGCATCACAATTTTATTCCCATATTACAGATGAGAGCAAAGAGGTTAGGTGAACTGCATAAATAAGGTCGCACAGATATAAGCAGCAAAAATCTCAGATCAAACTTTGACTGGACCCTATGTATGTAATATGCTACCATTCCTCAGGGGTCCATTGTCCTTTATGCACGAGTGTATCCCATTCTCCTCAGACAGCACTTGGAATCACAGTTTATTCCCAGCACCTGTCAGAGTCCAGAACATCTCCTAGACGTGTGGCAAATGCCAGTGGATGAATGAATGGAATCATTATTGTGTGTCCCGATAATTCTAAATCAGAATTGTCTAAATCGAGGCCTGAGAATCTATGTTAACAAACACCCCAGATGATTCTTATAACTGGACTAACATTCTAAACTAGTCCAGCCCCATCATTCTATCAATATAGAAACTGAGGCCCACCTGACTCAAGTGACTTGTGCTAAATTAGCAGTATCCACCTCCTACCCCTAAATCATCTCTTTATCGCCGACTCATCTGATTTTCAGCCTGGCTGTAAGACACAGTACTAACATTTGGCTGAAAACAAGCTCCTGTCTCCATCTGCCTTGGACCTTAAATTGGTTTTCCTGCCTCTTCTCTCTGAGATCTTTACTGATGGCCTCATCTCAGATAAGCAGAGCAGAGGACAGCCTCCGAGCAGCTGACCTAGAAACTCCAAACCACAGAAAGCTGTGTCTTTGACCCAAAAGTGCCTTGTTATTGGGTTTTGCTTAATGCAAACACATCATCATTGGAATCTCCTTCCTGCCTCTTCAGAGAGGAGCCATGTTGCCCAGCAACCAGTGTGTCAGTGACGTGTCAAAGCTGTTGATCAGTAAGGTTCTAGCTCTAACCTCTCCCGAAGCTCTGTTTGCCTGCCTGGTTTGCAAAACCATTGTCTACTGGCTTCTTAGCAGCTCAGTAACACATTAGAAAGAAAATAAGATTTAGAGCTAGACATGCCCGATTGATGTCCCATATACCATGTGCTAGCTGTGTGACCTTGAAAGTCATTTGCCCTCAACCTCCATTTCTTCATCCCTATCATGAAAAGAGCTTTATGCACAGCTGCTGGTTCCTCCTACTCCTGACCTGTATATCCCGTGTCTTATAACTTGAGGCGTGAGCTGGCCCTTAGAACTCAAATTCAGCCCAGTGAAGAGAACTGAGCTCTGTTTCCTGTTGGCCATTCTGTGTCATCAGTCTGGCTCACTGAGGCACAGAAGTAATCCGGACTCACAGAGAGGTTAGGAGGTGTTATTTTCCCAAAGATACTGCTCTTCGTCCACCTCAGCTCTGCTTTGATAATAAACGTCCCTTGCATACAGACAGACAGCAAGACTCTCTGGGAAATCCTCCAGAAACGCCATCCATATGTTTTTGAGTCATTTACACTGAACCCATCATAATATTGTTCTTTGAAGATCCATTTACATTTGTTCTAAAGGCTTATTTTAAAGCTTATGCAAATGAACTAGATTAAGGTTGCATTCTGGAAGCAGAAGCTGGAAAACGGGAAGTTCAATTTAAAGCTTGATGTAAATAGACTTTCACATGTGTTCTAAATCGCTCCCTTCTTAGCCCAAGTGTCCCCTGTTCAACCCCTTGGCACCCTCCACCCAGGGAGTTCTCCACCAGTGAAATGCTAATTGATGACAGTTAGGGGTAATGCATAAGGCAATGGAGTGAGAATCTAATTCTCCCTCTCTTAAGCAGCCTTATGGCACTGAATGAGTCACATGGTTTTCCTAGACTTCAGTTTCTTTATTTGGGACCCACCCAGGACCTCACTGATCCCCAAATGTCAGTTACATTGGAATTGCCTAATTATTAGTTAGGGTTCACTGGAGGGACGTAATTGATGTAAAATATTTGTATAATTATACAAGGGGTTTATTAGGTACACTTACAAGATCAGAAGGGTAAGAATTCCAATGGCCATCTGTGGAATCAAAGGTAGGAAAATCCAAATGATTATTGTGTACAGGAGAGTTAGAGAATCCAATAGCAATGGAAAGTCGAAGACCTGACAGCTCACTGTAGCCACCACTGATTACACTGTAATGGATGGATAACATTGAAGAATCCATGCTGGATACCAGACTGCACTGGAAGGCTTAAGTCATGAGAGACCAAGATCCAAAGGCAGTGATAAAAACCAGAGCTCCTCTGAAAAAACAAACAAATGAAAAACCACTTCCTCCTTCTTTTCTTTTTTCATTCTGTCCAAGTTACAAGCCTATTGGTTGGTGCCATCCACATCCAGGATGGGTCTCTTCCCCTCAGTGTCCAGCCTGTGTCAGTCACACACAAACACACCCAGAATATATGCCCCAATCAGCAGTCACACCCAAGAGGCAGATCCTAGACTACCCTGGCCTACTGATTTATTTTATTTTTAATTAATTTTACTGGTACACTTTTTATATTCATAATGATCACATTCATCACAGGGAATTTGTACCTGTACACAATATAGTTTGATTCTTTTTTTCCCACATTCCCCTCCGCTCCCTTCAATCCTTCTTCCCCTCTCCATTTACAGAGGATGTGTTTCCATATTTTTCCTCCTGTTCTCTTTTTTCCTTTTCCCTTTCTTTCCTTTCCTTCCCCCCTCCCTCGTTTCCCCTTCCTATTTGAACATTTTCTTCCCACTTCCCAATATCTATAAAGGAAAATGCCCTACTGATGTATATAACACTCACCATAAAGCCCTGGAATCTGAATTATTCACATGTTCCCTGCTAGTAAGGACCTCTCCTCTCCACCCAGGGTTCTAGGATTTATTGCTAACTGTTCCTTTTCAGCCCCTATTTCTGTACTTGCCTCTACAAAAAGTTTCATTGCCTAGGGCCCCCATTTGGGCTGTTCTATGTTTTTGAAGAATCCCAGTGAACGTGCTGAACCATGGTTTGGTGAAATAAGCCACCCCTTGCTATCCTCAGCACTCTGTGATGAAATGCTTGAAGTATGAATAACAGAGCCCCGGGGAGAGGCACTGTACTTGCCTTATAGAATCACGAGCTGAACTGATGAAAAGACAACAACACAAAGAGAATGTAAAGACCACAGAGACTGCATCACAAACATGCTTATCAATGTCTGTATGCGTGCCTAGCTAGTGGATGAATAACTGTAGGGATCTGCCTTAGAACCTGGATGTGTGCTCCAAAGAGCTTGAAAACATGCAAATGGGAAGGAAAAGGTACAGTTTAAACAAAGAAACTGGAAAAAAGACAAGAGACTCATGCATAGGAGAGGACACTCTGTCTTTGACCTGAATTGCTTTCTCCTGCTGTGAAGAGTCGGCCCATGTTACATAATGCTGGGCGCTGGGTTTCCATCCAGGTCTTGCAGAAATGAGCACCTCGTGATGAAACGCTTTCCCTGGCCTGCCACTCAGCCTAGTCTCATGCAGAAGAAAGCACTGTCTGATGATATTTCCAAGAGCCTTGTCACTCTTTGTACCTTGAGGGACACTGGTGGAACAGTGTACATCTTCTGCTTGGTGAGTCTGGCTTTCTCCAAGAAGCATGGCCTCATGTCTTTGGAGGTCTAGCAAGGGTTACCCACCATGCTCCCAATAAGAAGAGGATGAATCTAAAGTGATGCATTTGTCTGAGCTCAATCCTTTTCTGTGCTCTATACACCTAAGGGCTGCTCTGCCACCAGCTCCTTCCCAGAGCCTCAGTCAGGCTGAAGGAATGTCATCTTGCTAGTTTTCCCTCCCGAGATGAAAGAGGATGCTGGGAGAGAGTAAAGCTTTACCCCAGGAATACATCTCCAAGACAAGCAACAGTGCTTCTGGGGAGGGGGGGAATCTGTGAGCTGGGGGTCCTGTGACCCTCCCAAGCAGCAGAACCACAGGCCTGGTGTATCCAGACAGACTTCTCTCCAGACAAATTCCAGACTTCTGCAGCACCAAGAGAGAATGCATGCCATCTCCACTGAGTTTAGCCATGGAGCCCTTTAATTCCTTTCAGTCCTATTTCTAAAGCCGTATTTTATACTGTTGCTTCCAGTCAGCCCCATCTGCATTTTCTTCCATTAATCACAGCAGAACTCCCCACTGTAGCCTTCATTACCTGCTCAAAATGAATGTGGAGAGAAAACATAATTAGATGCCACTTTAAAAAAATAGTATCTTGAAAACAAAGCAATGAGTTAAATAAAAAAAATAAAAAAAAAAAAAAGAGGGGAAAGGGAAAACACATACAGTCTGAACTAATGGACCAAATTACCACAGGTGAAGCTGGATTTTAAATCAGCTTTTCTTCCTTTCTCTCTTTCTCTGCCCCCTGTCCCCTACCCCTCCAGTGAATCATGACAAATCTAGAGACCGGCTGGATGGATGATTAGATTTCTTCCTCTCTGCAGAAACAATGAAATATTTCTATAATATTAAACCCGTCAAACTGATCAAAGTGCAGTGTCAAAATTCTAAGTGCTCCTTCTTGTCCAATACCCTCAGTTCTGGCAAAACGGAGCACGTTTTCTTTACTGGGCAAAACTCCCTGAGGTTTTAAACATCTGACGCCTGTTGCCTGATGCACAGTTTGCCGTAGGTGTCTGCCACAATCAGCGCTGGTGGCAGGAGCACTCACTGCAGGCTGGGTCACCTGCCAGCCCCCCACACACCTTTCAATGTTTCTTCTCCACATCTGTTTGAACCGCAAACAATGCTAGCGTTGTCATATAAGACAACTGAGCCAGGTGAGGAGAAGGCTTCAGGAAGAATATAGCCAGCCCTGGTGTCGTGGTTTATGTCTGTGGCCCCCAGGCCTCATGCGTTTACACTGTGCATTTGTGATTGGTTCATTGTCTAGTGCTTGGATTGATGGCATCAGTGCTACACCCGCATAGGAGTGGAGCCAGCATACAATGTAATGGCAGAAAGAAGGTGTGTCTCTCTCTCTTGCCTGTTTCCGCCTTCTGTTTGCAGCTGCCATGAACTGCGGCCCCGCCATGCCACCCTGCCCTGGAGCCAACTGAGTATGGATTGAAACCTCCAAAAACTGTAAGAAATAAACCTTTCGTTTCCCGACCTTGGGCATCAGGTATTTTGTCTCAGTGACGAGTAAAAAGTAACTAAGATACCCACTCAGCCTGTACTACCTGCAACTGGCCCAGCATCGGTACAACTTCACAGCTACCCCATCTACCCAAGGACATAATGCCTTGGATCCTCAGTTTTCCTTCATAAAATCACAGTCATCTACTAATGCTGCCCCCCCATACATGGCCATGTGACTGAAGACAAGGCAGTGTATGGAGAAGCCCCATGATCAAGCCAAAGCAAGGTCAAATCAGTATGATATACATCTCGTCTAAAATGAGGCAAGCAGATCACCTGCAGAAGTCAGGGAATTCACAGTGGGGGAATCCGCATTTTCAGCGGTAATGTTGGAAAGTGTTCTGCTTGGGAGTTCAGCTTCTGGATTTCTTTGAGTTTCCATGCTGATACTTTGGAATAATGTGCCTTTGAACAATGTACTTAATCTTTTTGAAACTGGTTTCTTCATTTGTGCAGTGGAGGTGATACATGCTTGCCTTTTGAGATTGTTGCAGTTATAATGAGAAATGAAATACATATTTGAGCAACTGGAACACAGTAGGCACTCAATAAATAATAGCTTCATCACTGAAAGTGCTTTTTATTTTTAACATTGTCTGGAAGAAAAGGAAATAAGAAGCCCCTCACCTGAGAGGTCTCATCTGTGCAGCCTGGCGTTGTTTTTCATAAACCATTTTCTCAAGTAACCATCTCTGTAATGCAGCTGTGAGCCTCTCTCTGTCTGTCTGTCTATCTCTCTCTCTCTTTCCCCTCTCTCAATGTCTTTTACCTTCTCTGCCTAAGACCTTCTAGGGCTGAAATAGAAAAGAATATTTCTGGGAAGGGAAAAAGATAGAAGGAGCCAAAAATGGGGCAGCTACATTAACTTCATTCTTTAACAAATGAGAAACAAGCTCCAGATTTACAGATTAAGTGCTATTAATTACCACCCGGCAAATATTGAACCGCAATGTTGAACTCTTAGGAAAAAAATCACCAGAAACTCAGGCTGAATAATAAAGGGCTCCATTAGTGCTCTGTGCAAAGCTGGCATCAGATGTGACCCCTCTGTGACATCAGGCATCTCAGTGAGGCAGAGGTAGGTCACCACAGGGGAGCCTCAGTCCACTTTCATCTGCTGCCCATTTCTGGGAATCTGGGGATGACGAGGGGCAGTATGAGCTCACCTGGGTGTGTGTACCCCAAAGGCCCTGCTCTGTCACCTCTCCTAGTACTTCAGGACCTCAAAGGCTACCTGTGCAATCACAGGATGCTCGTAGGGGCTGAGCACTACTTGTCCCCACTCTGTCCTCACTGTGGTCAGTGCCCTTTCTGTGCTTTGGACCTAGAGGCTGTCAGCTCATAGCTTGCCCTGCACATGCATCTCCACGCCCTTTCCTCACACCCAGGCCCTAGCCTAACACACTGACAGCCACCACTCTCTCAAAGGCTGGCCACATAAGGGGACATTTTCACTTTCTCCTTGATAAGCTCATCACCCTGAGCACCCTCTAAGCTGATTTTACTGAATCTGCATTACAAAATTGCTGAAAGAAGCAACTGAAAAACCTAGAATTTAAGAAAACTAGCCTGGCGTGGTGGTGCTCTCTTGTAATCCCAGCACTTGGGGAGGCTGAGGCAGGTGGATCACTGCAGATTTGAGACCAGCCTGGGCTACAAAGTGAGCCCAAGGCCAACCTCAATGGCATAGCAAGACCCTTTGACTCAAAAAGACAAAAAAAGAGAAAACCTTAGCATTGCCCCCACTTCCATAAAAGCATTTCTGAAGATAATGTTTTCTGATATAACAAACTGCTGGTCCCACGATGACTCAGTGGTGGCTTTCTTTGCCCCACTCAATGATGAATACTGGAGGGCACAGCCTTGTGTTTGGATGACACTGCACAGGGTACTGGAAGGACTTTGGAGGGAGGATGGGATCCAAACAGTCTCTGTCCCATAGAAACACGCATGGCCTTTAATCCTGTCCCATGTCGGTTTTCTCATCTGTGAAATCAACCAGCTGACACAGACCAGGCTTCCTCAGCCCCGGCACTGTTGACATGAGCATACTCTGCAGTGACCTAGGCATTGCAGGATCTTCAGTGGCAGCCCTGGCCTCCACCCCTGGATCCCAGTAGCAGAGCTCCCATCCCTCTACCCCTTTGTGACAATCAAAACATCCCTCACATTGTCGGTGCACTCACAGTGGTGGGGAGGGGGCAAAATCATCCCAAACTGAGAATCAGTGACTTGTCCCGGAGACCCCAGTTCTTAGGGGTATTTGGTTAGAAAATGCCAAGTGGACCCCAAACAGCGTGGGTTGAGATAACACATAAATGTAAGCACTGGCTCGAATCCCAGCTCTGGCATTTACTGGCCAAATTTTGTCACTTCTCTGAGTCTCAGTTTGCTTATCTGCAAAACAAAGATGATGGCACCTATTTCATTGAGTTTATTGGAGGATTAAATGAGAAAGTATGTATAAAACTTCTGGCACAAAGTATATTATCCCATATATGATGCAATTATTGCTATAACTAGAATTGAAAGTAAACCAGACCATCTGCTCTCTCGTGAGAATCCCTCGTGAGACCACATCTGCACCATGCTAGGTAGCCAGCAGCAATCACTATGCAAAGAAAGAAACCAATGTATGGATGAAACATCCACTTTTTGCTGGATAGTATGCTAGAGAGTTTCATCAACGTTCTCAATCTAATTTGGGGCTCATTTAAGAACTGATAAATGTAGCCATCACTGACCACCCGAGTCAGAGCCCTGCAGACTGCTCAGAAGTCAGGGTCTGTAAATCTGCGTATTTATTTTGAACCTTCGGTATCAGGAATCATTCCTCATACTTTTGCCATTAAATTGAGATTATCCATTCATCTGATACGCATGATAAACGCTGTATACCAAAAGGGAAACAATAGGGAAGTAATTTTTAGCTGGATTTGTTCCCTCACAATGAGTTCCTGTCTTCGCTTTGATTCGGTTCTGCCTAAAGGGCAATTGACTTCAGTTCATACAGAAAGAGACAAGGAAATAATATCCGTCCTTAAACCTAAGTTACAAGTTTCGATTTCTGCTTCTCTCATTTCCCATTTTCCAGGACCTGACAGCTGCCTGTTACCTCCAAAGCTTCCTTCTCCAATAAGCCCCAGTTCCCCAGTGCACATTACTGAGATCACGTCTCTGCTCTGGCCTGCCCCAAGAGAGGTTTTATTCTTCAGTAGAAGTATTGATCTGTCGCCAGTTACAGGCCTGGTTTCTATATTAAGTGTCAACACAGAGTTGGTGGAGGAGGCAAGGTTGGGGGCCAGCAGGAAGTCTCCTGTCCTCTGCCTGGTTGGCTGCCCCTCGAGTCTGTATCACTTTGTGGTCTCAGTGACGTTTCTCTGGGCTTGTTCTTCTCCCTGGCATTGCTATTCTTCCCTTCTTTCTAGGCAACCTTGGCTTGGCAGTAATACCCAGCTAATAGCACAGCCTGCCTACTCACCATCAGCCTCTTTCCCATGTTTGCTCAGGTCTCTTTCATTGGAGCATGGGATGCAGCTTTTTCTAAGAGGTGTCATCAAAGGCCACACCTAGAAATGCGTAGAACTGGGTTTGCACATACCCACCTTGCACCATGTCCCAGCATGCAGTGCTGTGCCCCGCAGGAGCCAGCCCACCTTCTTTTCCAAAGAAGGCTTACTGTCTGATTGTAAGCCTCCCTGCTGCAGATGCGAGGATTGCTCCTTGGCATTGCACATTGGCCCTGCTATAGACCCTAAAAAGCGAGCTTTTTATCTTGAAAGCCTAGGGAATTGGGGAAAGGTGCAGAGAGAAACCTATGTTCTTTGTGCCTACCAATTGGTTTTCTTTAGTGCAATGCTTCTCAAATTTGGGTGGTCAAACAAATTGCATGCAGATTTTGTTAAAATGCAGATGCTGAGTCAGTAGGACCAGAGTGGGGCCCCCAGTGGACCCCACACTTTGAGAAACTGACTCTGATTTCTTCCTGGCTGCATTCTACCACCTGTGAAGTCATTGGTCTGTCACTCTGAGCCCCCAGCAGGGTCAGAATGCCCTGGCATCCCTGTACCATCTTGGCAAAGCAGCTGTCTGCTGGTTTATTTATTCTCTCCCATCATCATAAGGGGAAGAGAATACAGAGACATGACACATCTTGTTTACAGCAAGCCTTGGAAAAGTTAAAAGTGCAAGTTAAAAAAAATTATAGCAGCAGTCCCTTAGAATCACACATATCAGGGAAAAAAGGGCTAAGAGAAATTCATAAAATATTAAATGACACTGTGTCAAGACACAGATAGGGGCAGAACAGTAATTAAAGTAAACAGCACATCAAAATCCTGGCTAAAACCGTTATTTAAATTGAAAGTAAATGCAGACACTGATCATGTAGCCTTGTATAAATGTGTTTCCAAGAGCCTTTTAAGAATATTAATGATTATGGAACTATAATGGCTGAATATCAATGATCGTTTGTACAGCAAATGACAGTTCAGAGGGTGAAGAAAAGAATCCATATCTTTCCAAAGATGTAAACTGGTTCATCTTCCCAGAATACTGCATCCCTCCAGAGGCCAGGGGAGAGTAGGAGGATGAAGAAGGCATCCTGATCCCAGGATGCAGCTTCCTGATGCTCTATGGGATGAGAGGCCATTCAAAGAAGGTACCTTAATCATGACTGTGGTCCTCTCCCTCCTCCCCCTCCCCCTCCTCCTCCTCCTTATCTAAGTCACCTGCTGACTCCACTTGTGTTCACTGGCTCCAACCAAATGCCAGGCTCTTGTGGGTTGTCACATCTCTAAAGATATTTCTCCATCTTGCTTTAAACATTCTGAAAAGTTCAGCCCAAAAGTGAAACTATAATGCATCATCAGGTCTGACTTTTCCACAAAGATACTAGAATTTATTCACCAGAATTGCAAGGTTGCACTCTTACTTTCGAGGTGAAATGCTCAAAATATCACCAGAGCCTGGGGCTCGTTGCTTCGGCAGTCACAATGGAACCGTCTTCTCCCTTTGCCACCACCTTGCACGCAGTCTTTTGTAGCACCTGTGAGTGCAATAGGTAAGTGCGTGGCTTGGTGTGCAAAACACACCCAGGAAGCATTGTTCTTTAATGTAGAGTCTAGCCTCCTGCTACCTTCCTGTTTGCTTCATTGTCTAGAGGGAGCCACAGGAGTGGCTCTCTTTTCTGCTCAACAACGTCCAGAGGTCAGATCTTAAGACTCTCCTTGGCAAAATCTGCATCTCAGCCTTACAAGCTCACCATTCTCAGAGTGTCTTCCGCCATCCCCAGGGACAGTGCTTGTTCGAAGATGCACTGCAGATCAATGCAGACCAGGAATGCAAGGGAAATATTTACTCTCTCATTGCATTTGTCTTTACCTACCACCTTCCTGGAGTGACAAGAGTGCTGGATGGGCTGTTTTGAAACCTTTTGGTCTTCTGTTGATTAGTAGAAAATACCCACCCTGTCCAGCCATCCAGAGCTCCAGAGAATGAGTAATAGCCTGGCTAGCATAAAGCATCATTTGCTTTCTCTCGTGCACTTCTCTTTTCTCAGGGGACCTCGTGGCTATTTCGTTACAAGATTTGGACATTTCTGCATATTTGGCTTCTTGTGCACTCCCTGATCCGTATTACACTATTATAAATGATGATGCTAATACTTTCTGATTAATTTTTCTATTGTGGTAGCTCTTAGTTATAATTCCTTCTTCTCAAATCTGAGGTCCAGATTGCCATTCCTGTAGGAATCCTTAGACTTCTAATGGAGCAGATTATACAGGCCCCAGGCAGGGCAGCAAGGAGAGGAGATTAATGAGACTCCCGTCCCCTTTGCTGGAAACCAGCAGCGCGGTGCTTGCGGCTCCTCCCTCTTTTCAGTGATTTTATCCACCTTCTGGCAGCTCCTTCTCCTCACTGCTGGGGGCACAGTCCTCAGTTGCTTCCTCAAAGAGTTGCCTCCATCAAAGTCGCCACTGTTTCCAGCTTCTTTCTCTCACAATCCTTTTTGTTCTTTGCTTTTGATCCAGCATATGCTGGGGGGGCAGGCTCTTGTCTTTCAGCTTGTGAATAAATGGGAGTGCTTAGGAAACCAACGCCAGCCAAGCATGATTAGTTTCCTGTTCTCCTCTAACTGGGAGCTAGAGGGTTGAATAGCTCGGGACTCCTGCGTGGTTTCCTTGGAGTCATCAAGCGTGGTGAGAAGGCCGCAGCTTGGAAGTACAAAGACCTAAGTGCTGACTCTGGCCCTATAGGGGAAACGAAATTCCTGACCTACTGTATGTCCGGTATGAGTTTGTGTTCTCTAAAATCGAAGAATGAATTTTAGGAACGGGGGTTAAGAGCAGTAACATTTATTGAGACAAAGAAAGCTTCTGTCTGAGAGAGATAGAAGGGGTTCCAAGTGGGTTGCCAAAGAGTCTGTCTTTTCTAGGGATTTTATAGAGTAAAACCATGAGGTGAGGCAGGTCTAAGGTGGAGAAAACTGGGAACTCACAAGGTAGATGGGCATGAGGAGGGACAGAGCTACAGTCAACCAATAAATTTAAGCTTCAGGGAAAATTGACCAAATCAGGGACAAATGGGGAAGCGAGTCATGTAGCAAACAAGCATTCTTTAAGGAGCAGCGGCTCTTTCCCTAGAGGGTTGGGATGATGACTCCTGGCTTCTCAAGGTGATCCATGCCTAATCCCTAATGTTTATATTAGGGTGCGGTTGCATTTGTTTTGCTTCTGTCTTGAGATCTGGCCCACAGCAAGAGGTGTGTGTCTCCTTCAAGGTCATCAGACATCTGGTCCTCTGTGCCAGCTTCTTCGAGAGCCTAGACCTAACTACATAGAATATTCCTAACCAGCTCAGCTGCAACAGTTCCTACAACAAAACAGATTCACCAGAACTCTCTTTCTATACCTGTTCTTTCAATAGCCACTGTGCTGTCAGGCGCAGATGTAATCTGTGACCTCGAGATGGTTTCAGAAATGAAAAGCCATGCAAACTGGCAGCGCAAGTCCAGCAAAGAGAAGGCTTTGCACAGGATGTGACGTGGGTGGAGTCTTGAAGGACTGCTTAAGCTCTGGTCAGTTACCAACCATGGACACAGCGGGGTGGGCAGCAGGAGAGGGTCATCTGCACCCTGAGCAAAAAAGCAAAAGGCATGAAAGGGTGTGGTTCAGTTTGGGCTGTAAATCATCTGGTCTGGCAGGAGCCCAGAGCTTGGGGAGAAATGGCTATGGAGGTGGCGAGGGAGCTCAGTACGTTCGGCAAACAATTCCGAGAAGTTGGCAAATGGAGAAACGCAGACTGATGGGTTTGTGGGGCAAGAACTCTCCCAGGAGATGAAGAGAGCCGCCTGAAGGGGAACCTGGAGTCAAGGAGATGAGTTGGAAAAGCAAAACACATGCCCAACACTCCAGATCGTGCACTGGTGGTTTTGGTGCTAGCCCCAGCTATGCTGTCCTGTGTGATGTGTGCCCACAAGAACCCCAGGCTCCCCCAACACAGTCCAGCACCAGCCTCTCAGATGTCACAATTAAAAACGTCTCTTGGACAACCACAAGTACCCCCTAAGCAGAGTGAACCCCTCGTTGGAAGCTCTGGCCTAAGCAAAGCTTTGAAGACTGGATATGACAAAGAAGATGAATCAGGCAAAGAGGAACTCTTGGCTGACCAGGTGGGTGGCAAGAGAAGACAGCGACTGGACAGCTCCCTGGCTTTTGGTCCATAGCTAGATGTGCTGGTGATGCACAGATGGCAGGAAGAGAGAATGAGGTGAGACTTGGAGATGTTTGGGGTCCTCACACTTCAGGGGCCTGCAGGTCCCCAGTGGAAAGGCCCACACGTCACAGACAAGGGCCGGATGCAGACACAGATGCAAAAGTCTTTAGGCAGGAGGAGTCCATGCTCAGGAAAGCAGTCTAGAGTAAGGAAGTGCCGCGATGGAACCCAGAACATCAACATTAAGCCTCTTGGGAGAAGAAAGTAGGTCGGGACAGGCACTTGCAGAGGAATGACAACCAGGAGGAAGGCGGTCCAGAAAGACTGAAAGACAAGTCCCCAAAGAATGAGGCGAATGTTATAAAAATGTCAAGGAAGGGCAGGACAGAGGCGCATAAAGGTTTGGTGATGCTTAACAGCACCAGATAAGCAGGCATGCCATGTGATTATTAGCAATTAACAGTGGTGATTAGGTCTCCCTCCCCGGAGCTTCTGACTGCAGCAACCTCCCAAGCTCATCAAATAGCAAAAAACGTGCTCTGGGCCTGGAAGGCTGGCATTTCCCCTACCCAGGGGAGTAAATGCCCTGGGTCCCATCAGTCCCTGTGGTACTCCCAGTCACACATGTGAGGGCTCCCTGCCAGCCACCTCTGTGCCCAGCAGCAAAACACCAGAGAACTCACTCCCACCTCCCTGTCAGCCCCGCTGTTTACAGTGGCGGTCCCTGGCAGGTTAAGGTTAATCACTGCCTGGTGTCATGGTAGAGAAGCACCTGTTGACCCATTGATTTCCTTCTGTCACTTTGGGAGACTTTCGCTGTGGCCAAGATGGTGAAACGGCCCCAGTTTTGACTGTCTTTCCTGAATCATGTCCCTGAAGGACCCTGGCTGACTCTTCTGCCCCCAGTACAGGGAATACGCATACAAGGCAAGTGTCCTGTCCCTGAGCTACGCCCCCTACTGACACACTGTACCCCTCACGTTGTGCCCAGTGGCTCGATTGCCTTTGTCCTTCTGCTGTACAGGATGTATCAGGAAGCACAGAGGCAGCGTCGTCCCGCTCCTCTCAGAGGTACTCAACAGGGCGGAAACACAGGAGTGAGGCTCACAGTTGGGGGAGGCCCACTTGAAACGCTTCCCTCTTGTGTCATCTCTGGATTCTGGGGACCTGGGGCTTCAGATCCCCATCTTCTACCTGCAAGTGTCCCTGCCAGGGACCACATCAGATCGATCACTGGGGCCCGGCTGTGTCTCTGTGCTCACCTCCACACTAGAAGTTTCTAGTTCGGTCCTTTTGTCCTCACGGTGATGTTTCAGAAGCAATTGGGAAAATGGATCAAGCTAAGTCAAATCTGATTTTCTTGGGGAAGAAAATCGAATTCTCCACTTGGGGAGGCAGACAGAGATTAGAAGAAAGAGGACCATAAAATCAGCTCACCCAGGTGGGATGGCCGTGAGCAGCAGAGGGAGGGGGCTGGGGCAGCAGGAAAATACCAACCAGCAGGACCTGGGAAAGCCTCAGCAGCGCTGAGCCTTTCTCAGCCCTCAGGCCTCTTGATTTACTGTGCGTGTCCAGCTTGGCCTTTGAAGGAGCTGCCCCAGCAGCCGCCCCTCTTGCACAAGGACCCGAAAGCACTCACACATTTGCTGTTTTGCTCAGTCACATTGCATCCGAATATTGATTAGTTTTTATGTGTCAAGGCCTGTGTTAGGCCCTGGGACTTCAGTCCTAAGGTGTCTACCCCTTTAAGGTGGGGGAGATAGGCATGTCTAAATTAGCCAGGATGGGCTATGCTGAGACCTGTGATAGCAGTCAATGCCAGAGGACAGGGTGCTTAAAGGAAAGAAATCGATGACCCCATAATAATAGCAGGTAAAACCTTTCCCTAACAGGGCATCTGAGCCAGGTCTTGAGGAGTGAGTAAGAGTTTTCCAGGAAGAAAATGGAAAAAGAACATTACAGGAATAGCATAAACAAAGGTGCAGAGGGAACAGAATACACCACACAGAGAAATGGTGTGAGGTTCAAGATGGCTGTATTAGGAGATAGGATTGATACGATGGGAAAGAAAGGCTAGAAAGGGAGGCTGAAGCCATTTATAAAGAGACATCTTGAAAGCATATTTTTCATAAAGCTAAGAGAAGCTCCCAAGGAAGCCCTGGAGAAACAGGGAAATTTTTGAGAGAAAATTGTAGAACACTTCTCAGATATCTGTCATAGGTCAGTGGGGGATTTCTTACTTTACGGCTGCCCCGGATCGCTGACGATCAGAGCAGTAAGAAACAAGAATTTACTTCTGTGGTTGTCAGATGGTAGTGTCAGTGCAGTAGTGTCTCAGGGTTCCGAGGAAGGGCATTGGGACACACGCAGGGTGTTAGGAGTTAGGCTAGGGAGGACTTTCCCACCATGATCAGAGCATCTCCATTCGTATCTTTATAGGTTGGCTTTGGTTCATTCAACAAGCATTTAATGGGCCCATGAGGTCTGTGAGTTGTGATTTCACTTGAAAACTTTCACTGCTGAAAGAGGTGAGGGTCTCAATTACTGATAAAGACCAACCACTGGACTCTGTGAAATAAAACAACTTGGCCAAAGTCCTGCAGGGAGAGGGGCCAGACCCAGACTCCTCATCCATGTTTTTTTTTTATTTGTTTGGGGTTTTTTTGTTTGTTTTGTTTTGTTTTTGCTCCTGGCCCTTCCTTTGTACAGGCTGGACTGGGGTACAGGGAGCTATCACCTTGCCCTCCAGCAACCCTTCGGCAAGGACAGGACAGGTGCTCCCCTCACAGCAAAATAGTGGGCCATGTCACACCACCTTGTGCAAGCACAGGCAGCCTCTGCACAGAGATGACCTGAGGAAGGCAGCAAAGCATCGGATACGCATCTGCACACGCAGAAGCACACGGGAAGCCGGCCAGCTTGCGGGCAAGCGGGAGCAGACTGGGAGGCAGGACGGCGTTTTCACTCATGGAGAGACAACAAGATGCATAGGTGTGTTGAAAAGAAGGGAAAAACAGTAGCACGGGCAGGCATTAGCACAGTTTCCAAACCATGACAGCTTCCTTTGTGCTCTGAGTCAGCCAGACAAGCCATTAATGCACAGGGCACTGAAATGAACCCTTTTGTTTTGCTTTGATCGCTTCTGATAGCGCACTCTGCCTGAGATATCATAGCTTTGATCTCTCGGCACTGATGTTAAGTCTCTGGACCTCAGTAGCATCTCCTTGAGATTTATTCCTCCTGACATCGCTGGCTCCGCACTGTCCTCTCCTGCACATATCACACCGAGCCACGTGTCCTTCTGCCCTGCTGCCTCAGTGGTTACCCACGGGCTTAGGAAATAGCCCGCGTGTCCTCCATCTCCCGGACTCTCTGCACCCAGTACCCACATTGGTTAAAGCCTAGTAACATGGAAAGCCCATTAAGCAAGCTCTCGACGCCAGGCCCCTGAGTCCTGATGCGGTCACCCTAAGTGAACGCAGGCTGTCTCTCGCCTCTCTGAATCTGTCTCTTCACCTGACAAGTGGAAATGCACAGAGCTCCTTTAGCACCCAGCACCCTGCCTGAGACAGAAGGAAGGCACAATAACTACTTATGAAATGAGGATGCATGAGGATGCAGGACAGTCACCTGAGTGAGCTGTGGTTTTCGGTCTTCCTTCTTCTAACACTCGTTCAAAGTAGAGTAAGCACTCTTGGCACTTAAGCAGGTCTCAGTCTTGCTTCCCAGGCTCACCACCCCAATAACGGCTCTCAGGAATCCAGAATAGAGGGCAAACTCAGGAATGAAAGCCGATAAAGTACACACCTGGGTTCAGTCTTGCCATGACACAGCTAGCTACAGAGCAGCTGGAGAGACTTCTCCGGCCCTCAGGCTCAGAAAGGTTGCACTTCAGCTGGAAATGCATGGAGCCCACCCATCTCCTCGGCAGCCCCTCCCAGATCCTGCCAGGATTTTCAGAGAGGGCTGATAGGGAGTGACGTGGCTCAGAACCTCCGGGGTGTCCATCTGCTAGCCTACTCACTCCGCATCTTGTCCATTAAAGGAATGAGCTGTGACAATAAGCTGCCACGTATGTGTGTGGGTGCACATGGGTTTGTGTGTATGTTTATTCAAGGGCCCCAGCTTATGGTCATGAGTTAGTATATTACAGCACTGTTTAAAGTAAAGGGGGAAAAGATGATCCAGTCTCAAGGAGACAGGAATTATAAATAGAAACCCATCTTTCGCATGCCGTGGCAGAGCCGTGAGGCCAGTCAAGGTAGAGTAAAGTCCTCAGTAAAACGCTTGTGTTGATAAAGAGGCAAAAAAGAGAAAGCCTCAGCATTTCTCCTTCCGTCATGCGTGACCATGGATCTGCTTACACTTCCTTTAATCCTCACAGAGCTTTAGGAAAGCAATCAGATCATCAGTCTAGTTTGCTGCAATTGTGTTCTTGAATAGAAGAAAATTCCCAGGAGCCCTAAATGGAGAGAAAACAAGGATGTTTTTACTCTCTGGAAGTATTTTGAGTATTTTGATAATTGTTGGGTTTGTTTCCTAAGTTCCAAGTCCCAACAGGCGTTGGCAGGTTTCTTTCTTCTTTCTTTTCCTCTTCTGTATCACGTCATTTACGTAACTCAGCAAAAATTTATTATGCATTACCATGTGATCCTAGAATAGACGCTAAGAATATAAATGGATGCGACATAGCCACTAGTCTCAAAAAGCTGATCATAGAGAGGAGTAAAAACTATTGTTTGCTTTAGTTGAGATGCACAAGGGCCTGCAGTTTCAAAAGCATGGGGCGAAGGGTCTGGGAAATGCTTTCCTCCCGCCAAGGCAAGTGGGAGGTAAATGTAGGTCTCAACTGCTTCCAGATGCCACTGGGCAAATGCATCAGAGGCAAGTTTTAAAAATTGCTATCTCTTTGCGCCAGAGTGGCAAGAAACAGAGCATATCTGCTCCCTCCTTTGGTTAATTTTGCTGGATCTTTCTCCATATCTCTAACCAACACAGTGTTCTCTGCTTCTACTCTGTTCCTTTCCTTCCATTCCAATCCATTCCACAAGCATTGCTTAGGCCAGGGTCAGGTGTGCCAGTCTTTGCGGTGAGGGCTACTGGGAAGGCCAGCTCTGTTCAGAGTACCTGCTACATGACCGTGCTTCAGGCTCCTAGATAAATAGATGCCTAGGACAGAGTAGACACAAATGGCTCAGGACCACAAAGAAGCCTTTTGACTGTAAACTGTCATCTCCCATAGCTCTTCTAAGTCAGATCAGGGCTCTTCACATGATCTTTCCAAAGCACGCTGCCAACCTGTCCCCCCCCCAGGGGACAGACACTAGCCCAAAGGGCAGCGGGCTTTCCAATGCACTTCTCACTACTCTGCAAAGTATCCAAAGAAAGCCTCATGCTTCAGTCCTGTGTTTGTCCTCCTGTGCAAAAGACTCCTCCGTTTGCCTAAGAAGCACCTACGGCAGGCGTGTGTTGTGCTTTTAAATGTCTTGTGTACATTTTTCACTTTGTGGGTCACGTGGTCATTGTGGAAACTGTGAATGACTACCCTCAGCCTCTTCCCATTCCAAATTAATGATGTTCCTCCAAAGGTAGTGAGTGGCAGGATTCACAACCGAGTCAATCTGGACTCAAAGTTTCTTCCAAATCGCCATGATGCTTCTCGTTCAGTCTGGCTCAGAAAGCACCTTGGCTCCAGGCTCAAACCGTTCTCATTTCACAGCCCCCTCCCTTGCCAGCTCTGCTGGTGCCCAATTAGCTTTTCCTTAGGAACCCTAATTTCTCTATTTTCTCTCAGGCTTATGGCGTAGACCCTTCTCCTAGACCTTTGCCTCCCCTGCCTTTTTGGCATGTGCTACCACACACTTCAGGTCTTCTCTTCCTTTTCTGATGGTTTCTCTTGTCCACGTTCCCTCCCTACCTGCCTCACCTTCTCTTAGGTCTTTTTAATTTCTGTCCTCCAGCATCCATCCCATGTCCCTGGCCCCGCCACCTGCCAACCCCTTTCTCTACCATCAAGGTGATCACACAGGTTTTGCCCAGGACTTGCTGGCCTGTGTCCATTATCGTCCAAGCATAGTTACTGCTGATCCCTCGTTGCCTCTCAGGGTCTCTGTGGGTGATGAATGTCTTCACCTGCGCTGATGAGAGAGAGAACTCTATTTTAAACCCTAGGAATCTAAGTGAGAAACAACTTGCAGTTGTCACAATTGTTTATCCATCTAATGCTTTAATATCTATATACACTCTGCAATCCACCATATCTCCTCTGGGTCTCATGTTTAACTACAGTCAAAAATCTTTCTTGGATGATGTGGGGCCACAGTGTTATTTAGAATTTGGTGTCACTATAGAGCCAGATCGATACAGTCCCACCATACCATCACCTATGCCTCCTTCATGCAAATTCCATCGAGCAGACCAGTGGGAGACAAAGTAATTCCAGTCACATGGGGTCAAAATCCATATGCTCAGCAACTATTTACTGGGCACCTATTGCGTACCTGCTATTAGCATCTACTGCTCTGAGCGTGAAAGATACAGTAGTGGACAAACAATAAACTGACCGCCCTCAAGGAACCTATATTCTAAATGAAAGGAGAAGAGCCAGGCACTGTGGTCCACAGTTATAGTTCCAGCTATTGAGAAGGCTGAGACAGGAAGATCATTTGAACCAGGGGTCCAAGATCAGCCGAAGCAACATAGTGAAAATCTGTTGCAAAAAAGATTTTTCAGATGATATATTCAATGAATAAATAAGGAAAATAAACTCAATGAATAAATAAAAAGGAAAGCAGGAAGAGAAAATAGAAAGGACCAAGGTCCTGAGGAGAAGTCTTCTTAGTGAGTTTGAGAAGACCTAGGAACATCACTGTCAAAGCCAAATGCATAGAGGAAAGATGAGCAGGACCAAGAGCATAGAGCTAAAGGGACCACCCTAGATCACTGAGGTTTGAGCAGCGCAGAGAGACAGCATCCCACCTGCATGGCTTAGGGGTGGTTCTGGCCACTGTAGGTAGCAAACGTAAGTGCAGGGTACCTCTCAGCAGCTAATGCTCTCATTCATCCCAGTGCAAGAAGGTGCTGTGAAGGACCAGCAGCAAAGATGATGAAAAGCAGTTCCTTTCTGGAGAAAAGGTTCATTGAGAAGTGTTAGAGAAAGAGAGGGGCCATGGGTGACTTCACAGCGAGAGGAAGAGCAAGGTCCCATTTGGCTGAGATGGGAGTGGAAAGGGCAGGCTGGGGGTCAGCAGTTGGTTTAAGATGGATTGTATCCCAGATGCTCATGACACCCAGGTGGAGATATCAAACAAAGACGAGATGTCAGTGTGTACCTGGCTTTGAAAGCTATGGAACTGAGATCACCTAGGAAGTGGATGGAGACAGACCAGAGGAGCCCTGAGGTCCTCCCACATTTGGGAGTATCAGAGACAGGGAGGAAGCAGGTGTCAGGTAAGAATGGATCCAAAAGATCACTCTCCAGGCTGAGAGAAGAAAGCATACATCTGGAAGCTCTGCCCAGCCATGTCAGCAAGGAGCTGGGCCCTGGATTTGTCCATGTGGAAACAGCAGTTGGGTCCCTTCATGGCAGCCTTAGAAGGAACTCTTTCGGTGGAGCAAAACCTGAACAACTGGGTGAAGGGAAACTCATCTGTGAGTTGAGGCAGACGCGGAGACACAGCTCTTATGAGGTCCAGCAGAGGAGATGCAGAAAAGGGGCTGTAGCAGGAGGAAGACAAGGGTTAAGGGAGGTTCCTCCCTCTTTTAGAAAATTGGAGATACTGCAGCATATTATAAGAAGATGATTAAATAAAGAAGGGCAGTGATGGCCCTGGGGAAAAGGAGACCAACGTTTGGATCCATGACCAAAGGTGGCAGAGAGAGAGGGGCTGAGATCAAGCTTCAAAGAGGAGGGCTGGCCTCCTCAGGGCCAAGACACTCTGTGAGCTCTCTAGTGTCACATGCTGAGGACGCCTGGCCAGCGAGGGACATTACCCAGAGCCCAGCAGGCTCTGCGAGAGCTTTAGAAACTCCACGGTTGGCTTCACTGTCACCAGTGAATACAGAAGGTCACTTATTATGTAACTCCCTGTTTCTGTATCTTAACCATTAGCTTACCACACCCGCCTCCTAGGTTACCTCTGGATTTGGTGTGTCATCATTCATGGCCACATTACATTCCTACAGCTGGGTTTTCTCCAGAAAACCCATGTGTGGCTGAAATCTTCAAAGCGATTTCCCACCGAGTGAA
Organism: Cavia porcellus; assembly: GCF_034190915.1. Taxonomy (NCBI): domain Eukaryota; kingdom Metazoa; phylum Chordata; class Mammalia; order Rodentia; family Caviidae; genus Cavia; species Cavia porcellus. The sequence continues at coordinate 20,727,223 of NW_026947492.1, read as the reverse complement.
GCCCCTCTAGGGGCCCATACACCTCCCTCAGAGGAAATGGGAGTCTGGCCACACTACTAGGGGGCCCCACCTGCCTGAGTCTGAGGCACGGAAGCTGGAAATCTCTGCCTCCTGACACGGTGGAGTGAGACAGCCCCCGCCTAGCCCTCCTCTCCGCTCATCCTGCTCTGATGCCGCCTTCCCCAGGTAGGAGATCACTGAACTCCTGACCCAGAAAGATAAGGCTCTTGTCATGAGGAAAGGGACAATTTAACTTCCACCCACGAACCTCCTGAGGAAAAGAATTTAAAGTTCCGTCAAAACAGGTTAGCATATTAACAATCACAGCTCACTACCATCTGCGTTTGTTCCATTTGTGGCACTTATGATGGTTATCCACATTAATTATTTTACCGCTAAAGTCCCTTCTAATTTCTGAACGCTGTTATTTCCAAGAAAGATGGATATTGGATAGGCCACACATCCGCACAGGGCGGCACTACAGCATACGATTAAGTTCAGATGCCGAGGCCCTGCAGAAATAACTTTTGCTACCTGTAACCACAATAAAGTGTTTCATATTGTGTCTCAAAATGAAGAATAGCATTGAAGGAAACTTCTTTCTTAGTTTGCCAATGAACTCACCAAGAAAGACAAGAACACTAGGGCAGTGGGGCGGCCTGGGGAAAGCTGTGAACTGGACAGAGGGGGAAGTATATGACAATGCCCTTCCGAAACCCAGGGAGATTTTACAAAGGCCAGTGCTCAAAGAGAACTCCCAGAGACTGATGATATAGATCTAAGGTCAGGCACAGCCAACTTCTAGAATATTCTCTGTCAGCCATTGAAGAACAGAAACAGCCCAGTTTGGAGTGACCTACTGAGGTGCGTTGGTATGCAAACTACACCTGCATGTCTACCATCTCACTAAATACTGTGATAGACCAGACAAAGGAATTTTATTCCCAGGACATAATAGGGTAGATGAGGCACGTTCCTTCTGCCTCCCAATCTCTGCCAACAAAGGTCACGAAGGACAACCTTGAAAGAAAACAGAAAGATATAAGGAGAGGAAAGAAAACTTCCAAGTGTAGCTCTTTGTCTAAAAATGACACTTGAGATCCTGAGCCATGCGAGGTTAGGTGGAATCAAATGTTTTTTTCATGTTTTCCTCCTGTTATTTTCTCATTCACTATCAACATGTATTGGCCGGCCCAGCATGGGGGTGCTCACCTGTAACCCAGCACACCAGGAGCTGAGGCAAAAAGACCACAAATTCCAGCCCAGTGTAGACAGTTTAGCAACTTAGAAAGACCTTGACTCCGCATTTTAAAAAATTTTAATTACAAAAAGGAGAGTAGGGATATAGATTGAAGGCTCTGGGTTCAATCCTTGGAACAGGAAAAAAAAAAAAAATACTATCTGTGAAGTGTCCTATATGGCCCCAGGCCCTTTGGTGTGAGTGAACTGGTCCTGTTGTGTCTTATGAGGGAGACAGACAGCTAATTATGGCAAACAAAGCCACATGCTAGAAAAAGAAGCAAAACAATTGCCCACTGAGAATAATGGGTAATCCTCGTTTAAATGATGTCAAAAACAAAATAAAAATCAACCCATAAGGACCCACTTTCTCTGCCTTTCTGTCCCAAATAAATGCCCCACAAATTCAAGCTAGCAAGTAACTTCTTGCCTAATGGGGCTAGCTTTGGGTGCCCGTTTCTGATAGGGCGGTAGCTCCACCTGGTGGTTGGAGGCCCAAATGTTTAGTGGCTCTAGTGTCCGGCAGACATCACTTAGATGAAGCCTGCAGAAGCATCCAGCAAACACTTACCTACTTTCTTGGGAGGAGGGCCTGGTCTTGAATCATCTGAAGCCTCCTTTATTCATGAGTTTCAATCCTGCCTCCTTCAGTTTTCTCAGGGTTGCTGTTCTGGGCAAAGTTACCAAAACTCAGGATCCCAATCAGGGTGACAGCACAGACGTTGATGCAAAAATTAAATAAGTTACCAAATGACACCCAGCTCAGCGCATGTCACCTAACAGGTCTCCGAACATATCAGCTGCTCTGTTCCTCTTAGTTGAAGACTTTCATAATCTTTCTTTCCGCTTCCCTCCGTTCCCCTCTTCCCCTGTCCCTGCTCTCCCAAATCCTGGACCCTTCGCTTTCAAGCTCTGTCTATCCTTCTCTCCCTGCCGTCTTTCCGTCCCTCTCAACACTTCCTTTCTTCTTTCCTCTTCTCCCTCATGGCTTCCCACACTGCCCTTCACCTTCCTGCCCACCTCTTTCTCCCTTACCTCTTCTTGCCCCACCCTCACTCCCAGCCTCCTGCAGAAGCATCCCAGAACCAGCTGCAGCCACACTGAGGAAACCGTGAAGACAAACTGCACACTGTGCGGGCCAGGGGAGCCACTGTCCCGCTGTCAGTGACACTGCGGCTTGCTCTTGCAGTCTTCAGAGCGGCCGCAGGAACCTGTCTGCAACTCAGCGCTGGGACACTGGGCCCTCCGCCCTGCCTGCCTCTGCAGTGATGTTTGAACATGCTCTGTCTTCCCTTTTGCTCTTTGAATCCTCTCTAATATCGCATGTTCGCACACTCTTGCTTTCCCACCCTTCACGCTGCCTCCCTGCCCTTCCCCTTATTTCATGTCTGTATTTGGTAGCATTCCACGTGTGAGAGTCCCTTCCCTCATGTTTTTGATTTGCACGATGGCCCATGTTCCCCTCCATTCCCAAAATGCATTTTCTCAAGCAGCCTTCAGTATCTCTTCCCTTTGCTGTAAAAGCTTTTTCACCTCCATTTAGAGTCATTTGCCCTGATCATTCCTCTTGTTGAGATCACACTGATGAGCCCATGTGGTCTTTGGCTATCAACAATCCCCAGGAAAGATGAGCTGGTATTTTAAGATGGTATTTTAATTTGGAGACCCCTCCAGGGCTGGTGGTTGCAGGCAGAGCCCACTGACTGGCCAATATGGCCCTGATAGTACGCAGAAGTCTTTGGGAAGGAAACTAAGAAATACTGAATAGCTATGTTTCCTTCCCCCGTGAAACAGACAGAGAAGGGGTAAGTAGGCCAAGGCTGTTTTTCTCAACTCATTTCTTTTTCTGCACAGGAGTTCTCTTTAAGGCAGAAAGAAACAGAATTGTCTGATAACAAAACAGAATCGGCCTTGGTTGTCTGGCCATTGTTCCTGGGGTGAAGGGGTAATAGCTTGCACAGGACCCAATTGTGAGACGTGGAAAGTCCCCAACCATGCAGTCACACAGAAAGGTGTGTGAGTTTGGAATCTGAGAAAAAGATTAAGTGCAAGTCTTCACCCTGTAGTTTGAGGCCAGGTCAGGGATGGGATGGGAGGAACTCATACAAATAAATCCCGGAAAACTGTCCAGAATGAGCTTCCCTCCCAACAGCAGAACTTGGTATATGTGCCTCTGCCTTGGGAAATGGCATATTCCACCCCTTATTTGGGCTGCCTTCGAAGAGGATTCTGAGACAAGAATCCAACATGAGTCATTTGTTTTTAGAGGCAATCCCAGGAAACCCTGGTAGGAGAGAGGAAATGAGCTAGAAAGGGGAGGAAAGAGGGTTAGGGCTAGGGTTAGGGCTAGGGTTAGGGCTAGGGTCAAGGTTAGATCCAGGCTGTGCTCTTTGCCACCAGGAAACTCTAGGAGATGACACTGTGAGAGGTCAGAACGCAGAGACATTTTTCATCACCACCTGCTCATCTGCCATTTATTGAGGACTGCTCCCCAGGCTACTATCCTCCCAGCACATGTGGCTTGCCCTGTACTGGGCTGAGTATGTTCCCACAGCTAGAAAATGCCCCATCCCTTTCACCCTCTCTGGAGAATCCTGGTGAGAATGTGGGTGCATGCTGTGTGTGGAGTTCAGTGCTGAGGGGACCTGAGTCTGTGCTCCCATCTGTGAGGCTCTAACTCAAGTCTCAGTCAGCTCTTCCTACGAAGATCCAAAGCATGAGCACAGTGGGCTATGTAGCCAATGGGCATCTTCTGCGCTACTGGATTCTTCCATCACGGTGTGGCTTGGGAGCTGGCAGTGTATGAAGCAAGCCAGGCACCCTAGGATGTAAACCTAAGTAGGACCTGGTTGCCAGGGCTATCAGCTGTTCCCTTTGTGAGTGAATGGCACACCTGGGGCATCTCCCTTCCCGTTTGATAGACCTGACCCTAAAAGATGCCATCATCGGTAAGTAGACAAAAAATAGGCGTGGTCTTGTGCCTTTAAACTGAGGGTCCTGGCCTGAATGCCACAGTTATTGCACCCTCACTCTAACTAGATGGGTCATCTAGACCCTCAAGGCACCGCTTCCTCCTGCACCCATCTTTTCAGGTGCTGTCCCCTCCTCCCTACTTGTCACCTCAGCCAGGTATCTCCCTGTTGTCCACCCTCCAGCCTTCAGCGAAACATCAGCTCCCTGAGGATCCTTGTCACCTCCCTGGCCAGGCCAGGTGTGGCCTAGCAGCCCTGACCCCCTCCACTCTCCTTGAGATTATTTATCCCAGTGGTAATTACATAATTAATTGTGTAATTAGTTGTTTAATGTCCATCCCTCTCTCTGGCACAAAGGCTCCCAGCAGTTACCAAGAACCGATATGTCTGCATCCTAACACATCTGGGTTCTTTCCCACCCTCCAAGCTCAGGCAGCCCAGCACAGTCCAGATTCTTCACTTCTCCCTAGGCCTGTGTAGTGGCCTGCAGAGTGACTCCCTGGTACCTCACTGCGCTGAGCATACAGTGGCCCCCTTTGCCTTCCTGAGAACATCAGACTTCTAAGGTGCCATGAAAGGCTCTTCTCAAGGGGGCCCTAACCACCATCCCAGAGCCCGCTTCTCTCCTACCTCAGCCAGCTCCCTTCGCTTCAACTGTGATGCTCTGCCCTTAATTTCCAAATGCACAATGCTCTCTTGGACCTCCAGATCTCGTCACCTGCCATATCTGCTGTCCATGAGGACCTCTCTTCCTTTCTCACTTCCAACATCAGTCCAGGCCTCAGCTTTCCTGGCGGGCCTCCTTCTCTGGTGGTCATCACATCCTCAGCTCCACAGTCTCAGGGAGGGTTGGTATTGTGCCCTTCCACTGCTCCCTGGTGCACTGGATTTCATGTTTCTCACATTGCATGACAACACACTGTGTGCATTCCTGTTGTTCCTCTCAAACAGAAGCTCGCCAAGGTTAGCACCCAGAAGCCGCCGTTTAGCACCTAGCACCTGGTTCTTAGCTCCTAGTGCCACGCCAGGCTGTAAGAGGCACACAGGAAACGATGTCTGGTGAATGGTCTGAAATGAGCACATAAACTGTGATTTTTCTCTAACAACTGGCAGGAGATTTCATCGGCCTCTGGGCTTCCACTCTGTGGAAGGACCAAAGATGGAAAAAAGGATCTTAACCAAAAATCACTATCTTCAACTGCTTTCTCGTCTCTCTTGACAGCTTTTAGATTGTTACCAACCTTGAAAATCCACTGTCCCACACTCAAAGGCCCTCTGCCTCCCCTCCTGGCCATAAGCCTCACACAGTGACTGGACTTTGGCTTCCAACACCAGGGCTATAGGCACCATGCCAGGGCCTTGTCCTTCCCTCCATCTCCTCCTCCTGGGCAGCCCCAGGAGAACAAGGAGACTGAGCACAGGCCTCCTTTCTTCCCGTCCTTCCACATCCTTAACAAATGGGACAGGCTGAGACTGGGCTGCAGGCCACATGCTGGAGAGGTAGGGCAGGTGGAGGAGGGGCTCCATGGCCAGAGGGGTCCTGACTTCTGACTTCCGCTGGCACTATGGCATGCAGGTGGGGGAACTCAGAGGGGCTCCTACGTCACCCAGAAAGGCCCACTGAGGAGCTGCTTTGGAAAGTGAGAGCAGCCCCTCCCCCAGCATACACACACACACACTCACACACACGCACGCACATGCCTTCTTCATCTGCAACACACTTCCTCAGGGTCCCTGGCAGCCAGCTGTACTGTCACTTTTATGATTGCAGATAATTCACATTCAAACAAACTCTGACTCACCAGAGACACAGGAAGAGAAAGCTGTGACAGAGGGAAACAGTGCGGCTTGCTGTTTCCTCATCCCTCTCCTGGCATCCTTCACGGCAAAGAGGACCAGCGGGAGCGCAGCCTGGCCAACTGACGGCATGAGCCAGGCACTGCAACTGAGGGGCCATGGGTCAGTGCCACTGTGAGTGTCAAGTGGCCTTCCTGGACTCCAAAGAGGCAGTGTCAGCTCTTCTGTGAGCCTGCAGCACCCTTAGGCACGTTGTTGCTTTTTATAATAAAGTAGCTCTCTTAGCTGACCATGCATCCCGCTGGGCAGGTAGCTCAAGGACCTGAAGAACCCCAGCTTTTCATCAGCATGATGTCATCAGATGGGGACATCAGATGGTAAAGATACAGGTTTCTGAGTCTTGTAAATTCCTGCCTTACTAAATGAGACCTCTGAGCCCATCCCTAATAAGGCAGAATTTCTAAGTGACTAAGGGATAAAACAGAAATATTTTTTCTTTTCTTCCTTTCTTTCTTTTTTTTTTTTCAGTTAACCAAAGACCAGTTCTGCTGACCCTTGGGGACCACTGATTTAATAAATTACATCAAAAATTCTTTTTAGTTTCTTGTTCCAGGGATTGTACTCACAACCTTGTTCTTGCCAGGAAGGCGCTTTGCCGCTGAACCCTAGGTCAAAAATTCGTAAACTCAGATGGTTGCTTGGTCAAACATCAGTCAAGAGCAAAGTAGCCACTTTTAGTAGCCACCTACTGGATCTGTGGACAGATGGAACAGAGACTTTCCTCTCGGGATCCCAAAGCACTGTAGGACTCCCTCCTGCAATTAGTGTTAAGAAACCTGAATGCTCAGACAATGCCTGACAATGAAGTGGTTAATTTGATTAGCACAGAACACAGACTTTTCCTGGGGAAAAGTGAACCTGGCCAGGTCCTCCATGGCTGAGCCTGAGCCAGGCAGCTGCTGGTCCCATTGTCCCTGGGCAGGGACAATTGAGACCAGGGCGTCCCTTCCCCATGCTCTGATTGACTCTTCCCAGCAGCCTCCAGCCCCATTGCTGCAACCTGCCTGCTGTGAAGAGATCTATCAGGTTGAAAGCTGTTGCTATGAATTAATTACAGTTCAATTAATTATTAAAATGGTATTTATTGAAGTTTAACAACTCTGAAATAAGATTCATGTTTGTGGCAGTTGTTAAACTTTGGTAATTCTGTTCTTAATAATCAATTGTGATCCATTTGACTTGGAATCACTCTTCTTGTTAAATCTAAATCAAATCTTTATTTGAGACACCTAATTATAAGTGAGACTAATTTGCTTCCCCTTGGGGCGCCAGGGACCAGGGGGATGAGGAAAACCCACATCTGAGGACAAAAGGGGCGCCCTCCCTCATAATGATGAAAGGTGATGCTTATTTGTGTACAGCATCATTTACAGAAATTGTCCCCCAAGCTCCCATCTGCACACATGTAAACTGGAGTTTTAAAGAAGTGTTCTTGTCTATTTAGGAATGTCAGTATGCCACGGAGGTTCCCACAGTAGGCTGAACTGTCCTCGGAAGCCGAAGCTGACTCCTGGCTCAGAAACTTCTGGGACCACGCTGAATATAAATAGGAAGCAGAGGTCTGGGCTTAGTGGGGGAAATGCCCTGGTCCTAGACCCAGCTGGTGGTGTGAGTCCTGCTTCCAAGCTCAGATCGGGGGTCCACAGACCACTGGCTGACAGGCACCACACAGCACAGCAGCATGAGCATAGATTTAGCGAGGACAGTACTGGGGTTTGGATTCCAGACCTTGTGCTCATTACCTGTGATTCCTATGGACATGACCACCACTCTGAGCTCTAGGTCCCCTCTCTCTAAAGTGGTTGTGCCAATGATGACCACATAGGGTTGTTTGTAAGGATCAAAGCTAACAAATGTGAAATCCCTGCCTATTAGCTTGGCCTATTAGCTTGGCCTCCTGTATTAGTTTACTCTGGCTGCCATAACAAATATCATGGGCTGCTGGCTTAAGTGACAGAAATTAATTGGTTCACAATTCTGGAGGCTGAAAATCTGAGGTCAAGATGTCCCCAGGGTTGGTTTCTCCTGAGGATTCTCCTTTGGCTTGTGTCCTCACATGGTCTTTCCTTCGTACCTCTAATTTCCTTTTTTTACAAGGAAATTGTATGGGACTTGGGCCCAGCCCCAGTGACATCGTTCTTAAATTCCTCTCTGAGCACACAGTGTCCATTGCACTCACACTGGAGGTATTAGGGTTTGTACTTAAACATACGACTATCAGGAGACAGCTCAGCCTCTTAGGGCTCCTGCACCCACCTCGATCACTCATGGTAGCTGCCTCTCTGGACTATAGCAGATCAGATATGAACTCTGAATCTTCTGTTTGTACCTTCTGCCTACAAGACCTGTTTCTCCGCTTAGGGAAGAGATAGACCTTCCTTGATGGAACCAGCACTGCATCTTGGGATGGAATATGTGACAAAGCCAAACAGTCAAATCAAAGCCATGATCTGGGGACAGCTTTGAATGTCAGGAAGAAAATTTGAAATTGCTCTATTTTTTTTCTTTTTTCCTTATTTTTGTAGTACAAATATAAAACCTAGCTCCTCACTCACACACATTAGGCAAGTACTCTACCACTGAGTTACATTTCCAGCCCTTCTTATTTAATTTGAGACAGGATCTTGCTAAATTTCCAAGACTGGCATAGGCCTTGTGATCCTCTTGCCTCAGCCTCCTGAGTAGCTGAGAGTTTACAGATCGGGGCTACTCCACCTAGCTTAGTCTAATAATTTTTTGATTCATTTGATTCATTTCATAATTCATTCAGGATTATGAAACATATCTCATGTACTTATTGAAGGTATTAAAGGAATCAACACAGAGAACAACATAGTGCCCCATGTATTGTGGGTGCGGCCTTTCTTCCGTCCTGCTCAGGAGGGATGAACTGAGATTGCCCACAGGAAGACCTCTCTGGTCACGGCAACACAGGCTGTCCTGCAGAAGAGGAAAAATGGTTGGATTAACTTGGATCAGGACAGTAACAAGAAGACAGAGGAGAAACAGGTGAAAGAAGCTGCAGGAAGGAGGAAACCCTGGATTTAGAGACAATTTGAATTTGAGGAGGGAAGCACGCATATGCAAAGGGGAGGGTGGATCTCCTGGTCTTAGCACTAGCTTAGTGGAGAGTGGTGCATTTGACAGAAATTAAGTCAGAGGGTGTAGGGAAGGGCCTGGGTGAAGGCATGACAGAGATCATGTACTTGTGAGGGGTGGACTCTGGAAGCAATGGGAAAATGGAGGGGAAGTCTAGATTCATCAGCCAATGGCCATGCTGAAATTGCCATCCCTTGTGCTATATTTCCCAGGTGCCCTTCCTGGACATTGAGCCTCCCTTCTGCACCATGGGAACTGCAACTCGTAACTAAGATGTCCACGCTAATGTTAATGACACTAGGTCTTGTGTGCCCTAGGTCAGGATTTGAGGTCTGAGATTAAGGACTCCATTTCCTGTCTTCCCCTCCAGCCATCCCTTTTAAAAAGAAAATAGGGTATCATAGCTAAATTTCAGGTCTATTTTCCCATTTTCTAAGAGGGAAACAAATATGCTTCCTAAGCAAGAGCTCTTTTCCGGCTAAGTGCCTTGGTGAGGAGGACATTGTTATTCCAATATTGTTTATTCAGACGACTGGGGCCTTTTCCAATGCTTGACTTCACATGCTTATTTTACCTGCTTTAGCAGCAGAAAAACATCATAAACTGCAGGGAAGGAAAGAAAGCGCAGGCAGGAGAATGCTTCCTGGCTCCCTGACTAGGGATTCCCTGCACATGTGAAACAGGTGGAAGAGGGAGGCTCAGTTTGTTTCTTGATCAGACGCCACCTGGTACTCTGGGACCTACGGAAATCAGTGCCTCTCTAAATGACATCAGCCTCCTGTGTGGCTGTCCATGTGTTTGACCAAGATACCCCAAGTAATATTTTAGGAGACGGCAGAGACAAGGGAACAGATGTGTATGCATGGTGCACAGAAATGAATTCTTTTTCTAGAGCAAAAAGAGTGAAACTGGCCCAGGGTGAAAGGGTTCCTGGGAAAGCCAGCAATGGGGTCATTGGTGACCAAGAGGAAGGAGGAATACCTGAAAGAAAGGAAAGTGTGTAAACGAGTGTTCAGGGAAACTATGGAAGGAAAGACCGAGTTAGATTAGAATTGAAGTGGAGGCATTGTATCAGGACTGGATGCTATGGCTGCATAGCGATGGATCCCAGAGAAAACTAATATCCCAGGGGAAACATAAGCTGGAACCCCAAAGGAGCAGACGGTAAGTACTGCCTTCCAAACAGATCGATGGAATAAAATAAAGAATGCAGAAATATGTTCAACAGGTAGAAGATAGATGATAGATAGATAGATAGATAGATAGATAGTAGATAGATATAAAGTAGTATTTCCAGCCAATGAATCAATGAACAATACGTGCTGTTGGGCAGCTAGCTTAACATATTAGGGAGGAAATTAAATAGGACTCTTTCTTACTGTTTATATCATGACAGATTTCACCTGGACAAAAAAATAGATGAAATTAGAAACAAGTTAAAATGTATTACATATATATGTGCAGGCATCTATGAATATGTACACAGAATCAAAAGGCAAAAGATAATCTATAAAAATATCTATAACACAAATGACAGATAAATAGCTAATTTCTTTCACTTGGCATCTGAGAGTTCTTGCAATTCAAAAGAATTCTTAAAATCCAAAAAAGAAAGACGCTTTCATGAACAGTAGAAAAATAGACATAGAAAAAGGAACAAGTGCTTATAAACATATCAGAAAATGAGTCACTTCAGTCATCATTGAAGAAAAGCAAAGTAAATGATACTTTTTAATCTATTATATGAGGAAAGATGAAAAAAGTTCGATTATATATTCATGCTCTTGTAGAAAAGGAGATAAAGAATTAGGCACATGAATATACTTTTGGCAGGAGACCAAAACATAGTATGATATTTTTGAAGAATAATTTAGCAATTTATACTAAAATTTTAATTTATATATCATTTATTTCTAGGAAATTAACCCACAGGTATATATTTAGACCTGTGGAGAGTTTCACATGCACAGAACATCTATTACTTTATCCTTTAAAATAAACTAGATATTACATAAATATGCTTTAATATGGTATTAGTTTAAAACAACATGATACAGATCATCAGTGAATTACTAGGTAGTTACAAAATGAATAAAATATATCTACGTTTCCATTTTCTATTTCTGTGGAATAAGCCACTCCAACAAAGACCAGCATTTGTCATCTTTCACAGCTGCGGGGCTGGGTTCAGCTGAGTGGTTCTTCTGCTCCATGCAGCATCACTAGGGCACAGTCATCCAGTGCCCCGTCGGTCTGAAAGACAGCAAGTGAGTCCCACAGTGGTCAGTTGCTGGTCTGGTTGACTGTGTCCAGTGCCTCCATTCTCTGTGTTTTCTTCATGTGGTACAGGGTCCTCAAGCACAGCAGGTGATTCCAGATTCCTGAAAGCAAAATAACAAATGTCTTAATGTTTATCTTGCAAGTTACACCTTCCTCTAGTTCTTCACTTTCTCTAATTCTTGCCATCAAAGCAGTTCTCAGAGCCATAGTGGCTCTAAAAGAGAGAAAGTGTGGGAGAAGTGGCAAAGAATTCGTGGCCATCTGTAATCCACCACAGTGTGCTTCCCATTTGCACACATACTAAAGGGGTGTGTGTATGAAATAATTTTAGAGCTATTCCTGAGTAACTGTGTAAAGTGTTGGCAATCACATTAAAGCAGTGACATCTTTGTACTGCTCGTATTCTTAGTATGAACATGTATATTTTTGTAATTTAAACCAAACCTATTTATCAGCTATATTCAATAGATAAGTTATAAATTTACCAGCCACATACTGACTGTCTTTGACTTACAGTGGTTTGCTTTTGGATTTTTTAACATCACAGGTTGCCAAAGCAATAGGCATTCAGCAAAAACTACTTCAAATCTTGACTTTTGATCTTTCTTGTGCTGGTGACGATATGTCTATGGCAGGCTCTCTTGAGGCTGGGCAGTGGCGGCATGTCACTGCTCCCACAGTGAATGGCACAAGAGGAAAAACCAGTGTGTATAGGATGCCGTGTTGCTAAGCTATGATGTATTATCGTGCAGGTTCTCTAGGTCGGTGTACTCAATGAATTTTCAACCTTTGATACTTCTAACTTATTTTATTAGAATGTCATCTCAAGGTGAAATCGGAGAGCATCTATATAGAATTTTACCCACATCTTGCTTTCCATCTAATCATACAGCTCTAGCCTCCAAGCAACTGACTTATATTTTCTAGCAAATGATCCATACAGACCAGCATTCTTCCAGGGGCTGTGCAAGGAGCAGAGGCTTTTGTTCCACAGCGTGGTGTAAGCAGCAGCACACTGCTTCCCTTTGGGTTGTGCCTTGTTGTTAACCCTCGTGCCTTCCTTTTAGAAGACTCTTGGCTTGTTTGGGCACCAATTTTGAAGTGGTTACTGTGGCAAGCTTAGGACTGGTATAAGTACTTTGGGTTACTACTACAGACATCCAGAACTTGTCATGGAGCCCGGGTGTCAGGAGAGAGTCAAACTTCTCTCAGTTAGTGACAACTGGCAAAAACCAAGAGGTCCAAAAATAAAGCACCGTTTGTTTGCGGGAAGCTACCCTGAGCCATTGGTGCAAGAGCAATGGTGGGGATGGCCCCACGGTAGAAAATACCACAACTGTGCCTCAAAGCTCAAGTTGCCCTGTACCAAGATGTCTCTACTGGACTTCCTAAGTGAGAACACAGAGAGCCTTGGCAGGGAACAGAGCTTGATTGCTGCAGTCCTCTTCGAGCCTCCTTTCTGACAGTACTCCCTGCACTTCTTCCTGCTCTACCCTCCTCCCTCTCCACCTCATCTGCATACAACTTGTACTAGCTGTTGTTCTGTGCCGCTACACTCACTTGGTTAATCCATGTGAACACATTCGTGCATAGATGGGTGTTGTGTGAGTATGCACTGCTTGGTTGAGTATACGTATCAGAAACAGGTGCTAAGCTTCAGTTGTAAAGTATGTAAATGTGTGAATGTGGAGGATGTCTGTTATGCATGTGGGTGCATAAGAGAAGTGGGGGTTGGAATTATTCTGTTAGGAGTATCTCTGGGAAGATTGGCGCGGAGATCCTGGAAGGTTAGACAGAACAATCTGACACTCAGCTCCTTTGCTTCTTTCCCTTCGAGAAAGAGACGTGCAGTAAAGATTGCAGGAGTTCCCAGCAGAGCCACTGTGACACGAGCCCCTGGTGCTCAGCATTCATGTCGAAGCTAAAAGGGAAGGACCCTGCCCTCTGAGAAGTTGAGCTTCCAGTTCAGGAGTTCTGGCCCTGTCAGTCAAAGAGCCCAAACCCAGGAGCACTGCCTTCCTGGCTGGTGATCTGTTTTCTGCAGTGAAAGACAGAACATGGACTTTGCAGTTGGCCATCTCGGCATTCAGATTATAGCCCCACCACTCTCAGTCTGACTGGCGCCGACATCTGCTTAGTCCTGGCTTGGTTTTCTCATCTTTAAGACAGAACCTACCTCCTAAGGTGCGGGGGAGGGTGAAATGAAAGGTGCTTAAAATGGTGCCCAGCACATACCAAAATGCTGCTTCTGCTGCTGCTGCTGCTGCTAATGCTGACGGTGATGACAGTGATTCCATTCTATTTATACAAGAGCTCCATGAGCAAAAATGCTGCATTGTATAGCTCTAAGGACCAGCATTCTTCTAGAGACTGTGCAAATGTTTAGCCTTGGAATTGGGCAGTGTACAGCCTGCTTAACTGCGCTTGAAACCTGTGAAGTAGTTAGCCTGTGATGTAGGCCAGCAGGATAATCTGGAAGAAAGTGACACAGCTGGAAAGAATGCAGATCTCCTGGCCCATTACACTGCCTCTGGCCCCATCCTGGCCATCCCTGCCCTCACTGGTATTCACAGCCTGGAGAATTTACCATCCTCTCACCTCACTTTTGTCCAAACTCACAACTCCTCCCTGCCACCATGAAAACAATCTTCAGAGAAAAAGTAGCAGCTGGCTTTTAGGGACCCAGCCAGGGGGGAAAAGATGGCAGTCAGCTTGGTCCTGCAGTGAATAAGGCAGAACTGGGGCTCCTTCTCTCGTACAGGTTTGTCTATTATGGGGAGAACTTGCACTTTCCTCAGAGCATGGGAATAGTGTGCCTCTTTGTCATACAGACACATAGTCTGCTGAGTGTCCACCGACCATGAGGTCAGAGGTCCAGCAGGACACAGCAGGATGCTGGTTGGTGAAGGGCTGTGTGGGTGATGGGGCAGGAAGGAGCAGAAAGTCGCACAGCCTTTCCGAGTGCAAGTGTTGCCCACTTTGAGGCCAAGTTGTGTTCTGTCTGGCTGGGCTTTGTTGAGAAAGATCAGCCATCCATCCACCAAGGCTTTCAGACTCTGCTGGGAGCAAAGGCAAATCAAAGCCTAGGGCGGAGAACTCTGCTCTCTCCTGGCTGACTTCAGCCTCAAAGGAGGATCTGTCTGTGGTGCATGCAGGGCAGTGTGACATGGTGAACACCCCCGGCCCTCAGCTATGCATGATGGTGTGCCATTTGCAGTGATGATCACAGGAATCATGATGTCACAGACTGGCTGATTCCTGTGTAGTTTTCAGAAAGATTTTACCTTCTTTTTGTTGTTGTTGTTACCAGGATTCGAACTTAAAAACCTTGCACTTGCCTGGCACACACTGTGCCACTGAATTATGTTGCCACCTGATTTTATCTTCCTTAATTTGCTTTTCAGTACATCCTTGTATTTCCACCATTAGTAGGGTGTGTCCTAGATGACAGGTTTGTGCTGAGCATTTTACATGCATTGCCATGTAATTCTCACAACAAACCTGGGAAGTGGTTATCATTCATCTCCATGTACAGAGGAGGATTGGGCTGGGGCTTCCCAAGATAACATAGCAAACCTCGGAGTCAAGATTAGGTGTCTTCGGCTCCACACCCATGCTCACGGTTTTTATACTTCACTAGGGAGGTAAATTATTACTCTGTTATAAAGAAACCAAGACCTAACACATGTTAAACAATGACAACCCTAAAATCTAGGACTTCACTGACACTGGCCTGGGCAAAAGTCTTTATAAATGTTTATTAGGACATACGAGTTTTACAAAATAATGCATTTTGTTTTGGAGTCTTGGTATATGCACATAACATGCTTCGATGGTATAGTACATTTTAAGATGTTTTAAGAATTCATTGATAGCATCATCGTAGAATGGTTGTCTTCCCATTTTGTAGATGGAAGACCTGAGATACCGATAGGAAAGAGTCTGTGCAACTCTTCTACCAAACAATAGGAGTATGGTTCACCAGCATAAGGGGAGCCAACTTCAAGGCCCCTTGTTAGAGCTGCCTCTGAGAAGCCCCAGTCCCTCTCTCCCCATGACCCTCTCTCTCCTTCTGCTGATGAAGGCCATTCCGTGGTCACATTCTTTCACTGGAATGCTGTAAGCATTTCTGAAGAGAACAGGAGAGAGGACACTTTTAAAATCACACTACCTAATGGCTTTCCAAGGAGTTTTCATTTCAAGGTGATGGGCCACAGGCTGACGGGTTGCAGGCTCTGAGTCACCAAGGAGAAAGGGCCATCGATTCTGAGCACTGATGCCAGCTCCCAGCCTGCTGCTCCTCCCACCTGTCCTTTTGCAGCAACATAGACATGGTCCCCACTGTCCGCCCTCCACCCGAGGACTGAAAGGATCCAGGCAGCTGTGTCGCTCAGCATGCCGTCTTGCTGCTTAGGACTTGCGTTGAGAGGTGGGCACGTAGGCCAGTCACATGTAACAGTGGCTCATCTATAAATTCACCATGAAGGAGACATCACACACGCACACACACACACACACACACATACACCTAGCATGCGATTCATTTATCGTCAAAAGGACAGTGTTGCTGTGAAATGAACCTTGATGTCACAGAGTGATTGAAATGCATTGAGATAATTTCACTGTAGCAACCTCGTTCAATGCCTCTTTCACGGCGCTGCAGTGTGATCTCTGCAAAGGGACACTGACGTATGCTCAGGCTTTCAGAGGCTATTTCAGAATGAATGGACTGCTGAGCTAGCTTTTGTGGATTCTCAAGAAATGAAGTGAAACTGGAGGCCTTAATTTCTGGGCTTTGTTTTCACGTCTGGACACAAAGCATGGAGGCACTAGGAGGGCGGTTTAGGGCACAGGTTTAAAGGGACTGAGCTCAGGGCCCCACAGTGCTGAGGTCTGAGGACGCAGGGTCTGAAGCCAGGCCTGGCAGGAAAAGCTCGGAAGGATATGTGCCCAGCACAAGGAAGCTGAACCGTGAGATGAGCTCATGGAAGAGTGAGCTGGGCTTGCACTGCTCCCTGAGACTGTTCTCCAGCCCGCTGGGAATGGTTTCCCGCAGGGTGACTTGGACCAGAGGGCAGGGCAGGGGAAGGACCCCAGCTAATCCAGGGACAGCGGCAGAAGCCAGCAAAGGGAGATACAGGTGCACATATCACAACACTGAAATGTCAAGTAGTTTTCCTGCCCTGCTGCTCAGAGTGTTCTTACAAGGGAAGAGGCCGTCCTGAAGGTAAAATTCAGCCAAACTTAAGAGAATGGGGGCTAAGCGTTCAGACAGCCACTCTGTTGGTGGCCCTCATGACAGCTGCACTAGTGACTAGACGGTGGTTACCTCTCCCTCACTCAACTCTCAGAGTGAACATACTTTCAAGCACATGCGAGATAACTTGCTGACCCCTAAGCTAGATGAGGACTGAAGGCATCCATCAGTACAATTTCCATTCCTGAGTTAGTACCACAGGGTGGTGACCAGTGGACCTTGGGTGGGTAAGCAGTGGGCATTGGATTCAAAATACAAATTTCAAGCTCACAGGAACAAGTACCTTCCGTATGTGGTTCCTCGCACTGCTCTTT
The DNA here is from genome assembly GCF_034190915.1 of Cavia porcellus. NCBI lineage: Eukaryota > Metazoa > Chordata > Mammalia > Rodentia > Caviidae > Cavia > Cavia porcellus. Next base: position 20,710,205 of record NW_026947492.1, on the reverse strand, counting down.
CATTTATTCTGCAAACATTTCCTGGTACTGGTATGAGCTCAGCAATGTGAGGGACTGGATGATGCAGTGATAAATGAATCAGATCTTTTCCCTGCCCTAGAGGATCTCATAGGCTAGGGACAGATATAGACAGATGAGTTACCATAAGGCCAGAAAACAGTACAACTAAATTATATTAAATAAAGACAAAGGTGCTGTGAGAGTGACTGTTGGTTGCAGGAGAATCTAGGGGGTCTTTGCAGAAGAGACTTCTGAGCTCACCTTAGAGAATAAGTAGGAGCTAGTGAGAAAGAGGGGAAGGATGTATATTCCTGAATAACAGACAGAGCATGTAAAGTTTCTGAGGCAACAAAGACCAAGGCACTAGGAAAAGTCGGAAGTTCACAGTAGCAGCAGCCTCCTTTCCCGACACAGGGCATCTACCAAAAAGGAAATTCTACAGTCTCTCACATATACAATTCCATTTGATTCTCGGAACAGCCTGTGGGCATCAGCCCCATTCTCCAGGTGAGCAATGAGCTTGGGTTATACCCAACTCTTTAGCTCCATCCTAATGAGAAGGGGAGAAGGAAGGCAGCTGCCACCAAATTTGACCAGGAAGGTGAGGGCAAAAGTGGGAAGAGTAAGAGAAGGGAATTGGTCAAGACTTCCTTTTTGTTAATATTATGGCAAGCAGTAAACTCCACCTCATGCAAGATAGCTGCCAACTACCATCAGGAAAAATCCATAAACTGTCTTCTCTGAGATGCCAGAAGTATGAAATGTCATTGTACCTGCCTTCCTGGCTCCACTCACCCTGCAGAGTCCTCTGAGCCTCCAAGGGATGAGTTGACCAGCACCACCGCCATCCTGCCATTATGCCATCATGCCCACTGGGAGGACCCTGCTTCTCTGCCCATGGTGTTACTGCTCCACCTGTCTCCTGAACTCAAAACCATGGCAGCCATACCTGGCTTCTCCTTCCTTTCAGTATACAATCACCCTAGCAATGAACTGTCAACACCTCTTGTATCCATCCATTCCTCTCCATTCCCACCACTACTAAAATGCTTTAGACCTACAAATGGGCTTCTCTGCATCCCCAACAATCCCTTGTCCACCATCACAGGCCACGCCATGTGCCACCATGAGATCATTTGGTTTAAAGCAAAGCTTTGGCCACTGCACTCACCCCCTCCACAACTGTTATAGCACATGCTAAGTACTCAGCAAATGCTCAGTGGGTCTCCTTTGTCTCCTCAGTACACCCCAAATCCCACCATCTGCCATCAGACTCTCCTATTCCCAAGTCCCAAGTAACTTCCCAAGTAACCCTTCATCCTCATCTTCTACTGCTTCCTCGTGCTCCAGCTGCTGGACAGATAATTGGCCATGCTCTGTGTGCCTAGCACTGGCCCTGCATCTCCTCACGTGAGACTTCCCTCCCACCCACCTTTTCCCATCTCCCTGGGGCAGAATTCCTCCCATTTTTCAATGTGCTGGTAGAAGGACTCCTCCTCCAAAGAGCCCTGTCAAGTAATTCCGCAAAGATGCGCATCTGTGCAGGAAAAAGAAAGTCACTTCAGTGCTTTGAAAGTCTGTGTTATTTATCTGCTAAAGAAATAGCAGGAAGAATCATCTTACAACATTGCTGAGGTTAAATGAGATGTTGGGTATATTACAAATGACTGTTTCTGGATTAACTATGGTAATCTTAATGCACATAATAAAACTATAATTATACATACTTTTTTCCTCTTTGGTAAATTCTAGATGGATATTTTCCAGCACAGAAAATATCACAAATTTGGCTTGCCCATGGATAGAGATTCTGTATGTCTAAATATACACCAGATTTTTAAAACTTCCAACCTTAAAAACAGATAAAATATTTCAAATTTTATAAGGATCATATATTAAATTAAAAATACTTTGGATATATTAACTTAAATAGATGTTAGTAAAATAAACTTTACATGTGTCTTTTTATTCATTGAATGTCTCCACTGTTGATAGGACTTGCATTCTGTTTCTCTTCAGCGGTGCTGCCCTAGAGAATTGGAAATGCGTTTCCATCTTTTACAGCACCAGGTGGGAGCATTGTCAATATTTGTTGAGTGAACTGTGATATGAATAGTCAACTCTTTTTCCATCCAGTCAGCAGTCATGGGGAGGCTTGATCGTGCTGTTAAGACTGTGTCAGTGTAATCCAGGTGGCAGGGCTCTGACTCTGACCCAGTCTACATCTGGTGAATCCATCACACCCCGTGGTACCACCACCACCACTGCCCACCTCGGCCTCCAAGAGCCACCTGGGGGAGGGCTTCCCCTCCTTTTGCACCTGGCTGTCTCTGGCAGCCCTTCCTATACCTAGTCAGGACTCATCTATCAGGAAAGAAGAAGAGGTGCACTAAGATGTAACTTTGCATGTGAAGACAAAGCCTAATGGTGCGGAGCCTGCAGGTGCCTCCCAGGGTCCTACGAGCCCAGCTCTTGTGGAACAAGGCAAAGGGCCGTACCATGCCACTGCCTGGCAGGAGCAGTGAGGTGGGTGGGAAGCCTGGAGCCTTTCCTTCTGGGCTGCATGCACAAGGCCACCTGTCTGCTCTGAGGCTCACTGCTGAGCACAAGCGGAGCCAAAAGCAGTTAACATGGCTCAAAGCACTGGATGGACATGAGGCCAGCACTCCCCAGGCTGCACTGTGGTTTGTACCACAGATACGCCTGTGCCCCACCCCCTGACTTCTCGCCTTTGATTCCTCTTCTTCTCGTGTGGCACAACCCTAGCTCTGACACCTGAGACCCCTTCACAGGACAGCCCTGAGCAGATGCTCTCCCAGTCTTCCACCTGGGGACACAGGTCTGTGTCCATCAGCCCCCCTGCCCAGCTGCAGCCAGGGACCCCTCGTCTCTCCACCGGGAGGAGCCAGCAGAGGGTCTCCCAGCTGGGAGGAGTGCATGGCCCTGGCACCTTCTGCTTCCATAATAGCATTTGAAGAGATTATATGACTTTTTAAATAGAGTCTTAGCAAGCCTAGGAGAGGGATTTGTCTCTCCTGAGTGTCTTTTCTTCAGGATGTGTGTCAGAAGGATTCTTAAATCTTTAGAAACCCCTCGTCTCTCTACTCACAGAGAACGCGGTAGCAGTTCGGCACAGCAAAACCTGCTGATAGACAGATGGAATGGTGTAATTATACGCAGGAGGGAGAGAGGGAGCGTTCGCTGAAATTATTAGTGTGGGCAGACAATTAGAGGCTTTTCCAGAAGATTACACTTTTCCCTCCCATCTGCGCTCCATTTAGGAGTTTTTACATTCACAATGCTGTTTCCTCCTCAGCTGTGCCATTTGCCATTTTGCCCAAATTATTATTGTGCTTGACTTTGCGTTTGTTCAGACTTCACCAGCCCTGCCGTCCTCTCTCCTGGTGCTCGCTCTCTGCGTCTCTCTCTGAGCCTCCCACCTCTCGCTGCTTGTCACTTTCCATCTCTTCGCCTTCCACTCTGCCTTCCTCCCGCTTTCCTGACAAAGATCCTCAGATGTCTATCAAGTGTGACTGCAGCCTGGTGTGGTGGCACACACCTGTGATCTCAGCTACTCTCGAGGCTGAGGCAAAAGCATCACAAGCTCAAGACCAGCATCTGCAAGTTAGCAAGACCCTATCTCAAAACAAAAACAAAGAATAAAAATTAAACGGGCTGAGGATGTGGTGAGAGGTCGTGGGTTCAATCGTCTGTACTGCAAAATTTTTAAAAAATGAAGTTTAGCAGCTTGTCTGCAGCTAGAGAACTAAATGATCATTAGATCCTGTAATAAGCGGGGGAGGTCAGTGCTCCTGGGACCACTCGGAAGCCACGGGAGATGCTCGGCCCCCAGCTAGATGAGCCTTGTTTCAACCATGCCATAATTCTTGTCCTTTTTATTTTTAATTAATAGGCAACAACTGTATGTATTTGAGGGTTACGGTGTGACATTGCAAAATAATGTCTAGTGTGTACTGAGCAAGTCCGGGTAATCGGTATTTCCATTTCCTTTTCATTTCTTCATAAAATTTGTAAGTTTCTGTATGCTACCCTTGCCCATGGAACACGAGGACTTATTCCCTCGAACTGTGTTTTAAGACCCATTTGAAATCCATGATTTGGAGTGGAGGAAAGAGATCAGCATTTCCTTGCCATCTAGTTTTACTTGTGTTCAGCTTATTGAGGTTGGTCTGACGCTTCTGTCTCAGGTGATTCTAACGCTTCCGATCCCTGGGCCTCATTCATAATTACTCTTCCCTTGTTCAGCAGAGTCACTGAGCATCTATTACTTAACTCTGGAAAGGTAGAGGGCACCAACATTCACTGACTGTCTCCCCTGCCTCGGGATCTAGGCAAGGTGCTTCACAAGTGGGAGAAAAGTGTCCTCACTTGGGCGAGAGGGAAAAAGTTTGGCAACACTGCACTGCTCGTCCAGTCAGAGCCAGCACCAAATGTGATCAACCCTGCTCAGCTACAGAGCAAAGCAGTGCTGTGCACAGTATCCTCTGGGGTCTAGGAAATAGGAGGAGGGCGCCTTGAAGTCCTGTCACTGGATAAAGGAGAGCATGAACAGTTAATGACAGTAGGAGCTGAGGAGGACCCAACACCTGGTGAACAAAACGTGGGGAGCTGGAGGAGGAGGAAGAGACTATCAGAGTCCATTTCCTGTTGCCACAGCCTCACAGCCTTGTGTCACAACATCTGACACGAGGAGTTTATGGCTTCGCTTTTTTTTTGTTTTTTAATTTTGAAAGTATACAACAGAACAAGTCAGAATAAAGCCAACTAAGATTGTACAGTGAAACTGGTACAGAACTTCACAGCAGGTTACCGGATAACAGTAATAGGTATCACAGTATATTTTGTTATCTTTATAATAGTTGTTCTTTTAATCACGTATATCAAAATGAGATAAAATATAAAACACTATAGAACTTATCAAAACAGAATATTGAATAGAGCAGTACCATTAATCAGAAAAGACCAAAATAGTAATAAAAATATTTGCCTTCAAAGAAATGGTAGAAGGAAGTCCCCCTTATTTGCTATAGCCAACCTCCCAGGAGATGCTCAGATTTCTGGTTCCCATTTGCTAATGGGTGGGGGGGGGGTAGGAGAAGGAGGATAGGGGGAGTGGGATATTTGACTCTAGGCCATGTAGAGTAGGTTCACTATTGCCAAGCAGGGAGGCAGGATGATCATTTGTTTTCATAGCGTCCTCAGTTCCAACATGGCGTGGATCTCAGGACACACTGCTGGTTCTCCCCCTGGAAGGGCTGCAGTGGGCCACACTGCCCAAGTTTATGGCTTCGCTTGACTCATGGTTTGGGAGGCCGGGGAGCAGAGAGCACAGGGCTAGCATCTGCCTGCTTTTGTGCTGTATCATAACTTGGCAGAGGGCATGACATGGTGAGGCAGAGCAGTGTGCTAGCTCTCTTCCTCTTGCAAAGCCACTGGGGACACAGCCCCTGACCTTACCTAGTGCTGATTCCCTCCCAAAGCCCTTCCTCCAAATACCATTAACTTTTGACTTGAGAGTTAAGTTTCCAGCACAGGGACCTGCGAGGGACACAGTGGAGCCACAGCTGTGCTGAGTGCTCGTCCTCAAGGAATCTGTGGGGAGCATGCTTTAGCGAAGAAGAGTAACAGTATTCCCGACAGAGGGAGCAGGGCAGGCACTGAGCAAAGGAGCGGCAAGTGTGTGAAGGCGGACGTGTGCGGAAGGAGCTTCACCACTGAATGCAATTTTTTTCTAGCCCTTTTACCCATATCAGATCACTCAGGGCAGCCGTTAGATAGTCAGCTTTAATTCAAATGAAGAAAGTGAGTCTTGGGATAGAAAAGGAATTTGCCCAGAGGGCAGGCTGTCCAGTGGGGCTGGGGTCTGGACCCTAGTTAGTCTCATGCCTGGATCTAGCTCACATCCATGGTCCAGAGAGAGCTGCCACGTGCTCAGACTATGAAGGAGGACAGGTGGCCAGGGTGGTACGCATGCAGGAGAGTGCTGTGGTCCTGGGTGAGAAAGGAAGCCTACTATTAGTTGCCAGAGGCCTTGGGAAACACGCAGAGGGTGTGGACTCTCTAGCAGTGACTCGGACACTGAGGATTTTAGAGTGTGGTGTGATGTTTAGTGCCTGGCACTCGTGGAGTACAGCAGGAATGGGCATTAGGCTGGAGCCTGGGAGATGGGTTGGAAGGCAGGTCCAGAAGTCAAGGCAAAAGGTGATCTCCTCATCTGAAGCTGGGGAAGTTTGGAGGCGGACCTCATCCTTGATTAGAGGCTGGAGAGGAGGGAACAGCAGGAGCAAAGATGCCTCAGAAGTTAAAGCCTAAGAAACTGGGTGAATGATGTCATTAACCACACTAGGGACTCAGACAGGAGGAGGTGCTAAGCGGGAGAGGGGTAGGGTAAATATGGAGCCCTGAGGCCATGAGGCTCTTTTAACCAAACAGTGTCTGGGATCTGGAGTTGTTGCCAGGCATTTGAGATAATCTCATTCTTTCCCCATCAAAAATAAAATCTTCTAGGGGTGTGGCTCTGTACTTGCCAGCTGTTGCATATCTCTATGGGAAAGGAGAATTCTCCAGGAAAGGGGGCTCCCCCTCCTGACTCCTTCCCCTTCTCAGATCTCTGTCCAACTCCCCCACACGGGCAGCCATATGAGACATGCAGAGGAAGGAGGCCTCTCTTTAGGAACCAGCTGGGCCCTGTCAACCTGGAGCAGCGGGCAGCACAGCTGATTTATAAATCCTCAGGGTCCGCAGAACCTCAGTGTCTCGCACTGTGTGCTGAGCCTGGAGAAAAACCGTGAGAAGGAGCCCCGGCATGGAGGTGGAGCCTTGGGAAATGTGGGAGGGAGCAATGCCAGCTCCACCAACTGAATGTAATGCAAGGGCCATGTGACTTGAGACTTTTCCAAAAAGCTGAGCTCAGTGACTTTGAGGTCTCTGTGAAATGCTACATTAAAATAATGGGAAAACACTGCACCAGGGATTGGGACATCCGATTGTGGTTCTCACTCAGGCACTAACTTTTTGATGTTGAACAAGTCACTTCCTGTCCCTAATAACAGCTCTGACATTTTATATGTGGTGATTCCTCTGGTCACCCCCATGAGAGATCTCCAGCAGTACCAGTGAATTGGAACAGGAATTGGCAAACTTCTGTACAAAGCCAGATGGTGAATATCTCGGGTACTGGGGACTGTGAGTTTTCTTTCACTGCTCAGCTGTGCCACGATGCACACACAAGCAGGCACACCAGTGCCCCCGGGAAGCTTCCCTGGCACAGAGGCCAGATTTGGACATTGTTTGCCGACCCCAGAGTAGGGCATTCTGGACATTGAGCCTGAACTCTAACTTTCCAATCAAAGCAAAGGAGTGAGAAGCTTTCATCTTTTCGAGAGTGAATGAACACAGGTCAAGAAGATGAGGCTGGGGTGTTTATGTACCCTCTCTAGCAGAACCTCCCCATGTCTTTGGAAGAGAATTTTACATTTTGTGAGCAGCTCTTTTATATTAAGTAATCACTTTCATTATTAGTATTAACAGTGATCCTGTATCAGTAACCACTTTTACTGTGGTTTGTTTTCACAGTGGCTCATGGAAGTTAGGTAGCTGCCCTGAGACTGCACCGCTAGAACACAGCAAGAGTAAAACTTCAGGGACACGGGGCGTTCCTCAGTCTGAACGGCAGGTTACCCTCTGTGTTCCGCCTGGCCAGCACCCCACCCCTGTCCTCCCAGCCGCCTTCCCTGCACCCACTCAGGGCTGGCAGAGGCCCGAGCAGGGCTTCTCCACCTTCCCTGCTTCCTCTGCAGTATTTCTCTTCCCCACTTTCCAGTGTCATGGAGCGCGGTGCTGACACAATCAGACAGAATCCCAGTCCCGACAGCCCCAGCCAGGGGAGACACAACTCCAGCACATGCGTGCTGGGATACAATGGAAAAGTGCAATTCACTTTAAATAGATTCCCATAAATAAGCAGTAAAAAGGAGCAGCCATTTGCAGTGAGCGTTCCCAAGGTTTGACGAGCTAGGGGTTCGGACTGGAGGGAAAACAAAGAGCCTTTTTCATTATTTCCCCATCCCTGCAATTTTCTTTTACTGCCTGACGACTCTGAAAGGGAAACGGCCACTGTGGCTCCCTTAGGGATGGGGCCTATGTGCCCACCGCCTGCTGCAACTTGCCAGATTCAACTTCCAAATCGCCCCAGTGTTGCTTTGGGAGCAGAGCGGACCGAGCCTCTTCTCTCTACCTCTCTGCCCTGTGCCTGCCTCCTCCCAGCTCCTCACTCACAGCCCGGCCCTGCTCTGTCCTTAAGTTTCCAGGGTCCCGGCAGTTAAGGTGAGCAGGCAGGGGCAGGGTCCAGGGCAGGCTCAAGGAGTAGGAGGCTGAGCCCAAAGCACCCTGAGTTTTACGAAGGCAAAGCCAGATGGTGAGGGGAGTAAGGGGTAGCCTGAGCCAGCGCACGGTCAGAAACCCCTCCATTTTTTCCAATGTCAGCTGTGACTCGGTCACTGGGAGGTGGTCTGCCTCAGTTTACATTAAAGTGGAAAGCCACAGAGGCTGTCTGGTAGACAAATGATGTTTCCCCATTAGAAACTCAGCCTGATTTGAGGCTTGGGAGGCTCTCTGAGCATGGGAGTGGTTGGTGTGTGTGTGTGTGTGTGTGTGTGCTCATGCAATGAAGAATGGAGATAAGCATGTCTTCCGTGACTTACATACTTTTATGCCATGCCAGCATGTCATGTGTAATATCATGTAGATATTTAGATATATCCTTCACCTCTCGGTGGGCAGTTTTCCCATTGTGACTTCCTGAAATCCAGCACAATCACCCATCTTCTGGTCACAATCACTCGTTCCTAGCCCTGTGACTAGGCCCCTCTGCTTGAGTTCCAGCTACTGCAACCAAATCTGACTTCGATGCTGATATCAAGCTGTTCTTTCCCTTCCCCTTACCCTGGACTCTGCCCTCCTTAATAAATGTGCAATCCCAGAAGAGCTGCTACACAGCCCAGCTCCCTTTGAGGTCCATAACACGGGCCCAGGCTACAGGGGTTCCCAATTCAACATTTGATTTTACGTCTCCATTTGGTCTGTTCCCAAAGTGTTTTGTATATATTAGTCCAGGACATTCTCTGAAGACAACAAAAAACTAACACAGACTTCTAATCACACTGAGTTTGTTGTTGTTGTACAAGAAATAATGTAACTCAGTGGCTTAAAAACAAAAAGCATTTACTATTTATCTGTCTGTGTGACAGCCGGGTGCTTCTCTGGGCCAAGCTCAGCAGAATTCAGCTGGCTTCACTCACCCATCTCTAGCCATCTGAGACCCAAGTAAGATGTGGCAAGCCTAACATGGCCTCCCTTATTTGTCCACTGATTGTCAGGCTGTTTCGGTAGGGACAGTGGTGGCTAGGCTATGTGTCTGTCACCAGCCAAGTTAGTAGTCTCATTTACATGGCAGCAGCAAATGTCCAAGGCAGCAAGCAGCAATATGCAAAGCCACCTGAGGTGCAAGCCCAGAACTAGCACATCCTTACCTCCACCACACTGTACCAGCCAAAGCAGGTCCCCAGATCAGCTGAGATCCAGAGATAGAAAAAGAGCCTCCCCTTGATGGGCAGAACTAAAAGCCACATTGTTAAGGGGATGGATGGGTCCAGGGAGAGGTGGAGAGTTGGACACATTTTTGCACTCTGCCTTCCATACCCACTCATGCATGGATACATAACATCAGCTCGCACACACTGCAAAACCGGTTCTGTTATGAACATACCCATTTTTACACCATCAACCTCTTGGTACCAAGCTCTGAATTCTTCCAAGTGTATTCATGGCATGGTCATTCCAGATGCTGACCAAGAAAAGAAAGTCTTTATTGCTGCCAACTAATCTAATTAAATGGGATCAAAGGATCAATTCCATCTACTGTTAGATGAGCCAACCTGTGAATTCATAAGATGGTAATAAATCAAATATAAATCCGGTCAGTTTAATTACTTCCATTAATAAGCAATCCACAAGTATTTAAATCTTCCTTAGTCAAAACTACTGGCCTCACCACAGCCCAAGAATAATAGTGACTTAGAATGGCCTTTAGCTTTACCCTGATGGTGAGACCAAGAATCACATAACTCTGAGGTTTTCTTCAGTCCTGATCAGGGCCAGCTGGGATGTTTCTATTTGTGGCCTCGCTCTGTTTTATAAGCACCAGCAGTAAATCCAGAATGAGACACAACTGGACTATTAATCAACACTCCCACCTTTAGTCTGCGAATGGCTCTTTTTATTTTTTTAAATTTATATGTTTATTCATTTATGTTTCAAATTGTTTTGAGGGCGATGGAGGCAAGGTTGTTATATTGGGTTCTTGGGAGTTGAGTGTGATTTTTCCTTTGAATGCCGAATTCCACCTGAGGTTCTGTTCTTGAACATTCAGCAGTGATTTAGTGAGCACCACGGTGTGATGCTTGCCTTCGTAAAAGGTATTTTTAAATGGTGGTTTTAAGAAACACATAACATAAAATTTACCATTTTAACATTTTTAAATGTTCAGTTCAGTACTGTTCAGTACATTCAAATTTTATAAAACAGATCTGCAGAACTTGTTTATCTTGCAATTCTGAAACTGTGCCTGTTGAAAAACAGGTCTTCATTTCTCTCTTGGGGCCCCTGCTTCCTGTTTCTATTAATATGAATACTTTAGGTCCTTATATAAGTGGGAGGAGCCACATGTGCTCTCGTAAATAACTTATTTCACCACATTTCGCTTATCCATTCATCGTTGGTGGCCAATTGATTTGCTTCTGTCTCTTGACCCCTATGAATAATTCTGTGATGAACATGAGTTTGCAAATATCTTCCCAAATCCTGCTTCCAAGTCTTTTGGATATACACCCAGAAGTAGAATTCCATAGAATTCCTCACCATTTGTGCTTCTATATTACCATAGCAGTTTATGGTAATTTTTATTTTTAATTTTTGAGGAGTTTTCCATACTTTTTTCAGTTCAGTCTCATCATCTTACAACCTAGGAACATCGCACAAGTGTTCAAGTTTTTCCACATACTCGTCAACATTTATTATTCCCCCAAACTTCCAATTCTTGGGATCTGTCCCAAAGCCTTCACACTGAGCTATGTCCCCAGCCCCTTTTTAGTCTTCTGAGGCAGGGTCTCACTGAGTTGCCCAAGCTGGGCTCACACTTGTGATCCTCCTACTTCAGCATCCCAGAGCAGTGGAATTATAGACATATGTTACTTCCATGGTTTACTTTTTGTTTTGTTCTGTTTAGAAGTGAGCACGCTATTGGTGTGAGGCAGTGACTCATTGTGATGCCCATTTGCATTCCTCTGATATTAGTGATGTTGAACAAATGTCTGTCTAAGTCCTTTGTCTACTTTTAAGTCTGATGATTTGAATGTTTGCATTTATGTATTTCTGATGCTATAACACCTGCCCATCCAATCGCCAACCAGCATCTAAGTTGAATCTCTTCCCCTCCTCTTCCCATAGTAAGCACTGTCTTGAATCTTCTGTCCACCATTGACTTGCTTCCCTTTTTACAAATAAGGTTTTATTACAGCTATGTACATTCTTTTTAAAAGGAATATTTGTGTTTTGGATCAATTTTTAACTTCATATGCAGGTTATCAAGCAATGTTTAGTCTACTGAGACTTGCTTTTTCAAATTCAATTACTAAGACTAATCCATATTTTTGCATGTGGCTGTTATTCATCTATTTTGTCTGAGCTTTATTGTTCCATCTTATACATGTGCCACAGTGTGTTTTTCCTGGCTTACTCGTATTCAGGTTTTGCTTTCTGTGAATGGTGCCAGTGTGAGCATCCTCAGACATGTTTGCTGGTGTATATGTGCAAGAGTTGTGCTTGTGTATTCTCTCAGGAGAGAATAGCTGGGTTGTGAAGTACTCAAAGATTCAGATTTACAAGGTAATTCCATTGTGGCCGTACTGCGTCACACTCCCATCAGCAGGGCACAGAAGGATCCTAGGTCCATGATCTCTCCATTACTCCACACCCTGTCACCACTTTATTCTTAAATGGGTGCAGCTGGAATCTCATTTGTCCTTTATGTGTATTTTCCCATGAAAGAGCGTCTCTTCACATGTTCATTGACCATATGTATTCGTTCAAGACACTGCAAAGAAAGTGATAAACACTTTACAAACCAAGATGTGCTTTTCATCAAACGCACACAGCTGAGAAAGCCATGCACAAGAAGCAGGTAGCTCACTTGAACAAAAGTGGACAAAAGAAATGACCAGCATTTCACTGAAAACCTTCCAGTTACCATTGTGGAGCCTAGTGTCGAGTTTGTGTTTGTGACAGCTGCTGGGTCACACAGTTGTGTTTCCTTAACACCAGCGAAAGTCACCATTTTATGGAAACCCAACCTTCGGAAGCCTTGTCTGTAGCTGGTTCAGAGATTAGTCAGGAAAGCCTGCTGCCTCCCCCTTTACGAGTCTCTGAGCGTAGAGCAGGCGTTTCTGGGCTCAGAAACTTGAAGCTGAGACTTGCTCCCAAGTGGCTGCCTAGGGACGCTCAGACTTTGAAGCACCTAAACCTAAGGCCTGAAACATTATCTTTCCCCAGGTAACAGTCTCCCAGCCAGAGCCCTTCCAAGTAATCCCAGGGGAAGCACAGAGCCTTTCCATGCACTAAGAAAAGAGGGACCCTTTTTCTTGTCCTAAAACTACTCAGTCTAATGACAAAAAAAGTAAATTCTACTCAAAACTAATTTCCCTCAAACATTCCCTGGAGCCAAAGAAATAGTTAAGTATTTAGACTTCAAAGAACTTCCCTGCTGGGGTGCGGGTTTCTGGTGAAAAGTGAAAAAAAAGGCAGACAGGTATCACAAATTCATGAACGAAGGTGCAGGGACCATGGCCCCATGGCCGCTGGTGATCCTAAGCCAAGTCTGCACTGCAGACAAGCTCAGAGGCTTCCATTCTGAAGTAATGCAGGTTGAGAGGCTAATGCTACAAACACAGCCTCGTGACAGGGAGCACACTGCCTCCTCAGGCTTCCTCCAGTGGCTTGGGAGAGAGGTGGCTTGCAAGAGGAGAAGCCCCACCCAGGCAAAAGCAATGAGAGGCAGAGATGTGTAAGACTACAACAAGGCTCAGCTCTCCCACTTCTACCCCTGCGTCACTAACTAGCTGTCTAAGGTGCTGCTTGCCATCTGCAGGTAATAGCATGTGTTATAGCGTATTTATGCACTTAGCTGTCAAGGGAACCTGTTCCTTGGGCAGCCATGTGAAATCCGACTAGCAGATTATGCCTTCAGTGCTAACCTGTCAGTCCTAGGAGATCCTCTGCTGACACCCAGGTGGCCACGGAGAAATAACAGCAGACAGGTAACTAGGTACGCTGATTTAAAGAGCAAATAAGTGAGGACGGACTCTTGCAATGGAGGTTACGGGAGGAGTGGGCTAACAGTGTGTCTCTTCCAATCTCCCAGCTGGGCTTGCATGGAATAATTAGTGTGTCTACCCCAGAAGTGTCAAAGTAAAACAGAACTCGGTGACAAGACACATGAAGCCTTATCCTCCTTCAGAGCATGAGAATTTCTCCCTGTCCCTGCAACCTTCTGCACACACTCTGGACAAAGGTGTTAAGTGGCAGAGCATCAGATGAACAGCTGGAGCCTCTCGGTCCTGATTGGGTAGTGGGATACTGTGGTCTGGGTGGGCACATTTTCTAGACTGATTCCTTCTCCCCATGGAGCGAATGCCTGTGCCACATCTTAATCTCAGAGGCGCTGGAAGAGCCTATTGGCCTATTGGAAAATCATCTTTCTTAACTATTTCAAGGGTTCTTTCCAGTTGCTGAGACGGCAATTCTCAGACAGTTGGCTTTCCTGCCAGACCACAGAGGGTCAGTTTATCACCTGGCGAAGATTAGGCAGTTCATGGTCAATGCACAATTCTCTGTCTCTCTCTAGCTCCTCTCCTCCCCACTCCTCTCCTCTTTACACACACACACACACACACACACACACACACACACACACATACACACATGCACACATACACATGCACACACACCCACTCACATACATAGAGTTCTACATAGCTTTCTCAATGCCACCCAAACAAAAACAAGATTAGGAGCAGTAAAATAAAATCTCCTTCTCCGTCCACTTTCTTGCTTTCGTTTCCTCCTTTCTCCTTATCCTCCCACTCTTCTCCAGGCCCTCGAGAGCTCAGGATGGTTAGTGTGCAATTATTAAGCAGACACTCCTGTGACAGCATTCGTGTCACCTCAGAGTCTTTCAACACTGACAGAGACAAGAAAAGAGTTTATAAAATACACACATTTCCTTCCTTCCAGAACACTGGGACAACAACAGCCTTCTACAATACACACCGCTCCTCCTTGTGGAAAACTGACTCTATACATTCAAAGCCAGTAACAACTCCTTCCTTTATTGTTTAATTATGAGCTGACTCAGTCAAGATAAAGGCTCGGCCAATCTAGGGCTCCAAAGTGTCAATCATTCTCTGCAGAAAGCTGAGGCTTCCTCTCTCCTTTTATTGTATTTGTTATGATTTTAGTTTGTTCAGCGGTAAGTGCAATATTGACATTTAGAACTTTGAGATAAAAAGAAAGAATGAGCAAAAAGAAATAAGCAACCAAAACATCATTAGCTTCAAATATGTGTGCAGTTTCTAACTGGGGGCCATATGTGTTTTATTCCCTCTCTTTTTAATTTTATTTCCCTTCTTCCCCCTCCTAACATGTCCACAGAGGCCTGTCTTCCCGTCAGCAACGTATTCACAATCAATATCCCGTGTGTACGGCACACACACAACCGTGCTCCAGGCGGAAGGGGAAGGGTATTGAATGTGCTCGTCAGGGCTCACCTGAGCGTGGCAGGGCTGGGTGAGGTAGCCAGGGAGCAGAGGTGGGACGTGTGGGAGAAAGATGCTCCCGGGGCCCCTGATTTACGAGGTTGGCAATAACGCTGAGCTCTTCGGCCACATCCATCTTCCAGCCCAAATTATTTTAGGCTTCTGGGTGTTGATGCGCTAGCAGAGGCAGGAGTTATTCTTGAAGAAGTTATGCATCTTCTTCCCCTTGACATTTTCACAGATAAAATTATTTATCTCTCAAATTTAACTAGTGCGGGAGATGGCTTTTATAGGCATTAGGCTCTTTATTTTCTTTTTCTACACAGTTCCTTTTTCCTTTTTCTCTCTGATGAGGAGGAGAGATTTCTCCCTTGCTAAAGGCAAAGCTGGTTCCTAATCCTGGGGCCTCCTTAGGACCTCACTTCCCCTGGGACAGCACCACCTCTCTGCCTGTCAGCTCTACTTACCCGTCTTCCTCTCCAGACCAAGTGTGATGAAATGGGGACCTGGTCCTGTTCATCTTCTAAAACAAAGCCCTGCACAAGCAGGAGCACAGTGTGAATCTGTTGAATGAAGCAATGGGAGAAGTCATTAACTCAGCACATGAGCTTGAGTGATGGTAGCAGAAATTGTCTCGGGAGACAGGAAAACCTCCTCAGAGCTCACAGGAAACCCTGCAGGCCACCACTGCGTCTCTAGAGCTAGCGGCTCCAAAGGGCCAGGGGTGTTCCTAGAGGCTTTCGTGCATATTTTTGTGAATTGCCTACAGGAATGCTCCAGCTGAGGTTGCCTTATTTATGGGGTTTAATCATTCAAAACTGAAAATATTTTTAAGTAACTCTGGACTAGACAGATTTAGAGATGTTAAGAGTGTGTCCATGTGCTTCCTTCGCTGTGCAAATCTGCAAGAGACTTTGCCATGCAAGCAGCCCAGGTTGGGGCGACTCTGAATTGGCTTTGGCAACAGGGAAGAAGGGAAAATAACAACTCACTCCCTGCCTGGCGCCAAGCAGGGCTCCGCACAGCTGAGGACTGCGCTTGTCAGTTAGCATCTTTCTATGGTGTGGCTGCCTGATGAACCTGTTTATGAACTTGAGCCTTCCTGGACCTGCTTGCAACCTGCTCAGAATCTTGGCCCTAACTGCATCTGCAGCCTTCTCCCTCCTCTCCCACCTCTTGAATCCTGCCCACCAGCCAGACTCTCGCTTTCTGTTCCAGGAGCACTATGCCCTGAGGCTCCATGCTTCAAAGGAGTTGCTCCTGCTTGGTATGACCTTGCCCCTGTTATCATCTGACAATGCCTTTGACCTTTCAACATGCAGCAAAGGATCACACATCCAGAAACAGCCCCTCACTTGCCCTGCCCAAGTTATCCACACCATGCATCGATGTGGGAACACCCAGCTCCTGTTGTTTCTGTCTGTGTGTCTTTCCTTCTGTCCCACACACCTGACTAGGAGGGTGGCCTTTGTCTCCAGAGTCCAGCACCTAGCACAGTGCCCAAAGGGGTCCATAAATGTTTACCAGTGAGTGCCAGTATATAGCCAAATTAAAAAGAGAATTCTAGCTGTAAAAAGGCCACCAGTCAGGAGTTGTGCTTGGGGAACACGCATAGCTGGAAACCTGCGTCTAGATCCACACGATGCGTCAGAAACCACTGCACATGTGTGGGTGTGAGGTGCAAGCTCAAGGGGAGGTAGAAAAGAGAACCAGGGAGTGGTCGCAGAAGGGAAGGAGCTGCTGCGAGAGGAATGGTACGGAGAGGCCAAAGCACAGGGTGCTTTCCTTGGGGCTGCTGTGGTCTGAGAATACATGGACCGGGGGAGGCAGAGGCAGCCAGCACCAAGGAGAAGGAGGCTTTGCACGTGGGAAGTGCATTGAGTGGGCATCACACGAGGTGTTGTGTGAAGAGGCTACAGGAAGGGAGGCCCGGATCCGAAGAGTTCGCCTTCTGCCCAAATCACGTTGGGCATGGTGACACACACCTGTAATCCCAGCATTCCGGGAGCCTGAGGCAGGAGGATCACAAGCTTAAACTCCACCCTGGGCAGTTTAACGATTTAGAAAGACCTTGTCTTAAAGTGAGAAATAAAAAGGGCCCTGGGTTCCTCCCCAATACCGCAAAACACAAACCAACCAACCGAGGTGGGAAGCAGCTGTGGTGGACAGCGCTAAATGACCTGTGGGTGACTGCCCTGAACAGCGGGGAAGCTACCAGCTACAGGGACACATCATTGTCATCAGCGAGTGCTTGAAATGAGACGGAAATAACAACATGTCACAGCGTTTTGATTCAGCCTCTGTATTTTGGAGTATTTTAATTAAGCTTTATCTGTTACCATTAAGACTGTAATACTGGGAAGTTCCAAGCCTGCCCTAGCAGGAGAAAGAGAGAGGAAGAAAACATGTCATAATTAAAATAATTATTAATGTAATCTCATTGTGCATAAATCTATTAAGTATTAATCATGAAGTATTAATGAACATTGCTATTCTTACAAGCCAGACCCCTTGCCCAAATCAGTCCCAGGTAGAAGTCATAGCTGTGCTTAGAAATCCTGTTCTCTCTTGCGAGGCAGCTAACTTGTCTCCTCCTCATAGGCTTTCTGTCCCCCAGAAGAGCATTGTTCAGATAGTCTCTTGCACACAATGTGCTTTGTAGGTGATGACTTTGGTGACAGAGCACTTATGTGGCCTTCTCAAGGCCCTGGTTCCATCCTTAGTTTTGGTGAGAGAGAGGCTCTGCATAGGTTTGTTCTGTTCGTTGTGGGTTCACACAACCCCAAGTGCCCACCAGCCCACCAACCCACCAGCCCTCGCGGAGGGCTGGCTCCTGCCTCTGTTCCAGTGGCCCCTGGGTACGTCTCCCAATGCTGGCTGCACTGGGCTTCATTCAGATCCCCGCCACACCCGGCCATGAGCTGGAAGAGCCTGGCTGTATTGCTCATCTTGTATTTCCTCCAGCCTCTTTCCATCTGTTCCTACAGAACTGCGCACCAGTGTTATTTCAGTATTAGAGGCAGAAGAGAAAAAAGGAGGAAAAGAAGAAAGGAGGGAGGGAGGGAAAAGAGGAGTCGGGGGAGAACAAGATGAGGGCAAAGCAACCCTTCCTGTTAGCATCAGTGGTTGACCCACAGATTCCCCATCATCCCACGTACTGGCCCCACAACGGTCTGAGCCAGTGCTTCCCTCTGCGTCTCCAAACACAAATGACCCGCTATGTCTTCCCATTCCTTATGAGTGTAAAATGACTAATGAATAGCAAAGCAAAGTGATTAGGTGGCCTTTACAAGCTTCAGTGCCTACCAGGATAACTATAAGTCACACTGACATCATAAATGCCTTTCAGAAAACATAAACAAAGGAAGAGATCTGCCTAAACAAAGGAACCTTCTTCTGAAGTGTTTTCTCTTGTTTGATCTTCCGTGAGTCAGACTGGACTGGACTGGTAGGGGATACAAAATCACATAGTGACAGTCAATGAACTCAAGGAAAAATGGAGGAGACATTGATAGTTTTCCCCAGAGCCCTGGGGTTCTGGTGCAGCTGACTTTGGACCACCTTTAGGGTGAGGGGAAGACAGTGTAGCCAGGAAGGTCTGCTTCGATGTGTTTGTATGGATCTCTCCGTTGTCTAGATTTAATCAAAGACACTGTCTCCATAGACTCTGGCTCTTCCACCACATCCTACCCACATCCTTCCCTCAGCCCTACATGGGGAGCCTCCTGCCCAGGGCTCTGAGCAGCTGTGCCAAACCAGCGTCTGCCTGAGCAGGCACCAGGCTCAGCCTGGGCCGGGCTGTCAGGGATAAGGGCACCATACACTGACCTGCTACTGAAGTGGAGCCAGAGAGGTCCAGAGGCTCAGAGCCAAGCTCTGGGCTCTGCCGCCACTCACTGTGAGGCTACAGCCCAGGGTGGGGCCAGAAGCGGGCCAGGCAGTGAGGCTCCTTTGTATAGCACTGGGAGGTGGACCCACACTCCCTGGGGCCTGGTCAAGTGTTTCACGTCTGCTTCTTAGTTTTACTGGGTAAGCAAGGTTACATCCCAGGAGAGAGGAGGCTGCCAGTCCTGCCTTATGGAGCCTGATCAAAAACTTTGCTCCTCAAAGACAAATGGATAGAGGCTTGACATCGGCACACTGATTTGCAACCGCCTCGCCTCAGGCCCACATTTCTGAGGTCCCTCTGATCCTGGGGTTCTGACCCCAAAGCCCTAGTTAATAATGAACATTGACTGAACCTTTAGTACATGTCAGGCTGAGAACGTGGCAGGTGAGACAGACACCCTGCTGTCCTTCCAGTGGCCACCCACATGGGTGCCATTACTCTCCCATCCTATAGATCTCCGGTGGCTTCCCTAAAGTCACAAAGAGATTCCCAGATTTTGTGTATACACAGCAGCAGATAGATATCCAGGAACTCTGCCCCCAGTCACATGGGAAATCTCTGAAGCACAGAGATTTATGTATGTCCCAAACCACTAAACTATCCTAACATTGTAGTATATCAGAATTTAGACCCCATGTCCCAAGTTCGGTTTATACCTTTGAAAGGGACTCCAAGAATTCTGTACCCACCGTACACTGTGTGGCCCGTTTACTGACTTTCCCATGCTCCCTTGTAAGACTGATGAAGGAACTCAGCACCGAGACATCATTGTTGTTTTGTGGGAAAAGGACCATCCTCCTTTCGGGCAGTCACTTTGGGGATGGAGCAGAGATGTGTAAAGACGGGCAGACGCGAGCCCACAGGCTTAGTGCACAGAATGTGGGTACACTCCACACACAGATTTGTGCAGCCCATTCTCCCTCCACCCAGGTACTATGCATAATCAACCTTTTCAGTGCTTAGGGGGAGAGAGGAATATTTTACTGCTTTGCATCAAATAATAGATAACATAGAACTTCAAGTCTGAAAACAGCTGTAAAGATGTAGTCCAATCTTGACGTCTGGTCTCCTGAATCCCAAACTAATATGTTCTTTCTTCCTTCTAGATTGTGTGGCTTTTCAAAATTGAATACATTAAAAAAAAAAACAGAAAATCTTTCTGTTATATGATTCACTTTTAAAAGGAATGTTTGATTTGCTTGCAAAATATTTCTTGTCTCTCAGGGCTGGAATTCAGAAAGGCAGATTCCTCAAGAATACCAATGTAAAATTATTAAGCTCAGAACACCCTGACACACAAGAACAGGAATGGAGTTAACTCTGGGAGGAATTTAGTTGCTCTAATACTGACTGTGCACCCACTGTGTGTGAGCACTCCCCCAACTCCAGAGACAATAATCTGTAAATCTGAAGCATTGACCTCTGGGTAATATCATTTAGCTGGTGTGTGTGTGCGCATGCGTGTACCCCTGTGCAGAACATTCTCATAGGCACACACTCGGGTGGGTTATTGCCCACCCACCCCCCAGTCCTCTGCTTTTCCCATGATGAATTGAAATGAATAAATCCTCATAAACTGCCTTCTTCATGCACAACCTTGGAAATAAGTCCTATTTACAAATATTTCATCAACCCACCTACATCAAGCCCGAGGCTCCCCTGGTGACTGCAGGCAATAACATGAATAAAACTCAGAATGATTTCTTTCTATTGGGCATCAATCACTACTTTTCCTAGACAGACAGGCAAGCATTCCAGTGCTTACTACTCTGCCTGCTCTGGAGGTATTAGGGACGGTCTGCAAATTCCAGATGCAAACCCCCGCAGCTTCTGAGCTTGGACCTTAGCTAGTCTGTTGGGAGGAAAAGTAGCTAATTCCAGACAAGGAACAAGAGGTACCTTTAGGAAGTTCCTGGCATTATTTCTCATATTTTGCCACCTGGGAGGGAGCTAAGTCCCTTTAGTCATTGCTACAGGAAAACGTTTTGACGTGAACTCTCATAGATCATGATGGAGGTTACTTACCCAAATGCACACATTTGCCTCAGCCAGTTTCATTTACTACCCTTTAAATTATTTCTCAGCCTTGCAAATCTTGCTGTGACAGACAGAGCAAGGGGAGGAAGCACTAAGTGTTCATTTTTCATATAATATATTCCAATCCTGTTAGGTCGTGCTGCTGAAGGTAATATTTCTGGCATTCATTTAATGAAATTGACATTGATGAATGGTTAATTATACAAATTACATTCTTATTAAATCCCCTAGAATCAGTGCCTTAAAATTTCTTAGCTATGGGCTGCTTACGGTTGATACTTTTTTTCCCTCTAAGTATCTCCTCCGTTGGCTGCTGTAAAACTCACTCTGCATATTTTTCCTCCTCTAAGAAACTTTGAAAAGCATTAAAAATCCCCTAGTTAAGGCAATTACTGAAGATAAGTTAATCTTCATGGGATGTTTAAGCCCCAGTTCTTGCATATGTTTATTCTGATTTTCTTTTTTCCTACTCTAGACAGTTCTTGCCCTGGAGCGGGTAATTGGAAAGAAAGGACGCTTCTGCCTCCTGCAGAATGGTGGTCAGATGGACTTGGAGAAAGGGAGGAAAAGGGAACTGGCTACGTGGCCAAGTCCCTCTTGGCTGGTGGATGGAGATAGGTAGATGGGAGAGAGAGCGGGAGAGAGAGAGAGAGAGATTAGAAGAATTGATGAGCATTGGCTGAGGTGCAGGAATCAGTAGGTAGCCCCTCCTCATATGCGAAGTACCACAGGTTGGCGTTTTACCATGACAACAGTCTATTTGTGTCTTTTTACTTGGAATAGAAGAGTGAATCATATTCATTGAGCTCACTTTTTTTCTGTGACCCTGGCTGGGCACAAAAACAGCAGATACTTACTGAGCACTTGTTAAGTGACCAACACTCACTAAGCACCTCCAGGAATTGGGAATCGTTTTAGGTAGTTGATACATTTTGGGAATTTCATGTCAAAGGACAGTTATAAACTGTGACTGTTCATGAACAACTGGATCAAATTTTCAAAGACTTCTAATGTTTATTGGAGTTTTCCAACTCCAAGGAGAAGATGCTTTCACTCCATGATCAGTGCACCCTGATGGTTTCCACACATACACTCGGGTTGAGGGGGTCTTTCACCTTTTCTCTTGCTTTTTCTCTTTACCCTCACTCTTTGGCCATCTTTGGTTGCACTACGTTAGATTAGCTTGACTAATTTCAATTTGTGACTGTGTGGCTCTCTGTCACCCACAATTTAAAGGCAGAGAAGTTTATTTTGGCTCATGTTCTTAGTCTGTAGTCGGCTAGCTTGGTGGAAGGATCTGGCGGAGGAAAACTGCTCACCTCATGGTGCACAGGAAGCAGAGAGTCAAGGGAGGATCTGGGAAGGGAGATAAAGCCTTCCAGGTTTAACCCACAGTGACCCTCCTCTTCCAACAAGACTCCCCTCCTGACAGCAAGTCAGCGCTAATACCTCCATCATCTGTTCACCTTCCAAACACATGAGCTTTGGGGGCCATTTTAAATCCAATTCATAGCTTGTGTTTTGTTTGGGCTGTTGGTGGTGGGTTGAGGCAGGAAGTACCATGCAATACCCAATCACCAGTTAGAATGAGTCTCACCTGATTTCAGTGGGCCACTTAGGTATCCTTCCTATTTACACTGATTACCGTGAAGTCAACCACACTCAAAGCAGCACTTGTGTCAGGATTCAGTGCTCAAGTGAGCTACTGAGGAAGTTATACACTGTGATAATTCATCACAACTACCATTTATGATCCAAAAGACCTGGATTCAAATCTTAGCTCTGCTATTCCCTAATTGTGATCTCCCACCCTCAAATCTGTGTCATTTATAAAATAGAGGGACTAATAGTACCTTCGAGGGAACATGTTGTAAATATTCAAAATAAGCACAGAGCACTTAGCTAAGGACATGTAGATGAGGTTTACTGGAAGGGAGCCAATTAAAGTACTTAGGAATGTTTCCAGCTGCAAGCAATCCAGTGCCCTTCTAATTGTGGATTAAACCATAGTTTACCTAATAAGAGAGTCAGTAGCCTCAGATTTTCTCTGCCAATCAAGTAATGTAATACACAGCTTAGGCCCTTTCTATCTCACTGTCCCACCATCTTTAGCATGTTACATTTTCATTCTCACAGGCACAAAAAGGCCGCCAAAATTCCAGGCATTACATCTTCATCTAAGGAACAAGTTACAACACCAGCCAGTCCTCAGAGTGTGCATTGCCATTTTATTTCAAAAAGCAAAACATTCTTCCAGAATTCCCTCAGTAGTTTTCTCCTTATGCTTCACTGATCAGAACATGACCAAATGTCCAGGTCTCTGGTAACAGGCAGATCAGAAAGAGAGCAGGAAGTTGAAGTGGTTACGTCATCATCATGCGCCTCAGCCTCATGCTTTCTGGTCTCGGTGAGTGAGAGTAAGTCCAGCCATCTTTCTTTTTTGCTAACTGAAGTGTCTGTGGCCTCCTGCACTGGTGCCCTCTGCACTGTGGGCTTTGCCAATCTTTTGCCTGAAAGTGTGGGAATGGGTGCGATGGACAGCTGCAGGGGCTTCTCAGGTTGATGGAGCTCTCTGAGACCATCCCCATAGAAACAGTTCTTACTCAACCAGCAAGGGGTCCGATCCACTGTCAGGACCCTCGGAGGGAAGTCTGCTCTTATCCTGGCCTCCAACTCCATACCAGTGCTGAGGTTGGCTTGTGTAATCACACACTCCTAGTTTTAATTGCATAGCAAAGGGGAAGATGGGGGAGATTAATCAGGTACTGTGAGCTCAGAGAGTGAATGTAATAAATAGACTATTAAAGTTAACCAAGTTTTCAGCTTCACTAGTGAAAGCTGCCATCTATCTTGTGTGGTTTTCTCTATGCTTCATTACCGCATATAACAATACTGAAAAAGTATGCATTGTCCTTTATGATGAGGTGATGAGTTCCCTGAGGTGGATGTAGCAGAAGCCCTGTTCTGGAGCTCCATGAAGCTGGAATGTAGGGGTAGGACCTCCCTTTATGTCCCACTGCCTGACCCTGGGGCAGGTGACAGGGCAGGGCTGGTGGCAATAAAGCCTTTATTGCATGTCCCAGACCATCCGTGCATTACCACGTATCTGGGAGTTCAGACTACTGGCACTCTCCCAATAGAAAAGCAGTAAAAGAGGCATCCTCTGGACACAGGGCTGGCACACCCTGCCTAGAATCAGCCCGTGCTGATCTGGGCCCATGTGTTCCGCAGGAGCCCTCGTGGGAGGACCCCCTTGTGCAAGCTGAGGGTGGGTGGTTTTGTTTTCCTTGGTACATCGCATCCTCCTGGAGCAACTCTGAAGGTTTGCAGCCAGGCAGAACTGGATCCCTCTCTAGTGCCGCTGCCTACTGTCACAGGAGCCTTTGACAAGTCATTTAACCTCTCTGACCTTGACTCTCCCATCTGTAAAATGAAGCAAATAAGGCTGGTTTTCTAAGGAAATGACAGAATTGGAGAGGACAATACTTGAAAAGCACCCAGCCCTCCACGCTGCAACCATGCTTGATGTAGGGTTAAAATTAAGGAATCAGAGGGGATAGTGAAATCATCAAAAGTTATAGTAAGGCACATTTATTATTATCATTGTTATTTTACTATTATATGATTCCATTCACATGCAACGTCTAAAGGAAAGTGTAGGCAGAAGTTAGATCAGGCTGTCTAGGGCCTGGGAAGTTTTCTTAGTCTGGTTTCTCTTACTATTACAGAATGCCCAAAACTAGCTAGTTGTTTAAAAAAAAAAAATAGAGGTTTATTTAGTTCACAGTTCTGGATGCAGGCAAGTGCAAGAGCACGGTGCCAGAGAGGAACTTACACTTCTTCAAATCATGGCAGAAAGTGGAAGAGCACGCGGATGAACCACTGCTGGGCTCACTTTGTAACACCCCAGTCTCACAGTAAGTCACTGGCTACTGCAAGAAGGCTCCAATCCCCCTTTGTGACCTAATGTGACAAAATGTTGCTACAGCAACAATCAGCTTTCAACATGAGTTTCAGAGGGGACAAACCTCACTCAAAGGGTAGCAGTGGCTAAGACTACAGGCACTGCTAAAGAGCACAGGGTTTCTTCAGGATGACAACAATGCTCAGTAATAACAAACTTGACTGTGGCACTGATTGTACATCTCTGTCTACAGCTGTACCCTGAGCACACCCAGTCTTGGTTTACTTATCTGTGAACATACTGAAAACCACCGAACAGTATACTTTAAAATAGTGAGTTTGGTACTGGAACTGTATCTCAGTATAACTCTTTAAAAAAATATATCAGCTCTATACAAAAGTAAAAAGTGGGAGCAGCTGCTGACAAGGAAAGTACTGGGCTGTGGCCAGATCCCAGATGGACCACTGGTCTAAGAAAGCCAAGGCAGGTATCTCAAGTCTAGGTGTAAAAAGACCAGGGCCACATCAGAGTATTTTGAACTTGAGAACTCAAAAGCCTAAATTAGGCTATGTATTCCCAGGCTGCAAAGGATGGATTTGTAGAGAACGCTGATCACTTCTCCCCCAACACACAACAATACATCTGCAAATTCAAGTGTGAAAAACACTGTCACACTGGTGAAGCCATCCTCCAGGACCAGCCCAGCTGCTCTGGGGTACTAAGAGGCATCAGAACAATAAAAAGGATGCTTCTCTTGAGTGGGACAGGAGGCACATCCCAGGATAAGCCAGCATCTTCTCTCTGCCTGTCCCTTCAGTGTGAGCTCCAACGGTCTCTGCTTTTTTTCCCTGGAAAATTTCTTCTTGATTCTGAAGCCATCCTTGTTTATAATCCCCAGCAAAAGTCCCTCTCCAGGATGCTAGATGGATATGGCCAGTCTCCTAGACAAGTCTACCAGGATGTCCCCATAGCATCTCAACCCAAGATGTCCCAAACCAAATGTCATTCTCAGCCTTTCTCAAACATCTTATTTTCCTGGATTTCTTATTCTGGGTGTTAACATCATTGTCCATCCAAAAGCATGGAGTCATCAAGCTTCCTTCTTCTGTCAGTCTGTCAGTCTGTCAGTCTGTCTATGACAAGAAAACAACTTTCTCTTCTTAGCTTATTATGGCTGGGTCCTCCTGAGTGGTCTCTGAGCTTCGTGTCTCTCCTCATTAATCCATTATCATACAGCTGCTGAAGTGATCATTGCCCTGCTTCAAATGGCTTCCCATTGCCTACAGCATAAAGTGCAACCTCCTATGCTTGGCTTGCAAAACCTTTCATAAGCTGACCCTGTGGGTTCATCTGTTTTTACTCCCCACTCCCACCAGGACTGGCTTGCAGTCATCCAGGAGACAGGCTCTTTGTTCTTGGGAGTGACTGAGACAGACAGTGAGATTGGGAAGTCCCCGTATTACTTGCTGATTGACCCGTTTGTCCTCACTACTACCAAGCCCCTCGTTAGAGGGGAATTGCCTAATATTGATGCTTGTAGTCTTCAATCCTATGGTATCAACTTTGTTCCCCACTACCCTACCCATCCCTCCAGCCCATGAAAGCAGACACAAGTCAATGCTAAATGTTTTTGTTGTAGTCTCAGTCCAAAATTGTGGGCTTTTAAAATACCAAATAGAGCCATAATTAACAACAGGCCTAGTGCATAATCACAGAGCATAGCGAGGAGGGTCCGGCCCATTAGATCAAACATGCTGAGTGCTGTGGAACAGCAGAAATTCATTTCTAAAGACATGAACAATAGCTGGAAACATTAAAGGTCAGATCACTGGCTGGGTTGGACATGATTATATGAGACTAGCATACAGATAAAAGCCCCGGTACTGGGGTGGTGTGTTCAAGAGAAGAATGAAGCCAGCAGGGGGTTGGAGTTGGTGTCACTCCTTCTGAAGATCTAAGAGGCCAGTAGGGTGAGGCCTGGGCAGACTGCAAGCTCAAGGCGAGGGTCCTCTACCAGTCCCAACAGGAATGGGCCTGTGGAGCCAGTGTGGCATCCTCCTCTGTGTATATGGTGGACCCCTTTGCCCAGTTGCTGCTTACCTTGAGCTGTACCTCTTCATTCCCATCCCGCTTTTCAGGTGAAATGAGACTCGCTCCATCATCTCCCCAGCCACCCAAATGGTACAGACAGAAGTGGCGTGTTTTTCTTGCTGAGCCGGGCTAGGAGACCGGAGGGTTTGTGCGGAAAAGGCAAATTAGCTTCTCAGCATCTGTTCACTATGACCTTCCCTTAAGTAAAAGTTATAACTCTCTTTTTTTAATTTTATTTTAATGTAGTACAAATAGATATTAATAAAGAAAAAGGTTTTAAAGAACACTTTTTACTTCTATGAAAAAATAAAACAAAATTTTATAACCAAATAATTAAAGAATAGCAATAGCTAATAGCTGTGTATCGCATTGTTAAAAGAAGTTAAAATTCATAGCTCCCAGGCAAAGTGACTCCGAAAAGATCCCACCACCCTTCCCCACCAACTTCTTAATGGTCTTACTGTGAAATCTGGAGAAGTGAATGGGATCTCTTCCGTTGGGTCTCCACGCAGCAGCAACATTATAGGTAAATGTCAATATTGGAGGATGATTTCTTGCTTATGACCAGGAAAATGACGGGGAGTGGGCCACGGGGGGGGTGGGGGGGGGACCGTGAGGCTCACTGGGAGGCTGGTGGAAGCCCCCGAGTGCTGGGTGGACTGAACGGAAGCCCTGTTTATACTGTTGATCATTCAAGTCTCTTCTTGTGTCACCTCTTTGGATGTCTTTGGAAGCAACCAAGACTTACTGGTACAAGGTTTGGCACATAGTAGACACTCAGTAAGTACTAGTAAAGGCTGTGAAAACCTGAATGGTGATCACCTCACATGCCTTCCAAATCCCATCTCCTGAAGGTATCAGCTGGGGATGGCTTTATTATGAATGTACGTGTTCTTCCAAAATTTGAACGCTGACATCTGACCTCCAGTGTCATGGTATTAAAACTATTGTACTTTAGGTAAGAATTCAGTTACTAGAAGAGTCACTTCATCTGTGTTAGTCCTTACATTATGAGACTAGATTCTTACATAAACTTGGTCTTCTTTCAAATTGTCTGTATGAAGATACTGTTCCCATTTGAACCGTCCTCAGGTCTTTATATAAATAGTTTTATAGTTTTCATATTTTAAAATATAATAAAGTTAAACAACTGTCACAAAAAGAAAAAGAACTACAGCCTTTGGAAGGCTTTTATAAGTCATGAGGGCTATGCTTTGATGAACTGGATTAGTGTCCTTATGAAAGAAGCCCAAGACAATTTGACCCTTCTGCCACTTGAAAACTCATAGAAGGTACCATCTATGGGGCACAGGCTGTCGCCAGACACTCAGTCTGCTTCCATGTTCCATTTGGTCTTCCCAGCCTGCAGAGCTATGAGCAATAAATGTTTTTATTTATGAATTACCCAGTTTAAAATGCTGTGTTATATTAGCCCAGACAGACTAAATCAAGGGTAAATCTGACATAGCGATTGGAAATAAAGTCATTGAAGTCCTTTCCAAGTTACAGAATTCCCAGAACATTTCTTAAGCCTTCTTTCTAGAACCACTCAGCACATTCGGACGATTTCCAGTGTGGGTCTTAGGAGCTGGAGATGGCAGCTCGGAAGTGCTCATAGCCCTCTCGTGCAATCTTCTCTGTCAACAGAAAAGAACCTAGCATCACACAGTGAGTGGCAGAGCCATGGCTGGAGCAGCTCCCACCTCAGCAAAGCCTTGACCTAGGGGGCTGCACTGGTGTGTACTGGCTCAGTTCTCCTTCAGCTCTTCCAGTCCTTACTCAAAAACCTCAGTGGAGGGGGAGGGAAACCTGTGCTGGTGCTGAGAACTCCTTGAAATGCCTGTGTGAGCACAGCTGAGATTAATCAGTCCCCCATGGCAGGAAGGTCTTGCAGGCCCAGCCCAGTGTGGCTCCTGGACTGGGGGGCTATTCCAAAACCTCCCTGCCATTCAGCCCCAAAACGTTTTATAGAAGGTCTGTATGTGATGAGTGAGGCCCTGGACTCCCATTTATTTTTCCCTCCCCAGTCTCTGTGCCAGCCCTGACTACAGCAAAGAGTGAAAACACAGATGAATTTTGGAAACATATTAAGAAGCAATTATGAATTCCTTGCCTTTAGATGCTACTCTTTCCCCTTAGGTTCTGAGAATTAGCATAAATTCCTTGGTCAGGAGAAGCTATCAAAATACTATCCATCTGGATCTAATTTCCAGAGCTGTGTGCTCCAGTGTGACCAGAGTTAAAGGTCTATTCATAA
Source organism: Cavia porcellus (assembly GCF_034190915.1). Lineage (NCBI taxonomy): Eukaryota > Metazoa > Chordata > Mammalia > Rodentia > Caviidae > Cavia > Cavia porcellus. Next base: position 20,681,139 of record NW_026947492.1, on the reverse strand, counting down.
ATTGCTTTCTCGGTGCTGCCTGCCGGAGCCCACACTCTGCCTGCAAGCCGCCTGGCCTGGACAGATAACAGATGGGACCGGCTCCAATTCTGCACACACAGCACCACTCTCTCTCTCTGCCCCATCAACCTCTCTGCCCTTCGCAGCCCACAGTGCCCATGTTTCCTTGGGCTGCATTTGTCGGGATCATGTGCTGTGCTGCGTGTCTGGGCAGGTGCGCTGTCTGAGTTAGCCAGATTCAAGCAATGGCCCATCATCCGACCAGCTTCTGGTTTGGTGTGCCCAAGCGCACCATGGGTCCCCCTTCATGACTCCAGGGGTTCAAGGCTAGCTCTTCTGCCTCTCATGCTTTGCCCCCAAGAGGGAAGAGGGCCTGGAGAGGAGGGAAGACCTGCTGTTTATTACACTGCAAAGGCAAATTACTAAAAAAATTTTTGCTAAGAAAGAAATTTAAGTCTTAAGGTTAACACAAAGCAATTAAGACAGTGATTCTAAAAGGAGTGAGGAAATTAGTCAGCTAGTTTGCTAGTTTAGCTACCTAACAAGTAAGGAAGGGAATCATTATACATATAAGAAAAAAATATTTTAATGGGTTATCTAACAAGGTAGCAAATTCCCTAAATAGTCGGGGTCAATTCTATTATTCTTTGTATTCTCTCAGCTCTATGCCAGGAACCAAGGACAAACACAGAATGTTTTTTATTATGCCACACCACCATTATAGTTTCATATAGAATACTTTCACTGTTTTAAAAAATCCCCAATGTATCATCTATTCAATTCTCTCCCCTGCCCAAATTCTTAGCAACAGCTATTTATTCGCCCAAGTTTTTTTGCAGTATCATATAAATGAATCACATCATGTGTAGTCTCATTCAAGCTGGCTTCTTTCACTTTGCAATGTATTTTTCGTGTTGCGGCCTGACCACTGATTTCTTTTCATTGCCGAGTAGTATTCCATCGCATGGATTTGCTTATCTCTGCCTACTGTAGGACAGCCAACTTTCCTCCCATTTTTGAGAAATACAAATAAAGCTGCTGCAAATCTTCACATGGAGGTTTCCATGTGTCTGTAAGTTCTCAGTCAAACTGAGTAAATTTTAGTGATGTGATTACTTGATTATGTGGTAAACCTGGTCAGCTTGATGGGAAAATCTTGAAGTGTCTGCCAATGCTCCCTGAAGCGTTCTTACCAGCAATGACCAAGAGTTCCTTTGTCCATCTCCTTGTTGGGACCATCAGCTTCTGAATTTTAGCCTTTCTGACAGACCTGTGGAGATAGCTCACTGTAGTGCAGTTTGCAGTTCCCTAATGACAAAGAGGTTGAGTGTTGTTTGATAGGCTTCTTTGCTGGCATGTATCATCTTTAGAAAAAGTTTGTTTCAATCGTTTGCTTCATTTTTAATGGGACTGTTCATTTTCTTATTGTTCAGTTGTATTTTTTATACAAGTCCCTCTGCTGATACATGACACATAAATATTTTCTCTTAGTCTGTGACTTATCTTTTCAGTCTCTCAAGAATGTCTTTAACAACAAAGTTCTTTCATTTTTAAAAAGCCTAACTTATGTTTTTACTTTTGTAGATCATGCTTTTGGTGTTAAATTAAAAGCATCCTCAAACCAAAAGCCGTATAGGTTTTCTTCTGGAAGTTTTATAGTTTCACATTTCACATTTAGGTCTAAATCCATTTGGAGTTAATTTTTAAATAGGGTTTGAAATCTTTGTCTACTTTCTTTTTTGTACATACATGGCTAGTTATTTTTTTTTAAACACTGTCTTTTCTCCACTGAATTGCCTTTATAATTTTATTAAAAATAGTTTATATAGGCCTATTTCTGGGATCTCTGTTCTGTTCTTTTAATCTATTGGCCTATGCTTTCACCAAAACCATGACCCTTGATTATTGTACCTTTATTTTAAGTATTAAAATCAGGCATAGGAGTCTTCCAACTGTGTGTGTGTTTTAGATTTATGATAACTATTCTGGATTCTCTGCCTTTTCAACAAAATTGTATAGCTTTTGCTAGCATTTTGACTGAGGGTATACAGCTTCTATAGATCAACTAAAAAGAACTGGCATCGGAAGAATGAGCCGTCCAGTCCATGAGTACGTGGTATTGCTCCCTTTATCCAGACCCTCCATTTCTTCCTTCAGTCTTTTCAGTTGTCCACGATAGATCCCAAAGATATTTGATTATGTTTAGACCCAAAAACTTCTGTCTCAGTTACTTTTCTCATTGCTATGACAAAACACCCAGTGCCTGCATTTTAAAGCAGGCTCACAGTTCAGAAATTTCAGTCTGTGGTTGGCAGGCTTCACCAGGGAAGCGGCAGGGCAGAAGGGCCCGAGTGGAGGAGAGCTGCTCCCGCGTGCAGCCAGGAAGCAGAGACGCAGCGAGAAGCTGCAGAGGGAGCTGCACCCCTCCAGGGCAAGCCCCAGCGACTGTCTCCCCAATCACCTCACAGCAAGTCACCTACGAAGGCACCTCCGTTTCTTTGCCAAAAGTCCCACCTCTGAACACGTGACAAATAAGCCACAACAACTTGTTTTGATTTTTTGTTGATACTGCTATAAATGTTTCTTAATTCTGAATTCCAAGTGATCTTTGGTAGTATACAATGAAGCAGTTAACCTCCTTTTCATTAAACACACAAATTTTATTTCTCTCTATTAAGTCATTCACACTATTCATAAAAGCTAAAATACAGCCTCTAATGGTGTGTAAGAGGCAACTTGTCATGATTTCATCTTTCTGTTAAAAATGGCTAACGATTATACACTCCCTTTGTGTGCTGAAACCTTGCTATACTGGCTTTTTAGTTCCAGAAATTTTTATGCTTTTGTAGATTCTTTGATGTGTTCCACAGTCACGTCATCTGTGAATAAAGACAGTTTTGTTTCTTTCTTCCCATGTCATATTTTTTTAAATCTCTTTTACTTGTCTTATTGCACTAGCTAGGACTTCAGTACAATGCTGAACAGAAGTGGTGAGGATGCACCCTCATTTCCTAATCTTAGAACAAAAATATTCATGCTCACATCATAAAGTTCAATGTTAGCTCCAGGTTTTTCTTATATTCATTTTATTAAGTTTGGGGAGTCTCCTGTTCTAATTATTTGATAGCTTTTATTATTAATGGATATTGAATTATGTTCTATGCTGATTTATTCTGCAAGGTCACACTGCCAGTTATGTGGGATGTGGATTTTTAGAGACTAAGAAAAGTAATGGAGTAACTAGTTGGAAAGACTAAAATAGATGCCCAGAAAGACTTGGTGGTAACTTGGATTAGAATGGTAGCAATGAAGAGAAGTAAACAGATTCTAGATGTATACTGGGGCAAGGGGGCTAACAGGATTTCCTGGTATATTGGATATGCCACAAAAAGGAAAGAGAAATAAAGGGAGATTTTTAGGTTTAGGTCTTGGACCGCTGGGTGGATAACATTAAAATGTGCCAACATATCACAGACAAACAAACAGGAGGCATTACAAGTCTATTTTGGACATGTCATAGTTTTTAATAGCTACACAACTTCCAAAAACTTCAAAAGACTATTGAATCTCCAAATCTGGAGCTCACATGGGAGGTCCAAGCTGAATTCATAACTTTGAAAATCATCTGTGTCTCAGTGGTGTTTAAAGTCTTAGAATTTTACGCAGTCACTTGGGGTGAAAAGTAGAAATGGGGAAGAGAAGAAAGCCCATGAGGAAGTCCAGGAGTCCTCCAACATTTGCTGGCTGACTGGGTAGCCTGACTCCTGGGAGGGCTTGAGTGAGTCAGCCTCAGAGTTAGAAGTATTCTGAGTGTGCTGCTGAGCTCTGCATTGCATGCTAGAACAGATATACTAATTTCAAACCAGGAGTTAAAAATCTAACCACCCTGCCGTGAACAAAGAAGCTCTTAAGTACACACAGACATTACAAAGTTAAGAAAACAAAGCACAAGTGATTTGGAAGATAGATATTTTTTCATTAGCTTCCTACTTGCAATACTTTCTACCAGGAGTTGGGATGGAAATTTCTAACAGCTGAATAGGACTTCAGGATGGTGCTAGAGGTGCCCTCCTTCCTGTTCTCCCCAGCATGGGCCACAGGGGGAGGTTGAAATGTTCCTTAACTGTACAGTAACAAAATGCTCCTAAGAATAGATGTTTAGCTGCACTCTCAGGGATAGGGGTCTAAACTGGAACTGAAACTTATTAAAAGCCCAGGTAGGGGGATTACATTCTCAAAAAATATTTATGGTCTGCCAACAGCTCTTTGTAGGTCTGAAATGGCAAACGGCAAGTTATCAGCTGACCCCCAGCCACACTGGAAAGGGAGAGGGGACCCTTTCTGTCATCACAGGGAGTCAAGAAAAAACAAAGGAAGAGGAGCAGAAGGCAAGGCCATCAACCTTGCTGGTCTAATTGCCAGGGCTCTTCTTTTCCAGAAGAGACTGTCCAAGCATGGTCAGCCAGACTATGGGGAAAAGGAATCAGCCCAAGTAAATAAAGTCTTGCCTCTTTCTGAGACCAGGATGCTGTGGTCTGAATGTTTATTTTTCTACCAATTTCATAGTTTGAAGTCTTTACCCTTAAAATAATGGTATAAGAAGGTAGAGAATTTGGGATGTGATTAGGTCATGAGGCTGGACCTCCATCAATGGGATTAGTACTTATATGGTCAGCTTTTTGTTACTATGGCAAAATACCTGAGACAAGATGCTGATGAAGAAAAGATGTTTGGTCAGCACATAGTTTGAGAAGTTCAAGTGTGTGGCTTCTCAGTTCTGATGTGGATCCTCCTGGCTACATCACATCACAGCAAATGGCATGGAAGGAGCATGCGTTGGAACAAGGAAGTGCATCTCAAAACAAGAAGCTAGAAACAACTGGATGGGGTCAGGATCAGGCCTTTATAACAACTCTCTAGTGAGAACTACCTGGAGGTCACTTGAGAAACAATTTAATCCCTTCCAAACCCAGGGAATGACCCTCAGGACTGTCCACTGGCTCCACATCCTAAAAGTTCCCTTACTCCTCAGCACTGCCACTCTGAGTATGAAACCTTCACACATGGACCCTGAGAGGCAAATCAGATCCAACCACAACAGTGCTTATAAGAGAGACCAAGACCCTAGCCATTCCATCTAATAACAGTATAGCTAGAAAGCACCTTCTGAGAGGGAGGCATCACTGAACTTCCTGGCTCTTGACCTTGTACTTCCCAGGCTCCAAAACAATACAAAATGAATCTCTGTGACTTATAAACTACTCAGTTGATAGCATTTTGTCATGCTAGCTTGAAGAGACTAAGACACAGGGTGAAGCTATCTACCCTTTAGGAGATACCGAAGTTGTTCAGAGACACAAGGTTCCCTATTGCCACTGAAGTGTAATTGGTTATTGGTGTTAAGATTTCTCTCTGGGATACAAGGGTACAGAACTTTAATTTCTTTGTCGTAAGTCAGAAAATACCAAGCTCCCCAGTCCAACCAGATCAAGATTATAGATTTTTATGCACTATTCAGCAGGTGACCCCACTCCGTCCAAGCAAGGGCTGCCTGAACATCACCATCATTGCTTTTTCTCTGAAATAATGGCACACACACACACACACGCACACACTTCTCAGTAAATGCGTGTCGCAAATATCCCAGACAAGGCCTGGAGATGGATCTCAGAACTCAGGTACATGACCGTTCAGCTGGGCTGACTTGAACTGAGATTTTGTCTGGGAGAGAAACATGGACTAAACTGTTTGTTGACTCCATCACAGCAAAGTAGAAGTCATGATAGTCATGGCTGTCGATGGAAAGAGGCTCTGCAAAGGTTCCCCATTCCTCTCCCCTCTTTCCTAATCTTTCCACCTTGTGTGGGGAGTCAGAAGCTCACTCGTGAAACCTCACTGTTTGCCAGGCAATTCCCGTCTGAAAAGCACCATTAAACTCAGAGGCTTCAGCCACGTGCGTTCAACAGCTCTCTGCAGTCACATATTGTCCAGGAGCCACTGCTAGATGGGCAGTTTTGAACCAAAATGTTTGCCAAGCAGCTTAATTCCCCACCATGTATGTACCATACTTCTGAAGGATATCTTCAGCTGGAAATTGTTTGTGTGGAATTTGAGGCAACAGACATGAACCTGTGCTGTGATTGAGTTTATAAGTGGCACTTTCTCTGGTTTTGTTTTGTTTTGTTTTGTTTTGTTTTGTTTTGTTTTGTTTTGTTTTTCCTATAACTCTCAATTATGGAAGTTATTTAAGATACTTTGTTCTCCCTCATACAGTAGTCCAAAGATTTTTTTTTCCTTTTAACTCAAAGTGACATCATCCCCTGAAATAAAGCAGACACAAAGGTACAAAGTTCTTGGCAAAAATGAAAGTGCTGTGTTCTAAAAGCTTCATAGTCACCCAAGGATATCGTGGGATAAACATCAGGGATCTGAATTTTGTAGGCTTGGAAGATACTAGCCCCGAAACTGTCCCCAACCCCTCCTGTTTCCTAGAACTCTCTTGACCCCTTCCAGACCCAAGCACAAGCAATGCTGATTGATCAACGTGTCAGTGAGGGCCTCCTCAAGAGCACGCTCTTCTATTCTTCTCCCGAAAGACCTCGGTCAATACTAATAAGGCTGGTAAAACAAGACTTTGCTGCAGAGAAAATAGAGCTATGCCCAAGCATCAGTGTTAATATCATGCAGCAAGAAGACGAACCAAGTCAAGTAAAGAAACTCGAAACCTAGGCAGCAAGAATCACGGATACTGTTTGCCTTGTACCCTAGAAGTGAGGAAAATGTTTCTTTGTCGTTGCTAAATGAAGGAAGTGGGTTCTTGCTCGATAAACTGGCTTCTGGTCATGAGATTTGTCCCATCTTAGTAAACTCTCAGGCAGCTCAGGAAGCCTCCAGAGCTGGGAATTTGCTCCATGCGATCCATTCACCCTGCTCTTGCTTCCTTCCCTCTCTCTGGCTCTCAGGCCCTTCCTTGACCTCTTGCACCCTGGCAGCAAAGGAGCTGCCCCCCAGTCAGGACGTGAAACCCAACACTGTCTGTTGCAGATTTAGCAAGAAGGAATAAGGCAAGGTAGCTTGAAATAATTTGCCAAATGAGAATTGAACGTTTAGGAATCTGTGCTCTTCCTGGTTAACCAACATCTCACTGTAGTTGTTATTGATTAATGTTTCTTTAACTTCTATAGACAATCACCAGGCAAGTGGTTCTGAAGTAAAGGTGCAAATTAGAATCCCCTGAGCAGCACTTGCAACATAAAAATGCCCAAATCATACCTGCAGAGTTTCTCAATCAGTAATAACAACAGCAATTCAGATGTAGACTGTGTAAGTATCAACTATGCCAAGCCTTCTGTATAAATCCCTACATGAGGGAATTTGTGCAGAGCAGCAGCCCTGAGAGACAGGTTCTATTATGATCCCCATTTTATAAAAAGAAACAGGGACACAGGGAAAGATTAGGACACCACCCTGGGTTCACACAGTTAAGTGTTAGAGGCAGGTGGTCTACCCACATCACGGGCTTCCTGACCCACACCCGTCACCATTGGGACTGACGGATGTGTCTAGACTTAGCTGTGGTCACCAAACCCTTCGAAAGGTGGATTTGTTGAATCAGCTTGATTTAATCAAGCCACATGGTATACCACACATATATGGTATAATCTTTTAATTTATCAACTAAAAATAGTATTCATGATCAAAAAAGTAACAGAGTGAAAGAAATAAAGAATCATGGAGATAATTAACTTGCCTAAAGTCAAACAGTGGTAAGTGAGGGAAAGCCAAATTTAAGAAAGAGATATTAGAGATTCAAGGTGACAGCACCTTCTCCTCTCTCAAAAAATCACGACTTTCCTGCCAGACCACCTTTTCTGTAACAGACCAAATAAATATTGCCTGCCTAAACCAAAAAAAAAAAAAAAAAAAAAAAAAAAAAACAGGTAACTTACAAGCACAATAAAAATTTGCTCCCAGTTCTGAGGCTAGAAAGTCTGAGACTGAGTCATTAACTGACTTAGTGTCTAGTGAGAGCTACTTTCTCTTACAGGTGGTATCTTGTAGAAACGTCTTTATGTGGTGGAAGGGGCATAGTAGCCCCCTGGGGCCTCTTTTCTAAAGGCATATATATTCACAAGGGCTGCCCTCACACTACCTAATCCTCTTCCAAAGGCCTCACCTCCCCTTACCCTAATATTGGTGCTTAGCATTTCTACCTGCAAATTTAGGGGTAAACCTGCAGGTTTCTACTATACTGTCTCCTAGAACTCATACCTGGCTAAGAGCCACCTTACTAAGTCTCAGCTTGAATATTGTCATCATGTCATTTTTTTCCTCAACAGTGGCAGTCTCGGGTGACCAGACACAGATGTGACTCAAACAAAATGTGTCAAATGACATCCCGTGGACGTCATTTGCAGACTGTACTGTCTGTGTCTGGGTTTTCTTTTCAATGGGATCTGTTTTTCTGCACATGAACAGTTTGGTTGCTAACAGTCATGAGGCTCATCTTAGACAGGTGGAAGGAAGTTTATAACAGTTTTTTAAAATTTTTATAAGGAACTTCTGTCTGATTTGCCCTACAGTTAAAATAGAGGAAACAAGCCAAATAACATATGGTCTCTGTTCACAGTGTGAGGGAAAAAGAGAAACACTCTCAAATAATCCTGATGTTATAAATGATACGTTGAAGACCACAGATGACTAGAGTAAGATTACAGATATTTCTGCCTGAAGGGTCAATATGGCGCTGGTCACTGAAAGATGAGCTCAGGTTACCTGGGAATAAAGCAGGGAAGACTTCCCTCTCTGTCTGTCTTGGTCTTCTCTCTGCAACCATAATAAAATACTTGAGCCTGTGTAGTTTATCTTAAAAAGCAGATGTTTATTTGGGTCATGGCTCTGGATGCTGGGAGAACCATTAGATGGCACCTGTATATGGTGAGGGCTTTACAGCTGCACCATGACATGGAAGAAGATGTCACATGGGGAGACAGCGAGTGAGTCAGCTCGGGTCTCTCTTCCTCTTCATATGACACTACTGATGCTGACATGGAGGTCCACTCTCATGACCCGATCTAGTCCTGATTATCACCTCCAAATGCCATCAGCATGTGACACTGGAGCTTGTTTCCAGCACAGGAGCTTTTCGAGACACATTCCATCCAGGGCGCTCTCTAAGGGCACAGGATGCCTGTGGACTGAGAAACTCACAGGCCTGTGCAGTCCTGTGGCTGCAGCTGAGGATGGAAAGGAAAGCAGCTTGGTGAGATGTCACTGACCCAGTCTTTAAGGGCATTGAAACTAGTGTACCAGCTCCATAAATGTCCTACAACCTAGGAAACAGCGGTGGGCATCACCAAGAGGCAACTGACCTTAGGGTACAAAAAGAGCAGAAGAGGACTGGTAAGGATGGCAGTCCTCATGCTAAGGTGGTGGGGCAGCTCTGCTATAGAGGCGAGTCCTGAACTGCTTTGTCCACGTCAGTGTCCTCTCCCCCAACAGAATGAACTTGTCTTAGTTACTTTTCACATTACTGAAACAAAATATCCAACATCCACAGTTTGTAGAGGTTTCAGTTCAAAGTTGGCTGGCTCCATGGCAGGGTGGCACGGCAGAGAGGCATCACAGAGGAGAAACAGTCATGGCAAAACAGGATAGCCAAAGACAGCAAACAGGCAACAAGTGATAACACAATAGTTCTTTCTGTCCCTTGTGTCTTATTCAGGCTACCTGCCCTTAGGGTGGGTAGCACTCACACCCTTCATCCTAGCACCAGCAAACCAATCCCAACATCACCTCCTGGATCCTAGCAACACACACCCTAGACTCAGCCACCTCCAAAAAAACCCACCTTTGACCACATGAAGTTTGGGGGGACATCTAGACACAATCCATAATGGATGCCTTCTCTCTCCCTGAGACTGCTCCAGCCCAGTATTAAGAGAACAGCCTCCTTGCAGGGAGGCAGGATACTGGAAAGGTAAAGTCTGCTTCAGTGAGTTGTGTCATCATTCTTCACTCTGTATGCCCCCTGTCTATCACAAAGGACAATCATAGATTCTGTGTGGTCCTCTTTAGACTTTGCCCACTTCATAAAACAGGTACTGGGGATGATAGTAATGCTAATGTCCCCAGCAGAAGTGTACAACCTCACTCTGATCCTCAGAATGATAATGGGAGCTGGGAGGTATATTTGAATATTCCCACTCAACTTGCTCTAAACAGCTTCAGTATTAATGGAAATTTTAATGAAAAACTAAGCCTTGATTAGGTTGCCATACAGAATTCTCACAACATGCAGAGTCTGGTTAATTTCCCTTGTGCCAGGGGCATAGGCTCAAAAGCACAGACACACTCTCAGGCAAATTTTCTCCAACTCCCAGGCCTTGTGCTTCCCTCCATTAATCTAGCCTAGAGATCCACAGATCTTGGGTGTCTGTCTAGGCTTATAGTCATCCCAGTCTCTGTGGCACTTTGGGCAAAGCTAATTTCTCATCCTCATCTTTCTTACTTAGAGATAAGGAATTACCAGAGAGCTCCAAAAGACACATCCCAACCTCCCACTCTCCTTCTACTCCTCAGATGGAATTTGGAGCTGGCCCTATGGAACCACAGGCTCACAGATTAGAACTCCAAGGGCCCAGGTGCCATGCCCCTCCCTTACTGAGCAGCTCTAGCATGCAGTGTACCACTTCTGGGGAACTTGCTGTCTTCAACCCTTTGTGCGTCTTTCAAGGGAAAAGAGAAGCATCTGCTCCCATGAGGCGTTTTAATCATGACAAGCAGACCCACGCATCCCTGTATAGTAGAAACCAGCACCACCCTAGGGAACACCAGGGCTTGTAGAAGAGCAGCAGTCAGCGCCTTCATCTTGTTAATGCCAGGTGCAGCACAGCACCTCCTCCCAGCACTCTGCTTCTGTCCCTCCTGCCTTAGGGACCCTGTGGGCAGAGACAACCTATGCTCTTCTTGCAGTGCTTGCCAAGGCTGGGCAGTGCTGTGAGCATCTGCTTTCCCACAGTATTTCTGCCAGAGAAAACAGTGAGCAGGAGTGTGGACTCCTGGCTCCTTTTCTGAGTATTTATATACATAGAAGGAGGAGCAAAAGAACAAAGGAAGGACTCCTGGAGGTGGGGGGAGTGAAATCTTACCCTCTAGAAAGCTAGTGTTGAACTCATGTGAAGCCAAAGTGACCCCGTTCCTCAGTCACTTTATTATGCTGCCCACTACTTTTCTATATCTAAGGTTACCAGGGCACTGCTTTCATATGACACACCATGGCTTGTATAAATGTCCCCAAAGACTCATGAGCTGCAGGCTTTGTGCCCCGACTTTGGATATGATAAACCCTGAAAGAGGTGGGCCTGATTGGAGGCAGTTAGGTCACCGGGGGCCATGACAGAGATATTGAACCCCGATCCCTCTATTTGCCTCTCTGCCCATGAGGTGGACAGGCCTCTCCCACCACAAGCTCCAGTCCCAGTGTCCAGTGTCACAGAGAGCCCACAGCAATAGGGCCAGGCAAGCATGGACTGAAACCGTGAGCCAAACTCAGTTTCCTTTTAATTTGATTTATCTCGGGTATTTTTTTTTTTACAGTAGTGGAAAGCTAACACAGCTTTTAGTGTTCTCTACAGGGTCTATCCCTGCTGCCTCTGCTTTCTGGGTTTTTTCATGATCACAGAGCAGATGCCCCCAAAGTCACTTATTATTGTTTGTAATGGGCTCGTAGTTGTTCTGATGCATTTTTCCTTTTGTGAGTCCTGAATATCACTGCTCAGCAGTTGCTGACTCTGTGATCATGGATAGAAACACTGGACTTTCCCGGGTGGTACCTGTTTCCCCAGGTAGAATAACCACAGTTTTCACCTTTCAGACCCTGGCCATAAAAGTTATTCAGGGAAAGTCAATCTCCGTTCTCTCCTCTCAGCAGGCTTTTGGCTCTCATTTTTCTCCCTCCACCTCTTTCCTTCCTGTCCATACCCCAATCCCATGGCTGTTTGTTTTCTGGCATGTTATAAAGATGAGCAAAGTTGTTTCAAACTAGGCTTGAACCTCAGCTTTGTGGGTTGAACAGAAGCCTACTGTTGTTCTTCCTGCCCCTCAGGAGGCTTTGCTTAGACATTCTCAGCTCTGCTTTTGCAATGTAAATTCTCTTAGATGCTCTGTTTTAAAATACCCATGCTGGGGGCCCTCCCAGACCAGCTAAATCAGACGCTGATACTGGAGTTTGCTTTCTCTATTTTCTTGGCTCCCCTAGGAGATTCTGATGTGTAGCCAGTATGCAAACGACCCTGTGTAACTGCACACCCAGAGCTGGAGATGGCTGCCCTTAGAACCCACTGTGCAATCTCCCCAGTTCGTGTCCCCGGGCTCTGATTAGGAAGATGGGCCAGGGCTTGATCAGGCCAAAATGGAGTCAGCAGTTCTCACGAGTGCAGTTTAACCCTACACATAGGCTCTCCAGCCTTCCTGAGTAATGTGCCTCCACCTCCAATTACCCTTCAGCCCAGGTGACTCAAGTCCCATTAGTATGTGGGACAGCACATAGACTTGTAAAAGTTGTAGGGGACTTCTCAGATTCTTGCTGCAAGAGGCAGCTGCTCCTGAGTCTGTCTGAGTATCTGCTCCCTTTGTGATAAACAGCATACCACCAAACAATACTTATCAGGAACCCACATGAGGCATGACCCTCTGCTGGTTGCTATTTATTCTAAGAGACAACCTCCGTGCCATCTGGGAGCTTATGTCATAAGAAAAATGACACCATTCAAAACATGGTTACCCAGGAGGCTGTTACGACTGTGTGCTTCTTTTCTATTTTTTTCCTTAGTGTGTTTTGGTTTTGTGATCTATTTGGCATATATCTTCATGATGTTATATGACCGAAGAGCGTGGCTAAGACACATAAACACCAGGGTTTCTGTAGAGACTGTTTCGGTAGAGGCTTATTCCTTCCAAGGTTTCACCAGACCCCAAGTGATTTCCCCTCTGGCCTCTATCTCATCCTCACTATGCAAAAGTCAAAGTAAGCACACAGTTATTTGCCAGCCCTCTGTCCCCTGTAGGCTCCAAGATAGTGTTAATATATGGCCCAGGGAAACCATATTGCATCTTTTATTGGTCTCAAGATAGCTTCATCCTTTACTAACCAAGCCTCATCTTTCTCAGAGTCAGTGCATGTTCCAGCGAGGGGACAATTTTATGGTTTACTGATTTGACAATCAATGTGACATGCCGAACAAGATTGCTTCTCTGGCCTGGGAATGGTCGGGTCATCCTTAAAAGTTTGCTCCCCCTCCAATGGAGGCTCAACCTGATGTTTCCAGCCATTTACTTGGCTCTCTTGGGAAGTTTGTATCATCCAGCAATGGGTTCCCTGCTTGGAAAAGGTCCAAGACACACAGTCAGTTCTCAATTAACCATGCTAATGGAGGGAGCAGCAGTGCAGAAAATCCAAAACGGCAGATTATCTGAAAATCACTTTTATTGGCTTTGGGAAAAAGCAATGATGCAGTGCATGTGAGCGTGCATGTGTGCACATGGGTGTGTTTTTTCCACAGGTCATCTGTGCTGTACATGCATCGGTGTTGGGGGGGTAGATTCTGAGATGACATTTGGAAGTCAGAATAAATATACCAACTGTGGCATGAGGAACAGAGAAAAGCTAAAATGGAGCAAAAATGCTCCCCAAGGTATTTTCAGAGGCAATGAGGAGGCTCAGAGAGCTCTGTTTCGGCAGTTCAGTGGGAACCCATGGCCTTACACTATCCCTTCCCGCTGGGGTCCACACCATAGTACTCATCCCCTGGGGCTGGCAGGTGCCCGCTACAGATCCAGGCAGGGCAGTCAGGAGATCTCCAAGTCATTCCCTGTTGGCCTTACATTTGCCCCTGTTCGATAGAGACTCCTAATTTGTATTTCCCCTTCAATTCTAGAATGCAACTGGGAATATCAAGCTTACCAGATTCTCTTGCAGAGTAAATACTGAGTAACTACCAGCTTTCTTTGCAAGTTGTTGGGTTGTTTTTGAAGGGACCACATAAGGTTTATGGCTTCTAAACATTACGAACTTAAGAATCACCACCAAAAGCTTGTTTTACCTGCAAATGACTGGGACCTACTTACAGGAATTTCAGTTCAGTTGTCTGGGGCATGCACATTAACTGCCACTGCATACCACACTCTGGAAGGTTCTCACGGGGAAGCTCTGTTTAGACAGCCATTCTGACTGTGTTTCTGAGCTGACTCTGGGCAGCAGCTTGACTGCAGATGAACGCTTACCTTCCCAGGGCCTTTTCCCTGCACAATCCATGATTTTTCTACCAAGACTAACTTGTGAGGAGCCAATAGGACCCAAGGCTGCTAAGTTAGACAGTGGTATCTTCTTCACCAGGTGGGCTGAGCAAAATATCCAGCTACTTTAGCCAGGGTATACTTTCCCAGCCTGAACATTCCAGAAATTCATGGGCAATCCATGACTTAAATGATACAGTAATAACAGCTTCTATTTATTGAGCATTTAATGGTGCTGTTATGATAAGTGTTCCACATGAATTTTCTGATTGAATTCTCTTAATCCTATGAGGTGTTATTCTCATTTGAGGGGAACCCATGGAGAAGCTATCTCAGCCTTTGTAGAGCCAATTTTAAAAGAAAAGAAACAAAATAAACAAACCCAGCATGTTTTAAATTCTTGAAGAAAAGACAGCATGTAAATCAACTAATTATTATTAACATTCATGACTGTATCCTTGAAGGCAAGAGGAAAAAAGTCTGATTTTCTGTAATGTTCTAAGAAGTGGTTCAGACTACAGTGATTAGCTAATAGCCCAGTCCAAACAGTTTCCTGTGGCTCCCCTGGCTGGATGCCCACGGGCCTGTTCTCCTTGTGAGATAGAAGGGCTAGGTCAACCCAACAGCTGTGACCGATTGTCCAAAACAGGGTTATCACTTTGGAGAAATTCTCATGCTCCAAAGATCAGAGTGGACAAAATAACAAGTCCTGTTGTTTATGTGATCACCGATTTTCTAAAATAAGCAGTAGGATTCATGGTCACATAAAGCACCCCATCCTTCTAGAACAACTAATGTCAGTCTCTAGGCAGAACAAGCAGCTCTAAGGAGAAACAGAAAGTGGAACCAAGGCTTAGAGGCAAGAAGAGGAGGAAACTATTGACAAGTGGACCCTAAAGACAAAGAAAAGAGCTGAACAAGATGCAAATCCCATTCAGGAAAGCTCTCCAAGTCAGTAATTAAAGTATATCCAGGAATGCTGGCAAGGTATAAAAGATCAATAGGTTAAATACTTTATGTTGTTTAATCAGATACTTAGCACAAATCAAATATTACCTTACTGAGGTTATTAGGCTAAATGAGGGCACTGCAGTGGTGAACATTCATTACTGAGACACCGATGGATCATGAAAATAGCAAGGTACATTTCCAAGTCACCTCCAGCCCTAAGATGAGAATAAAGAGTTCACAAAGCCTTTAGTGCTTGCTTAGAACCAAAGTTTTATCTGTGCTTTTTTTATAGGATGGCTTAGGAAAATAGGGCTATAAATTTCCCTGGAGAATTAAAAGTACCAAATATTCAAATGCATAAAAATAATGATCTTGAGTCTATGTATACCCACCATTGTGCAGAACTGAGGTAGACAGCCACCACACTCAGGACCATGGGAAGCTCCCTCGTGTTTATACGACAAAGACTTCTTATTTTGTGCCACCATCACAGACTGGGCAGCAGGATTCTTATTAGCTTCTAACACTTATCAGTTTCCTGACAACTGCCCTGTGGAATTACATTGTTTCATTCTCCAAGATACCTCACATGGTGTAAACAGTGTCAGACCAAAAACAATTAGAGTCATCTGATCCTCAAAATCCAAAGAAGAACTAATGTTTTCTGTGGCTGCCACTGCTGTGGTTTCTTCCCATCTTACTGTGATGGACATGTAAAATCATGATAAAATCTGTCATATAAAAGTTTGAGCCAGCACAAGCCAAGATCCCTGATTCCTTGCCCAGGATTTTCACAGTGCAGCCCCTTGACATAGTGAGACACAGCCTCTTTAATCCTCACTCGGGGCAGAGTGGCACTCCCTGCTCCAGAGATGACACTTCTGTGTGAAAATTGCAGATCCGCACTCTCTTCAAAGTGGCTTCCAGTCCCATGGGTGACACAGTGTGGTAGCTTCCTTCCCTGGGTGGGGAGCGAGACAACTTCAGAAAGGGAGGGAGAGCTTTGGAGCTGGCAAGGGAAGGGATTTTTAAACTTCCAAATTCAGTTGTTTGTGTAGAGAAGGAAAGGTGAAGGAGAAAAGAGCAGGTGTGAATGCTTCAGCAAGTCAGACTTCTCCGGGAAACAAAGGAAGAATTTGTCAGAGCAGAGAGCTGTGTAAGCCCACGGAGATTTCAGGCAGTTAGCACCTTGGCAAACCCCTGCCTTTGCAAGCCCTGACCTAATTTTAAGAGATACTGCTCATATTGTTTTCCAAATAAAAGCAGGCAACAGCAAAAGCTCTCTTGGAGGAGGCTTTGACATCAAGAAAAATTATCCCAAATCAAGTGACTCATCTATCTTGCCCCTTTGCCTGTCCCCTGCCAGAAACCCTTTGCTCTCCTGCTAACATGACTTCTACCAAACCACGAGCCATGGCAGGAGCCGACAGCTGCACCCCACCATCTCCTAGGCACAGTTTTGGGGGATCAAAGTCCAGCACAGCCTGTGCTGGGGGTGAGTCGAGAGGCTCCCTCTGTGTCTCCCTCCTGCTTAAAATGCAGCAATGTTCTTTGAAAACCAAGCAAGAACAAGGAGTTATCTCTGGGCTGAAGGAATGGGCCCTGCAGATTCACAGCCTGTCATCCAGTAGGCCTGTGATAATAATAGGAAGGCCGTATCTTCTAAAGAAGCAGACCTTAAAACACTTGAGATTCTTAAAACAGAGAGGCACTGAGGCAGAGGCGCTCAGAGCTCCACCGCAGTACCCACATCCTGAGGCTGATTCTTGATGTTCCCACCAAAGCGGTAAATGTCCTGACTACTAAAATTTTTAGCAGTTACATCAGTGGCCCCTGAAGGCAAATTGCCCCAGCACTTCTAGATGACCTAACCATGAGTCCTCACCCTCAAGTTCCTAACCTAAATATGGACATCCAAAGACCATCACACGGATCTCAGTGTGGAACGTCCTGTGTTAGGGCTCGGAACCAGGGACTCATGATGGGAAGGTTGTCAACCTCTAGGATGGATAGTTGTGGCCTCGCTGTGACTGCAAGGGGGACAGGGCCAGGCTGGGGGCCTGGGCTAGCAGAAAACAGAAGATCTCTAAGCCTCATGGTTACCCACTTGAGGCAGTGACTTAGGAAGGAACCCTGTGATTTTCCCCAAGTGACACAAAGGCTGTTGCAAAGTACTTTTTCAGCTCCTCTGTTCCATGCAGCTGAACGTACGTACGGCTGTCGCCAAGCCCTCTGGCCCTCCTCTTTCTTATTCCCAGGCCCTGCTTGAGCAAACCCCACAGGCTAGTCGGGAATCAGGAGGACTGACCTTAATCTGGCCACATCTAGCTAGGTCCTCTGACCCATCACTTGTGCTTTCCTGGTCACACTGGCGTGCCACCTTGAATGCCACCAGCACAAAAGAGTGGATTCTTGATGTCCAGGTGGTCACTTAAAAATACCTCTAAGCTGGTACTTGGAGATGATTCCTGCTTCTAAAATTTCACCTCTGGTATTGCGCTTTCTCATGCAAATGTGGTATTTGGAATCTGCTTCCACATCTCTAAGAGCCGGTTCATGTCTATTCCCCTATTTGAATTTCCTGACAACCCTGCGAAGAATCATTATCCCTATCACACAGTGAAGGCAGTGAGACACTCACTAGACAGCGATTCCCTCCAAGGTTAAACATGTAGTTAGCGACAGAGCAGGACAGGCCTGGTTTCCTGACGGGGGCCAGCTGGTGCCCCGGCTGCCATCCTGTCTCTGTCCAAAGCCCTCTCCACAGCTTTCCCAGACCACGGCAGTTCCCAGGGCTGTCTCCTCTGTGCCACCATGAAAAGCTTTCTGTCTGAATCTCTCAGTTGCCTATTCAATCACCCTCTTGTTTATTTAACTTTCTGGCTGTGTACATATATTCTTCACAAGAAAATTATAAACAAGGTGTCTGGCAAACACTTTATTATACCTGTTCTCTTCCCTCCTCCCCCTACTGCAACAAAACCCAATTAAGAGTGGAAGAGACATTTAACAAATACCGGCTGCTGGATCTGTGAACGAATGACTTTCTTAATCAAGTATAAATTAAAATGGTGTCTCACCCAAAGCAGGGCTTCTTTCTGCGTTAAGCCCTGTAGAACTTTTTTCTAACGTTAATAGAAGACCTGAGGGGTCATTGACCCTTTCCCTGTTGTTCCCTGGGGAGGGGCTACAGGGACAAAGAGGAAAGGACCCTGTGCTGCTGATTCATCGAAAAGTCTAAGGCTAAGATTTCAAAATGAGTAACTGTGTGAAGTTTGGAGAGGCACTGTGAAAGGCAATGATGGGGTTGTAAGAGTGCCCGTGTTTAGGGGGAACCAGGTCATATAAGAAGCCTCCTCGCACAGGGCGTAGGGGCTGAGTTTCCTAGACATCCTGGGAGCCCCAGCTCTGATGCTGATTGAATGGATGGCCTTGAGCAAGTTACCTGACCTCTTGTCCGCCTTCCCCCTAACCTGCAGGTAGAGGAGATAACAATAGTGCCCCCCCCACCCACAGGGCGGACGTAGAGGTGAAATGATACGCGCCAACATATGGACCATGCACAAGACGTGGTAGTTCTCGCTACTCTGACCAGAACCCTCCCCTTGGTTATTATTCATGCCCTAGAGGAAGAAGAGAGCTGACATGCACCTCCCCAGAAGTCCCCAGCCAAGACTCATTGGGCAGAGACCCAGTTGCCCAGAAAGTACCAGAGGCTGCAGATGCTAGGGCCCAGACCAAAGCCCACTCCTCCATTCCAAGAGGGCAAACTCCTGGCCTGCTGGAGACCCCCAGAAACATGGGTTCTTCTTCAAGGAACCCTCCAGGCAGATCAGAGATCATATGTGCCCCAAAATAGCAAGCCTCCGCTGTTTTGTCTTTGTGTCTTTACTTAGCACAAGGTCGAACTCCCCTTTTTGCCTCATTTTCCGTTGGCACAGTGACTCCCCCCCCCCACTTCTTTTAAATATCTGAATTCAGAAACGTTAATTAGGGACTTCCCACGACTTTATGGAGGTGTCATGATTAGACCTATTATTACCGCCCCAAATGGGAAAATTGAACATCTACTGCTTTATGAACCCTTTATCACAATTAACGCTGTCTCTAAAGCTTCTCATTTATTGGGTTCTCTAGTATAATCATTCCTTATATGTGTTTCAAGACCTTGTACAAGTACAAATAATTTATACTAATTAGCTTATTATAAAAAAGGAATGAAAACAAATGGCACATGAATGAATTGTGAGGTTTCATATGGAATTAATATCTCCCTAATACCCACGAATTTGGTAAATTCATTATGCATCTATAATCAAACCTGATGAATCCCCCAGATAATTCAGAAGTAATTATGCATGAACTGCTGCCACTTATTTTAAAGTGCTACCAAAATAAGAGATTTATCCCCAAGATCCAGCTAGACTCCAGGATAACTAGCTCTAACCTGACATCTCCTGTCAAGCTTAGCCAGGAGAAATTACACAGACTTTTTGTCTCTGAATGTTCCCTATGACATCTGTAAAGAGCAGCCACAGTCCTTAGTGACAGCTCCTGTTTAAGACATGGAGCAGACTCTTCACCAGGATTTATTTGGGGGACTTGGGAGGATGGAGAGGGATACCGGTTGGAATAGCCACCATGGTTCAGTGAAACTCCCTACATGATTCAGCGTCACCAATTGCTGAGAGCCTTTGCTTGGTCTAGTTGAGGAATCTATGTCAGAGGACCATTTCTCCCTTCCAGGATTCCAGGTCTTTTGCAGAGTGACACACCTGTAGTACTTGGGCACTGGATTTAGTGGGCCCATTCAACCAGGCAAAATGCATTTTCTACCCTTTGAACTGTCGTAGCTTTTTGCTGGTGGCCCTTCTTAAAGTACAGCTCCTTATTTCTTTTTAGATGTAGCTCCTGCTTGATTCCACTTTCCTTGAGGAGAGTGCCATTTTTTATATACATTCATTAGACACATGTAGAGATATTCAATCAATATTTATAAAATACCTGTGTGCTAACCCTACTGTATCAGCAAATAAAACAGACAAATGTCTAAGCCTTCGTGAAGTTGACATGCTAGTGGGGAAGACATAAAATAAACAAATAAGTAGATAAATAACTTGTCAGATGAGGGTAAGACAAACAGGCAAAGTACCAATACAGACAGAGTGGGGTGCACTCTTTAAGCAGGGTGCTCGTTGTCAGACGAGCTGACAATGGGGCCACATCCTAAAGAGTTGAAGAGCTGAGACACCTGGGTAACCACGGATAACGCATCACAAGTAGAGAGACCCATAGCCATGCAAAGGCCCTGAGGTAAAAACCTGTCTATCTTGTTTGAGAAACAGCCAAAAGGCCAGAGAAACTGGGGCAAAATGAACAAAGGAAGAGCAGGAGCTGGAGCTAGAGAAACAAACCATGGATAGATGACTCTGACATCACTAAAAGGCCATCGTGGAGCCTAGGTCACCGTGACTGGCCCAGGGTAGAGAGGTGAGACATGCCCAGGTTCCACATTTACCCTGAAGGATGAGCCAACAGGCTTTGCTGACAGGGTAGATCTTCTTCATAAACCTTCAGCTCCCAGAAGAATAACTTACACCTAGAAGGTGCCAGAGGAAAGTTTGCTGAGTGAATGGAGCAAACACATGCATAGATGAAGCATTCAAATAATTTGGGCTCCATATGGGCATGGGGTTGAATTTGATTAAAGGAAAAACAATGTATCTCATACATCTCGACCTCTCCCTGGGGCTGACTTTTTGTACCTAGCAGAAACTCATTAAATATTTGTTGAATAGGCGAATAAACGAGTTAATTAAAGTGGCTGTCTGTTGTTCTGACCCCTGCTCGGCACACGCGGAAAGGTTTTGGGTCTGGGGGTTTCTCTTTCTGTAATCCCTGAAACAGTAGCAGAACTAAGCCTGTGCTTCCTAAAAACCCCCAAATGGTAGAGATGCTGAGGTCCCGAAAATTGCCTCAAATGACTGTCTGGCCTCTTGTTTGTCAGTGGCTGGAAGATGAGAAATACTTTCTAAGTGCTTAAGTGTCATCATCATTACTGAATTGCTGTAGGAATAAAAATACAGTGGATACTATTGAGGATCATTAAACTCTCTTCGGAACCCAATGCCAAAATTGAAATAATTGGTTCATCCCTGGTACGACATGGAATATAACTCCATCGGCTTATGGGAAACGTGTTGTCACAACATGAAGAATGGAACAGGAACTTGGGTAGGTAGATCGGTTTTGTTGGCAAAGTGTTGCCGTATTGCAATTACAGCTGGCAGCCTAGATCCTGATTAAAAATACTTGGAGCACAAATTTAAAGTTGCAGGGAAATAAATGGATTTTTGCAATTAGAAAAAAAGGTTCAGATCCACTGGGTTTTCCCCAGACTGGTTAAATTCTGTTTTGAGAGGTCAACCACAGACCAGACATGCTGATACCCAGTGTAGGAGAAGCACTAAACAAGAACAAAATAAATAACTGTAATAATGGATTGAGCTGCAGTCCAAGAACAAAGATATGTTTTAAATGAAAATCATTACTCACAGATTGCTGAGCACATACCCAGCAGGATTCAGATTCTCAGGGCTGACGCTGAGGTAGGGGGCCCCCCCAAAGGAGATCCTATCACTAACCTGCAGGCGCCCAAGCTGACCTGTGGGGGTGGGGCATGTTAATTAGCTGCCGGTTGTTAAGTATTATTGCCTTGCTGAGTATTATTATTTTAATAAAAGAGGCTCATGAAAATGTCTCTGGTGGTAACTCATGAAGAATCATTTTGAGGACAAGAGTACTCGTACATCATTCTGAGTGCCGCCTATGTATTTGAGTATCAACAAAAAATTTACTGTTTAAACATAAATCTCCGGAAGAAGTTGAAGTTAATTAAAAAGGTTTAACAGCATATGCATTAGTATTAGCCCTGGCCCTCTTTAGCATGGAAGGAAGGGAAGGAAATAAAACAAGGTGTGTGCAAAGCAGTCAGTGTAGGCATTTAATTAAATGTGGTCCAAGGCCTAGGTAAAGATACCACCTTATCTGCCATTCAGTGTGAGGAAAGGGACTGCGAGGCAGAGAATGTTCCCTGACGAGCTGCGTGTGTTTTTAATTAACATCAGCTTTGAGAGTCTTTCCTCCCTTTTTGCTTTAGAAACCTAGAATTTCACCTTGCGCTGTGAGCTCTTCAGTTCAGATGCGGGAGACTCACGCCAAACATTGGAGCCAAGTTCCAGGGCAAATTATCTGATTTATGCCCAGCCGTCACTCACTGATTGGTTCATTCATGCCACAAACATTTACAGAGCTCTCGTTCGACATGGTCTGAGAAGTCTGCCATGGTGGTCCAGTCTCTGCCCCGGTATGACACATGGTAGGGTGAGTAAGACCCATGTACCAACCGCCAGCACCATGGGCCAAATGCCACGAGGGAGCTGTGTGCCTGGTACTTAGGGATCATCGATCAGGATGTTCTTCAAGTTTCATTTAGAAATGAAATACTGCAATTGATGCAAGCCTATGGTCAGGGCTATTGAGGTGGCAATATATCACTGACCTTGGAATTCCCACAATGTCAGCCTTGGTGCATGCATTTCTGGTCCCACTCTGTATTCCCCTGGATTGATAACTGGTGGTCAGGTTGTACCACCAGGTGAATTAAATCAGCATGGTGCGGGCTGTGAATGGCCCACCTGAAGATTGTTGCCAAGATAAACACTGAAGAGGAAGAAGCAGTGTTGTTGGTTCTCCTGTTGCCATTGCTTCTCCTGCAGGAGCTTGTGGAGCTTCTTTCCGATGTGAACTTGGCTATTTGCATCGTCAAAGGAGCTCAGGACCTTGCTGTCATTGAGGATCACTGCGGCTCTGGTCTTTACTGCTTCCTGGCTTCAGAGAGAAGGGGTGTGCTATTCAGTCTCCAGGAGAAGCTTGTTACAGTGGCTTCCTGGTATGAACTCTGCTGTTCTTATTGGAGGAGCTTAGGACCTTGTTGTTGCTGAAAATGGCTGTGACACTTTTTGGGGGACCCTGGTCCTTATTTTGAGGGTCACCTCCTGGCTCCAGGGCCTAACTCAGCCTGCTGACACAGATCCTTCACCCTGCAGGCACAGACTTTCTAGCTTCTACCACTGACATTTAGGCCTTCTCAGTGCAGATCCGTGAAACAGACTGGCGTGAGGCATTGTGGTGGGCTCTAGGCTCCAGGTGGACTTATGGGAGGCACTGTCATGGGCTCTAGGTCTTCAGCAGGACTCATGCAGGATATTGCCATGGGGTCCAGGTCCCCAGCTGGCTTCTCTAAGTATTTAGTGTGCGGACAAATTTCTGCACTTTCTTTGTCTCTGACTCCTTGGATGACCATTATAAATAATACTGTAAATTATGTGTCCTGAATGTAATTACTTTCCTTGCAAACCCTGACTACCACATCCCCAACTTTTTCTTTAAAATGCCCCGCCTGCATCTCTCCTCCTAGCTTGAGAATATGTCATGTTCCCTCTTCTCTGCTTGTTCATTCTCTGCTTGTTTAACATGTTCCTGCCCTTCACATCCCTCCCCACCCTCCAGGTTCACCACAGCCTGCTGCTTCCAGGACTCATTTCAGAACTCCCCTGGGCTGCAGGGGTGCCTTGGAGGACCCCGAATATCTGCCGTTTGTCAAGGGAGCTGGTCACATGGGGCAGACTCAATGATACGTAATCAGTACAATTTAGTGCATAAATACTCACTAGCTAGTATTCTTTATTTCACACATAGACTTTGCGTCCTCAATTTAAGATGTTAACACCTTGAACCATTTAGTAGGAAAACAATCAAATGATCCTGTTCAATATTTTCCCCCGATCTGCTTCAGTTTCAAGCCCTTTGCCTCACTAATTCCATCCATGATGGCACCTCAGCGTGCTTCTCACCTCATCCAAGAGTTTTCTGGATGCCCCCCCCCACCTTCCTGTGGGAATGCAGGCTCTTAGCACCCCCCAGCCCAGCCCAGCCCATCACCTGCTTCATCTTGGGGATTCCTAACCCTCTTGAGCCTCTGACCCCTTTGCTTCCCAGATGTCTCTACTCCAGTGATCCCCGCCACCACGTCTTGGAACCCAGAGCTCAGAACAACTGACATCCAGCTGTCAAAGTGCTTGTCTGTCCTCAGCCACTTGCACACTCCTGCTTGGCCTTTGGTCTTTGCCTCCTTCTTGTTTGGCCCGTCTTCTCCCTGCCTTCAGTCGCACTGAACTCTCTGGCCACATGCTCTGCCCATTTATTGGCCACATTGACTTTCCTACACCTCAGTCATTCCTTCCCCTAAAATCTCTAACCGTTGGCTCTTGCTGCAGTACAGAACCCAAGTCCTTAGTGTATGAATCAAGGTTTGCCATGCGAGGACGCCAACCTCCACCCTCAGACCCACCTCCGACCACTTGCCTTTCTCAGAAGTGCGGCCCCCTCTTCTCAACCTCAAACCTCCTGTCTACATCAGCTTTCATCTTTGTCCTGTAAAACCATCTTGAATGCTGCCCTTCCTGTCCATTTTAGCTCAATTGCTCCAACTATTGATGAGCTCTCTGCTGTGTATTACTAACATTTTCTTTCTTGTATAATTCATTAGTTCAACTAATACTTATTAATCATGTTATGTACCAAAAACTTTAATGCACATTATCTTGTTTAATTCTCATGTCAACTTTGTGAAATAAGTATCAATATTCTTGTTCTAGAAATAAGAAAACAGAAGCTAAGTGAAATTTTTCACCCAATATTACAGTTCATAAGCAGCATGGTCAGTTTCCAACCCTGACTCAAGTGATCTTCACATCATTCCAGAGCTGCGTGTGTTTAACTTTAATGTACCTCACATTGGCTGCAAAGAGGAAGGAGGGAAGAATGGAGTGAGATGTAAATACCTATTCAACCCTTCTAGAGTATAGGGTTCTTGGACTCAGGAATCTGGCCTTGTTTACTTTTAAATTCTTCACTTTAAGCCTGATACAGAGGAGGCACTGATACATGTCCACTTTGATCACTTAGACAGTTTAGAATTTGCACACAGGAAAGTATAAACCTGGGAGAAGCATGAAGGCCTTATTTTTCCATTCCCCTGCCTGCAGAAGACTTCCCCGCCCTGGTCCCTGGTTCTAGAGCACTCTCCATTGGGTCCTGACTCCTTCCAACTCTAACCTGTTCCCCAGCCACTTTCCTTTCCTGTGAAATGCTCTTGGCTTTTCAGAAGCTTCTGGTTTATGCACAGGCTGCTCCTAGGCTGTTCTCTTGAGATGGTGGCCACTTGAGGAGAGCAAACTATTCTTCTCAGATTGAGAGGTAGCTTGCAAGAGGGGACAGAAAGAGGAGGGCAGAGTTAGCGTTTCAGGTGATTTGGGTGTGGGATAGGCCACATTGTAATGAGCTTTCACAGGGAGGTAGTTGCATTCCTCTCCCGTTCCCCATGGGAGACTAGAGCAGATTCTGTGTTATCTCCCAGAAATGCATTGCATGGTGTGGCCATAACCGGGGTATTCACGAGGAGACTCGTCTCAGCAGAGTCTCGTGCTGATCTCAGAAGAGGGAACAGTGAGAGCTAATCTCTAATCCCTGTGGAAAGGCTTGTGAAAATGAGAGGAAAGGCAGGGAGGCCCTGGTCAATAATCCATCATGGATATGCTAACAAGACCATTGGAGCCCCTGCTGCCCTTGGGCTGTGAATCCCGCTTTCCTGAAGGGAACCTTGGTTATCTGTGAGCAGTCCAGCAGCTGCCTGTAGAGATCAGGGCTCTATCTGAAGCATCTGGGGACTGGGCACATGTTTGAGCATTTTATGAGGGGGAGAGGGAGTCTCTTTCCACAAGACATCTGCCTTTTGCGTGATGGAGAGCGGGTCCTTTCACACCTGTCCCTTTGAACCACAGCCTCTCTTACCCCGAGTAAAGTAGGGGTTGAGAATGTGCATTTCCAAGCAAGAGGGCTATGGTAGAGATTTGGGCAAGTATTACATGGTTCTCTGTGAAATTAATTTCACTCCAAGTTTCCGAGTGTCCTATAAATTCATATAAAATGGGTCATGTGCTTACACAGAGAGGGAACTCTGGACACAAAAGAGAGGCTTGTACTGTATAATGGGGAGGTGAAGACAGCAGCATGGGTGGGGAGAGCGTCAGGCAAACCCTCTACCTCCATGGAAAACCAAGAGGTCCATGTGGAGTATCCACATAAATGTCGTCATCAGGCATACCCCAGTGTCCGGAACTTTCTTTGCTTGACATGTAGGTGACAACAGCAACTTTCTCCTTTCTGGTTATTGGTACCAAAGGTATCCCTTGACCTCAAGTCTCTATGACCACAATCTATAAAACTCCACAGTGACCCCCTGAACCCTGATGTGGCGGAATGATAATAACTCTGTGATCACCAAGAGGCTCCTTTGACACAGGGTGCGGGGTAGAGAATCCTGCTATTCCCAGAGCCAGGGAGAGATGCTAGCAGTGACCTGGGAAGCCAATGATAATGGCTTAGACCAGTGCGGTGGGAGCGGGAGTGCTGAGAGGTGGCTGGCTTATGGAGACAGACAGCAGGCTCTGTTCACAGAGTGGGTGTGAGGGGAAAGAAAGAGAAAAGTCTAGGAGGGCTCCAGGGTTTGTGTTCTGTACTAGGAGGGATAAAACTCCCATTGGAGACAAAGATAAGAAAGGCCATGAGAGGGGCAGGGGAAGAATCAGGAGTGCCCTTGGGGGCTTAGAAGATTCACAATGTCTTTTATATACCCAAGCAAAGGAGAGGAGTGGACGGCTGGCATGAGAACCTGGAATTCAGGGGCAAGAAGATCCGAGATGGGATAAAGACTTGAAAGGCCTCAGAGGCAAGCTGATATTTAAAGCTTTACGACTGACTAGAGGTGCCAGGTGAAGCAGAGGACTCTGATGTGAAAATCAAGGGCAGAAGAAGAGGTCAGTGACCCAGAAGAAGAAAAGGCCCAAATAGGCAGCCTAGACACCTGCTTTCACACGTGCCTCCACCATGAGTTACAACTCACGATGAGCTGGGCAACGTCTTCCATCCACAGAGACCGTGGTTCACCCCGAGATCCAGGAAGAACTTAGGTGAAATGGCAGCAAGTAATAGAAGAGGGTGTATTTTTAAGATCAAGTTGTGGGGTTCACATTCAGTGCTGTGGGGCATGTTAATCCAACCCCCAGACCCTCTTAACCACACTTTTCAAGTACAGGCATAAAAAACTGGCTTAATTCAGAAGCCAAATTCTTCTTTCAGATTTGGCAGTAATGTATGCAGGGAGCACATTGGAATGCTTTTGATCTTGCTAATCTGAATTGACAGTCTGTTTGCTAGTTCCAGATGAGGATGCCTTTCCTCTCTCTCTCTCTCTCTCTCTCTCTCTCTCTCTCTCTCTCTCTCTCTCTCTCTCTCTTTCTCTCCCCCCCTTCAAAGAATCAAAGTGGGACCCCAGAATTTCCACCTCTCCACTGTCCTGGCCATTCCTCAGGATGGGCCAGGCCAGTCTCTTCCCTATAAAGGACGAAAGCTCTTAGCAGCTGAGGGGAAGTTAGGAATCGGAAAAGCATAGAACTTCTATAACTTGTTTTTTTTTAAAGTCAGTACAGGTGAAAAATAACACAATAATGGCTTGGGGAGTGGAACATTCATTGTCTTCTCTGGGCACCTTGGTCTCATGTTCATTGTCTCAATGCTGATCGTAATGAAGTCATTTAGTCACATCAAGCTCTTCCATAGATGTTTTACTGAAATTTAGCATCAGTTAGTGGATATCTGCATTAAAGTGTTGCCAATTAAACAAGTGGCCTTCCTATTCTACAGGCCAGAATGGATTGGATAGCCATGAAGTGTAAGCAAATGAAGCCTTCTCAGATCCCAGCCACAGAGGTCAAACCTGAAATGAGTTTAGCTGCTGCTTGTGTCTGTTTCACAGGAATCCTAGTGGCTCAAAAATAACTTTGTAATTGACTGATCCAGACAGATGAGTTGGAAACCGGGTGATTGATGGGCCCAATATATTTGAACAAAATCAACACCAGGGAGAATGCTAATTGCAGAGTCAGGCTAGCTAGCAGAGCAGACACAAGCATAGAGTCAGGATTAGCTGATCACATCTCCAGTTAGCAGAGCTCTGAGACTTTCCAGCAACTGTCCTGGGATGCAATTGGTAGTTGTTTAGCATCTGTCTTCTGAACTCTTGGATTAGAAACTGCCATGTTGGAAATGGTTTATTGAGCTCAGTGGAGGCTACTTATAAAGGCTTAAGGGATTGGGTTCTGTTAAAAAAAAATACAAACAACTTTTAAATGAGGTTTGGTCAAGCAAAGGAAATTTCCTTCGTTTGTACTTACCAAGAAGTAGAAAAAGAAAAGAACCCAGAAATTCAAACAAAAGTACAAATAGCTAGTGAGACCTTCAGGGGAGTGAGGGCCAATTCAGTCAATACCTAAAGTTTCTTTTTTAAATGTTATCAAAAGGTCAGAGGCAGTGGCCTTTGAAGGCAAATCTCATCTGACAGGTGGCCCTCCAGAGCTTAAGTCTCCAGATCCATTAGCATTGAAGTGTTTCTCATGACTGGGCTTTGGGGTGGTTGGGGGCTGGCCAAGTCACAAAGAAGCTGCAGACTATGGTGACAGAGCCGGGGGCTGAGAGATACCAGTGGGGACCATCAGGAGATTCCTTTCACATTGCTTGTGAATCTTAATTCACTCAACAAAAAGTCATTACTGGGGATGCAGTGGTAAACAAAGCAGGATTTACATAGTCTAGAAAAGAAGCAGGGTAATTAATTCATCCATATCCAATCATCGAGGCTCCTGTCCCTGGACTGCAGGGAGACTGAATGACACTTCAGTCACCTCCTGCCTTTGAAGACCGAAGTCCTTTCACGCAGGGGTTCCTCCCACACCAGCAACCTCCTCACCATAGCCTTCAGCTGGGCTCCAAGGCTGGTCCACGATCACGGATGGTCACCAAGGGAAGAAAGTATAGGATAAGTAAAGAATGGCAGGGAGGAGGAAGGTGTGTACGGAATAATGTCCTGATGTGACAATCCTGCCTAGCCCATCTAAGGTGAAATGGCCACTCCTTTGCTAATGTTTCTCCATAGGCATGAACTCATGATCTATGCTTTGTGTACATTCTATGAGCCCAGGCACGTTCAGGATTGAATAGTCTTGTAGGCATGTGTTTAGTTGAATGAGAAAAGTGACAAAATAGCCAGAATTCTCCAGTCACCTAAGACTGACTAATTGCACCCAGAAAAGAGACAAGGACGCAACAAGAAATAGTGGAGCTAAAAGGAATGTGGTAGAGCTTCCCTTTCTTTAAGATCAAACAAGACGTCTCTATTCCAATCTCTTCGGCATGGAAAATCTCATCAAGAGGAAGTGGAATTTGCTCAGTATTTTATGTGTTCTGATTCTGAGAAGTCAGCACTAAACCCTAAAGCAAAGCCAATTTTCCTCTTCTGGGCTCTCTGTTTCTAAAACATTATGTTTCTCCCCCAACTTTGAGAAAGTAAAGACATTATAAGATTCCAGAGTTTACTGAACCCTGGCACCAACTAAGAGCTAAATCCTTTTTTTATTCCTTAATTCAAGTGTCCCTTTTCAGAGAAGACACCCCTGTCTTCCCTCTGACCCGAGAAGCACCCCTCATGCTTCCACTGAGCTCTTAGCATGTTTTACATGTATTGTGTTCATAGTTTGCTTGCCAGGCTTCCCAGCTGTGGATGTTTCTCCAAAGCCTAGTGCTAGGCTTGGCACGCTGTGAGCATTATATAAATACTCACTGCATGGATGGATGGATAAATAGATGGATAGATGGGGGATGAAGTCATTTACTACTAGTTTTTTGCTAAAAGAAATCTTTCTCTGCATTTTAATCCTTTTACATGACCAATCTGAAGAGGCAGATAGCCTGAGAGAAATAGGTCCACCCCTCTCTAAGTAGGATTTCATCAACCCAGACAGCACTAGCCGTATTTTTATCAGGATTTAAACATGATTATTTTTTCTTTGTATTGAAATAAACACATAAGTGGAATTTCCAACAAGACAAGTTAGTTAAGCGTATCTGTTAGAGTTCTAGGCAAACAAGTAGGCAGAGTTTGGCAGGAGACTGGAGAAAGGCAAAGAAAAGGGTGCCCAGGGGCTGACCCAGTATGGAGGGGGAAGCATGGAGTTTGCATTAGGAGTGCAAGGCCAAGATCAGGGAAGGGCAAGACAGTCCTAGCAACAGCAATTGGAGCATGCAGAGGAGAGAAGTGAGAAGAGGGTAATAGCAACATGATTTACTAACGCTGCTACTGCTAAATACTGAATTTCCCAGTTACTCTGAAAATGTCCCATACAGAAATCGAAACTCAGCACAGCAGTGAGGAAGCTCTATTCTTCACCCTCAAAAGTAGGTCCAGCCTAAAATCTACTTCAGTGCAGATTTTCCAGAACACAGAGCATAAGAAGGAAATGAGAAAGACAGAGTATGGGGTACAGGGGCCAAGTCATCTTGGGGGAAGGTATATCAGCACCCTGCCCTCTCTCCCCTAAACAATATCCTGAGCAGAGAAAGAGGGGGGAATGGAGAAACTTGGAACTTATTAAGTGCCTACCTGCCTTGCACATGTCATCTGTTTTTGTCCCTCAGGAATGCCCTGAGGTAGGTGTCACCCTCATTGTACTGATAGGACAGTGAGATTCAATGACATTTTGCTTAATGTCACCCAGTAAGTGGGTAAGCCAGGATTCAAGTCCAAGCTAGATCACCTAGACTTCCACGTAGTACCCTCTGCCACCCCAAAGGAGGACAGAGGGTTTACTTCAGCCCATCCAGCTAGGACCACAAACAGAAGAAGAACAAAGATCCTAGGTAGGTACTGAGAGAACCAGCCAG
Source organism: Cavia porcellus (assembly GCF_034190915.1). Classification (NCBI taxonomy): domain Eukaryota; kingdom Metazoa; phylum Chordata; class Mammalia; order Rodentia; family Caviidae; genus Cavia; species Cavia porcellus. Next base: position 20,649,996 of record NW_026947492.1, on the reverse strand, counting down.
GAAAGGGTACTGGAGGCAGAACAGGCAGCATGCTGGGTCCAGAAGGGCAGAGCAAAAAAGCAAATACAGGAATCCAGAACAGCAAGATCTGAGAAATAGGGTGAACTCCACAGTGTAAGCATAACATGACGGCCATGCTACTGTGCATCTGGTAGCCTCAAACCGTCTTCTCATCATTTAATTCCAGAGTGAGGGCATCATCAAAATCTGAAAAAAATAAGTTCCAGAAGGGAGAAAAAGAAAGGCACTTACTTTAAGAGCATCTCTGACATACCAGGTGCTGCTTATCTGTCTCCTCATTTTATCCTCTCAGTTCCTTGAAACAAATATTTTTTCTCCACAGTTAAAAAAAATAATTAGCTTGAGAATGAAAATAACAGTGGTGGTGGTCCACATTATTGATTACTTAATGCCCACCAAGCTGTACCTTGAACACCCCTTGTCTCCTAATTCTAGAGACAGTGCTGTCACTAACCCCATTTTTACAAATGAGAAAACTGAAATTAAAATTTTATATGATTCTTCTCACAGCAATAAAAATAAATAAGAAGCAGGGATATGTATCACCCATGTCTGTCACCTTAGTGGAGCTGATTTTGACTGGGGGCCATTTGAGTCTTGTAGGAGTCACATCGCCTCCTTCACTGATCATCCCATCTACCTGCAGTCTTCCTCTGCCTGTAATGAAGGCATGCCAGAATACTGCCTAACTTTCACATCAGTAATGAAAAGCAAATGCTCTCTTGGTGAAGGGTAAACACTCTCACCTGAGCCACACTCTGCCCTTTACAGGCACTGGTATAGCCATCACTTCTTCACATTCCCATAACAACCACCCAAGGTAGGTGGCACAGGTATTTCATTCCCATTTCATAGATGAGGAAGCCAAAGTCCCCAAGAGATTTGGCGGTGTACCAGATGCTCAGCTGATGACAAAACCATGTTGTAGCCATAGGTCTCTGTGACTATCGACCCAAAGTGTCTGATCACTCCAGCCTGACAAGCATGCTCCCAGATGGGGGTGCACAATGGGAACCCAGCTTCCAGCCTTCCCCAAACACCACTCTCCTTCGGGACTCGGGCCACTGTCCAGCCTCCCATGACCCAGCAGCCCAGAGGTGCTGAGATGCAAGGCATAGTGGAAAGAACACCATCAAGGCCACAAAAATGGCAGCCTAGGGCCATGGATAAGTTTTTTGAAAATCTAGTTCTTTATAACCAGGGAGCCGGTGGTTAAGGATAGGGTATGGGAAGAGTTGATGAGGGAAGACTGTCTTCCACCCAGTACGTTACTTGCCAGTTGTGCTCAGGTTGATGCTAACCAAAAAGACATGACCTTCTTTAGTGCTTTCTTGAGAAAAAAGGCAAACTTTAAACCCTGGGGGCCTGAGCCAAACTCCACTTCCCCTACAAAGCCCTCTCATCATCTCCAGCCAGGTGGTCCTTACTCTAACCCAGAGCTGTGTTACCCTTTTCCGCTTTGCTCTACCTTCTGAACTCATCAGTTGCTTCAACTTGATTATGTCCGTGTCCCAGGGTTCAGGCAGAGACAGGAGACATTTACCCGGGGCTCTGGTAACTATAGAATTGCAATAGTACTGGCTTTGGAGTCAAAATTTCTGGTTCTGACACTGGCCAGCTGAGCAAGGCAGAGAAAAATGGCACCTTCCACATTCCATTGTTGTGAAGAGCACATGGAATATTTTTATAGTTCCTATCACAGCTCCTGAAACAAACTAGGTGCCCAGTTGGTAGATCTTACTGCTCTCACCACTCAGGAAAACTGAAGTAGAATCTGATTCCATCCTCTCCAGCTCCTTTAGTACCTGTGAGCTGAGCCTCTCTTAACACACTTAGTCTGCAAGCAAATTGCCCTTCAGTGCTGTATCATTCCAGAAAAAGAAACCATTTTCCCTTCCAAAAGAAGCTTTGCAAGAGCCCCAAACCAGAGTTAAGAACAAGAGAGAATTCCCCGGAGCACAGGTCTGATTCATGTGGAATACACTGTGCTTTCTGAAGAGATGGAAGGAGACAAGAAATGGTGTCTGAACAGGGACACTGCTGCAAGAACATGACAACGCCATGTGAAACCATCTCCAGTGGATGCAGACTTCCTGTCCTTTTCATGTCTACGCTGTAAATGAGCTGTCAGCACATCTAAACATACTTGCTGGCACAAAAAATATACACTGATGGGTAATTAAATGGGAAGAAAAGAAATGTTTAAACTAGGTTTAATAACTAAAGAGTGATTTTTATTTTTAATTTGGACTCCAAGTAGCTGGATCCTGGGAGATAATACCAAAGGGGCGTCCTCAGCGTTTTCCTCACATCCTGGCAGGGGAGGAGGCCTGTGGGGATAGGCGCGTGGGAGCTGTCCGCGGTGCTGACGGCAGCCCTCTGCAGCCACCATGCTCAAAGCTCCTAAGGCAGCAATGAGGCGCTCAGATGAGTAACAGGATCCCCCAGGATTGGACAGCTGGAGACAGAGGCTGGACTCAAGAGTAGAAATGAATAGAAAGAGGAAACCACCAGCCTGCAGCAGGACGCACAGAGCCTGTCACACCCTGCAACAGCAGGTACCTCCCAGGTCAGGTCACATCCTTCACAGAGCCAAGCTGCAGACATCCTGCCCCTCACCAGGCACATCAGGGACTTGGAATAACTGAAAGAGGAGGGGGAAGTGGCAACAGCAATGTGATCTGGAGCTCAGCAGGCTTTGCAAGGCTCCTGCCAGGCTATCCAGGGAGTCTGAAGACATGCAACTTGCACCTCTGTGGCCCCACAGTCCCTCAGCCCTTACCGCTGCCACAGAGGCACTCTGTAACAGGACAGGATGAAAGGTACTCAGGGAAAGGGGGCTGGCATCAGGGAGGAGGGAAAGAAAGAACAGAGACAAGAAAGTAAATGCTCAGTGCTGGGAGCAGGGAGAGGGAGGGTAAGAAGGTAATCTGTGTTATTGCCAATGTGTCAGTCACAATTACTCACTAGCGAGAAAAGTAATAAAGTTACATTATTCACACATTACGTGGAACAAGCTATTCAATGCTGCCTTCCTCTGAGCCAAATATTGTGATAATTTTAGAGATCATAACTTAATTGAACAATGAATTAATAATCTCATGTGTGGACATTTTCCTTTTGTGTGTATGAACCAAAGAGCCTGAGGTTTTCTTTCCATTCTCTGGGCCACACAGCCATCAGTCAGTGAGGCAAGACACCCACACATTCTCACCTCCAGGGGAGACTGATGAGGGTCAAATCTTTCTATACCTGGGGTTTCTTCAGCTCATAGTATGAGCTGTTAGGAGGGAGAAACTCAGCTAAACATCCACAAGGCATTGCTTTGTATCAGTGGTTCTCAAAGTGTATTGTTCCCAGGCCAGCAATATCAGCATCAGCATTACCTGGGAATGTATTAGAAGTGCAGATTCATGGTCCCTACTCAGACCTCCTGAATCTGAAACTCTGGGAACAGATCCAAAAACCTATGTGATCACCTTCCAGGTGACGCTGGTGCCAAATAAAATTTGAGAACTACTCAAATAGTTCTCAGCTGTCTAGGTGACTAGGAATCTAGGAGTAAATGATTGTGAGAAGTCTAGGAATCCATTCCTTCCCTTATTTGATGCAAAGTCAAAAAGTGATGGTGAAAAAAATGAGGCACAGTATAGAGACCATAAAACCAGGAGTTGGAAATCCAACTTTTCCTTCAGGCTCCATGACTTGGGCAAGCTACATAGCCTCCAATCCTGCTCATCGACAGTGTAAAAATTCCCACCCCTTTGCAAGATCCTTGTGGGGATAAAAGGAGCTAATGGATTTGAAAGTGCTTTGAAAACTACCAAGTGCTCACAGAAATAAGGGATTGTTATGATGTCAATACAGGAAAAGACTGTGACAGCCACTGTATTCTCCCTTCTTCTACTGATGCAAATCACCTGAGGAGAATTGGATCTCCTGTACCCTCCCCCCATGCTTCTTCCTTGGGGTGTTTGCTCCTTGTCTTTCTCCACCTCCCCTGCCACATGCACACACACACACACACACACACACACACATTCTGCCTGCTCTGCTCAGAGATGCAGTAGACCTTCTCAGTCTACATTTCTGATGGTAAATAGAACCATGTTGGAGTTTGAGAGTTCAAGAGCTAATGCTTCCAACCCTGAGTACAATATTTACAAGCTCTGTGACCTGGGACCTCACCAAGCCACTGAGTCACCATTCTGCTCATTTCCTCCCATGTCACATGGCAGTGATAATGCAATACACCACCAGACACCTGTAAGGATGAAATGAGATGTTCACCAATTCTGGCACCTAGAGCATCCCCATAAATAGCAGAATAAATGAATGAGCATGTGAGCAAATACTGCACAGACAACTGAATGAACTTGAAAATGAAGAGACTTCTGTACCACTGTGTAGGAGATAAAAGTTCCTTATGTCCTGTGATGTGGAAAATGATGCTTTGGGCAGGGCATGTCCAGGGGAAAGTGTCTTCCTCTCCCAGTTGACTTGGTCTCTGCTCGGGGTGGGATGAGAAGGAAGGGGGGGTGCATATTCAAGAATCACCCGGCACATGGTACAATTGATCACAATGTCTGCTCCAGAGGGCAGCTCATTTTGTGGGGTCCCTGGAAGGTGGAGTCGAGTGAAGGAGCCTGGAACACCAAGCTAAGGATCAGACAAGAAACTCAATTGAGAGTTTAAAATCAGCTCTGTGGCTGGGAGTATGAGGGCTTCTCAAAGTTCAGGCTTCAGGAGTGAGACACAAACATCAATGTGCTAAGCCAGGTTAGTTGGCACTGGGGCTGGCTCCAGGTAGAGGCAGAGAAGTAAATCACTCTGGGGAAGAAAGAAGCCCACGAGCGCACTGAAAGCCTGTACCTCAGAGGAGTCCACCAGTCCAAAGCCTGTGGCAGGGACACCCAGTGATGGAGTCCACATGGAGCTCAGATCCCATGACAGAGAAGAGGGTAGATGTGGAGCTGCAGGAGCAAGTAGATGACACCCAGAGAGCAGTCACTTGACCCAGGCACAGCAGTGCAAAGCCCTCTCACAGATGCTATGGCTTCCTGACTCATTTAGCCATTTGGAAAGAAAAATATCATGAGAGGCACAGAAACACCCCTTGGCCCAGATGCCTCCCAGCTGGTCACCCAGCCCTCAACCCTGAGCCTCAGCCCAGGAAGCTCACAGGGCTGGCAGCTGCCAGTCACTGGTAAGCACACTCCTGCTGTGCCTCCTGGGGTGTGGACAGCTGCAGCTTGGGCCACACAGTCTTGGTCTGACTCCATCATTAGCAAACACCCCCTGTCATGCCAAACCCTGACACACAGTGCTCCCATGCTAGAGGAGAGTGCCCGCTCCTCTAGAGAACAACTTAATTGGGAAAATAGAAGACACACTCTTTTTTTTCACATGCTTGTTCCAGAAATAAGGCATATGCATCATTGGGGGGGGGGGGATAGAGGAAGGGGAAGCGGAAAACTAAGAACAGAAGCATTTTAATTAAAATCCTCAGCCTGCATTACATGGCCAGTCATTCCTGGCTCTTTTCATTAGGATGTGCCCTTTAAATGCTCATTATCACAGATTTACAAATGGTGTGGGTTCCATGCCTCTGCTGGGCTGGGAACGTCTGCCTCCTGCTGCTGCCAGATGCTTTGGCCACATCCTCAGTAGCTGAAACCTCACCCAGGACAGTGCCACACAGCGGTACAGGCGCAGCTCAGTAGACAGGACAAAGGAGTTGAGGGGCTGGCTCCAGGGAGCAGGCTGGGCTCCCAGCAATCTGATAGAGAGGAAGATGGGAAAAGATAAGATAAGGACACTCCTTATCACCTGTCTGGTCTAGACAGGGAGAACAACAAAGAAGAAACAGGCCTGAGTCCCAAGGAAGCCATGCCTTAGACCTGAGAAGAAGGCTTCAAGGTAGACCAGCAGTCGGATGTGTAGTCGGATGAGAGCAGTGGTGGGTGTGAGCTAGAAGATGATCTCCCACCTTTCCTGCACAACGGACGTTTGTCCGCTCCCTTTGTGCTTTGGTGGATATGAAGTTCAGACACGTGCTCAAGCCATTGGTGGAAGTGGGCTGTGCCATGTCTGCGCAGGCACCAAGAAAGATATGCTGCTCGTGCAAGGTGAGGTGCTGGGCACTGTTCCAGCAGCCAGAGAAATGAGAGTAGCTCCTTAGGAATGGCTCACAGTATTTGTCACAGATGAAGCAAGGCTGGGCTGGGCTTCCAAGGAGGGAGACAGTTTGGGATGGAGAGGGGGAAGGTAAGGACTTGATGAATGGAGTGGAGGCGACTGGGAAGCGAATCCCAAGGGTTGAAAGGATGAATGAAATGTGTTCAGAGAGAAGTCCCAGGGCCAATCCTACATAAGCAAGAAATTCTCTCCAAAAGCCCCAACTTTGGAGCTATGCCTGGTCTTATTTGGGTCCCGTCTAGAGGTTTCATCCTTCAGGATGGGCCATTTTCACAAACCTTTCGGGTAGGTCGGGTTGGGATTATTCATATTTCTCAAGTAAGGAGGCCGAGGCTGGCAAGGTAGTAGCAAAGGCAATGCAGGGCAGGCCTAGGGTCCTGACCACCTGGACACCCACCCTAAACGCAAGGAGGAAAAGAGGTCCATGGCACTCAGAGTGCAAACCTTCCCCAGGCCTCAGGAGCTCTCCCTGAGCATCTGACATCTTCTCACCCTGCCAGCATGCCCCAGAAAGAGCATCCCTCTCCTCTACCCTGCCTCCAACGCCATCTCCCTTCTCTCAAATTAATGAGGCAGCAGGATCCATGCAGGGTCCCAGTGACAGCTGCTCAGAGCATGTGTACCAGAGACAACCACGGAACCTAACAAGACGTGTTAATTAGGCAATGACGTACCATGGTGTGGCACATTGGCCATGTGGCAGCTGGATGGGCAGCATCAGTCACCATGCAGCAGGGAAATGCCATGACCTTCCTAATTAGGAAGCTTGTTCCCATTTCCAGGTGACAGCCTTGGACTTGGTGAAGACAGTGCCACTGGCTGTCCCAGCAAGGGCCACCCCGCAGCCTGCCCAGGCACTAAGGTTTGACTGGAGGGCTGCCTCTGGCATCACAGTCTGGATGACAGTGCTTTGGACAGGGTTTGCAAGGCTCTTCACAGCCTGGCTGTGTTCTGTCTTCATCTGCCCAGCATCCCAGGTACCACGCCATCACCTCTTCAAACAGGGGTGGTCACACTTCTGTCTCCTGGTTCATTCAGTCCCTCAGCCAGAAACTTCCTGCCCCCATCTCCTTCTCCTTCCATTGAAATAAATTAAAAATGAAAGGTTCTGCTCCAACACTGCCTTCTTGCAAAAGTTTTGTCTCATTTCCACACATACATATGCACACATGCACACACACACACACACACACACACACACACACACACACACACACATTCCTCCAAGAATTCAAATCGGGTTGCTCTTTAGTGAGACTTCCCTTTAGCCCAGTATGCACCAGTACAGCATTAACAGGGCAGTTATGACAATACCAAAATACTTTCTCACTGGCTGGCCAGCTGCCACTGGCCCCCATCCACTCATTCAACCTGCCTCTCCTGTTTCCAAACACAAGACCCTCTCTACTGTCCAGCAGCTAAAGAGCTCACGCTTGGCACAAACGGACCTCTAAGGCTGAGTGGTAGCACCATTGCCTGTGTCCACTCTGACTGCCCCGTGCCTTCCAGTTACTGAATGGTGACATATCAGTTCTGCTTACCACCTGGTGTCCCTCAAAGGAAGGTGCACTCTTTCCTCCATTAGAACGCAGATTCTGTTCCCCAAGGAAGTTCATGGCTGCACCCATGCTCAGGGCCACTTTTTTCAAGGAACATGGTGATAGAAAGGCCCACCCAACACCAGCAACCCTCATAGATTCCCAGATGCTTCCCCTAGGCCTTAATGCCCTGCAGGTCCCTGCTGGGCCCAAATACAGGAATTCCTGTCTCACAGGACCAAAGTATATGTTCTAAAGCCTACAGAGTCCTCCTACCCCAGCAGACTGACGATTCGAATCCACTCATCCATTCATTGTATAAGCATATATAGTGCATCTACTGTGTGCCAAGGAGTAGTATAACCATGAAAAGGCTATATTCCTTGACCACAGAAATTCAAACTCCATGGGAAAAAAACAAATGAGAAAACAAGAACAGGAAATTTGTGCTGGAAAAAATGGAATAAAGTGATAGCAGTGTTCCCACGGGATCTCGGTGGAGGAACTGCTCATTGCTGCAGCCAGGAGAGACAGGGATCGTTCCCAAAGGCAGGGAAGACAGAAGGGCTCTTGAGGTACAAGTAGGAGTTCCTGGGCAACAGGTGGGGAGACACCTTCCAGACACAGGAACTTGCAAGTATGAGATACTAAGAAGATGAAAGGGCATGGAATGGTCTTTAGTTTTCAGGACTGGGGACAAGAGAATAGGATATCACACCACAGAGCGAGGTAAGAATGTATTAGGCAGGGACAATGCCCTGTCGCTGATGCATAGGCTGATGGAGGTCTTCATCCTAGAGAGTGACAAGATGGGATTTGTCTTGCAGCCAGATAATGCGAGTAGCAGCAGACACAATGAATTGGAGTGTAGGAAAGATTGGGCAGCCTGCAAAATTTGACTGAAATGGGATTTGTTTGAGAGTAATTGATTCCTCATGATTACCAACCCTGAGATTTTTACAGAGCCTTTTTAGAAGAAAATATCACTTGTTTCAGGCCATCTATTTTAACAGTTTCCAGAAATTCTACTGAAAGGTGATTGTGAATAGATGTGGGTAAGAAATCCTGAGATCTGGATTCTAGCCTGCCCATGACTTCCTCACTGTGTGACCTTGAGCAAGTCAACTAAGCTCTCTGATAACGGCCACTGGAATCATGCACTGAAGTGGTCACATGTCCAAGCAAGCCGGGTACAGGGCGGGCTCTAAGGATGATATGGTACAGCTGTGTTATTGGTAATAATATGCAGTGCTTCTGATGAAGAATGAAGGAAACACACTGTGTTTTCTGAGAAGGAATGGTCTGATCTCCTGCGGCCTGGCAAGTTTCCATGATGGAGGTTAGCGATGCCCATGCCTCCCGGTGATCAGGGACCTTGGAGATGAGTGACAAGGAAAAGCTGTCAGGAGTCACCTCTGCTTCCAACATATCCACACCGCCCCATCCTGGTGCCCACCATGTGGGTGGGCCTTGGTAGGTCTCAGAAACTCTGGCTACCTCCCCAAGACCCTGCTTAGTATCCCAGAGTCCCGGCAATGCCCCACCCACCATGGCTGGCCTCAAGTCAAGTATCTTGAGGTCACCCTGCATTACATCATGACAGATGTTATTGAGGCTTGGTAACGACTTGGCCCTTTGAAAAATCACAGCCACAATATTTATCTCCATTAACATCCATGGCAGCACTTCAGCGAATCAATAGGATACTTAATGCTGAATTACACGACATGCCCAGGCAGCCTGTCTCTGCTGAGTGTAATCTGTCAGGTGACGACCACAGGAGTGTTCTGTACCTACTCTATGGGCACCCAGAATGGGCAGGGGAGATGTGAGTTTTTCCACTGGTGCAAATGTGCATTTGTTTACCTGCTAGGAACGAACCAGCAGTTTTTGGTTTTTCCAATCATAATTGCATTTTGAGCACCTGATGGCACTTTCCTCATCTTTCTGCTGTTAAGTGGCTCATGCATCATGTTCTGAGAGAGATCTGAGGTTTTGCTGGGTTTTTTTCCTAGTGGAAATCAGAGGAGAAGACTAATCTGTGTAGGGATGATCACAGATGATCCCCACTGCACAAAGGTACCGCCGTCCGCTGACCCTCCCATCCTTCATGCTGGCTTCCCAGCCCAGGTGTCCTAGTTCTTCATTCCGATTGATTTGACCCAAAATACCATTTGCCTTGTTTGTTGCCTGACCTGGGCTCCAGGGATCTCAAGGCACTAAATCCTCATCCATCACCAGCAAACTCGGTCCTTCTGCGGTGGGTGAAGGGGAGGTTCGCTCCCTCCTTGTCCTGGGTATCACCCGCTCTCACAGGTTCGTCGTTGGCTGCCTTTGGATTGCCTCTCCCTCCGACTTTCCCAGGGGGCTGGCACCTGCTGAGCTGGGTGAGGGAGACACAGGTTTTATTTCTAGGTTCAACAGAGACCCTAGACAGGCAAAGGGCTTTTCTGGTTGGTTTATTCATTTTCTTGAGAACATCAAATGTCAGTGTCTGTGTTCTAAGGCGACATTTATTCAGCGGCTTTCTCCTTGCTTCTGCCCACTGGTCTGTTGCTTAATTTTAAGAAAGCAAGGTGGGGAGGGGCCTCCCTGCACTCAGCCTGGCCCAGACCTTCCTTCTTGCTCACTCTTATCTAGTTTCCTCTTCTGTCACTCAGGATTCACACAGATGCTTCTCTGATCATTCCAGTGGCTACAAAATCTCATCAGCACATCAAGCAGCCAACATCACAGAATACTGACAAAGTCCCTTCTTTCAAAGAACTGGGAATTAGAGCAGAGGAGCAGCAGCAGCAGCACAGAACCTGTTGGAAAGGGTGCCCAGAGATGAGGGGACCGAGAGGCCTCCCTCCCGGTGCGCCCACAGATCCAGACTGAGACCATTTGCTGCTCTGACCTCTGGCCCTGAGAGGTTTGTCTCAGGCACTGCCAAGGAGGGGACTGGTTTGCTGGTGAAGCAGCCTGTCTCTCTGCATTAGTACCTTTTTTCCCTTCCTCATGGTGTGTTGGTAGATCTACCACTCACTTTGGTTTGTTCAAGGAGAAGGAGAAGGAGCTGGGTGTGGAGGCACATACCTGTAATTCCCAGCAGTCTCGGAGGCTGAGGCAGGAGGAGTGCAAATTCAAACCCAGACTGCATAACTTAGCAAGACCCTATCTCAAAATAAAAGGGCTGGGTAGCTCAGTGGCAAGATCCTGGGTTCATTTCCCAGTACTAAAGAAAGTGACACATCTTCTCTGAGATTGAACCTGGCAGCCCTGTTCTCTGGGGGAAGATCTTGGGGTCTGCAGGGAGGAGAGCTCGTGTAGGTTGGAGGAGAGGAGCTGTTTCTGGCTTGAGAGCAGTGATGTTGTCCATCCTCTGGAAGAAAGAGCAGCACTTGAAAGTCCTCAGCTAAACAGAGGGCTGCCTGGGACCACAGCGAGACCCCACTCATTCTCAGCCGGTCTCCATTAACTAATGTAGCACCTTTGTTACACTGTAAGTGGGAGCAGACACTTTGGCTCTCAGAGGCCCAGACTCTAAAAGGAGAAAATTATCACAACAGCGCCTTTTATTCTGCTGACTATGGTATCCCAAGAGCTTTATCTATATCCATTTGGCTCATCTTTTTGATTCATAAGGTAGATATTATTATTAGCTCCATTTTACAGTGAGGAGACTGAGGCAACAAGAGGTCATTTTGCCAAGGTCATACAAGTAATGCATGATGATCCCAGAACTCAAACCACCATGTAATCTGACTCCGAGGGCCCGGGCTCAGTTAATTACAGGTGTATCACATTTGTATAATTTACAAAGAATTACCCATTAATTATCCCATTTGACTTTCCCAACAACCTTGGCTCAGTTTAAGAAAAAAGAAAACAGAAATAGATAGTCATTTGTCTAACATAATGCAGCCAAAATATCCCCCCCCACCCGTCTCTCTCTCTTCCTCTGTCTTGTTCTCTCTTTCACTCTCTGTCACTCTCCTTGTCAGGACTTTGATGCTGAGTTGTTCCTCCAGTCTGTTTTTATATTTTATTTTGAGACAGTCTCACTAAGTCATTAAATTGCCCAGGTTGGGCCTGAACTTGTGTGATCCTCCTGCCTCAACCTCCCAGAGTGCTGAGATTATAGGCATGTGACACCATCCATTCCTGCCTATGTGTCATCATTTTTAACAACACTTAGCAGTTTCCTTAAAGCAGAAGCATTAAAACAGTACCCAGAAGCTCAATAACTTTCTGTAAGAACACCATGCTCTTCATTGACTGAATCAGCAAATGAGCTATTATCTTATGCAAAGTACTTTGTAGATGCAGCATAAACCGCAGAGCCCAAGAAAGAGTAACAAAGCAGTGATATGGATATCATCTCAGATACTTACTTTTATCTGGGACAAACCTGATTACCACACCTACCAGCATCCACCAGCATGTGAAGAGTACCTTAATAGCCCAGAATTAGAGCAACAAATAGTCCTAGAGACCACAATGCATGGCCCCCCACCTCTGTCAGCAGCCAGAAGCAACCATTTTTCATGCATGTTGGACAAGACAATTATCTTCAGAAGGTTTGAGAAGCGTGATGACATCTATCATTTTATGTAGCACATTAAAGCCAGAATTTAACGCAAGACAGTAAAGCAAATCTAAAAATATAAGGTAATATAGTAAAATCAATAGGGATTATTAGGAGCGAAGTATTATATCTGCAGCAATAAAGCCTTAGAAATCCAAGAAAACAATGTTCTTGTAAAACTATAACAAATGACTATGATTTAATCACTTGGTAAATAACTTGGTGTTTCTATGGGTTTTATAGTTTTATGGTATTAAAAAAAGGCACATTAGGGATTTATCCAAGATGTTTCTTATAAAGTGTGTACCCAGGAGCAGTATCTTTTTGACAATTTGTGCTTTTAAATAATAGCATATTATTTTCTCCATGGATCTACTTCCTAAACTTCTGTTACGCTTTTAAGATAACACTTACTAATAGGTTATCTTAGAACCTCAATCTTTGAGCACATGCAATTACGTTATTCAAAACTTTCTCCCAACTTCACAGAAAAGGCAAAAACTTGGGAATTCCTAGAGGAACTTGATTGTCCGAACTACTTTTCATTCTGCTGGGTGCTAATTACGAGATACCCAAATGCTGGTTTAGAAGTAGAAGGCATTTTGCTTGAAGTTCTCATCACCTATTTAAATAACCCAAATCAAAAGAGGCTCTCCCCATCCCCCACACAGAGCTGCTCTGAATAGTCAAATGAAGATTAAACTCTTGATTTAAGTAGCTACATCTTAACGGTAATTAACACGTACATCAAATACTTTTTTTTTCCTTTGATATGATATGGTACTGGAATTTAAACCCTGATGAAGGTGCCAAAATTAACTGCAATGGGAAATGAATAATAATTCTTTTAAGATGACTTTGCCCTTTGCATTCGTTTACATTCAAGGTCTTCACCAGGTTCTGTCCCCTGCTCTTAGGAAGTCTGCAAATCAGGCTCACAGGGCGCCCCAAAAAGCTGTGAGTCCAGACAAGAGAGGGAAACACAAACAGACAGACGTCTGGTCCAGGCCCATTTCCCGATTTCACCGAAGAGCACCTTCCCCACCAGTGGCTGGTCTAGGAAGACAGCAAAGTGGTCTTCACTGGATGATACCAGAGAAGGAATTCAAAGTGGGCTATGAGGCAGGGGAAGGGATCAAGGAACCTGCAAAGGCATTTGAAGCAGGCAAGAAGAGAGCAGACGTGGAAGCAGAGAGGGACTAATTTGTAGTTTCTTCTTAGCATAGAAATCCCTTGATTTAACTTTCGAAGGCAGTGATTCTCAGGGGAGAGGGTCTATTTAAGACTTTAATGAAGGCTAGAAATGCATTCACAATGTACATGTGCGTGTACACCACTGCGTAGGGAGTGTATCAGCCCCGCCTTTGACCCAGAAGCCCCACATTATAAACTCTTATTCCTTCAAGGCTGTAGTATCCTTTGTAAGTGAGCATCCTTGGAATTAACAACCCTCTGGAATTCTGGGTTGGTCAATAATGTGCTTAGCCCTGGGTCCCACATTTAATAAAGCTGGATACACAAAACATCCTGTAGACCAGTCAGGGTTTACTAAAGAAACAGATGTAACACAAGATATGCAAACATACAAGAATCCACAAGACTGGCTTACAGTGGCCCCCCACTGAGTTGGGTGAGGGAAAGCACAGAGGGTCTGTCTGCACCCTGGGGACCAAAACCGAAGATTCAGTCAAAGGTCTGGAGCTCACTGCAGAGTCCCGTGCAAGTCTCCACCAGGAGGCCGACGGGTCTGAAGACTGGAGCTCCTCTGGGGAAACAAAGGCAGACCCATCCCTCTGCATTTCCCCTTTCCTCCACCCAGGCAACAACAAGGCAGAGTTCCTGGGGGCATCAAAATGCTGTGCCGATTTAGTTAGCCTTTTCTTACTCAAGATGACACACATCTTCCCATTGAAAGAATCAGGGACATTTAGAAAGAACTACAGGAAAACTGTGATGGCTGATTAGAAAAATTTAAAGGCGGCAGTAAGAACCTGTGGCTGGGCTTGGCCTTGGGTGCCGAGGCAATTTCGGAAGAATCAGAGTTGATCAGTCAGAGAAAGGAGAGTTACAAACAGTCAGAAGTGCCTCCTGTGATACATTTGCCACATAGCATCTTTTCTGAAATCTGAGTCACACCATGTCGCACTTCCATTCAAACTCATCCGATGGCATCGCATCACACTTAGGATAAAGTGAAAGCCCTCCTGAGGCCAGGTGGGCCTTGTACGGCATAACTTCCACCTGCCTCCTCAAGCTCATCTCCCCCCATCCTCCCTCACTCGGTCATTCTCCAGGCTGGTGGTCTTATCTAGGGTGCCAAACTCACTCCTCCCTCACCCCAAGCTTCGGTGTTTTCTGTTTTGTTTGCTTCCAGTGCCTTCCACGGCTGATCTTTGGGAGGCCTGTCCTTCTCGGTAGTAAGTCTCTGTCGTTTAAGATCTACCCTAACCATCCCATCCAAAGCGGTGCTCATGTCCAGGCACACTGTCTCCGGTGCACTCATTTTCACCTAAAAGTCCTGTTCAGTTCCTGTTTTCTTTCTAGTGTTTGCTTCCCTATCCAAAAATCAAGATCCAAGAGAGTCAGGCTCCTGTCTGGTTTGTCAGCTTCTAGAATAGTGTCTGACAGATAGTAGACATTTATTAAATATTCCTTGAGTGAGCAAATAAAGGATCAAACAGTGGAACTGCTTCCTTGTAGAGTAATTAATGACTTTTCCATCAGTAGAGGCGGATTAATCAAGTTGCTTCCTTTATCAGGGATGCTCTGGAAGGCTCCTGGCATTAAATAGGTGGGGTGAGCCAAACTCTAGCTTTCATATTTGCATATTCATAGCTTTATGTCAGAGACAGGAAAGATCATTGGCTGCTGAGGTTTGCATATGATTTGAGTTTATGAACTAAGCATTCATGAGTGAGAGCTTTGTCCTTCATGGGTAATGTTGACAGTAGAATCTTCAAGAGATTCCTAGTAGGAGAGGATTAGATCACGGGGGTTCTTGCCCCCAGGAAATGATTAAAGTCACTTTCATGGGGCCCTGAGGTTAGTTCTTGCTACACCAATGTAGTAGTCAGGGTTTAAAGAGGATAAGATTTAATACAGGACATATAATTTATAGGATACAGGACTTGGGATATAGCTTAGCAGCACAAACGCCTGCCTAGCAACTGTGAGATCATGAGTTTGATCTCCAGTAACAAAAATAAATAATAATAATTTATAGGATTATGTTATAATATTCACCCAAAGAGTCAAATGCAAGAGACCCAAAGAATCCAGCTGAGGGCCTGAATCCCATGGCAATGTCCTGCATAAGTCCAGCTGAAAACCTAGAGCCCATGGCAATATCCACCACAACTCCAGCTGGAGGCCTAGAGACCACAACAATGTCTTATGCAGGTCTGCATCAAGAATCTGCACCAGGAAGGCCCAAGGTCAGTAGTGGAAGCTAGAAAGTCTGCACCAGCAGGATGAAGAATCTGTGCCTGCAGGCTGAGGGATCTGCCCTGGAGCCAGGAAGTGACACTTAAAGTAAGGACCAGAGCTTCCCAAAGAGAACTATAGCCATCCTCAGTGACAGTGAGGACCTGAGCTCATCCATCAGTGAGAGCAGCTGAGTTCATATCAGGAAAACCAGCCTGATAAGCTTTTTCTAGGAGAATCAATAGCACCCCATCTTCCTCTCCAGTTCTCTTTTTATGCTATTGGTAACAATCCTCCAGTGGGCCTTCCACACCCAGCACCACGCGGATTCATTTCAGTTGGATGTTACAAGTAGAACATTAGGAAACCCCCCACAACAAGTGTGTTACAGAGGAAGCCTGACCCCTATCTTGCACTCTGGTTTCCTGTCTTGCAATGGGATTGCTCATTCCCATTTCACCAGAATGCCATCCTCCTTAGCAACAGCTAATTCAGTGGGGCTGCCTGAGCTTGGACTTCCGGCCTCCAACACTGTGATCTAAATAAACCTCTTTTCTCTATAAAGTTAGGCTGCCTCCAGTATTTCATTACAGTAATAGAAAGTTTAAGCCATGTACCACTTTTGAAGTCATACAAACCTGGGTTCACATCTTGGTTCTGTTACTGGGGTTCTGGGGTGCTACTGGCTCCTTCCAGAAAAGCTCTTCCAGGTTCTTGTTGCCCTGTTCTTGTTGCATCCCAAAGAACAGGATGAAATGTGCCGTGCCAAAAGGTAGCAAGGTCTTACAATGATTAAGGTAGAAAAGAAGTATACTGCAGAGTGAGTGACTCACCAAGCAAGAGAGATCACAGTGGCCATGAGGTTAGTAACCTACATGTTTTCTCCACTGCCTTCACCTCCATCCTTCAGGCTGACGTCATATCTAGACCATCCTATCAAAAATCTTCTGAACTTTGCACCAGAAAAACTGAGGTGGCACTTCCTAGTTGGTCCCAGGTACGGAGCTTGGGAACTGTTTTTCTGCACATGTGTCCTGGACTTTCATAATTGATAGGTCACGTCCATTGCCCAGCTGACTGGCCAGGCCCTAATCTCCTGCCTCAGTTTCTCTACTTATATATAGTGGGACTCTGGGCAAGTCAGTTAACCTTCCTGACCCTCAGATTCCATATCTGAAAAATAAGAATAAAAATATGTATCTTGATGTCTTGGATATTATTTATGAATACAGTGTGTACATGTAAAGTCCCTATCAGTCCCAAATACCTAGTAGGGACTCAACAAAAGGCAGCTTTAGTTCTGTATTCATAATCTGCTCTGCGAACAATGTTTGATAAGAAGACTGATTTCCTGGCAATGTTCAAGCAAGAAAGCTAGGTAGCCGATGGCTTTTGTTTTCCTGAGAAAGTAGTTTGTCTCTGCGAATTCTTTTCTAACACAAATCAAAGTGAATATCCTGATATAAACTTAGTTCCAAGTACCTAGGTTACCTGCTTCCTAGATAGAGTTTCAAATTTCTCTGCAATGAATCTAGTGATCCCCTCTGCCACCGTCCCTCCTCCCAGAGGACAGAGCCATAGTTCTCTGTGGTGTCATCTGCTTTAACGGATGCCACCTGCCAGCTCTTGGCTTGTTTGCTTACAAGGGCCCCGGGCTGCTGCTTTTGGGACTGATTCTGCACCCTCAGTCTAGGAGGCAAGGAAAACTGCAGGGCTCTGTGCCCTCCCTCAGATTCACCTCGTGCAGCCACAAAGCTGTTTGCCTGTGAAAGAATCCTCCTAAGTTCTCAACACCAGTCCAGCCTGGCCTCATGGAAGACTGGAAGATGGCATGACATAGGAAACAAATGCAAGTTTTGGAGCACATTTGGTAAGATTTGCTCACTGGAATTTCTAAATTTAATCCTCAAAATGCCTGAGAGGCTCAATTGACTCCCCTGTGAGATGGAAATCCAGTTGCCCACCTCAGGGCCTGGTCATGAATGACTGGTGAGATCATGCAAAGGATTTCGAGGGCCACACTGGACTGTCAAGTGTTGCTCCTTTCTTTGTGCCCAGCACCTCATCTCTACCCCACCCAGGTCCTCCAGAGAGAGTTCTTGGGACACCGCCCTGTCTAATCAGTCAACAGAAGGGTTTCTGCTGCTGCTAACTTAGTTTCTCCATCCTAGTGAAGACTTGATATGGCCGTGCCACAGACCTTCAAGCAGCATGGCCCCTTTTTATAAAGGAATTCCAGTTCCCTCCAGCTTTCCCTCCTGGGAAAGCTTTCCCCTTTCCTGGCCCATTCTAGCTTCTCTCCCATCCATCCTCCCAAACCTGCATCTCACAGCTCCCCTCGAAGCCACACTAATTGGCAAGGGCACCTCAGTAATATCACTTCTGTGCCTTTAGCTATGCCATCACTTTGATGAAAGATTTCCTTGTAGTCTCCCACCCAGGGCCCTGCACCCTGGGAGGCAGGGTAATGCAATCACTGTGTCTGTGGGGCATGAACAGGGAGGCTAATGCCAGGCTTCACGGCTGGGGCACACATGCATCCCACTACTCCAGACACCCATGCAGGACTCTATCCTCTAACCTTACCTGCTGCCAGGGACATATGAAGGAGCCTGCTCCCCAGACATGTGACAGTGGGACTTAATAAGAAATGCAGGCAGGAGGCAGAGGAAGCCACATCTATTATAGGAGGCAGCCATCCTTTCCAAGAAAGAAGTTCCATCCCAGAGCTGTGTGCTCCTTGCTTCTGGAACCTGGGGTAAGAAGCTGATGGTGACCTGGGGCTTCAAACATTTGCTTAACCTCTGGATCCATCATCATTGGGGCTGTTACAACTAATCTAGACTCACTGCCATGATGTAAGCAGATAACCCAAGGGGTTTTCTTCTTTTAGTCCCTATAGTATCCCCGCACAGCTCACCCAGGTCCTGGGGGACAGGATAGTATGACAGTTGGGAGCTTTTGATCCAACAAGCATGAGTTTATGCCCACTCTCTGCTATCTAGGAGCTGTGACCTTGTACTTTTGTTATTAAACCCAGTTTCCTTAACTATGTAGAGGGAGGACTGACAAATATACCTACTCACGGAGGACTGGAAGGGTTAAAAGACATAAAACAAGAGAAGTGCTTTGCAGAGTGGGCATTAATGACAACAATCAATAATCATAGAAATGACAATAAACATTTATCGAGGACTCTCGGAAATTGAATTAGGTACTGGGAACACTGAGATGGGAAAGATACAGTCTCTGTGCAGAGAGCACGGCCATAAAAGTAGACAGAGTTAGCGTGGGGAATAGGGGAACACAGCTCCACATTAGGATTCTTCCTCATAACATGCCAAAATCTGCTTTCCTAATTCTCTTCCCACTGGCCTGAGTTCAGCCCCCGGAGCACCCAAAACGTCCCAACCCTTCTTCCACGTGACAGTCTTTCAGCCCTTTGAAGAGCACAAATCACACCCCTTAAGTTCCCTCTTTTCCAGGCTAAACGGGCCTAATTCCAGTCTGAAAATAATAAGCCTGCCTTATCTCTCTGCATGCCTCTCTCCAAGGAACAAAAGCTATTTTACCAGCCCCAGCTCATCCATCTTCTCAGCACTGTGGGCCCACAAAGAAAGGAAGATTTACCTGCCCAGGCGCAGGCCCAATACCAGGAGAAATTCAGTTCAATTCACGTTCTCCCCGGGGTGCCCCAGCTGGGACCCCGAAGACCCCAGCACAGAATCAGAACCGTGCCTGTGGCCCAATTCTCTGCAAACACATCCCACCAAGCTTAGCTGGTGAGACGTTCACTTCCCAGCTCGTCACATAGACCAGCCAGGCATCAGGAGATTTGAGGTCATCGGGACCGGGGGTGAGAACATTATCTGGGATGTGTTTAATAAAGACACCAGGGCCCATGCTCATCCATCCACTCACAAGAAATTCTGATTTAACTGTTCTTGGTGCCTTGGCATCAATATACTTTTCAAAGTTCTCTGGGGCATTTAGGTATGGCAGCCAGGATTAAGACCCATCTAACCCATCTATCCTAGCTTAGTATTTCCTTTTGCACTTGAGAAGACCTAAAGAGTGGAAGCGGTTTGTCCAAGGTCACAAAGCTAATTGAATAAGAGGACAGAATTAGAACTCCTGACTTCTGAGTTTCATTCCAGGAACTTTTATATGACTACCTGGAAATTACCATGCTGATTTCATGCCAAAATCTACTTTGTGTGCCATTAAGTACTGGGAGAAATAGATAAGGATGCTAACTCTTTCAACCCAGTATTTTAATTTTTCCCTCTTTTATCTTTTACTTTTTCTTGTTTTGTTGTGTTCCGTTGTGTCATGTTGTGTTTATGCTGGTGATGGAACCCAGGACCCCGTCCTACTGTCTTAGTTATGTTTCTCTTGTGGCCGAGACAAAATACCTGATACCCAAAGTTAAAGCAGGAAAGGTTTAGTTAGCTCACTGTTTGTGGAGGTTTCAGTCCAGAATCAGCTGGCTCCAAGGCAGCGTGGCATGGCAGACAGGCATCACAGAAAAGAAACAGTTCATGGTGGGCAGTAGCAAAGTAAGCAAGAGACAAGACAGGCTTCTTTATTTCTCTTGAATTATATGCAGGCTACCAGAATTAGGGCAGTGCCAAACCAATCACTGGGCAGATTTAGTAATCACCCACCCTTAATCCTAGCACCCTGCATTCTAGTATGGTACCACGAATCAGTCCCAGCATCTCACACTCTAGACTCAGCCACCTCTGAAAAACCCCACTATGACCACATGAGGCCTCGAGAGGACACTGAGACACAGCCATAACACCCAGCCTCTGCGTTTCTTTCTTCTTTGTCCCCCCTTTCCCTGTGGATCCTGTGTTAAAATGTCGTGTCAAAATGCCACCCACAAAGGGACGCCTCTATGCAGTCTTCAGCCAAAAGGATTATACAGAAAAGAACCTCATCATAAGTTAAGAGCCAAAAGCAATTCTTAAAACCAAATTAAGCTTCTGAGCATTCAGCAATGCCTCTTTAGAAATCCACCCATCAAGTTCACTCCCCTGCTAGATAAAGGTGATAGGAGGGGGAAAGAAAGCAACAATATTAAAATTCCAGAAATGCAATCTGAAATAAATAAGTGATATTTTCTGGCCAAGGTAATGCAAGGGTTTTAGTTCCCAATATGATGGAGCTACTTTACATTTTAATAAATGCACATTGAGAAAATAATATTATTGCTCCGATATTGGGAGATTATTTGTGAACATAAAATATTAGAACTTGTCAGGAAGGCATTCATTTTCTTTTGCCTCCTTTCTCTACTGCAATATTCTTTCACCTAATAGGAGATGATTGCAAAAATAATTATATGAAACAGTGGACAACATACAGAAAATAAGTAGCAAAAAAATGAAGGTTATCTGGCATTAGATGGGAAACATGAGAAAGGAAGTGTGTGGGGAAGCAGGGGTGGTAATTTCACATCCATCAGATGATTACGGAGTGGGTGGGAAAAATTAAGGCGACTGATTGGCTGCTGAACGGTCTGATCCCAGGTGGAAATCAGAACTTGGAGCAGAACTCATTAGCCACGTTATGTATTTCCTGTGTCCATGTGGAAAAATCAAAAACAGATGGAGTTTTAATTTGGAGAAAATGACCTACCCCTACATTGCTTCCACGGCTAAGCCTATAACCATAGAGGACAGGGACCCATAGCCAATCCCTGATAGTTCTTGAAATTGCATGCGTTCACACGTGCATACTAATCTGAAAAGAGACTCCGTGCTTTTTTTTTTTTTTTTTTTTTTTGTCTTTTTCCTTTTTGTCAGTACCAGGGATCGAACTCATGACTGCCTGCTTGCAAGGCAGGCACTTATGCCGCTGAGCTAAATCCCCAGCCCCTACTCCGTGCTTTTTAATATGTTTCCAAAGGAGCTGTTTACCAAAAATAAATAAAGATCTAAAAAAAATTGAGGCTGGGGATTTAGCTCAGTGGCATAAGCACCTACCTAGCAAATGTGTGGTTGTGAGTTCGATCCCTGGTACCAAAAAAAAAAAAAAAAAAGAGAATCCTCACATTGGTCCATCTCCTTCATTAAAAAAATAACCAAAAAGCTGCCCCCAGGAAGTAGTGTTGCAATTCTGCAAAAAATTAAATGTAAGAGTTATCATGGGCCCAGGAGCCCCCTCCCATGGATGAAAACATGTATTTATACAAATGTTTATCTGGTACTCACTGAGCACTGGGCACTAAGAACTGGGTGAAGTACATTACAGTTGTTACCTCACTTAATTTCCCCTCTCTGACGGAGGTCCAGTTATTATCCCCACCTCTCAGACACTTCGATTTCCATTAAAAAACTTTCCCAAGGTCACGAGGCTAAGAAAGAGTGGGAGCAGATATTAACATGGGCACTCGGTCTCCTGCATGTGCCTCCTTGACCCCAAAGGCAGTCTGCCAAGCTGCCTCTTTCTGCAAGAATCACCACAATCCTGGAGATGCCTTTCCAACAGTCTCCCCCTGCAAGGCCTGCCTGAGTCACACTCCGAAGGCCCACAGCACTTTGGGCTAAGTTTCACCTTTGTATGTGTGAGTAGCTGATAGTCTCAGCTCTCTGCACTGTCTGCTTCTGTCCAGATCTGCAGGGAGCAGGGAGGCTGCAGAGGCAGCTTCAAAGGGCCAAGCTGGAAACTGCTCCCCTGGAGATGGGAGGCCTTCCACGGGGAAGGATGGATCCCACCAGCAAAGCCTCCGCAGCCCATACTGTAGCCCTGGCACTTCAGAGGAGAGAAGGGAGCCTGCCAGACTCTCCTTATTTGCCTCCCTCATCCCCTTCCATTACAGGACCAGAGCCTTGCATTTGTAGAGCGCTCTGCAGCCCACAGACTTCCATGGCAAAAAATCCTTTCCGAGTGAGGAGATGGTGCTGGGTTAGCCTGTCATCAGTGTCCCTTTTGTCCTTGATCCCCACGTGTTATTGGCTAATATGAAACACTGCCTGGGGAACTGTCCAACACAACCCCTGTGCAGATCACAACACTCCTGCCCTCTTAGGGCCATTCTCCTGTTAAAGAAGTGGGGTATCATATTGTGCATCGGTCCACAGTACAGGATCTGGAGTCAGGTCAGAGCTAACCATGCAGCTGAATAAATGCATGATCTTGGGGCAGTTTATTTAACTTCTCTGAATCTCAGTTTCTTTATCTATAAAATGGAAATAATAACAGTATTTCCTAGCAACCCTGTGTTTTTCTGAGGACTCGTGGGAGATAGCTACATAAAATCCTTATTTCTCCGCCTGTCACATAATAAGTGTTCAATTAATGTTAGCAGCTATTTCGAATAATTGGAAAAAATGTCACATAGGAATAAGCTGGAATTGTGAATGGGTCTCAGTCTTTGTTGCATAGTACAATCACAGGCAGTTTAAAAACTCGTAGTCACTACCCCATCCAGTAAAATCAGCGTCACTGGTGAGAAACAAATTGTTATTTTTCTGTGCTCTCAGATTTCAGTAAGTAGACAAATTGGAGAGCCAGGCTACGGGATGACCCAAAATCAAGCTCTTTATGGGTCCACCCAGCTGAGTTTCCTACACCTAGGCAAGTGTCCAAGGTGCTTCCAGAAAGGAGCAGAATGCAAAGGTGTCACCTGCCCCTTCCCACCTGGCACAAGTCTTTAAGAAAGCCACTCCTGGACACAAAGCCCCTCGGAAGAGGAAGAGGAGGAGACATCCTCTCACAGGTCCCAAGCAGGAAGAACTCTGGCCAGGTAGTCACAGTAGTCACCCTCAGGACAGACGAAAGGAAATCATAAATAATAAACGTCACATAAACAATGTCCAATTAACCAGGCCACCAGCCCTGAGGGAAGACATGCATTAGTTCTCTTGGCAAGAGGCGAAGGGAAGATATTAAAAAAAAGCCGCCTAAGGCCACACAGGTGTGGCTCTGGCACCAGCCTGGCCTTCCAGAAGCTGCTCCTTCCTCCCAGTCCCCCTTCTTGGAGTCTA
Organism: Cavia porcellus; assembly: GCF_034190915.1. Lineage (NCBI taxonomy): Eukaryota > Metazoa > Chordata > Mammalia > Rodentia > Caviidae > Cavia > Cavia porcellus. Next base: position 20,626,249 of record NW_026947492.1, on the reverse strand, counting down.
GGCCTCAGCCAGAGTGACCCAGGCATGTCTAGGTGGGGTGGATAGTCAGCTCGCCCTGAGTCTCCGTGTGGAGTTCAGGATGGCAGCTCTAGCCCTGTCACCACCACCTTAGATGTCCCCGTTCTCCTGTACCATAGTAGTAATTGCATTACATTTCTATTCCACAATAAACACCCCTCTGGCCTGAATGTTTCGCCTGCCCAACGCTCACACCTACAGCGACTCTTTTGTTTACCAGGGCTCCCAGCCAGCTGCCTGAATTGCGGTGCACGATCACGGCTGCTCTGGGGGTGCACCTCGCCCTCTCTGCACCGCTGGCTGTCCCCGCGGCTTCATCAGAACTGCTCAGCCCTGTCCCAGAAGCGCAGGGCTGAAACACCCGTCTTGGTGTTGGTTCCGGGGTGCAGGCGGGCCCACAGCGTGGCCTCCGAGCAGCTCCTGCCGCCCTCCCCGCCAGGTTCCCAGCACCCTGGGGACCACCCTCCCCTCGACCAGGAAAGATGTAGGTGACCCTGGGAGGCTCCCACCACCACCACAGGGCTTTGCGGTTGGATTCATTCAGGGTGATTACTGAGCTCAGAAGAAAGGAGCTTGGTGACCAAGGGAACCTTTTGGGGAGGAGAGAGAGGGGGAGCCCCTGAAAACACCTGCCTGGGAGTGCGCTGGGGGAGCCCCAGCCGGGCGCCTCCCGCGGACAGAGGAAGGGCACCGGAGGCTAAATGTAGCGGAAAAGCAAGGTTAGTGAATTTAATGAGGTGATCTTAGGAAGCTTAATTCGGCTCGATAGCCTGGGGCTAGAGGAGGAGCCCGCGTAGGAAGTCAGAAGTTGCGGCTGTGCTAATTAGATTTCTCCGGCGCCTTTGGGATTCGGCACCTTGTTCCCGGAGCCCGCCAGGTGGATGGGAGGTGCCTAGGTGGTGGTGGGCTCTGGACCCGCCCCTTGTGCTGCCTCCGCCTTCTCTCCCGCGGGTCCCATGGCTGCACCCCCACCCCCGCACCCCTCCTCCAGCAGCTCCCTTCTTTCCGCAGGGGTTGGAGTGAAAGGCTCGGGTGGGGGTCGCGGTGGGCTCTCCGTGGCCCCCGCTGCTGCAGTGGGGCTAGGCCGCACCCCTGGGTGCCTCCTCGGTTCTGTTCCCCTGCCTCGCGGGGGCAGCGCTTGCCCAGCAGCGATGCTCGGATCCTGCGAGCTACAGGCCCCTCTCGTGACACCGACTGCTCGCAGGCTCTGCGCGGTTCACCTGTGCGTTCTCCTGGCTGCACTCCGAGAGGAAGCCCGCGGGAGGAAGGAAAGAGAGCCACCCACCCTCCATACATTCTGCCCTTAAGGAAGTCACCGAGGACTTAGTTTCTCCATCTGTAAAATGGCTACGTGCAGAAGGCCCTCGTGGGAGGGCGTTTTGACCTTGCTACACGAGGCTGTCGGTGTTAGGACTGTAAGGGGAGAGGGAGCCACTTGATGCCTACGTGATAATAACAGCCAGCAATTAATAATGGCAATTTAGTGCTTTGAACCTGAAGAGCTGCTTATCTCTGGGCGCCCGAGCGGAGCCGCGGCTCTCGGGGGAGCGCCCCACCTGTGGAGAGGCTGCGCCCCCCAGTGGACGGAGGCCGTCATGGCCAGCTGGAGCTCTTCCCGGGAGGGCTGGTTCCTGCAGCCTTGCTCTCCAGCCTGGGCCCCCGCAGCAACGCACAGCTTGGTCGGGTCCATGTCACACCCGTGCAGCTAGTTCCACGCCACCCCGAAATGCGTCAGAGCGAGTCCTCCTTGCCACTCGGGCTTAGTGTGTTCCTGTGAAAGGAAGAGATAGGCGCCTCTCAGCCATGGGCTCCATCGTTTCCCTGGACTTGGGGAGCAAGAGGCCCCACTCACCTCCCCTCCAATGCCTCCTGGGGAGCCCTGGCCGCTCATAAGCCCCACAGCCAGCCAGGCTGCCAGAGACACCCCTTGGAAGTGGATAATTGCTTAATGAGGTGAACACGCAGGCTTGCATTTAGATGCCCTGGCAAAGCGGGCTGTGTGGCAGGCAGGTTGCAAAGCTGCTTACTTCAGCTGAAACTGCCTTCTGGCTACCCCGGCCTCCCCCAGCATCCTCTCAGGCAGCCAGGCTCGTCCCACCCCCGAGATCCCTTCCCATTTTTGAGCAGCCTAAGCTTTTTGAAAAAGGAGAAAAAAGAAAACAAAAGTGTGGAAGAAAGCAAGCATAGCCATGAGGGGCACTTCCGAGAAGTTTCCAGGCCTTTATAGAGTTCAAGAGGAAGGCAGGTTCCCCGGATGTTAAGCAGCACCCCCTCCTCCCGCCCCTTCTCCCTCTACCGCCCCTAAACAAAGTGATGCAGCCTGGAAATTCAGGTGCAGGTTCTGACCCCGCCTTGATGCCCACACTGGGATGCCCAGGGTCTCTGCCCGGTATCATCCCCCAGGATGTGTAGAGGCACCTGGGATGTGGCCTGATGACCTCCCTGTGGCTCTAAGATGCAGAAGTTTCCAGGGACTCGATTCCTCCAGCCCTCTGTGAAATCACCAATGACGTTAATAATTACTAATGCTTATGGAGTCATTGCTAGGTCCCTTTCCTAAAGGCCTTCCTGGTCTTCATTTGTTCAATCTGTATGAACAGCCCGGCTGGATAAGTATTATTTCTCCCTATTTTACAGATTAGGAAACTGAGACGCAGAAAAGTTAAGGAACTCATGCCTATCGCAGGGTCAGTCAGTGTTAACCCAGATTCCAAACACAGGCAGCGCAGCTCCGGAGTCCGGGCTGGTCAACACTATACTAATCAGAGTCTTAATATAAACAATACTTTAAAATAATAAGCCTGCCAACTCTGACTGACATGTTCCATCTGTGTGTCCTGGAGTGCTCACAACAGCCTTGCGAGGCAGAGGCTACATCATGTCAAGACACAGGGGCCCAGAGAGCTGGAATAGCTGGCCCAGTCCCAGAGGCAGTCAGGACAACAGGATTCCTTCTCACAGCCTTTAGGGCCACATTACAGCTCACCGCTTCCTTCCAGAAGGCACAATCCCAGTGCCTCCCTTCCCCGAGCCAAAGGACGCACGGGAGGAGTACTGATGCTCCCCTCTGCCTGTGTACCTCTGATCTGACCCTGGAGAGAAGGCACCGCATGCCCCAGGGACCACATTCCCTGTCCTCCTCCTCCCCAGTTCCCATGGCAGGCAGGACGTGCAGCTCCAGGCCCAAGCATGACGGATACATACGGTCAAGAATGGCGGTGTACTTATTAAGTGAAACCGACAACTTTCATTAACCCAAGAAGACATGAAAACACGCTGCTTGTCTCTGGGAAATGAAGAGCCGAGCGCTGGCAGTGAGCAGGGCTCTCAGCACAGGTTCTGAAATTCGGAGTGGGCCTCGCTCCTGGCATCCTCCATCCATCCATCCCTCCCTCCATCCAGCCTTCCGTCCCTTTCCGTGCACCACTTTGCTTATAGCGGTGTCCTAGGCACTTCTCTCTGGTGCCCTTCTGTGCCATGAATCCAGTCCTGGATGCTATGAAGCCCAGAGGACCATGGGGGTCCCCTGACTCCCACCCTCTGCACCTAAAGACCGCGAGCCCCTGATTGCCTGCATTAAACACAGATAGTTAAACCTGGCCGTGATCCCGGCAGGGCCTGAGGAGGCACAAACCATCGCTGCATCACATCCCTTCACCCACTGGGACTCTCAGGAGTACGAGTCGCCCACGTCAGGGCAGGGGCGACAGCAAGGAAACCAGGAGAAATGGCAAGAGGGTAGGAGGAGCCCGAAGAAGCAAGACCGAAGAGGGCTGAGGGGCTGAGGCCACCCCTCCGTCACACACTGCCTGTGATTGTGGGAAGGTTCAGGACGTGGTCATAAGTGCATCTGCCCCTGAGAGAGTTACAAGCCGCTTTTCCATGTGCCGTTTCATCTGCTCCTCCAAGTCCCGCTGTGAGGGAGATGGCCTCCACCTGATTTCTCTTTCCTACCCCTGATGGCAAGAGTGTCGGTGTCGCTCCCGGCCTGCAGGAAGAACACGCGACAGATTCTGACGGTGTGCAATCTTGCCTTTATTTGTCTCCGCGTGGGCCCCGCGAGGCCTCCGCTCTGTCACCAGCCCTTTCTCGCCGGTGGACTTTCTCTATCTCTCTCTGTGCTTCCTCCTCGTGGCGGGAGAGGCATTCACTTTTATAGGGCAACAGTAGCCAATCAGTTCAAAGCGCGCGATGCGGGCTGACTGGCTAACATCAGTTGTTGCTAGGCAGACTATCTTACAGAGCGGGTTGTTTAAGTCGCCAGGGCAATCAGGGGGCAGGAAGCAGGCGCCAACTTGGCTCACTCGATGGGAGGGGCAATCTAGCTCAGGCTCCGCTCCCACCCACAGGCCCTACGTCCGCCAAGTAAGGCGACCGGTGTCGGCCGCGGCTCCCAACACAAGAGAAGGCTCAGGGAAGGTGAGGAGCACAGGTGAGGCCCCCCAAGTCCTTACGCTGCAGTTCCAGATGAGCCCAGCCTTGCTGCCCTGCTTGGCCTCGTCTGTGAGGTCTCTTGCTCTGCTCCAAATGCGGGAGGCTGGTGAAGTGCGGGTGCCTGGTGCAGGAGGACCCGAGTCGCCCAGCTCAGAGACAGCACCGTCCAAGCCTGGCTCCGGGCTCTGCACCATATGCTCTACACACCCCTGCAGCTGCAGGATGCACCTGTAAGGCAGACCAGAAGCCCTCAGCCACCAAGATAGCACAGGTATTAGAGCAGGCCACCAAGGCCTTCACTGCCATCGACTATGCACTGGCTAGTTCTGCCCTCATCCATATGATAGGCGTTGTGAGGGTCACACAGGACACCGTGCACACGTGGGCTCCATTGGCACATAAGCTGTGTTCACCAACAGTGGCTCTTCCTGTGCCACTGAAGGGCAAGTGGTGGTTCCGGCCAGGAGCACAGGGCAGCTGGTGTCTTTTCAGTGCTCTGGTTTTACCCTGGGGCAGTGTCTCAGACCTTCAAGGCCCATCTCCCGGCCCATCCACCAGAGCCTCTTGCATTCACAGGCAGGACTTTGGGGAGGTGATTGGATTATAAGGGCAGCAGAGCTGGTTTGCTGTGAGAAGAGGTCACTGTAGGGCGTGACCTGGGGGGTTGATCTCTCTCCTGGCTCCTCCCTTCTCTCCCTGCCTCTTGGCTGCCATGCCCCGAGCCGGAGCCGCTGCCCCTCCACCCTGCTTTGGAGCCCCCTGACTGTGAACTAACTCATGAGCCGCAATAAACCTTCTGTCCTTTAAAGTGCGGGTGTCAAGTGTTGTGTTTCAGCAATGAAGAAAGTAACCAAGACAGTGGTCGCCGTGTAGGCGCCACCCTGGTCAGTGCGGGGTCCTCACTGTGGTTGTAACACGAAGGAGGTGGCACCAGGGCAGGGGCTGGGGCTTGGTCAGTTTATTGCCACCGCCTAGGACCTTGCCTTATCTTACCGAGTGTCCGGAAGTAGTAAAGGATGGAGAGAGGGGAGAGAGAGATAAGCCAGAAAGAGAAGATTTCAAGGAGTCGGATGATCTGCATCACTCTGGCTGATCAAAATGCACTCAGGTTCCTCTGAAAGGTGAGACTGAAGGGTAGTCTGGCCATCCAGAGCTGCCTGTCCCCAAGGCCAGGGAAGGTGACAGCCCCAGCAAACTGCCCACCATGTGGCTGCTTCTGTCAGACAGAAGATGCCACCATGAGCAGACTCTGCTGTGTGGCCGTCACAGCTGCTCGGGGGACCACAGCGCACACATGTTCCTTCTGGTCCAGTGGCCAGAGTGGGAGATTCCCATGCTCCTCCTCTCTCCTGCCATGTCCCTTGCTCGAAACCCACATCTTCAGTGCCCATTTGCATTTAGCCAGCACTGTCTGGGTTCCCCAGGCTCAGGGCAGCTGTTGCCCCCTCCTCCATCAGGATCTGGGGCTGCACACAGGGGGAGGGAGACGCTTCTCTCCAGAACAGAGATGCTGAGAGATGGCACCAGAGGATTGCCTGCCCATCAGTGCTTGGTAGGGATTTATGGATCTAATCAAAGCGCTAAGCCAATCAGGGGCCCAGTGTCCCTCCCGTGATGCAGGGTGCAGCAGCGCAGATATCTGAAGGGGACTCTCAGAGTCACAGTCCATCCAGTGTGAAGTCCCTTCCGCAGCACGAAGACTTCCCCTGAGGGTGGGCCAGGGCGGGCACCCGGAAGCAGGTTCCAGGGCCCTTCAGAGTCTGAGATAGCAGCTCACTGTGCTCTGGCCCTCACCCGTCAGACCTCCAGTGTTCTTCAGATTCCTCAAACCACTTTAACCACGGCCTTAAACTTTACCAAAGTGGTTCTTTCCCCTTTTTCCTCTTCTATGCTTTCTTTTTCTTTTTTTTTTTTAGGCAGGGTCCCGCTAAGTTACCCAGACTCAAACTTGCAATCCTCCTGCCCTGCTAATCAATCAGACTAGTTCTTAAAAACACTCTCCCCTTCTTACCCTCCAGCCTGCAAACTGCTTCACACAGAAGAGCAAGCTCAGGGCAAAGGGATTACAAGTAAGGATTACAAGTTGGAAGTGACGCGGGTCCAAAGTGCGGTGGGCTTCTGCACTGACCACAGAGCCACGCATCCTCCTCCCTGTGATTCAGCTGTGGTAGAATGTGGTAGAATGAGGAGGCTTTGAAGCCCAAGGGCTCAGACACAAATCCTCTTTCTGTCTTACACCAGCTGTGTGAACTCAGACAAAGCGCTTGACCTCTCTGGGCTCCTCCCTCATCTGTCAAGTGAGGGGAAGCTGCAGGACAGCTGGGAGGGTCAAATGAAGCATCACATGCAGACTCGTTAGATGCTATTATTAGGGCTTCCCTGGCCCAGGCCAGAAGTCATAGGACCGGAGGCCAGGCCTCTGGGAAAGCTGGATTCTGGCTGATAACCCTGCACACCGCAGGCTCTGTCACCTCCAGACCTGAAGAGCTCGGAGGGCCACTGCCTCCCCGCCAGAGCCACCTCCCACAGTGCGCACACAATGAGCTTCTGTCTGCAGAGCATCTGGGCCTAGCATTCATAAAAGGCAAACAGAAACGCTGTGGGCTGACCTCTCTGCCATCACTCCTGGGGAAAGTCTTTGTTTTGCGAGGAAGGAGGGTGCCATCTCTCCTCTTGGTAAACAAACTCAGCCATTCAGTTAGTGGGTGTTGATCATGCACGGAGAAAGGCCGTGGCCCAGTGTGCCTGGGGTTGCTTTGCTTTTCCAGGCTGTGCTGAAGAATCAAAGAGCCCACTTCAGGTGACATTGTTTCAAGCCCGGGTGCTCACAGGATCCCCTGTCTCCTAAAACATGCTGACCAGGTCCTACAAGGCAGGTCTCAACTGAGATGGCCACATTTAGTGCAGAATGCTTAAGAACAGAGGATGGGGCCAGAGACACACACAGAAGAAAGACTGCAGCAGGAAGCTGAGCTTTGAGGGTGGACGGAATTCCAGGTGGGGGAGGATGAGGCTCCAAACAGGTGTCTGGGGACACGGAGGCCGGGTGGGGGTCACACAGCAGGTGCGATGGATGACCACAAGTTCAGTCCGGCTGGCCCAGGGAGGGACATGGTAAAGCCAGGCCAGGCCTCCTGTCTCTCCTCTGGTAGGTACCTAGGGAGAAAGGCTGGCTGAGAAGTCACGGAGAAGGCTTCTGTTTACAGCCATCTATCTCCCATAATTAGCCATTTAGGAAGAAAATAGCCTTCAAATTCAAAGGTAAATTGACTTACATTGGGATAATAACGTTTGATTGAGCACGGGAAGTTCATCTTTAGAGTATGAGAGCAAACAAATTGCTTTTCTTCCCCAGTGCTTGGAAAGCAACAAAATGAGATTGCAGGTGCTCCCGGAGCTGTGTTCCCATCGCATCCGGGCATTAGTGGGCCCGGCTCAGCTGCCCAAGCAAAGGTGCTTGTGCTGCCCGCACCATCTCTCTGCCAGTTGCATTCTGATCCTTGTTCTGGAGGGTTTTAAAATTATATTGCATCACATTGAGGCAGCAATCAGTTATTATTGTCAACAAGAGCATGAAGAGACATAAATTCCCTCCCTGAGATGGAGGCTGCTTGGTAAATACATTTCTTTATTGCTTTCTAGATTGGAGAGATAGTGTCACACTTTGGCTTCCTGGAATGCTGGGGGTCTGGGGAGAGAGGAGAGACTGAGGGTTGAAATGTTGCTTCTGATTAAGGTGGAGAGGTCCTGGGTGATTTCCTATAGAGGTCCCCAGTTGCTGAGCTTCCTGAAGCGGGGATCAGTGAGGGGTAAAAATGGGGGAGGAAAAATGCAAAGAATGGAAAGAGGCTGCGTGAGCTGGACTCTAACACCTGAGAAGCCAGAGCAAATTACCAGAGGTACACAAGAGCCCCATGGCTATATCCCTTAAGAGCATTCTGGGACTCGAGTTCAGACAAAAATTCAAATTGTACTTTACAGTGCTAACAGAAGCTTCAGCAGGGCTTTATTTCAACTTTGTGTCCCTTCCACTTTTTTTCTGATCATGTATTTCCAGAGTAGGGGTGAAGGGCTGCAGGCACCCATAAATCTCAGGGTAGGTGTGTAGCATAGGCACCTGTACCTGCCAAGTGGCTGGCTAGTGGACACGAGAGGTCTACAGATCTGGGAACAAAGAAACAGATTTCTCTTGTGCTAATAAGGACTTTTATTTGTTATTTATTGCTATATCCTGGGGACACTTGTCATTCAAGTACTTAGGGAGACTGAGGCAGAAGGATTGCAAGTTAGAGCCCAGCCAGCCTAGGCAACTGAAGAAGATCTTACATTGAAATCAAGAAAGTATAAAAACAGGTGGGGATATAACTCAGTGGTAAAGCACCTGCAGGGTCAACCCCAATATGGCAGTCAATCAATAAGCAACATAAAATAATCCATGTTTATTATCTCCAATTTACGTGGATCAACTATCTAGACATGGCTTCAGGGGACTTTCTGCTTTGGGGCCTCTTCCCAGACTGCGGAAGATGTTGTCTAAGGCTGGGGCTCACAGTGGGTAAGATGTGACTCCATGCCACTCAGGTGGCTTGGGCTAGAGTGGCCCAGGGCCACTCTCAGTCCTTGCCACGTGGGTTCTCCAACCCAGCAGCTTTCTGAACCCAAGCAAGCAGCCAAGGAGTGACAGAGAAAGGAAGTGAGCCAACCAGGCAAAGCCTGGGAGTCAGTCTCTTTGAGGAATGGCAACCTGTCACTTATCCCAGTCCATACTCAGAAAGAGGAGTTGCCATAGTTAGGATCTGGAGTGTTTCCCAAAGGTCTCAGTGCTCCAGGATCTTCCCCAGCGGAGCACCACTGGGAGGTAACAGAATATCTGAGAAGTAGGGCTGAGGAGAATAGCTTGGTGCAGTGGAATTTCTGGTTTTAGTGTTTGGAGGAATCTCCATACTGATTTCCATAGGGGTTATACTGGTTTACATTCCCACCAACAGTGTAAGAGGGTTCCTTCCCCCAGGACCCACAGCCTCTCCAGCATTTATTATTTGATTTCTCGATAATTGTCATTCTTGTCAGAGATGGGATCTCTGTGTTGCATTTTTCCAATGGCCAATGACACTGAATATTTTTTGTCATGTAGGTGATAGAATTGTGGGGTGGTGGCTGAAAAGAAGTATGAAATATAAATGACCTTTATTTTAAGAATGTGGGGAAAGACCCCCAATCTCCTGGGGTGTGGTATCTTCCCCTGGGGTCAGCGATCTCTCTGTGGGACACATGGAGTGGAGGCTTACATGTAGCTTAGGTTTGGGGTGGAGCCTGAGGGGCATTAGGGCTGCACAGGTAGCCAATTGGTATTATTTTGGTGCCAGAGGTAAGTTCCTAGGGGTGGAGAAGATAGAGCCATAGGTAACTTCCTTGAGGCTTTACTGGCTACAGTGTCCTGTCGGGGCCAAAACTCTTTCATATCCCATCTTACGATTATTATTATTAGGAAAAGGGGTGGAGATTTCTTTCTTTACTGTTTCCTGCTGGAAGGGGACGCTGTATTGGGGTCTAGGGGAGTTGACAGGATGACAGTTGATGCCCATGTAGAAGTTGGTACCAGATGTTTCAGCCAGGACAACTTTATCATTGGTGAATGCACGTATGTTAGACTGGAGAAACAAAGAGACAAGATGTTATGAGGAGGCATGGCACTGTCATATTTAAGGACCCAGGTGAGGTAGAAGGAAAGGTGCTTTTGATTTTGATATGTCATTATATCAGGACCTTGTTGAGGTAGAAACATTTCCACAGTAAGGCAGAATTCTGAAAAATAAACGTGGGGTTAGGAGGAGTGAAGTTATAAGTGATTACTCCCCCATCTGAAAGGGTAAAGGTTAAGAGGGTAAGGCTTGTCTCTGGTATGCATGATGTGGGAGTCTTTAGGAAATACTGTTGAGAGTCCTGCTGTGAAAAAGGATAAGAAATTAGAAAGCAAATTAGTTAACAAAACATGACTTAGCCTGTGAACTGTGGCTGTGAGGCCTTTGTGAAACGGAGACAGGTGGGCGACAGAAGATGAGATGACCACTCAGAATGATCAGATTTAGGGCTGGGAGGGCACCACTTAGCCTGAGTGATGTGAAACCAGGATGGCAGTCTAGCAACTTCCATCACTGTTGAGGTTGCCAAGAATATCAGGTATGGGTTGCTGTAACCTGGTTGTAGTCCTTGGAATGATTTGCTGTAACAGGACTTTAGTAAGTATATCAGCAGTTTTCCTAGTTGTGGGAAAAGCTTTTATGTATCCCGAAAAAGTATAAACAAAGGTGAGAAGGCAAAATTTACCTGTCAGTCTTGACCAGGGTTGTCTGAGAAATTGGTGAATAAGAAAGGAAGGGGGTGGTTTATATCATTGAGGAGAGGTTTACTAGCGATAACAGGTGTAAGCTGTTGCCTAAGGCTGGGGAGGCCTCAGTGGCTGGGTCAGCATGTATAAACACAAGGGAATAAAAAGCATTTTTAAGATTTAGGACTGTAGAGTGAGTGGTGGAGGGAAGATTTGGCACCACTGGGTGGATTGGGGAGCAGCAGTCTGGAACCTGCATGAAATAGGGCCTGTTGGTAAATGACATAGATTGACCCTCAATATCCCTTCACAGAGATTGAGGACTTAATAAAGCAGCCTGAAAACTCAGGAAGAACTCTGTACATATGGCCTCTATGTCCACAAGTATACAGAATGTCTTACCTGAGACTTTTAGTGGGACTTGGGACCCTGAGACGGACACCTTAAAGTGGGCTGTTGTTGGCCTGAGCCCCGTAGTCTTCAGCAGCAAGTTTAAGCAGATCTGTCAGTAGGTATTGGTCATTTGTACTTCTTCTGAGAAGTATCTATTCATGTCAGTTGCTCTTTTTTTTTTCTTTATTCCCATTTTGTAGGTTATCTTTTCACTTTGTTGGTTATTCTTGGTATTTTTTGTTGTTTGTTTTGTTTTGGTTTTTGCCATGCAGAAGATTTTTAATCTAATATAATCCCATTTGTTGATTCTTGCTGTTATCTCTTGTATAATTGGAGTTCTATTCAGAAAATGCTTGTATACACTGATGATTTCAAGAATTTTACCAATTTTATCTTTCAACAAGTTAAGTGTTTCTGTTTTAATATTCGGATCTCTGGTTCATTTTGATTTTAGTTTAGTAGTTGGTGAGATGCTTGGGTCTAGATTCAATCTTCTGCATAAGGAGAGCCAGTTTTCCCAGCACTCTTTGCTAAAGACACTGTCTTTCCTCCAGCGTATTTGGTTCCTCTGTCAAAGATCAGATGGCCTGATGTGGCCGAGATTGTTTCTGCATCCTCTGTTCTGTTCCACTGATCCACTGTCTGTTTTTCGTGGTATGTGGATACCATTGTTCATAGCTGTGCAATTCAAAATACCTTGAAAGCAGTTTATAGGTCCATCCACAGAAAAACAGGTACAAAGTGTAAATAAAGGGCAAAAGAAAAGACAAATAAAAGAAAACAGGGAGATAAATCCTATGCAAATGGGGAGGAGGCCAAGAGATGGAGAGTGGGGGAGGTAGGGATGGGGGTGTAAAAGGAACTAAGACGTGTCACACACAGGTACCGACTACCACAGTGATGTAAGCAGTATGTGTCATAAGGATGAGCGAAAATGGAAAAAGACAATGAGGAAAAGGGCTTTAGAATCAGGGAGCAAGAGCAGGGAGGAAAGGAAAGGGGAGTACAAAGTTCAGGTACTTACTCCCTAAGATGAATAGAAACAGTGTGTACTGTAAATGTGTGCTAATAAAAACATTTTTAAAAGAGGTGTGGCCTGGAGGGAGAGCGCAGGTCACTAAGCATGTGACCTGGATGGAGGTCATGAGATGCTGTCTCTTTGTCTTTCTCCATCTGTCACCTTCCAGCCGTGAGGTGAATGGCTTTGCTGTGCCCTCATATCGTGCCACAGCCCAAGGCAGTGGGTCCACCAGCCTAGGATGCTAAACTAAAATAAGCCGTCTCTTTCTGCAGAGTGCTTCTCTCAGGTTTCTGTTGCAGCCACAGGAAGCCGATGATGCAGGAGTACCTAGGGCTGAGAACCAGGGGACAGGGCATGCCGGGAAACCCATTACCACAGAGCCTGTCCCCTGAAAGTCAGGAGCAGAGCCCTGGGCTTCCTGAGCTGTCACCAAGGCCCAGTTCACCATAGCACAGTCCCACAGGAGAGATGGGGTGTCGCCCTGGGGTGAGGGGTGGCCTCCCCGAGGAGCCAGCTCATATTCCCATCAGCTTGATGGGGTCTAGAGTTTCCCTGGGAGAAAAGGCAGGTGGACACCAATTTTCTACTCAGGCCTCAGGTGCCCAACAGGGACTCACCAAATGTCAGACGAGGACCGAGGTGGGGCAGAGAGCCGTGCTGGGGATGACAGGAATAAACAGCCAGAAGAGTGGGTCACCTTTTCATTTCAAGAGTTCAAGGTGCCGAGGAGGAGAAGAAGAAGAAAAGAGCCAGGGAATGGAACAGGCACAGCTGAAAGGCCGCCTGCCTCAGAGTCCATGAGGGGCCAAGACAGCGCGGGGACAAAGCGGCCGAGACAATGGGGCCGCTGCACAGCCCTGCAAGCGGGGTGCGCAGACGCGGCTCCCGGGCCGGCTCCACAGATTAATAAGCTTCTGAGGGTTTCCAGAACCGCTTCTGTGAGTCAGAGTCTTAACAAGCGTCGTTGCGGGCTGTTTGAAGCCTCCTTTCGGCAGCTGGAAACAGCAGACGCCTCCGCACCCGGAGAGGAGGAGGGTGAGGCCTCGGGAGCCAAGGAAAGCTATTGTGTCTCCAGAAAATGGGAGCCCACGAGGGGACTTTGTCACAGCCCCCAGCCAGCCATTGAAGTGGAAAGGCAGGCACAGCCCTGCTTCCGGGACAATTATCCAGCTGAACTGAACAATGAGGGGCAGCCTCTGCTCGCGCGCGACCATGCAATCCTCTGAACACTCCGGGAAGTCCAAAGTAACCGTGGCGCAACACAAGAATAACACTGCCCTCGGAGGCGAGGGAACTGAGGCTCGGAGCCACTAGGGACTCACCCAGAGTCCCTTCCAAGGAGACCACAGAGGGCAATCGATCTGTATTAGCTTGGCATTCATTCAAGCCACATGAGGTCTAGGAGGAGAAAGAAAGCTCATCCTAAGCACTGGCTGCTGTTCCTGCCCCATGGTCATAAAAGAGCTGCGGAAGCTCTAGCCATCAGCTACAGCTTTCAGGCAGAAAAAAAAAAAAACAGGAAGGCACAAAATAAGTGTAGCTCCCAAGTGGATCAGCTTTCTCTAAGGAAGCCCACCCAGTGATTTTTAAAACTATGTATCTATTAGCTCCCCCTAACTTTTCAAGAGAGGGACCATGGTGGCACACTCCAGTAATCCCAGCCCTTGGGTGGCTGAGGCAGGAGGATCCTTGCAAGTTCAAGAGCTGCCTGGGATACAAAGTGAGCGCAAGGTGAGCCTGAACTGCATAGAGACCCTCAAAAAAAGGCTTTTCAAGGGAAGCTATGTTGCCACCCTGAAATATAAATATTCTCATGGTGGAGCCTCATTTCCTGAATCTAAAGCCAATGACCTTTCCATTTCTGCTCTGCCTCTGGCAGCAGGGCATCAGATGGCACAGACCACACACCTTCCAGGACCCTGATCCAGCCCACATCCCCAGAGGTGCTGACCTATTCACCTGACTGCCCTGCTGCCCCAGCGCTGGTGCCAGCCCAGGGCCCCAGGAGCAAAGCCCTGCTGCCTGGGCCGGCTGAATCCTGAGCTCCACGGGCTTCCAGCTGGTCCAGGGTCTCCCCTAGGAGGCGCTGTCTTCTCTGCCCTCTTCTCTCCAGATTGCCTTCAGGTAGGTGTGCGTGGGCCTGCCCTGGCCTTTCCTCTTGTAGTGGGGTCCTGCTGAGACCCTGCTGCAGATCCTGTGGCTGCCGTGCTGCTGTAGAACTATCTCCATGCCACCCAGTGCTGGGTGAGCAGTAGAAAAGTGGAGAGGGAACCCAGGCAGAAACCTGACAGCCAGCTGCATACGTCTGTATTAATTCCCCAGGATGGCAGCAGGGCAGGCTCCCGCCTCCTGCCCATTGATCCCAGCTGGCATCGAACATTGGGAACACAGGACTCTGCAAGACCTCCTAAGGCATGGAGGGGGCACCAGGGAGCTGTGGACCCCTTGCACTTTGAGACCAAAATAGTCTGAAGCTGCAGGTGGGAACCTCAAGGCCGATGGCAGGACAGTGTGACAGGGCTGTCTCTCCCACCAGCTCCCCCTTCCCCCACTCCAAATTTCTTCCTGTGACATTTCCAGTTACAAGGCTCCCATCTCAGAACTTTGACTTTGAATGTCTTTTCACATTGGCCTTAAAGAACATAGTGTCATCAGTGACCTTTTTAAAGGACCACGGGGGCTTAATTAAAAACTAAACTTGGCCACTTAATTCAGATGGTCCTGTCGGCTCCCCGGCCCTGATGTGCGCTCAGCCTTGTCAGCTTGCAGCAGGCTGCTGGCACTGCCCTTTAGTGTCCCCACAACGCAGAGCCTCTGAGTGACAGGCAGGCTCTGGCCCAGGCTCCAGGACCTGTGATGCTGCTCTTGGCAAGAGGGGACCCCGGCTGCTGAGAGCCACAGAGCTTCCACAGAGGGTAGCTCAGGGCCATGTGTGCTGGGAAGGGCCACCCAGAAGACAGCAGGGCCACATGGGTTTCCAAGGATGACTGCTCTATAACAGGAACTTCCCGCCACACCTCGACATTCTCCCACATCTGAGTGACAGATTGGAGGGACCAGGACCCGCAAACACTCCCACCTGCTCCCTCCTGCTTTCCAGGTTCTAGAACTGGCAGATGGTTACGTCTGCTCATGCCGTGGACGTGGGCCACAGCCCAGTCCCACCGTCTCACCCAGACTCTACACCAGAGGCCACCAAACCCATGGCAAGACAAGGCAGACAGGTGTTTCTGTCATTTCACTTTATTAGTCTAGTCAGGTGCCACTTAATGACAGGTATATGGTAAGAGACCTGTATTCCTAGGCAATTTCATCACCGTGCACAATAAGAGTGTGATTAAAACTAGATGGTGTGGCGTACTGCACACCTACACTGTGTGAAATACACACACACACACACACACACACACACACACACACACAGTAGCTTGCTGTTCTTAGGTCCATGAGGGGCAAAACAATAGGAGATTAAACCAAGCATGCACCAAAAAAATGATGTGCTCTAGCGCTTTGGTTATCATTCAGTTCTACCGCTGACCTAACTAGGCATGCTGCCTTATACTAAACTCTTATTTCTGTAAGTAATTCTAAAACAACCAAAAAAAGGTATAGTAACTATACAAACCAGTGGCATGGTCATTTCCTACCATTGTGGAATATTTTGTGCTGTCCATACTTAAAATCGAAAGCATAGCTCTGGGTCCATACTGATATTTCAGCAAAGTGTATTGACACCAGGGCCATCGCAGCACAGAAAGAATCCTTGGTGCCATCGTGTTGCACCAGGTGACAATTTACTAAGCACCTGCCATGTGCCGGGGGCTGCATTAGGTCCCAGTGTGAGGCGCTGACCAAAGCATTCTTGCTAGTCTGCTTCTGAGCATGAACACTGGGGGTGAGGACCACTGGGCCCTGTGATAGGTGACTGACTCAGGAGACAGCAGCTCAGTCGTGACCCTGGATCCTCAGCCTCTGTTCTATGGCTTTCCCTGGGGCTCAGCAGAACTGAACAGAGACTCATTCCAGGTGTCCTCCTGAGCTTCCCAAGGGCCAGGAACGGCCCCTTCCAGGGGACCTGGGCCACCTCTGCCTGCAGGAAGAGGCTCAGTGCCGGCTACTATCATTCTGGCCCTTAGATCTTAGTTTATTACAGCTCTTTCTGACCACACAGACCTCAAGAGAAGCCTTTGAGCAGCCCATAGATGACGCCCTGGCCCCAGAGCAGGCCGAGGAACGGGGAAGAAGGATGTCCCAGCTGACTTCTGTCACTGCCAGGCCCCTGGAGGATTTATGTCTGCTGCTTCTATCCCCCATTCGCCAAAGGAAACAGTGTGACCTGGCTGAAGGCCCCGAGCCGTTGGTAGCCAACTGAGTGTGGTATAGAAAGAAGACCTCATTCTAGCCCCGTCTACTTGTGACCCACTGTCTGGTCTTGGACAAAGCGCTCGTCTTTCCAAGTCGCAGCAGCTTCTTCTGCACGATGGCCCTTACCATGCAGAGCTTCCAGGTTGTCGTGAAAATTAAATGAGACAAGTTGTGTAAATGCTTTGTAAAGTAAAGAGGTTCAAATCAAAGCCCAGAGTTAAGGTTCAGGAGAAAGAGCCCAAGACCAAGTCATCAGCAGAGATAGCTCCCCTCTTGGGAGCGGGCTCCTGCTCATTCTCAACCCTTCTGTTGAGAGGGCCGTGGGGGTTGGGGTTCCTGCTAGATCAGCCTCAGGAAGGTCCCTCCCACCCTACCCTCACCTCCAATCCAATAGGAGAGCCAGGCCGAGAGGCTGAGGAGGAGGCCAGCTGGGGCTCCCTTGTCTGCCCAAGTGGCCATCCACCCCCTTCAGGCCCCTCCCCACCACTCGAGTGGGTTAAGAGCCTTGGAAAGAGAAGAGGAGTTCGATGAAGTGGCTCTCGAGTGCTCTTGAGGCAGGCTGACAGCTCACAGACCTTGTCACTGTCCCCACAGCTGCATGGAAACACTGCCACAGGCAGCGGAGGGAACCAGTTTCCTACTCAGTGTGTGCTTAGGAGGGGCCTGAGTGCCTAACAATCAGGAAGGCTCCAAGCTCCCGGACCGGGAAAGCTGGGAGGGGGTCTCCCCCAGGAAGACCTGCTCTCCCTCCCAGGGACCTGGGCCTGCTGACACGGAGGGCTGGAAAATGCCAGGTGGAAGGCTGGCAGAAACAGCCAGCAACTCCTGATGAAGTTCTCTGAGGCTGGAGAAACAGAAAGGTCTTTGGGTACCCTCTACCTTCGGTTCAGGGGCTAAGCTCTCTGGGAGGCCCTCAGGTTGGATAGGAAAGTGGCCAAGGGTGCATATTAGAGACTTGTGGCCTTGGAGATGATTTCTGCTCGGCCTCACTGGACCCTGGAATGACCAGCTGTGGAAGGCTGCATCCTCTGGCAAGCCACGCCCTGTCCCTCGCCTGGCTTGCCTCCCGCCTGTTCCAGCTGTGGACCTTGCAGGACACAGAGCTCTGGCTGATGGGTAGGATACTGGAGAAGACGCACTGAGCTGAACTCAGAGAGAAGGAAGCCGAACACAGGGTCCTTTTTGCCCAGTAAGGAGAAAATGAGAGGCAGGTGCAAATACTGTCTTTTCTTTGTCTCTTGCTGTGTGTCAGTCAGCAAACATGAACCAGTCCTGCCCTCCAAGAGGAGGACAGCAGTCCCATTGCATCCCTGACACCCTGAAGATCACCTCAGGGAAGGCCACAGCAGCCACTGGAGATGTAACAGGATAGCCAAGACTCAGAGGTGGGCCCAACGCTTTCTGAAGGATGCAAACCCTCTTGAAGGTCTGCTGCAAGTTATGGGAAGCAAGATGGTCTCTCTCCCTGGAGTGAATGTGCACCCCTGCAAAGCCACAACCACACAGGCACGTGGAGGACCCCACTCCAGCTTATCTCCTGCAGACAGCACAGCGCAGTCACAGGGAGGTGGCCAGCAGGCCAGCAGGTCTCACTGGAGGCACAGCAGGGGCTGGGTGTGTACGGCCTGTCTTCTGTCCCAAGGGCCCACCCACCACACCCACTAGCACACTGCCCCTGCCCCCAGGGGGAGGGCCACCGCTCAGGGCTGCAGCCCTGTGACAAATCTGCTTGCTGCAATTGGCCACAGTGAGCTGGTGGAACGGAAATGCTGCCCCTGCAGCCTTCCCATAACGGGTGCTAAGTAAAGGTAATCTTCAAGTCACCAGTTAACAATGGCTGAGCACGCAAAGCAGTGACTGATGAGTCATTCAATTACCAGAGGAGCTGAAGGGGAACAGCTTTGAAGAGCCGCCTGGCCCACAGTACATGTCCATACAAGAAGTGACCTACAGGCAACAGCTCCTTGGGCAGCCAGCTCTGGGCAGCCAGGCCTATGAGGTTCGTTTCTCTAGAATCCTGGTGTTTTTCCTGTTGGACAAGCCTCGAATCTGTAGAAGAGGTGTGTTTGGGGACCACAGGGAAGTCTTTGGGCGGGCTTCCAGCTATAGCCAGACCCTCTGCCTCCTGCACTCCACCCTCCAGGCCCTAGCCCCACAGCCCCTTCCCAGGAAAGACAGGCAGCACCGCTGCAGGGAGCCGGGCTGCTTCTACTCTGAACAGGCCTCTTCCACAGAAGGTCGTGCTCCAGCCCAGCCTGCTCTGCTGTACCCAGAGCCACCTCAGGCAGGAGCAGGCAGCAGGGAGCAGGCCCAAGCAGGTGAGCATCACCTGCCCTGCACCCAGGGATTGTGTCTCAGTCT
Organism: Cavia porcellus; assembly: GCF_034190915.1. NCBI lineage: Eukaryota > Metazoa > Chordata > Mammalia > Rodentia > Caviidae > Cavia > Cavia porcellus. The sequence goes on along the minus strand of NW_026947492.1, from coordinate 20,607,329 downwards.
GTCCTGGTCCAATGTGCTCTATCTGGAAGACTGCAATTTCCTCGAGGAAGCTCTGCCTCCTCCGGACCCTGATCTTCCTTGGAAGGCTGCATGGTATGGGAGGAAGAGCATGATTTTGGAATCACCTCACATATTCAAATCTCAGCTCCTCCGATTCTTCCTTGTGTGACTTTAGATTTCCTTTGGCCTCCATTTCCTCATCTATATTAAGGAACAAGATACATAGTTCACAGTGGTGTTAGTAGGACTAAAGCAAGAACTGTTTGGAAAATACTTAGGCCAGGGTCTGGGGCATCATAGTACCTGTATGTCCCCATCCAAGGAGCCCTACAGAAGGTTCCGGAATTTAATTTCACGGTTCCCCCAAGCAAGCTCTCAGCTACCTCAGAACTCCTCTCTAGGAAGCCTAGAGAGGAGCAGGCCCCACACTTCTACCAGTTCCTGGGGGCATGGAACTGAGCAGGTGCTGATGCCCCAGCAACAGGCCTGGGGCTGTTTGGACCCCAGGAATGAAGGGTGGGCACAGAAGCTGATTAAGGCTTACCTGTCCAGGGCTTGCTAATTGCTGGCATGAGAAAGTTACTTAAGCTTTCTGACCCTCAGTTCTTTTCTACTGGTGAAACAGAGAGTGATGATATATATATATATATATATATATATATATATATATATATTACAAATTTGTATTAGTATTTAAAGAGGCTGACACAGTGTCAGGGCACAGCAAGTGAACAGGAAGTGGTGGAAATTTTTATAGTTCTCCTGTCCTTCTCTCCCTCTGTACTTGCCGGGCAGAGCAATTTCTCAGAACATGCCAGGTCCTCCTATTAGTAGCACTCCATTCAGATGAGATCAGTTGGTCAGCTTTCTTTTACTGTAACAAAATACCCGAGACTATCAATTTAAAAGGAGAAAATGTTTATTGTGGCTGTGGCTTCAGAGATTCCAGTCCATGATTAAGTGGCCCTGTTGTTTGAGCCAGGGGTTACTGGCTCAAGGGTTTATGGCATGAGTCCTTGGCTTCGGAGGCCTGATCACCTTATGCCAGGCAGGAGACAAAGAGGGAGAATGGGGCAGAGAGGCCAAGAGACAGTGAGAGAGAGAGAGAGAGAGAGAGAGAGAGAGAGAGAGAGAGAGAACCAGAAAGACACAGAGAGGTAGAAAGAGAGATGCAGAGAGGCAGAGAGAGACAGAGGAGAGACTAGGGTCCTCATGTCCCCCTCAAGTGTCAAGGGCTCACCATCAGTGATCCATCTTCCGTTAGCCAAGCCTCACTTAATGAATGTTCCACCTCTTCCCAATGAATATCTGAGGTGATTCCAAAATTGTGCTCTTCCTCTTGCACCTCAGGCTGGGGACAAAGCCTTTAACACATGGGCCTTTGGGGGACATTCCAGATCTACAACAGCAGGACCTCAGAGCCGGCCTTAGGCCCAGGCACAGTGCAAAGTGTGGGCCACTTAATCATGGACTGAAATCTCTGAGTGTGGCGAAGATGCATCAGGTTATCAGGAAGGTTGCTCAACCCGGCTCCCACCCCTGCTCTGCCCCCACTGGGAAAGTCACAGAACCCCCTTCCCTCATGAAGTGCCTGCTGGGTGCACTGTACTGTCCCCCACATTATAATCCCTTGGGGCCTGCCCTGCATAACCAGTCCTCCTTGAAGGAACTTCACCTTAGGGGATGGATGCCAGTAGGTTAAGGAATCCTCCTGCTCAGGACGTGCACCCTTAGGGTACAGCTGGTTACAACATCAGGCCAATTGTTAGACTTTAACATCTTAATGCTACATTAGTGCATTAGATCACTTGCTAATAAGACAAGTCCTCAGGGAAATGGGGTGAAATGAGACACACAGACAGATAAATCATGATGAGAGGAGAAGCAGGGAAGAAAGGACGTCCATCGAGGGAGCCGTCCTGCACTCCTGCTAGCAAGGAGTCTCTGAGGACAGAGACACCATACTGCCTGTGTCCCCAGCCTCCTTGAGCCAGCACGGTAGCCCCACAGGCACACCTCAGGCCCTAATTACACCCTCCATCACTTTCCCACTGCGACTGAAATGGGGACAGATCGCTCACTGAATAGCGAGAGTGACTTTCACAGACAGGCTGCTCTGCCTCCATCCAGCCCCGGCCGGCCTGAGATGAAGTTCTCTTTCCTCTGTTGTGTCCACTGGGAACCACAGTAGGCTGAGCGCAGGCCCTGCAGACGTGGCCTCTGGGGTAGAGTGGGAAAGCTGGAGCCTCTGACCTCAGCCAAAGGAGAGGTCTGTCCTCCATGGCCTGTTTGTAGAAGCCTTGGGGAGTTAGGTAAAGCCCAGCACGGGCAGCTGAACAACCCAGTAGGAGCCATCCCTAGGTCTGGGGGGCCAGGAAAGTGAGTGCAATCTGAGACCTCTTCATTACCAAGTGGTGAGAGAAAGAGAGAGACTGAGAGAGAGGTCCCCTGACTTTGCTTGGTCTACATGGTCAATCTTAAAGCAGGTTTAAAGGCAGATATTACCCAGAGAATCACCATGATACATAAGATCACAGACCATGTCATATGAGGAAGAGGCAGGACAGAGTAATAGCTAAAAACAGAGACCTCAGAGTCTAGGTCTCAATAAATGCTCCTCAGTATCAGGCAGAGTGACTGTGCTGGTGTTTGCCATGTGCGCCCCTGTTGGCATTCCAAGGAGACCCCACCCATGAGCCACAGCAGAAAGAGCAGGTCTTGGATGGTAACTGAGACAGGGCTTCTGCCTGCAGCTGGAGCATAGGACAGAGCCAGCCCAAGCTTAGGACCTGGGGTCAGGTGATAGGGACACTGGCAAGGGTAGACCAGGCAGCAAGATAAAGGTCACATCTCCGAGGCATTAGTAACTAGGCCACACGCAGTGCCGAGAGAGCTGTCTTTGGGCCTCAGAGACTGGGACTTCTTATCCCAGCATTGCCAGTGAGCTACTAAACAGACACCTATCAGTTGTCAGCATCCCTTGGTATCTGTCAGGAATTGGTCCCAGGATCCCCCCACCACCATCATGGTTACCAAAATCTGCAGGTGCTGTAGGTCTTATACAAAATGGCATAACATTTGCATGTAACTGACACAAAACATCCTCCCATGTATGTTAGGTTATTATAATACCCAGTACAATGTAAATACTGTGTAAATGATTATTCAGCTGCATCTTTGAGGAGGATATTGACAAGAAAAGGATCCTACTTATTCAGAACAGGCACAAGGTTTTAAAAGTATTTTCCATCTATGCTTGTTTGGATCTGAATGCAGAACCTGAAGATACAGATGGCCAAGTTTACTCAGCCTTCCTGAGCTCCCACATCCTCTTTTGAGCACTAACGTAGCTGTGTCACAGGGTTCTCAAACACCTAGCAATGCACCTAATTCAGGTAGCCCTGATGGGACGCCAGCTCCCATGGAAGCTCCTCACTTTCCCAGACACATGCACCCTAAGGCCCTGCCTGCTGGGTGAGCCAGGGTGGCTCTGCCTCAGTGAGGAGCAATGCAGTGCTGTCTGCCTCAGTGAGGAGCAATGCAGTGCTGTCTGCCTCAGTGAAGAGCAATGCAGGTCACTGACCAAGTCAATCACCTTGCCCGAGTCCAGGAGGAGTCGGGGCAGCTCCTCACCCATCTAAGCAGTGACTACTGTTCGCTCCACATAGATGCTGCGGCCAGCCCAACCTCCTTCAGCTCTGGAGGCTTGGAGAGCCCTGCATCTGCCATCATCTATTTATTGTCCCTGTCGTCATGATGAAAAGAAATATTATGTCCAGCCACAGCCACAGGAGGCAGATACCTTGATGGCAGTAACTGTTCTGATTGGTGTTGTGTCAGGTTTCTGAGAGACAACAGGAAAATACAGAAAGGCTGTGGATGTCTCTGTGCGTTGGGGAAAATCCTGAGGGCCTGTGGCTCCCTGGAACAGTGGGTTTTAGGCTGCACATCCTGCACTGCTGATCTCTCTGGCTCTCTGCAGCAAGCTCCCTGCAGAAGTGACTGATGCTTCCCGTTTACCCCAGTTCCTTGGTCTCAGTTCAGCTTCCCCAGGAGATGGAAGTCTAGCCTTACTTACAAATCCATTCGCTTGACATGTATTTCCTGGGCACCTCCTATCGGGCCAGGCTGCGTGCTAGGTATCTGGGGATATCATGGAATGAATCCATGCCCTACCTTTGAACCCAGAGATACATTCTACATAAAAACATAATACGCATGTACATTACACAGACTGTTAAAATGTGTTTAGCCCAATGGGTGAAATACTGAACAGGGCACGGCAGGTTGGAAATTCTCAGGGCAGGTGTAAGGCTTTGGACTTCGCAGTGAAATTTCCACCCAGGGCACCTATGCTTCCTCTCCCCAGCTCAGGCTCCCGGCAAAGATCAACCCACACCATGACAGGTTGCTCACTAAGGAAGGAAACCCTCCCAAGCTCCCTTCACGCCTCCACCAGCCCTCCAGCCTTCCTAGATGGCTTACATATTGCAAGGCTTTAACATGGAAAAAAATCTCATTTAAGCCTCTCTTCAAAGATACCCATGATTGAACACACTTATTCCCATCAGGCGGACCAGGAATTTGGAATCTGAGACAGCAAGTCACAAAGACCAAGGTCACACGGCTCTGGTGAGTGGCAGCGCCAGCTTTTGGTCATCATCCACGGTGGGCATTCCACAGTGTTGCTATCACTCCTGGCTCCAGTCCGTCCCCCAGCAATCCCATGAACCAGGGATAAATAAAGCCCATTTTCCTGATGGGAAACCAAGACTCACAGAGTTTGTGTGACTTGCTGAAGGCCACACAACTGGCAGGCGGCGGATGCAGAACTGGCCTCCCATCTGCCTCGAAGCACAGAGCTTCTGCACAAACTCCAAGCTTGGGACTTCCTGCTGGGCTTTCCCTCAAAGACTGAGACCTCCACCGGTCCCTGCCCAGCCCCAGTGCCCCTCAGAAGCATTCACTCCCTGCCTTCAGTCACCTCCATGAACACTAAAAGGACGAGAAGAGATAGATGGCAATAAGAATTGTGTTCAACTACTTTGCTTAAGTCATAATCATTCCTAATCTAAATTTGCTGGAATGTATTACACAACCTAATCATTCACATATATTGTGCTGCAGTTTCAATTTAGTGAAAAGTAAAAGCCATTCGGAAAGGAAAAATATGTTAAATGAACATCTTGGAGATTACAGTCCTTCAGTTAGATAAGGCACAGCAAGATTTTTTTTTTTTTGAGCCAGGGCATGTGCTGACTGCTGTGGTTTGAGTGTGCTTCCAGCGCCTCGTTCCTGCAGGGTTGAAGCCTGAGGGAGCAGAAAGCAAAATGAAGGCCTTCCAGGCTATGGGGGTACAGCAGGAGGGCTTGGCCCTAGGGGCACAGGGCAGCCCCAAGATTCCCCGCTCCAGGCGGCTCTGCTGTATGACTTTCCACCTTACACCTCTCTGCTCTCACTCCAGCTCTGCTGGCCACCAAACATGCTGTCAGGAGTGTCAGCGCTCCTCCAGTCTCCCAGCCTTTGCATGTTTCATCCTCAGCCTGGAACACCTGCAGCCCCTGCTTTCCTGCCAGCCTCCCATCTGTCCTTTGGGTAACACTTTGGATGTCGTGTCCTCTGTGAGCATTTCCTAGAATGGCATATCTGACTCTCCCCACACGTGGCAATGGCGTGTTCCCATCAGAGCATTGCTCTTACTACACAGACTGAGTATCCCTTAGCCATGATGCTTGGAAGCAGGTTTCAGATTTTACATTTTGGGGGATTTGGGATATTTGCATATCCATACCAAAATATTTTAGGGATAGGGCCCAAGTCTTAACACAAAACTCCTTCCTGTTGCATATATACTTTTGCAAGCAGCCTGAAGGTAATTTTACACAATATTTTAGTGTGCTTATATTTAACTTCAGTCTGTCACATGAGTTCAGATGTGGGATTTTTCACTTGTGACAATAAAAAAGTGTTGAGTCTCAGAGCATTTCAGATTTTAGATTTCTAGACTGAAGATTCTCGGCTTGTGTTATAATGGTAATATTCTGTTGACTTATCCCTTCTGCCAGAATACCAGAGGACTTAATCTTGTTTACAGCTATATCACCAAGTTTAATCATGCTGGGGGCTCAATTAATGTTCATTGGGTGAGTCAACAACCCCAAGACTGCACACTGATTTGCCCTGATCCCAGAGCTTCCAGGGTCCTTGCCACATACCTGCTTTAAGACCCCCTGTAAGCTCAGCCAGGTATCACTGTCATCTGACTGGGGGACTGACAGTAAGCCTCCAGCAACTCAGTGACCAATGGAGATGAACCCACATCCCAGCTTCAGCCCAGTGATTCCACTCTGCTACCCTGAAATTGCACTTGGAAGTGACAAGCTCCTTATACCCCCAACATAGTGATAAGGCTTGATGTGGCATCATGAAAATTAGATTTAAAATCAAAGAACCTGAGTTCAACCCCCACTTCTGCTCTGTAGAATCTATAGCTCTGAATAGTTCATCTTTATCTCTTTAGCCTTGGTTTTCATGTTTATAAGAGAAAAGGTAACTGCATTGGCTAATTTTCCATCGCATAACAAAGTATCTGAGATAGCATCTTAATGAAGACAAGGTTTAATCAGACTCACAGTTTCAGAGGTGTCCGTCCATGGTTAGCGGCTCCACTGTTTGAAGAGGCAGCAGCACACCATGGAGGGGAGTACAGGGCAACGGAGGTCTTTTCACTTTATGGAGGCTGGGAAACAGAGAAAGAGAGACCAGGGTACACATTTCCTTTCAAAGACACACCCCCATGCCTAACTTCCACTAACCCCCCCCATCCTGAAGGTTCCCCCACCTGCCAGTACTCCAAAGGCTTCAGACTAAGCCTTTAACATGTGGCCTTTGGGGGACATTTAAGATGCAAACCATGACAGTAACAATAACTGCTACCTCTCTCGAAGTATTGTTTATAAAGAACAAATGACAAACAAAGTTGGGGCTATGTACACTGAAGCAGCAGGGCTCCTGTAACCAGAGAAACTTTATTTCCCAGCAGCTCCCACCCCCCATCATGCACAGTGAGAGGGATTCAGCAGTACAGCTGTGCACTCTCTGGCAAACTGCTAGCCTGGGTTGGATTACCTAGTTACCTAGTTACTCCATAATGATTTAGACAGAGAAATGGCAGCGCTAAGCAATGTGATTCTTAATGACTTCGGCTGTGTGTCCCTTATGAACAAAGGCATGTGCAGAGTGGCCGCTGTCATTCAAGGTTCTCAGGTGCTTTTTCCAGGCCAAATGTCTCGCTGCGTTTTCCCTGGTGTACACTGTAATCTGAGCTCTTCTCTCACATCCTGTCATCGGAATGCAGCCACGCAGGGCTGGGGAGGCATCGGGGTGGCTGAGTGATGCTTTGCAATGGGGAGTTTGTTTTTAAAGAGATGAAGTAAAGAATAATGTTCCTGCTCCAAGCTGCGGAGGGAATTAGGAAGGCAGACGGCCATTACTCAGGTTGGAATCCTGCCAGGGTTTATGATATCATATTTATTTGCCAAGAAAAACACCTCCCTCGTATCACTCAGGCAGGGAAGGGAAACAAAAGCTGATTCCAATCACATTATATGCGACACACAGACGGAACTTAATGATAAGGACGCTATTTACATTTACAGAGTACCTTTTAGCGAGATGGAGCCCCAGAGTGTGACAGTCTGGACAGATGAACAGACAGCCATGAAGTGCTAGGCACAGTCCCTCCCTTCCCACATTTCTTAGAGGTGGCTTCCCTTGCGCCCTCTTTGCCACTTAGCATAAAGGTGGAAAATCAGCTGGATTTCTTATCCAGCCCTCTGCTTCCAAACACCGTTAAGAAAACAGCGGATGGAATCTCATTCTGTGATAAAATTCCACAAACTGTTTTGGAAACAGTAGCTCCAGAGGGCTCCACTAAAGTTGTCTGAATCTGATATTATTGAATTACTTGCCTGTTATTGGGATTTGGTCTATCAGTTGTGACCCACATGTGGTAGCTGGCCTGCAGATGTCACAGTGGGGAACCCCTCCCCAAATCTAAATTAAACCTTTCACTTTCACTTTAGCCCCCTGGAACTCCATGAGAGGAACTGGTAGGGCCAATGTCTTTTATTCATTCCAAGCATCCTGGTATAGGAGGAAGATTGACAAACCCTCATGAAAAGTTTGGAAAGGCCATCTTTGCCACCCTCAGTCTTCTGGCCAGCCAGGCTGGGTTACACCCATAGATGGATCTGAGCCAGAAAAGAACGTACCAGATTAGTTCTCAGTCTCTAGGGTGACATATTGGAAAGAGAGTGTGACAGTTAATCTTGTCGACTTGATTGGCCTGGAAGCCACCAAGAAGTTAGTAAAGCACACTAATGGGTATGTCCAGGTAAATCATGAAGGTGTGACCTTGGGGTCTATACCTGAAGCTACTCCGATACTCTGTTTCCTGGCCACCACACCCTTCCACCATGATGTTCCTGCCTGGGAGCCAACCAATCATGGACCAAAGCCCCTGAGCCCTTGAGTAAAATAAATCTCTGGTTATGGGGATCAAATATTCTACCCAGCAAAAGGAAAGCTAATACAGAGATGACGAGGATTATGCAAGAATCTGGGAACAGCTGTCACTAAGGGGGACTTTGACAAATTCCTAGGGCAGGCCAGAGCAGAGTGATGGGCAGGAGTCTGCCAGGCAATGTAGAGCAGTATAGAATCTAGATTTGGCTGCAAAGAGATAGAAACTCCAGCCCCGACGGTTCACAGCCTCTCCCTAGTAGCCAGCCATGCTCCCAGGCTCATGTTGTCTGTTTTCCTTACTCAGCAAACGTGCACTGGGTACCCCGACCACCACCATGTCGCAGTTCTCAAATTTCGCTCACAAGGCCGGCTTTGTGGCTGATACATCGTCTCATTCTCCTGGAGGTCCTGAGGGGCAGCCACCAGATTGTACACACTGAATGTCAGCTACATTAAGCAAACACATTGGCATCATTGAAAAGCCCTATTTACACATAATAAACACGGGGATAGATGCCATGGAGGAAATAACATAGTATTGATTAAAACAATAGCCTGTAATACCTTCTGAAAGGCTGCAGTCACCAGTGGCTTCCACAGAGCCCTGCGCTCAGGCAGCCTCTCTACCTGGCAGCCTCCTGTCAGCTGTCACTCTCCAAATGGAGAAGAGGCGGCGACTTACAGGCCATGGCATGATGGCAGAGCCCACACTGACGGGGTCCTTGCTGCCTGCTGGGCACTGTACCAAGTGCCTGCCCTTATTCTATCTTGCAATATTGTCTTCGCTCACAAAGGAAGAAAGTGTGTTGGATGAAAGATACCTTGCCCAGGGTGGCAAGATTAATGATTAGAACTGGGATTAGAATCTAGTTCTAACTCCATAGCACATTATGCTGGACTCCTTCGTGTATTCATTTTCTCCTAAATATGTAAATACGTAAAGAATTAGAGAGAAGCACCTACTGCTAGCCTGTGCATTACATGCGGGGAGGCCCCGATAGCTTTCCATAGCTGGTTTGGTAGAGGTAAAGGGGGGGCTCTGTGAGCAGCCCAGCCCTGGCTGCGATCCCACCTATCCTGAGCTGTGAAGGCCTGCAGTTTGGCAGAGCCAGAGGCTTCCAAGTCTCTGAAATGGAAAACCTCATGTTAGAAAGGCAGCTCATTGCCCTAAAGCTACTAGCAAGCCTGGCGCTGGGGCACACTTGCCCTGGTATTCACACAGCTCAGAAGCTGTGTGGGAGCTGAGAACAGCAGGAAGCTCAGGGACCACAGATCGGCTACCAGGTGGGGAGGCTCCAGGAGCACACACAGGGTCAAGCTGACTGCGTGGGGGTCATTTTTCATGATGCCAGGTAGCTGGCATGGAGAAGGGGAGAGAGGGCAGAGCCTGTGAGCCGCTGTAGTCTGCTCTGTCACTGACTGATCATGTGACTGTCTACAACCCACTTAATCCATCTGAGCCTTACTCCGAAGTTAAGGACAATCTTACTTCTTAGGTCAGTGTTGTGAGGACTTAACAGGCAAATGTGTGGTGGCATTGATGCTACCCAGTCAGCAAGGAGGTGCTAAGGTCAGATCGTCATCTTTCAACCCTCCAGTGAACACTTGGCCCTCTTCCCCTCTCTTCCCCTCTGTGGGGTTTTAGGCCTGTGGAGAGCCCCAGGGACTTCTGCATTCAGCTTTCACCCTTTCGGCCCCTGTCCCGGCGCTGAGGGCACCCACGGGCTTCTCAGCCTTTCCTGCCACACAAGCTGCAATTGGAAGGTAAATGGACAGACTTTGCATCTGCTGAAATCCGCACTTTGCTGGGTTTCGCTTTCTTCTGCCATAGCAGAGGATTTTCTCTAAACCCCCTAACCGCATCTGGATTAGTGCTTCCGGCAGCTTGGAGGGAGGGAGTTCTAATACACCGAAGGTAGGCGCACAAGCCAGGGCTCAGCGAGACTGCTGAGATGCTGGTGGCTGCTGCGAGTGAAACGCGGGCTGCTTAGCAAGCAGCATGCCTGGCAGCAGACGGTGGGGCGTGAGCCCCACTTCAGCCTGAGCAGGGAGGACAGAGAGCTGAAACTGAAGAGGGGTGCAATATGCCCTCACCGTCACCCAAAGGGCCAGAGTCAGAGCTCCTCTGTCACTTAGCTGTGTGACCTTGGGCAAACTGCTTAAATCCCAGGAATGCTGTTTGCCCATCTGTGAAATGGAGCTGCGACCACCTACCTATAGGACAGGACTGTGGCAGCCAGGATGTCCAGTCTCCACAGGGCCCTCGGCCACTCCCCCAGGTGAATTTGTCCACATCCTCAGGACCCCAGAGGCTCTTGCAACAAGGACTTAGTCTCCCACTCTGAGGGACTAATCTTGGCTCAAAAGGAGCCTCCTGTCTATCGTATAACAGGGTGATGATGGGTAATAACAGTGGATTACATAACTGAAAACTGCTAGAATAGATTGTAAATGTTCACAACCACCAAAAAATGAGACATGTGATATAATATATATGTTAATTTATTTGCTTTAGACATCCCACAGTGCATACATCTCATATAATATAAATGTAGATAGCTTTTCCGTGTCAATTAACAAAAATAAGTAAATGGAAGTCTTCAAAAATAAGTATGATGTGACTACCTCAAAACCCTCAGACTATAGTAAAATGATAGTTGACAGCCGAATCGGTGAGTAAATGACTTGGAGTCTGTGGGGTCCCTGTTTGGCTTTGTCACCAACCGTGCAATCACATGGCAATTGTCCTGGCTGCATTCCGTGAATTTTTGTGGGGCACATTGAGGAGCTTCAGTGTGGTGTTTGCATGTCTGCTTAACAGTAGGATGCAGATCTGTGCTGAGGACTGATTTATACGTGACACACATGCAAAGGATGAAAAAGGGACCTCTGGGGGAGAAGGCAAACCAAGGACCAGAATGTTGAGGGGAGACAGAGAAGCTTGTCCTAGAGCAGCAGGGCAGGGGATAGTGGAGGTTCCCTTAGATGCCAAGAGCGCAGGGCTGTTTCTTCCTTCATGGAGTCACAGGGTAAAACAGGGCAGGGCAGTACCAGCTTTCCATGGTGCACAAAAAATATGCCACACACACCACCACCACCCATGGAATCCTCACAAGGAGGGTGGTGAGCAGATCTGTCTGACACCTGCATTTGGCCTGGGGAAGAGGGAGATTATCCCCCACTAGAAAGGGAGGAAAAATTGCCAACCTCCATCCTCTGTACCAAAAGCCTCCGCAGCATGCCTGACCTTCCCTTCCTATATGGACTCTGCCCTCTTACCACAAACAGTGCCCCTCCTTGCCCATCGATGAACCTTGGCTCAAGCCATTCCTCCCTCCTACAATGCCCTCCATGCCCCTCTCCAGATGACCAGTCCCCAGCATTCTAGGTGACCCAGTCTCCACCGTCTCCATGGAGATCCCCAGACCAGTCCAGCATGGTGGCTTTGGTGTCCCTTTGCCTGTGTGTCCTATCTGTCTCCTCAGCTATGGGGGCCTCCAGACCAGGCATGGTGACATGTCAGGCACCTTCTTTTAAGGATTTTACTACCCAAGGAGACTGACAGACACATGAAGAGAAAAACTGGGCACAGTGATGGAGAGCAGGGTGGGATGAGGGGAGCAGAGGAGGGTTCGAGGACAGTGCAGACCAGCAGTGGAAGCCCGGAAGCACTGTCCAGATCCAGGTGCAAATCCAGATGTGGAGAATGACATGACCTACTCAGTGAGCTCCCATTCTAGCTATAGAGCTGCATTTACCTCCTTTAGGTTCTGTTCTCTCTCTCTCTCTCTCTCTCTCTCTCTCTCTCTCTCTCTCTCTCTCTTTCTCTCTCTCTCCCACACACACTCCTCTTCCACTGGCCTCCTGCTTGATCCTGTGCCCCCTCTTATTCATGAGAGAAGTTACTGGTTGAATTAGACAGTGGTTTCTGCGGCCACTGAATGCTCAGCCGAGGAAAAGCCCAGTAGAAACCTAATAAGTAAATCAGGGGGATAAAAGCTCAGACAACAACCTGGAAGATTTAGGAAAATGAGGAGCTGCAGCCCCAGCTCCCTGAGCAAATCATGGCTGGCAGAGAGGTGTGGGCTCCCGAGCGTTAGTGTGGAAGGGAATGGATATTACCCTCACCCGTGGCTGGAAATCACTACCCCACCACACACAAGTGGCGGACCCCAGGGGCTCTTGGAAGAGCCTCTGCCTACCAGCTGTTTGGACTGCCCACTCCCTCCTCAGGGCCATCCACGGCTGGTGGGCAGGCAGAGTCTCACGGAGACATCGGTGAGTCTGAGCAGAGAGACCTTCCTGGAGGCGGCACAAATTGGGGGCAGAGTCTGGGCTTTGAGTCTCGTTCAGGTCCAGGCTTGCTGATCTCTAGCTGTGTGACCTCAGACATCTGTGGCACCTTGCTGATCCTCAGTGTCTTTAAAAGTTCAATGGGAGACAAATCCCTGTGTCTAGGTGTGGTAAGGATAAAGTGAGAGAGACTATAGAAAGTGTCTGTGGACATTCGCTCACAGACAGCCTCGATGTGTCTCGGTCCCCTCCCAGCTTAAAGCCAGCAAGCCAGAGCTGTATTATATAAGAGGCTGGTGCTTTACATCTCTGAGGACTGAGCGGGTGCTTGAGATGGGAGGAGCAGGGCCTGTGCCTGTCAGAATCTCATCGGTCAGTCCCAGCGCATCACATGTGTCCCAGGAACTCTCTCTCCCAGCGTCACACAGCAGCGTATGCCCACATGGGCTCACATCTGTAGCACTTTCTGCTTCCTGTGTGGCCATGCACAGGGACACACCACAGCCTGTGTCGTCAACTGTATCCTCACTTGTGCATGTAACGCCACCTGTATGTGGACACAACACTCGTGGAAATCTAAAACAAGACCCAGCGTCACCTGCCTTCCGTTTTTAGCCCACGAGTCAAACACCAGCGAATTGTCACCTTGCCTTCCTCTGTCTTCATGAGATGCTGAGGAAGGACCAGTGAAAAGCACTAAGGCCTTCAATGAACAGAGAAGAGCCGGTGTCGTTTCTTGGGCTGCAAGCTTGCCGGGCTCCAAATGTTCCCAGAAGATACTTCTCATAGGAAAAAGACAATGTCCAACTGAGTGGCTGGATGGAAGAAGGATTGCTCTCCTTGTGTGCAGGCCCACTGAGCAAGTTTGGAATTAATGGGTCCAAGTTTCAGGGTGGTAAAAGTGATACAAGTTTAATCTAGAAGAACTTTAAAATTATTTCAGCCCTCAAATTATAAACAGCATAGTTGGAAAGTAATAAGCTCCCTATCTTTAAAAACACCCAAGGAGAAATCAGGTAACTATTTCTTAAAACTGCCACAGCGGGGATCTTGCCTTGGGTGTGGGATAGAACTGAGTGACCTCAAAACCTCCTTCTGTTTGGAGAACCTAGGACTGGACAGTCACGACTCAGCTACACTCCCCGAATGTCCCCTGGTGAAGCTGATGTTTAGAAGAGCTTCTAGGATGCTGGTTGCCAGCTATGACCCCTCACCAGGATGGACTCATCCGGGCCCAGTGGGTATCCCAGACCTTCTTCCCGAGAGACCTGGCATTCCAGGGTCCTGCCACCATCCTCTGCCATTGACCTGACCTCAGTGCAGAAGCCCAGAGACTAAATTTGTTCCAAGTGACATTTTGATGAATTTAGATCTAAACTCACTTGGCTTATTGATCCCTGAGAAAATGTTCATCTTTTAAAGACCACCCAACTGCATACTTAATTCCACGTGCCACACACGTTGATGTGAAGCACTGCCAAGACAAACATGTAGCTGATCCCTGTATTGAAAAGGGAAAATGGCATGCTTTTCTGTCTTCCCCCAGTGGATTGACGGCCATCTGCAAGAGACACAGGACCTCAGCTGCTCCTTGGCTCACTTGTGTAGGACTCTGAGTGAAGCAGCCCTTTAGCTTCTCTGATTCTTAACCTGCTGTCTGAGAAGTAGGGAAGTAACACTCCCTTTGCCAGAAAAGTCATCACTATGTGTGTAGGGGTGCTGAGCTCATGGTGACTGCTCAGGGAATAATATTGGCTTGTCCCTTCTTTTGCATTCCAAGAAAAAAGACTTCACTGGCACTCAGGAATCTCTTGTTCCCCAGTAGGTTAAAAAGACCCTCTCAGTGTGCCCCAGAGCAAGGCACCAGGGAAGACAGGGGGCACATGAGTAAGCTTTTGCTTGTGTGTGCACTGCATTCGGGCCAGTGACAGTGCCAAGCACATGCAGGCAGTGCCATGCTGGGTGACACACTGCCCACTAGACATGAGCTTCAGTGGGAGCATTTTGCGCGTGGAGATACTGAGGTCCAGGAGCGTAAACATTTTCCCAAGTTCATGTGAAACTTTTTATTACTGCACAAAACAGAAGCTAAATAGATGCTTTCCCAAAGAGACACTCAGGGAGGCAAGAAACCTTGACTGTCTGGCTCCACAATATCTATAACAACAAGCACTGAGAGTGAGCTCTCAAAAAATGGTGAATAGATGAATGGGTGGATGGATAGATGGATGAATGAATAGCTCAAGGAAAACCTGAGTGTCTGGAAGTTTAATACATAAGGTCAACCTAGAGCTGAGACTGATTTTTGGCATATTTTTGTAAAAGGACAGTGATGGCAGAGAAGGTACAAGATCAGAGCTCCGCAGGGCCATATTCTCAAACCACCAGGAAAGCTTTCAGACATGAGCCCTTACCTTAACCTCCAGGGACATACAGTGGAGAAGCAAATGGCAGCGCATAACATGGGTATTTACTGTGCATCTACTACATGTCAGGCTCTGTGCTAGGTACTAGAGTCACAAGGTCAGTCAGGACAGTCTCTACCTCTCAGTTCAGAAGGGTGGAACAAAAGACAAGGGAGCAGGTCTATATCTGACAGAGGTCTCATACCAAAGTTTTGCACAGTCAGCTTCTGAATCCATGGGCTCCTCATCCACAACAAACTGCAGATTGAAAATATGGAAAGATGGCATCTGTAGCGAACACATTCAGACACTGCTTTCTTGCCATTCCATAACTAATGCAGCACAATGACTATTTCCACAGTATTTACATTGTTTTAGGCATTATAAATAATCTATAATTTAAAGTTCATGGGAGGGTTGAGCAGGTACTATACCAATACCAGTATTTTATGTAAGGGACTTGGTGTCTGTTGGATGGGGAGTCCTGGAAGCTGACCCCCAAATGATTCTGAGGAATGACCTTATGATGCAATAGGGGGAGGTGTGTCCAGAGGAGGTGGTGCCCCCCCATCAGCATGGATAGGTAAGGAAGCCACATCTAGAGGGAGTTTTAGGTAAGGGTCTTGAAGTCTGAGTGTCCTGAAAGAGAAAAGATGGCATAGCCATCCCTGATAGAAGGGATAGGGGTATAGACCTGGGCCCAACAGGACACATTCCTGAAGGAACATGCACAGCTAACCCCATCATGGGAGGGTGAGTTCAGTAAACAGGCTAGGAAGATGGATTGGGTGCCACCTCTATCATTCAGGGCACCCACAGGCCGGGGGCAACATCCCCTTCCACTTGTCCTAGGTGACTCTGGGCAGCTCCCTTCTCTTCTCTGTGCCTTGTTTTTTCCTCTGTCCAAGGTTGGATGGGATGAATCCTGAGGCGCCTTCCCATTTCTCATGTTCTGTGACATTTCAGACTAATGCCCAAGATCAAATATATACACAGGACAAGCATAAGAAAATACACCAAGAAACGTGCGTCAATCTAGTGCAAACATCGTAAGACCAGAATGGGGTGGCTAAGTCTCAGAAAC
Organism: Cavia porcellus; assembly: GCF_034190915.1. Taxonomy (NCBI): domain Eukaryota; kingdom Metazoa; phylum Chordata; class Mammalia; order Rodentia; family Caviidae; genus Cavia; species Cavia porcellus. Next base: position 20,591,021 of record NW_026947492.1, on the reverse strand, counting down.
CCCCGCACAGTTCAGCCCCAGGGTCCCTCCCCCAGCCCTCACTGAAGAGGAAGTCCCAGCGTCCCCTAGGACGGATGCTGGGCCAGGAAGTGCGCAACACTCAGCAAAGGCTATTACCTTGTTACAATGTCCCTGACTTTCTTCCCTCGGCCCTCAGTTCCTTGGAGAGCTTTGTCATTAAGTCATAGTCACCAAAGAAGGGAAGTCTTAGGACCCAACAAACTGTAAAGCTAGTGGGATTTTAGAAATCCTTTCAGTGGTGGTGCTTATTTAGAAGGCTACTGGGCGCTCAAGGTTTGTGTCATTCCCAAGTTCGTGTATTGAAGTCCTCACACCCAAGATAGTGTCAGGAGGAGGAGGAGGTCTCTGGAAGACAGTTCACAAGAGTGGAGCCCTCATCCATGGCATTAGTGCTGTATACTGAAGACCTGAAGGACTCTGTCCTTTCTACTATGTGAGCGCACAGTGAAAAGGTCCAGTACGTAAGTCAGAGGGCCACCTTCCCTGGCTATGAGAGCTGCCTTGGTCTTGACACTTTCTGCACCGTGAGGAGCACAGTTCTGTGTGTAAGAAACTCAGTCTCTGATGCTCCACTTTCACAGCCCAATGGACCAGGACTAGAGAGTGAGGGGCCTCACCCCCTCCAAGGACGATGAAGACCACAGTGATCTCCAAAGAACGACACACGCATGTTCAGTTTGGAAACAAATTCAGAAGTATTAGAGCCCCTCACTGCAGCCTAGAGTGCCTCGGACAGGGTTAAGCCCCTGCCCTGGTTGAGTCTTTCTGTTTTGAAAGCAGGGAAGTGGAGGTGTGAAATACTTAGGTGTGCTCCTCCAACGGCACACAGCTGACTAAAGCAGAGCCAGCCACCTAGCATGAAGCTAGTGTTTGCCCAAACAGTGAGAACAGAGCACAGAGAGGGAGACAGTGGCAGCCAGGTCTGGGAAGCAGCCTTCTGAGAGCTTCTCTCTGCTGCCTATCTGCCTCTGACAGCCAACAATGCCTGTGGCCCCAGCCCAAAGGACTTGTGCTCCTGACCCACCACCTCTGAGCTGCCATAGGCCCCACTCCACTTACCCCTTGGATGCTTCTAAGGAACACTGAGGAAGGAGCCCCTCGCTGTAGTTTCGAGAGCTGCCTACCCTGTCACCCCCAAGCATGAGCAGGAAGTCGACCTGCAAGTGGCAAAAATCTACACTTGAGGGAAGGAGCTGGCCTTAATAGAACTCAGGCCCAGATTCAAGTTTCAGTCAGCCACCTTACAGATGAGCTGGTATTTAATCCTTCCAAGCCTGAGTTTCCTCACCTGTACTATTAGAACATTCCACTGCATGGGATTGGCCTCAGAATTAAATGAAATGATTTATATAAAATGCTTGACAGCATGCTTGGTGGTACATTTTAGGTGTGGTATCACACTGCCCAGTGTGTTCCAGGACAGTAGACCCTCTTAGGATCCCAAATCCAGCTACTCCTTGGAACCTTAAACAACTGATTTTAAAAAATCATATTTTCCTAGTTCTAGAATCATAATTCTCCAGAGATGAGCCTCTTATATACAGAAGAATCCACTGCCATTAGCAGCTGCTACCAACAAAGAGTTGTGAATGGGTTTGCTTTCAAGACAAATCCAAGGCATCACCTTTCCGGGATAGCTGAGTGGCAGTCCTGCCAGAAGGCAGGGTGGCCGTCCACCTGAAGGTTCCTCTGGCTGGCTCTCAGCTGCTCCACACTCTAAGGCTGAGGCATGGAGAGGTGATCAGACAGCTCAGGACTCCTTACTCAGGGACCCCTGCGTAAAGGACCCTCTTCTCTTAGACCAGGTTTCTTCACTGGGGCCTCTCAGCAGACAACTTTCTCCAGATGAACGAGAAGTGTGAATCCTCCCACGGTTCTGACCCCGCTATGTGGACTGGTCAGGACCTGTTGGCTGTATGTGGGAAACAGGATGTGGAAGCCAATCCCTACCTCCAGCCTGCACTGAAATCTTGTGTCAATTTCCTGAACAGGCTTAGGCCTGGCCAAGAAAGACCCATGTCTCTTCTGGTGCCACCCATCCCTGTCCCAAGAAATAGGAAAGTGCTCATAGATGACAGTGCCTAGGTGCTGGCGTAGGCACAAAAGGACAGAACTGGTCAGTATGTGCCACTGTTCAAGGGAGGGTTAAATCCAAGGTGTCAGCTCGAGTCTGGATTCTTCACACACACACACACACACACTCGGCCACCTTTGCCCTCTACTCTGGTGGGGGTACCGGGGCAATCTCCCCAAATGAGGTCACATCTCTGAGGCTCAGCTGCTGCTGTGCCAGGTTTGAGCCGTCCCCAGCTCTCCTATTAGCAATCAGCCTCCCACAGGGCTGGGCTCATGGTAAGTAAACTTTCATGTTCTTATTAAGTGATGGCTGCTTGTTGAAAATCACTCCCCTGGATCTTTTTGAAGCTGATTCATTAATCAAAGCTATCAGGCTCTCCTTCGCCCCCTCACTGCAGAAAGGTTATCATTAAAGAGAAGAAAGTGTTTTTGCTTTTTGTGGCTGTCATCTTGGATCTGAGGAAGTATCAGGGCTTGAGTTTACCCCCATGCCTTGTGTTCAAATCCCAACTCTACTATTAGCAGCTGACTGCCTTTGAGCAAGTTACAGGGCCTCTCTAACCCTCAGAGAATGTCTTTGGGTGTTTTTGTGCTACGAGAATATGTATTTGATGAATGTGTCTTGGATAGCAGAGCCTTGCAGGTGTATCAGCTGCTAATAATTCCCAATCCTAAAATCCAGTTTCCACATTCTCTGACCTGTGTTCTAGTGCTGAGGATCTTGAGGGCCTTGCAGGGCCAACAAGGACCTTTCAGGAGTGTTAGTGGACCCACCATAGGCATCTGTGGCATTCCTGGCACCAAAGGGTCAGTTTGATGCTGTCTGGAAGACAGATTTCCTCTGTGTGGACCTGCTCAGCTCTGCTGTCTCCTCCTGTTCTCTCTGGCCCTTGGAAACAAAGCAGAAAAGACTGCATTTGAGCTTTCTTATGTTATCAAGGCAAAAGAAACACTGGGCTATGGCCTCCATCTAGCTATACGGGTAGCTGGATAAATAATTACTAAATAAATAAATAAGTGAAAATAAACAAAGAAAGCCGCCAATGAGCTTGAATTGCTGCCATGCTGAGAGGAAACTGGCAGATTCAATTTAATTATAAGATACAGGGTTGTAATGGAGTGTGCCAAGCTCAAGGAGGGTTTCCGTAATGGGCGACAGCAGGGTTCCCTGCCTGTTCTGCCAGGGCTTCACCTCACCCTGCCGCTCGCTGGCCTCTCTGCCTTACGGGTGGGCTGGGTGAGCAAAGCTGGCACTGCCTGGCCGTTGAGCTGCCCTGTTCCTTGCTGGCCTCGCCCTCCAAGGTGAGGACATCCTGGAGGGCAGTCCCAGCACCTCGAGGAGAAGCAGCACTGCAGGGCTGCAGACCAACCTTCTCCTGCCCTCTCCTCGGCAGGCTGCTTGTGTGCCTGGGCCAGGCCAGTTAGGGCCACTGGGCTGCAGTGAGGGGTCTTCTGGGCTGGGGTCGTGCCCTCATCCCGACCTCCTGCCCGTTCTACTTTTCCACCCAGCGCACAGGAGCCACATCTGCCCGCTTCTGCATGAGCCCCTAGAAACTGCACACCCCCACCTTCCCAGCACCTGTTTCCTAATCTCTGCCCTCCTCGAGATACCCAGCAACAGCGGACGTCTCCCTCCACCCAACTTTGCCCAGTGGAACATGGGGCCCAAGAGCAAAGGCTGAACATTCCTAGCCACCTACAGTGACAAATTCTCGTGGGACCATCTGGGTTTATCGCCTATATTCGCGATTTTATTTGGGCCCTAACGGGGCAGCAAGGTGTTTGTGTGTCAGTGTCTCCCCAAACACAGCCCCACTCTTGCTGCCAGCCCACCTGGAGCAGGCGGGCAGCGTCCACGCTTCGCTCATTCACCATCCTCCCTGCCTCTCCCAGCCCCAGCGGCTCCCAACCACCAGGCACAGTGCCAATGACCATCAGCCTGCTCCCTCTGAGAGACGTCCCGTCCAGCCTGTCTCTGCTGGCCCCTGGGCAGCATGCTCACACCCAGACTGCAGCCTGGGAGAAAGGGGCTGGGCCAGGGTTCTGGAACTAAAAAGGTCTGGGTGTGAATCCTGGACCAGTGGAGCAAATTCAGGAACAATTTTTAACTTCCCTGAGCCTCACCTGGCTCAGTGGGGCAAAAAGTGCATTTTCTCACTAATCTATGTGAAGACTAAAGCCAAAGCCAGGCTTGTACTTACAGCCTCCAGCTTTGGTCTCTGACCCTGGACCTCAAGAGGACTGCGGGGGGATGGGGTGGAGGTGCACAGTGGCAGGGGGACTTTACAGACTCCCTTATGGTCCTCATTGTTAGTCTTTAGGGGACTCTGTTGGTCCTATTAAAACAACAGAAGAGCTGGGCTGGGCGTGGTGTTGCATACCTGTAATCCCAGCCCTCGGGAAGCTGAGGTGGGAGGATACTTGCAAAACCAGCCTAGGCTGCAAAGGAATTCGAGATCAGCCTGAACTGCATAGTGAGACCCTGTCTCAAAAAGAGCAAAGAACAAATGGAAGGAAGGAAGGAAGGAAGGAAGGAAGGAAGGAAGGAAGGAAGGAAGGAAGGAAGGAAGGAAGGGCTCTCTTGCTGCCTAGACTCCCATCCCTGATTGACCAAATGAACCGGGCTGAGGGTCCCCAGGACAGGCTACTCCCTGTGGTGTCTCTGACCCCATTCAAACATCAGTCACCAACTTCCAGTCTTCTCTTAGGAAAGCCTGAGAGCCTCCCAGGCATATGGCCCGTAGTTCCTCATGGGACAGGTACACCTACCTGTGGGGCAGGGGCCTGGAGTGGCTTTGTGATCCTATTTCTGTTATGCTTCTCCACAGAGCACTTGGCCTAGTGAGATTAGACATTTTAATTCAGAGGTGGGCTGAGACATTCCTGCACATGTGATAGAATTGTTTCCTGTTAAATTCTTCAGCCAACATTATTAAAACCACTCACCCTCTTTGCAAAGAGATTATACCGGTAATCCAAAGAATGTCTTTTATGATTAGTTTTCTGGTCTCAACACTCACTAGCTCTTTGGCCCTGAGAACATTATTTAACCTTTTAGGTCCTCAGTTTCCTCTTCTGGTAAGTAGAGAATACCTTGTGGAGTTTTTACAAGGATTAACAATGCTAATGCATACAAAATGCTTAGCCCAGAGACTAATGAAGCACACCAATTAGTACCTGGCAACTTTAATTGAAATGGTGAGTGGAATGCGCTTGGCCCCAGGTAGATGATTACCACAGAGAAAGACAAAGCAAGGCTGTATCCAGCCCCCCAGGGGGAGCGCCAGCATCCCAAATTCAGTGTGCAGGGGGTGCAGTAGACATTGCCAACTTGGGGTCCTTATGGATGGCCAAATACCCCAAAGGAAGGCCACACACTGAGTCAGCTGGTGGCCGCGTTGGTATTCCAGGCTGTCCATCTGCTGAAAGACCCAGGCAGTGTCTAAGGGTACTGTCCAGTCATCCCAGGAGAAAAAGATAACAAAAGCCAGGCAAGATCTCAGACAGCTGACCCGAGGGGCTGAGTCTCAGAGGTGATGGGCAGCTGCATTACATAGAGAGTGGAACCCCACTATGGCCCAAAGCGTCACCCAGACCCAGGCAGACAGAGCCACTCTGACTTCACAGCTCTCCAGCTATGGGTAAACTAAAATGCCAGTTTCTGGGCTGAGCATGTGGCTCAGTGGGAGAACTTGCCTGGTATGTGGAAGAATCTCAATTCCAGCTCCAACACTAAGAATAATAACAGTAATAGAGCCAGTTTCCATACAGAACAACTAAGATGGGGCTGGGGATATAGCTCAGTGCACAGTGCCTGCTTGGTAAGCACAAGGTCCTGAGGTTGATTCCCATTACAAAAGAAGAAAGAAACTGAGATGTTAATACCTGTTTTTTATAAAGTTTCCGTGAAGGTGAATCAAAGTGAGAGAACTTACATGCCCATTACACTGGGGTTATTGTCACCTGTGTTTGCCCCCTAGGACTTAAGAACTTAGGCCAGCAGAGCAGAGAAGTAGAGAAACCACAGGATTGATGACCATGCAGGGACACAGAACTAATAGCAGCACAAGAAATTCTAGGCTCCACAGCTGGTGGTGAGGAGCAGCTGTGGAGGGTTTTGCCTAGTTGTGCAGTGGGTAGAGCTCTGCCAGCCAGAAAATGCCACCGCAGAGGCAAGCTCAGCAGAGCAGGTCTGGCAAAGGGCCACCCCTGGCTGTTGCTTTATGAACACAAGGCATTGATCAGCAAGTGTCTGAAAGACCCTTGCTCCCTGTAGGAGTGAGTTAGGATGGGCCAGTGGTCACAGAACCTTTTTGGAATGATAATAAATGATTGTCAACTCTTCCTGAAAGGCAATAATGCAACTTGAGCTTTTAATGTAATTTATTATTTTAAAAACTTAATTTAAGACTACAGCTGTTTCAAGTTTCTCTTATAAGAATTTAATTGGTATGTAATAGCATAGTTAATTAAATACAAATCAATAGTTTAAAACAACTAATTGATACTTAATATGAATGGGGGAAACTTAGTTCTAATATAATTAACTCATATTAAATAGCCTATGAAATAACAATTACGTCTTTACAACAATGTAAAGTTTATAGTTCTTTAATAAACTTAGATTAGCAAGCAATGAGACTCAAAAATTATGAAACAGGTATTATTGGGCTATTAAACATTTATTATTGGTCCTACAGGGCCAGAGCCAGGTGCTAGTCAAGATTAATAAACCTTTCCTAATTCTCATATCGAGTCCCTCCCTTTACTGTAGGAGTTGATCAGAAAATGGTGATCAGAAAATGATGACTTATGGGTATCATTATTGCCTGGATATGAGCAATTATGCTGGGAGTAAAAGTAGGTAGAATCAAGGCAGAACGCACGGATTTAGCAAAATCAAGGTGAAAGTTTTCCAAGCAAAAGACTCTAGCTAGCAACAGCCAGTGATGGGCAGTCACCTACTACACAAGCACTGAATCAGACACCCAACACAAACAAGATTCCAGGCATGCCTCTGCCTTTGGGGGGGCACCCTTACCATCATCCAGAGCCTGCAGCTCCAGCCTCCCTCTCTGGACTCCTGCAGCCAGGACCTCCATGCTGCCTCATGGGAGCTCTTTACTCAACCATTTCAAGTCTTGGACTGCCACAACTTTTCATCAGTATAAGCTGAGCAATCATAATCCCAAAATCCAAATTGCTCAGAAATCTGAAATTTCATATTCAAGAAGTTTCTGAGAGTTTGGAAGTTTGGATTTTCTTATTAGAGCTGTTCAACGGGTAAAGATGTGTACAAATATTACCAAAGCCCCAAACTTGGAAATGTTTCTGATACCAAGCATTCAGATAAAGAATTTTTCAACCTCTATATGACTTGTATAACCAACAGATTACTGTCTCATTGCAATGGGAAATTGCAAATTTGTCCACGTATTTTTTTCTTACATATTTTGGCAATTTGTCTTACATATTTTTGACTTGTATATAGTGGCTGCTCAGTGAGCATATTAATTCTGGTCAATTTTATTAATACCTGCTAGTTGTGGAGTATGGGATGAATGAATATAGCACAGCCTACCCTTTGCACCACACTGCTATGTCTCTACAAGATATTCCCTCTTAAAGTCCATTAAACTGGCTAAAAATGTATTCCTTCAGAGCCAGGAGTGATGGCACACATCTATAACCCCAGTACCCAGGAGTCAAAGTAGAAGGCTTGGGAGTTCAAAGCTAGCCTAAGTGGCCTAGCAGGTTCAAGGCCAGCCTGGGCTAGAATGTAAGACCTTGTTTCAATCCCTTTTCCTAGTGTATTTCTTCAGACTGAAACTCTTGCCTCTGTTATCACCTGGGTCCTTCTCATTTAGGAACTTCATCAACTCAAATATGGCTTAATTAGTATTAGTCAGCCCTCTGTTACTGTGACAAAATACCTGAGAATAACAATGCATAGAAGGAAAAGTTTCTTTTAGTTCATGGTTTGAGAGCTTTTGTTCAGTGGTCACTTGATCCTGTTGCTTCCGAGGTATTAGTGAGGCACAGTCATCACGACAGGGAGCATATGATGGCACACAGTGGCCCTAATCAGGCTGGGCAGAAGGTACAAAGAGCAGAGAGCATGAGCTGGAGCCTTTCTCCCTCCTCTTTTCCCACCTGGGTGTGCTGTTAACCCCCCCAGAACCTCGGCAGCGCCCTTCGTGGTTAAAAAAGGAGGGAGGGTGAGCTTGACCTGTAGACACCTCGCTGATGTATTGTTTCTAACTGTTGAACCCACCGTTACTGTCACTCCATTCTAAGCATTTTTCTTTATTTTTAATTAATTAATTAAGTTTGCCAGTCCATTTTAGGTATACATGATAACCACACTCATTATAGAAGATTTGTACCTCTACATGATAAGCTTGATTATTTTTTCCCATTCCCCTACCCTCTTCAATCCCTCTTCCCCTCCTTATTTACAAGAGCTTTGATTCCATTTTCCCCTTCTTTTCTCATCATTTTTTCTTTTCTATTCCTTCCTTTCCCCTTCCCCTCTCTCTAGTTCTCCTCCCCACTTGAGTATAATGCATATTGTGAAATAGCACTTTTCAGCACATACTGGATTTTCATAAGAAGCCTTTGTGGCGACAGCCCGTGGGTAAGAACACGAGGCTCAGGGAAGCCCGTGGCCTGCTCACTGCCAGCCTCAGCCAGTTCTGTCGGTTCCGGGGCGCTGTGGCCTCCCAGTGGCTTAAGCCAGGTCCGGTTGGGATCTTCTGCATGTGGCCTCAGGTGCCATCTGGGGAATCCGAGGTGTTTTCAGCCCCGAACTGCTCTCCACGATGAGGCAGCAGGGACCTGGAGGCGAGTGTGGCCCCGAGGAAGCACAGTGTTCTTTCACTTGCTCGCTTCTCTCCAGCCACCTTCAGAGAGCAGGAAGGGGAAGCCGATGTGTGGCCTCCTCTCACAGAGTAAGGCCTTAGCTCCCAGCTGCTCTCTTTTTAGGGCCCAGCTCCTCTGACTATCACGTCACCACTGTTACAGTGATCTTTAGTCCATGTGTGGAAGGCCTCTCTCTCTCCCCTGATTACGCTTTCCCTAGCTCTCCACCCTGCGTGGGAAGAGTCCAGATTCCTAGCAGTGACTCAACAGCTGCTTTAGGATCAGTGTCTTCCTCATCTCTCTTCCTCCGCTCCTAAAATCTTTGCCGTATCCCCTCCAAACCGCTTGCCCATAATAGTCCGGCTCTTGTTTGGTCTGCCTGTGGGGACACACTTGCGACTAATAGTTTCAGGTGAGAAACGAAACCAGACAGTGAATATGACAGCATGGTGAAAAAATCAGTGCCCCACAAATGTGAAATAATATCAGTATATCACCAGGTCTACTGTGTGCAGGTCAGTTGGGGGCAAGGCAGGCAGACCTCCTGCGAGGAGCCATCCCAATGCACTGAACAGCCACAGAGCAGGGACTGGCCATCACATGTCCACCAGCACTACCTGAGGTCACTTGAGAGCTCATTAGTGTCTGGATGGGACAAAAGTGAGCACTTGTGACCCCAAGAATCATTCCAAAGTCACAACCAATAGAAATACCCACACCCCATGGGGACCAATTCCCCCTTCCTGTCTGCAGCAGTTTGCTATGGCTGCTGTGACAAATTCCCCCATGAAGGGCAGCTTACCTAGCAAGATGCATCTTCACACAGACTGGGAAGCAGGACGTTGGCAGGGTTGTACTTCCTGAGGCTGCAAGGGCAACATCTATTCCACAGCCCCCTCCTCACCGTGTAGATGGTTGTCTTCATGTTTGTGTGCCATTCTCGCTGTCACACACTTCTGTCTCCAACGTCTCATTCTTTGTAAGGACACCAGTCATACTGTACCGTAACTTCGTCTTAACTTGATCACCTCTGCAGAGTCCCTGCCTCCAAATAACAAGTCATGTTGGGCTCGGGGATTAAACAGCATATGAATGGGGGGGTGATACAATTCAATGCATAACACTGCGCTAGCCCAGGTCGCAGGTGTCTGCTGTTTGTACTCTAGTCTGACTTAAATTGTGCTATCTTCAGCCCTGCAATCCCAGATCTCATCCTGAGAGCAAAGGCAGAATCAGGTTTGGATCCTAAGCCCAGCGCCATTCGCGGCTAAAGCTTTGGCCTTGAATTGCCATTTTATCATTTTTACTTCTCCGAGCCTTGGTTCTTGAAACTGAAATGAAGGAAATAATTTCCGTCGTGCCTTCTTCACAAAGCCACCGTGAGCGTCTAACGAGACTGTGAATGTGACAGTGTCGTGAAAAAATAAGTGTCCCACAAACGTGAAGTAGCGTCACTGTATCATTATTATCACTCGTAAGAATACAGGAATTCTAAAGCTAGAAGAGGGCCCTTCTCTACCCTCTGGAGCTGAAGAAATCTATTCCATTTATAAAGCCATCTCTTTTTATTCCTCCCGGGAGGAAAGCCCACAATGTGCCCTAGTTGTAGAACAGTTTCCTCTCCTGATGAATCACAGGCTCCACTCACTCCGCAGCCATCCTCACCTAACCTAAATGCACTGTGCTGCATTCAAGCCCCTCTGTTTCCTTCTGCTCTGGCTTGGGGAGAGCCCACCATTCCCCCGTGTTTTTAATTGGTCCTTTCTGTATGTCAGCAGAGGTTTCCTGAGCACTTGGGATGCACCAGGCACCGAGCTTTGTGCTGGGGCTCAGAGCTGTGGGCCTTTGGTTGTTCACAGTCCCCAGGTGCAGACAGAGTTCCTGGGGTGCTGTCTCCCCTCACCCAGAGAAACAGCCCCTCCCAACATCCATCGCCTTGCATAGGTAGGTAATATCGCCTAAGGTTCGGTGTCCTTCACTCAGTGCCCCACCTGCAGGTGACCTTGAACTTGCTTTTAAGCCAGGACTCCATTCATGTCAATCATTTTCCATCAGTGCTGTCTGGGCACTTGAGTGGTTTTGCTACTCATGAAGCCAAAGATGGCAGCCCCGAAGCCTTCTCCCCAGTGAAAGCCCTTATCATCTTGTTCTTCCTAAGAGGCATCTGTAATTCGAGTCCACCATCCATCAAAGAGCCATGCAGCAAGGAAGGTGACTCTGCAGGTTGTTCTTCCTCACTAAGTGATAGGTTCCTGCTCTTTCTGTCACCGTATGTCCTCTCTCTCCTACTGGCCCAGTTAGACTGGGCGGGGTTCCCAGGTCAAAGTGGCTACTTCCTGCCTCCCCCTTCTTCTCCCTATGCTCTTTGACAAAACCCCACCTTCCAGCTGTGTTTCCAGATTTCCTTCAGGTCCCCTACTTCTGTCCTCAAGGCATGCTTCCACATGTGGACTCAATGACCTCTGATCTAGCAAATCTCCCCAAAGAGCACCCCAAATTTTTGTAAATGCAAAATGAGCCAATTCTCACTTCTGTTATCCTCCAACCTGCTCCTCCTTGCAGAGATCCCCATGGCCTCTCTGCGGAGACTCAGTCCAAGAGCCCTCTCACTTAATAAATTTCTGCAGTGTGCTTATTAGCGCCTTGTAATGTAGCCGCCTAAATAATTAAGACTAACCCACACGTGTCAAATTAAATGAGCCAAATACATTGAGAAATTACCTCGTCCTCAATTTCTTTTATTAATCAGGTTTTTTTAAAGCTTCTTTTCCTGCTCATTTACAACAATCAAACATAGTCAAGGAGATTCTTGTTTAAAATAACTGTGCATATGTGGCTTCTCTCCTGGCAGTCACCCTGGGGGATACCCTAGTGTGTGACAGTTGAGTCACCAAGGATAACCAGTATTAGTTTCTCAGACTTTAAATAATGTTTCTGAGAATTGCCCACATCTCTATTTGCCAGAGAATTAAAGAGACTTCCCAGAACACCAACTAGAATGTTGTCGGTATCCACCTAACAACTTTTGCCCTCTTTCTGAGATTCTCCGCTGGACTCCCTCTTAGGGTCAGTTCAGGAATCCAGACTCTCTTTTAGCCCTTTCAGCCCCACATATATACTTTAACTGGGCATCAGAAGTTGATTCCAGTGTAACAAGAATCATCTCAGAAATGTGTCATTCTAGTGATACACAGTGATGGGCATTCTAGTGATGGACCTGCAATCCCAATGAGCCAGCTAACTCTGCTGGCATCTGCACCCCAAGGCCTCAGCACGGTCTCCAGCCAGAGGCTGTTGTTGATTGGAGCTCAGTGCCTCCTCCCAACCTGGGTTTCTGCTGGCCCCCTCCTGGCATGTTGCATTCCTGATCCTTGGAGGTGGTTGTTAGAAAGAATTCACAAATATCGTAAGTAAACATCAAAGGGGCTTTGATCCACATGGTCCTCGACAGAGCAGGAGCCTGTGAAGAAAGGGCCAAAGCCTCGGATGGGAGAACTTAACATTGTCAATTTGGGTGCCTGAGATGCGAGGCCGTTTGAAGTGGGGGCCGGTTGGCTGAGCCTTCAGATGAGTGAGCAAGAGTACAGGGAAAGGAAGAGGAGAGAACGCTGTGGAAATGGCACCCTCAGATCTGCCTCTCTGCGCTCCACAGATAGTCAACAAGCCCCCTAAAGAACCAGGAGATCAAAGCAGGCAACCTCCCTGGGCTGTGGCCTTCCGCTGCTGCCTGCCACACTTGGTTTTTCCTTGGGGCACGAGCCCCCAAGCTTGACTCCTCTGCCTCTTGTAGACCCTACACTCCCTTTTATCCTGCTACATTGGGAGGTTACAGCTGCTCAGCGGAAGGGGATGGAGAGGCAGGAGGAGGAAGGGACCCACTCTGTCTGTCCCTGACGGCAGAGTCACTGACGATGGCTAAGAGATGCATTGTGCCACACCTCTCACTGGGACTCTCCCTCTCTGAGAAACTGAGGGACCAAGCAACCAGAGCCCCAGGAATCCTAGCAAGGCCTAGGGGGGGTACCATCACATTCCAGTTTCGGAAATCAACTCTCTTGGCCATTCATTTGCCCAGTCTGTGGCAGTCCTCACGTTTATATGACTTCGAAGCAAAGTGGAGGGAAAATCATTTAGCATCGTTGAGCCTCAGTTTTCTGATCTGTGTCTTGTAACAACTGCCCTTCTGCCTACCCCAGAGTCAAAAGGGAAACGTATGAAAACACTTTAGACTCATAAAGTACTTAAGACAAATCGGGATTCGAGGGTAAGTACCAGAGAGAAACGGCTTCTCCTGGGGCAGGTAGACTCCAGTTCAAGCCTGCACATAGGAGGCACTGATCTACAAAATGCACAGGAAGAGAGGGAGGGAAAGAAGGCAAAGAGAGAGAAAGAGAGAGGGAAGGGGGAGGAGAAAGAGTCCCTCACATTTGCTCCCTGGAATTGTTTTGTTTGGTTTGCCCACCTGGGACAAAGTACCGTGGGCCCGTGTGTCTCTTAACTACCCCAACTCTGGGAGCTGAATCCATGCATATAAGTGGGGAACGATGGTGCTGATTGGTGCACTGATATAGGAATGTACAGGAGTTACCAGCCCCAGGACTGCATGCAAAAGGCAGAGAGAGCTCTGCTTAGACCTCAGCCCCTGTCTTTCCAGGCTCACTCCATCACTTCTTCCTCCTGGGTCACCTTCTATAATCATCGCACTGTGCCATCCTGAATGTCACTGTCTGGACTCTGTCTCTTTTCTAGCAGATCTGACCACAGACCCAAGGGGATCTGGAAATAGCTCTCAAGCCCAGGGTAGAAAGGGTAATGTTTACAAGCATGGGTTCTAGAGCCAGGCTGCATAGGTTCAAAGTCTCCACTCTACCATCTGCTAGCTCTTCAAGGCCACTTACTTTCCATGTTTGTACATGGAGTTGATCTAAAATGGGGCTGGTAATGGTACCTAGTTCACATGATGTTACGAGACTCTTGTAAGGATGACTGACAAAGTTATGCCTAGAACAGAGTGTTATATAAATATTAAATATACATGCTTATTATTAATTAAGCAGGTCCATTTCAGGAGCAGTAACCACAGCTTCCTGCGGAAGGGCTTCTAACACCTCAGCCACTGCCAACTCACCCACCTGTGCTTCTGTTTCAGAGCTGGGTCTTCAGAAGAGAGGATGCTGTCTGGTGCTGGGCTACACGGCCAAGGACAAGTTTCGGAGAATGAATGAAGGTCAGCGGGAGCCTCCCCACCATCTCACAGGTAATGTGGACAGGGGAAGTTATGTCCTGTGATTGTGGTACAGAGAAACCAGGAAAAAAGCTTGGGATATCTCAGAAAAGAGAGTGGACAGTTTAGCGCGATTTCTGCAAAGCTTTTTATACAATAACATCAGGAAATGTAGCTCATGTCTGAAACACAGGATGTGGATTCACAGTGTTCTTCTTATGCCATCTCCCCTCCTCCCTTTGCATTCCATATTTCTTTTCTTCTCTCTTCCCTGCCTTTGTTCCCCCACCAAGTTACCAAGCCCAATTAAATCTACTTCTGTTATCTTTCTGCTCCAAACTTCTCTATCCTTCTCATCTGTCATTCATATTTCTTGAATGCTTATTCAGATAAATAGCACCTTACAGAGCCCCTTGGAGAATACTACAGAATACAGTGTGTATCCCCAAAGATCTTACACTTGGAAATCTGTCCTCTTTCCCAGCTCCATTGGCCTAATGCTTACTCTTGTTCATGGACCGTTCTGGCTTCCTCTTGCATTGGGCGCCTCCTCTGGGGTTTGCCTGGTTCCTGAAAGGCTTGGGGATGGTACTGACACTGACGTTGAATTTGGGATGCTAGAGCATTGCTGTCACTGATGGGCCTGCTGCAATAAAGAACCAATCCTCTCCATCCCCAGCCATCTGTCTTTGTGCAGCTAATAACCCTCTTCATCAGATGCCACAGACTGTTTGTCAGGATTCAAAAGTAGATAAACAATGGCTGGGAATGTCATTTATTCATTAAAGTCAGACAAATGAAGCCGTGGCCTCCCACCAGCCACACTTGCCATGCACTGGGCCTCTTCGTCCCAAGGCTCAGAGCCCCTGTAGCCTCATTCCCATTGCAGGCAAGGAGGAGGCAGTTCACCTCTGTCATCTCTCCCCCCAGAGATAAACCCCAGCACAGTTCCAAGGAGTGCTTCCTGCACTCTGCAGCTGACTCTTCCCAGCCCATGGTCCGTGAAACCTACACCTGTGTGTGTACCGCAGACCTGAGCCCTTGACAGCTGTGGGCCTGTCACCCACACCCATCAGGTGACAGTCTTCAGAGCTAAGCCTGCACAGTTAAGCCCAGGAAGCAATCACCTCCCCCATTTGCTGCCTGTCTGCAAGAAGGCAACAGACTCCAGAAGCCACTTCTGATTTGTAGGATCCCCATGACGGAGCACAGCGGGATATGGGCTGCATGTCTTGTGTCCTGCCCATCAGTCTCTTTCATTGACTTTTTTTTTTTCCTTTCTTAGACACCCCCCCCCTCCCTTCCCAGCACCAACGCCTTGACAAGAGTGCTAGGCAGTAACTTCTAATTTGTGGACGCTGACAGCATGCCTCTGTCCATGGTGCTGAATAGACATGTTCTCTCGCTGGCAATGCTCGTTAGAGAAGCTGAGCTGAGATCCATAGGAATTGGAGGAGCCAAAAAGTCAGGAGTCAGATTGTTTCTGAAACCCTAGCTTCTTGATGACCGAGGACAGAGGGTGGTGACCAAGATGAGATGTGGATGAATCACAAGGCTCAACTAACAAGAAAAGCAAGACAGGCTAGGAGCGGGATGGTAAAGTGGACGAGAGAAGGAATAGGTCAAAGGTGGGCTGGCTTTGGCTCCGGAGGGCAGAACACATGCAGGCCCAGGGAGAAAGGGACCCGCTCCTCTCCAGACAGCCTTGCTTCTCTAAGTGCCACAGCGCACATTTCCCTCTACAGCTTGCGTGCCCAAACCCCAAGATGCCTTCAGACAAGAAAAAGCATCCGCAATCAAGGGGAGCTGTTTTATGGTTTATAATTATCTCATACCAATACTCAAAATAGTCATAACTCCCACATATTAATAATTGAATTGCAATAGCAGCTATGACATAGATCAAAAAAACAGAAATCTGTCCATGCTATACCACACACCTTGATATACACTAAACAACTGGCAAGGTAATTATTTTTCTCCCACTTGCTGGAATTGGTGAGATATTGAAACAATTATCTGCCTCTTCCATTAAAGTGGTGAACATTATATTTCCAATTCAGAATAAATATAAAAAGACCTACTTGTGCTGCCTTAAAGCATATTTGTTTTGTTTAACAGTATCTAATAGAGTGTCTGTCACCCAAGGAGAAGTGGTCTCTTATTTCATTTATTTTTCCCATTAATTGCTATCTTTTTTGTTTTCTTCTCCCTCTGTTCCCCCCTCCCCACTGTATTCCTAAAAAGAACAGCTTGAGAAGGAGCGAGAGGGAAATAATGAATGAACAGAGCTTTATAGATCTGGGGTTTATCATAAGTTAGACTAATCACAATTGGTGCTGTTAAACTACACAAAGCAATAAAAAGAAAAAACTATACAAAAATCATTTAAGGAGACATGTGATAGTCAATGAAGGGCTTTCTGTATTTGGGAGTGCTTAATAGCTTCTCAGAGAAAATCTGCAGCATTCCCTGGAATGAAGAGTGTGTGTGTGTGTGTGTGTGTGTGTGTGTGTGTGTGTGTGTATTCTTCCCCATGTGAACTCAGCACATCTGAAACACCCCATGAAGATACAAACAAAAATCAACAAAGGGCAGACAAGAAAGGAAGGAATAAAGCCAGGCTGGGCATAAGACTATCAGATTCACCTGACATCATTGTCCTCCTGTGATTAAAAACACAGTGCTTTAAAGGAAATGCTGAAAGGACATCATTTATTTATTTATTCATCAAACATTCATTGAATAGTATAAAAATGATACCAATTTTTCAAAATAAGTGCCATGTATCACTGTAAGCACTGAAGCTATAAGAGTAAATAAGATATAGTCCCAGTCTTCAAGGAGCTTGCAAGAACACTCAGGTGCATCTCAGTGCAAAGGTTGCCTCTGCAAAGGGACCTGGCCCTACACTGTCCCTAAGTTAGATGTCCCTCTTCCCTGAAGTACATGCCACCATGGCAACCAGTCCATTTCAGCTTGCACTTATATACTGAATTTGTTTTCTTTTTTCTGTTTTTTGTTTGTTTTTTGATTGTTTGTTTGTTTGTTTGTTTGGTCTTGGAGACAGGTCTCACTATGTAGTCCAGGCGGACCTTGAACACTCCTGGTGATCCCCATCTCGGCCCCCCAAGTGCTGAGATTGCCCGTGTGTGTGACAATGGCCAGCTACATTCTGAACTTCTTACATGTGTACTGTTGGCCCCTCCAGATGGCTGGCCACAGGAAAGCAGAGATCTTGCCTCCTTCTTTCTCTCTTACTGCCAAACTTTAGCCCAGCGTCATGCACACAGTGAGCAGCCATTCGTTTTTCATTTAAATAACTAATGAGTTCTGTGAATGACAATAGAATAAATAAAGCCACCCCCAGGTGTCAGGTGGGTCTGGGGAGGGAGCTCACCTGACAGCAGGCAGAGGCAGTGTTTCACAAGATGAGCCTCCACATATTCAGCAGTTCCCCGACCCTCAGGAGTCTGTTCCCAGGGAACACTGCTGCCTGGGATGCCAGGGCCCAGGCAGGTGAGTAGGATTAAAGCAGGAGGGTGGCCTTCCCCAGCTATGGTCTCTCTGCTTGCACTGCTCTCTTGCTTCCTGTGTACTGTGAACTCATCATACTCAGGCATTTTTAGGCATATACATCCCATCAGAACTCTGGCTGTTCCTTCACCCTCATCTCCAACACACACACACACACACACACACACACACACACACACACACACACGGAGCTCTCCCCCATGATTCCTTTGGCTTGGAGTCAAAGGTTCACCTTCTCAGTGCTCTCCCAAAGCAGGTCCTGTTTCTACACAGAACAGACATCTGTTACATGGCATCAGATGAGGGAATATGAGATTGTGCATATTGGCCCATAAAGAACCCCAGAGATGGCAAAGCCACCCACTATGGGCACACAAAGAATTCTGAAGGATGTGGTTGAGACCATGAACAGAGAGGGAAGTTAATACTTTAGCTTGGCTTGGATTTCCAGGGAGGCTGGAAAGGCAGAAGTGGTGGGGTGGGGAGAGGCCAGGAAAGAGCACAGGAGAGACTTAGAGCTGGGCATGGACCAAGGAAGACAATCCCAAGGAGCCAGAAAATTCTGTTAGTCACCTCAGAGAAGAGGAGAGGAAAAGGATGCTCAAGAGGAGAAGGGAAGCAGGACAGCCTGGACCTGCCTTACAGCAGCTCCTCAGACTAAGATGGGCCTGCACAGGGGTGGGGGACCTCCTTCTGCATGTGGCGTACACTTTCATCTTCAGCGATTTCCTAGATATTCAAGATCATGAGGACCAGCTATTCTTTCAGCGCAGTTAAAGGGGTGCAGAAATGGCTCCCAGTGCTGTCCTTTCATCTCCCCAGGAAGCACACTCTCAAATGATTAGCAGAGGCAGCTGGTGCTCACTAGGGACTCTGGGCTTCCATGGAATGGGCTGGGGCACCCAGGAAGGAGAACACCAGCTCCACAGATGCTGCAGGCTCTTGCATGACCCCAGCACCTGGGGCACCACTGGCTGAGTTCAGACTCTGACTGCAAATACACTTCCTCCGTGGTGCCCATCCTCGCATCTCAGCACTGTGAGGGAGACGGAGCCCTGGGAGGATGAGAATCTGGTGTTTTCATCTACCCGAGAGCGCTCTGAAATGGTGCGGACCCTTTCTTTCTTCTTGGATCGTATTCCCTAATCCATAAAAAAACCAAACCTCCCCTGCTCCCAATGTATCCCCTAACAGAGTAGGTAGGAGGTGTGGCTGAGGTATGCAGCGGAAGGTGCATCTAAGAGTGAGGACCTGGCTATGTGAGCTCAGTCCTGGCGGGTCCCTGGACATCCACAGTTCAGCTGTCATCCACAGTTCATGCATAAAATTGAACAATGTCAATACAAATCTGCTGTAGGGTCCTCAAATATGATAAACAAGACTCTAGCTTGGCTCTCAGTACCCTGCCCGGACCTGCTCTCCCCACCCACGCCCTGTCCACCACAGGAACTAGCGCTGGGAAGTTGGCTGGCTTTGCTTAGCAAACTCCAAACCCACATCTATGCTTCCTTCTTGTCTGTTTGCAAAGAGCCTGAACAGATCCCAATCCACTGCACCCTGGGGGGCTGGGAGGTGTCCAGGAGGCCTTCAGCTGAGCCGCACTTTTTCCAGAGCAAAGAAGAAGCGGGATTAGGGTAGCTTGTCGTCCCTGGAGACCTGAGCCCGGGACCAACTTGCCTCGCTGGCACACGCAGCTTTTCCCTCTCAGCCTGGCTCACACTAAGGGCACGCAATCATTTTCCTGAGACCATTCCTCCACTGCCTGCCAGAGCCCTCAGGATGTTGGCTAATGCTGTCGTTTTGTTAGTTGGGGCTTTGGGGTGCATTTTTTTTCTTATTCCATTTTTCTTACTGATGTGTTTTCTTCCACTGGGGCTGCAAAGCTGGTTATTTGTATAACGTCCCTGTTTATTATTTATGGCGAGACTCAGATTTCCAGGGCACTTTATGATTGTTATTTAATTCACTCGGTGTTTGGAACAAGAGACTTACTGTTTGCATTCTCCTGCACAGTCTGATGAAGGATTTCAGAACTTTGTCCCAGGCCAATTCCTCTGAGGGTTTCTTAGGCTGCAGACCCTGATGATTTCCTGTTAGGACTTCCATTTCCCTCACACCTATATCCAATCTCCAAGTCCTAGGAATTCACCTCCCGAATTCTTCCTGACTCTACCAACCTCTGATCTCAGGTCCTTGTGTCCAACTGTCACCCACAGCCAATTCATCTTCCACATGGACGGCCAGAACCAGACTTCAAAATGCAAATCTGACAATGCCAGGTTGCTCCTGAAAATAGTTCCATGATTTTCTTTTGCTTTTAGGACAAATACCCAAATCCTTAGCATGTTTTATAAGGCCTCACATGATCTAGTTCCTGTGTACTTCTTGGGCCTTGTTTTACCCCCTTAATATGCATATTCCAGGCACATGGCCTGACTTTTTGCTCCTTGAAGAGGGCAACTCCTATCTGCATGGGGCCTTGGTATCCCCTGGCCCCTCTACTTCAGATGCATGCCACACTGGACACCCACCCCCTTCCCAAGCCCCTCCACAGTAATCCTTTGGTCATCCTGAAAATCTCAGCTCAAGCGTTTTCCCCACTGAAGCTTCCTCTGACCTACCCTCCCCAGCCTAGGTCAAGTTCTTACACTCTATGCCCTTGTAAACACCATATCCCTTCCCTTCAGAGCTCAGTTTGCATGTAAGCTTATATTGCATGCATGAGTAGCCATCTCCCCACCAGGCAGTAAGCTCCATAGGTCTCTGTTATATATACCCAGGAGCCTAGCACAGTGTTTGCACTGTCTGGATATTGGCACAAGAAAGAAGACAGTGACCTTCTCTGTCCCTGGTCAGTGACTCCAAAGTCATGAGATGGAGGTGATTTGAAAACTATAGACCTTTGTAAGAAATAAGGGCAATCAATCTCCTAGAGAAGAGGAGATTGTGACTCAGGAAAGGCATGTGATTGGCCCCATGTAACACAGCTTGGGGCAGGGGCAAGCTTGAACCCAGGATTTGGACCCTAAGTCTAGCGCTGCATCTGTTTCACTGCACTAAGTCCTGGAAGTCTGGGGCTGGCATGGTTGAGTGGGTCAATCAAGGAAAGCTGCTTGCTGCAAGCAGGTTTGCCATTGTGCTTTGAAAGAGACCTGGGAAGGAAGAAGAGAAATAGGTTCTTCAAATATCAAGATGAATAAACAGATAAGTCCTCTCCGACTATGGCCCAGAAGCACAGAGAGACTGCACATGGTTGTTGCCCTCAGGAATGTCCCTCCCCCTTGGGAGACTGTACACGTTTTATAGCAGTTGTTTTTGTGGTTGTCTTGGTGTTGGGTTTTTTTGTTTGTTTGTTTTGTTTTGGCATTGTAATTTGCACACTTAGTGGTCAAGAACTGTGGCTTGAGAGTTGGAGAAACCTAGATTCAAATCCTAAGTATAGAAACACATCAATACAGATTCTCCAGGGGCCAAACATCCTCTAGTCTGTACCCTCTTCTGATAGAGTTGACACCACTGCCAAGTACCACAGTATGTAAGGCCTCAAAGAATCGTGTGGTGCTGGGAACTTACTTATTCATCCAGAGCCTTCTCTGTGCCCATCGAATGTGAAGACTCAGTATCTACCAACAAGGATCTCACACATGGAAGCAATTACAATCCAATGCCAGAATCATGGGAACAGAGAAGGAAAATCCAGCCAAACTGTACATCAAGCAAGGAGCCTCACGGAGGAAGTGATGTTTAGCAGTCTTTATTATGAGACCCTTGCACTCTATCCTGAAGCCTCTTCAAAGACCACAAGCCAGCTGCCTACCAAAGCCACAGGCCACTCTTCAGCCATATTCTCATAAAGGGGTTCCAAACATAACACCCTTCAACCTGAAGTCTTCATCCTGACACCCCAGCTGCACTGATGGCAAGAAGACCCAGTGACTTGGGTAACAACCACTGGCAAGACCCTGAGGACTCCCCAGTGTCTGCAGGAGGCTTCCTCTCTCCACTGGGCTCCTTCTCTCCAGCCTCGAAGCTTCCCTGAATTCACTGAATCCCCAGAGCCCTCATCTGGCTCTCCCCAGGGTCCAAGGCAGGCACACAGGAGTGGAATAAATGAGGGTGCTTAATGGCCTGCAGTGCCATAAAGTTTTCAAAGCTGTGCACTGGAATGAACAGCACAGTCTGAGATGAACTATCCAGGGCTCCTATCAAAGGAAAGTCAATAAAACCCTGGAGGAGCTTGCTCACCTCCCTGGAGCCATCCTGTCGCAGCACTGGGCCCCTGGCATTGGAGGCAGCCATCAAGAGGCTGAGCTTCCTCCCTAGTCCATCTTCTCCCCTGCGCCTTCCCTTCCAAAATGCATCGTCTCTATGGAAACAGTGTTGCCACTGGTAGGGGAGGGTTTAATGACATTCAGAAGTACCAAAGCAAGTCCATTTATGTAATGGTTTAAAATACACATAATGGCCTATGGAATGTAGGACGCGGTGAGATTTTCAGTAGCTGCGTCGCAAGTGTGGGGTAAATAGAGCAATGTAATAGTCTCCACCTCCGAACCAAATGGACCAGGAGGAACCACCTTCTCAGTAGTAAGGAGCAGCACTTCCCAGTCGTTATTCGCCAAAGGATCTCGGCGCGCTCACACAAGCAGCTGTGATGTCGAGGAACGAGGAACTCAGGCTGGACCCTGCCTCCTCCACACTCGCCAAGGGCTGACCAGGAATCGGCTGGGGCTGGTACGGAGGTGAGCTGCTGGCTGCGGCTGCTCCCAGGTAGAAGGAAGCGGGCATTCCTCTGGCCACTGCTCAGGCCCGCCACGGGGCATGCCTGGGTGCTCACGGTGCTGATTATGAGTCCTGAGGTCTCCTTTCCGTTGGATGCAGGCACTTTCCAGGCGCCCGCTGTGTGTTGGTGCTGTGGGGTCTGGAACTAAGTAGCACATGGGAGGTGCCCTGAGCTCAGGTTCCCTCAGACGCAGACCCTAAGCAAGGGCTTGAGAGTCCCTAACCCTAACCCTAACCCTAAGGCATCTGCTCTGCTGGGAGTAACACTGGGCGCATCAAGAGAGAAGGAAAAAAAGAGCGGAGCTGCCCATGCAGATGTGGGATGAGGGAGACACTACATGTAGTTCATTCCACACCTTACAAGCTTGGTAGTTCTGCAGCCGGAGAGTGGAGTCATCTGCCTAAAAGCATTCAGCTCTTATGACGTAAAGCCGAGAGACAAACCCTGGTCTTGTTACTTGCACTCTGCTTTGGGCAGCTTTGTGTTTCAACAGGGAGGATGGGGTGGCATCCCCCACTTGCCATCAAGGGCAAATGTGACTGAGCACCTGTCAAGTATCCCGTTACACATCTGCCATGGCCAAGGACCGCTGTCCCCACATTTCCCCACCATGCCTGGCCCAAGGACCCTGCTCAGTGCCCAGGTGGTGACCCCAAACCCTGCCCCAGCCATGGACTGGACTGAGAATATCTAATACTGAGTGAATTATCTGGTGTTCAGGAGATGCAGGAACGGGAGGAGACAGCCTGTGGAGGGGGCGTTTCAGCTTGGATAGTCCCCAGCTATGTGGCTTCTTCCTGTCCTCACCCTCTGGACTGCCTTTCCCAGCCCTGCCTGGGAAGATGCGAGGGATAGGGAATGGCACTTTCAGAGTGGTGCTGCAGTAGCATGTTAATAAGTTTTCTGTGAAATACCACCTCTATGGTCAGACAAGGTGGGGAAGGCTAGCAGAGGCCTGATCAAACAAGTCTCTCCCACAGACTGTGCACCAAAAGGCACGATGAGCCAACAAACAGGGAAGGAATGTGCTTCACAAGATGCCCCAAACTCATTTGCTCACGAACCACTCTTCCTGTGGCGTGCATCGGCCATCTTGTTTCTTGGAATCCACTGGGGAGATTCATGGTTTCAGACCAGACCTACCCCTACCTACCTGTGTGACCTTTCTCAAACTAGAATAAATTCTGGCTGCCTTGCAAGGTGAATACTCTTTACAAAATGTAGAGTAGTGTACAAATAAGGTAGTGCCCTGATTGATTTGTGTGAAGTGAACATGCTGTGTTTCCCAAAGACACTTCATTAAGAATCAGAAGAAACGGGGCTGGGAATTTAGCTCAGCGGCATAAGCACCTACCTTGCAAGTGTGCGGTCGTGAGTTTAATCCCTGGTACTGATAAAAAAGAAAAAGACAAAAAAAAAATGACTTAGCTCTGTGACTAAATAGGCATGTAACCCTAATCTTGATCTCTCTGAACAAGTTTTCTTATCTGCAAAATGGGTATATTCACAGTGCTGTCCCTGTTTCCTCTGTGCATTTATTATCAGGATAGAATATGCACAATGCTTGAGCAAGTGCCATGGAAAAGTATCAAGCAGCATCAAATGCACAGCATTGTTAGTGGTGTTCGGGGTTAATACCCACCATTCACTGCTGAGATCAAAACAGGAGGTGTGTGTGTGAGGAGGTGGGCTGGTGGGAGAAATAACAATGACTGATAATCTGCATCCATATTTATGATGTTAGGAGCTTGTATGAGCATGTCACCGAGGGGAGAAGCATGCATATTTCATGAGTGAATGGCTAAATACAGTACTAAGATGAAATGGTCAGGAAGAGCCCCACTCACCAGCCTCCGGGTTGTGATGGGGGAGGTCAAGGCAGGCCCTGTCCTGGTCTGCAGGGAGCAGGGGCTGCTAGTCAAGGTGGGTGGGCTCAGCCTCCCAGAGCTGGCAGAAGAGCCCTGCCCCACCATACAGGAGAACCTGCGCCCACTCCACATACCAGCCTTGGACCATTTACCATAACCATGCTGGGCCTCCGTTTTCACACTGTAAAATGGGGCTGAAGAAATCAGCCCTGCGTATTGTGAGGTCCGAGTCCAAGCCCAGGTGTTTGGAAGAGTGTTTTATAACACACCTGAAAGGGAAGTGTCCTCGTTCATTCATTCATCCACTCCGCAGACATTTATGGAACATCTCCTATGTGCCAGTCACTACAGCTAGCCACTTACGTGTCACAGTGTGCCACACACCACGTCATCACTGTGGGCACATCACCTCCTTAATCGTCACCACAACCCTAAGAGGTTATCTGTTATTATTCCCCCTGTCCAAGTAAGGAATTAAAATTCAGGAAAGAGAAAAGTTAAATGGCAGAGCCCAGAGCTGCATGAAGCCAGAATTCTCAAGCTATGTACAAAACAGCCCCTCTTCGTCTGTGCTGTGACTGCGGTCAGTGGGATGCCTTGCCTGCCACCCCTGTTAGCCTTTCCCTGGCCTGAACATGCCTGGGCCAGCTCCCACCAGCTGAAGAAGAAAGCCCTGCCCTGCCCTGCGCTCTCAGGCCCTCAGAGGGTCCCTTCCTGTGTTTTCAGTCCCCTCCCCTTCTCTCAGGTCTCCTGTCTGTGTCCTGCATACAGTCATCCATGGGGTTTTAATTTTCATCTCTATTCATCAAGGCCTCAGCCTCCCAGAGTCCTGGGAAGTGAGCAACCGCTTATCTGGGCCAACCACCAGGTGGTGTGAAGATTAAATACCTCCCACCCCTCCAAAGCCTTGAGAAGATGAAACAAGGACAGATGGGCCAGTGCCTGGCTCAGCGCAGCCAGGACTTCAGGCTCCTGCTCGCTCCTGCTCCTGACGAATGACCCTGGAGGCCAGAACAGCTCCCGGAGCACCTGGCTCTCTCCTGCCCACCACACAGCCCAGGGACACAGCCTTCCCTGTAAATCTCTTCCCTGTGGGGCAGCTTCGTGTTATCTCTACTCCTTCCTTCTCCAGAGATGAAGAGATTGTTTTAGACCTGTGCCCCACCAGCTCTGCTCCTAGCTCCCAGTGCCATTAAGTTTCATTATAACAAATAAACACCACAATGACATTTATAAGTTACCACGGAGGACAGAAGCACAAATATGAAGCAGATAAACTACATTTGATCCAAATAATTACTGCAGGCAATATTGGGCTTAGTCTGAGCTGGCAGCCGGCTACCGAGTAATTTATTAGATTGCATAAGGCAATGTTGCACGTTAAGTTTTTCATTATTGTGTCTCTTCCTCTCACCATGGCCTAAATAGGTTAGAGGACTTTAGACAGCACCCGGCCAAACAAAGACAGACTTTGCTCAAGCACATTAGGGCCAGGAAGGTTGGCCAAGTGTCCAGGAATGGCTGCTTCCCAAGTAACACTCATACTTGGGAGAGGAGAGCGGGTTTCATGATTACGGGGATGCTGCCAGCCAAGGATGGCTCCCCGAGCTCCCCACCCACTGGCCCAGATTCCAGAAGGGGCCCCTTGAAGGGAGGAAATGGCACCACTGGATGAAGCCCCAGGACACGCAGCCTGGGTTCCTCCTGCCAAAGATCCTTTCCATCCAAACCACCCCCATAACCCCGTAACCCCAGGTACCCTGGATAGCCCCATCCCAATCCCAGAACTCTCCTCCTGGAATGAATAAAAGAAAGGAAGCAACTACCAGCCAGCTCTGCAAAACAAAGCAGTGAGGGCTGGCTGGAAGCAACCACCTCCCTGCCAAACCCAAACTCATAAAGTTTGATTCAAGGGGTTACAATACCTCCTATTCAGCATCCCCCCTGCCCCATTCTCCCAGCCTTAGTAAATTACCCAATAAGCAGCAAGGACCTGTAGTTATTGTGCAGTTAAATGGTATTTGCCCAGTAAATCCTGAGCAGAGTACTAACGGTGATATACAGTAACTAATTACAGACATGAATTCTCTCCCCAAGACGCCAAGTGTTACCAAATATTGCCGCGTTTAGAGGGGGAGTTTTGAAAGCTGTTCTGCTCTCTCCAGTGAAGCTGTGAGTAACTCTGCTATTAGAGAAGCCATCAGCATCTCCAGGAGCACTCCAGCTAGAAGACAAAGACGTCCCTGGCAGGCTGGAATGGGGCCTCATCTTCCAAGATGGCAACTGCTCTCTGCCCCCTGATCCCACGCCCAGAAGAAGGATCTAGCCGGCACCAGCTAGTCCTTCTTGGGTCATCTCACACCAAATAAGGGGCTCAAGCACCACGGTAGCTACTGGAAAAGCCCAAGGCTCACAGCAATGCAGGGAATGGAAATCATTATTCACCAAGCCAGACCAGGCTAAGAATGCTGGTGTGTGCCAAGGTAGGGTCAAAAAACAGCCCTGTCTCCTACTGGGTGCAGAGACGGTTTGCGCTAAATTATGGTTCACTGAGATGACCTCAGCCCTAAAGGCACCATGGGAGCAGCACCAGTTTCTCTGGTCTAGAGTCAGGCAGGCCATGGTTGGGGGCCAGAAGGTGGCAGACATCCCCTAGGCTTCCTGCCTGTTTGTGGAGCACAGCTCGGGGGCAGTTTGAGAGTGCAGTAGCCAGGCTCTGCTTCCTAATGAGAAAACCACACAGAAACAAAAACCCTTTGCTGATCCAGTGCTGTTGTGTAAACAAAGGCCAAAACCAGAGTCCAGTGGCTCAGTTCCATGTCCTGTGGCCTTCGACAGTTTACTTAACCTCCCTGAACCTCCTTGTCCTGATCCATAAAGTGGGAAAGGTTCTCCATCTCACAGGGAATTGCTGAATTGCTGTCCTGGAGCGGGGTTGCCCTTGCCTCCAACCAGCTGTGTCCCTCACGGTGCCACCATCCAGTCACCAGTCACTCAGCCTGAGCCCCCTGAAAAGGGAAAAAGCCTCCTCTCGGGGCTGGGGGTTTAGCTCAGCGGCATAAGCACCTGCCTTGCAAGCAGGTGGTCGTGAGTTTGATCCCCAATACCGATAAAAATGAAAAAGACAAAAAAAAAAAAAAAACCCTCCTCTCACCCTAGGCACTCGCAGCAGTCTGTGTATCCCCTTCTTTTTCTCAAGTGCTTCTAGCATAAAATCGCTCCTTGATCAAAGGGCAGTCCTTGCCAGGTGGTTCTGCTTCCTTTGCTGCTGCATTCTGGGATGGATGCAAATGATCAGAGCCCTTGCCAGGATGCCCCTGTTTGGTGGTGACACACGAGGCAGAGTCAGGCTGAAGAAGGCTGTGTGGGAGGAGGTCCTGCAGGGGAGCAGTGAGCTTCAAGCCTCTACATCAGGGTGATGAAGTAAGATAACATACATGAAGCACTTTGTGAAGAATCAACTGTACGCAAAAGTTAGGCGTGGTTAATATCCCGAACCAATTAGAAAAGTGGGCCCAGAATCCCAGGGCAGCGAGAAGAATCACTTTTTTAATTAGAGCATATATATATATATATACGCAGTTCTCAATTATCTGTTGGCAAATTGTCCCCATTCCTGGCAAATTCTATGACCAAGGTGGCTTAATGAAGTCCTCTGCTCACACTTCACAGCTTCTTATTTTGCTCTTATTTGAATGAGGCCCAAAGGGAATGAAAGTCCTTTAAAGGAAAAATCCAGTTAATATCTCCATCCCTTTCTAGGGAAGGTGTGAGCCAGAAAGACAGACACACTAGGGAAGGGAGGGTGCAGCCAGCGTTAGCACTAAGCCAGGAAGAAGGTGATGTTCTTCACCAGCTCAGTAGGAGACGAGAAGGGTTGTGCAGTTTACATTCTGTGTATTAACAATTCCAAGAATATCAAACACATCCATATTCAAATACGAATACTAAAATACATTCCAAAGTCAAACATAAATGTTACCTAGGATTATGCATTGTTTTGGATTGTCCATCATTTGGATTATTCACACCCTCACTCCTCTTCATTAAAGATAATTAAGCATAGACTGTGCTCAGTCTCTATCAAGGGAGAGGCTCAGTCTCTAAGAGGGGAGAGATTCAGAACAGGGCACCAAGATGACTTTCTTCCCACTGGGAGCAACTCCTCCTGCCAAACTAAGACTTCTCAGCACAGGCTTTAAACTGTGGCTCTCAGTGCAGGGTTAATTGAGGGAAACAGAAGTACTTCGTGCTTGAGGACTTTCTTCCTCAGCTCACAGGGTCTTGGGTTTGTGTTTGTACTGATCAAGTGAGACACAGCTGTGCTGCCTTTTCTGGTCTTCCATGGACCATCAAACTATACCTGGAAGCACTCAAGTGGCTGAGGCAGGAGGACTGTTGTAAGTCTGAGACCAGCCTAGGCTACAAAGTGAGCTCAAGCCCAACCTGCACCGTATATTGAGACCCTGTCTCAAAAAATATATATATACCTTGAGCTCTGCAGAGAGAAACGCTGGACTCCACTGCGGGGCAGATACCAGTCCTCCTGCTGTACCTTGGCTCTGCCTCTACTTACGTTATGCACTGGGTTTCCATGTGAGAGTCCACTGATGAAAGTGCTGCATAAATTTGATAAGACGTGCTGCGCAGTCTCACGGACTTTGTCCAATGCCTTTGCTATGCAATTCGGAAAACCAAACAAAATAAGGAAGAGACAGCAAAAGAGTTGTGGGGTCAGGAAGGCTTCCACCCAGATTTCCCAAGGTCTGGGAGGCCAGGCAGGGTGCCCCTGAGAGGGCAGTGTGTGAAGCTCTGAGTGCAAAACAGAAAGTGCAAAAAGAAATGGAAGAGACAGCAGCCCGTTCAAGGACATACAGTGACCCTGAGAGCTAAAACTAGACCTCTGAGCCCAAACTAGAACCCCATGCTGCTTGCATGCTCTGACTTGGCTAATCCAAAACCGCCCCACATCCCCACACCCAGCTCCTGCCAGCTCCACCAGCATCACCTCACTCCCCACAAAGAAGCCATTAAAATGCAGATTCCTTGGTCCAAAGAAGACCACACCATCTTAGAATCTCTGAGGTGGAGCTCAGAAAGTTATATTTTTAGCACATTCTTCAGATAATTCCTATGCATATAGAAATTTTAGAAACATTCTGACTGATAAGGCCTACAGCCATATGACATGATCATTTTAAGATATTTGTTCAAAAAATGTTTAGAAATGGATCTTTGCCAAACAGATCTAGAGTCTTTGAAAGATTTGCCTTTATTTCTTTGGGCCCCTGTTTTGTTATTTTCAAACCCCCCCCCCGTAAAGGCCCCCAAAATAGGACTTCAGAGAAATCGAAACATAAAGCATTAGGTTTGGGAGGGAGAGGCTGACAGGTTAACTCCAGGTCTAGACTCTGCATTGCATAGAGGAGGAATCTTAGCTTTGGGGAAGGACGGAGTGAGGCCCAAGGGCACCCAGACAGAGTGGGCAGAGATGTACCACACCGCTCCCTCCGGGCTTCGAAGCAGGGCGTGGGTACCGCCATGGTCTTTAGAAATGAGAGTGAAAGCCCTGGAGTCAGCCAATCTGTGGCCCAGCCCAGCATCACCTAGTGGTATCCGCATGGGTGCCTTCTAGGGGGACACAGTGGACACACTCTGCCCAGGCTCAGACCTGGCTCTCTCTGGGGCCAGTGACAGTTTTATTCCTGCTCTTTAGTTCCACTTCCTCCCTCCCTGCTGCTCCCGCCTCCTCTCAGGTTGCCTCACCTATTGCAGACTAGAAGTCACAGTGGCCGGGGACCCACAAAGAAAGCAGCTTGCCTAGCCTCAGGGCCACAGACCTGAGACAACATACAGGGAAGCTCTCTTCTGTTCCTTCCTGTCACCGCCACAAAACCACACTGCTTGGGCTGTTCCAGTCCAGTCTACCTCCAAGTGACCTGAGGCAGGGATGGATGGGCCCTTCATGGGCTCAGAGCCACTGTCTGCAACAGCACTTATCAGTGTCTCCCTGGCATCCAGGCCTCTGCTAGATCGATGGAAGGATCCCTCTCCCACCACTAATGAGCACAGAGCAGGCTCTGGCTGGGGTTGCAAAACTGATAATCAGCAGGCACAGGATTTATAGTGACTTTGGACTCACCCTGACTCAGCCAGCCCAATTGCTCTTCATTAAAGTCCACACTGTCCAGGACGACCTTGGTGGATTGTGTGACCTGGAAAGAGAATGTGAAGTGGGTGCGATTATAGGCTGACCAGGCTGCCCCAGCTCAGGCAAGAAGTGAGGGTGGGGGAATGAGCCTCCAGACTTGGTCAGCTCCCCTCTGTAAGCACGAGCAAACTCCTGCACAGTTTCAGAAACATTCTGGCAAGTTTCTCCTCACCTGTGCCTCGGCAGCTAGCTGCCAGTTGTTGCAAATGGCAATGTTGGGGTAAAAGTATTCGCAATTCTCTCTCCCAGAGGAGGTCTAGAAGAATCACACACACAGTGAAGAGAAGCCCAGATCTTCTGTTGGTATTTTCAGTACCAGGCCCATGGAAGATCCAGCTAGAGAACCCGTTGCCATCCCAACAGACCTCTAAACCTGCGTAAACGTTGGCGTGAGTTAGATGTCGCACATAGGCAGCTGGTCCCAACATTCCGAATCTAAGCTGATCCCCTCCCTCTCAGACAGTCACAGCAACGTCTGTAACTTTCCATTTTGGGCAATAAATTCTCAGTTCCTCACCGAATGGGAGGCATGCTGCCTGACCCAGAGTGCGTGCTCAGCAGGTCTGAGTTACCTATCCCCTCTTCTCAGCTCTGACTACGTCCAAGACTTCTGAACCGAGAGATTTGGGGACCCCCATCCATTAACACACTTCCAGCTGAACTCACTGCCTCGCCTCAAACCTGCTTCTCATCCTGAGTCTGCAAATGGCTCGGCACTGCTGTTCACTTTGCCCTGTGAGTCAGGGCGCGCTGGCCTCTACGTCCCTGAGTCACATCAGGTGCCATCAATCCTGCCTCCAAGTGGTGCCTACATCCGATTTCTTATTACCACCAGTGCAGCTTTTGCCTGAGCCCTGTGGCAGTAAAATCGCCTTCCCATCTTCAGATTATCCTTCTTCATCCCCCTTGTCTCACTGTCACCACCGTGAGCTCCTAAAACCTAACTCCGAGACGTGAGTCCACAGCCTTGATGATTCCTCCTTAAATGCAACACCTTAACGTGGGCTGAAGGCCCACGCAGCCACACCCCATGCCTTTCTAGCCTGGCAGCCACTAAAATACATCCTCACACACATACTCCAAGCACCAACTGCCTCAGGTTCTTAGTGACGGTAGCAATGGCCAAAAAGGGCATTTTACACAAAATTTCCTATTCTGGGCTCCCAAAAAAGCCCTAGAAATAGTGTTTACTGCCCCAGAAGGGAAACTGAGGCTCAGAGGAACTGAGCAGTTTCTCCAGGGTCACAGAGCTGTCACAGCAATACCAGGTCAGGTCTAGCCTTGTGACATCTCTGTCTTATTCCCTGAACCCAGTCTGATCTCAACTTTACTGGGCTGTCGCCATGCCAGAGAGCGCCCCCCCACCCCGCCCTTATCTTGTTAACACTTGCAAGCCATCTCAGAAGCCAGCACCCCCCAAGTCTTTCCTTGGGACTTGGTTTCTACCTCATTTTGGCACTAAAAAGGAGGGGCTTTTATCCAGCTCCCGGTGTGCCCATCTACTTCCTCCAGGCTCTACGCCCCTCGTTAGAGAAAACAGTTCCTCCTTTGTACTCCACAACTAGCCCCAGGCTTCAGAGAAGCTGCTGAGGTGGCTCTCGGTCCTGCCTGAGACAAACAGGGCATTATTCCTTGAGATGGCACAATCCCTGGTGAGGTGGGTTTGTGAACAATGTGACCAAATTGATAAATTTTAAATTTAATTAGCTGAGCTCAGGACCACTCATATACAGATCCTCCAATTTCAGACTCCAAACAAGTGGTCCCCAATTGGAAATTTACAGAGCTTTTAAGATAGAGAGCCACAAAAAGACATCCTACTAGAAACAATTTAGCTAGAGTCTTACATTAACTTTTGGTTGACACATGTATCCTGTTTCTTTGTCGAGCAGGTTAATTTTTCTCTTGTGGATTCAGCTCATTCTGCTTTTCTCATGGGATTGTACTCTGAGTAATTTTCCATTCTCCTGAGACAAATTCAGGAGACTAGTTATATGCAGGCTCAAGATGGCGTCGGTTATGCCAAGCTATAACACCTGACATAAAATCAAATGTATTAGATAGAAGTCAATCAGTGGTCTAGTATGTCCCCATCACCTTCAACTCTGCACCCTAAAGTAGGTCACAAGAGGGCATTGTGGGAATTTTCTGAAGCTCATTCTCCTGCATTAGGAGCTAGCCCTGGGCTGAGCAGAAGCAAACCTGCAGAAGTGCCTGCCTTTCTTCCACGTCTGACAGTGTGCTGCTGTCCTTAGGGGCTGCTAAGCCAGCTCCTCTCCACCCTCCTCCCATTTGCTTGCATCTCAGGACAGGAACCGCTTTCCTTAATCGCATAAGAGGCAATTTACTGCAAGCTCTGGGCTGGGAGAAAGCTGGCGATAAATATCCCCATACACGTATCCTTAAGCCTTCCCCAATTGGTCACTAATAACAGAGCAGACAGTGACATTTGAGCCTTTTCTGCATGGCTGACCCGGTTCTCCGGGCAACTCTGAGACAGGCCCAGCAGCTGCAGGACTCAAAGCAGCAGAGCCTGTGGCCCGGAGCTCACCCTGTTTCTTACCTGCTCCACTGAGCAGAATTCTGGGAAGGGACGGATTTCTGATAGGTCAGACTTCAGACTTGCAAAAGCGTCCTTCTCAAACCCTGGGCTCCCTGACAGGTGCCACTGTGGGCCCAGTTTCAACAGTCCTGGGCTTAGAAGAGGCTCTTGGACAGTGATGAAAATAGCAATCTTTTGTGACACATACTCCACTTGCCAGGTTATTTTCCACAAAATACCTGTTATCCTCGCAGCAGCTTTGCCAAGAGGGAGGATCAGTCCCATTTTGCAGACGAGGAACTTTGGTTCATACTGTGTTCTTTCAACTTCCAGGACTCAGGCCTTGGCAGGTGACCCTTGGGCAGGCAGCTGAGGGTTACCTGTCACTCATAACTTTACTTGTGTTTCTTCTTCTCCTCAGTCACATTCTCAAGTCATGGTTTCTTTCAGGAAGCCTTCCCTGTCCCCACTCTCCAGTTCCCATACATGAAGCACACTTTGCTTAAACCCCAGAAGAACTTAATCTGACCTCTCTGTGAGAGCCACCACTTGCCCCTTGTAATCTAGAGATCGGTGGTCGTGTGTGAGACCATCCAGGGACTCTCATGCCCTGCTGCTGAGCTAAGGTCAGGCAAAGCAGCCAGCCCAGGCAACGGAAGAACCTTCTCATGTTTACCTCCCAGCTGAGCTCCAAATGCAGAGCAAGCGGGGAGTTTGGCACCCCCCTGCCCCACCCCGTGTCAGGCTCAGGAAGGACAGAGGTTTACCTCCTCTGCTATTACAGCTGCTCCCTAATTCCCACTTTATACTAACCAGTCCATGCTGCCTGACACCATGCAAGCACAGTAGAGAGACACTCCCTATGGGCTGGCAACAGACCTGGGACCCTAAAAGCTCAGCGTGTGTCCCAAGAGAGTGAGGGCTGACAGTTGTTGGTGGCTGGGACGGATGAGTACCTTGGCTTCTCTGAGGCCAGGTGGGGAGATTCCCAAATGCCAGGGGCCTGGGGACACTGGCCATTTCCCTACCTGTTCTGCACATACAGAGACCGAGGCGCCGTGGGTTCTGGGACCGCACAGACGGTCTTTCCCCACAGAGCTTCTAGACTGTGCTGACCAGGCCCTGGCTGGGGCTGTGCAGAGAGGAGGGGCTAAGGAAGGCGGAGGAGTGCTGGGGGAAGGGGAGAGGGAGGGCCCAGAACCACAAAAGCTTGCACATTTGCATCTTGGATCCCTCAGCTTGCCTTGCAGCCTCAGAAAAAATTTGCTCCAGAAATTCTACATCAGAGGCTTTTCAACATCCTATTAAAACAAGAAGAATTGTTCCATCAAAATCTAAAGTGGTTGGCAAGGAGCAGAGGCCAGAAAATTCTGGCTGAGGAAGAGGTGGGCCTGAAGGAGGGCTCCCTGGGCCCCCTAAATGCACCTGTGTGCACCTGTGCCTAGCAGCCACTCTCAGGAGCACTGCTCTAAAGCAGGCACACGGTGTCATGTGACCCTCGTAACCTCCGCCTTCCATGTCAGAATTCCTCCCTTCTCCCCAGAAAACAGCTGGGCATTGCGGGGAGAATTTAGACTGAGGACCAAAAGAATGTGCTGCTTCTTGTGCAGAAGCAGGGTGTCTTGGGCATTTTAAACATTGCACACTGGAAGATTGTGGGACCTCCCAAGCCAGAGGGTGGAGGTTTGATCCATGCTAACGAGGCTGATGCCCCTCCAGGGTAGTCTGGCCTGAGACCTTGGGGTCTACTGGACATGAGGAAAGGGGCGCTACAGGACCTTAGAGAAAAGCTCCTCAATACGATGGGGAAGCTGCAGACAGGTGTGGGAGCAGTGGCAGGAGGACGGGGAGGGGCACCATTGCTCAGCACCCCACTTCCTCCTGCTCCTTGTCCCTGAGCTGGGACAGAGAGCTCTTCAGGGTGTCTCATCCCCAGATTCCAACTCCGCCACTTCCTGGGCAAGGGCTCTGGGCCTGCCCAAGGCCCCAGCAGATGTGACGCACAGGGGAGATGTGCAGATGGGGCGGGGAGTCAGCTTGGGGTTCTCACAATGCTCTGAGAGCCCCTGGGCCCCTCGTTATACAGGACCCCACCCTTGTGAGACAAGACCAGCAGCAAGCAGACACCTGCCCCAGGAGTGAGGTTCAAACGTGTTTCCATCCCCGCTGCCCCAGCGCCCTGCAGGACTGCGCTTACACAGCTTCTTCTGCAGCAGAAGCTGACTCACGCCACCCCGACAGGGGACCAGAGTGGCCTGCACCCCCAAGCCCCGTGCCCTGGAGCAGCCAGGACGGACAATTCTGCCACCTCTTTTCCCCCAACAAGGTGTGGCTCGTAATAGCTGGTCCACTGCCTCCAGTATTGTGCTGGACCACCCCAACATTGGCCATGGCCCCACCTGAGAAGGACACAGAGGCTAAGGGGACAATCTGCTCTTAAGAGAAACACAGATTCCTCAGTCATCATTGATACTAGTTAAAAGCTCTCATCTCCCCATCACATCAACAGGAGACCATTTGCCCTTCCAGGTTGGGCTTCTCACCCCCACCCCACCCCGACTCCCTCAGAGCTCAGCAGCCCACAGCGAAAGGCAGCACTGGAAGAGGAACAGCAGCCTTTGTGATGGGAAAGGCCCTCTTCAACCGATGCTCGTTGTGAGCCACCCTTGGAGCCAGCTAGTCCAGATGACTTCCTCTGAGTCTCCACAGTGACTCTCAGAGGTGGCTGCTATTGTTCCCATTTTGAAGATGGGAAAAGTGAGGCCCACCAAGTTAGTAGAGGTGCTAAAATTCAAACCCAAGTCAGTGAGATCCCCTGACTCTACTGCTTACCACTATTGTGCCTGCTCCATCCCAAAGGGCTGGATGAAAGGACAGAGTTCTGTGGACTGGTGTGGTTGTGTTTGGGGGGTGATCTGTGGACCTTACACCCACACTCACCTTCTCAGGAAGTCTCCCTGGCTGGGCGGGGGCTCCAACCCATCCAAAGAACTTCGCCCATGAACACAATGCGAAACCACCAAGGGGAACTGGCCAAGGGCAGCAGCAGGAGATGGAGGCCAAGGCAGGTGCTCGAGCTCCAGAGCACAAGGCCTGCATCATAAGGTCCAAAGAAGGGCCTCAGGATATAACTCTGGAGCAAGAATTCGGGGCTCAGCCGGGTATGGTAGCACATGCCTGTGTGTAATCCCAGCACTCAGGAGGCTGACGCAGCAGGATTCTGAGTCCAGCTTGGGCTACAAAGTGAGTTCAAGGCCAGCCTGGGCTGCATAGCGAGACCCTGTCGTAAAAAGAAAAAAAAAAGTGCCGGGCTCGTGTTCCTTCTCGCTGCCCCTGCCGTGGGCCTCAGACCAGCTCATCTTCTCCTGGGTCAGGTAAGGCACCTAAGTCATAGGGCTGGAGGCAACTTGATAAAATAACCCATGTAAAGTTATCACATGCTTGAAATTCAGTACAAGTTGGTTATCATAAATTTCACGACAATAAAAGTATTATTTATTGTCCAGATGCTTCTCAACTTGTAACGGGGTTGCATCTCAATAAGCCTTCAATGAAAATACCCAAAGTGGGAACTGCCTGTGACACCCCTAACATGCAAACATCACGGGTTTATACCACAGCACGAGGACGTCTCGGTCGTGTGTCCGAGTGGCTACCTGGTGGCTGTGGCTTGCTGCCACTGCCAGCATCACAAAAGAGGACTGAACCCTACACATCACCAGCCCAGGAAAAGTTCCAACTTTAAAGTCATGGTGCAGTTTCTCTGCATGTGCATCTCTTTGACCATATTGTAAGTCAAAAATCTTGAGTCAAATCAGGTCAAGTCATGATCTTTAGGGGATCTTTGAAATCCCAGCAGCAGTGCTGAGTTAGTTCACCTATAAAATGCGGGCACTAACTGGTGCAACACACACATTGACACGCCCAGCCCCAGCATCCAGCAGGTCTGCCTTGCATAACTCAATGACTTTTTTCCTCCTATAAAGCCAGAATCCTCAAGACTTGGCCTTTCTCTTTATGCCTCGCCTGTCTCATACTGTGCATGTGTTCAGCCCAGAGTTTGCCTGGTTGGTAGTTTATAATACAGCGGCCACAGATTCCAGGGGACGGTCTAGAATAGGTCCAATACCAGCACAGAGGCACCTTTCACACGGGTATATCTGATGCTCACACATTGGGCCGGGCTCGGGGCCCCTTGGGAAGGAGATAGCATGGCTTCTGCTCTCTGGGATGGTGCACACTGGTTCCTCTTTCTTTTCCACTCTTTGGGATCAATAAAGGTGCTCAATAAGCTTTGGAGAAATTGAAGGGGATCTGAAAGCAGAATGATAGGGAAAGAAAGGAGAGGAGGAAAAGAGAGATGAGGACCCCTGTGAGTAGCAGAAGTTCCCTGGGAAGAGATCTGGGCCTCAAAGGGTAAGCACAGCTGCCTGGGGAGGCCAGGCTGAGCAGGAGGGCACAGCCATCCAGAGACCATGGGACAGAGAGGAAGGGGACAGTAGCACTAACCGGCAGCCACTGGGTCAGACTGTGGCAAGGTGTGTGATGCCAGAGCCAAGGTGGGTGTTGTCCCACAGGCAGTGGGGAGCCACAGAGGGTCCACCCTGGGAAGGGGACCCTCTAGGGCAGTGGCGATCCGACCAGAACACTCAGGGTGGCCTGAGCACTGCACACGGCTATGGAAGCTGCTGAGTCTGTTGGAAGAAGCCGGGCAGTGAGGTCCAGGCTTGGGCTGTAGCAGGAGGAACGGAGAAGTACGGCCGGGCCTGAGCAGACGCAGAGAGAAGATGAAGCGTGCAGGTCACGGCCACGAGGGGTGCGGTGCACCCTCCAGACAGTGCAGCAGGGCACCGACGCCTGGCAGATCACAGTCAGGGTGCAGGAAATAAGCAAACGCTGTCCAGGAGCACCGTCCCCTCAGGGTCACCTCCAAGAGGGCACCGAAATGATCCGAGCTCCATTCACATTTCACATTTCACGTCTGTGGAGGAGGAAAGAAAATGGACATAAGAAAATGGGCAGCAAGGACAAGGGGCAAGAGGTTTGATGACCAGCACAGTGGCCCCAAAATGCGCCCCCCAGAACCCTGGGCAGGAACGGCCCCAGATCTGTCCCCTGGGTGAAAGCAGCAGGCTGCTACCCCCCACCTCTCTTCCCCACAGTACCTCAACTCTAACCCGCTCCCCACACTCAGTCACACAAGCCGTCGAGGGCCTGGCTTTTAGCCCCAGCACCACGAGGAAAAAGTGCATCCCGCTGAAAGGGCGCGCCTGGTTTAAAAGAAAAAAGTGATGCTGGTGACGCACAAAAATTAAAACTGGACTGGAAAAGAAAATTGTCAATGATAATTCTCACCACTGACCCCCCCCCCCTTAAAAGTTACTAATTGTGTTCTGTGGGTGAGGCGATCCTGAGTGGTCAGGGTTGAGACAGAGCTGGACGCTGAAGTCTTCTGGTGTCTGCATCTGGGAGGCTGTGTCAGACAGTGCTGCGCTCCAGGCCCTCTCCTGTCCCCTGCTCTGCCCTACTCCACCAGGCCCCACATGTTATTCCAGGGGACCTGTGCAGCCCCCACTCCTGGGTCTCACACCCTCCAATGTGGCCACCCAGAGCCACCTCCACTGAGCCCTTCTCCCAGGCCTGCGGTGTCCTCCAGAGCCCCGTCTCCATGGAAACAGCCAGAACTCACCCTTGCCCCCAAGGATGCCTCCCGCACCCTGATTCCCAGGCAGCCTCACCCAGCGCCTCCTCTCCTCCCACCAAGAGGAAGCAAGAAGGGCAGGTTGGGATGGGCACTGCTTGCTTTCCAGCCTTCTCATTATGGCCCCTTCAGCTCCCGGCTGACAACCTGATAATTCTCTCTGATAGCGCAGTCTTTGGCGGCTACTTTGACACCGTCCTCTCCAGAAAGATTTGAGATAAAAAAAAAATGTGCTGTGAAATCGTCATTAGAGCAGGGAGGGGAGCGCTTGGGGCAGGGGTCCTCTCTCCTCCCTTCTTCCCATTCCCATCTTCCTTCTCTTTCTCCTTCTCCTCCTCTACCTCTTGCCCACCTTTCTTCCTCCCCAGCTCCCTTCTTTCTCTCCTGCCCCCTCCCGCCTCTCCCCTTCCTCTTCTCTCGGCTATTTGTCCTTCTCTCTTGTTTTGGTGCCAAAACAGTCTAATTACAACAGAAAACTTGAAGAGACAGGGAGAGAGAGAGAGAGAGAGAGAAAATCCACCACACACAGCTGATTAAAATGTCCTATGAAATCTAATTTGTAAAGCTCAAATCAGAATAAAAAGTGTTACTCCCACAATTCAAGGCCAATGTGATTTTTAATGAGCCTCCTCAGAGATGCAGCCAGGCCCCAGCAGGCTGTGAACCCGGCCACCTGCTGCAGCCTGGAGCTGCATCTCTGCTCGTGGGAGCCCCCACCACACCCTCT
Source organism: Cavia porcellus (assembly GCF_034190915.1). Lineage (NCBI taxonomy): Eukaryota > Metazoa > Chordata > Mammalia > Rodentia > Caviidae > Cavia > Cavia porcellus. The sequence continues at coordinate 20,551,470 of NW_026947492.1, read as the reverse complement.
GCTGGTGCCCCGGGCTCCCTTCCTCCGCTGCTTCCTCGGCTGAACGCTCAGCCCTGTGTGTGAACCAGCCTGGAGTGTTGCGTCCCCTACGTGGGCAGCTGCAGGTATCCAGGACTCCCAGCGAGGAGGGGTGAGGCCATGGCAGCGTCGGCCCCATCGATTTCCAGGTGCCATGTCTGTGTCTACAGGGCAGGGAGGGCTCAGAACTCAGAGGTGACCTTGGTGGGGAGGGGGTGCTGCACCCTCTGACCCTGGCTTCTCTGTTATCAAATGGGCCTGTTTCCACCCTGAAGTATATAAAATGGACCGCAGAGGGGTTGTGCAAAGCACTGATCACACTGCTCAGACGCTCGGTGAATGTCAGTGTCCTGTCACCCTGTGGCCACTCAGGAAGCGGGGCCCATGCCACCACGCTTCTTAGCAGCTGGAGCTGCCAGGACCAGGCCTCAGGACCTGCACGCACATTGCCCAGCTAGTGAGAACTTGGCGCTTAGGGCCAGGAAGATGTGGATTCGCAGCCTCTCTGCGCCCAGGGAGCGCCCTGGGGAATTTCACTCAGTCCCTGGGACCCGTTTCCCAACCCCTGCAAGGCGGGCTTCACATGACACACTGGGTGCTCTTACTGCCACCACCACAGGGAGGATGCAGCACCTGGGAGTGCCCTGTCACCCACCAGCACGGCTCCTGTCACTTTACCTCACCTCCTGGTGCCTCATCCCCAAAAATGGGGGTAAAAATAGTGCTTGCTATTTTTAAGTTGCTACTAGTCTGAAAATATTAATGAGCTAATATTCAAAAACCTGAGCCCAGAGCCTGGCATCTTGTTCGTACCTTGAGGGTGTTGGTTTAATAAAACAGGAACTGATAGCTGCCATGGTTCCTGCTGTCTGGGTTTGGAGCACACAGCAGTCATAGGCCCCATGGATGACCAGCCCCGGGAGGCTGGGTAGCGCCTGCTACAGGAAAGGAAGGGACAGGAAGATGCAGCACAACCAGGCCAGCAGCTCCCTCCAGCACGTGTGTCATCCTGAACACCACCCACGCTCCTGGATCTGCTCTAGGCCTGGCCAGCAGCTGCTAAAACCATACTCGTGCCTGTGATCCCATGTTTGACTAAAACCACCCAAGTGGTGTTCAGTAGGAGTTCACCCAAGACAAAGACAGGAGCACATCCCCAGGGTAGCTGGGGTGGCCGCTGGGGGACTGGGAATGGTTGGTCCCCAGTGTTAGTGATAAGGACTGATGAGCAGAGGGCTGGGTGGAGAATCAGCCCTGGACCAGGATGAAGCTGGGCATGAAGGTCTCCAGCAGAAGTGGCAGACTGGGACAAAAGGGGGAAGCCTGGTCCCCTAGGTCAGCCTCATCTCTGCCTCTGGAAGCTGAGAGGAGCCTGTGGGCTGCTCCCGGCACAGAACTCACCGCTGTGCTTGTCTCCTTCCTAGGCCAAGTCTACTCCTTCAGCCAGCAGCCCCAGGACCAGGTGGTGGTATCCGGACAACCGGTGACGCTGCTGTGCGCCATCCCTGAATACGATGGCTTCGTTCTGTGGATCAAGGACGGCTTGGCCCTGGGTGTAGGCAGAGACCTCTCGAGTGAGTACCTCCAAACCTGCCCAGGCAGGCCCAGCCACCTCCCCAGAAAACCCACCTTCTGCCACAGGTGTTTGGAGAGAGAACTCCAGCTTTCCCTGCAGCTCCCAGGCAGAGACCAGCTAGGTCTAGAACCCCAGAGCTCCAGGGCTGCAGACCCCATTCCAGTGGTGAGTCCTAAACATAGCACAGTGTTACCATCGGGAATCTATGCCAGTCAAACACCTTTCACCTAAGTCTAATTTCTAGGAATCGAGTGTTTTTGTTTCTTGGCCCATAGTGTATCCCTCATTTATCAAGGTGCGATCCAGCTTCTCACCCAATAAGGAAGCCAAGCAAACTAATAACTCAAGAAGAAATCTGGCTGACCGTAGGGGTCATCTTGTCATGGGAAGAAAAGAAAATACAGGAGGTGTCCGCAGTAAACCTATGAATGCCCCGCTTGGCATCAAGTGTCAACTATTGTGAATGGCTACCCGTGCCACCATGCAAACCCCTTCCCAACCCATCCTTCCCCAGGGGAAAAGAGGAACGGACCATCCTCCAATCAGCCAGGAGTCTTCCACCCCGGGGGGTTAGGTGCCAGGCTGCTAAGCTGGATATCAATGGCACAGTTCAGAGGGCAGGTCTGGGTGTCCTTCCCTGGAGATTTGGGAATGGCTGGGGGCAGAGGCTGAGTGAAAAATACATATTCTGCTGAAAAGAGCTTTGCATCTTTCACGGCGTACAGCTGTAGAAAAATAAAAATCGCAGTGTACTCAGGAACATGATAGTTGGGAAATTAATATTTTAGAATGTGAGTTATGTCTTTCCAAAAATGTATATTGAAACATTATAGCAATGGTCAATAGCAGTCACAGAGTTTGCATCCTGAAGCCCAGCTGAGCACAGATAAAATATACAACAATATCTCCAAAATATACTGTGTAGCCGTAAAGTTTAAGTGCTATGGGAACCAGCCAATCTCAGAGACTCTGAGCTTCCTTACCAGAGAGAAATGGGAAGAACATCAAAACCTCCCCAGATGAAACTTGCTCAGGCTCCGAGTGGTCCTGAGCTCAGCCTTGCACTGTGGCTGTCACAGAGGCTGCCCCATGCCTAGTTAGTGGTGGTCAGCCTTCCACCAGGAGCAGGGGGCTTGCAAGGTCAGTGGCCGAGAAGCAGTCCTGGGTCACCAGGGATGATTCACAGAGTGGTCATCGTGGCCTGGATCATTGCCCATAAATGACTTCTGGGATCCTGGATTGGTGCCTGCTCCATGCTTAACAAATAAATAAACAAACAAACAACATGGGCTTCTGAGCTCTCCAGCTCAACTCCAGTTACAGGAGGAAAGCAAGCCCTCTTCCTGCACAGCTTGAGCTCCAGGTAGACATTGGCTCTGCACATGTCCCCCAAATGCCATCTGGACAATAATGATAGATATTTCCAGGATCAATCAGTGCTGCTCGCTTGGCTGATGATGGAGCAAAACAGCTCCACACAACTCAGCGAGTATTTGTAAGACCCTTAACGCTGAGAATGCTTTCCTACAGGGAAACTGAGGCACTGTGGCAAGACTTCACCTGCTACCCCTCAGTCTTTCCAATTCAACCATGTCACCCCCTTCAGTCTACTGGGAATGACAGACTCGCTGATTCACAAAGGGACACTAACTGTTCCCCTGGTCCCCGAGACTGGAAACCCAGCCAGAGAAAATGACTTATAAATATGCTCCCTCATATGGATAGAACCCTTTTCTTCTAAGAAGTTCAAATACTTTTCAGATAATTATCTCATAAATCTGCAGTTGTCTAGAAGGAACAAAGGGTTTTCTCTTTATTTGACAGGTAAATAGAATCACAACAAAGAGAGACATTGACTCAAGTAGATAACCAATCCCAGTGTGTGGGACCCTGTCTGCTGGCCTCAAGTGGTCCCTATGCTCTGTCTGCTTTCCCTTCCAGAGACAGAGCCCTCCACCTGGGCCAAATGACATTTAGAGACTGCTTACTGTGCAGGCACTTTACAGAGGCTACCCTATCCAGTCCTCACCTGGGTGCTAGCAGCATTGCCCTCATTTTACCAATAAGGAAACTGAGGCACAAGAAGTTAAAGTAATTTGGCCAAGACAACAGAGTAAGGAAGAGATATACCAGCATCAAACCCGAGCAGTTTGACTGTAGAACCCACACTCCAGATAATTTGACCTCCTTTGGGAGTAGACAGAGATTAATGATACTATAAAGGAGCTAGAAAGTCCTGAAATCTATGCTTCTGTTTTCCAGAGATGCTGCCAGTCCTAGGGATAGCATCACAGCTCGCTGCCTAATTAGGCAAATACAAACAAACCCATCACTGATGTTTTCAGCAGCTCATGAGAGCAAAATCCTGCTGCTGATAGCTTGCAAGACAACAAAAACACCAGCTCCAGCCAAGATGCCTGCAGGAGACTGGGGGATAATCACAGGACAGCAGGAATTGGGCTGGGCTGGAGGGTGGGGACACGAGCCAGCTGCACGGAGGGTTGCAGCAGCTGGGAGAGGGGTGCTTGGAGCCCAGTGCGGGGAGAGCCAGCCTCACTTACGTGGGCTCCCTCCCCAGCCCATCACGGGGAAGGAAAGTGGCAGGCATGAGTGGGACACAGGCAGTGCCCATAGGTGGCAGCTAACTGCCTTCTGAACATTTTTGGCCGGGCCTGCACAGCTGTGGAAGATGAGGCCTTTTGGTGACATGAGGGGACAAGCGGCAGCCATGCATGGCTCAGCTGTGTGGGAAAAACCCTCAGAGCCTGCGGCAACTCATCCAGAGGCTCAAAGTGCCCTACCTCACTTGCCAAAAATGGGCACTGGTGGCCCCTGGTGTAGCCAGCCCCAGGAAGCCCTGCCTCACCTCTGGGCCACTCTAAACTTAGGGAAGCAAAAGGACCTTAGAGTGCACCCAGTCCAGCCTTCCATCCAGGGTAGAAATCATCCTGGCAGGAGAGAGGTGACCATCCAACCTCTGCTTGAATAGAGCCAGTGATGAGGACTTCCCTTCTGTCCCTGGCAGCCCACCCAGATCTCTGTTTGGACACCTCGAATGGTCAGGGATATTTGACGTGGCTTCATGCTACCAGTGCTGCCAGTGCTGGTGTTGCCCTTGGGAGCACATCTGACCCCCACACATCAAGGCCTTGGAAACATATGAAGAAAGCACTTGCTTCTCTCTGTCTCTCTGTCTCTCTCCTCACTCTCTTTTCTCTCTCTCTCTCTCTCTCTCTCTCTCTCTCTCTCTCTCTCTCTCTCTCTCCCCTGTCTTATCTCTTCTTTATAAGAGCCAGAGTGTCCAATCCTCTCCTCCCGTGGTGTTTTCTACAATTTTCCACTGTTCTGGTAAAGGTCCTGCAGAGAGAGCAATCGTCCGAGCCTCCGAAGGGTGGTACGAGCAGAGTGGACTCTGACGGGAGAGAGGGACCAGAGCCAGGAGAAAGGGAGGGTGCAGGGGTTCACTTGTAAATCCATGGTGCAAGGGACACGGGCGAGGATAAGCTCAGGCGAGAGGCGGGATGAGAATGGATCCTACCAGGACAAACTAAGGAGGTGTAGGTCCAGTGTCCAGGGAAGACGGCAACAGCCCCACCTGGCCAGCCATGGTTTATGGTGGTATTTATATTCAGCCCTACACAGCAGCAGGAAAGCTGATTAATGATTTATCATCCTCAAACTTTTATTTATCTATTATTCATTGCCAGTGGTAGAAGGGGCCCCAAATTCCTAAGTGTCCTGAGCATCTCATAAGTGCTTAATCAGGCCCTAGGGCTCGGGGTAGGTAGCAGAAATAACCAGAGAAGGACCGCTTATGGCTCAGAGCGCCCAGAGATTCAGCAGGGGCCTGATTTCTACTTCCTGTCCTGTCCGTCCTGGGTCAAAACTTCTTCCCAACAGGCAATCTTGATTCTTTTCCAAATATTTTTCTTTCCTGCCTTTTCTCTCTTGTTCTGTCTTCTCTCTGCAAATCTCAGGCTGGCTTTTCTGTCTCTCCCTCCTGCCTCCCATTTGTCTCCTTTTCTAAATGATGTATGTCTACTTAGTAGGCCACGGTACCGAGCACTTTACAGAGCAATTACCCAGCCAGCTGCATCTGACCACAGTTAGCATCTGTGTCTCCTCCCTTTCCTCTCTAATGGTCATCCTAACCTTAAAACCGATAACCACACACACACACACACACACACACACAGGCCCGCCCTGCAAATCTCCGGCTTTTGCGCCCCCCACCTTGAGATGAGCACCCTGAGCTGTCACCTGCTGAGAGCTCCCACTGCTGTCCTGTTTGTCTCAAATGTTCCTCCATGCTGCAGAGTGATATATAAAATTTCCTCTTTACCCTCTACAGATCCAGTGCTTTTAACCTGTGAAGTAAACTGGCAATGGACAGATTGACAGAGATAAAGGCATTTAAGTGTATTAAAATGCGGAAACACAGGAGCCATCCACCAAGCATGAGGCTTAAAGGAAGAACCAGATAGTTGAGGCGTAAACAGCATTTTAAGCTACAGAAAGAACCAGGGGCCAGGCTGCTGGAGGGAGGGGGATGCTAGTTATGGAAGAAAGGGGCTGCAATTCACCTGACAGAGGCTGGGTCTTGTTATGCTGATCAAGCCTCCCGGGTACTGGTTATCAGAAGGCCACCTGCGGTCATCTCTGTACAGGCCAGGTGTCAGACTCACAATCTCTCCCTCCTGTGAAAAAACCTTTCCTAGACAGGTGGCAGGATCCGATAGAAAAGCCTCTGCCAGTGTCCCTGTTGACTAGGTGCACATTTCTTTTTGCAAAAGGACAGCCTTTCGAAGCCATTCTGTGATGTCCATAGCATCTCTAAAGAGCCACCTGCAGATAGGCTTAAGAAAGCAAATTAAAGAAGAAGGGTTCTTTAGCCTCCCTAACCCACCTGCCATCTCCCACAGGTTACCCCCAGTACCTGGTGGTGGGGAACCATCTGTCAGGAGAGCATCACCTGAAGATCCTGCGGGCAGAGCTGCAAGACGATGCTGTGTATGAGTGCCAGGCCATCCAGGCTGCCATCCGGTCCCGCCCTGCACGTCTCACTGTGCTAGGTAAGAGCCGTCACATGTGAGGCAAGAGTGTCCTGGGAAACACCAAGGCTCAGCTCTGGGGCCCTTCCAGCCAGGTCAGGGAGAAAGGCTCCTGCTGGGCATTATCTCACCAGCCTCCAGTCACTGTTGTGGTCTCTCTCCACCCACAGGGGTCAAGAGAACTCTCCTGGCCTCAGAAATCCCAAGGCCAAGGCCACCTGACCTCTGACTGTCCAACCCCAGTTTGCATGACTGTGCCTTGGAGAACTGAGGAGGATTCCTGGGCACTCTCCTCCTGTGATCAGGGCCACACCCAGGCTAGGCCATGGGGATAAAGGTTAAAGGATGTGGTGTGGTCTACAAGTCCTTTCCTTCAGGGTTAACCTCTCCCAAAGCGCTAACAAGTCTCCTCTGCCCATGTCCACTGCAAAAGCAGCCCCAAGCTGATTTTGGTGTCCATGGAGAATCACCAGTGACCTGTAGTCCTTCTCACCCCTTCTCCTGGGAATCCTGGCTCAAGGGTCAGCAGCCCCAGGGAAATCCATTTCAGGCCTCATTCCAAATCATACTTTCCCCCTGAGATCTTTTGCTCCGCATCCCCGCTCCTCCATTCAGCAGACCTCCCTGAGGGATGGGCTTGTGCAGTGACCCACAGAATGCCTGTCTCTGATGACAAGTTCAGCCCCGGTCATCTCCCACCTCTGGCCAGATGTTCCAGAGAGACTGGGGGCTGCAGGGAGGCAGCCTGGCACATGAGTAATAACAGCTTCATTTGTACAACGCTTTACAGCAACTGTGGAAGCTTTCTCGCATGCATCACCTCAGCTCTGCCTAAGCTATTCTGGAAACTAGAGGCTGTTACCCCAGGTGAGAAACTGAGGCTCCGAGAAGTGGAGGGCCCGGCTCAGGGTTTCTGGGCCAGGATTTCCCATAGAGAAGCCTCCACCAGACACATATGGAGAGAGCTGGGGCAGCCAGAAGAGGGGAGCCCGGCTGCTGCCTCCTCTTGGCAGCTGCCTCAGAGGCTTGATGACAGGTTGGCAGCTGGGGCACTGCATCGTAGCCTGTAGATAAAGCTCACGGCTGCTGAGAAATGAAATATTTAAAAGTGTGTCAGGTCCTCTTCAGATCTACATACCCAAACACACCGGGGCAAGCACTTTCACGCAGGGCAACAGATGGGTCCCCCAGGACCATTTCTAACAACTCGGAGCTGGGTGTCTGGAGACAGGGAGGGGCAGCAGGGCCAACCTCCCTGACCTGGTGGACTCCTGGAGTCCCCTGTGGCCTTCAAAGGAAGGAATAGAAAAATAAACCATCGGGCGGGGCAGCCGGCTGGGCGACCTGGCTGCAGGCAGCCTCTGGCAGAGGCCAGGGATGCTAAGGAAAGATAGCTGTCCTCTTTCCTCCAGGGAGAATGGCTAAATTGGGACCGGGTCCACAACCTGGGGTGGGCTTGAGGGAAGAGGGAGCAGAACTTAGGGTTATCAGTTTTTGTTTTTTTTTTCCTAATTTGGGGATTTGCAAAGTACCAGAACAGATTTGCTAGGAAGAGTTGTGGGGTCTCATCTTCAAAGACAGCTCAGCTTCCCATACTCAAAAGAGCCTGCCCCTGCTGCCTCGCCTTCTAGAGAGGGCCAGGAGCGCTAAGAAAGAGCAGAACCTAAGCTCTGAGCACTCTGACTTCATACCAGACCAAGGACTCATCTCCTCCTTAAGGTATCTCAGCCTCGCCAGCTAAGCAGGGCCATTTCCTTTCTCTTCTCTATCACAACATCCAACATATTAAAAATCCAAATTCTGCCACACGTTTGACAGATAAGGAAACAGAGACGCAGAGAGGCAAAGGCCCTCAAAGGAGGTCACACAATTTAATTAACATTTAAAATCAACTCCACATTTTCCAGCTTCAGACCAATGCTCTTTGCCATCTCCCACTCCCAAATGCCATCCGAATGGCATCTGTTTTGCTGGTTAAGAGCCAGGCTTCTCAGAGCAGGGCCTCAGGAGCCATCCGAACAGACCTGACTTTGTCTTGGGTCATATCGCCCTCTGCACTGGCCTGGTCTGGCACTGCCCTCTGGGTGTGAAGCTGGGTCTGTCAGAGGGGGGCATTCTTGCAAGTGTGGTGATCAGCTAAAGGTGGTGGGGGGCTAATTACAGAAGGCCTAGAGGGTCCCCTTGGTAGACTTCCTGAGAGTCAACAAAGGAGACCAAGCAGGTGTCTTGTCTGTCAGCCTTTTATGCCATCTCCAAAAACACTCATCCTGAGCAAACTAAACCCAAGGCAAAGAAAAAAACAAAACAAAAAAGAGTTACACTAGGATCTGCCAACAGCCTCCTTAACTGCTTAGGGCAGACCCTCCTGCCCCCAAGTCTCCTACCTAGCAGCCCTGTAGGGCTCTGCCTGGCTGAATCTCTCCAGGTTCAGGGACCCACCTTCTGCCCTGGAAGAAATTCCTGCAAGCAGAAACCAACCCAACCCCCTGGAAAAGGACCCCCGTCCTGCGACAGTGGAGGACAGAGCAGCTGCTCCATATGGGGGCAGAGGTGCTTGTGCACCCTGGCCCAGCTGCCTTCTTTCCCAACCAAGACCCCATCTGCTTTGCTGTGACATCTCAGCTTGGGAAAATGTCCCAGCCAGTTCCCTGAGCGAGGCTGCCTTCTCCTCCTTCCAGGAATAAGAGAGCTTCCTAATTTAGTCTGTATTTGCCTGAGATAGATTTTTAATTAAATAAAGTAAGAGCCTGATTAGAACCTGCAGAAGATGTGAGTGCAGAATCAGATGGTATTCCAGCAAAATTGCAAAGCAAATACTTTGGCTAGAACAGAGGGAAGCCCCGGGGGTCTTCCATCAAAGCACCAAGTGAGGAGGGCAAATACAAGAGCTTATATCACCAACAGATGTGCATTGTTAAAATATGCATCTGCCAGCAGCATGCTTGGAGAAGCCAGAGGGCCGGTTTGCAGAGTCTGCCGGGCTCCAGGGAGAGTGTGGGGACCAACCCGACAGCCAAGCCTAGAGTCACAGACACATTAATTAGCATTGTGTTTCCAGCTCTCAGATGCAATCAGGCAAGAAGCAACTTTGAGCTGAGCATTTGCTGCCCGGGGAGGCAGAGAGAAGGAGCTAGAAAATGAGGGGAAGGTGGGGGAAGCGGACGGGCCTGGGAAGCTAAGCAGGACGATGGAGAACTCCAGTCGGCTTCGAGCTGCCAGGTCGACTGACATTTTCCCACCCACAGAGCAACTCAGGAGCTTTGGTGTCTCAGAGAGAGCTGCAGAGCTAGAGGCAAGGGTCTTGATGCTAGCTAACACCAGCCAGCTGTGTGTGTGATCCTGGTCCCATTACTCCTCTCCAGGTCTGTTTCTTGGCCTGGAAAATGAGAGATGATGATTTTTTTCAAGTTTTTAAAAATGTCTTAGAACTGTCCAGCTCCCAGAAAATCAAGAGACCAACATGCTCCATCAACTATTTCAGGAAAATGGGCCATCTCCCACTGGAACCAAGATTTGTGCAGGGCCTGAGGCGTAGACTGTAATGATTGGGACGGCTTAGACACTATCTCGCCTGTGGGGTAGGAGATGGGGCCTCTTGATGCCCCATCCGATGCTGGGGTTCTGGACTTGGCTGTGTACCTTAGCCCCGTGCTTCCCTCTGTATCCAGTTGCCAGGGGAACTTAGCCATCTCTGCAGAGATTCAGCTCATTTGGACATCCTCTGACTCCCATATAGATGTGCGGAACTATGGGAAGCCCTCTGGCTGGGAGGTGGAATGCCCTTGTGTAACTGGATGGCCTCGAATGATCTTGTTACATGTGGATTCTCTTACAGTTAACTTTCTAACCAGCATTTGGTACAAAGGAGGTACTCAGTGATATTTGTTTGACTTTTTAAAAAGTGAGATGAATGAATGAATGAATGAATGAATGCGTTGAATGCTATTTCTGGTTATTCTTCTATAAATGATGATGCTAAAAATATCAATCTCAGAATTGTACACATACATGCATGCTCTCTGAACAATAGTCTCACACACTTTAAAGCTGTACCCACACACGTGCATGTGCACATGTAGACTGCCTGGATTCCTTTTCCATGTGTAGAACCACAGGGCTGAAAACTAACCTCTCAGCAAGGGCGGGTGGGTAAGGCTGGCATTGCACTCCATCTATCCAACCACCTGGGGGCTCAGAGCAGGAGGAAACGGATGCCAAGGATCTGCTTGATCAATGAGCACCTACTAAATGTCAGGATTAATCTAGACACTCGGGATCCATCAGTAAATGAGAGACAAAACCATCCTGGCCCTGGTGGAGCTTGCGTTCAGCAGGGTTAGGGAACAGAAGTTAGGGAAGGAAGCGTCAGGTGTCAGATTAATTATTCAAAAGGACATTTTCCCAGTCTTCCTCCCCATTTCCCTCTTCTTCCTGGCCCATTCTAATATTAACTCTGCTATCCTGTGGTTCCTGCTAGACATAAAGCATCCTAAATCAACATAAATTATTTAAGATAAAGACTAAGTCAATTAAAGTGAAGAAGATGTCTTTTACAATGATGTCACACCCCAGATCCTGCAAGGGGCAAATGGAGAAGTCTGACCCACCTGGCTTCTAAGCTCACTCTCCTAAACCCAGAGGGTGGGCAGCACCTCTCGGTTCCCCACCCACAGTGGTCTGGGCCACAGGGACCAGAGAGGAGCACTGAATAATTCAGGCATATCCAGCGAGGAAATGCAGAGCTGAAAGGGAGCCAGAGGACACCACTTCCAAATGGTCCTTGCAGAAACTGCTTCCCACCGGCGCCCCACAACAAAAAGCAAGTCAGTAAAGGAGAGCCAAGCAGCCAGCCGTGGTTAGAAAATGTCTCTGCAGATACACTTGGCGTGCGAGGTCCCCCAAAGCCTGCCATCCGCCCTCTCCCCAGCCCACTTCACCCCTACCTGCTCCTATCACACCTCCCCTACAGCTCCCTCTGCACACCACCCTGCACGTCCGCCCAAATGCCCTTCTATCTCTCTTCCCTGAGCTCATGCTGCTTGTCATGTCACCCATGACATCCCTCCTCCTGGGAGGCCACATGGCCCCACTGTCCCTCTCTATGTTGTTTTTTGCCTTCTCTAAGTACTGCAGTCACAACACTCAACGTGTCATATAGACAGTAACCTTTCTTCCCAAGTCTCTTGTGCTGGTGTGGGGTACATCTGGCATCCTTTCACCTAGCCTAGGAGCACACATGAGGTGCTCAGGGAACATTTGTCCAGGCTTGATGACAAATGGGGGAGGTGGTTAACACAGATTCCCATTACGAAGAACTGCCTGGCAAATAGTAAGCCCCGATACATAAGAGGGCAGTGTATGTTTACAGAAGATGTTAGTTAACTTTCTGTTACTGTAACAAAACACATGAAATAAGCCAGCTTATAAGAAAAAAAAGGTTTATTCTGGCTCATAGCTTCAGAGGTGTCAGTCTATGTTTGCTTGGCCCTGTTGCTTTTAGCCAGTGAGGTGGTCATTCGTTATGGCAAAAGCACGTATTGGAGGTGGAGACAGAGAGAGCTGGGAAGGGCTTGGGGTCCCAGGACCCCCTTTAGGGACACACCACCAGTGACCTAACTTCCTACCCCCAGGCCACACCTCCTAAAGCCTCCACCACCTCCCAAGAGTGCTGGCCAAGCCCTCAGCACACGACCTTTGGGGGACATTTCAGTCCCAAAGCATAGCAGGCAGGCAGCACCACGTCATGCTCTGGAAACCAAGACTCCCGAACTTGAAATCCGGCTGTGTCATTTTACCAGCGCTGTGACCTTGGTCAAGCTGCTCAGCTCCTCTGTGTCTATTTCCTGTGTGCTTGGGAGAAATAACCGTACTTCCTTCCTAGAGTTACTGAAAGGATTTGAGAAACAACAAATGCAAAGCACATCTCAAAACAGTGCCTGCAATGCTGCAGGACCAACGAGCACGCAGCTGCTATTATTATGGGAACCATTTTATGACTGCTATTATTGTACAGTGTCCAGGGACATCAGCAATCAAACCTCTTTCCCAGGACAACAGAGTCTGTGTCCTAGAGAAGCTTTTCTGAGCAGCAGGCGAGGAAGAAAAACAGATTCTGCCGGCCCCTCCCGGCACACACCTGGGAGGACAGAATTGATTTCCTTATCTCCTTATTAAGCGTGTTTTGCCTGGGCCCTGGCCTGGTCTGAGGTGCTATATCTCATTTGTGCTGTGTGCCTGTTTCCTGCCACATTCATTACCCTCCAATCACCCCCAGATAGGGGCAGCAAACAAGCCAGGGAGGGGAAAGAAGAGGGACGGGACTGCCCTTATCTCCTGAAGCTCCATATGGAAGCCAGCCCCAGCAATTGCGCACTCTGTTCCCGCACTCCTCAGCCCACCGCCAGCTCCTCCCCTCTCCCTTCCAGCCACTCTGCCCACCTCAATAACCCAACCACCCTCCTTCCCCCCTTTAACCACTGCTGAGGGGGAGTTTGGCTCCCTCCATCCCAGCTTCATTCCGTAATTACCTGCTCTAGCTTAGCTTGTGGACAGTGGCTGGAGGCAGCCCAACAGAGTCCCTCATCTAAATTAGAACTCCCGGGATGATGGCTGCCTCTGCGGCCCACACTGTGTACATGCGAGGAGTGAGCACACTGCCTTCATGCTGTGTACCACCCCAAACAGATGCCCATCGTGCTGCCAACCATGTGCCAGGGAAGATGGAGGGCCGCCCTGGAGGTCTCTGCAGCTGACCTCCAGATCTGGGTCACTCTGGACTCTCCCTGCTTCTGCATTCTAAAACCATCACCCTGACATGTCCCTGGCCCAGTAATTTGCACACTGCCCCCAGAAAGAAGGGCCTCTCTGCCTCCTCTCTGCAGCCTTCTCCTCGTTCTCCTCTTGGCCTCGCTGGACTTGAATCATTCTCACCAGCTGCACCATCATCATGCAGGGAGGTGACACAGGAAGCAGGAAACTCACCAGGGCTAAACCAGTGCGAAGGCTCCATCAAGGATGGAGATGGACCCGGGGTTTCCCTCCCCTGCTCGTGCAGGTACTAGACAGGTGGTCTGCTGTCAAGAAGGGAGAGGCAGCATGTACATCTGTACCCTCCCTGACCCAGTGCCATCAAGGTTGAATGAGACAGGCCAAATTGTCTGGTTAAGTGGCCTCTCCAGAGTGGCCTGGAAGCCTGACACTGCCTGTCCAAGGGCTCAGTCACATTAGAGCTGGGCTGGCCTCCCAGTGACACCAACAGGACAAGCCCCTCTGGCTCCTTTGGCCTTTAACACAAGGACAAGGAAGGGAAGGGAGGTTCTTGGGAGCCCACTGCACATGCAGGGTGCTCAGCCTCCTGTTCACAACCCCAGGGACCCTAACCCACCCTTCAATGCTCCCAGCCAACCCCAGGGTGTCAGGCTCCCTAGGTGGCCTTCTATAGTCATGGTGCACTGTACCCAGAGCGTGGCAATTCTCTGATTGCAGGCAGGACAAAGGCCCTTGCCCCCTGCCCTAGTCCTGCCACCATGCAGCCATGCAATATGGATAATGCTGCTTAACCCCTCCGCCCGCCCTTTCTCCCTGATAAAATCAGCTTGCTCCTAAGAGCAAGGATAATATGTCCTTTAGCTGCTTTAACCAAGCATGAACCTGCAAGATGCTGAACAGGTTCAGCCACTCGCCAAAGAGGAACGTGTACCCAGACCATGGGGATTTGCACAAGTCAGGACCTTGGTCCCCTGGTGCTCGTCACGCAGCATGGATCCAGCAGCTACCCAAGTCCAAACTCCTTTCCTATAACCTTCAGAGTGCAGCCACCTTAGGGAGCCCCTTCCATCCTTCGCAGGCTGGTTCCTCGGGACTGAGTGTTGCTTCAGACATCTCTGCAAGCCTTCAAAAGCACAAACAAGAGCCCATACCCTACCAGTGGCCTCGCTCAGGAAGCCCAGCTGGGCATTGGCCATTTACAAGATTTCCTGTTTGTGCATCAATCATATTTATACTCACAGAGGCAACCTTAGCCTTAGGAGAAATCCAAATATATGCATGGACACACAGATACCCACACATGCTGCACAGCACAGCTAAACCATCAGCACCCTCATGCTGGAAGGGCATGAGCTTATTCAGTCCAAGGCACCAGTCACTGTTGGGAAGCGAGCAGATCCCTGGTGACTTGACATATGAATCGACTCTGTCCCCTTGTCAGGCCCAGAGAGGAATGGAGTAGCTGGAGCATGATGGCGTCAACCTGAGCCTCGTTTCTCTATTGGTTCCTCCTTATGACAAATGAAATGCAGGGGAAGAAACTCAGAGGAATGAGAGGGTGGGCAGGTCAGCCGGCCACTGCCAATGTTCCCCCTCTCTCGGCGCCCTGAGCACCCCTGGTGTCGGCCCAGGACTCTGTGAGACGTCGCTGGGATAAGCACAGAGAGGCTGGAGCTGGACAGGGAGTCCTCGGAGGGCTAAAAATAGCCCTACTTCTCCGCTTTGACCTCAGCCTGGGCCTGAGACGAGGCTTTCATGGCAAATTATGGATTTAAAACTGGCAATGAATCTCCATTACAGCATGAAATGAGAAAGGAAAATGCCACTAAATGGAAGCCTCCCCCCGGCAGCCAATAGGGTGAAGGAGGGGGTCGTTTGGGGAGGGGGTTTAGAGGCAAAGTCACACAGCCCACATCGACTTGTAGAAGCCAGGAGCAAGAGAGGGGGGACCTGGGAGGGCAGCAGGGACCCTAATCCAAGCTGGGACAGGACACTGTAGAGGCAGGGGATGCAGTGCCCACCAGCCAGGAGCCAGGACCTAGGGACCACCAACTGGTCAGTTACCTGTAGAAAAAGGTGCACCGCTTACTGCCAGAGTGGGAGTGTCCACAGTTCTGTCCCTGTGGTCCTGAGATGAAACCTGTGTTGTCGGTCCAGCAGCAGGCATTTGGGAACCCATGGCCCACTGCCCTTCTGAGCACCCCAGGGGTCAGTGTAGCCCCAGAAACCATCTTCCTCCCCATCTCATGCCAGTTGACACCCCTACAGACCAGAGATTAGAGACATGGCCACAAATTCTCTTCTGTCCCAAAACAACTCTCACACACACGCACGCACACATGCATGCACACACACCTACTCCCAACACTGCAGATCTCCAGTGGGCTCAGCTGGTCCTTGTGTGTCCCCCCACTGTGAAGCTCTAGCCATTCACTCTCCCCATGTGCACAGACCCTGGGGACCAGGAGGCTGTCTTGATTTGACTCAGGCCTTAGAATCAGACAGAGAGGAACAACAGTGGAAAGAATCAAGAAGTAGGACCCTGGTAGTACCAGACCCAGTCCTTGGCCCACATTGATCTGTGGTCCCAAAGTTGGCCAGAACACTTGGCCCCTGGAAAAGATACTATGTTTGTACTGTGTACACAGCTCAAAGAACAGTACAGCTCTGCTTGCTGCAGAGAAGACTTGGGAGAATAGAATTTCTCTCAAATATTTGAAGAAGGAAAATACACTTTTTCTATGAAACTCCAGACAGCAGAACCAGAGCTTGGGGAAATATTTTTATCTCAACTGTTAAAACTAACAATCCGAGTCCAGTGAAATAGTAAGCTCTCTGTCTCTGGCAGTGTTCAAGCATAATCTGAATTTTCTCACATGCCTGTGTTACAGGAAGGAAATTGAGTTATTCTCAAAGGTGTGAGGGTGACAGCAACAATCCCAGCTCTAGAGATGAGGTGTTGTGGACCGGTCCAGGAGAGGGGGACACTGAAGAGAGGAGAACCAGAATCTTTGTTTGTTTGCTTGTTTGTTGTTTTGTTTTTTGAGACAGGGTGTTGCTCTGTAGCTCAGGCTGGTCTGGAACTCACAGCTATCCTCCTGCCTCAACTTCCTGAACGCTGGGATTATGGACGTGGCCACCACGTCCAGCTAGAACCAGAGTTGTTTCCTTCCTATCCAGATGTCCCATAACACAGTTGTTGAGGGCTTTACAGATTTTCAGAGAGAATCACAACTCGTGGTGACCACCAGCCCAGATCAAAAGTAGACAGCTGATTGTGTTGAAATGTGGTGGTGACCCCACGATGGTGGAATCATGACAAGGAGGAAGAAAAGGTATCTGAAGTCACTGACTGTTACTCAACTCCTAGCTACACTGCAGAAATCTGAGTGGACAAAGGAATGTCACAGACATGAGCCCGAGAATGGCTGAGAAATGGGGGAGAAAAAGGGAGAGAAATGGCTAAGCAAAGGAGGAGAGAGGGACCTTGATATATTCTTTCCCTTTTAATTTAACTTTCTGAGTATAATTAGCAAATAAATCATACACATTTAAGGCATATTGCATCAGGTTTTGAGATAGGCACGTTACAATAATCAAGTTAATTAACACTGATATGTTCTTCCTAATGTCGACCCGTGACATGCACACAAGGTCCGATAATGTCTCAGAGTTCGGAGAGGGCCAGGGAAGGACAAAGGCCCGGCCTGTGAACACAGCCACCTTCCTAACAGGATTACACGTGAAGCCTGGAGGGAGCCAAGCTTAGAAGGCACAGAGGCCAACTGAGCGTGGAGGAGCGAGGGCGACCTGAGCTACAGGGAGGAGCCAGGTGACATTCAGTCCAGTGGGGACAGGGGTTGTGAGGCCAGGTTCCCACCAGACCCCAAGGTGTGTGCTAGGACAATGTCAGAATGCCAAGGCCAGAGCAGGAGGATCTCATCAGAGCTGCCACGTCCACGCTAAGGGACTGGCATCCACTCACAAAAAGCTCTGGTTAAGCATATGGGGAAAGGGCAGGGCACAGCTTCAAACCCCAGTCCCAGGGTCCCGACAGCCCCTGCCCTCAGCTGGTGTGCGCCCGGCACCATCTGTGCCTGGGAAGGCCTGCGCAGCAGTCAGCTCTCTTCGGGAGGAACAGCAGAGCAAGGGCGACCCTGGCCAGCTCTCACTCCCCGTGTCCCCTCACTGGAGCCCACGTGCCCGCCTTCCCTCACCCTCTTAGCGGTCTGCCAGGCAGACCACTCCTCCTGACGGGTGAGGAAACTGCGGTGCAGAGATTCACTGACTTGCCCAAGGTCACAGAGCAGGAGAGGTAAAGATGCAAAATCTGGTCTCGGTGTTTTCCGGCTCCTAAACCCGTGCCCTCTCCTAACTCCACTCGGACACAGCTGCCTGACTCCCTCTTAAGACACAGAGGACATGGGGCTCCTCCCAGCCCTGAACTCCCAGGACCCCACGTGAGCCCATAGAGGGTCTTGGGGGCCCCCAGCATGAGGGAATTGCCTCTGTAGTAAAGCAAAGGCTCCCACCCCACTTGCTGACACCCTCCATTCCGCAGCTGTGGCCTGGAGCCATGGCACCCAGCCCCACTGCCTGGCACCTTCTCTGCTTCTTAC
This sequence comes from Cavia porcellus, assembly GCF_034190915.1. Classification (NCBI taxonomy): domain Eukaryota; kingdom Metazoa; phylum Chordata; class Mammalia; order Rodentia; family Caviidae; genus Cavia; species Cavia porcellus. The sequence continues at coordinate 20,533,438 of NW_026947492.1, read as the reverse complement.
CCCACTGCGCGCCCGCTGCATCACCCGGTCCATGTGGAGGTTATCCTGGGAGGGAGGGTCACGGTCCCCAGAGTCACGAAGCCCACACAACTGCCTCCACCCCACGTAAATAGCTGAGCCTTACATCTCAGGAAGGTTGGCTTCCAAAAAAGTATCACATTTTCACAAGTCGATGGAGGTGTTTGTAAATATTTATATAAAGGAAGAGCTTTCCTGATGTAAATATGTCAGGAATGGTGTTCAGGGCTGAGAAATCACCCAGGTGGCAGCTTCCTTCATGGCCAAGGAAGGAAAGCAGGGAGAAGGCTTGGGTCCACACCGTTATCCCTGAGGGAAGGCTGGCTCTGCTGTACCCCAAACACACTGGTCCTCCCACCCTCTGCTCACCTCTGCCCAGGAATAGTTTCAGGAATCCTCCAAAGAACCCATTTTACAGATGCATCAGCCGCGGCCAATGAGGAAAGGAGATGCATGCAGCCTGTCCTCTCTATTTAAGGGCTCTGTAGCCACAAAAGTGTGGGGGGAAAAAAATCACATCTGCACTAAGTATGTGCAGACTTTTTCTTGTCATGATTACCTAAACAGTGTAAAAACTATTTACATAGCCTTTACCTTATATTAGGTATTACAAGCAATCTAGAAGTGATTTAAAATATACAGGAGAATTCAGGTATCATGTCATCTTGTACTGGGGCTTGAATACCTGAAGGTTTGGGGGTGAGGGTGGGGCACTGGAAGCCAATCCCCCAGAATCCAAGGGACAACAGTGCACTACAGGCTGCCCAGTGTGTGGACGAAGGACGACGAGACCTCTGACCCTTTTAGTCAAAGCTGAGCCCTGAGGAAAGGGCACCGGAACCCCATCTCTCAAGCCCAGGCCCGCGTCTCACTTGGCCTGGGCGGTAGTTCTAAAGCTCACGGGAAGCCTCTGGTAAGACCCGGATTAGAATCTGCCTTGGACTGGGACTCCTCCAGTCATCGGTCTTTCATTCACTCCATTTTGCAGCTGTCCTCGTGCATCTCAGGCACCCTCCCCACACCTGGCACTGGTCTGGGCACTGGGCGAGGCACTAGTGATCAAAACCGACTAAAAGCTCCCACTTCCACGAAGCTGGTGTTCCAGCAGAGGGAGGTGGATGACAAACAGTGAATATAATAAGAGATTCTGTGGTTTATCAGAATGTGATAAATGCTATCCAAAATGAGAGCAGGCTGTGAGGTTTAGGTTTCTGGGGGAAGAGCTGGTTCAGCAGCCAAGTTAGACACCACGGAAAATGTGTGCTCCTCCTTTGTTTTAATGGCTTTATTGGAATCAATTTTGCATATTGTTAAATTTGCCCATTTTAGATGTGAACAGAGTGTAGGTCTAAGTGTATAGAGTTGTACAAGAATCATCACAATTTAGTGGGAGAACATTTCTGTAACCCTAAAGCAATCCCTTGTCTGCCCCCCACCACTGCAGCCTCAGGCAGCCACTGGCCTGGTCCTTTCTCAATGGATTTGCTTTTCTGAATGTATTACATCGAAAAAACCTGACACTAGGTGGCCTTTCGTGGTGAAGTACACCTATAATCCCAGCACTTGGGAGGCTGAAGCAGGAGGATCACTGGGAGCTGGAGCCAGCCTGAGCTACACAGTGAGATCCTGCCTTTAAAAAAAATAGTTATAATGTAGCCTTTTGAATCTGATTCCTTTCACTCTGCAAAATGCTTTTGAAACGTGTCTACAGAGTAGCATTTGTCAGTAGCTGCTTCCTGTGGCCAAATAGCCCTTCCTCTATGGACACATGACATTGTGTATATCCACTCTCCAGTTACTAAACATTTGTAATGTGCCCGGTTTGGTCTGCTGTGAATAGTGTTGCTCTGAACATTCACAAACCAGTTGGGGATTTATTTTCATTTTTCTTGGGTACATTTCAAGGAGTGGAACAAACAGGTCATATAAAAGCTTACACTTACGTCTTTACAAAAACTGCAAAACTGTTTTCCAGAGTGGTTGCACTGTTTTATTCCAATCCACTAGCAGCGCACGGGCATTTCAGTTTCTTCAAATCTTTGCCAACACTTCTATTGTTTTTTTCTAATATAGCCATTCCAGTAGATTCGGAGGATTATTCTACCACGACTTTAATTTGCATTCCCCTAGTGACTAAGCAGTGTTTGAGTATCCTTTAATGTGATAAAAAAAAATTTGTACTTCTATTCAAAATTTTTGCTCATTTTAAAATTGGATCTTTTGTCTTAATATTTTAAGTATTCTTTATATACCCGAATACAAGTCCTTTATCAGATACATGATATACAAATTTCTTTTGTCAGATTGTGGCTTGTATTTTCATTTTCTTAATGTATCTTTACGTACACAAAAGCTTTTACCTTTTTTCTGTTGTGAATTTGATACTTTGATATTATATCTACCTGCTTCACAAAGCCAAGTGTTGCAATGATTTACTCCTATTTTTTGCAGTGGCAAACTTGATTTGAAAATGTAAAAGTGAGGGAGATAGTGGCTTTGCAGAGCGAGGCTGGGCCAAGTATAAAGGGAAAAGCGGGAGAGAAGAAGGCTGGAGAAAACAGGGGCACCACCATGAGAGTCATAACAGTCCACTCCAGTATTTTCTTCTAGAAGCTTCACAGTTTAGTTCTTACACTGAGTTTATGACTCATTTTAAGTTAACTTTTGTATAATTTGTGAGATAGGGGCCTAAATTCATCATTTTTACAGAAAGGCACCCACAGGTCCCAGCAGCATTAAAAAAAAGTTGTCCTTTCCCTCACTGAATTACCTTCATGCTTTTGTTGAAATTCAACTGGCCAAAACTACAGCAATTTTAACTCATCTATATGACCTAAGCTATATGTCTGTTCTTGTCCCAGAACCACACCGTCATAATTATTATAGATTTATGGTCAGTCTCTAAATCAGAAACAATGAGTCCTTTAACTTTGTCTTTTTTCAACAATTTCAGATATTTTGGGTCCTTGCATTTTCATATAAACCTTGGGATCAGCTTGTCAATTTCTGCAAAATGGTTGCTAGCACTTTGAGTAGATTGCTTTTGTACCATATGTAAAAGCCTAGGTTTGATTAATACAGAAAAAAAGAAATAGGTAGAAAAGGTATCTCTCGTTGCTGAGACAAAACACCCAACACCCCAAATAAAGGAAGGAGAGGTTTATTTAGCTTGCTGTTTGTGGAGGTTTCAGTCCATAATCAGCTGGCTCCTAGGCAGGGTGGCATTGCACAAGGCAACACTTCAAGACAGCAGCCAGAGCAAAAGGAGAAAGCAGGCGTCTTCCCCTCCTTTACACGTAGGCCACTTCAGGGTGGGTGCAGCACTCACAAAACCTCTGTGCCTTCCTGTTGCTCAGGATGAGGATATCTACAAAGTAGGAACCCTGGCTCCCTGCTGAGTTAGACTCAGTTAGACTTCTAAACTGCTCAAGTTGACACAATGTATCAACCTTAATGGAAGGTGAAAAGGAAAGGCTGGGGAGAGAGAGACAGAGACAGAAAGGGACAAGCAGAGGGAGGTTGGGAGGAAGGAAGGAAGGAAGGAAGGAAGGAAGGCAGGCAGGCAGGCAGGCAAAGAACCTACCAAATATCCTCACTTAGCAAAAAGCCCCTGTGGAGTGTCAGGTTTCACCTTGGTGATCCCAGCCCGGGAGCTGCTTCCCATCCATCACATAGTGTATTGCTTGGCTTGGAAAACATGAAAACTCAAAATTCAAAGCATAGCTTCTACTGAATGCATAATAGCTTCACAACATCAGGAAGTGAAGAAATCATCAATCAAATCACTGTAGGTCAAGGACCTTCTGTGTGTAGATCTCTGGATCCTGTAACCTGGCTGAATTAATTTTCTAGGTCTACTAGTTTTTATGAATCCCTTCAGATTCTCTGCAGGCGGGATCATTTTGCCCGTGGATAACAGCTGGTTTACTTCCTTTCCAATCTGATGCCTTTCCCCCCGTTATTGTACGGGACAGAACTTCCAGTGCAACACTGAGAGAAGTGTTGAGAGCAGACACCCCAGCTTTGTTCCAGATCTTGGGGAAAAGCACCCCATCTTTCAACATAATCATGTCTGCTGAATGCTCTTCACGGGTGCCAGGTCAAAGAAATTTCCATCTGGCCCCACCTGGTTGAAATTTACTTTATTTTTTAAACAAACACATACATAATTGTACATGATTTGGGGGTACAGTGTGGTACTTCAGTGCATGTATATATTACACAGTGACCAAACTGGGGTACTTAGCACATCCATCACTGCAAACACTCATCGTCGCTTTGTGTTGAGACCCACTGTTCCCTCTTGTAGCTATTCTGAAATACATGCTACACTGCTGTCTTTTTACCTTGTAACAGGGTATCAGAACTTACTCCTCCCATCTAAATTAACTTTGCATTTGTCAGCTACCTTACTGAGTTTTCATTATGAACAGTATTAAGTGTTTTGACACCCTTTTCCTGTGTCACTTAATATGACCATGTGAGTTTTATTCTCGATTCCATTACTGTGGCATCTGACATTACTTGATTCTCAGATATCAAACCAACCTTGAGTTCCTGGGGTTAAAGAATCTCATTTGGTCATAGAGTATAATCTTTTCTATATTTGCTGGATTCGGTTTGCTAGTAATTTGTCAAAGTGTTTCCATCTATATTTATGATGAATTGTGTGCTGTAGTTCTCTTTTCCTGTGATGCCTTTTCTGGCTTTAGTATCAAGGTAATAATGGTTTTGTAATGGCAAAGCAGTCTTTCTGCTTCTGTCTTCTGGAAGATTTTGTGAAGGAGCGATACCATTTGATACAACTCACCATCTGGGCCTGAGATTCTTTATGAGATTTTCATATTAATTCAGTTTCTTTACTTGATGTAGGTCAATGCAGACCTTCTGTAAGACAGCTACTTTTAAACAAAGGTGAAGGAGTTAGCCAGATATTAGAGCAAGTTTCCCACCTGCAGTGAAAAAGCAGTCATGGACAGAACAATAGGATTTAACTTATGCTTTAAAATAGTCACCAGGCTGCTGTGTTTAGAAGAGACAGAGAGTACAAGAAGAAAAGAAGTCTTAAGAGGCCCCCGTAATAAGGATGAAAGATGAGGGAACTTGGATCAGGATAGCAGCAGCAGAAATAGGGGACAGTTGATGACAGAAAGAGAGGAATTCGGGCTGCTGACGTTTTCAGTGTGAGGCCCTTTATCCCTATGAGGCCAAATGTATACGTGCATTGCTGGGGAGATTCCACATTCTCAGAGGAGTTGGCCTCCTTCACAAAAAGTTTAAGAATGACTAATTTAGGCCAGTGGCCTAGAGAACTGAGGCTGCTATCACAAATACATAGACTTTTACTGGGTAGGTGACAAATGCCTATAATCCCAGCACTTGGGAGGCTGAGGCAGGAGGATCGTTGCAAATTTGAGACCAGCCTGGGCTACAAAGTGAGCTCAACACCAGCTTGAACACATAGTGAGACCCTGTCTCAAAAAGCCAAAATATATATATATATATATATATTGGATGGCTTAAATAATAGACATTAGTTTCTCAGGATCCCATATGGCTAGGCTCTGATGGGAACTTGCCTCTGGGCTCTGTCCCTAAGATCCCTTCCTGTAGGCATGCACAGGCATCCCCATCCCTCCCTCTGTTCGTAACAGCACCAATGCCATCAGGAGGGTCCTGTCTCATTGCCTAACTGAACCCAAATTATCTCACAAAGGCCCCACCTCCAGATATCATCACATCAGGATTTAGGGTTTCAACATATGAATTAGGAGGACCCAAGTCCATAGCAACCCACCCCTTCAGTTTGGGGAGTTTTCGCCTCAGAAGGGTTGGGCTGCTTCCCCGTGACCCCATGCAGCCCACTGACAGTACATGGTGCCAGGAAATGACCCAGGGAAGTGCATCACCCCCATCTGCCTAGCCCAGTGGTTGCTCCCCACCCAGGGGCAAGAGCCAGTATACAGAGACGCCTCCTTGTCCGCTTCCAGTGCCCACCTAGGTGCCTGTGACCCCTGCATCACTGACTGCCCTCTTTTCCCATTGCCATCCAGAATCCACCCCAACTCTGCAGACCAAAGAGGAAGCCAGCACAACTTCCTTCTAATGTGAGCGGTCAGAAGGACAGCAGCTTACCTGCATGGGAGAATGTGAGCCTCTGGTTTTTATCTGTGTGGCAGTCTTATCTAAGGTTCAGGTGGTAAGAGTGAGGGAGGAAAATAATTAGAAGGAGGCAGGTGAAATGTTGACATTATTATTTAACTACTGCAAGGCTTCTGGTACCTGTTTTTATAGGGTGACACCCAGTGAGGGGAAATCAGCTTGGCTGATTATTATCTAAACTGCATGGGAGCCCACCTCACCTCCTCCCACCTATAAATCTTGTTAAACAGGTTCCATTGGCAAGACAGAAAAATAATCAAGGCAAAGATAGGTGAAATGTTGATGTTATTACTGTAAACGCACCAGCCTGTTTAGTTTCTACACCAATGAAATGCAACTGAGGGAAATCAGTTTTAAAGATTAGCTTTCCGAGATGCAAATTGGAAAGCCCAGAAGCCAGGCTTAGCGAAGAAAACAGCGACAAACCAGGAAACATTTCCAAGTCTGTACCAGTCTCTTAGGGGCCTTTAAGCCCGAAGTTTACCTTTTGACTGTGTTCTATTTTCTTACGAATCCTTTATTTCCTATTTATTTATTGACTAGACACACTGCACCGAAAAGGAAAGAAGGGAGTGTGATTCTCCAGCTGCCGGTCTTAAAAATCCGTAGCAGAAACGGTGCTCCGGAGGGAGGGTTTCGGGGCTCTCTGGGAGCCGGGGCTTAATTGAATTTCTTTCCCTCTGAGGGGCACCCCTCTGAGGGGATGCTGCGTATGGCTGTGCTAGCACAGGATCATGATCCTCACCCCCTGTCCTCTTTCCAGACAGACGGTAGGGAACAGGGGCAGCACACCCAGGACAGCCCCTGGGACAGCACCGATGAGGGGCTGGAGCCCCCATCTTGGGTCAAGCGCATGCTCTGTGCTGGGCAGCCCACAGCCACAGCCTGGCTTTTAGTGAGTGGAGCCCATGATAAAGGCCGAACCCATTCACAAGCCACAGCCACAGGAGGCGCGCAGACGAGTCTGGTGGGTCCCCAGCGTGCCTTCAACATTCTTTGCAACTGTTGTCCCTGTTTAAGATTCTGGAAGGTTTATGTTAAAGTTCAGATTTCTGGCTTCTCTTGCAAAGACCCGGCCACCATGGGCAGGTTGGCCTGTGCCAACTGTGGCACCAGCTGTGCAAGGACTGCCTCCTTCTCTGGGGAGTGCCCTGTGGGCCCCACTCCAGCAAGAAGCATGGGGGAGGCAGGGAGAGTCCCCTTTAAGGAAGGTGTAGGTGAGGTCCAAAGCTTGAGTGGAATCTGAACAGTTAATGGATCTGGGTGGGTGAGTGGGTCTTGTGTTCCTTTCCTGCTAACAGCTGTTCTGGCTTAAAGAGCCCAGAACTCAGAACGAACTGTGTGGCTTCAGATGCTGGCTGGGCCACTTGTCACCTACCGTAGTATGAACGTGCTCTGTTCTGTGCGGGACCCATTCACAGCACCCAGAGTGGACAGAGGGAGAATCCGGGCCCATCTGTGGCTCTGCCTTCCTCCCCTGGTCACCCTGACACTCTGAAAACAGGCCCACACCAGCCCCGCGTGACCACTGCAGAAGTGAAGATGAAGGACCAGACTAGGACGCTAACTGGCCAGCCATGCTGGGGTGGAACAAGGTAGCCTCTACCAGCCCGCAGTCCCAGCCCTCCACCCAGAGTCCTCAGGGCAGCAGAGAGAAGTATGAGAGGCCCGGCCAACTGCCAGCAGTGCTCCAATGCCTGCAAGGCCCTGGCCCTGGGCACAAAGCTCACGGTGAGGAAATGGAACCCACAGAAGGCTGAAACTGGGCAGCTCCCGGAAAGCAGGAAGGAATATCTCTGCAGCAGGAGACAGGAGCCTGGGAGAGAAAAGCTGACTGCTGGGGTCTGTGTGCAGATGCAAAGAAACTAGCAATAGCCAGCATTCACAAGCTCATAAGGTAATCACAGTAGGACTTCCTCTCCTGATGTGTCGGGGAATGCCATTTCCCAGCTAGACTCATATTCTGGCTAGTAGAGGTATCAAATGATATAGGCACATCGGTGCTGAAAAACATGCAGTAAAAACACATCCTATTTTTCAGCTAAGTTGAGTCACAGGAACTAGCCTCATCGAGTGCTGAAAAGGTTTCCTTCTGGTCTGCACCCTGCACATGGCCCATCAGGAAAGGCTCCTGGCCATCTGTGCCATCCTGTCTCCTGTGTGGCTGCACCTGGCTACAAGAGGCTACTTAAATTTACATTTAATTCAAATAAAGCAAAACTTCAGAAACCAGCCTCAGCTGTATCAGCCTCACTCAGTGCTTGGTAGCCCCCGTGGCTTTGGGAAGGCTGGCATTGCTGGGTCTACTGGCCACATCCCACCTCATCATCCTCCAAAACCCCAGCAGCATCCAGGGATGGAGACACATTCCAAGGTTTGGGCCTGGGGAAGCAGAGATCACCTTTCCAGAACATTTGTATCAGTTCTATGCTGTTGGTGGGTAGAGGCTTCCCATTAATTCATTCATTCCTTTATCCATTGGCTCTTTATTAATCATCTACTGTGTGTGGAAGCATGGGGCCAGATTCAAATGCCTTTTGTGCTCTCAAGGGTTTATGGCCAATGGAGGGAGAGGACATACCTCCACATATTGTCACAGCAGGCAGGGTAACAGGAGGGCTTGGTTGTGCAAGCTAAATGCTGAGACACAGGTCTCTTCCCCTGAAGGAATCGGGGAAATTTCACAAGGCGTGTGGCTACTAAACGCTCCCTTGATAGAATGATACCTCGAGGGAGGAACTAGGTCATAATAACATGAGCAAAGGCACAGACTGGAATGTTTGAAGGGGGTCACCTGAGACGTGGAGTGGGGGTAGGCACTCAAAGACGAGGTTCAGAAGAGAGGGCCTTGAGCCACTGTGACGAGTTTGAAACCCTTTGTGAGCGGTGGGAGGGCACTGGGTGTCTGAGGAAGTTTATTACCTGATCTGATGGCCCCAGAAGGGAACTGTGTGGGGTGCACAGTGTGAAGCTAAAGGCAGAGAAGTATTGGTTATTAGATCCTGTTTAATAGGCAGCTTGTAGTTTGCGGAAGAGCTTACTAGAAGCAGAAAAGAAAAGGGTAGGTTTTGAGACTGGCTGAGCACTGCCCTTGTATGTCTAAGGCTCTGGTTTGGTTTCTGGACTGTGAAACAGGGGAAAGTGGGGCAGTCCTGTGGCAGGGGACTGACAGAGAGCTGAGGAGTCCCTGCTCTCTCTTTTCGTGAACTGGGGGGATCCTGTGTGAAGCCTTTAAGTCCATTTGATCCAGCAATGAATCTGGCAGCAAATATTCCAAACTGCTTAAGCAATGTACTATTTCTCTAGTGATCCAGAAGTTTCCATGCCTCAGCGTCTAGAAGTTTCCATGCCTTAGTGTCTACTGGCCCTTACTAAGAGCCTCTGCAGACAGCTGTGCAGGTGAGAGTCCTGGACTCAGGTCCACAGGGGACGGTGCTTCTCATGGGGCCGGCACACCTGGCTGCCTGCACACCTGGCTGTCCGCACACCTGGCTGCCTGCACACCTGGCTCTGTGCACACAGCCCACCACTCTGGTCCTGAGCCCCAGGTTCTCCTAGCTCCCCAGAGATCAGGCAGGGAACATCATGGGATACCTGCTACTCTCCAGTCCCTCCTCTCCAGTCTGTGGCACTTGGCATGCCCTGGAGAGCATTAGCACCTCTTGGGGAATATTTAACCAAAAACAATTTCTAGTTGGGATCTGTTATAATTACTAATTAGATCTGATTATAATTATCTCTAGCTGCCATCCCTCACCTGACACACAGAGTAGCTCGGATGCCTCGAGACAATTAGCAGCGAGTCTTCCTGATACACGGGCTGATTAGGAACACAATCCCAGGGTCAGGAAGAACTTGGCTTATTAAAGGGAGGCCGCTGTTTACCAAGAAATGTTGTGAGCAAATTAGATTAAATTAATGAGAGGGAAAGCAGGGGTGAGGAAACAGGCATCCTTTTTTCCTTTTTGTCTCAGTTGATGACATCACTGGGGGGGAGCTGAATTCCCCTTTGTGTTCTGAATTCTGGAACCTCAGGCTTTCAGGGTTTGTCAGCCACCCGTCTTCCCCTTGTAATTCAGCCAATCCCATCCAGATCACAGTAAGCAGAACTGCTAGTTGTGTGACTTCCGGAAGTTCACTTCCTGAACCTCAGCTTCCTCATCTGTAAAATAGGGGGGGCATCTGTCCCAAAGCCACACCTGAGCTGTCAGGTTCTGGGCATGTTAGCAGGGGCCCACAAGCCTGCTGGGGCCAGAAACCACGGCTTAGGCACCTCGGAACCTCTAGACTCAGCCCCAGGCTTGGCCCACAGTGCTCGGAAACTGAGGGAACCACACTTAACTCCCACCCAGGGCCAAAGCAGGGATGTTTCCTGAGCTGCACGGGCAGCAGCTGCAGAACAGAGGCCAGCTATGATGGGCCAAGCCTGGGTGGGCACTCCTACCTCGGCACTCACATAGCTGCTTCCTCTGGTGAAGAAAATCAGTAACCTCCATTGCTGTGGTTCACCGTGAGGAGGGAGAGCTGGGGACCAGCTGGGCAACCCCGGAAAGTCAGCTCGCCTCTCTGAGCTACAGCATCTGCATCTACGGAGAGCTCTCTGCTATCACAGATCCCAGCTAGAACTGCACTGGTATTGATCTGACAGCTCTGGTCTGGGGGCTATGGGCCTGGGCCATGGGGTGTGTGGGGCCCGAATTACCAAGGAGAAATTCCTCTACTTGCTGCATATGGAGTATGGGGAGCCCAGGCACTAGGTGCACAGAAAACCACCCCCAGAGGAAGCCCTTGTTCAAATCACTTGGCCTCTATGACCCTCAGGTCTTTCATCTATAAAATAAAAAGAATACAGGACTGGCTGGGCATGGTGTCACACACCTGCAGTCCCAGCATTTGGGAGACAGAGGCAGGAGATTGTTGTGAGTTTGAGACCAGCCTGAGCTACAAAATGAGCTCAAGATCAGCCTGAACTGCATAGTGAGACCCTGTCTCCAAAAGACAAAAAAGAAGGAAGAGAGAGTAAGAGAGAGAGAATATAGAACTTGAGCCAGGGATTTAGCTCAGTTAGCACAGTGCCTGCCTGGCAAGCACAAGGTCATGAGTTCGACTCTCAGTACCAAAAGAAAAAGAAGAACACAGTACTTGGCCCACCAGTGCTCCAGGTACTGGAAAAAAGGAAGATGAGTTTGCACAGGAAGGGGTCCTGCACACAGCCGAGTGCTCTCTGTGCACTGAGCCCCGATGCTTTGAGGACCGGCTGGCCATTTCTGCAAACCCATCTGCTCACCCACTGCTGCAGAACAAATTCCCCCTGAACTCTGACTTTAGCAAATAGAAATCATAGTTTAGGTCTCGCAGTGTCCACAGGTCAAGAAGCTGAGTTCAGCTTGGCTGCCCAGCTCTGTCTGCGGTCAGACAGAGGTGGGACTGGGCCCTTCTCAGAGCGCCCCAACTCACCTGCCTGCTGCCTGGGCCTGAAAGATGCTAACAGCCAGCCATCACGCTGCTGAGGCTCTCGGCCTCTTTGTGCTCTCTGCAGTGCGATGGCCTCGGGGTAACTGCTTCTTACACAGCTGCTCACAGCTGCTAAGTGCCTTTGCTGTCACTGCTGGCAAATGTCACAAAAAGTCTGCTGTGGTCCCCTAGGGTGCCTAGGTCTGCGTTGCGTTTTATCTGCTTTCAGAAATACAGACAAGCCATTCTGAACGAGGCGGGCCTTAGCCTCAGCCCATCTAGCCAGCCCCATTAGCCATCTGAGAGTGAGCATCCCTGCCCTGCCTCTGCTCACACAGCCTGTCCTGTGGCCAGAATCCCTGCATGTGTGTCTGCCAACCCTCCACCTGTCCTACCCACCTCCAGGGATGCTCTGGAGGGTTTGGGGGAAGTAGGCACCAGAGCAAAGGCATCAGATGCCCTTTCCACCTCTGCGGGACCTTGGGGAGCCAGGGATTTAACACTGCCATCCATCTTTGGCACCCCAGATTCTCAGAGACACTAAGCATGCTCAGAATCAGGGAGCCATCGCTGTCAGAGTCCCAGCATCCAGTGCGGGAACACAGGCTCCACAGCCTCAGCTCACGTAACTGTGTGCTCAGCTCACTCGACTTCTCCAGCGTTCGCTTGACTCTCTCCCACCACCCTCTGCATGCCAGGTTCCTGCCTGCCTCCACGCCAGCTCCACGGGGTCCTACCTTGCATCCCCATCCCCCCCATGACAGCACTGAGCACACAGCGCCATGCTCTGGGGGTTTCTCCCCAGGCTGGCGGGTGCCCCCTGCTGCCAGGACCATGTCTTCGTGCTGTCTGGGTCTGAGTAGCCCATGCCCAGCAGACAACAGACTCATGAGGTTCACTGAACAAATGGGCAGCCCCCACAGTTACCTGCAAGCTAAGGGAACTTCCTCTCAGCAGCAGTGTCCACTAAGTTCTAGAGCCCAAACCTGCCCTGAGTGATGGGGAAGATGGAGTGCCAGGAGAGAGACAGCTCAGAGACCAGAGAGAGACTAGAAGCTCAACTGGCAAAGTTTCCTTTGCTTTTTCCCTGCACCAGCTTCCCTCGCCCTCCACTCCTGCCTTGAACCAATCAAATCTCCCTGAGCCTCGGTTTTCTTATCTGAAAAATGGGCATAATAGTAGCTACCTATCTAAAAGCATTGTTATGGGGAAAATGAGGTAAGTGCCAAATCGTAAAGTGCTTTACAAACTGTGAAGTTCTGAAGAGAAGTTGGAAGTCAAAGGTACACCTTTCTTCCCAACCCTGCTGTGCTTTGTGCAGTGACAACACATCAGGAAGCTGGAAAGCAGCTGTAATTAAGTACTTTGCACCACAAAAACTGTCAAATACAGCGAGTCAGATCTGGGTTTGGTTTTGTTTGAAGAGCAGGCTCAGCAGCATACTGCCGGCCAAGCATCTACCCAGGTTCCGGGGAGACCTCAGGTGCATCACTGCAGCCTGGGGGCTTCTGTCTCCTAACTGTGAAGGAAGAGCGTGTGTTCCTCTCTGCCACTGCTCAAAGAACTTAACAGACATGCCCGACCTCTTTCACCAACCAGGCTGGTGAACCCCAAATGCGAGCCATCATTCTCCCGGTCCTTTATGATAATCATCCATCCTAAAATAAGCAAGAGCAGAGCCAGAGCGGGACTCACACCTGGCACAGTGCCTGACCGCCTTCCAGGGCCCGGGACAACAAGGGTCTTATAGACATTCAGGCCATAAACGGGCCATGGAGCCATCTGGAGGGCTGGACAGGGCGGGGCTGCAGGCTCTACACTAACTCCAGCAAGAGCTGTCAGGAGAGCACAGAGGGCTACCTTCATTCCCAGTAGGACCGTGAGGTGCAGGGGGCGTCCCCCAGGGCCTGTGCACAGCGACACTTGCCCATCTCAGGTGCTCAGAGGGGGGAGCTGAGGCCAACTTAGAAAGCAGGCTCTGCCCACCACATTAAGCAGCTGGGTTATTCACAGGAAATACCTACTGTGTGCTTCCCTATTTTAGGGACTTTGAAATGTAACTGTGAACAAAACAGACTTCCCATGTAGCTTCTGCCAATAAAAAGAGATAAACAGTAAAGCGACAGACACTATAGTGTCATGAGTGCCATCAAGCCATCAAAGCGGGACAAGGCCAGCGGTGCCATTCTCTCAGCCTAAGTAACATGACCACGTCCACAGACAACCAGGACTGAGCCGACAGACAGCCGCAGGGTGTGCAGAACTGAGCTCTAGGAAGCACGCGGGCCCCGAGGCAGGAGTACTGTCCTTCAGCAGCCCCAGCAAGGAAGCCTGTGTGATGAGACAGCAGGAAAGGGAGGCCAAGGAAACAGAGATCTTGCAAGGTCTCTCTGCTTTGGATTTGACTGTGCTTAAAGCTGTGGCCCAAAGAGTGACATACACAGCCCAATGGTCAGTGCAGAAACCCAGGCACCCCTGAAGTCCCAGGTGTCAGATGCCAGTGACTGGAAATTGGGCAGAAGCATGCAGGTGTGGAGAAATAAGATCTGCATTCATTTCACCGTTCAGTATAACAGGGTCTTTCTGTGCTGCCCAGACTGGCCTCAGACTCCTGAGATCTGACCATCTCCTGCCTCAGCTTCCTGAGTAGCTGGAACTACAGGCATAAGCCACCTTGCCCAGTTTCAGATCCATTTGTGTTTCAAAATTGGAGCTCACAGCCTCAAGGCGAAAGAAAATGTGCCAAATCAAAGACATCTCACAGTGTTTTCCAGCTGCTGGCAGCAGGGAGCTGCTATTTGCTGAGGTGCCAGGACTACAGCCCCAGAGGCACAGGGCTCTGCCTTTTGTCAGGAGAATGGTGAGGACAGGAAAGAGCCCCAGGGCTTAGAGAAGGCAGAAGGTGATTCAGAGTTCCCCTCCCACCTGTGATCCTGACAGGGACACAAACACATGTTGAAAGGGCACAGCAAGGTCACTTCCTTCCCATGGTGTCTACAGCCAGGGTGTAGCAGGGCTCTGCAAGGAAAGCTGGGTGTATGTGACACGCAGGAAGGAGGCGTGTTTGTAAGGAACAGTGCGAGGCAGAGACCAGCTAAGACCACCCAGCTATGTAAAGGCAACTTGGGGTAGAATTCATTGTGCCTGTGTGCAGACAGATAGAGGGCAAAAGGGCCGTCTGCAGGAAGCAAAGAGAAGCGGGCTTTTTTACAGGGCTTGAAAGAGGGCAAGGGGTGTGAGAAGGGAAGCTCTCAGAAAACGTCAGCGGTCAGAGCTTCTTGGATGTCTTGTGCTTCAGTGGGCAAAGTCCTCACGGCGTTCAGTGTAAATGTTTGGGTGTCTTCAGATATCCGGGAGTTTGGAAGATTCTGTGCTCCATCTTAGCTCTTTTATGACATCCTGTGTTTGCCAAGGGCGCTGGTGCCTCTGCTGGCAGTCAGGGAGAGTCCTGTCCAAATGGAGCCTTATAGTGTGCACATGTGCAGTGGTCACAGCTACCCACACACGAGGCAGTCACACATATCCACACACGGGGTTACTTGCGCATGAGTGTGGGCCTATCCCAGCCTGCAGTGGTCATGCTCACTCACACATATTCACACAAGCAGAGGCCACACAGGGAAACGCAGCCCATGACAGTGAGAAAGGGAGGGACGCGGGCAGTCAGGGAGACTCAGAAGGAAGAGAGCTGGGGTCTCAAGAAAGAGCCGCTGCGGGGTCAGCCTGGGAGAGGGGCAGTGGGGAGCAGGAAGAGGGATCACCTGGAGGACCTGAGCCCAGGAGACGGGGATGTGAGATCAAGCCAAGGGCCTGGACTCCGTGCTGTAGACAGAGGAAGCCCCTGGGACTCTCCAGGAGGCAGAGAGGAGCAAATCTGAGCGCCCTGTTCTAAGCTACACTTTTCCAGCTGCTTCCGCCTGCTTCTCTCTTCAGCCTGCGTCTCTCTAGACCCCAGTGCAGCCCAGCGCCTGAGCAGCAGGGCCTGGGGCCTGCCTTGCGGTCACGGCAGCGGGACCAGCTGCAAACTGCCAGTCCCTTGGAATTAGTCAGTGCACAGCCTGGCCGCCCTATGGGCCCCAGCTCAGACACGCCAGAGCCCTGCTCACCTGGCTTCCCTGCCTCCCCCATCCGTCCTGTCCATACCCCTCCACCCCCAGCGCCTGATTGGATGAGTGTCACCCAATGAGCCCGAAGGATGGGCTCAGGAAGGGCTGCTCATCTCTGTCTGCAGGACCTCAGGAGCCCTCCCCACCGCCATCTTCCCTGGGCAGCTGTACTGGCCTGGTTCTCACCTCCCCTTGGACAGCTCCAGGCCTAAGGGAGCCCTCAGGTATCCAAGCACCCTAGAGTTTCTTTGGGTTTCATCCCCACCAAACTAAGGAAAAGAGAAGCAGCCCTCTTCCTGGTCCACCACCAGGTTCAGGACAAGTCTGAGAGTTTGTGCCCCTTAGACGCAAAATTTAAGGAGCATCAATAACTCAGGCTGTGTAACAACATATTAATGCAGTGTCTTTTATGTTTTGTTTTTTGTTTTGTTTGTGGCAGCAAGGGTTGAATCCACGGCCTCACACATGCCAGACAAGTCCTCTATCACTGAGCTATGCACCCAGCCCTTTTTATTTTGGCATAGGGTCTCACTAAGTGGCCCAGGCTATACATGAACATGTGACCCTCCTGCTTCAGCTTCCCAAGTAGCAGGAATTACAGACATGCACCACCATGCCCAGCTTACTGCAATATTAAAAATCAAAATGAGGCCAAGGTTTTAGCTCAGCAGCTCAAGCACTTGCCTGGTAAGTGTGACATACTGATCCCTGGTACCAAAAAACAAAAAAACAAAAAATGAATGAAAAAAAACCCCAAAGTGAACAAAATATCAAACTACTACACAATGAGGAGACCCACAGCACTGGGTAATGGAGCCATCACAGCACCTGAGACAACAGGAAAAATGTGGCCCTATACTATGTGCGTGCGTATGTTTATGTGTTTTTTTAATGGTTAATTTTTTTTCCAGCACATTAAAATAGTTGAAAATATTGAAACATTTAAAAGTAGGTATATTAAAAGTCACAGCATTATTTTAAGCATAAAGATTGTATTTATAGCACAAACTAGAGATGCATTTAATTCTATTTTCCTGGCTTTCCTGGAAGCAGAGTCATCAACAGCAGAAGCCCTTTGACTTCCCGTGTACCTCATTTCCCACTGGGAAACAGCCGCATTTGGTCATTTTTCCTGACCCAGTGACCACCTGCAATAACATTTAATCACTTCAGCTTCCTGGCTCTTCTGGGTTTTACTTAAAATTGTGCCATTTTGTTCACTGTGGTTATTTTGCACTTTTTAGGTTGCATTAAGATGTTTATCTGCGTTTCTGAGGTTTGGCACACACCCTTAAATTGTGTGTCCAAGGCCAGTTCCTCGCCATGGTCCTGGCCTCAGTAGGAGTGAGGGTGTAAGGCCCCTGCCCTCAGCTCAAGCCTGGACAGGACTCTAGAGGAAGGTAGCACCGGCTGAGGCCAGCTGGGGGTTGGCGACAGGTCGGCCCCGTAGCACTGCCCGGGCAGGGCCAGCTGAGGACGGGAGCGTAGGTCACACTGGGCTGTAAGGAAATGCATGGACCTGAGGCTCGGGATCTATCTTCACCTCGCCATGAGTGCTGGCAGGGCCCTGCGGTGCCCTGAGCCCTCTCCTCTGGATCCATCCTGCCATCTCTCTGAATCTGTGTGAGTTCAGGTGAACCCTTGAAAAGGAGCCGTCCTGAATCATAGTCACAAATGCCCCTAGTCGGTGAGCCCTGTGCCGTGGCCCTCTGGTCTCCTGGTCCAGCATCCAGGAGCTCTTGTGTCTGACTTGGCTCCTGCGCTCGGTCTTTCCTAAAAGGTGGTGTCACTGTGCTGTCTGCAGGTCTCTGTTTCGTCCCCCCACCCCCACCCCTGTCACTCTCTCTAGCCAGGGACCCAGAGTGGAAGAGATGGGGGCTCAGATAGGAAAAAGCCCACTCCCCATGCCCTCAGAACCCCACCAGCATCCCCTGATTAACTCTGCACTGCTGTCAAGTACGAGCTGCACGTGAGGACCGAGAGGCCCTCGGAGTCCCTCAGCGGGGTGGGCTGGGGAGCCAGGAACATGGGCTGCCGGCTGCCTTCCTGCCTTGCAGGCCAGGTGGATCCAGTGCCCAACAGGAGCAATCAGCGGCCTCGCCCTGAGCCCTCTCCCCTCCCAGCTGCTGCCCCTTCCCTCCAGAGCTCCTCAGCCTGGTATTCTCCCTCCTCATCCTCCTCTTCCCTTGCTCATAGAAACAAGTTTTGGAAAATCAGCCAGGCAGGAGCTAACTGGGAGCAGGGGTAACTTCAGGAAAACTAATGAGCAAGGGTGTGGGTGGACATGAAATGAGAGGGATTCTGTGAGCAACCCCACGTTTTATAAGCCTTGAGAAACTGAGGTGAGCAAGAATGGAGGGCATTTGATTCACTGAAGGCAAATAAGAAAGTCTGGGTTTTGAAACCACCCTTTCTGTGCCCAGAAAGATGCTAACTTGCTGGGTGGCTTTGGACATGTTGCTTAACTTCTCTGGGTCAGCTCCCTCGTCTGTCAGGTACATGAGATTAGATCAGCTCCAGGCAGGGCCTTCCATGCCATTGACCTGTAACTGGCCCATGAGAAACGTCAGGAGTCAGCATCTCCTCCTGGGCCACAGGTAGGCCAGTGGCCCTGCCCGGGCTTCCTTACCTGCTAGGGACCTTGCCTAGGGATGCACAGTCCAGGAATCCATCAGCTAGAGCATGACAGCAGCAGGAAGCCAGGTGCCAGGCTCAGCCAGAGTCCCTCAGGGAGCTGTGAGCCAGAGGGGCAGAGAGGGAAGTGGCAGGGTCCCCGCTGGTGCACTCAGGAATCCAGCTGCACACAGAGCCAGCTATGCCTGCCAACACCTGGGCAGACCTCCTGTTTACACAGCCGTCTTCACCACAGTGCTCATGCTGCACCCACTTTTCAGATGCAGACATTGAGACTAGAGCAGTGGGACTTGCCTGTGTACACATAGCTGGAAAGTGCTTGTCCTGGGCCTCCAGTGCCACCTTTGGGATCCAGCCCCAGGATGGCGGAAGCCCTCTGCTCTCCTCTGGGGACCCCTTTCCACTATGGAAGACATGAAACCCAGACCAAGCCCACTGCACCCTCCAAGGAAGCTGCAGGCTCCTCTGCCTGCCCATTAATGCCTCCCTAGTAGATGGCATTAATTTGGCTGTGAAAGAAAGGCAGGCGGGGGTCTCTTCTAGTCTGGCCCCAAGACTGCAGCTGGCTTGGTGTGGCTTCTTGGAGCCTCAGACCACTACCTGAGAGGAGATGGGGGAGCAGAGCCAAGACTGGGGAGTTGAGGACAGAGAGGTGAGAAGCAGAGGGTGAGATTCACTGAGCCCTGAGCCTGGGTTTTACAGTGCATCTCACCGACCATCCCCCCAACTCTTCTAGGTAGGTAGCTCAGCCCCAGGAATTTTTTTTTTTTTTTTTTTGTCTTTTTCTTTTTTATCAGTACCAGGGATTGAACTCACGACCACACACTTGCAAGGTAGGTGCTTATGCCGCTGAGCTAAATCCCCAGCCCCTAGCTCCCAGGAATTCTGAGCACTGGTGGAATGCAGGTCCTGGTGGTCAGTTTTCAGTGAGGTCCTCACGGACAGGACCAGGCTGATGGATGCTTCAGGCAGAGAAATCCCTGCTCACCTCTCTCCTTGCCGTGTCCAATGAATGCAAATGAACACTAATGGGAGTCTAAAATAAACAGACTCAAGGAAGCGGAGCCACCGTGCTTCTCCTCCTCATCCTACCAGCGCACGCACACGCGCTGCATCCCAAAGTCAAATGCAAATGATATTTTCAATTACATACTAGGTCCAGATTATCCATGCCTCTGGCCACAGACATTAATGCCCATCACGGAAGCTCGCTGTGATGTTAAGACACATCCAGTACCCTTCTCCTCAAACCAGCACTCGACAGCCTGCCCCACCTGCTCCTCTGAGCAGCCTATCGGTTGTTCCCAAGCAACACATTTTCACTTTGGCCGATCTATGCAGCACGTGCAGCCCGGATTCCAGCACAGTGACAGTGCTGCAGAGCTGAGCAGAAGCCCACACATTCGTGCACGGACTGATCCCAGGGTACCCAGGCGAGGCTACGCCATCCTGTCTCTTTTTATAGAGCATCCACCATGCACAGAGCGCTTTCTAGGGCAAGTGGGTTGCTAATCAAAGGGAAAGAAAGGCCCTGGAGGAGGCTGCTAAGAGAAGGGAGATGCTTAGAATGCAAGGCCTGGCTGATGGGTCCCAGCAGAAAAGGACAGTAGAGGACACAGGGAGTGAGGCCCTCGTCCAAGGTCTCGGAAGAGCCAAGGGGCACCAGCTGTCCCGGTCCTCACCTCCTGACCCAGCGATGCCCTTATGAACCCAAAGCTCAGCCTCTCCCAAAATTGGCTCATGAATCTAACACAGGATGTCAGTCGGGCCAAGGGAAACTTCTGGAGCTAGAAGATACGCAGGTGTGTCTGCAGCACTGCAGTGTATACAGGAGACACACGGGACTATTTTTAGCCCTGACCCTTGAGTTCTCTACCTCCCTCCCCTCTGACGCAGACCTACCTCTGACC
This sequence comes from Cavia porcellus, assembly GCF_034190915.1. Lineage (NCBI taxonomy): Eukaryota > Metazoa > Chordata > Mammalia > Rodentia > Caviidae > Cavia > Cavia porcellus. Next base: position 20,513,154 of record NW_026947492.1, on the reverse strand, counting down.
TTTGGCCATTTTGTCATAACTCAGCTGTCAAGTGCCCGCTCTAGGCAGGCCTGGAACTGAGGCAGAAAATACCAAGAAGCATCTGACAGGGTTGTCCCCTTAGGAGGCTCACGACCTGATCAGGCACCTCCACCCAGGCACCAGTGGTGAGTTCTGGGCACCACGGTTGAGGTGCCATGCTGCGTCCTGGGACACACAGGAGAAGGGGTCTGGGGCCTCTAGTCCGATGCTTCATCATAGTTTGGTGGAGATCAGAGGGGACATGTGAGCAAAACCTAAAGGTCATATAGGTGTCCCCAAGTCAGAAAAGGGAAGGGAGGGCATTCCAGGAAGAGCCTGAGACCAAGAGGCCTAAGGAAGGCCGAGCCAAGCTGGTGCTACAGAGCCTTGCACAACATATGTAAGGGAGTGACATGATTGGCTTGTCACTTTAGGGGGTCTCCTGACAGCCTGTGGGGATAGGTAGGGACAGGTAGAGATAAGAAGATAGAGGTCATCCACCAGGTTTGTCCTGCATAGCTCTGGAGAGGAGGGAGGCCATGCGACCCTCCGTCTATAACCTCCTTTGGGTCACAGAGCAGGAAACAGGTAAGCGTTGGCTGGTACCAGGCACCCCCTCCTGCTCGTTGGCTCATCCCTGCCCTGGGCACCCAGCTCACAGATGCCTATTTCCAAGACCCACACTGTCCCCAACTCCCAGGTGAGCATCAGCCTCCCCAAGGCCAGCAAGAGGACTAGCAAGCCAAAGGACAGGTAGAAATTATCAATCCCTCCGACTGGAGAGTTAAAAACAAAATTAATCTTGCAGTGAAGCTCCAGGCTGCATAGCATTGTAAGCTCACATTTGGGAGGTGTTACAAACCCAAGGGTCCCATCAGATCTACCTTCCCCAAAAAGGGCCACCTCAGGGCCCCAGGGTGTCAGGGAGAAGCAGAGATGTGGGGGCCTGCGGGGGAGCCCCAACTCCTCTCAACAAAATTGGCAGGAGGGCAGCTTTCCCATGAGGCTGCACCCAGGATGGAGGGCCCTGTACCCCGTGGCCCTCACGCTACCCCAGATGCCCAACACCAAGTGCAACGGCTCTCTGCTTGAAATTAAAAAGGAGAGACGTAAGTGGTGGACCCCTGTAATCTCAGCACTCAAGGACTGAGGCAAGAAGATCATGAGTTTGAGGCCAGCCTGGTCTACCGAGCAGGACTCTGCCTCCAAAAACAGAAAAACAAGAGCAGGTGAGACAGAAATCCTCAGTCTTCCTCTGTGATCTTAGACACATAGCTGCCATTCCCCATCACTAGAATCACCCCTCCCTGCGTCCCCTGGGGCATGAGGTAGCTTTCAGTGAGCCACCAACAGGGAGAACCAAGCAGATGGGCCAGCACCCAGTAGGCTTGAAATCATCTACGCAGAAAAGTAGAAAGTTCGCACAGACACTAGGAATGTCTGAGGAGCATCCTCCCTCTATCTAGGGCAGTCCCCCACCCAGTGCCCATACCCTGTCATCTCTACCTGCCTGGTGGCATCCTGAGCAAATCTGATAAGGTCACCCATGGTCATTGTCACTAGGAGACACTGTGGCTCCTCCCAGGTGGCTTTTCTTCCTTTTGCATTTGATTTGAGCGTCCCTGGCATTCGCAGACCTCACCCCAGCAGCTCACCTAACCTACCAAAGGCCGGGCCCTGAGGGGCAGCCTTCCTGAGCCTCAGTGCAGACAGGCTTGCGCTCCAGCCGCTGAGCTCTGACCGCACCAGCACCTTCAGAGGGCCTCTCTGAATCTGCACTGCCCTGGGCACACCTTAGTTCTGCCTGGCAGAGAGGATAAGGAGGCCCTGGAAGGTGGGGACTTTCAGGTTCCTCTGTCAGCTGTGCCTGCTCTGATCAGGGATCACAAGGAACAAGAGACAATACAGGACACGTCATTTACAGAGCAATTTTATAGTAGTCCAGAAAGAGTTCAATACATGAAGTGTAAGAAATCTGTCCATGCACTAAAGACCCCCCCGAAAACTCAGCTGAGGGCCCGGATCCCATGGCAATGTCCTACATGAGTCCAGCTCAAAACCTAGAGCCCATGACAGTGTTCCCGTGAGTCCAACTGCCGGCCTAGAGCCCAGGACAATGACTCATCAAGTCTGTTTCATGGCCCTGCGCTGGGAAGGCCCCAAGGTCAGCAGTGGAAGCTAGAAAGTCTGTGCCCGCAGGCTGAGGGTTCTGCACTGGAGCCAGGAAGCAACGCTCAAAATAAGGACCAAGGCTCTCCCAAAAAGCACCACAGCCATCCTCAGTGACAGTGAGATCCCGAGCTCCTCGGATGATGAGAACAGCCAAGCTCATAGCAGGAAGCCAGCGTGACAAGCTTCTCCCGGAGATTGAACAGTACAGTTATCTTCCCTTCCGGAGCCAGGAAGCAGTAAAGATCAGAGTCCCCCAAAGTAAACTGCAGTCATTCTCAGTGACAACAAGGCCCCAAGCTCCTCTGACGATAACAGCCAAGTTTGTATCAGGAAAGAAGCTCAACAAGCTCCTCCAGGAGAGCCGGTGGTAACAGGAGAACCAACATCGCCACAGAGAGCCTACAACACCACCTCTTCCTCTCCAGTTCTCCCTTCTATGTTCCCAACAGTCCTTGGGTGGGCCGTGCACACTCAGCACCATGCTGATTCGGTTCAGCTGGTGTTACAAGTTGACCGGTTATCAATCCACCACAGTGCCTTCCCCATCATGCCTGTCACTGCTCCCCTGGGGTACCAGGCCCCACCAGCACTATCATAGCAAACCCTAGTTGTAGGGGTGACCAGGAGTCAGACGAGGAACCCTTTCCTGCCCCAGGGAACAGAACTCAGAGGCACCTAGAATGGGGCCAGGAAGTCCTTTTTACCCCATAACCAAGCTCTCCTCACACAGGACTTGGTCTGCTAAGAGCACGCATGCCCAAGCTGCCCGGGTCCACCTTGATAGCGACGGAGGAAGAGCAGACCCTTGGAGAGAAGAGGTCACCCTCTGCCCTCTCTGGGCAGCACGCTGTACAGAGGCTGTGCTGTGCCACCCAGCTTTCTCCTTCCAGGACAGACAGTCAGAAGTCATCTTCTCAGCTGCTGGAGCATTAGAAGAAGCCAGCTCTCTGCAGAGTTGCACACTGGGGACTTCCTGTGGCTTAGGAGCAGAAGCCCACTTAAATGAGTGCTCACATAGGGCACAAAGGCCAGCCCCTCCTGCCTCTGCCTGGGGCCACCAAAGAGCCACTGAAGCTTTGAGATCTGCTGAGTCCTTGACACAGCCAGCATCCTCCCGGAGTCCATGTCCGCTTCCCCGAGGGACTGGCTCCCCTAACGCTGACTCTCCCTGTGGGTGTGGGCTGGGGACCCAAGCCTCCACACCCCCAGGCTGGCACAGCCTGAGTTTTTAAAGGAATGCCAGCAGCTACGGAGAAACAGCAGCTTCTGGGTCTCCCAGGGCAGCAAAATGCAGCCTCACTATGTAAAATCCGCACCAGCTTGTGCGGATAAGTGTGGCCTTCTTGCGTGAAAAACGAAGAAGACAGAGGTTTCAAAAATAATGACAAATGATGGATGAGAATTTAAACTCTTGCAGCGTATGCTAAAAGAATTAGTTACCCTTTTTCCAACTGGAAAGGCTTTCACTTGCTGAAAAAGCAACTCAGGTAGCTACAAAAGAAAGAATTTGACTTTTCCCCCTCAGGATTCTGGCAAATAGTGAATCCAGTAAATTTGCATAGAGTTGAAAGGTATATTTGAATGGTTTTCTGAGATTCCCCAAAATGAATTTTTGTGGCAAGAGGCATAGAGAAAGTATCTGTGCTTGTTTCCGTCGCTGGCACGCTGCCCCCTGACTTTACGGTTCTGTGTTCCAAAGGGCGGCGTGTTTGCTCTCTTCTCATTAATCTTCTTTCTGAAGAGTAGGTGACTTGTACTCCAGCTGGCTGCTGTGGCTATTTTCTGGTCTCTCTCTGTTGTGATCCTGCTAGGGTCATTTCTCCACCTCCTCGCCATCTTCCCTGCTGTCCTTTAACCAACAATGATTTTTATTGTCCTATACTGTACTCTAATGTCAAAAATGACTGTTGGCGTCTGGTGGGTTTAGGTTTGGAGGGATTTTGTTCTTTGCTTTTTGCTTTTTCTTACAGTGCTGGGAATTGAGCCCTGGGCTTTCCACATTGCGTTGTGTCTCTAGCCCATTCTGTTTCATTTCTTTCATTTATTTTTTGAGACAGGGTCTCAATAAGTTGCCCACACTGGGTTTGAACTTGCAGCCTTCCCCCTCAGCCTCCTAGAAGTCTGAGATTGCAGGAGTGGCCACCACAGCTGGCTATGATTACTTTTTAAAACCTTTAACAAGGCGCCTTTGTCTCTGAGCCCCTGCATTTCTGTGAAGATTTCCGGAATTCCAGGCTGTCGGCAGGGAAGTTTCCCACCTGCCCTGTTTTCCTCCTTACTGAAAGCTGTGAGCTTCTCCAGGAGGTGAACGCCTGAGAGGGAGCCTGTAGCAAAATGATCCAGATTGGTTCTGCTTCTATTTATGGGTCCAAGGAGGACACAGTCCCCAGCCGGCCTTTGCTGGGTCAGGATGGCTGTCTCTGAGCGTGCTAATGCATCTGGGGTGGAAAGAGGCCTGGTTTTCTCTCACGTTCCTCCTGCAGCACCATTAGGTGCTGGGTTAGCTTCCAGGGCCCCCACCGGCTAGTGGTGTAACTTGCCCTAAGAGGACTGGCCAGTTTATGCCTCAGTTTGTCCACCTGTAAAATGAGGATACTTCAAAGGAGCCCATTGCAGGAGGTCACTGTGAAGATTAAACAAGGACACAATAGCCACTGTGACTGGCTTCTCCCACACCCAGCCATGAGGAGCTGGAGCATCCCCAAACCAGGCCAAGGTCAGAACTAGCGGGCAAGCTCTGAAAGCCTAGGGAGGGGGGATAGGGAGTGGTCTCGTGTGTCCTGTGCTCCTCAGTGCGGGAACGGAGCTGTGGGAGGGCAGCGAGCCCTTCCTCATAGGGTAGATGCCCGCCTCCCAGCTGGCCAGCTCTCCTCCTATCCTGGCCCTAAAGCTTCCTCTCCTCCAACACTCACCACACAGCCCCTTCCCTGCTGGCTTCTCCTGAGGAGGCGGGCACTATGAAGCCCTGTCACACTTGAGGTGTGCCCAGGATTGGGGGATTTTGCTTACAGTACTGAGAACTGAACCCAGGGCCTTCACACTGGGCTGTATCTCCAGTCCCTTTTGCTCTTTTTTTTTTCTTTTTTTCTCTTTTTTTGGTTGTTGCTGCCGCTGCTGTCGTTGTTTTGAGACTGTGACGGTGAGATTCCCCGTGTAGTCATAGGTGGGGCTTTGTCAGAGTTAGCTGGGTCTGCGGTGTGTGACTGGTCCATGGTACAGTGCCAGGATGAAGGATGCTAGGGTTAAGGGTAGGTGACTACCACATCAGCCCACTGATTGGTTTGTCACTGTCTTTATCCCAGCAGCCTGCGTACAGTATAAGGGACAGAAAGAAGAGAAGCTTCTCCTTGTCTTATTGCTCTGCTGCCTTCTGCCCACCATGAACTGTTCCCCTCTACCAGGCCACCCAATTATTGGTGCTTTGGTGCCCGCCAATTATAGACTGAAACCTCTACAAACTGTAAGCTAAATAAACCTTTTCTCCGTTAACATGGGGGTATTAGGTGTTTTGTCTCAGCAATGAGAGAAAAGTAACTGAGACAAAGAGCTTTTCACTTTGTGCCTCAGGTCATACACCACCCTGCACCAGCCACGGCCAGGCACACCACAGGTCTGCATACAGGCAGGTCACTATCCAGGCTGGCAGTCCCCTCGGGCTCCCCAGCCCTCTGCTCAACATGCAGCCTGTGGTTTGTTTGCCTGCTTAGTATGGATGAAACATTCAGCTCCTTGTAAATAGTCCCTCCCTGATGAGACAGCTCAGAGCCTCTTTCAGGGTGTCATCAGAGATAAACAGAACATCCTCGTCCTAATTTAAGAGGGAAAACAAGGGATTGTTTGACTTTGTCGCTGTGGCATCTGCCTCCCTCGCCCTGGCTTCTGTTCTGCACCCTCTGTACCTCCATCGCCCCTGGACCTGCAGTGGTCCTGTGGGTCCTCTGAGGCAGGACAACAACCGTTTCACCGAGGCAGTCTGGGGCTGGGGCGCAGGACAAGGTGGTCATACAGCAAGGGTTTGAAGCAGGCCCATGCACAGCGTAGGGGTGGCTTCCTGAACTGGCAGTGCTGAGATGGACTGCGCTCTTACTGTGGTGGTGGGCAAGGCACATTTCTAACTCTGCCTGGAGTATCACAGCTATGAGTCCTTGCTGTGGGGCCAGGCACCTTCCAAACAGTCGTGTCCACTCATCTCATCGGCACCCCCTCCCTGCCCATAATATCTCTGTCAGAAATCGTTCTGCGCACACTGTTAGAAAGTGACACACAGACACTCAGCCAGTGACTGGCCAAGCCAGGGGCTGAGCAACGCACCTGACTTCACAGTGGTCCTCCTTACCCCAGACAGTATGAGATCCAAGGGAGAAGTGGGCTTCCCAGTGTCTGACCCTCCACAGGGGACCTTGGAGCTGTACTGGCCCAGGGTCTCCCCCGATCTGGGGGAGAACTGAAACTCAGCCTCCACATCCCTTACCCCAAGTCACATGCCACTAAGTGTTTTTCTTGCCCATCTTCCCTCCCTCCCAGCTGCCCCAACCTCCTTCTGTGCTATTGTGCCACGAAGAGGTGGGGTCCTGTGCTAGCTGTCTGTCACTAAGAACTAACCTGAGGTCATCAGCTTATAAAGAGAAAACAGTGACTTTGGCTCATGGTTTTAGCAGTTTTGACCCAGTGCTTGGGCCACTGGCAGTGCATCCTGAAAGGAGCACACGGCAGAACCCAACTGTTCACCTCCTGCCCAAGAAGCAAAAGAGAGGCCACGAGTCAGAGCTGATGTCCGCCAGTCTCCTTCTGGAGCTCATGCCCCAGTGACCTCCCTGTGCACCTCACCTCCTGAAGGTCCCACCACCTCCCAGCGCCACCATGCTGGGGACCATGCCCGTCACCCCTGGGCTGTGGAGGAATTCCAGATTCTAACTCAGAGAGCTGCATCCTAAACAATTCCCATTTGTATCCCACCCCAAGTCGTTTTTACCCAGACCTGAGTTAGGGAGGGAGGGTCAGAAGACAACACAAATGCCTTTTTAATTAAACCACGTAGGTCATTAACTCATCTCTAGGACTGCCAGAGAAAATGCAGGATGCCCCTTTAAAATGTGAATTTCAGCTCAGCCTACTATCAAAATATTGTGTTTTTCTGAAATTTATATTTAACCAGCCCCCTATACATCTGGAAGCCCTACACATATCCTACTTTGCTGCTCACTAGCTATAGAATTTTGGGCAAGTAACCTTACCGTGTACCCCCATTTCCTTGCCTCTAACGTATGCATAATAATTGTGCCCACTTTATATGGGGTTGTCAGGAAGATTGAATGATATCCATCAAGAGTAACCGACAGAGTTCTTGCTGTCCTGAAAGCCCTATATCAGTGTTAGCTATTCTTCATATTATTGTTGCTCTTTCCTTGTGACTATATTAGATGGTGAGAGGTGACACCCTGGGGCCCATAGAGAACCAAAGGCAAGTTCACAAATGAATGACACCTAGGGGTGCTGGTCAGGGAAAAGGGTGTGAGCAGGATGGAAGAGGCGATGGTGGGCTGAGTCTTACAGAATACCCCAGAGTGCCGAGATAGCAGCAGCCTTGCTCAGACTGAGGAGAGGGGGGAGTCCAGCTGGCAGAGGCCTGGGGCAGGCAGCCTTTCCGCAAAGGGAACTTCACAAAGACAGGCCATCCTCCCTGTCCACTCAGTGAAACCAGGGGGGAAAGAGCCAGAGAGACGACCTGTAACTAACTGCCAGGACCTGGAATGCAGTTCCACAAGGCATTGCTTTGATGCTGGAGCATTGGGAACCTTGGAACAAGGGGGAGCTGTGATACAGTTCCTGGCTGTATGGAGGTAACTGGGGTGGAGAGCCCACAGCTGCAGGCTGGTTCTGAGGTTACTACGGAGCCCCAGAGCTTTGGGCAGGCGTGTAGGAGTGAGTGTGTCGGTTAGCTCTTGCTAACTGGAAAAGAAAAATTTTTGCCCCCACGGAAAGTTTCCCAGCCGACTTGGGATGGATGCCTTACAACAAAGGACAGCCAAGTGAAAAGCATGACAAGTTTATTTAACCAGAGTTTCACGTGACACAGAGGCCTTCAGAAATGAAGAACAGGGCTGGAGATTTAACTCAATGGTGTAAGTGCCTGCCTGGCAAGCGTGACATCATGTCTGATCCCTGTACCCCCCCCCCCGCCAAAAAATGAAGATCTAAGTCCCAGGGGAAACTGTTTTTCTGCTTAGGGTCAATGCAGAATGGGCACCATGTCAAATAAAGATTGGGCCAAACGGGATGTGGACCTGTTGGTGATCAGTGGGAATCTCACCAACACCTGTTTGTTCAGACGCTTCCTATCATGTATTTGAATGTGGCATTTCTTCCCTCTGGATGTAGACAGGACGCCTCTGGAGTGAGGGTCTTCTGACTCACTTTCAGTGGAGGTTTTCATGGCCAGCCCTCATGCACACAGCTCCCAGATCCTCTGCCCCTTGTCTTCCAAAGCAATGAACCCAATCTGCTTCGAGAACCAGTAGCACCCTACATCCGTATATCAGACCCCGTAAAAAGCATTTCTCCAGGTTCCATCTCCCCACATCCTGACACCTATGCAGTGCATCTGGTTTGATTGTTTTATTCTTCTTCACTAATGAGGAAATGAAGGTGCCAAGAGACCGAGCAACTCGCTCAGGGCCGCCCACTAGTAAGGGTGAGACTCAGGGTTTGAACCCAAGTAAGCCAAGCAAAAGGGAAGGGAACACTGGGGAAGAGTGACTTCTGCCAGCAACTGCAGGCGTTTCCAATCCACAAGGAGAATTTGAAGCAAGAAATTATGCAAAACAAGGCAGAAGATCTGGGGTAAATTCAGACAATTCAGATGGTAGTGAGGGGCCTTTGGAGGATTCTACACCAAGAAATGCCAGGTACACAGTCATGGGAGGTGAGTGAACACTTGGATGGATGGATGGATGGATGGATGGATGGATGGATGGATGAATGGATAGATGGATGGATAGATGGATGGATGGATGGATGGATGGATGGATGGATGGATGGGTGGATGATCAGCTTTTTCAGGGATCGCTCAGAACCGAGTAAAGGATGGGGGCATGGCATTGTGGGTGAGGCAGTGTAACCCAGGCAAGAGAGGACAGCCTGAGCCAGGAGGTCAGTGGGACTAGAAGGGAAGGACAGATCTGAGATCACAGAGAATGAACGTGTTGGTTAGTAATGCAGAATGGAGTCCAGATTTCTGTGTTGGTGGGTCAGTGGTGGGGCTAGGTCTCAAATAGGGAACACCAGGAAAACAGGTCCAGCTGGAGCAGAGGAGAGGTCCGTGTCAGACTTGCTGAACTGTGAAGGCTGTGGACAGCTGGGTCATGGCTCTGGACCTCAAGATGCTAGTTTGGGCTTTGTTGCCTGAAGATGGTAGCTGAGTGCACTTTTGACTGAAAGATGTGCAGACTGATGTGTGCTCAGCAAGAGCAGACTAGGGAGGACCAGCATTTAAGGAGTGGGAAACAGACAGAAGGAAACCACCCAGGAGGAAACCAAGGGAGTGTCCTAGAGGCCAGCTTGGCGTGGATCTATTTCTTCCCTGATTTCATTTTCCTCCTAGGACTATACTTAGCAAATCAGAGCAGTCTAGTAGGCTGACTCTCCCATGAGAATGTAAATTCTCCCAGGGCAAAAAGTTATCCCAGTACCTGGAAGAAGACCTGTCACATAGAAGGAATTCTATACAACATTTCCAAGACAGACAGTATTCAGCTAGCACTAGAAGCAGACCCTTGAAACCAGGTTCTCCTTCCTCCGGGCTTGACATCCTGCAGTTCTGCACTTTGTCCACAAGGTGACGCATCTGGGTAGATGAGAAACAGAGACTGGGATTACACTGACCCGAAAGCTAAAAAGTGGGCAGAACCACAAAGTGAGCAGTGTACTCAGGTCTGTGTATCCGACCTGCAAACTCCTTACTGTTCTCTTCGCAGACATCGCTGAAAGCACCAGCCCTCAGCAGGTGCAAACTTGCTAGAGCCCGCTGAACTGTTTGGGAGAAAGGCAGAGAGAACAGTGCAGGGCCCAAATGCCCACAGAGAAAGGCTGAACCTGCCCAGGGGCGGCCGGGGAAGGGGCAGGGCAGGGCTGCGTGGGACAGGCAGCTGTGAGGGTGCCAGGGTTATGTGAGCCCAAGTCTCGATCTGTCTTCACCCCTTACAGCTCTGTGATCTCAGCCCAGTCCTTCGCCCTCTCACACCTCAGTTTCCTGACCTGTAAGGTGGAGATCGTAATAGACCCTGGCACAGGGCCTGTCACATAATCACAAAGCTAAATAATATTCTTCTTAAAACTGGGTATACTATCCGAGATATGGATAACCATTTCACAAAGCCCTCGCTGTATTCGTTAGGCCATAAATATAATCCATCCTCTTAATAACGCTGCCAAATAACCCTTTTATTATTCTACTTCCCAGATAAGAGGACTAAAGTTAACAGATTATGTTTGTCCACAATCACACGTCTCATAAAACTGGGGACACATGCCAAGTTCAGCTTGGCAAGCGTCCACACCACAGGTGCCCTGCGCGGCAGGCGCCCTGCCAGGAGGAGGCACCAAGACAGGGAGTCACGGTCTAGGGGGGGCCACATACGTGGACAGTGCCGTGGGACATGTTCGGTGGGCAGACGCCCAGGATGCACGGGGTAGAGATGGAAGCCACTCAGCCGTCACTGGGATGGAGAAGGTTGTAAGTGTGTGAGAGCTGAGCCCAGAGGTCCCAGATCTGCTCTCCTGATGGGCAGGCAGGCGACACTATGATGCCAGGCAGAGCTTGGCCACTCCCCACCCCCACCCCACCCTCCACAGCTGCCAGGGCCTGGGACGAACTGCAAAAACAAAGAAATGCAAACCACCAGCACAGCCTCTCACTCAGCCAAGCATCTCTGATCTGCGGCCATCTCTGTAGCCTGTGGGCCTGCGATCCAGACTGCTGCCCTCCACGCAGAGACGGCAGGCTGAGACACACCCCAGCACCAAGCCCTTCCCCTCAGGCTCCCTTCTCCCTGTAAAGGGCTCCAGTGACACTCTAGCTGTCCCCACTGGGCCTAGGACAGGCCTCCTCTTTGTCCCTCACTGTCCCAACATTTATTCTTCTCAGCCTGAAGCACAACACACATACACACACACACACACACACACACACACACACACACACACACTTGTGGTATCAAAAGTGCTGACCTCAGAAGATGCACCTCTGAGGACAGGAAGGAATAAGCAGGGCCAGGGTCCAGGAAGGACCACGCCAGGGCGAGGACCCCTGCCCCACTCCATGCACAAAGGAGCCCGGCCATGAGGCAGACAGGAAGCCTGTGGGCCAGGGTCTGGGGAGTGAGCAGCAGGTGGAGAGAGCTGATGTCCCGGGAGCAGCCAGGGCTTGGGGTTCAGGGCTTGGGCAACACTGAAGGTTCAAGCTACGCTCTGTACCTTGGGGAACCCCAGGGGTTGAAAGCAGAGCAGGGGCCAGGACAGGTTAGGTCTGCAGTGTTGCACCTCAGCAGGCTTCACGGACTGTGCACTGCCACTTAGCCAGGGACACAGCCCTGCCCCCAAAGGCGGCTCCCTCCTGTGCAGCTGTGGGCAGGAGGGTGGCCCAGCTGACTTTCCCCCACTCCAGCTACCACTGGGCAAGAGAACCTTCCATGCCAACACTCCATGCCAGCACTTCCATGCCACACAGCAGTTGTGTCCTGGATGGGCCATCCATGGTGCCAACCATCTGGGCTGGCAGAGCAGCTGTGCAATTCCTGGAAGCCCAGCAAGGGGCCCTTGGGTGACAGCTTGGGTGCTGCTGCCTCAGGGGAAGGTTCTCAGGCTGCCAGGAAGATCGGCCCAGCTTGCAGACCAAAGCCAGCAAGCAGGTCAAGTGGCCCTGACACGTCACTGGGCACAGAGGCGGCGAGCAGACTGTAGTGCACAGTGGGCCTGGGGCCTCCAACGCCAGCCCCCTCAGCCGTGTCCTGTGGGTGTCAGGCAGCACGGACCCTGCCCATGTGCCCTCGGCCTGAACAGAGACTTTCGTGGGCATTCTCCTCAGAGCCTGCAATGGGACTGGGGGGCAGCTGCAGACATCTGAGTGGCAGGATCTTGTTCATGACAAAGGGGAGAAAGAACCTTACTTTGTAAACCAAGGAATATTTACTTACCTTCCAGCCAGGGCTGGCAGGATGGTCCTGCCAAGCCCACTCACTGGTGACAGGAGCCTCCGTGTCAATGTGAAACCACTGTGTGACAACCCCACCCCTGCCTCAAGACTCCCCAGATGGACTCGGGCAGCAGAGCTCTGAGAAAGACCTCAGGAGCTGCCCACTCATGGGAGAGGGGCAGATGCCCCACACTGCCCACCCAGGCAGGAGTCCAGGGAGGGAGACCTTTGGCCACTGCCCAAAGCCTGGAAGCCAGCATGACCTGCAGGTCGCCGAGCGCCCTGCCAGGCTGGAACCTTCCTGAAATGATTCGTCTCTTTCCCCAGCAATGCCGAGGTGAAGGTGCTGTGGGAAACGGGGTTGCACTGCCCCCCAAGACTGTTTTCTAGCTCTGGCCGCAGACCCTGCCTGGGATCCACACAGGTCTTCTCCTGGGCCCCCGTCTGCCAATAATTAATGCAGTTTTTTCCCCTGATTGACAACAAGCACAACACCAAAACAGTCAACTATTTTTATCTCTGGATTAATCACAAAAAGGCTAACGCTTCCACCTTCCTTGTGATTAAAAATTAGGAGACCGAACTCTATCGTGGTTCAGGATAATAACCAATCCTGGGAGGGAAGCACATGAAAAATGCATCTCTTGGGCTGCTCCGTGCTCCCCCCCTCCCCTCAGCCCCTCTCTCGGCCCAGTCTGAATGCAGAGGGAATGACTCGCACCCTTCCTCCCATCTGAGCTACAGCTGCAGGAGTGACTGCTGATTGCTATTCAGCCGGCTGGTCCCCCAGACACCCTCCCTCCTCACCCCTCCCCACCCCATCCACCCAGCCCCCACCCGCACCCCTTCCTCCCCCCATCTGGTGTGCGGTGAGGCGAAGCCAATCAATAATGCATGGCTACATGAATAACCAGCATGATAACCACTTATTTGGGAAGATGTAATCAGGACCCATTCTGAGGGTGGATGTTTGTGTGTGTGAACGTGTGTGCGCGTGCCTGAGAGCTCCCACAACACAGCCCCACTCCATTCTCCCCCAGTTTGCACTCCTGCTAATCTAATATCCCCCAAACACAATACAGAGAAGCCAGGATGGGCTCAGGCCTCACACACAGGTTTTTGGAAAACTCTTTGCCCCCAGCTGCAATGCCATGATCACTGTGGAAGCAGTGCTGTGTACCTGGGCAAAAGTCCAGAAAAGGTTGGTTCCCTTGGGGATCCAGCAGGGAGCCTTTAAAAGTCCTGAGGCCCAGGGCTCACCCACATTCAGAGACTGGGACTGAGTGGGTCAGGTGCACTCTGGCAGCAGGACTTTGGGAAGCTCCCCAGAAGAGGGTCACAGCTAGCTGAGGCCCTCAGCCCAAACATCACCTCCTCTGTGGGGCCTCTTGGTTCTGCCTGGGGGCTGCCAAGGAGAAGAGTGGACCAAGTGATCCCCCACCCTGAGGCTGCAGTGTTCTCCACAGCTCAGGTGCCCGAGGAAGGCTGGCAGGGAATGGGAGACAGCACCACACCCCATCTCTCTTGGCAAAATCACCGCTCATCAGACTCTAGCCACACCCCATCATGGAGAGGAAGCCCCAGTCCGCCCCACTGGGATAAGAATCTCCACTATGGTATAGCCTTTGCTTCTCCAGACTGCTGTGAGGATTAAATCAGGCGGCAGGCGTGACTTGGGTTCTCAAGTCCATGTTTTATTAAAGTGATGGCTAGCCTTTGTGACCTCTCCGTGAGACCCACCCAACCCGCCACCCTCAGGAGGGCTACCCGCCTGACCCCTCTGCTCCTCTCCTACAGTGCCACCCGACGACCCCGTCATCCTGGGGGGACCTGTGATCAGCCTGCGGGCCGGGGACCCCCTCAACCTCACCTGTCATGCAGACAACGCCAAGCCTGCGGCCTCCATCATCTGGCTGCGCAAGGGCGAGGTCATCAACGGGGCCACCTACTCCAAGGTGAGTCAGTCAGGGGGTAGCCGCTTGGTCTCTCTGTAGGGCTCCTCTGTCCGGGCCTGGTGTTTCTGTGTCTCAGCATCCTTTGTCACTTTTCACCTGTGTCACTTTGGCTCCCACCAGAGTCTTCCTCTCTGCCTTAGGGTAACTGCCAGACAAGGTGAAAAACTACCGAACAGGCTGTGACCACAGGAGGAGATTCAGGGATGGATAAAATACAGGAAACTGAGCTGAGTGTGGTGCAACACACCTGTAATTCCAGTATTTGGGATCCTGAGGCAGGAGGATTTTTATGAGATCAAGACCATTCTGGGCTACATAGGAAGATTCTGTCTCAAAAAAAAAAAAAAAAAAAAAAAAAAACCAGGATGCCGCTATGATCTGAATTCACTGTGTCCTCCCAAAACTCACAAATTAAAATTGTAGCACCCACTGGAATTGGTATTAGGAGGTAGAGTCTTGGACTGGTGATGGGATCATGAGGGTGGGGCCCTTATCAATGGATTAGTGTCCTTTGAAAGACACCAAGGAAGACCCCTTGCCCTTCCAGCATGTGAGGAAGCAGTGAGAAGGTGGTCATTTACACACCAGGTTTCTGGTTCCTACTCCATGGTGGTACCCTGACCCTGGACTTCCAGGCCTCCAGAACTGGAGAAATAATTTTCTGTGGAGTATAAGCCACCACTTTATAGTATCTTAGAATAGCAACCTGAATAAACTAAGACAGATGCCTAATTAATTTGACTTTCAGAAAAACACAAGGTACACTTTTAGTGTAAGTATGTCCTAAATATTGCATGGAATGTATTAACAGACCACACTTACCCTAAAAAAATTGTGCATTGTCTGAAACTCAGACTTAACTGGGCGACCTGTGTTCCCATTTGCTATACTGGGCCTTCGAACAGCAGCCAAGTGAGACTTGTTACGTTCTGCTGTGTCCTGATCCCTGACTCAGGGGCCAGGGAGTCAGAAATCCAGCCCACAGTCTCTCACGTGCCCTGTGTCCTGCTGAGCGCTTCCCTGATTCACACATGACGCCATGGCAGTCCCACCAGGTCTGGACTGCAGCCCCCTGACCCCCAGGTCTGTTCTTGTCTGTCCACTCCAAGGATAGCTGCGGACAGATGGGCAGGCGCCCTGTGAGCCCAGAGGAATCCAGAGCCCCAGCTCTGTCCTCCAGTCCCTCTGTGGCCTTAGGGGGTGGAGAGGGACACAAGCGAGCTTCTCCCAGTCCCCACCCACCACTGGCTCCTGGCTCATGGTACTGGAAAGAGAAGAAAGGCCTTGGCCATCTGCAGAGGATGTGAGGAAGCCTGCCCTGCTCCAAGGGCGTGCCCTTCCTGTCCGACCCAACTACCCTGCCAAGGGGTCAGCCTATCAAAGCTTGGCCACCACCCAGAGCCCAGGGCAGATCCCAGGACAAATGCCTTCCCTCAGGCACGGGTTCAGCAGGGTGTGCTGCCTTGTGGGAGATAAATCAATTCACGGCCTGGGCAGGAGCCACGCCATGACACTGTAAAATGTAAAATTGCCCAGGGGGATAGAGAGGATTGGAGGCGTGTCCTCCAGTCCTTCAAGCTGGACCAGCTGGCCCCTACCGGACTTTGTGTCCTGGACCCTCCTGAGATGAGCAAGGCAGTGTCACCCAGTGGGACCAGTCCCAAGACCTCCTGGAGCCAGCAGACATCCCCGTCCACATAGTGCAGTTTCCTCTGGAGCCTGGTGCCACACCGGGAGGGGGCCACTCTCCCCAGGGACCCCAACCTCACCCAGGTCAGATTCCCATGGAGGCAATGGCATGGGAGCACTTCTGCCCTGCACTGGCTTTCTTCCTTGGGGAAATGAAAGGTTGGGATCAAATGTCCTGGAGAGATGCTCCCGCTCCAGCAAACTGGGCAGACTGCACACCTATAGGCAGGAGCACTGAGAAGGGTGGGGTCCACGGGGCCCCCTGGAGTGGCCTTAAAGGCTGTCAGAACCCCCTCAGGCCTCTTTCCCAGGGGCTTGGCCAAGCAAGGGTCCCTGCCACCCCAGGTCAGAAAGGACCATTATGAAAGACAGCACTTCCCACTGATTCCCAAAGACACAGCCGCCCCAGATGGGTAAACATGAGGAAGGGCTGGGGCATCCACAGCCCAGGGAGAGGAGAAGGTGAGAGTATGTATGCGTACACACACAGCCAGGCAAGTCCTGAGGTCCCCCAGACAGACCCCTGGGGCAGCCTTGGTGGCCTTGGAGTCTGAAGCCCTGGTACTTGTAATGCGGTGGGCAGGGAAGCCCAGGGCTCAGAATCTGAGTGTTGAACTCGAATCCTGGCTCCACTACATTCTTTCTGAGACCTAACATTATCACCCCTGGGGTCCCCATGGGAACAACAGCAGCACCTGGGGAAAGGGTGATTGTGAAGAATGAGCCGGAAACAAGTCTGGCAGAGTGGGTGCAAAGCAAACACAGCCATTAGGACTGTGACCTGTCACCCACTGGCCCCTCACTGGCCTTCCGAATTTCTGAGAAGCTGTGTTGATGTCAGAGTGGAACAGGCCCTGGAGTCCTGTATACCAGGGTTCAAACCCAGGCTCCATTTCCCATCACGTTGGCTTGATCTCTCTGCCTCAGCTTTCTCAGCTGCATGTTGGGGAGGATAATCAGGGACACCTGCTGGGATTGCAGAAGGACTGCCAGGAAGGTATGCATGGAAGGGGCCTTTTGAGGAGTACAGCAAGAGGTGCGGGCTCTAGACATGTGTGCTAGTGTTACCAGCTCCCTCCCCCAGACCCCTGCCTGTCCCAACCCCTGTTCCTCCTCCAAAGTCTAAAACCCACAGCTGGGATGGTTTCAAAGCCAACCCACAGCTGGGGCGGCTTCAGAGTCTGTGGATTACTGCTCAGCCTGGAGAAGCAGAGTGACTTCCACCATGTGACTCCACCACGTGGCCAGCAGCACAAAGATGAGCCTCCCACCTGCCAGACACTAGGCCCCCTCCTGACAAACGACAGCAAGAGGACATGTCCTCAGACCCTGGGCCCGCACAAGCCAGCCCTGTGCCTCCTGCTGGCCTGGATGCTAGGCTGAGCCTCATAGCTAGCCAGGACCTTTGGCACTGCCTCCAGTTCTGGGAGTGTCTGGCTGCCTCTTCCCATTTGTCTTCCTGGACACCCAGATCCAGGCATCTGGGGACAGCTGGGGACAGCCAGTCTCCTCATTCTTCCTCCTTCTCCAGGCCTGATACCAGAATAGAAGTCACATGGCATTCGTCTGGAAACACCAGGAAAGGCAGGCAGGGAAGAGTGCAGGCTGAGCCTGGAGCAAACCTCCCCAGCCTGGCCCAGGAGCAGACTTCTTGCCCACCTGGTGGGTGGGGCTTTGGGGAGGAGGGAGGCCTTGACCCTGCTGTGCCGGAGCCCGGAGCCCAGCAGGCTGGCTTGATCTTGGGAGGCACCACCGTCCAGCCCTGGCCCTGCTTGTCTGTCTTCTCCAGCCTCAGGCTGCCTGTCTGCTGAAGGGGCACCAACTACCCTCCACCAGCCTCATTTCAGCTCATGCTGAGAGCAGCTCAGGGATTCTGCTCAGGAAAAGGATAAGGGCTGGCATCCCCTGGGCCCTCAGCCTTCACCACGCACCCCTTCCAGAGCTCTACCCAGCTCCGATGGTGCGGCAGTCACCCACCCTGCCCTTCTCGGCGACCCTAGGCCGCAAGGCTGAATGCAGGGTCTGGGGCACATGACACTGCGGTCCTATGCTTTCCCCATGTGAAGCTTATTCAGTCCAGGTGACCACAGGCCTACCTGATCCCCAAGCAGCATTAAAAAAAGGGAAGCAGAGGAATGGGGGGGATGGCACAGCAGGTGGGGGAGGTGATTGAGGAGGAAGAAAAGAGACAGCCCTGTTGCCAGGCAATCAGGCCTGCTCAAGGCCTCTCCAGGCTGTTTGCATAGCAATGAGGTTCCCATATTTAGCAGCAGGGTTAGGGCACCCACGCTGCATTTCCTCTGGGTCCCTGGCTCCCAACCGCAGGCCAAGGCACAGCTCTGAAAACAACAGAGTCGCTCACACCCTGCCTGGGGCAACTGGCCCAGCACCCACTGTCCCCACTGCAGTCCAGCCTCCCAGGCCACTGCTGGGAAAATCAGGAGATAAATGTGGGGTCACTGAGGGGAGGGTGCATAGACAGGAAGCAGCTCCAGAGCTAGCACTAAGTCAGTGGAGCAGCCCAGGAAGGGGAAGAGAGCCAAGGCCCAGAACTCCCACGAGCAGGAGCAGGCACTGCCAACCTCTGAGAAATGTGCTTGGCACGCTCGTGCTGGATGCACAACGCATTTACGGTGCACTGCACGTATGCCCTGGTGCATATCTGCAAACACAGGAACATCGCCATGGCAGCAAGGGAACAGCCTGGACCCTGGGAGGCTGGGCCCGGAGTCCAGGGAAGCGGTGAGTGGTGGCTCCAGAAGCTAGCGACCTGCCATAAGGAATCCACTTCCTCCCAGAGCTGATCTGCGTGCTAGGAAAGCTTTCAGAAGCTGGAGGCGGGACCTGAGTGCCTGCAGTGAATCCCCAGAGCCCAGCACAGTGAGGAAAAGACGGAGGAGAAGGGTGCAGGGTTGGGAGAGCCAAGGAGCAGGGCTGTGACATGAATCAGCAAATGACAGAAAGTTTTACCTGGGCTGGCACCTTCAAGGCCACCAAGTCCCAAAGTTTCATTTGCATATGAGAAAATAGTTATAAAAGGGAGGTTGAACAGAAGAAAGAGGAAGAAAGGAGAGGTGAGAAGACCTGGGAGAGATGAAGGGAAAAGAAAACCCGGGCTTAGATGGGCCACCTCACCACTTTTTCAGGCCCGTCTCCATCTCCATCTCCGAGGATCCCTCCTGCCACCCCTCAGACTTCCTCCAGCCTTGAGCAACCTGGACCTTTCCCCCTTCCCTGGGGGAGAGCTGGGGTCCGGCCCTCAACCCTGGGCAGGGGACACTCTGGGGCTCTGGCTCGCTCCTCATTTTTTCCCCTTTGTTTAATGAACACATTTCCCTTTCTCTCTAATTAGGTGGAACAAACAAGTTGAACTAGAATTTTTATTTCCCAGAAAAGCACCCGCCCAGACACAGTAAATATGTCATTAATCATCATTCAGAGGCAGAGGAGCAGGCTGGGCTGGGGAGGAGGGGAGGCGGGCTAATGAGAGCCAGGCCTCCCTGATGCTCCCCTCTGCACCCACAGGCCTCCCAACACCCAGCCCTGATCCAGCCATCCTCGTGGGGCTCCTAGGCAGAGTCAAATTGATGTTAGGGTCCCTTATTTGCACCTCAGAAAAGTAAAGAAAAGAAGATGGGAGAACAATGTCGGCCCCTCCTCTCTTTCCCTCCACTACCCTGAGGTCGTATTTTCATCCAGGAAATTGTTTCTTATTAGCACTTGGCTATTTATAGTCCTAGTGAGTTCTGCTGAACTGTCCTGAGCCAGAACAGTCATCAGTGCCGGCTGAGCTCCCTCTGACCAGCTTGCTTTTGGGGGCCTCCACTGGAGCACCCTGTCCCAAAAGCTGACCTGAAGACTCTACCCTGTAGGACCACGGGGACTGGCTGCATCCCTCTCCCCAGCTCATCAGCCCAGGATGGGGCCAGGACCACACCTCCCAGGAAAGGTAGCACAGGGATGCCTCCAGCCTGGAGATCACCCCAAGGGATGCAGTAGAAAGTCGGGGGCCCTGGGCTCTCTCAGCCTAACAGCAGCATGCCCTGAGCTACATGGAGGTGGAGACTCAGGCCAGCTGCTTCTAGTCCCAGAGGCTGCAAACCTTGGCCCCAGATTGAGAGGGGCCTTGCTGAAATGCTGGCCCAAAGGACAGGTTCTAGCAAGCTGCTACTGACTGGCTCGGTAAATGGCCCCTAAGGTACATGGGTACTGAGTTCCCACTTGCAAGGTATAGCTCACAATCACTGCCTCCGGTGTCTCAGGGAGACAGGACAGAAGGTCATACACAGAGGTCCCCCAACTGTCAATGCACGTCCAGCTCTGCCCAGGAAGTTCTTGGCTTCTTTTGAACTCTGTTTTCTCTTGCAAAACAGAGATAATGCTCCTTTATTTCTGGGCCCTTGAGCAAATTGAAGAGAATGCCACTATTGTTTTATGGGCAGTCTGGATCCAGTGGAGCTGTCTAGTTCCTGGCTACCATCCTGGAAAAGTAAGACGCATCAAGGCATCATGCTCCTACCCCTGGGTGAAGCCTCTGTCCAGACTGGACAGCTCTGAAGCTGAATTGAGTTCAGTCCTTGCCGAATGTCCCTCCCGTCCAGCACACCCACCCAGGCTTGTTCCTTCTTCCTTAAGGACCCCCAAACTGCTGGGGAAGAAGCTGGAAGGGGCACAAGGGAGGAGAGGGGTAGTGGCTGTAACGGGGAACCAGCTATAGGAGAGTATTGGGGCCCAATAGGAAAAGGCAGAAAAGAGGAGAGCGCTGGCCTCAGAGCGCGTGTCATCTGCTCCTTTTGAAAGGCCGCCTGTCAGTGAATGCAGGGCCCTCCCTGAATCCAGGGTGATCTCATCTCTAAATCCTCCACCCATTAATAATGGCTCCTCCGCAGAGATCCTGCTTTCAGGGAAGGCCGCATTCCAAGGTTCTAGGTAGACTCGGGGGACATTGTTCAACCCTCCAGAGCCCAGGTGCTTCTGTTACCATCAGCTGGAAGTGTGAGTGTGGTCACATGCTGTCCTTTCTCGGTCTCACTTGTTTCCTTCCCTATGCAATGGAAGACAACAGCGTCCTCCTGCCGTAGCTGGGTGGAGCCTCCCACCAGATTGAGAAGTGGGATGAGGTGAAGCCTTGCGAGGGTTTACTCTGAACAGTAATGAAAGAGTGGGTGCTCATCCATTCTACCCCACCCCACCCCAGAACTATTGTCACCTCCATCCCCCTCACTGCACCCTCTTCTGCAGACTATCACTGCTCAGGAGTGGCAGACCCACCTGTTCCAGACCACCCCCTTCCTCCTGCAGACCCGGTGGATCACCCCAGCACCAGAGGCAGGATGGATGGATGTTCAGTTCATTTCTACAAAGGACCCAGCAAAGCATGGTTTCCATTAGGCCCAGCATGGGTGCTTTTGTTATTCTGACTTACATGTCCAGGTTGATTTTCAAACATGATAGCAATCTTTCTGGTTCCTTTTTTCTTCCACAGCCCAGAACCGATCCAGAGCAGGAAGCCAAGGGTAGCCCCCAGCTCTAGTGGAGACAGACACCCTGCATCTCCTGAGCTAATCCCCCAGCCCCATCCCACACATACACTCTCTCTATGTCTGCTCTCTGCTCTTCTTGAAGCTGGGGCCTATCCTCTACCCAGGCCAGCCCAGCCCAGTGACATGAGCCCTTCTGTCCCTTCTTACCCTCCAGACCCTGCTCCGTGATGGTAAGAGAGAAAGCATCGTCAGCACCCTCTTCATCTCCCCTGGAGACGTGGAGAATGGGCAGAGCATCGTGTGCCGTGCCACCAACAAAGCCATCCCTGGAGGGAAGGAGACCTCAGTCACCATCGACATCCAGCGTGAGTGCCATCAGCCCGCCAGGCTGGCCAGGCCCAGTGTGGGAACCGATTGGCAGCCCCACCATGGTCCAGGCCCTCTGAAGACAGGGTGGTGCACACAGCAATGTGGGGTGGTCACTCTGTATCTGAGCACAAAGGACCATCTTGTCCTTCATACCATCATTGCAAGCACAAAGTGCCTTTGCAAAGGATAATTTCACATCACACCTCAAGGCTTTTCTTTTTAATTAATTAATTTATTTATTTTGGTCTTTTTCTTTTTTATCGGTACCGGGGATCGAACTCACGACTGCCTGCTTGCAAGGCAGGCGCTTATGCTGCTGAGCTAAATCCCCAGCCCCCAATGCTTTTAGATGTAGAGATTTCCTACTGGTCAGCACAGTCAGTCGCCGGCCCTGCTGCTGGAGAGAAAGCCAGGGTGTAGACACTGAGATATGAAAGGTCCTAGAACTCCAGAATATGCCCTGGAAAAGGTCTATAAGGAAGAGAAAGAGTAAGTGTACAGTCAGCCTATACTCTGCAGGCATCATCTTATTTAATCTGTTTGGAGGAGGTGTGACCATTTAGGGTAACTGAGGCACCAAAAGGTTAATTAACTTGCCCATGGCCACAGAGGTTTCAAGCCCAGGCAGGTTCACTTTCCAGCATCTACCACAGTAACCCTCACTGTCCTCACACCAGCTGAGTCCCCGCAGGTGTCAGATGTGATGGTTAATACTGACAACAGCGAGACTATGAAGCTCGGCCAGCGTCACATTCCAGAAGCCACCTAAAGGAGTCTCCCGAGGTCCCCTAAAAGTCTCCCTCTGTGCTTGTCATCCCTCAGGAACCAAAAAGAGCTCAACAAGGCCATCCCAGCAGCCTGCCTACCAAGAAAGGATTAGTTTAGGTTTGAAGTACCAGACCTCAAAAGTGGACTTTTCCCCCTCGAATGTCCTTCCCTGCCATAGATTGTGATGTCACTGCATGCTGGTGGCCCCTTGGTCATAGGCTGAGTGGCAAGCTGGAGCTGAGGCTGGTGTACACGTCCCACTCACCATTTTACTCTTTTAAAGCTAATGCACTTAAAAACACCTTCTAACAGCCCTGGCTCATCTGAGGCTTCTGAGATCTCCATGGCCTGCCAAGGAGCCAGAGTCTACAGGAGCGGTGTCTTAGGGACTCACTGGGGACAGACAGCACAAATGCCCAGAACCCTGGCAGAAACCACTCAGATCCCAGAGGGAGGAAGAAGGGAACGTGAGCATCCTCTGGGTTCCAGTACCCTGGCACAGTGGTAGAGCTCTTGGGAACGCTCTGCCTTCACCGTCTCTCTACTGGCTGCGACAGCCCCCCTTACCTGCTCCCACGTAGCCAGGGCTCCTTGCACTCCTCAGTCAGTGAGAGCCAGGAGGGAACCAAGGGTCTAAAATTTAAGGAGAGGCTCCCTCTGGCAGGTCATAGCATAGGGTGAGTCCCAACAGGGAGGCCCTCCTTAAATTCTGCACCCTGGGCTCCTCCCTCCACTGGCCCCAGTCTGGCCTAGTCCTCAGGACCATCTGCTCTGTCCAGGTGAACAGCTGTGGTACAGAGCAGAGGTTCAGCCCTGGAGAAGAGCCAGGATGCTGTTGAGCCAGAACAGCGCCACACCTGTGAGCTGAGCATGTGTCAGCTTGTCATTTCCCCCTGGGAACTCTTCTTCCTCTGATTTTATCAATGATGTCCAAGGTCTCTTCCTGCTTTAGGGCTGAGGACTTTCCCCAGACACATGCCAGGTCTGGAGGAGCAAGGGCAGGAGACACAAGGCATCAAAACCCCTACTTCCGGGCTGCAATTCATAGCCACTGTGCTACCGGCCCCCCGCCGTCCTCTTGCCTTCACCCTCTCCCCAGCCTGGACAGGAGCCATGCCAGCTACAGAATCCTGCTCTAAAGAAATGACCTGGTTGGTTCTCCTATGACAACAACCATAGCCCTGGCAGGAAAGCATGAGAATAAGCAGTGTTTCTGCTCCAGCTCATTATCTGTCACCCAAAAGATATTTCCCAGGGACAAGGAAATCATCATCACACAAAGACATGCTCTAGAATCAGTCCAGCAAGAGGACCCACTCACTGGCTGTATCAGTGATACGGTCTACACAGAGGCCCAGGTCTCTGGGCCCAGCCTGGCATTCTTTCCCATGTCAGCTGGGGACATGGCAATGTGACCAGAGTGAGGCTTAGGACCCAGGTGCCCGGTTTTCTAGACGGACCATCCTAGGCGGTTCAGCACCATGGTGGCGGGCAGGCATTCTTCCTGGCCTGAACTCTGGCTCCACCTCTCACTGGGTGAGGTAGACCCGATGGGTTCATTGCTATGGGCCTCCATGTCTGCATCTTTGCACAGCAGGCTTCATGCTAACCTCCTAAGTTTGCCTTGAGGTCAAAATGAAACCATTCATGTCAACCCCCAGCACTGTACCTGACTCATTACCAGTGTCAGGTCTACTCCCAGGGGTGTGGCAGTGACTCCCAGGGGTGTAGCAGTGTCTCTCAGTGCCCTCCATCCCCCAGGGTAGATGCTTCCCCAGACAGATGGTGTCTAGATGTGCCTGCCCAGCCAAGGCACAGCCTCCGGTCATGCCTCTCGATTCCTGCCTCTCGATTCCTGCTCCCTCCTCCTCTGTTGTTCATTCCATAAGCATCCAACTGTTTGCCGAGAACACCACGGTGCGGATCTGGACCGTCTTTGCAAACCTGCTCATTTTCTCAGTCAACCGAGAAGCATCCGAACTCAGCAAAATCACATTTGCTGTTTGTTTCCCTTGGTCTTTCTATGTTACCCAACGGAAGACAAAGGCTCCAGATTGAGTAATGGGAGAGAAAGCTTACCACCCACGAAGCCTCCCCACATCTGGAGTCTGTGTCCAGCTGCCAAGTTTCCAATGGATGTGCTATGAAATCACTGAGTCATGAAGTTTCTCTCTTTCCCTCCCTCTGTAGTATTTCCCCTGAAAATGCACGCACACACACATGCACACACACATACACACGCGTGCAGGTTGCTGATGGAAACACTAACAGACTCTCGGCTGTAACATCTGTTCAATGTGATCTCAGTTCCACCAGCTACATCAAAGCTGCCCTCCTGCAAGTTATGCAGCCGACATCACAAGTGGGATTAAAATCATGTTTAATAGTTGGATATGACATAAACTATTTATACCGCTGGAGCTTGGCAGACTCCTGAAAATCCATACCCTGAGCATCCAGAGGAGGTCGGGTGGAGAGGGGACGGGTGTGTGTCTGAGGCTGGGGCAGGGGTGCAGATGAAACAGGTGAGTGGGGTCCTTCTGGAGCCTGTTCTCAGGAGGCCCTCAGGGACAGGCTGGGGACTGAGAGAAGAGAACTCTCCACAGTGTAGGGGGAATGGCAATGGAAGTGGCAGGTGGATTAGGAAGCACCAGCAGCGGGAAGGGTTACTGGCAGCCATGCACTCCCTTCTCCCTGCCTCCTGAGGGCTCCCCACTTTGTAAGGGACACTCAGGTAAGGGGGGACCACAAGGAACTTCCCCCAATTCTGTTGCACTAGTCCCGATCCTACTAAGCTGACACCACCACTTCCTGAAATAAAAATCCCGGATTCCACAGGCCAGCTATGCCCTGGGCTCCAGGTGGCAGTTACCAAACTCCTGTGCCTCCAGACGTGTCTCCACAGTGAGATGAAAGCTCCGCCCTGGGCTCGGAGGATGCCCAGCTTCACTGGCCAGCCCTGCGAGGCAGAGGGCTGGGCCCATGCCTTGGCCTTCCCTGGAATCTGGGGACAGCCTTCCCTTCCCTAGGATTGGGAAGCAGATAGCTCTTCTGGGGGATGGCAGAAGAGTTCTCGTAGCTATTCTTTGCTCTATACATCTCATGAGCTTTTGATTTGTGCTTTAAAAGCCAAGATTGAACTGCTCAAAATACTCATCTGTGCCTGTCAGCTTTCTACCACTATAGCACATAGCTGAAAGAATGAACTTAGGTGAGAAGAAAGGTTTATTTAGGCTCCTGGGTTCAGCGAGCCCAATCCCTTGGGCTGTGGTTAGACAGCACATCAGGGCAGGAGAGCAGCTGGGAGGGAGAAAAAGAGGAAGAAGAAAAGACTGGGGTCCTACTAATCCCTTCAAAGACACAACCCCACTGGCCCCCACAGCTCTCATCTCTCAATGGCTGCACCCCTCCCCACAAAAGCACCTCGGTTTGACCAAGCCTGTGACACACAGACCTTTGGGGATATATGAGATCCAAACTCTAGCACCATCACAGCCCCATGGCGCTCCATGAAAGGGGAGCAGGCAGGCTCCTCCAGCAACGATGCATCCTGGATCTATAGCCTGGGGTACAGGTGGAGAGAGCGGGCTCCCTAGCACAGGCAGCCACTTGCTGCTCACTGGGGTCCTCAGATACCAGCCCAGCCCAGTGGCATCTCCTGCACAGGCAGAAAGTTCTGGCAGATCCGGTGCACAGAGCGGGCACCCAGAGGTCACATGGTCTTGCCTCCAGGCTGGGGCACTGCTGGGTCTCAGAGCCCCACCTGCAGACTCAGCCAAGACCCCAGACCCTTGCTCCCTGTGGGGTCTCTCATGAAGTCTCAGAGGGGCCGGGGTTTTCCTTAACGCCTCTGAGAAACCAGTAGTGATTTTTCTCCAGAGAACCACACACCTAGAAAGGCCTCAAAGCCTTCCAGCAATTGGCTTTATTTGTTGGTGGCCACCAGCCCAGAAGATGCAGCCCAGGGTCCCCAAGCTAGGCCAAGGGGCCCTGCTGTCCTTGAGCTCAGCCCAGAGCTGAACTCCAGCCAGGCTTGCAGTCTGCAACAAGGGAGAATGACCTGCAGCCATTGTCCCCTTGAGCCTGGAATGCGGCTGCCTGGGGCCACCAGGGCCTATGAACTGCCAGTGCCCAGCAGCAGGGTGTTCCGGACTTTGGAGGAGGTCTGGAGCCAGGGGCCGTGATCAGGCAGGGCCGAGGCCGCTCCTGGGCTGATCTCTGCCTCTCTGCTGATGACCCTCTACCTGTATTCCCACCTTTCCGTCTCTTGGGGTCTGTTTCTCCTTCTCTTTTCTCTGTCCCTCAGTACTTTAGCTCTTCCCCCCAACACGCTGTCATTTTCTGTCTGTGTCCCAGGCCTCCCTTGTTCTCTTCTGCTTATCTGTCTCTGTGTGTAGGTCCTCCTCTCTCCCAGGCCTTCTGTGCAGATCTCTGCGTCCCTGGTTCCTGTCTCCCTGTCTCCACGTCTCCCCATCCCCTGACTTTCCCCCTCCTGCCATTTAGCACTTGAGAGCCTGGCTTTTCACCATGTTAGATGACAAAACAAGTCCCCGCTGCTCGGGAGCCGAAGGCCTGATGGCACCAGTAGGACTCTGCAGAGATGTTTATGCTGATGAAGGGGTGCAAATGCCACTTCCACATTACACGAGGCCCCTGAACCCTTACATGGAGAAGTCACAGACATTTCAAAGACAGAAATTCGTGCTGAAATGGGGCTGAATATCCGCTCCCCTCCCTTTCACCCCTTCCCGCCCTCGGGAGGTACTTTGTTCCACCAGAAGCTAGAAGCTGGGCAGCGCCATCCCAGGCCCTGGCAGCTGCCCTCCCTGCTGGGGTTCATTTCAGTACCAGCCCTTCAGTCCTCCAGGGCGTAGCAGAGCCTCCTGCTGAGCCCTGTCCTGCTTTGAAGTGACCTGCAGGGTGGTGGCTGCTCTGAGGGGCCCTGAGGGTTGGGATCTCTGGGTTGTACCCTCCACATCACCCAGGGGTTTCCTGTGCCATTCCTTCCCTCTTCCTGCAGACCCTCCGCTTGTCAATCTGTCGGTGGAACCACAGCCAGTGCTGGAGGACAATGTCGTCACATTCCACTGCTCCGCAAAGGCCAACCCCGCTGTCACCCAGTACCGGTGAGCATCACGGGAGGAATGGTTTATGTATCCCTTCCTTCTGAAAAGAGAGAGATGCAGGCAAAAAGCTAAAACAGACAGGAGAGTCGGTCAGTCTGTTCTCATCACTGCCCACTTCTGGGGGTCCAGTGGCATCTTTTAGATGCCTCATGGGACTCCCTGAGGCCCCAAGTCTGCCTCGACCTTCCCAAAATCCAGGCATGGGGGCAGAGCCCAGGGCTTCACCAGCGCCGTGGGCGTGGGTTATTAAGCTGCAGTCTCAGCAAGGGCCAAGGATGCTAATGGTCCCGCACCAGGAAAGTGGCCCACCAGGGGGATTGAGAAACTAGGAAGATGCGGGTCACTGGGGGCCCAGCGGGCAGAATGCAGCAAATGCACCAGAGGCAGCCATGCTCAGGTTGCAGGTCAGGACCAGCTCCTGCAGTGGAGATAATTAAGCAGCACTGCAGAGGGCACAGAGCATCTCCCGGAGGACGGAGAACATGGCAATGTTGGATGAAAAGCCATCTGACCTGCCTGATTTAATCCTTGCTTGTACTGGAGGCCGTGAGAACAGCGGACCTGGGGTCCCTTCCTGGCAGAGGGCCACTGGCTCGCAGCAGCCCTGCAGCCCAGTTAGGTCCAAGGGGCAGGTCCAGTTTGATGGGTATCTGTCCAGAAGTGTTAGAAGATGCAGAAGGAAAACCTAGCGAGACTTTTCCTCTGGACCTGCCCCTGCCAGGCATGCACTTTCCAGGCTGGGCCTCTGGCCTCTGTCCAGTCCCAGCTCTCGGCTTGTGGTCCCTCAATACCAGGAACAGTGTGTCCAGAGAACACCCCTCATGCCAGCTCCCCAAAGAGCTCTTCTCACCTCCTCACCACTCCCATATGCACCCCAGCAGACGTGCGGTTCACTCATCCTCAAGACGGTCCTCCAAATGCCCCTGGGGTCCTGGGGTGACCCAGGAATCAGAGGCTGGCCGGGCAGCAGACAGCACACCCAGCAGGCCTCTGACCATATACCTGCCTCCTGGCCACCGCAGGTTGGGCAAACACCCAGGAACCCAGGCTGGGGGGCCTGGCTTCCAACATCAAACACCCCAAAAAGATAGAATAATATGAAGAACCAGTGAGGTGGCACACACCTCTAAGGCCAGCCCTCGGGGAGAATGAGACGGGAGAATCACAGCCCACCTGGGCAGCTTAGTGACTTAGCAACCCCTACCTCAAAATAAAAATTAAAAAGCGCTGGGGTACAGCTCAGTGCAAAGACTGTGTTCAATCCCCAGTCCTGCAAAACAGGTGACCAGGGCCCTAGGGGCATTTGGGGTTGGGGTTAGGGTTAGGCAGTGGTACTAGTGGAGCTCCCTCCCTCTCTTCTCCTCCCTTTTGGCTCTGGGGACCCGGGGTGAACTGCGAGGGGCAGGGAGGGGACACTTGCAGGTGGTCACTGGTTGTTACTCCTCACCATCGCTCTGGGCCTTCTGATTACTTTGAAAATATGTCAGTGCCACTTGGGCCCCATCCGGGGCTCCACAGCTATGGGGGACCAAGCTTGGCCAAGGGCAAAGGCAAGAGCCAGGCTGTGAAGGAGGGAGGCTGCCAGGACCCTGTGCCCACCCCGCCCACTCAGCTCCTCTCTCAGCAAGGATTCATCAAGCAGCCCAGGTCTGCAAGCGCCGTCTAAATGCAGTGGTGGGACCCAAGAGGAAAAGCCTTAAGCAAATCTCATCACATAAGTACATTGATTTTTCCCAGCTGACTTTGGCGACATTAGGGAAATCTTTGTTTCTTTCCTTCCCTTTGTCTTGATGGCTTCCTCCCTGGTCCACCTAAAAAACCATAATCTCCAAAATTAAACAGGTATCACCCCACCCCTGCACCCCAAAAGAGGGCATGGCTGGGCTTGGAGGTTATCTCTTCAGCAGCCCCCAGGACCGGGTGCCCAGGGCCAGCAGCACTGGCCTGAGCCTGGCATAAGCTCTCTGTGCTCTTCCCTCTGAGGTGGCCCCCAGTAGAGCATGGACGAGGGGTCAGCACTGCCCAGATGGAGTGCAGGCTGTTTGACATCTAACCTGTCAGCTGTGACACACCAGGCCTCTTGATTCCATGATATAAATAATTCACCCTCTTACACGTGTTCAGACCAAATTAGACGTTGACTGGGGAAGGCTTAAGCTGAGCTCCTGTTCAGAGGGGCTGGGAGAGGGTGGATGCAACAGCGAGGGGCAGAAGGACACGCAGAGGGCTGCCGGCAGGAGGAGGCTCAGCTGTGGCCCTAGCAGAGTCCAGCTGCTGAGATACAGGGCTGAGGGCCCTCGTGCCTCTGCAGGGATCCCTCAGGCCTGAGGTGTGGGAGGGGAAGACAGACTGACTGGATGAGAGCAAGGGACTTCGGGGTGGGGTACCAAGGGCACCTTCGTGAAAGACCCTGTCACAGGCTCCCGAGGGTCTGGCACCAAGGCTGCCCCTGCTCATCAGCCTGGGAGGGGACAATCAGAGCGTCTCTCCTGTCCTCCTGGCACCTCTCAGGGAGGACAGCCCACACGGAGAGCCATTTCAGACTGCGTGGCCCCTCTCCCACAGTGGCCAGGTCCTCTTGTCGCCTTCCTCTCTAACTCCATCCTGGGCTGGTGCGGAGGGCACTTCAGATGCTGGAATGCTGTGTGCTCCAGGCCTTCAGGGCCCCAGCACTTCTGCTAAGTCAGGGCCGAGCCGGTGGCTTTCACAGAGCAGCCCCGACAGAGATCGAGAAGTGGGCCCATCTTCTCGGGAGGCCCAGAGGAAGGACAGGACCTGCCTCTGAGAACCAGCTCTCCCAACCGGCCTCTCTGCAGTGTCCCTCCCCAGTCCCACTCACCTCCGTAGGTTAGAAGGAAGGAGTAGGGCTGGACACAGATCCCCAGCTGCGTGTCTGGAACTGAATTACTCCACCTCAGGCAGGGGCTGTGCCTGACTATTAAGTCCGCTCATTAAATTAAAGTTAGGAACTGAAACAATCCATGAATAACTCATAATGGTTTGTTGGGAAGCTCCTTAAGCTCTCAGGGAGCTATGGTTTACTCTGCTGTTAAACTATAGTTGTTATTATTAATCGTGTTCTTAATAATTACCCGATATTAATTTGTGATAACACCCACACGGTGCCAGCCTAGGTGATCCATGGGATGCAGAGAAGTGGCCACCTTTCTGGGCTGGATGGGCCACAACCACCATGCAAGGAGCTGGGGGAGGGGAGGAGACAGGTGAAGGTAGGAACTGGACAGGTCCAGGAACAGAGAGAGGGGAGGAGAGGCAGAAGCCACAGGGACCCTCCTAGGGAAAGCAGTGACCCCAGGAAAGACTCTCAGCCCAAAACAGGCTGGACCACAGTAGAGGGAGCCCGGCTAGAGGAGCTGGGTGGAAGTTCTGTGCCTTCATGGAGGCACGGCTGTCCATGGGATTATAGCAGGGAAGCTGTAAGCTCCCCCTCCTCAGGGCTCTGTAATAAAACCCACCTTCATACACACGTGGGCACGCATATACTCAAGCCCTCACATGTGCCCCCATACATGCACGCACACACATATGCAGGTGCATCATTATGCATGTGCACACACACATGTATACCCATACATGCACACATTCACAGTGCACACACAGCCCCGCGGGCTGCAGCATTTCCTGCATACAGCAGGTGCCTGGTGGCTTGCAGCTGGGGCCTGGTGGTTTGTCCAGTGCAGTGATCACCACCCCAGGGTCAGGACCGAGCCCCAGGGTACTAATGGGCTGGGAGGGACCGAGCCTGGGGTACTGACTGGCTAAGAAGCACTTGCTGCCCACCTCCCCCATGAACCAGGCCTAACAGAACTGCAGCCTCCAAAGAACAAAGCCAGAGCAGGAAGGCAGATGCTAGGAGGAAGAAAAGTGCTATCCCTGGGGGGGGGAGGGTTGACATGCAGGGAGCCAGGGGACCCCAGGAAGGACCCACGCTGGGGGCCAGAGCCAGACACGAGTGAGCTGACCGAGTGGGAAGAGCAGGCAGAATGGGTAGCTCTGTCACCTCCCCTACATCTCACCTCACCTGGAAATTATTTTTCTCTCTGTGACAGGGCTGTGCACACACATGTGTGCGTGCAAGTGCATGCATGTAAGGGCACACCCGACATTAGACTGTGATCTCGGAGGTCAACACTCAGCCCCTTTTCCTTACATGGCCCAGGATGGGGCCCACAGTCATGTGCAGAGCAGAAGAGCCAAGCTGCCTGCTGGTGACAGTTGGGTCATTCACGGTCTGGCCAGGCAGACAGGCAACTGCCTGGGTAATCACATCGCATCCCTGCAGAATGACCCACTCGCTAGGGGCCACTGCCTGCCAGTGACCACAGCCCAAAGCCCTCTGTCACCATGACCACCTGGGTGAGGAAGACCGACTCCACCCCAGCTTCTGAGGTTGTTCCTCTTTGGAGACTTCCCCCGAGGGCCCCACAAGCCTGGCTTCCCTAAGGGATGGACAGAGGAACAGCCATGCTAGTGAGGTCCCCTAGCCCCCTGGCCTCTGTTACAGGTGGGCCAAGCGGGGCCACATCATCAAGGAGGCGTCCGGGGAGGTGTACAGGACCACCGTGGACTACACGTACTTCTCAGAGCCCGTGTCCTGCGAGGTGACCAATGCCCTGGGCAGCACCAACCTCAGCCGCACAGTGGATGTCTACTGTGAGTGCGGGTGCTGGGGAGCTCCTCCGTGCCCACTGGCACCAGGCAGCCTCTGGCTGGGCCCTGCATGCATGGCCACTCCACAGCCCAAGTGTACCACACGACACTCGGGTCACTCTTCAGAACGACCCAGCCAGGCCATGTCAGTGCGCAATGCCCCAGAAGAGTACGGTGGATGAAGTGACCTAACACAAACTGGGGTGCCAGCATGGCTGCTCTGAGGAGCTCACCCCTGGCTTGCAGACAGCAGGACCAGGCTGAGGAGAGGCAGAGGAAGCAAGCTCCCCTCTATCCTTTTTCCAAGGGCACTGATCCCGTCCTCAGGACCTCTCACCCCTTGTTCCCATCACACTGGGGTTAGTGCAGCCAAGGGTCTACACATGCAGTCCCCTCACAAGTAGAAACTTAATCCCAATACCTAGAGGAGGAGGCTGAGGCCTGCGGTGATCCAGTCCATCACGGGTCCACACATCCCACTGTCCTGTTCAGGGCATGCACGGCCCTGCACCCTTCCCCACTGAGGACCTGGTGGGGACCCGCAGAGTCAACCCGTTGCTGAGGACTCAACAGTTGTTCATGCACGCATCACCCTTTGCCGTCTCTAAAGGACTTTTACAAACTCCCTTTCACTTGCCACTGCCCCTGAGTCCGAGGCCTCCACAGTGGAGCTCCCATTTTATGGTGGAGGACTCATCCCAGACCCTGAGGTCCAGGGTTGGTCTGCCCCAGAAGGTGACCCCAAGGCCCGCTGGGCTCTCCACCCACCCCAGCACTCTGCGGGCCAGTGGTGGGGAGGTACACAGCGCTCTTCCACGAGCAACAGAGTTGTGGGAAATGGGGCCAAGGGGACTCTGGGGGCCTAGAAGGAGGCTGGAGGAAGGGGACAGACAGCCTGAGGAACCCAGCGGGTCCAGGGAAGAGCCTGAGAAAGCCTTGGCCTTGCTGCCTCCACCCTTGTCTCAGAGTCTTGGGGAAGGGGGCTGGGGGGACTCGGGTGGTTCCAGGTCAGAGCCCCAGGCTCTGCCCACCCATTGGGGTGAGGATACCTGGATGTCCCAAAGTCTGTTGGGATCCAAGTAGGAAAGGAGAAGCCAGGGTTTGGGAAGTAAAGCCAGGGCCCAGAATCGGGCCCAGAAGAGGATGGGTCAGGAGAAGGGGCACCCCGCTTACTTCTAAGTCCCGCTCCTGGACCCCTGCCCCCCCCCCCAGGGCAGGGGAATCAGCGGTAGGGAAGGAGCTGACTGGATGGAGGTGACCCAAGCACCCCGTCAGGGTCAGGGGAATGGGGAGGGGAGCAAGGAGGCTCCCGAGAGCCACCCACCCACCGGCACCTCCTTCTTGCTCCTGCCCACCACAGTCGGACCCCGGATGACCATGGAGCCCCAGTCTCTGCTTGTGGACCTGGGCTCCGATGCCGTGTTCAGCTGCGCCTGGATCGGGAACCCGTCCCTGACCATCGTGTGGATGAAGAGAGGCTCAGGCGTGGTGAGGCCCAGGGTGGGGAGGACAGCGGGCAGGGGACCCTCTCACCGTGGACCAGGGCAATCTGCAAGCCTGAGGGAAAGGCTCCCAGACAGAGGAGGGGAATCCCAGGGGCCGCTTCCCCATCTCCTGGAGCACCTCTGCCTCTGCAGTTTCCCCACCCCGAGGGGATAAGGAGAGCAGGTGGTCACCCATAGCAACGGGAGAAAGGCCTTCCTCTGGCTTTTCAACTTCCTCTCCAAAGGGATGGGAGCAGCGGCTCCTGCTCAGGAGCACAGCTACTCAGGAGGCTGAGACAGGAGGATCACAAGTGAAAGGCCTACTGAAGAGACAGCAAGACCCTGTCTCAAAATCTAAAAGAAAAAATCAAGGGCTAGGGATGTAGCGCATACAAAGATCCTGGGTTCAATCACAGCTACCACCACCACCACCAAAAAATCTCAGATAAAAGCCTTCACCGTGGTGTTAAATTTGGCTCTCTCCCTGCATTCCTTTTTTGAAATGCACAGATTCACCATGAGCTGGAGTTTGCCTGATGTCCCTGCAAGGGGTGGAACAGCAGGGGGAGCAGCAGGGGAAGAGGGATACACGGCAGGAAGTCAGCCCCAGGACACCAGCCTGTCCTGAGAGGTGTCCTCCCCTCCTTCCAAGGAGCAGGCAGCCCAGCCTCTGAGCTGAGCCAGCTCTTCACTGCCGGAGCCAGGACTTACAGGGAGATCCAGCCAGCACCCCAGGGGGTCCCAAAGACCAATAAGAAAATGCAGGCCCCAGGCCCTCCAGGCTCAGCTACAGGGCATTTCAGCCATGGCCAGGCTGGGAGAGGAGAGGCCTCAGCAGACAGGAGGAGGGCTGCATCACCTCAGGGGTCCCCAGCAGGGTCCCTGGACACCGACACCTCAGGCCTGCTCCAGGTACCTGACCACTCTGTGTCTGACCCCCACCCCACTCTCTTAGGTCCTGAGCAATGAAAAGACCCTGACCCTCAAATCCGTCCGCCAGGAGGATGCTGGGAAGTACGTGTGCAGAGCTGTGGTGCCCCGGGTGGGAGCCGGGGAGAGAGAGGTGACCCTGACTGTCAATGGTGAGCTTCCCACTGGGGTGGGCTGGGTGGAAGGGGGGACAGGAAAACCCAAGGGGCTGTCACCAGTTCTGGCCTTGCTACACCTCCAACCAGTGGCCCAGAGCAGTAGAATCTACCTCTTGGGGTCCCTATTAGAGCCCAGGCAGACAGAGGAAGAATGTGGGTGGTCTCTGGTCCATTGCTTCCTGTTTGTTATCTTCAAAAGGCTCTCAGCCACCCAGGCAAGGTGGTGTATCCCTGTAATCCCAGCACTCAGGAAGCTGAGGCAGGAGGGTCAGTGTGAGTTCAAGGCCAGCCTGAATTACACAGGGAGACCCAGCCTCAAAAAAGTGGGGGGCGGATGTCTCAGCCCTGAGAGTGGGGGCTGATGAGTTTATCCTGGCCAGGAAAAAAGAGACAAGGTCACAGGGAACCGTACCCCTCCATCTGCCCTATTCACCCACCCTGCCCCTTTCCCAGAAGGGTAAGGCCCATCTTCCTCTTCTCATAGCCAGGTTCTTTCCAATGAATTAGTGCCACTTGGCTGGGGGGACATGTCACCATCCAAAGACCAATGGGCAAGGTCCCTGGAGACAAGGGGACTGGTCTTCTTACACACAGTGACACAACCCAGGGCATTTGTGCTGAGAGCTCAGCAATAGCTGCTGTGGGCTACATCAAGGTGCAGGTGTCAGAGGGGGGCCTGGATACCTGCAGCACGGGGACTGAGCTCAGGCTAGACCGAGAAGTCACAGTGCCAGCACCGGAGTCATGGACCCATGTGGGAGGAGCCTCTAGGTGCTGGTCCCGGAGCAGGGCCTGAGATGGGGTGGGGGAGCTGCGTTCTGGAAATGAGCCTCTCCGCTGGCTTCATCTCAACCCATGGACGACGGCCTCGTCTGTTTTCCCCTTGGCTCTAAAGCAAAGCCCAGCTTGATGCCTCCCAGAATCCTCTCTGCTGTCCCCACTCCAGCTCCCCCCCACTTCGTAGTGGCAGTGCCAGGGCGAGGGTGAATCCACCCAGCCCCTACAGTATTCGCAGGCCGCCTGTCCCAGGCAGAACCCCGACTTGGGAGCCTTCCTGCCTTTCCTGTGTGTCCCCAGGATGCCGCCAATAAATTGGCACTGCAGGGCTAAAAATAACAGGGTCTGATCGCGCCTCCGTATATCCATGGCAACGCAGACTGCAGACTTTTCCTGCCGCGCCGGTGTCTGACACAGGGCTCTGCACGCCAGGCCACTGTGAACTCTGCGCCCTCCCCGCTGCCCACAAAGCGAGGCCGCTGCCATCTGCCGCCCACGGGCTGGGGCCCTCGGGCTCACGTGTACCTTCCGGGGTCCCCCGTCTGAGGCCAGTGACTGAGCAATCTTGTTTCTGGGGGAGAAAAGGTAGATAAGGAGGTGCTGACATTTTGCTGTCACTTTTGACATCCAGCCTCTCCCAGTGGAGATGTAAAGAGGTTTCTTGAGGGCAGAAGGCGTTCCACCACTGCCCAGCGGGACGGGATGCAGGCCTTGGAGGACCCTTCTCCTGGGCTGGGCTCCACAGGTTGACCCTGGGTCTTCTTCCCATGGTGTAAGCTTCCCTTCCAGCCCATCCAGCAGGGGTTCCTCTACACTGCCGGACGGAAGAGCACTGGCATTTGGAAGACAGCTAACCCGCCTGTGTCTGCGGGCCTGGCACCAAGCTAGGGGGCTGGATGAAGTGGCCCAGGGAGAGGAGACTGCCAGCCCCCAGCTGGGAGGGGACATTTGTCCCCAACCCTGAGGACAGGCAGAGGGGCAGCAAAGCTGGCGGGCAGGGGCCTGACCTGGACCGAAGGCATCTGATGTGAAAGTGGCTGGAATGAGGCCAGTCGCTGCCTGTGGACCCTGCCAGCCAAGTGCTCTAGGGAACACACCGGCACAGGTCTCAGCCGAACCGGCTCAAACCTGCTATCTACAGGGAGCGGAGGATGGCCAGGATGGCTGCCACTGGCTGACTGACTCCCAGCCACCTCCCTTTATCCTGCTTTTTGTTTCTTTTGAAGCCTATAAACAGAATGCATTTGCTGATCACTTTTGGAATCCCTTGAACCTCTAGGGAATCCCCAGTTCCAAAGACTTAGCATCACTTTGTAGCCCAGCAGCTAAACAAAGAACCATTCAGGTTCCCAACAATGGAGCCTTCACTCTTTGGGCCAAAGACCTCTCTGAGTTTGGCTTTAAAGAAGGAAAGCAGGGCTCAGCCCCACTTTAAAGCCAGCTGACCTTGGGGTTCCCAGCTCTGCAGCCCTCCTCACCCTGAGACAGTTGCATCCTCAACCCCACCGAAGCATCACCTCATCGCTCAACACTTTTTTCCCCTTGGCTGAGAGCTACTCATAGAAATGCAAATTTGTTTTAATTAAGGTGGCTAATAAACAGCAATTAGGTTTGCAGCAATTTTTGTTTTGTTCCTCAGCATAATTCTGCCCGTGCTCCAGCCAGAGCTGTTGCCCTTAGCTTTCCTTCCTCTGTGTCCTGCTGTCTAAAAGTCCCAGCTGTCCAGGCAGGGGTGGGGAAGGGAACTGGGTTTCCCACCCTACACCGCCCACAGTAACCAGGAGGTTAGCTGAGCAAATGGATAAACTCGCTGTTTCTCCTTTCCCATTTTACTGCCAGGAAAGACCTGGGTTACGTGCCAGGCAGAACTTACAGGAAAGGCCAAGAACAGGCTGCCCCGCCTGGTCAATGAGACAGGCACCCTGTCACCCATTCCCCGCTACGCACACAGACCAGATGGGGTAATATCTAATATGGAGGCCAGTTAGGGAGCTGTGATCTCACCTGGGCCGTCTGTGTATATATGTAGCAGCAAACAAGATAACCAGTGACAGGCTCTCTGGAGACACATGTGGGACTGAGGGCTATGAACACAGCAGCACCGTCTCCTTCCTGGCTGGCCTGGTGGAGGACATCCAGTTTGCTGGGCAAGGGCGCCCTCTACTGGAGACCTGAGAAATGCCCAGAGCTCCAACAGCCGGCCAAGGTGGGGTGCGGTGACATTCCTTAGGTCTGTCTTCCATCATCCTGACACCTACCCTGGTCCTTCTCAGACTCACCACCTCCTTTGTAAAACTCCCTGTCTGCCAGATAGAATTATTCTCTCTCCTCTGAAGTCGGTTAGCACTTTATCTGCACTGCTTCTATGGCATGAGTGCTCACCACCTTTTATTACAGTTATTTATGTCTTCAGGGGATTCTGACTTCGGTGCATTCACTCATGATCCCCTGAGAGCTTTACCACCAAACGTCTAATTCATCTCCAGGTCCCCTGCCTCGCGCTCTGACTTACACATACGGGGCCCCCGTAAACATTTGCTGAGTGCTTGGATCAATGAATGTGTTTCTGAGCCCACCAAGCAGGGACCTGCCAGCCAGCGACCTGCCTTTCTAGGACAGCTAACGTGATGCTGCCTCTCCAACAGGGCCCCCCATCATCTCCAGCACCCAGACGCAGCACGCCCTCCACGGTGAAAAGGGCCGGATCAAGTGCTTCATCCGGAGCACACCACCTCCCGATCGCATCGTGAGTGCTGGGGTGGGGGGAAGGAGCATCCTCAGTGCCCAGGGTCATCTCTGCCTGTAGCCAGACAGCTGGGCAGCCGATCAGTCGGTGTGCACCTCTGAGCCTCCTTTCCCTCCGTGGGGAAAAGCACACCAGCTCTGTCCCTTAAGATCACATCCTGGAGACGAAATGGCAGGCAGCCTCCTTCCCAGGAGCAGGCGGTGTCTGTGTCCGGCTCAGCTGCGGTATTAGCGATTCTAAGTCAATCCTGCATCCCAGAGCCAAGAGCAGGCAGGAGGGAAAAGAAGCGATTTCTCCCCTTTCCTGAGTTCACGGCAAAATCCTAAAGCCTGTGCAGTTTATGGCTGGCGACCCCTCCCCGTACTTCCCACGCTCCTCCTAAGCTGGAGGCTCCCCTCAGAGGTGATCACCCCATCCCTCTTCCCGCTCTCCAGACTCCATCCCTCCTGCAGAGCAGCACAGCACCTGTGCCACCTGTGCAGTGTGGTCGCCCTAGTCCCTTTCCGGGGATGCTTTTTAGGGGGTCTCGCACTAAAAGCCATCTGAAGCTGTCGGAAATTCAGCATGAACACAGAGAAAGTGAATATTTTGTAGCAATGTTGGGAACAGTAAGCCCCAGTGCCCAGGGGTAGGTGGGCCAGGTGCTGGGCAGGCTACACGCGCAAACCACTGTCCTAGAAAGCTAAGATGGTGCTATCGCTGGTACGCATGTTCTCAGCATCTGCTCCACGCACTGAAAGACACAAATTGCAAGATTGCACATGCCACGAATACCTACGCCTCCCAGAACTTTGCTTTTTAATTTTTACAAAAATGTAAATGTCACATGTGCCCATTATAAGATATTCCACTCACTTCCAAGCATTTTCACATCGTGTGTCTCTTCATAGATAGCTAACCCTAAGGTAGTGGTTTTCAAGTGGGACACTTCGGCCCCCAGAGGACATGGGCAGTACCTTGAGAGCCTTCTGGCTGTCACAGCTTGCAAGGTGCTGCTGGCATCTGGTGAGGGAAGCCAGGAGCGCTTCAGACGGTGCTGGGCAGCCCCACAGTCAGGAAGGAGCCAGGAGCCCCACTCCATGCTCACCTGGTACCTCCAGGCTCAGACCTGCCTTGCCAGGTTCCAGGATGTCCACAGAGCTGACAGAGTGACACCCATGCGGTCTTCATGGAATGACTCTGAAAACAAACCAGCCAAGCACAGCTGCACACACCTGTAATCCCAGCTACTCCGCAGGCTGAGGCAGGAGGATCACAAGATCAAGCCCAGCCTGGGCAATTTGACCCTGTCTGAAAGTGAAAAGTGCTGGGCGTGTAGCTCAGTGGTGGAGCACCTGCCTAGCATGCATGAGGCCCTGGGTTGAGTCTCTAGTAGTGCAAAAAATAATTGCACTTAAAAAAAACCCTGTACGTTATAAACAAAGATAGATGCGTTTACGTGTGAAGTCTGTGCACATGTGTGTTCATGCCTGTGATATGGGGGTACAGTCCCTCTGTGTAGGAGTGGGTGGTGGTGGCACTGAGGAGAGCCTGCTTGTGCTGACGGCAGAGCAGGGAGATGGCCCATGGTCCTGGTGTGCAGCCCCAGGGGGTCTGCTCCTAACTCTGTGCACCCCACAGGCCTGGTCCTGGAAGGAGAACGTGCTGGAGTCGGGGACATCCGGGCGCTATACGGTGGAGACGGTCAGCACGGAGGAGGGCGTCATCTCCACGCTGACCATCAGCAGCATCGTGAGGGCTGACTTCCAGACCATTTACAACTGCACAGCCTGGAACAGCTTCGGTTCTGACACTGAGATCATCCGGCTCAAGGAGCAAGGTCAGGGCAGCGTGCTGGGGGAGCTCCCAGGATGAGCCACAGGGCTCTTCCCTACCTGCCAGCTGCCTCAGACTGGCTCCCCTGAGGCAAGGGGCGCTAGCTTCCACCAGAAAGAAGGGAGAGGAGAAAACTGCACCCCACTGTGAGAGTAGTGGCTAGAGTGAGCTGGGCTGGTCACCTTGCTGAGCTGCCTGACCACAAGAAGGCCCTGGCTTCCACGCACTCCGCCCTTGGCCAATGCTCCAATGTCCACAGGGGTGTGATGACACAGAGCATCCAGTTACCCACAGGTCCTGCGGAGGGCGCCCGAGCTCAAGCTAAGGAACAGGGCTACCAGCTCCTATGGAGTTAGGGCAGCAGTGCCCAGACAATCTGCAGTCTCCACGTGGATACCTGGGCACTGAGCTCTGCTCTGGGCAGAGCAGCTGTATCTGAGGGAGAGGAGAAAGGCTCACCCCAGGGTGGCCAAGCCTGTCAGCTGCCCCAGCTCCTGGTCAGACAGATGCTGAGAAACTCAGTCTCTGCTCAGAGCTCTCTGAACAGATTTTGGGGGCCAACAGCCCCTCAGGAACACCAAGAGATGGTCCCCCAAAAGCTCCATGTGCAGCCAGCAGCTCTGGGTCTTGAAGTGGACTGCAGACACTGCCCCTGGCCAGCCAGTACTCAGCCAGGAAGAAGCAGGGATGGAGCTCAGCCAGGCCTGGGCCCTTGGGCCAGATTCTGGGCCAGGCAGGGGGTCCCAGCCCAGCCCCTTAGCTCACAATGATCACACCTAGGGGTCCCAGGTCCCAGGTCTCCTAACACCTCTTCCCTGATAGGAGCCGCTTTGCATAACGCTTTGCACATGACTTGCCTAACACCATTCACACATCATTGAACCCTCCTGGCCCTGTTGCTTGCCCTCCTGTCTTCCCCTCAGTGCCCCCACCCTGTACCCTCCCCTTGGTGTTCGCACCCCTCCAAACCCCCTCCCAGACTTAACTTCTGTCTGTTCCCCTGCTCTGGGGTCTCCTAGTCAGTAGGAATAAACCCCAAATTCCGCAGGGAGAGCCTGGGTCTACGGGGCGGTCCCACAGACAGGACGCACCTGCC
Organism: Cavia porcellus; assembly: GCF_034190915.1. Lineage (NCBI taxonomy): Eukaryota > Metazoa > Chordata > Mammalia > Rodentia > Caviidae > Cavia > Cavia porcellus. Next base: position 20,471,726 of record NW_026947492.1, on the reverse strand, counting down.
CCAGCCCCTCCAGGGGTTAGATCCCCCATCTGCCCCGCCCTGGCCAGCCAGGCCCCGGCTGTGGACGCTTGCTTTATTTCCAAACAGGTTCGGAAATGAAGTCGGGAGCCGGGCTGGAAGCAGGTACGAAAGGAGACCATGAGAACCGCTCTGGGTGGGGGCGGGACTTCCTGGCTAGCGAGGGAGGCCCCCAGGGTAGGGCGCCCGGCCTAGGTCCCCAGCTGCCCCCTCCCCCGCCCAGGTTTAGTGCAGTGAAGCAAGGGAGGGGCCTCCAGCCCACCCAGCCTGGTGGTGCCAGAGATCAGTCTCCTGCTGCGGCCACCACCCTAGGGTTCCCCAGAACTCTAGCACTCGATCCTGCCCTCTCCAGCCCTCCTGTCCCTTGTCCCTTTTCCTCACAAGGCTTCCCGAAGTCCTGGCCTCTCCACTTCGGGCTCCCGCACCTCCTGCTCCCCCACACCATCACCAGCTCTGCACTGCTTCCTGATCCTGCTGCGCCTGCCTCCTCCACGCTTGCTCCTTGCTGCTCCCCTCCCCCACGGAGGTGGCCTGCGGTGACCCATCTGCCCCTTCCGCAAAGCAGTCACCTACTCCCACCCCAAGCAGAAAACCGGAAGAGAAAATCCGGACACTGGCAAATTAGACTCCATGGAGCCAACCAAGCCAATGCCAAGGACTTGGGAGCCCTCTGTCCAGTTCATTAGGCCAGCCCATGTCCCCCCCTAGTGAGCCCTTAGGGGGCCCACATGCCTGACCCTCTGAGCAGATGGGCCGCTCACAAGAAAAGTTCAGGCCACAGCCAGCTCAGGGACACAGCCTGTATCAGCTCTCAGTCCACCCTGGCCCTGCCTGGCATAGCTCCCTCCTGCCTCCGTTTACCTGTCTCCATTTCCCTCCATCCACCTCCATTCACCTGTGTCTGCTCAGCTCCCCCAGAGCCTGCCGACTCCTCTCCCTTGGGGCCTGAGACTCCTCACACCCAACCTGTCCCCCCACTTCCTGCTGGGGGCACATTCAGGGGTGCTGGGTCCACACAGGAACTGCCAAGGACAGATCCAGGAGGCCAGGCTTGGAGGGGTCCCTGGGAGCCTGTAAGGGTGCCACCTGTCCTCCACAGAGCTCTTCCTCTGTCTCTGCCCACTTCCTGGGGACTGTTCTCCAGCCCATCAGCCCCCTGGCCCCCTCTGTTTACAACTACGGAGACAGGGACCAGCAGGGAGCCAGGCAGGAGGGCCCTCGGCCTCTGAGGGGTGGGGGTGCAGCCTGGAAGGCTCAGGAACAGTCACCCTCGGCTCTGAGTTCTTCCAGGGAAACTTATCAGAAATGAATAAACCCAAAAGGGATTGCCCTTCCCTGAGCGAACTCAAACCCAGAGGCAAAAGCACATGTGCCTGGCAAGCTCAGCTGAGGTCACTTTCAGTCCTGATGGTTGGGACCAACCCAAACTCCTCCCATTGCAATCCTGAGTGTTTGCTCTTCCCACCTGCTCTCCACGGGCCATGGCTATCAATAGGTAGGCAGCCAAGGGCTTGGTGTTCAGGTCCTGGAGTGGCACAGCAGGGAGCAGCCTTGACCCAGTGCAGGCGGCTGCAGGCGGCTGAGGCGGTGGCTGTGTCTGGTTGGTGCCCCCCACCTCCTGCCACCTCCTTCTGGCAGGGTTTGGCCTTCTCATGCTCTTTCAAGAAAAGAGCAATAACCATAGACCTACTGCTCACCAGAACAAATCACCTGATTGTCCGCAGGGTGAATGTGAGCTGGGCGGGGAGTGTGCTGATGGTTTCAAAGGAACTTCCCCCTCCTCTAAGGGTTCCTCCTGACACATTTCACCTTCCCGCACAATAGCAAGGCAAACACTTAAATAGGACTGGTTCCAGGCTCTGTTCCAAGGCCCTTATCTACTCCATTCATCTAAACCCTATAACTACATGCTGAGGTTACTTCCACCTTCCAGATAAGAGGTAGGGCCAGGTGAGAGGGTCAGGAGTCAGTCAAGAGGCAGTCTAAGCTAACAGAGCACGGGGATGTGGAGGATGCCGTGGAGAACTGAGGGCTCAGCCAGGCAGCCCAGGGGAGTACAAGGAGACCTGGAATGACCCCGCTCCACCACAGCTGTGCTTCTCCTTCCAGTGCTGGGAACAGAACCCAGGGCCTTCACATTTAGCTACATTTCCAATCTACCTGTTTTTCTGAACTCATTTTGTAGACCAGGCTGGTCTCAAACTACAACCATCCTCCTGCCTCAGCCTCCCAAGGGCAGCCTTGTGTCCCTGACCCAGTTACTTCTCTGGACCTCCGTATCTCTTTTAAAATGAGAGGCTTGGGAGCTGGGCATGGTGGCGCACTCCTGTAATCCCAGCACTTGGGAGGCTGAGGCAGGCAGATTGTGGCAAGTTCGAGACCAGCCTGGGCTAAGAGTGAGCCCAAGGCCAGCCTGAACCGCATAGCAAGACCCTGTCTCAAAAAGACAAAAAAAAAGAGAGAGGCTTGGGTCCAGGACCCCAAATCGTGTGCTCAGGCCCCATATGTAGCCATGAAAGAACCTGAAAAGGCTCTGCACCCTCTGCACCCTGCCCCCACTCAGCCAGGGCAGGAGACAGGCTGCAGGAATGCAACTGGAGGACAGGGCCTGCTGTGCAGAGTTCCGGTGTCCTCTCACGCCAGGACAGGTCCCGGGCGCTCAGAAGCCCAGCCTTGATGGAGCAGGAGCAGCAGGAGGGTTCAGGAAGAAAGGGCATTTCCCCCTTTGAAAGGGGGTAGGGAGACTGTGATCCTGCCCACCTGATCTTAAGAAGGTCACCAGCAGGCCCCAAGAGGAAACCGTCTTGGACCCAAACACTGAGCCGGTGGGCCACAGGGTCCCCACAGCCACCTGGGAGAGGGAAGGAAAGGAAGGAATAAAAGACAGATGAGGACAGGGACCACTGTCATTCCTCAGCCACAAGGCAGGACTTGTGACCCAGCAGCCACCACAGGACAGAGTGCTCCTTTAATGTCAGAGCGCTAAATGACACAGCTTCCCGTGTGCCCCTCTCCCTGGCCTCCTTCTCTGTGTCTGCTCCAGCTGCTGCCCCCCAACATTCCTTCCCGCCTTCTCCTCCTCCCTGCATCCCCACCCCTGTCTTTGCAGTCCCAGCTATAGCTGACCCCTGTCAGACTGTGCCTGTGCCCGCCTAGGTCCCTGCCGACAGGTGTCCCAAGGGCAGCCTGTGTGGCAGAGGCTGCACCCCTGGGGAGGAGTGGGATTCCGGGGGGCAGTGGGCTGTCTCCGGCACTCATCTCCATGTCATTCTCTCCCACAGAGTCCGTGCCGATGGCCGTCATCATCGGGGTGGCCGTGGGAGCTGGCGTGGCCTTCCTCGTCCTAATGGCAACCATCGTGGCCTTCTGCTGTGCCCGGTCCCAGAGAAGTACGGGAGGGAGACCCGGGAGCTCAGGGAGGGGGACAGAGAAAAAGGCCAGGCTTAGACTGCCCCGGAGCGCAAGTAAGCAGCAGTGCGATGAGCAGGGGCCCTGAGTGCCGTGAGCTCCTGGGCAGGGCTGGGTCTGACGCTCGGTGTGACACCCAGGGCTCACGGGGCTGCTGGCGCCAAGCAGGCCCTTGGTCACGGCTGAACTGGGCTTGGCCAGCCATGTGGGCAGGATGGGCGGAGTGGGGACTGAGGGGCCTTATTGGTATGGGGGAAAGGAGCCGGTTTGACCCTTTGTTCTGCAAAGGCTACTGGTACAACCTGAAAAGCAGGTCACCCACACAGAGGGCAGAAAACATGCAAGGAATGGCTCTGAGCAAACTTGCAAAGGCCTTCATTGTTAGCAAGGGAACTGTAGTCCTCGTGCATTCCGGTGTGTCACAGAACCAGAACCTCCGAATGGGGCTCAGCTCTGAAGTTACCTGAGAGGGACAGACAGGTGCAGGGGAGGATGGGGAGTTAGAGTGGAGAGGAGCACAGTGGTGGAGCAGTCTTTAGGCCTGCCTCTGCCACCACATGACCCTGAGCAAGCCATGTTTATTCAAGGCCTCAGTTTCTTGTACGTGTGTGTGTGTGTGTGTGTGTGTGTGTGTGTGGTGTGGTGTGGTACGGGGGACTGAACCAGAGCCTTTGCATTGAACTATATCCCCAGTCCTTTTTATTTTCTTCATTTTGAAACAAGGTCTAGTTAAATTACCAAACTGCCCAAAATTTCAATCCTATGTCAAAAGTATAACAATAAAATTAATTTTTTAAAATTGCAATCCTTGGGCTGGAGGTTTAGCTCAGCAGCATAAGCGCCTGCCTTGCAAGCAGGCAGTTGTGAGTTCGATCCCCGGTACCGATAAAAAAGAAAAAGACCAAAAAAAAAAAAAAATTGCAATCCTCCTGCCTCAGCCTCCTAGAGTGCTGTGATTACAGGCCTGTGCCGTCTTGCCCAGCTAGCTGCACTGTTAAGAGGTTGCATGCGGTGACTTTTATGGCTCCTCTGCCTCTAAGCTCCTCTGAGCTGAATACACAAAATGAACACCAGAATAAGCCCGCCACCAGGGCCGCCTGGCAGCCTCCCCATGCTGGAAGGAAGCCTGCGGTTTCTCTCTGCTCACATGTTCTCCACCCCAGCTAAGCGGCTTTAGCCACCATGGCCACCTCCAGTGACGTGGCTTTGGGGCCTCCTTGGAGGTCCTCTCCATGAATTATTAGGGAGCTGATTGAGCAAGCATTTTCTAGTGTAGCTCTCAGGTAAAGGTGGCTGCCTCCTTAGAGGGAGTCAGGCTGCACCCCAAGGGTACTCAGGAAGCTGGACCTGTGTGTGTGCCCCACTGGGTGAGAGGGTGCCTGCATTCTAAGGTCCCTTTCAACACTTTGATTTGTGATTCTGTGAATGGAGCGGTCAGAGCCCAGCAGAGAAGACTTCTAGAAGGAAGTGAGAAGACAGTAGTGTGAGAGGACTTAGCTCAGGAAGGTGGACAAGAGGACTAGCTCAGGAAGGTAGACACATGGATGAAGACACCCTCTCCACCAGGGACATTGAGGTGCATGCAGTGGGGGCCACAAAGCCTGGCGTCCATGGGAGGCGGCTGTGAAGCTGCAGAGAGCAGGGGCTAAAGGGAGGGTCAGCCCTGGGGTGGTGGGGTGAGGGGCAGCAGCGCAGGGAACGGGACATCTCAGTCCTTTGTTCCTGACATCAAGAACTGAATTTGTGGCCTGCGCTTTTCAATTTTATGTCCAGATCTCAAAGGTGTGGTGTCAGCCAAAAACGATATCCGAGTGGAGATTGTCCACAAGGAGCCCGCCTCTGGCCGGGAGGCGGAAGAACACTCCACCATCAAGCAGCTGATGGTAAGAATGCGTCCCACTCCCAGGAGGGCCCGGGACCAGGGCTTCTCTGCTCCCCCAGAGAGGCAGAGCAGCAGTCAGGGTGTGCCCCCTCTGTCTTCCTGCAGGCCAGCTACCCCGTATCAGCTCACCAATGTTCACTCGGTATTGTGCTAGGTGATCTGGAGACTCAGAATGTCTGGATGCATCACCAGCCCCCAGAGAGCTTGACTGTCCAGTAGGAGGAGGATGCACGCTCAGATTGCCCTGATATGTGCTACACACAATCATATACTCACACGCACACTCCACCCCAGTCCCACAGAAGTCTCTGAGAAGTGTAAGCTCCTGGGGCCTACTCGCCCTTGGTGCTCCCCTCGCCCCAACTCAAAACTTCTCTGTGGACACCAGCCCTGCTGACCCCCTTGAGGCACCAGAAACTACCAAGCTGTCCAGGCAGAAGCCAAGACAACTACACAGAAGCTTTTGAAACACTTGGTCGTGATTGGAAAACATTGAAACCATGACAGAGGGGCCAGGGGCAAAGAGTTGGGTTTCTCTGAGACTCAGTATCACATCTACAAAATGGGTACAGATGTCATCATGAGGGTTAAATGGAAAATCCCAGAAGCATGTGGAGCCATGGGTCACCATGGGAGCTCAGAATCTGAGCGAGCTCAAGGCCTCCATATAACCTGCACCCTTCCGCCCTGTTCTTTAAGTTGTCTCTCAGTACCTAACACAGTGTAGATGAGACGTGAATGGCTGTAACACTGCACTGTTTAGGAAACGCTGACAAAGGAGAAATCTGTACCTGTTCAATACCAATGCAGTGTTTCCCAAATATTTCTGATCTGTGGCTGACTGAACCCACAGACTCAGGACTGGCACCCAGAAGCTGACAGAGCTTAGCACGTGGTAGCGATTTGTATTGCTTTAGAATCACCCACTAGACGTGAGCAACCACTGCCTCGCGCCCACCCCACAGCTGCTCTCCAAAGTTTATTGACCCAAACTGACTCTTCCATCCGCTGCTCCTTCTCTGTGCCGCCAATGTGCATCCCTGCCACCCTTCCACTGTCCCTCGCTTCTCTCTGGCTCCCTCCAGCTCCCCTGGACTATGACAGCAGCTCTTGGCTTTGCCACTTTTCTCAATCCCCACAGCTAGGAGCCCAGTAAGAAATGCAAATCGGAGCCTGTGACTGTCCTACTTCAGTCCCGGGCGGCTCCCAGGACTCCTGGATGAAGTCCCGCTGCCCGGCCTGGCTCCAGGCCTCCATGCAGTGCAGCCGCCCTGCTTCCCAGCTCCGTCTTCCACACCATCTCTCCGGCTTCCCAGGAATACCAAAGAGTCTGTGGCTCCTGGGCCCAACATCCTTTGTTCCTCAAGAACCTGTGCACAGACTGTCCCTGCTACCTGTTGGGTGTCACCTTCTCTAGGAATCAGCTCCACAGTGAGCGCCATGACTTCTGCTGCCCCTCCCACCGCGCCCCATCGTAGTGTCCAGCTGTGTGCTTTTGGCTGCAACACACACACTTCGTCTGTGTCTCTCTCCTAGTGCACTGCCGAATTACAGATCAGCCACCTAATAACCTCCAGCTCCTGGAGGACGAAGGTCCTGCTACTGATTCTGTGCTGTCTACTTCCCCTGAGGCCAAGCTTAACGCCTGACACAGCTCTGAGTATAGTTTCATAAGGGAAACCCTAGCCCAGGTCTAAGAAGGGATGAGCAAGCATCTCAGTGCAAATTCCATCAGGTCTCTCCTGTTCAGCTTGAACGAGCCCTTGAGGTGCCTCTGTCTCAGGACATTCTGCACTTCCCAGAATTCCACACCCTCAGGAAAGAGTGGGGTCACCCTGGATTCCAGCAGGAAGAGGATAAGTGGGCAGATGGGGCTCTCTGAGAGCTCTGTGTCTAGCTTCCTCCTGTGGAGAAGTTCATCCCCCACTGCTCCAGCCTCTGGCCCTGAAAACGACCCCATCATTGAAGACAGGCAACCCTAACATTTGAACCTGGTGAGAAAAAAGAACTCCCAGCTGGGTGTGGTGCACACTTGTAACCCTAGCACTCTAGGAGACTGAGGCAGGGGACTGAAAGTCTAAGCCCAGCCTGGACAATTCACTGAGAGTCTGTCTATAAACTCAAAAGGTGGGGAGGAGAGACTGCACAACAGCTCAGTGTAAAGGTCCTGAGTTTAATCTACGGCACCGATGAAGAGGAAGGCGGAAGAAGAAGAAGGAAAAAATAAGACATCATCATCCAACCCAGAAAACTCCAGGGCGGTCACTGAAAAATGAAAAAAGCAGTATTGTGAGAAGGAAGGCGGCAGAATTCCAAAAGGAGGCCAAGTTGCAAGGAAGGAAGAGCATCGGGCTCCAAGTGGGCGGGGCCTTGGGGCCTCGATCTTGCGATTAGAGGAAGTGATAATGGGAGGACGCAGTTATTCACTTGTTTGTTTCAGTGTTTTTATGAAGCAGGGTCTTGCCGTGTCGTTTGGGCTGACCTTGAGTTCACTGGGTAGCCTAGCTGGCCTCAAAAGTTTCGCCCTCCAGAGTGCTAGAATTACAGGAGGCACCACACCCTGGTGACGCCACCACACCCGGCCATAGGAAGCAATTTATATATGTCACTGTGCTTTGTTTTTCAGTTTACATCGCACTGTTCCTCTGGGGACTTGGAACCATGCCACTCCACTCACTTGCCACTCTATGTAACCTGGGAAAGCCTTACTATGTGTCAAGCATCATGCTAGGCATTTGGCAGTCAAAGAAGTAAAAAGGCCCACTCCAAAAGCATTTTGGTCAGTGACAACCACATGCAAGGCACTGGACCAACTGTGCTGGAGACCCCAGGAGCGCAAGCAGGGATCTCCCCCTCAGGCTGCTTGGCATCTGTTGGGAAAGACTTCCAGTCCAGCTGAGTCACGGCGGTGAATAACACAGGTGACCCATTGTGTTCATCAGTGTTAGATCACTGTGACCAACTATGTGAGAAAATCGACTGGAATGGAGGAAAGACTTGTTTTGGCTTGAGGTTTCACGGGTTTCAGTCCGTGGTGGAGCGGAACAGCACGGTGGAAATGTGTGGCAGAGGAGACTTCTTTCCTCATGATGTCAGGACGCAAAAAGAGGAGGGGCCAGGGTCACTATCCCTTTCCAGGGCACAGCCTGGGGACCTAACGTCCTCTCATCAAGCCCCATCTACCCTCTTAAGGTTGCATAACTGCCCAGTAGCACCACATGCTGCACCTCACAAACGCTCTCACATGCAGATACTCCTTTAGGAAGCTGTCATTTGGCCGGCTGAGGAGCTGTCCTAAACCTTCATCTGTGTATCCCTAGCCCTCAGCACAGGGCCTGGCTAGAGCTTCTCAGCCAATGCTTGATGAACTGAATGAATCAGCCAAGTGAGATCTCTGGAGGTCATGTCCTTGCCTGACCCAAGACAGCCTGGCCATGGAGACCTGAGTTAAACCCACACACACACACTTCCTGCCACTCTGTCTTTTAGGATGGTGGTGCCAGGATCATCCACAAGGTCTGGAATCTCATTTCTTCTGTGGTTTAGACAGTAAGGGGGAAACATATATGGGGTTCATTTCTCATCGTTTCGTTGGAGGAGGTGGCCTTGAGCCCACTTCCTGGCCACTGAGCAGACAATTTTGGATTGTAGATGGACCGAGGCGAATTCCAACAGGACTCAGTCCTGAAGCAGCTGGAGGTTCTCAAAGAAGAGGAGAAGGAATTTCAGAACCTCAAGGTAAGAGTAACCACAGGTCATTGGATATGGCTACGCTCTCTGGTCTTCAGCCCTGGCAGTACCAGCCTCATTTCACACAAAGAAAAACCCTAAGCAAAAGAAAGGGAGGCCAGAGGCCAGCCTGGGGGCAGGCTCGTATCCCCGCCCTGCGGTAGGTGCTCAGCATGCAGGACACTTGCTCTCCCCCTCTAACTTGAGGTAAGTCTGTGGTCCCCCAGCTCCTCTCCCTCTGCCACCTCACAGACAGATTCTAAAACTCATTATAAGTGTCCTGAAAAAAACACACACTGACCTTCAGTGCCCGGACATAAATCCGGTCAGGAGCTGCTGATTCCCTTGTCTCAGTGCCTGACTGTCCCTACAGCCACTTGGCCACAGGCCAGGCTCTCTGCTCTGGGGTCACCCCTGCCACATTAACCCTTACTGTTCTGGCCCCCGCCCTCCCTGGTTGCTCTGTTCCTCTTTATCCCCTCTGTCACACTTGGACACCCCCACCCTGTGACCAGCAAAGTCTCATGAGCCGTGCATTCCCCCTCCTGCCCCCCAGGACCCCACCAATGGCTACTACAGCGTCAACACCTTCAAAGAACACCACTCGACCCCAACCATCTCCCTGTCCAGCTGCCAGCCAGATTTGCGTCCCTCAGGCAAGCAGCGCGTGCCCACGGGCATGTCCTTCACCAACATCTACAGCACCCTGAGTGGCCAGGGCCGCCTCTACGACTACGGGCAGAGGTTCGTGCTGGGCATGGGCAGCTCATCCATCGAGCTCTGTGAGCGGGAGTTCCAGAGGGGCTCCCTCAGCGACAGCAGCTCCTTCCTGGACACACAGTGTGACAGCAGCGTCAGCAGCAGCGGCAAGCAGGATGGCTATGTGCAGTTTGACAAGGCCAGCAAGGCCTCTGCCTCCTCCTCCCACCACTCCCAGTCCTCTTCCCAGAACTCTGACCCCAGTCGGCCCCTGCAGCGGAGGATGCAGACGCACGTCTGAGGCCCACATACCTTGGGTGGGGATGGGAAGGGCAGGAGGAAAGGGCACAGGCTGGGTCTCTAAGAACTGGGGCTACTTCACAGAGGATTCAGAACCCCCACCTCCAGGACGGCCTGTGAAACCCCCGCTACCACCTTCCTTTGAAGCTCTCACCAAGCACAAATCTGAGTCGTCAGCTGCATCGAGGCCAGAGGTGGTGGGAGGGCGGGGAAGTGGACAGAGGATGCAGACAAGTGCACTGTGCTCGGTGCTGGACACACTGTCCCCCACCCTTCTCTGGATGTCCCTGTACCACCTGCTCCTCCCACGGGCACCTGTGGCAGCTATAACTTTGCTTTCCGGAACCTGCCGTCCACTCTCCGTCTCTCCCTGGGCTTCCCCCCGTGCTGCCCGTGAGCCCTCCCCCCAGCCTGTGCTCCCAGACAGTCCTGGGGAGTAAGGGGAGTTCTTCCAGACACTCCAGCGCCCCTTATTGCTCATAGTCCAGGCCTCAGAGGCTGAGAAGCCAGCAATTGCCCCAGGCCAAAGGAGTACCCGCTACCCAGGAGCCCACCCCAGTGCGTTTGGTGTTTTGTGTCCATACTCTTGCCGTTCTGTCCTTGGACTTGAAGCCTCTGAACTTGGAAGTGGGACTGGCCCAGAGCCGTGGGGAGGGTGAGGGAAGGGAACGATGGAAAGTGTGAGCAATGCCCAGCTGGGGAACTCCTCACCCAAGGCTCCTCCCAGCCCAGCCTCCCTGCCCTGCTTCGGGTTCTCCTCTCCTTCCTGCAGCACAACTGGAGTTAATATAAGGAGTGTGTGAGTCTCTCTGGTCAGGGTTCTTGGAATCGCCCCTGAGTGGTTCCTGAGGGGTGTGGGCCAAGGGGGCTGGAGGCCAGGCCTTTCTGAGACTTGCTCTCGGCTGGCGAACACAAGGAACAGTGATCCTGTCTTCAGTAAGACTCTGGGCCAGAGGGACAGTTCACCTGCACCCCCACCCCCCACCATCTGAGAATAAACATTAGGCCCATTACCCTGACAAGTCCATTTATTCTTTGGTTCCTGTGAAGACAGGAAGAACTCAAGAGCTACAAGTATGTCTCGGGAACCCGTGGTGCTCTGGTCCTCTTTGGTTCAGTGTCCCCAGACAAGACCACTGACAGGTCTGCTTATGGTGGTCACAGCACCTAGAGGCAGGCTTTCCTCCTCTGTGCTCAGGTTTCACCCCAAGGACAGGAAAAACACCAACCCCAGCTCCTGCCAGACACGGTCACGGCAATATGGTCATTTTGGATGCTGGCCAGGGCATTCTAACCTTTACCATCATCGATCCTGGGCAAAGGAAAGTCCCTCCGCTTCGGGCTTCCGGGAACAGGGAGGCTTCCAGGAAAGAGTGTAGCCCACCCGTCATGGGACTCAAGTGTCGTTCTAGAAATAGCCTTGCTGGAGTGAGAAGCTTGGTACAGTCATGGCAAATGGGATAGGTAAACACAGGGTAGGTAAGAATGACAGAGAAAGCATTCCTAAGGTTGGAGGTCCCCAGTTAGCTGTGAAGCCTTCCCTGGTGGTCTGTGCTCATCATGGAACCTCCAGTGAAAGTGTCTGTGTTTCTTTTCATACATTAGTTCCTTGGATGACCTCAATCCACCAATCTGCATTTTTTGTTGTTGTTTTATTTTTGAGACAGAGTCATTATTCCAGGGTGGCTTAAATTTTTTTTTTTTTTCCTAGAAGTTACCAACAGGGAAGGGTGGCTTAAATTTGAAATCTTTCTGCCTCGGTGTTCCTAGGGCTGGGATTAGAGATCTAGTCACCACGCTGGGCTTCAGTGAACAGATTCCATGCATAGCCTTCATAGTTTTTCCACACAAAGGACTTTTCAGGTTTGATCATATATCCTAGTATTTCAAAAACTACCCATATCCCTGGTATCTGCTTTTGCAGCTCCCACATCCGAGGGAATAGAAACCCATCAGAAATGAAAGTGCACATCTCGGTCCCACATTCTGGTGTGACTGCTGGCCTCTGTCCTCTCAAAGTTAATCTTTTTTTTTTTTTTTTTTTTCCTTTTTTTTTTTTATCGGTACCAGGGATTGAACTCATGACTGCCTCCTTGCAAGGCAGGTGCTTATGCTGCTGAGCTAAATCCCCAGCCCTCTCAAAGTTAGTCTTTTGAGCTTTCCTTCTTCCCATGTATGTCTTCCCTTTGGCAACAGGCAGCAAGGATCCAAGGCCATCCGCAAAATGCCTTGATGCACTGGAATGAGGAGGAGAAAACTAAAAGATTTGTCCATTCATTTCTCCTCATCTTCCCCTTGGAGATGGACGCACAGTCTACCTCTGGATCCCCACCAAAGCTCACCTTGCCCCTTGGCTCTCTCCCCCTGGCCAAGCTATAGGGTGGAAGTATCCATTGTTCCTTGGAATTCAGGGTTACGACAGAATAACCAAAAGAATGAGGAAGAAATCCGTTCCATGAAACAAAATGATCTCTTCTCCCTCGCACACTCCCAGGCTAAGAATGTGGATGGTCATGGAAGATAAGGAGCAGCAAGCACAGGAGTATCCATACTCCGAGCTCTGTACCTGCACATTACAATTCCTAAAGGCAGGACAGGGGCGGGGTGGGGTGGGCTCACATGTATAGATTTTATGATAGCACAGCGAGAAAATGCACACAGCAGTAGCCTAGGGTTCTCTGGACCACTGAGAAAGAACTCTGAGTTTTGAAGCTTAAAGAATAAGACTTAAGAAATAAATCAGACACACGGGTTTAAATATCTCATTGTTTCTCGTGCTTGAGAAATCCAAAGCATAAGTGGGGAGTTTAGTAAAGAACAGATACTAAGGAGTAGGAGGAACATGTCAAATAGGAAAGGGAACAAAGAGGAGGGGTTTAACAACAGAGAGTAAGACTTAACCAAAAGACTTGCCCAAGTCACTGAGCTAAAAGTGGCAAACAGTCTGAAACCCTGATTTCTAATCCCACAGTACAAACATGAAGCCGGTCATCCCGAAGGCAGACAGAAGTGGCTGCTGCAAAGGCCATCTGTTAGCAGCTGCTCTGGGTAGGCTGGGTTAGGACAAGCACAAGCCGGGGACACGGCCCCATTAGGAAGGCGAGACTGGCACCTTCCTCCTTCAGTCCCCAGATGACCTGGAAAGACCACAACTCCCTGGGAAACAAAGCTATTCTGTGTGTCAATCCATCCCCTTTCCTGCCAAGGCTGAGATCCAGCATTCTGATAGCTTTAACTTCATTCCTGGCTCAGAGGCCCTGGATGAAGGCCCAGTTTCTAATTCTCAGGCTGGAGATCCCTCTGCATAAGGCCAGAGTTATTGCTACCACCTCTGCACCTTCCATGGAACAGGAAGTGCTCTCCTGTGAGGAGTTACATGCCATATCCGGTCCAGCCCCCATGAATCCTATTTAAGCTAATCGTGTAAAGTGGTAGCCCTGGGAGTCTGCGCAATGAAAAGAATCCAGGGAAATGAAAATGAACACGATGAGACCTTGGAAATTGCTCAGGACAGAGGGAGGAGGCGGCAGGGCTGCACCTCTCTTCCCGGTTGGGAAGGGTGTTTGCCAGTTTGTGGTGTTTGCCAGCTTGTGGTGTTGGCCAGATTATGGTGTTTGCCAGGTTGTGTTGTGGAGCTTGGATGCAAATCACAAGGTGAACTCTTCTTCCTATGTGCATATTTGTGATGGTACCCTGAAAGGACAAAGGGCAGTTCTTTGTCCTAGTGTTTTCTCTAGAAATGTTCTATATAAAACAAACTTTCTGTTTTTGCAGTGCTGATCCTCAAACCTAGAGCCTCAAGCACGTTAAACAAACACTTTACCACTAAGGCACACCTACAACCCTAAAACTTTATTACACTTTTTTTTTTTTTTTTTTAGTACCAGGGACCAAACTCATAACCTTGCACTTGCAAAGCAGGCTGTTAAGCCACTAAGCTAAATCCCTCTCCTAAAACTCTTTATTACAATAAAAGTATAGCTATTTAAATATCTCATCATTTGAATATAGATTTTTTTTTGTCTTTTTTTTTTTTATCAGTACCGGGGATCGAACTTACAACCACACACTTGCAAGGCAGGTGCTTATGCTGCTGAGCTAAATCCCCAGCCCCCTGAATGTAGATTCTTTATTTAAAATGTCCCTTGGTGTGCCTATTTAAACAGCCAGCCAGCTGGGCATGGTGGCTCATGCCTGTAATCCCAGGACACAGCAGGCTGAGGCAGAAGGACCTCTGTTTGAAGTCAACTTGGGCTACATAGTAAGTTCAAGGTTAGCCCGGACTGCACGGCAAGACTTTGTCTCAAAAAAACCAACAAGAAAAAGATGTTCAGATGTAGACCATGGCATCACACCTAAATCTTAGCTTTTCCTTCTTCTTTAAAAGGTCTTCAAAAGCCTCCTATCTGAGTTGGTTTCAGAATCTATAACCACATATTGGCCATTTGCAGCTCTAGAATCCAAGCCAGAAACAATCTCTGGGAGTCACGGAAAGAGCTCTCAGCACAGAGCTGCCTCTGTCCAGGAACCCTCCAACCATCTTCTCCCAGCTTCTTGTATTCCGGTCTTCCTAACCAGGTCACAATGTGGGGAAATGAGACCATGTCAACCTCCTCTTCTTTCTACACCATCTCAGGGGTGTTTTCCAGGATAAGAACATGGTTGCCACAGACCATCAGTTTTTTCCCTTGATAACTGGTATTTTTCCTCGCTCCGCCTCTCCTCCTCTCTAATGCTAGGTTTTTGACATACAAGTTCTCATTACTACAAGCTGTATGGTTTTTGGCTCTATCACAACCATCATCTGGAAAAAGTTTTTTTGAGGGAATGGGGTATAGCTCAGGGCAAAGCACTTGCTTAGAATGTGCAAGGCTGTAGGTTTGATCTCCATCACTACAAAATAAACAGTCAAAGGGGTCTTTTGTGAGTATACACCATTCACAAGACACAAACTATGACCTATGTCCTTCACTTTATATATGTGGTACGTATGCCCTCCCATGTGCTAGTGAACCCAGGACTCTGGGGATATTAACAATGTGCTCTACCACTGGCTGACACCCCTAACCACTCCTGGTTGCATTTATGTTCCCATGAACACCTTCCTGCCACCCCATGTCCCTGCTGTCCACACATCCCCTCACAGGGCAAGGACATTCTCAATCCATAGGTCGAGAAAGTTCCTCAAGGTCCATGACCAGGGGACACAGACAAACACAAATATTTCCTTCCACTGCCACTTAATTATGGCCCTTGGCAACACCTTGGAATGCAAAAATCAGAACATGCAAAGTGTCTATCTTTATAACTGTGTTCTTGTGGCAAATCTAACATTTTAATATTCAAAGAGATGGGAAGTGAAGTCTTAGAAAGCCAGATCTCCCTTGGAAGAATTGCAATGTTCATTACATGGACCTTTTGTGAAATCTACTCCCAGTTAGGCAAGAGGGAAATTTCTACGCAGGATAGCTGCTGAATACAGGCGAGGTCCATTCCCTTCTTTTTTTTTTTTTTTTTTTTTTTAATCGGTACCGAGGATTGAACTCACGACCGCCTGCTTGCAAGGCAGGTGCTTATGCCGCTGAGCTAAATCCCCAGCCCACGAGGTCCATTCCCAAGGGAGTCATCTCTCCAATGAGCCAAAGACAAGATCGGGTGGACTAGATAAAAGGTAACACCCCTATCACCTTTGCATTTTAGGGACCAGGACTTTGCTGCCAGAGAACTAGAAATTATATTCATCGTACCACTGGGCATTGCATTTTCTGGAGCAATCCTAAAAAAAAAAAAGACAAGCAGAGACACAGTGGTATAGACAAGGATTGAGGAGGTAATTTCCCTAGTTTTCCTGCCACGCAAGGGCTCTATCAATGCAACGCAAACAGAGTGCACACAGAACTTCAGTCTCCCTACAGACTCCAACTTGTACTCAGGATATTTTTCTCAAGTTAGAGCAGCTCTATGCTTAGTAAGAAGGAAAACCCACTTTTAAGCAGGTGAGGCCACTCCAAAGTGCTAAAGATGGTTATGCTTGCAAATTTGTGTTTTGAGAAGCCTCACATAATAAATGGTTCTAGATTAGCTTAGCTCAGTAATTCCAACTCTGAACTCTAGGGTTGTTTCAAGGTCTGGGCCTTTCCTCATTCTCTCCACCAGGGTCCACCTTGCCACTCCCCAGGGTTCTGCTGAGGTGGCAGGTGTTATTTAAACTGTTAGCTTTCCTTAGCACCCTGACACAAGGCAAAAAACAACACCTGTCTCCCAGTCCCATTTCCCCAAACACCCGGGTCAAGCCCTTCTATGGCCTGGCCCCCATCAGACTCCAGGGCCTCCCAGCTGCTTCCTGCTCTCTAAGAGCAGGGGCAGAACCTTCCAACACATCTGAGCTTCTCCCAAATCTGCCACATCCTAAGATTCAAGGTTCATCTCATTGCTTTATTTCCTTTCCTTTTTGGGAGGAGGAGAAGACAGGGTCTCACAGGGTCTTGGCTGGCCTCAAAAATCTGTGTAGACCAGGCATATATATATATATATATATATATATATATATATATATATATATTCCAAATCCATTTTATTTCAAAAAGAAAATAAACAAAATTTCAAAACATATTCATCAAGGGCAACCATGGTACATACATTGCACGCTGTCACTCCCAAATCATTCACCTAGAGCACAAGACATCTGCATTCAATTGATACTGGACTCAATCTTGCAGCAATCCTCCTGCCCCAGTCGCCTAAGAGCTGGGATTACAGGAGTGTACCACCATGGCCAGCTCACCTTATTTCTTGGGTGCAGAATCCCAAAGATTCCTAGCAATGGAGGTTCTTCATTGAGAAATAAGTGGACAGGAAAACTACAGATATACACATAAAAATTCAACTAAAAAAGAAAGAAAGAAAAAAAAGAAAGAAAAATTCCTCAACTATGATGAGGTTATATTTGATACACTGTTTGTTTGTGATAAGGACTTGCTATGTATGTCAGGCTGAGTTTGAACTCACTATATAGTCCTGATTAGCCTCGAGTTGCAACAACCCTCCTGCGTCAGCCTTCTGAGTGTTGGGATTACAGGCATGTGCCACTTCGCCTGGCCTTACCCTGATATATTCTTTGTAAAATCAAAATATCTTTAAGTCAACCCAATACAAAGAGGCACAAGGCACTGATGTTGGGCTGGCCTATCTATGCCTATAAAGCCCAGCATTCCAGACTGAGAATTTTGAGTTTGGCCAACCTAAAGCACACAACAATACCCTGTCTCAAAGCAGACAACTACAACAAAAAATGCACTCAAGGCACCTAAGCACAGTCACACAGTACACATTGGTGGCTTCCCCTTGCGACCACCTTGGCTGACTAGAAGCTGCCAAGCCACCACTACCCAGCAGCAAGAGAACAGAGTGCCACATACTGCCAGCCAGGAAGATCAAATTTCAAGATCTGATGCATGGATTTTACGAATGGGTTTTGCTTTCTCACCACTGTGAAGTTTAAAAAAAAACAAGTCATTTTAAGTCTGTACATGCCTTAAACTTGTAATTAGATCATGAAGATATGATTATCCTAGAAACACATCTTATACAGAAATGGGGATGTTTGGGACTGACTTTCTGAAGCTATAATCAAGACTTCAAGGGCTTGGAGTGGGGGTGGCCCACTAGCACTTGGCTAGCATGCTAGAGACCTCGATTTGATCCTCAGCACTAAAGAAAGGGGAAAAAAAACTTCAAACAGTCAGAAGGTTTAGAGAATTACAAACTCTGATTCATTTGTCAAGCTTTGCCAAGAACCTACACAGTTGAAACGGACATCTTGCAAGGAACTTCTTTCCCTGAGAACCTCTAGAAGGTGCTGACTGAACTTGGAAGCTACTGCAGCCCAGTTTTGCATAATCACAGTTCCTGCATTACACAAAGCCCACGGTTTGTATTGTCACCTTCCTCTATTATGCTTGTGGGTGATGTCTTATCAGTAACCAACCATGTTACTCAGTACCTGTGCAAATAGTTGGCCCCACAAATGTACCTCACTTCTTGTATACTCTCCAGCATTTTCCGTTATGTAAGGCAGCTTTCCAAGCCTTTACTTAAATCACACTGTACAGGCTACAAATGTCTTTATAATCATACTTCCATTAGATCTCAAGATTTTCATTGTGAGGCAGGCATGCATAGTCACTGCCTTCCAGATGGAAAAGCCGAGGCTAACTTGGCTAATCAAACGACAGCAGAAAGGGAAGGCCATTGTATATTGTGTGTACTACTTTACTGCATGTCAGATGGTACTGTTTCCAAGCCCAGGCTTTACACAGGCTAGACAGTTCCTGCAGGAAGTCAACTGAATGTGCTAATGTCCTCGGAAAGTGTAAATAAAAAATATAAAGTATCCAAAATTAAGGCACGATGCCATGGTATGTACATAGAAAAAAAAAATCGCTTCAATGTGGATTAAAGACCTCAACTCCTGTCTCACCCGGGGTGGAGTAACCGGGGAAAGGCTGGACGCCCTCTCTGCGTCTGAACCAGATGGTGCAGGCCTTCTCTCGGCCTCTGCAGTAAAAGTGGCTCACACCACCCGGCCCGACCCGGCCCGGTAGGAGCTCAGACTGCTGGCCCACGCAAACCGCGGCGGAGGGGCGCGGGCCAGGCTCTCCGCGATTGCCAGGGAGGCGCCACCCTTGCCTACAGCCGGGACCAGCATCTCCAGAGACTGCGATTAAGGAAGATCGCCCGTCCCCGCAGGGGTCCCCTGGCGCTCCTACACCAAGAGCATCCAGGGCCCCCAAGGCGCGTGCGCGGCCCGCCCTCTCAGTGGCAGGGCGGGGCAGAGCGAGGGGAGAAGTTGCTAAGCTCCGCCCTAGGCAAAACCTGCGCAGGCGTCAAATTAACACGGCTCAAGGGGCGGCCGCGGGGACTACGAAGGGCTTTACTGTAGACCACACCAGAGCCTGGAACAGGCCATGAGATCATCCCAGCGTCTAGACTGCTGAGGCCCTGGTTCTTAGGGCTGTGAGACTCCCAGATTCCTGGCCCAAACAGCCTAAAACCCAGGAATTTGCATTCTTGAATCACCCCAGGTAATTCTGGGATAAATGGTCAGGCCATAAAAGCAGAGTTGAGTCCCCCAAGATCTAACAGCTGCAAGGCGTTGGCGCAGCCTGGTGTAGAATCCAAGTGCTTCCCCTCCCTCTTTTCTCATACTGCTGCTGCTGTATTCCAGGGCACGGGTTAATCAGACCCAGGCAGGCTGGCAGGCATTCTACCCAAGGCGGTTGGGCTAGTTGAGGGCTCACATCTCTTTCCCAGAACAGCAAAGGACTTCATTCAGCAACTCCACCCCCCCCCCCAGCCTTGACATTGCCCAGCACTGCCTGAGACCCCAAGGATTTGGGGGACCCTGGAGCAAGCTATGTCCTCTTGCCAGCCATCAATGGCCTGGGTGGGTGTACACACACCTCTGGACTATAGGTGGTCTCAAAGGACCGTCACTAACAACCTAACAAAATGTAAAAGGCTCCCATCTGTGTGTATGTGTGTGGAGTTCGTGACTCTGTGTGTAGATTCTGGTTCACGATTTGGGCACGGTCACTATCAAGCAGCAGCCTCAGTCCTCCAGGGCAGCCTGATCCTGTGTGGACAGCCATTCTCAGTGGCCCTGGACCGAGACACCAAGCTATTGTGCTCTCCCTGAGAAGCAGCTGGGATAAGCAGACACGACACACACACACTTTCACAGCCCTTTGGGGTCCTGCTCAGACCTGGAAGTGAAGCCTACCCTCCTGGGTGGAAGGGAAGGGGCTGCAGACACTTAGGGCCCAGTTTCCTTTGGGATCCTCCACCCCACCCCAGCACCATGGAGGCACCGCTGGCAGTGCGTCCCAGCTTCTGAGACTGCAGGCAGTTCCACTCCCTCCCTGGGTCTCCCAGCAGGATGAGGTTGGCTGTTCTCTAAGCCATTCCAACTCTGCGGGGAACTGTGTCATTCTCTTCTGTCCTTCCCAAACTGCTCTGCTTTGGTACTGTCCTGTCCCATCACGGCTTGTTCCAAAACCTCAAGGCTGAAGCTCTTTCCGAGAAAGCTGGGAACACAGCTGTGAGTTCCAGGCCCCTGGGGGAGTTCCAGTGCTCCCTTCTGGCTCCAGATGTAAAGGAACAGCTGGAGGGGAGGGGAGGCCCATTTAGCAAGGAGGCAGAGTCTGGGATGATGAACAAAGAGCATAAGCCACAGGCAAATGGCACGGCTGGTAGGATTCTAGGGATCTGGGAAAGAAACCCTCTCATCACCACCCAGCAACTGGCTGTCGGCCCTTGCCAAATCCTTTGTTGCTGCCCTCCAACCCCCCAGCTGGCAGCCTGTGGCCTGGCAGGACCTTTCATAAACTCCATCTTATGATTCTCCCTTAATCTGAGAAGGGAAACTTGGCTTTCTGTGTCTGGCCCCACCCTGGTCTTCCAAATTCGAACCTCCCAGCCTGAGATTGTGGTAATTAAAGAATGCCCAGGGGAAGAGGAAAGACAGGAAAGGACTGTGCCACTCCCATCTAGCATCCTCTGGTCCGATCCCTCCCTCCCCCTGGAAAGTGGACCAACATATAGGCTGCCAGGCTGGGTGCCTGCAGGCAGGGCCTCTCTGGGCACCACTTGCCTGCCTGCTATGCCAGGGTGGAAATGCATGCCCAGCCACCCAGTACGATCTCAGCAGTGACAACCCTGAATAACTGTGTGATGCCCGGGTCTAACAAACCTGAAATGCTACCACATCTCCATTTCTATACTCCCCACGCTGAAAGGATACAGGGCCTCACCACTGCTTCCGTTTTAGGAAAAATATTTTAATGAGGTCCACTTTTGAGTGACCCCCCCTTGCTAGTGCTCTTCCCATGCCCGCTGGGAGGTAGCAACCCCTCTCTGGAGGGCACCCACCAATTCTGACACCTCCACTCTCCTGGGAGGCCCATCACATGTTATAAAAACTTCTGACTGCCATGGGACCAGCCCACAGCACTCTCCTCTGTCATAATTAAATAGTCCATTAAATAATCTCTGGGTGCTGGCAGAGAGGGGGTGCCTCAGCAAAACACCCCCTACCTCAGATGGGCTCCTGTGGCCTGGTGCCTGTATCCTGGCTGGCTCAGGGCTCCGTGAAAGCAACCAGGGGTGCGGACTCATCTTAGGCTGGGCCAGTCCTGGAACCCCTTTGCCACACAGGGGAGGGTGAGTCCAGTTGGTAGTGCTGGACCAGTTACCCTCATGGCCATGGACAGGGTTGTCCATGCAGTGGGCAGACAACTGACGTGTTCGTTTGCCAAGTCAGAAGTAGGTAAGGTTCTTGAGAACACCCATCTGCAGCATCCGCTTGATGGCCATGGCCTCTTGGGAGACGTTGTGGCCTGACCCCTGTGGAAAGAGCCAGGGGAGGCGGTGGAGGAGCTTCTGGAGACCTCTTTAACCCCAGGAAAGTCTCTTCCCTGCCCCATCTCCTTGGAAATCCCTCCTGCAGTGACTCTGGGAAGGAGGACAGAAGCTGAATGGACAAATACAGTGGATGCACAGTGGGGAGACAGATGCCTTGGGAGCCACCTCTGGGTGCCTGCACCCCTCTCTCCCAGCAGCCTTCTTGTCTGTTCCCTGAGCCTAGCTGGCCTACTAGGCCCCCAAGCAGAGCCACTTACCGTCATGGACTTGAGTGTGATCTGCTCGTAGTAGTGAATGGTCTGCTTCTTATCCAAGGTGCTGGGGTAACCGAAGCCAGCGATGTGTACCAGGTCGCAGAGGTGGAGGGCCATGGTGATAGCCAACAGGCCTGTGGTCGGCTTCTGCAGGGTGAGGGGTGGGAAGGTATGAGAGGAAGCCCTGCTCCTCCCCAGTCTTCTCCTGCGTGCTCTAGGAGGAACTGTGCAGCACGTGGCACCTGTGCAGTCCAACCGGACAGGTTTGAGCCAGCTGAGCCCCTGAAGGACTTTAGTGCCACTGAGAAACTGAACTGGTTCAAAACTGCGGTACTGGGGATTGAAGTCGGGGTGTGTCCGACCAGTGGGCTACATTCCCAGCCCTTTTTGATTTTGAGACACGGTCTCACTAAGAAGCTCAGGCAGGATTTAAACTTGTAATTCTCCTGTCTCACCCTCCCATTGCTGTGGTTACAGGCATGTGCCTTGCACAGGTTTATGTTAAACATTAACTGCTTGGTAAGCACTAGATCATGAGCTTGTTACCTGGTACCAACCCCCCCCCCCCCAAAAAAAAAAAAAAACCAAAAAGGGCTGAGGATTTAGCTCAGTGGCTTAAGCACCTGCCTGGCAAGTGTGAGGTCTCGAGTTTGATCCCCAGTACCAACAAAACAAAACAAAACAAAACAAAACAAAACAAAACAAAACAAAGACTACAATACAGTCCTCCCCTAAACTAGCAGATGGGGAAATACGCCCACCTCAGCACCTACAACCTGCTGTGCAGAGCCCCTTTGCTGTGTGCACTCACAAGGAGCTACATCCTGGGCCCCCGGCACTCCCCTTAGTGCCAGGATCCTTGCAGAGTCCCTTCAAGCTCTCCTGTCTTCTCTCCCCTCTCTGCCTGGGCCGTCTTTTTCTCCTTTGCTACTTTAACCACTGCTGCACCCTCTCATCCAGTGTGGGCCATCTAGAGGCACCATGTCAGCTCTGCCTGGGCCCAGGCTCCTTAAACTTGCCAAGCCCCTCCCCCTGCCTGTGTTCTCTGTATTAGGTAAACAGATCAATCATCCACATGGTTATCCAAGCCAGAGACCCACAACAGATCCTGCGCCTCTCGATTCTCCCTGGGAAGCCCAGGTTATAGCAGGCAGAGTTGTAGGGGTTGTAACGTGACTGCCACTCTTGTTCAATTTCCTCCTCCCACAGGTACGTGGACCCTGCCAACAGGACAAATGTGTTCCTTCCTGTGGCACAGCAGGCTGTAAGATGGAGCCCATCCTGATAGGCTGGTCTTTAAGTCTGTGTGCGGAGATGGGAGTTGGAAGTCAAAGATTCGAAGCACAAGGAGGATTTGTCCTTCTGTTGCTTACTTAAAGGTAGAGGGAGCCACAATGCAAGGCATGTGGGAAGCTTCTGAGGGCTGCAGGTGTCCCCTTACCATGTGCACAGCCAGCAACAGGAGCACCTCACTCCTAGCACACAGGAAACTAATTCTTCAACAAGCAGCTTGGCAATCAGCTTTCCCCTAAAACCTTGGAACAGGAATTCAGTTCTTGTGACCAGCCTTGTGACACCCCAAACAAAGAGCCTAGAGTTCAGTAGGTGGCATGTGTTATTTTAGGGCACTCCCTCTGTGCTAATTAGTTATGTACCAACAGAAAACCAACACAACGTCAAGTACCTGTCACTCCCTGCCTTCCTGGAGCTGGGTTGGAGTCCTCAACTTCTTTTATCTCCCTTCCAAGACTTCACTCCACTTACACCCTTAGCCACATCAAAATGTTCTCCTTAATGCCCCGCAATTTCAATTTCACTTGTACTAGAACAACTTGGGGCCAGGGGAGCTGTTTGGCTTTGCCAAATGGACTGCTTTCCCCCGCCCCTCCTGCTTGCCAGGCCACACAATCTACTAGTGCGTCCTCCTCTGGGAATCCCCCAGCGGGCCCTCTGCTGAGGTCTGTCCCTCCTCTGATCTCCCAGAACGATAGGAATGACTCTATAGTAGCACAGTGCAACCTGGAGACTTATTCTGGTTTCCTTGAGGCAAGGAGCATGTCTTACCTACCAAGCATGCAGGCTGAGAGCCTGGCCCTGCGAGGTAAACAAGTAGGCATTTAAGGGGTCAATTAACCATAGACATCGCCAAGAATAAAATCATTTGACGCTTGACAAACATTTATTGAGCCAGAACTGTCTTCCACTTGCACAATGGGCATTTTATATAAGTGTCTTCTTAAATCCCACAATGGCCTTAAAAGGTCAGTATGAATATCATCCCCACCATACAGACAAGAAAGCCGAGGGTCAACGCCACACGGTAAGTGGCATAAGAGTCCTATGTACGGTGCTGGCTCACCCACGGTGGGGTGGGGGTGTCTGAGAAACGGAGAGAGCTGCTTAAGAAGCTACAGCATGGATTAAGGCCGCCAGTGGAAGACCACGAGGCACTGAGCTGAAATCAAAACGAACACCTGAAAACACGCACCATCATTCCAACCCATGACACAGAGCGAGTTCGAAATGCATTCTCAACTCAAGCAGATGACTACCTGCTAAGGTAAGAGCACGGGTCTAGCGCCTAATGATAACTCTGGAGAAGCTCAAACTGTTCCAAAGCTGGCAGCAGTTCAAGGAGCACCTGCATTCCACATTCTGATCAACACCTGCCAAAGCCACCTTCTAACTGCAGCCCTGAGCCCTTGCTGGCGGTAAGACGCCCCACAGCTCCCCAGGGCACGCACTCTTCCCTGCCACAGCACGCCAAGAAGCCCACCCTTGGCTACCGTGTGCTCCTGAAGCTCGGACGCAAGCTCACTTCCTGCTGACCTGTCTCCCGGACTCCAGGGTGGCCCTCCCTGGCTCCCTGCCCACTCTCACCTGCTTGACCTTGCGAAGCTGATACACCGGTTGCCTCAGCAGCTTATTGGCGGTGATCTCCATGAAGAAGGGGTTGAGAATCCGAACCTGCTTTGGGTTGACGTCCCAGATGAGGGGAGGATGCTTCCAGAAGCCTTTCTGCACCTAGGGGGTGGGGTGCGAAGGGACGGAGAGGACAGTAGGTGAAATCTGTTTTCCGAGTTCAGCTGAGATGGTGGTCTTCAGCGCGGGGCAGGAGCCAGGTGAAGGAGAGACCTCGGAGTGCAGGTGGAAAGGGAAGGAGATGGCCTGTACTAGAGATGGAGGGGAGACCACCAAAGAGAACGAGAGGAGGAAGAGGAGGATACCCCTCTGGGGAGCCAGGTGACAAGGTTTGAGTACAGGGTCTAATCATTACCCACAGCCAGAATACCCAAACAGAAGAAGGGCCTACTATGTTTCAAACTGTCTAAACACTTGGCAAAGTGTCAGCCTGGAAATCAAGTCGGTTGGCACATGTCTATAATCCTCACACTTGGGAGGCTGAGGCAGGACAGAGAGTTCGAGGCCAGCCTAACTACAGAGTGAGCGGTTGTGTCTCCACAAAACGAAACAAGCCAGACTGGACAGTTTACGCTTCGTCCACGTGGCAAAGGAAGGGGCTTTTGTTGGGGACCATCTGGAAGGGCATGGAGCTCACTGTCCTAGCCTGTACCTGTCTGTCTGGAGGTAGCTGTTGGAGGGTTCCTTGGTTCGAAGGCAGACACATTCCAGCAGCAGACAACCCTCCAGTGTGGGGGCCTCTGGCTGCTATGAGGCTTATCAGAAGCCCTTCAAGACGCTGCCCTTGGCGGGGAGCCCAGTACAGGCTGTCGCCTCACTGGCTGTCCAGAGTTGCAGGGCAGACACTACAGGGCGTGAGATCCTGACTCTGACCGTGTCCCCATCCCAGGGGCCTCTCCTTTGCCTCTGCCCTTCCGCCTACCCGCCTCTTGTCACTCAGGATGGTCTCAATCCAGTGGAAGTCCATCGCCTTGAAAGCTACCAGGACCAGAAGCGTGTCTGGGTTGTTCTCCACTTTGGGGTTGAAGTGGGCAGATTCGGGGTAGAAGAGCCGCATGGTGGTCTTGGAGCCCACGTCACTCTCGTAGCCAGCCACCGGGGCATTGTTCAATCTGGGGCAGGAAGAGGCGCCCCATCACTATAGGCCTGGGGCCTGTCTGTGGTCCTCTGCTTGGGACGTCTAATAGCCAAACTCGAGCGGAAAGGGACATTCCCACACACCTGATGACCACGTCGTACTTGTCAATGGCACTGCCAAGCGAGCTGTTCCGCAGCCGGTGTCCATTCCCTACCACCACGCAGCGGCGGCACTGAAGGCTGCAGTGGAAGAGAAGCCATCAGACTAGAAGCAGTGCCTGCTCTCCTTAACCCTCACAGCCCTGGGCCTCCCTAGGGTCCAGCTCAGCCTTACTTCCTAGGCTCTCCTCCACCCCGGCTCCCCACAAGGAGCTTGCGGTCCTGCTGGGTTTGCAGGGCTGGGCCTTAAAGGCAGAGGCAGCTGAGCAGAGCACGTCAGAGAAAGGAAGAGCCGAGGGAGCCCCAGTGAGAAATCCCACTGTGTTGGGCACAGGGGCCTGTGCCTATAACCACAGCCACTATGGAGGCTGCGGCAGAAGGGTTACAAGTTTGAGGCCAGCCCGGGGACTGGTTTGATTCCCAGTTGCACCATAGAACAAAGGAAAAAACAGAGCAGAGCCCCCTTGCTTCTGCCTAGTCCTGCGGTTGCCTCAGTGATACCCTCAGTGGCCTCTGCCTACTCTGGCCCCCTGGTGACCGGGCTGGTTGCCGTGGGGACCAGGGTCCCCTGTGTGTCCAGGAGTCAGGCAGGCTAAGAGGGAGGCTCCCAGGGATGGTGATTTCACAGTGGAGCAGGAGACCAGAAGAGGTGCCCAGACTAGAACGGGAGGGGTCTCCTTACCTCTGGATGCTCTCGGGTATGGAGTAGCTGGTGATGGCCAGCACCCGCAGTAGCAGGTCTTCTACGAAAGAAAGGACAAAAGGAGGGGACTGAGACAAGCCGTGAGCATTCCAAAGCTGCCTACCCTGCTCCAATCCTCCTTGACCTGATCACCTAGGACTGCCCCGGAGCTTGGCACAGGGCCGGGGATGGCAGGAACAAGCAGCGGCATGGGCAAACTGAGCTGGGCAGAAACTCACCACTCCCCTTGGTGCCGAACGGCAGCTCATAGATAGATGGTGTCTTGACCCAGAAATAATCCTTAAGCTGCAGGAAGATGGGGTGACTCTGGGAGTGGCTGCAGAGGAGAGGAATGACGGGGAATTAATCTGGGTGCCAGCGTGGGCTTGGGCCTCAGAGGACTGGCTTCTCTTAACCCACGTCTACCAGCCAGCTGTTAGCAACCAGGCTGCACACACCATTCACTGTCCCAGCCCCTCATCATCTGGCACTTACTTGCCGAAGATTACAGAGACAATCCTTCTTGCCTCGCCCTGGACGCATGGCTCCGTCTTCTCTAGGATGGGAAAATAAAAACTGGAGACAGAGAGAGGAGGCAGGAGCCCCAGTCAGACCCAAGGCCGGATCCCAGGTACCTTTCCTGGAGCACAAAGATCCCACAGCACTGGAGAAGGAACTGTAAGGGAGAATTCATGACCAAAGTTCAACCTTGTGCCCAAATCACCAAGGATCCAGTCTTTCCTGCCCTGCAGTCCCTCTACAGGGGCCTGAGGGGAGTCATCTGGATCCCATCCCCATCTATCCACCCCCTGCCCTCACAAGACTCTGCCCCAGTAGCTGAGTGATCATCGCTGGCCCTCAGAAACTCCTTCTCTGCTAGGCCTTCTGCCCGTGACCACCCTATCCCTGAGGAAAAACCAAGGAAGGACACAGAAGGTAAACTCACAGCTCAAAGTATCTGTCCTCTCGGGAGATGGAATACCATACCATGACCACCAAGACCAGAGCCAACATGGCCAGGAACTTCCAGCCTGCAGGATACATACACAGAGGAGCTGGAGGCAGAAACAGGCAGATGCAGTCCCAGTGCACCTCTTCACCTGCCCCACCTGAGCACTGCCAACCCCCTGGCCCTCTCCTGGCCACCCTGGCTCAAGGCTGGGACCCAAGTGCTTCTGCTGCCCTTCAGGATGAAGAGGGGCTCCCTGGCTCTGGGCTGGATCCTCCACCGCCCCCAGGGGTCCCAGGACACTGCCAAGGCACGTTCATGGAGGCCATCCTTCACTGGGGGAGCCCCTGGACAACACTCACGGGACTTGCTGATCATGTTTCTCAGCAGGTGGCAGGGATCCTGGGGAGAACTGTCATCCCGGCTGCCTCGGGCCACCTAGGAGGTAGGATCCCAGGTGTCTGTCTAGTTGGCTCCACATATACTCCAGGCTGACCACAGAGTGAGACACACCCCCACCCGCCCCTTTCTTCCTCCAGGAAGCAAAAAGCCACTCCCTGGGGCAGCCGTTCCCAGGGGGACCTTGCTGGCCCTAGACTTCCTGCTGAATCAAATCCTCCTGGAGCACCATTAGGAATATCAGGAATCAGGTAGGGCGGCCTGCCACAGAAAGGGAAACTGAACTCCCTGGCCTCAAAGATGAGGTCCCAAGCCAGACAGGTTTACTCCAGCCTCTTCAGTGTGGTTCACCTCACTGTTCAGCATTTTGACCTAGGAAAGACCATATCAGGGGGACAATAGTACCCCATCCACATTATTTTTTGTGGCATTACAGAAGAAATCTAGGGCCTTGGGCTTACTACCATTGAGCTCCCACCCTGCCCTCTCCAGCCTTTTTTGGGAGGGGGCTCTTTTAAAAATAGGCTTTCCCTATGCAGTTTAGGTTGGCCTGGGAGACACAGAGCAGATCCTCCTGCCTCTACCTCCAGAGTGCGGAGATTACAGGCATGCACAGCCATGCCGGGCTCTCTATAGTCACTTCTGCCTCGAAGTTAAACTTCCTGTGCTTACACTTGGGTTGTATTTTACCCAAACCAAGTTTATCTACCCTGTACCACCTAGGCTAACACACGGGTCTGGCCAGAGCCCCCTCTCATTAGCAATCTTCAAAGACTGACTAGGGAGGATCATCTTCAAAATGGTCAAACAGAAGCCAGCCCCTAGTACCCGGGGGTACTAAAGAATGTATCTGAATATATGTGTTCTGATTCAGGGATGTGGGTGGGGCCTGAGGGCACTCCCCACCCCCACCCTGCCGGTTGGGTGTGAGCACACTTCAAGTGGCAGAGCTCTGGGCAAGGGCTCTCCCAACTCATTACTTTGACAGCTGTACCCTCCCCCACCCTCTTCAGCATCCAGCATTTCCTTCTCACCATGACTCTTTTTATACCAGTAAGTCACAGCACTGGCTGTCCAAGGCTAGGACCAGAAGAGTTTTAAAGATATCCCGATGTCTAGTCCCTTCTGTTATTTAATTAGTTAGGGGTCCAAGCATCAGTATATGAAGCAAAGCAAACACACGAAAGACACCTCTGTGGGCCAGGGATATAATAGCTCGGTGGCACAGCACCTGCCGGGCAAGTGTGAGGCCCTGAGTTCAATTCTTGACAGCAAACAAACAAACACCCTACCTCTATGATTCCAATATGCAGCCAAGACGGAAAATGCTGTACATGGCATGTTCCGTAGCAGCAGGAACTTCTGCCCGTCTTGCCCAATCTCAAGGGAAGACACTTTGGTGGTCAGAGGGGAGCAGCCTGGATCAGGCCCAAGCAGTTCTTCTTTGACCTCTTTCTGCATGCGGTTCTGCACTGGCAGTGTCTTTATCCCATTAAGGAGCTGTGTGTGCTCTTCTGGGGCTGTTTTAGGGCTTGCTCCGAGATCCTCAACTAGGGATCTGATGAGCCTGCCCCTCCTTTGTTGGGCTAAGCCACAAGTACCGCTATCGGTACTGGAGCCTTCTCCTAGCACCGCCCCTGGGTACAGACAATCAAGAGGCTAGGTGCACGTCCAAAGTACATGAGCCTCTCCCTCTAACCAGTTGCTCAGGGCACCAGCTTATATAACTTCTAGGCAAAGCTGACCCAGCGCAGGAGGGCCAGCTGCTCTCTCTATGTTTTGTACTAGGGATTGAACTCACGACCTTGTGCTTGCCAGGTAGACACTTATGCTACCGAGCTAAATCCCTGGCCACTAACTAACTGCTTTTAGTGCTGTCCCAAGGACCAAGGTGCCCTGCTAAAGTGAGCTGGTGAGTACAGTCAGGGACTGGTCCAAGGGCAGAAATGAATGCTTGAGGTGAAGACTCGAGGCCTACCAGGAGCAGGACTCCCACTTCTCACTGCCCACACACACGCACACTCACAGGGTAACCTAGCCCTGCTATCTTCAGGGGCACTGTGCAACACCCAGACCTGTCACAGGATTCACTTACTGTTTCAGTGAGGTTTTTTTTTTTTTTGGTAGTGGTACTGAGGACTGAAGTCGTATGTTTTAAAGTCAGTCTCACTTAGGCCCCCTCAGTTCTGTAATGAAACACTGGATATCAGGTCCTGAGATCCCCAAGCTCTCAAACGAATGTACAGCAGAGGCTTAAATAAAAGGAGACAAGTGGTATGATTTTAGGGCTCCAAGTGGGTCAAAGCCCTGTAGCTGAGCTCAAGACTCCGAGGGCTAAGACAAAGACTTATCTTTATTAGGTCCAACAACAAAGGGCAGGGAAACTGAGGAAAAACACAGGCAACGAGCAGGACCTTGGGAGTCACTTCAAGGACGTCTCCAATTATGAATCAAGTCAATTCAGTAGAACTGTCTTATCATGAAGACATGATAGGAGTGAGACAGTAGGTGTAACTCCTGAAGCTGCAGTCTCTATCTGATTGATGTTTGAGCCAAGTGTCCACAGCTGTGGCCTTATCTTGCCCTTTGAGTATCTCTGACCTCAAAGGCCACTACAGGCCTTAGCAAGGACCAGTGATTCACAGAGGTCCACTTACTCTGAGTCAGCTCCTGTCACCAGGCAAGGAACCCATGCCTAGGACAGACTCACAGATAAACAAAGAAAGCCAATTAGTTAATTTTAAATCCTGCTCAGAGTCGCTGGGTAGTGGTCTCCAACAACTAGAGGCACCTGCCTGCCTGCCTGCTAGCTCTGGACTCACCCCCACTTCTTCCAAATCCCACCATCTGGACAAAGGAAGCCCTCTCCCCTGCCATCACCTTCCGAGTACCAATCCCCCATCACAAGTTGGAGCCCACTGGGCAACCATGCAGCATCCTATCTCGAAATTAAAAGGAGCCAGGAATGTAGCTCAAATACAAAGGGCCTAGGTTCAGTCGCCAATGCCATAAAAGACGACAGAATTCATCCCAGTGATGTCCCTGCTCTGCATTCCCTACCATTGCTTCCCTCTCTCCTGCCTGACCTCTAAACACACTCTGGACTCCCTAAAATGCAAAATCCTGAATCTTTCTGTCCCCTGCCTCTCACTCCTCACCTATCTGGTCTTCTTCCCTGCTTTCTCCTCTGCCCTCCACCCACTCCTCTCTCATTTTGTGCTGAAAACATCAAAGTCCTCCCAGAGGCCTCCGAAACCCGGGGCAAACCTACCCGGGTCCTCCTGCGCTCCTGGACAGCTCTCGTTGGCCCCATTCTGCTTCCCACACTTTATTTAAATGCTGGCATTCTCCAGGCTCTTTCCGGGAACCCTTCCATACTTTTTCACACAAGTTCATTCATTTTCAGAGGTTTAACTAGTAGGCACACATTGATGCTTGGAGGTCTTTTGAGCCCGAGTTTCTCAGATCCCACCCTAATATTTCTAACTGTCTGCTTGGATGACCTTAAATGCTTCAGGCTGGACTTGTCCCGCGCAGCCTCCTCTCTCTGCCCTCTAACCCCAGATGTGCATGGTCCCAGCCGGCCCCTTCCCAGCCGGTTACCCCAGGGTGAGTTCCTACCCATGTGTTCGGTCCAGCAAACCCTTCCTGGCGTCACACAGGCACAGAGGACCTGAAGCCTTATAAAGCCAGCCCCAGTGTACAGTCCGCAGTCTAGACCCCCAATGCGGCCCCCATCTCCCTGTCCTGCCGCTAGAGCCCACCACACGGGAGTGAGCCGAGAGAGACAACTCAGGCTTCCACACCGGCTTCACACTTCGTCATCGTTAGTCCACTGTCAGCTCTCAGCCTCCGGGTGCTGGGATTACACTTGTGCTCCAACACTCCTTGCTCTGAGCTTTATCTTTAAAGCTCATTTTAAACTAGCTGACGTAAGTTAGACAAAACTCTCCGTTTCAGATACTCACTGTCCCTCTAGAATAATTATCTTGAAACTCACTAAAAGACTCAGGTCTCTTGCAGTCTTCTATCAGTGTTATACAGATACAAACACAACAATATGAAATATATCCACTAGGCTCAAATACATTATTTATAAATTTTAAGGAGCAAAGAAGACATTAATTTATACTTAGAAAATACCTTTATTTTAACTTAACTATAGATAATTTAACTTAGATGGTAAATATCTATATATTTATTTCTTAGCAATTGCCCACACAATGTAAAATATCTGACAAACACAAGTCAAGGTCCCAAAAGACCCCCCCCCCCGAGGGGGGGGAATGCCAAAAGTTGCAGTCAATACCTCAAAACTGCATCTACATGTCTACACCAGAATGCTCTTTAAAAATCCTCAAAGAGTTTCTCTGGGCCTTTTAAATGTGAATATTTACACAGATCCCAATGCATTATTTGAAATCATATTTTCATGTCACCAAAAGCAAACCATCTAGATAATATGGATGCCGTAAAAGAATCCACTCTGAAGACTATAAAAGGAGCTTCACTAATCATGAGCACTTCAAATGGCAAAGCTCAGAAGATCTAGAAAGATCCAAGAACTGCAGGGAGAAATGGTTGTTCCCTACCAGCTCCTCCCGGCTTGGTCATTTCAGAGTTATAAAAGTTATTACCAATGTAAACGTGGACTCAGCTTTTCCAGGAAATTAACAAGAAGTGCAGCTTGGCTGGCAACGCTTACTCAGACAGAAGTTAATGCATAAGACAAAACTGTTTCTCTCCTTCACACAGACTTAGTAAGAAAGCTCTCACATGGGCTGTCACTGGATAATGTTTGATACACAGAAACTTTTCAAACTGCTCCCATTTCTCTACTATAATAAACCATAGGGGATTTGTTACCAATTTCAACTTCTGCTGAATAAAATAACAAAGTGTGTTGGGCTCTGTAAACCGCTCTAGTTTAAGAAAGCAGCTTTGAAAATATCCTGAAACAAACCAATATTGGACTGATGCAGTCGTGACCCAGAGACCACACCGGGAGGCGGAAACACTCACACCTGGGCCTTCCCCTGCAACTCATTAAAAGCAGGATTTGCATTTATCAGTTAAACTGGTTTTTTCTATAAACCCTAAGCTCTTCTAACCCAAGACTAGCAAAGCACTGCCTACTCATACGAGGAGCAGCGTTATCATAACTGTCCGCAGTGTTGCACACCCTTCTGTGGTCCCAGGCCTGGCCTCTCAGAGGTGGCTGGATCTAGGATGTGGGGTGCTGGGTGCTGGCTACATCAGTCCACTGACTGCTTTGGCATAGTCCTGCCTGTGGATAATGGGAAAGCCCCCCTGGGTGTGAGTGCCACCCACCCTAAGGTGCATAGCTTGGATAGCATGTAAGGGACAGAAGAGGGCTGCTGTCATTGCTGCTGCTGCTGTTCCTTGCTACTTGGCTGCCTTCGCCTGCCAGGAACTGTTTCTCCTCTGCCATGCCTCTCTGCTATGCCTTGGAGCCGGCTCATTATGGACTAAAACCTCCACAAACTGTGAGCCAAATAACGCTTTTTTCCCTTTAACTTTGAGCGTTGGGCCAGGCATGATGGCTCACACCTATAATCCCAGCACACAAGAGGCCAGGATGGGACGACCCCTGCCAGTTTAAGGCCAACCTGAACTACATGATGAAATTCAATTTTTAAAAATTTGGGATGTTGGTTATTTTGTCTCAGTAACAGCTAAATTAGGTAAAAACATAGGCAGTTGGGCAGGGCTAGGCCCTTGTGAGTCAGTACAAAAGATAATGTATTACAACTGTGGCTGGGCATCTATCTGTCAAAGGGCAGCCTCCAGATAAGGACAGAATGACCAGGCCTGTCTGCCTCCCCAGCGGAGGAATGCCTCACTCTATGTCTCACCATGTAGTTCAGGCTGGCCTTGGGCTCACCCTCCTGCTTCTGCCTCCCAGAGTGCTGGGGCCACAGGCATGTGCCATCGTGCCCAGCTATTTTTTTTTAATTTTTATTTTTTTAAAATAACCTTTATGAAACTGACCTTTTTCCTGAAGTCAAACACCTACAATATAATTCTAAGTAGCCAACACAAGCAAAATGCATTTAGCAGTTGAAGACACATCCTTCAAAACATTTTCATCCTTTGTCACATCCTTCATCCTTTGTCACATCCTTCAAAACATTTCCTTAAATCATGTGAGCAAAATGGCAAAGGAGTTTATTCGTTCTTAGTTACTGAGTACTCTTTTCAATCTATCTGGTGCTATGTAAACAATATACAAACACAAGTACACACATAGGATGTAACATAATTCACACATTCACGCCAACATACATAAAACAAAGTCATGCCATTGGAATGGTTTTCCTTTATATGGAAAACCAATCCTTTATTCCTATATACTCAATCCTAAATTTGCATATGCAAAGTAGGACTCCGGCTGTAAGTAGAAAGGTGAGAAAATACACAAAAGAGACCACCTGCCTCCTTCATCTGAATGTGAATTTTCCCGGAAGCTTTTTTCTTGCCTGCCTTAACTTAGCAGAAGTCTGAGTCAATTTAAAATCTCTTACTCCACGTTTTAACACATTTTCCATTCTGTTTAAATTTAGATGTAGCGGGTCAGAAGTTTACATCTCTTATCCTGGCTCGGTGGCTCAAGGCCTCCGGTATGAAAAGAAAGAAACTAGTTTAGGCATAACATTCTCCCACCAAGAAAAACACAAAGTAAAACACCTGTAGTCAAACGTCTCTGATTTTTCTAGATAGAGAATGGAGGTGGCAGGCGAGGAAGAACAATTTTCGGCAAGCAAGTTTTGACAAATATTTTTAAACACAAGGTTAGAGGAGTCGTGAGCGAAAATGAGGGGAAATGTAAACTCCAGTAAGCCCACTGGCATTAGCTTGTACCTGTCCCAAACCCAAAAAAGGCAAAGAAAGGCAGCTATGGAGATTAGCTCAGTCGAAGATATGCCAAGGAATCTTAAGCACAATTCCGTGAAATCAGTGTGCTTTCAGTTACACAGGCCACGGTGTGCTATGATAAAAATCACTTTTTTTCTCTTTTCTTTTTTGAGACAGGGTTTCACTATGTAGCTCAGGCTGGCTTTGAACTCACTTTGTAGCCAAGGATGGCTTTGAACTCTCAGCAATCCTCCTGCCTCAGCCTCCCAAATGATTAAAGGTGTGCGCCACCAGACCTGGATTACAACAGTGTTCCTCAAACTCACCAGCAGTAATGGCCTCAAGTCTTAATCCAAACTTTTGTGCACAAATGATTAAGAGCCTTCCATGACAGGAAGGCTCACAAAGCTGCCTCGGAATGACTGCAAGATCCAAACCGCTTACATCATTCTAGACAGCACTGAAATCTGCTGCCCATCTTAGAATAAACGAGGTTATAAGAAGAAAAGGATAAAACACAAAGGCAGTCCAAAGCAAACCCAAACAAACGCCTGGAACCTTTTCCTACCTCTGAATCTCTCCTCACATCCATGAGCATCCCCAGAGGACCTGCAATGGGTCCTCGTGACCACAAACAGTGAAGGTCCTCAGCGGAGTCTCCACGCTGCTTCACACTTTCAGCCATCTTTACTCATTGTCCTGGGTCCTGCGCAAAGGAAGCTGGGCCCCAGGCTTCCTGGGGTCAGCATCTGCATATTCTGTTCCTTCTCCCCAGGCTGAGAAGACTGGGGGAAGCTGCTTATGCTTCAGGGCTCAGGAAGTCACGTGTCTCCAAAGGGCCTGAATCTAACTTTTTGTCATTTGGACATGGGGGTCTTTCTATGCAGTTCAGGCTGGTCTTGAACTCACAACAACAATCTTCCTGCCTCAGCAGTGCTGGGATTATAGGCACGAGCCACCACACCCAGCTTCAGTCTAACTTTTAAAGTTCCATTTTGCAATGCTGGTTACAGGACCACTGGGAGAGACAGCTCAAACTGTGGAATCAAGAGCTACTACAAAAGTCCCCAGCAGGCTGGTGACACCTGGGTTCGGGCCATCCCTTTGACCCCAGAACTATGGCGTCCTGAGGTGCAGCTTCAGCCTGCAAGAGACAGGCAAGATTCCAAGGAGCCCGGTCTGCAGCAGCCGGGGGGGTGAGGACACCTGTGGCCCTGGGCCTTACTGCTTCAGACATGAGTTCTGGGCTTTCGGTTTCCCAGGCAGCTCTTGGATTTACACAGGACTGGTTACTCTCCCCTCTTGCCTACGGCTCCCTTTCTCCATGCCCGTCCCATCGCTGTATCGGGGCTGTGGATAACCTGCTTGGTATTAAGCTCCCAGTGAAGGAGGAATCTGTCTCAGGATGGAATTGTGCCTTGAATCTTCTCACCCACATCTGATCAAAATGAGAGCAGCCTTTCATTTCTCACTTGGTGCTGGATCAAATTAATACACCAAGGCTTTGGGGAGGGAGGGATGTGTTCCGTGAGAGAAGGATGTGGATTTGGGGTTGAGACAGATGACACAGTTCAAATGAGTCCTCCACGTGTTCACATGTTCAGAATGAATCTCACTACAGCTGCGCTGAGAGGCGGGACCTTTAAGAGGCAGTCAGGCCACCACCGAATTATTGCTCCTGTGGGCTCCTTATAAAAGACGACTCTGTCCCCTTCCTCCATGGGATGATCCAGCCCCTCCACTTTGGATTTCCCAGCCTCCAGAACTAGGAACTAAATAAATAAACCCTGTTCATCCTGGATGACTGTCTGTAGCACCACCCCCAGTCTAGCTCCACCCTTCTGGACAAGCCCCCCCCCCCCCCCCGTGTCATCCATCTCAGATGGCCTCTTCTGTAGGAAGTGTTTTTGGATACGTTTAAATAACTTATGTTTTTCTGGGCCTCATGTTGCAGGTCTGTGATCCTGGCACTCAGGAGGCAGGAGGGTCAATGAGTTCAAGACCAGCCTGGGCTATGTAGTGAGTTCA
Source organism: Cavia porcellus (assembly GCF_034190915.1). NCBI lineage: Eukaryota > Metazoa > Chordata > Mammalia > Rodentia > Caviidae > Cavia > Cavia porcellus. The sequence continues at coordinate 20,434,923 of NW_026947492.1, read as the reverse complement.
GGGCTAGCATGAACTGCCAATACCTTATCTCAAAAAACATAATAAAAAAACCCCCAAAGATAAATAAATTAATAAAGTTTTTATTCCTACAAAATATTGTTTAGAGCCAGGCATGGTGTCCATACCCATAACCTCAGCACTCTGGGAGGCTGAAGGAGGAAGATTAAAAGTTCAAGTCAAGCCTAGGTAACTTAGAGACTTAGTGAGACTCTGTCTCAAAATAAGACATAAAAATGGGTTTGGGGATGTAGTTCAGTGTGAAGGCCCTGGGTTCCATTTCCAGTACAGTAAATTAATACAAATTAATAAAGAGTTTATACCTTGAGTCTAGTATAGATGGTACAACTGGAGCCCACTCATCTAAACCCAGGTAACACCCCCGCCCGACCTCCCTGACCTTTGTCCTAAAGCTTCCTACCCACAAGCAGAGGTAAAAAGACCTGAGTCCGCCTTGGAGAATTCTGAAATCCCAAGCCAGGACGCATGCCAGACTCTCCAGTGAGACCTGCAGCAGGGATGGCAAACCCTTCCAGAGCTTTCCATGACACGAACCACCCGCTGCAGCAGGCGTGCCAACGTCCACCACCCCCGATCTGTCATCAGTTTTCTTCAGGCGGCGTCCACAGAAGGCTCACGCGTGCGGACTGCATCTCACACATCCTGTTACACCAGAGTGGACTGCAGGAGACACAGCAGTTACAGCTCCGCGCCCTGCCCATAGTGCTGTCACCCGGAAGACCCAGTGAGAGCCAGCCTGGAACTGGCGCAACATTTGAAAGCCAGAAGTGCTATGACTTCTGTGCTGGTTGCATCTTCCTTGCACTCAGGTGAGCCTGAGTGAGCTGTCACTTAAATCAAACCTCGCTGCTGGTTCCTGATGTCGCAATGCCTTGCCCAATTCTTTGTCCCTAGAGAACAAGAACCTAGAAACCTGTCCAGGAAGGAACTTATCACCCACTGTAACAATTCCACAGCTTTGCAGATGATTTAACTGTACACTGTGTAGTTACTGGTTTTTACACCTTGCTCGACGATCTGCGCCCTTTGCTACTGGACACTTACACAAAGCGTCAGTCGGAGGGTCACACTCCATATGTCTCAAATTCATGTTCCAAGATGGAAAAGTTTGAGAACTGAATCTGTTTTTCCCAAAGAAATAAGGGGAGACCAACTAATTGTTGCTAGGCCCCAAAACTTATACTTACAAAATTCGTTTTTCCAGGACTTTAACGAATTTCACAATGACCTTTCTTTAACTCTACATTTCTCATGGGTTTCCTCCTAGCTTGTGGCTGGTGTCATCTCTCTGGAGCCACGGTTGCGCTATGTTGCACACCCACACAGAGACAGCACAGTGACAAAGGTTTTAACACTGACACAAGCACCGTACGTGGTCTGTGAGTGAGTGGTGCTTGGACTGAAGTGTCACCCCTATGTGTCCCTGTTGAGACGCAAAGCATGACTCACCCTTAGCCCTTATAGGGCTTTTCAAGTCAGATTTTTGGTTTGACCATCAAGCCAAGTTGCAAACACAGAGCAGATTTTTTTCAAACCTTGCCGTTCCAGTAGTGGAAAGTTTGAGCTTGGAGCCATTTGGTAATTCAGATAGGTGTAATTTTATGTTATAAAATTACATGCTTTTATAGCTTTTCCATGAGATTATGGCCTTTGGCCAGGAGATTTACATCTCCAGATTCTATTATAGTGTCTAGAAGATAGCAGTATCCGATGCCAAAGTTAAAGCCAGAAAGGTTTAGCTCACAGTCTGTTTCAGTTTTGTAGTCTAGTTTCAGTCTACAATCAGTTGGGTCCCATGCAGGGTGGCACGTGGCAGGGGCAACTGTTAATGTTGGTAGAAGACAGCAAAAGCAGTGCAGAGTTTAATAGTGTCTTTCTGTCCCTTATATCTTGTCTAGATTGCTGGGATTAGAGCAGTGCCAAACCAATCAGTGACCTGATTAGTGATTACACACACCTTTAATCCTAGCATCACACACAGTAGATTCAGCCGCCTCTGAAAAAGCCCTGGGACCATATGAAGCTTTGGGGGAGATACCTAGGCACACATGTCTGTAGATGTCATAACAAACAAGCAATAATGAGATTAAGAATAAATTGCATCTTTTAGAAACAGCTGAAATAAATGGTATACAAGCTGCACCCTGACCTCCAGGCCCTTCTGCCTCTAATAAAAGCACTCCAGGAAGAAGTGGCCATTTGAACTCCACGTATCTGGAAAGTTCACCACTTCCTAAGGAGCAGTTAGGGAAGTGGGGCTTCTGGTGCAGCCACGGGCTTCAATCTGAGTCCCCCCAGGCAGGCTCCCTCCAAGACACAGCCTCCAGCACCCACAGCCCTGGTGAGCCCCAGAAGTTCTCCAGGGAGTTTTCCACGCACACAGCTGCATCCATAGGATCTTTGAGGCCCGCTAGCAGGACACCAGATCCACACGAGCTCTCTGCCTTGGCAGCCACATCACACCTGACTCAAAGGCCAGGACTCTCGGGCCCTCCCCACATCTGGTGACCTCAGAGCAGCAATGTGCTATCCCTGACCCCAGTGCATTTCTCCAGCCTGTCAAGTGCACTGGTGGCAGTCTGTCCAATATCTCAGATAGGACTCGAGCTGGGCTGTGGATAGAGTTATCAGTGCCTCTGCCAGGTGAGGCAGAGTGAGGCTCCAGACCAAGGGAGCCTCCCATTGTGTCAGCCACTCGGGGTGCAGGTGGCACCTAACTGCAATTCCTCTGAATGGACTCATCATCTGTGTCACTTCTCCTCTGCCTAAGAGCCTCTGTGGGCTCCTTATTTCACCTAGAGAGAAAGCCCACGCTCTTGCTCCTGTCTACGGGGATGTGCATGGCCAGCACCTCCCTCTTCTTTCCCGGTTCTCTCTATCTCGATGAGGCCAGCAAGGGCCTTTGTACTTGCTGTCCCTTTGGCCTGGAATGCTTTTCCTTCAGACATAGGTGGGGATACCTAGACATCGAGCTCCTTACCTCCTTTCTCCACCTCCCAGTAGCAGTCCCTTGCACACCCAACACCGCAAACTTCGTTCCCCTGCTTGCAAAGATCTGATTGTTGTTCTGCTCCTCGTCGTGACACCAAAGTCTAGAACAGTGCCCAGCACACAATCGGCTCTAAATGTGAGCCTACTGAATTCACAATGGATCTGTTCATCAGAAAGGCAGCGTCAGAGGACAGTAGGACTAGGGTGGAAGAAGCAGCATTAGCAGTAGAAGCACATTTCTGGTGTGGCGCTGGTGGGACACTGGCTGGCTGGTGTGGCCTCACTCACCACTGTGGGGGGCAATCACAGCATGCCTGTGGGGGCAGGGGTACCACCCTCCTTCCAGGCTTCACAGAGACAGCGAAGGGCATAGTAATTGGTGCCTGGAGGCCACAGTAGTGGATGGGGTGTCTCTTGAGCTATACAATCTCTGAGCAGAAGGAGCCAGACAAGTTTTCACTGCAGCCACAAGGCTCTCTCTGTTCTCACTCTTGGGCTCTACGGCTGCCCCAAGACCCCCGCCGCTCTGCACCCTCCTACTCGGAAGCACCAGCACTGTATCAGCCTCTCGTCAGTGACCAGTCACAAGACAACCAGGGAGCATCTGAAGGTCATACTTCTGCGCCTGCCTGCAGAGGCAGACACTTTGCATTCCACCAAGCTGATACGACAGGGCGGGAGGCAGGAGAACAGGCCAGGCCCAGGCCACGTGGAAGGGAAAGCTGGTGCCAACTCGGATCTGCCCAGGTCCCTCCTAACGCCTCCCTCCTGAAGTGAAATGCTCACCCCAAGGATCTACAAGGCACTGGAGTCTGGAGCTGGTGCCCAGCTGGCCACTACCATGGCCAGTCCCTCGCTCCCTCTGCCGCCCAGTGTCTCCCTGGAAACCTGGCTTGCACCAGCCAGTCCTCTCTCAGTCCACCTAATGGTCCCAAGTCCCAGCCATCTGTCAAGTGTTTGAAACGTAGGTACTCCACATAGGCCACATAGGGTGCCTATGGAGAAACATCACTGGATCTCAAAGACTTGGTATAAACAACAGCAACAAGAATTAAGTGTCACCTTAACAACTGTTTCTACTGATCACACACTGCAATGGTAATATTTTGGCTATACTCTGTTTAAATAGAAAAATTGAATTTACTTTACTTTTACTTTTTGAAAATGTAGCTAAATTATGTTATGAAACTAATTTCAGCTGGGTGCAGTGGTGCATATGTATAATCCTTGCACTCTGGGAGGCTGAAGCAGAATCATGTTTGCATTCAGCCCAGGCAACTTAGTGAGATCCTAATCACAAAATAAAAAATCAAACGGAGCTCAATGTAAAGGCCCGTGTTTGACTCCCAGCACCAGGGTGAAAAACTGAATTATGAGGGGCTGGGGATTTAGCTCAGCGGCATAAGCGCCTGCCTTGCAAGCAGGCAGTCGTGAGTTCGATCCCCGGTACCGATTAAAAGGAAAAAGACAAAAAAAAAAAAAAAGAAAAACTGAATTATGTGTGCAGCTTGCACTTGTGACCCCTACTCTGTATGTAAAGGATAGGACTGGGCTGGACAATCTCCAAGATCCCCCCCTTGCTTAGGCTTTCTGTGCCTTGAAGGCAGTGGTGTCCACCTCCATGTGTCCACTGGAAGCAGCTGGGAGTTGATTTGGTTCCATTTACTCCACATGCTCCACTTGGAAAAGCCTAGACTGGGGTCTCCATGGTCACTGTGATGCAGATCTTGTGGTCCTAAGGTCTTAAACACCCCAGTGTTAAGACCTCTCTTGCTACACGCGGCCACTTGTCCTGGCCCATCCAAGGTGACACTGCCCCCTGGTCGAGGGCTCCATGCCTCTTTCCGATCCTGGCATCTGGGTCCAGTCCTGGAGGGGAGCCGCCCCTCACACGCCCACCCACGTGGGCAAGTCAGATGGCACAGTCTTGCCAGAGCTTTGTCACCTTCTCTGGCCAAGAGCTGTGCCTTGCGTCAGAGTGGAGAACAAATAATGCATGGGGCACACAGGAAGTGCCCAGCACAGTAATCAGAAGTACTCCATCTGCATCAAACACTTGGAGCCCACAAACTGCCACCAGGTAAAGCGGGGTGCGCATGCATGCATGTGTGAAAGAAAAACACTATCGACCTATCTGTCTACGACAAAAATTAAAGATTGTGAACCTTACACTATGCACAGCTGACTGTCCACTGAGCTGAGAGTCCTGGATCACCAGGGCTTCATCAGCATGCCCCGAAGTTAAGAATTCTAGTTTGCATGTTCTCTCCCCACCCCCACACCAATTTGAGAATGGATCGAGACTGCAGTCAGTGCACCAAGTCTTGCTGTCGGGTCCTTGTCAGGGTAAGGGATCTGGACCAGCGGCTGGGACCCCATATCAGACCACCCTCTGGGTCTTGCCTCCTCCAGACCACAACTTCCTTCAGATTACCCAAATGCCAGGGGCCTCACCACACCCTCGCCCACCTCTGTCCCATCACCCTGCTAATTTCCACGATGGCAGTTACACCACAGTGTTGCAAGTACCCAGCACATTGCTCCCCAGGCAAGTGAGGACTTCCTGTACCCACAGTCTCTCTAACACCAAGCTGAACACAGGAAGTTGACAATTCTCTAAATAAATGGATTTCTAAATTATTTGTTCACTTGAGCAAATCAGGTAACTGTGAGCAGAAAGTTTCACCAAGTTCAAATCCCCTCCTCTTTTGGTGTGTTCAGGCAGGGTCTCACTGTCCAGGCTGGCCTGAAACTCATAGGAATCCTCCTGCCTCAGCCTCCCACATGCTGGGATTGCAGGCATGTGTCCCTATGCCCAGTGTGGAGCCCACTCCAGAGCAGCACCCTCTCTCTCCAGAACGGAACCTTTTGCAGCTGCTCCTCTGCTCAGTCGTGTGTGGTACTCTGGGGTTCAAGCTTTGACCACGTCACAGACAATGCATATGTCCACAAGCACTGTATGGTATCAGAAAAGAACACAGTGAAATTAAGAGAAAGACAAAGGACACAACCTGATGCACTTTTGAGTGGAACCGTCATCAGGATCTTGAAGAGATATTTGTATACCTCTGACCCCAGCAGCATTAGTCCCAAGACCTGAAATGTGGAAGCCACCAAGCATCCATGGAGGGACACGAGATCAGCAAACATGGTGTACATGTAAAGTGGAACCATTTCCCACTGTGAAAAGCAAAGTCTGGCTTTTGCTACAAAATGCACAAGCCGCAAGGACATTATGTTTTTGGAAAACACAGGCACAGAAAGACAAATACTATGTGATTCTACTTGTACGAAAAACTCAGAATAGTCAAATCTCAGAAACAGAAAGTAAAACCGACGTTTGGCAGAGACAGAAGGGTAGGGACACGTGGAGCTGTTCAATGGGTACAATTTCAATTTTACAAAATGTGATGACTGATGACAGGGACACAGGTAGCTCAGTATGAATGTACTGAACTATACTTAAAAATAATCCGTCAAGGGGCCAGGGGTTTAACTCAGCAGCACAAGCTCCTGCCTGGCAGGTGCAAGGTCGTGAGTTTGATCTCCAGTATTAAAAAAAAAAATCAATCAAGATTAAAATACAATACTATAATTGTGTATTTTACCATAATTTTTAAAAACTCAGGAGCAGAGCTGGAGTAGCAGCTCTGTGGTAGAATGGTCACTCAGTATGCACAAGGCCTTTGGTTTGATCCCCAGCAGCCCCCAAAACAACAAGAAAGGATTTGACATACACAGAGAGACACAGATAATCTCGCAAGTTAAACTGACCCATGTAATAGACATGAAAAGACACCAGAGACCAAGAAATGCACACATTAAACTCAAACATCATCTCTCACACACTGCTGACAGGAATACAAACTAACTAGAAAAGTTAGGCACCATGGCACACACCTGTAATCCCAGCATTCCGGAGGCTGAGGCAGGAGGATCACTGCAAGTTCAAGAACAATCTGAGCTACAAAGTGAGCTCAAGGCCGGCCTGAACTGTACAGCAAGACCTTGTCTCACAAAAACAATGAAAGAAAGAAAGAAAGAAAGAAAGAAAGACAGAAAGACAGACAGACACCCATCTAATTAGAAGACCATTCCCTAGTATCTATGAAGCTGAAGACTTATACACTTTACAATCTGGTAAGTCCACATATGAGCACACCTTAGTGTAACTCTCCCTTGTGTGAGTATACACCATTCAAGAATGTTCACTTAGCGAAATAGCAAAATATGGAAACAAATATTCATCAGCAGACAGTAGCTAAATACATTGGGATGCGCCCATTCAACTGATTACTACAGAATCACTGAAATGAAAGGAACTAACCCAGATGGATCATTTTGGATACCCTTGAAAATATGGTGGTAGGGGCTGGGGATTTAGCTCAGTGGCATAAGCGCCTGCCTTGCAAGCAGGCAGTCAGGAGTTCGATCCCTGGTACCGATAAAAAAGAAAAAGACAAAAAAAAAAAAAAAATATATATATATATATGGTGGTAAATTTTTAAGTGTTATGCGAAGATAAAATATGAACCCCCCCGAAATGATACATACATAAATTGTGTGTGCTTATGTTTATGACAAAAGAATAAAATACAGACACATGGCTGTCTTTTTTTTTGTTCTGTTTTGTTTTTTGAGACAAGGTGTTGCTATACAATCCAGGCTGGCCCTCAACTCATGGCAATTCCCCCATCTCAGCCTCTCTGGTACTGGGATTACAGGTGTGCACCACTATGCTTGGCTTTTGAAATATTTTTATATTGAAAAGACACAATAGAGATTTTAAAGAAATATAAATTCAGAGACCATATAACAATCAATGGGATATAACCATGTATATAAAATTTTTAAGTGAGAATAAAAGACAAGCACCTATGAAAAAATATTTGTAACACATATATGGCATAACAGACCAGTTAATTCTCTTAGCCTCTAGTATACTTACGCAAATCAAAAAGAGAAACCCAAGAAACCAAATTCAATAGGAGCCCAAGGACATGAACATACAGCTTACCATAAAGAAGTATCAATGGCACATAGGAAGACACTTGCGTTCATTCAAAAATTCCAGCATGGTTAAGACACCATTCTTGCAATGATCTCAAAAGCTGAGTATAAGGGTCTGGAGGTTCTTATGTGTCAGGAAATGAGGCTTCTCACAAACATGTAGGAGATGTGAAAACCAGATTAACTGTGTAGGAGGGGATTTGGTGACGTACCATCAACGGGGGATTCCCTTGCCAGCAGCCTGTTCTGTAGACTCTCCTGTTATCTATCAGTACTTTTACTGCGGAATTTTTGCCGTGCTAGGGAATCAAACCCAGAGCTCTGACCACACTAAGCAAGCCACATTCTACCACTCAGCCACACTGGTCTTTTTCTTCACTTTTCATGGTGAGACAAAGTCTCACCAAGTCACCAAAGGACTTAGGTTTGAATTTGCAATCCTCCTGCCTCAGGGTCCCAGAGTGTTGGAAATACAATCATGCACCACCACGCCTGGCTGCAGAACACTTTTAATAGCAGTAAAAGTGCTATTAAAATTGAAGTGCTATTGAAAATTCTTGCACTGAAATACAGCAGAAACTCTAAGCAACTAGGGAAAGAAGGGTGCACATCTATAACTGTAAGAGCAAGTGTGTTAAAAGCCAGTAGGAAACACTGTTCTGGGTATCTCTAAATGTACTTTTTTTGGGGGAGGGGTACTGGGAATCAAACTCACAACCTCACACTTGCCAAGCAGGTGCCGTGCTGCTGAGCTATATCCCCAGCCCCTCTAAATGTACTTTTTTTTTTTTTTTTTTTTTTTGTCGTTTTCCTTTTTATCGATACCGGGGATCGAACTCACAACTGCCTGCTTGCAAGGCAGGTGCTTATGCCACTGAGCTAAATCCCCAGCCCTTCTAAATGTACTTTTAATAAAAGGGTTACAGGCATAGATAGATTCATCTGTTCAAAATCTACTCAGGAGGATGTAGGGGGGAAAGGTGGCTGCCCTCCTGGAGGACAGGAGTCTGCAATGGGAGAGGTTTTTTTTTTTTTATCATCTACTCTTTGCTCTGTTTGACTTTTCCTGTGTGTGCTGCAAGCACGTTTGTGTGTGTGTTCATGTGTGTGCTGAGACAGGGTCTCCCTGTTCCGGACAGGCCTTGAACTTGCTGTGTAGCCAAGGCAGGCCTAACACTCAAGATTCTCTTGCCTTGGCCTCCCCAGCTGTGTGATAACAGGTGTACATCTTCACACCCAACTGTTTAACCTCCTTAAACCCCTGAGGTCCAAGCAATATGAATGGAAAAGTTGCTCAAGAGAAGAATGCTAAGTTGGAGTTTCACACACGGACCTGAATTCCAGACTGACCATCACCTGTGTGCCGAGGCCCCACCACCTCACACATCTCGGGTTTCCGCTTAGCCAGGCTGGGAAAAAACACAGCACTGTCCCGGAAGGTGGCTGGAACCATGGCTCCAAGAATCATTACTGAAGTGGCACAGCTGACCTCAGAGGAAATAGCCCGCACCACCTACATCTCACAGATCTGCCCTCTTGTCCCTTCTGTGCCCCACTCTAAGGACAGGGGTCCTAACAGGACATACACTGGGCAGGCAAGGCTGGCTGGGGGCAGTGGAGCCGCCTGCCAGACCACACGCCCTGTTATAGTGCTTGTGTCTACATCAGGTCTCCTTCCTCTCACCCTCTCTTTCACCCTCCCTCTTTCTCTTTCTCTCTTTCTCCTCTGGCCTTCACACTGAGCTATGTCCAAAGCCTTTTTATTTTTTTAATTTTGTAACAGCGTCTCACTAAATTCCTAAGATGCCCAGCTAGGTTCCAACTTTTGATCTTCCTGCCTCAGCCTCCCAGAGTGCTGGGATTACAGGTGTGCATCACTACACCTGGCTAGAAAAGGTTACTTTTTCTTATTTACCCAAAAGTTCAGTGAGGGCTGCAGCAATACCATTCACAGCAGCTTCTCCTCCTCTCCTCTGCAAGCCGCACACAGCCCCATGAAGAGACCGGGTGTGCCCAGCGTCACACAAAGTCCACTGGCGTTTATCCTTCCAAGTGTTCCCTCCGACTGTGTGCCCGAGGGTGCTGTTTTCATGAGAGCTGTGCTTCATGAGACACTGACACTGCTATGCCAGGGCAGCTGGACAGAGCTCTAAAGGGAGGTCACCCACAGAACTAACCTTGTGGCCCCAGGAGAGCTAGAGGCAACACCCCCTCAATTCCCTCTACCTGCTGGGTCTGTAATAAATATCCCCATCCCAAAACTGGTGGAGACTCCGGGCCCCTTAAAAACAATGAGACTGGGCACCCAAACAGAAGCCTTACGCACCACCAATGCACAAACACAAAGACAGACTCACACCGTGGATTTTATATGTAGGTGGGGACAGCACGTGACAAACAGATAAGTGACGGCAGGAACCATGTAATAACCATGTAATAATGACAGAGTGATAAGGAAGCACTGTTGTTTTTTAGTGACACTGGAGATTGACGCCAGGGCCTTTGCACTGAGTGGATCCGCCTTTTTTTTTTTAATTTTCAAACAGGTTCTCATTAAGTGACTCAGTGACCCACCAAGCCCAGCCCGGATGCTCCTTTGTGTCCAGAAGGTTAGGACCATCTCTCTGAGGAGCTGGCTCTGACCTGAGACCTAGAACCAGAGGTTGCAGACTGAGAAGTGCAAAGACCCTGAGCTTACCCCGATGTAGGGGACAGAATCAAGTCTCAGATGGCAAAGAAAGGGCAAAAGTCGTATGGGGAAGCCACAGGGGCCAATGGTGGAGGACACTGTAGGGCACCCCAAGGGCCCTGGAGTGTACTCTGGGTGTCAGGAAGTCACTGGAAGGCATTAATAGAAGGTTGACATCGCTGGATTCTTTTCTTTTACTTTATTCTTAGTTTTGAAGTGCTGGGGATTGAACCCAGGGCCCTGGAAATGCTACGCACTGTGCTCTGCCATTGAACTACATCTGCTGCCAGCCCTGGATTAACTTTTAATAGGTCCCCGGGCAGTTTCATAGCTATGGTTCATAATTTAAGTTAATTTTTAAGCTGCTTTATGTGGCAATACTCTTTTATTCCTATGGACACATGAAGAGTGCCCGCTTCCTCCTCCCTAGGAGGACCTGATGAGACCAGTGCACACCAGGAACATCATTTACCCTCAGCCTGGCCTGGGAATATGGCCACCTGCCTTGCTGGGTGGGGAGAGGCAGGGGTGGCACTTGGGGAGTCGCCCTCTTCCTCTCTTCCTGGCAGCTCGGAGGTCCTGGCCAATTCCAGCTGAGCAGCTCTGTCCTGACTAAGCTCAGTCCTTGATCTTCTTAGCCCAAGGCAACAGGGACACGCCCCTCCCAGTGCCCTCCTGCTGTCCACAGGGGGTGCCCCCTCCCCAGAGGCCTCTCATCCCTCTGCAGGTGATGTCCTCTCCAGAGCAGATAAAGATGCACCCCGGCTTACAAGAAGCCCCCTGTAACCTGCAAATACTGTAAGCTTAAAACGTACTTACTGCCTCTGCTCTACTCAACATCACAGCTTAGCTCTCCATCCACTGCTGGGTATCACAGGTTCAACCTGGGGAATGTGGGCTGACCGGAAGCTGTAGCTGGCTGCCCCTGCCTCGCATCACAAGACACTCCTACCACACATGACCAGCCCAGAAAATGGCAAAATCCAGAATTATAAGTATGTCTATTGAATATGCATTGCTTTGAAACCACAGTAAAGTAAAAAAAAAAAAAAAAAAAAAAGAACCCACTGAGCGAGGCATAGTGGTGTAGCCTCAGCATTTAGGAGTTGGAAAATTATTAGTTCCAGGCCAGCCTGGCTTACAGGAACAAAAAATCCACTGCAAATTGAGGACAGTGTGTACTCTCAAAGACCCCAGCTGGGACCGATATAGGGCAATAGTCGGTCTTGGGACCATCCCCCACCCCCCGCCCCAGAGGTGGATAAAATTCCAGCTTTGCCCCACCGTGGTACCCATAAATGCTGCTGCCTTTCCACTGTGTCTTGGAGCCACAGGGCTTCAGGAAATCCTCTCTGGCTCCTGAATCACTCCTGCGGGACTTACGCCCCTCCTCCCGGTGCATTCAGGAACAAGGAAGTTTTGGATGGTGAAGGGAAGGACCCAGAGCCCAGTACAGTTACAAGGAGAAGGGAAAAGGGCCAGACCAGTGGGGAACAAAGTGCCTGTGAGATGGTGGTGCCCTCCCCAGAAGAGAAGCAAAGACCTAGGATAGAAATCCAAGCCTCTACGCCCTGCCCAGCAATGGATCACCCTGGATTGAAGAGGTAAGCAGACCCCTCCGGAGCGGTCTCACATCTGCAGTCATGCAGTGGAATGAGCTGGTCACACATACATGACCCTCCTCTCAGTGGACCATGAGGGAAGGGCAGGGGCGGCTGGCGTTAGGTGCTGCTGAAAAAGACTTGACCCTGCCGTCCAGTCTCTCATGGAGTAGAGCAGGTGGCCAAAGGCCACCCCTCCCCTGGGGCTCACCTGCCTCCTCGGGAGATGACAGAGCACGACAGCCCCATCATATGTCAAAGCCAGGAGGCACAGGTGGCCTTTCCCAGGCCGATCCTGCCTGTCACAGGAACACACTCATCTCACACTAAGATCCTCATGGCAATAACCTGCACACACTTCTCAGAGTACACCAAGAACACAGCAGTGTCTACACACACACACACACACACACACACACTCGCAGGCAGGCACAGGTCTCATTCCTCCCCGTTCTTTGTCCCCCGCCGCACCCCCACATACAGCATCTGGGGCCTGCTGGGCCCCCTCGGCCTGGGCGCTGTCTTCCTCCATGCCTCCGCTGGGCTGCGTGCTGCCCGCTGGTACCTTCAGCTTTAGTTCTGGCTGCTGCTGCTTGTTTGTCAGACTGCAGTTCCCTGGAGCTATCAGCCTGCAGCTACAGGGACCAGGCAGTGGTTACGCCAGCCCTCTGGGGGCCTGTCCTGTCGAACTCCGCTCCCAGGAAGAGTCTAGCTGCTGCCGAGATCAGATGTATGGAATGGGGGTTTCAGGAGAGCCAAACAGAGGAAGGGTCCAGCAGAGACCCTGGGCTGGCTCCCCAGCCACGCTGATGGGCCCCATCGGTGTGGCACTCTGCCAGCAGCTTGTGCTTACGGCCACATACACAGTAGAGGCCGCCGCCCAACGGAGGACTCTCCCTGCCCCTGTGCCCACAGCAAACTCATCACCCACCAGGCTTCGCTGTACTTGGGCCCTAACAGTGTGAGAGGGATGGTCCTCTGGGCCCAGCAAAGCACCTAAGCCCTACAGACTCCTAGCCCTCCTGAGCTGGGTCTCCTACATACGCATACCTGAGCCCAAGCCTCAAGGGCACAGCAATTCTAGGATCATCCCAGTGCCCAGATCTGGGGGAGGTGACGTGAGGGCAAGCCCCAGGACATTCAGAGCCTGGAGCCCAAGGATTCCAGAGTCTGTACCCCTCACACACCTCTCCATAGAGCAACAGGTTCTCGGCCCGACAGAACCCCCCTGCTGACTCAACTCTGGAAATGGTGAGGGTCCAGCAAAGTGCTGGAAACCCACCTGCCCGGTGAAAGCCAAGCCCAGGGTAAAGCTGGTAGACCACGACCGTCCACCCCTGCAGCCTGGGGACCAGGCACTACTTTCAGGGCCAGTGGGAATCTTCCCAGGGACATCTGGGCTCAGAAAAAGACTCCACACACAGAGGAATGAAGGAGCAAACTGAGACAATCTAGGAGAGGAGCCCCCATCTGAAGGCTAGAGACGCCAGAGTTCCCAGCAGCCTCCGGGGCCTCTCCTGTTTCCTCCTGCCCAGGATGGAAGGGAGGGGTCAGGCTAGAGCACACAACCAAGCCTAGCCAGTTCACCTGGCCTTGCTGGGCTGCTGGTCCAGCCATTCTGGATGGGGGACATTTTTTTCCTACTCTGTTTGGACAGCTGCAAGGACAGCAATGGTGAGAAGAAGATGCTGGGTCACAGGTGGCCAGGTCTCCAGAGCAGCTTGGAAGGCTGCATGCAGGAGGTGGGAAGGGGCTTTAGGGCTGGGCTGGAGGGGCACGCAGTGAGGGCAGCGAGGGTAGTAGTCTGCTCCTGAGACCTAGAAAGAGGGGTGGCCATTGGGTTTCTGCAGGTGGAGCTGGCCTCGAAGGCCAAGGGTGAAGCCGGAAAATGATTCCCTGTTCTATGGAATTTGTTCTGTTAAAGGGTGAGGCCACAGACAAGCTCCTGGTGCCCAGCCCTAAACCCTTCTTGGGCTCATCCCAGACAGGTCCCATGGCCTTCTCCAAGCTGGCTGGGACTGGATGGATGCGCCTATAGACAGGAAGACAACAGGCCAAGGTCTGCATTCCAGGAGGCAGGAAGTGAACTGTGAGGGTGAAGCTAGCATCTCTCGCCCCTCCTCCCACTGTCTCCATGGTCTCTCTCCAGGCCACGTCTCCTTTCTACCCATCCCACTCTGCTGTCTCCTGGTCTCCATCTCCACCTCCGCTTGCTGCCTCCCCATCCCCAGTTATGTAAAGGGCCTGAGAACACACAGAGAGCTTGTTGTCAAACCAAATCCATAAGGAGCAGGAATCAGCCAACGCAGCTGTTCCCCATTCCCTCTGCCTTGGCGGGGTTGAGACTGGGCAGGAAGCCCCTCTATGCCTCTATTTAAGGAGACAAGGGACAAACACTGGCCCCAGGGCCCTCAGGCAGCAGAATGGGTGGCCGGGGATCAGGCACTGTTTGGTAGAATCACAGCAAGAGACCAGCTGGCCCGTAAGACAGAACAAAGTCACATGCAAAGCCTGGGTTAGAGACCACAGACAGGCAAACTCCGGATTAGAGCTGGCAACACAGTGCCAGGCCCTGAGGAGAGAGGGTACAATTTTGCACGTGTACCCTGTGTTCCTGCCCCCACACAGAAGCATGCCCACATGCTCTCCTGAACACACACAGCCCATGTGTGTACTCAGCCACATGCTTCAGCCATGCACATACACACAGACACAGTACATGCACCAGCCCAAGCACAGCAGGTGTGCTCACCTGGCAGGAGTCTGAGTGGAGCCCTCCTCTCTGCTCTGGCCAGCTCTCTCCATCCTAGCAGGTACCTCTGGGGGAAAGAGCTGGAGAGAGGAAGGCGGAGGGCAGGAGTCAGGCCCCGAAGCTCTGCCTGCCAGCCCTTGAGAGACCCTCAGGCTGTCGCAGCTCCAGGGTCCACCTGCCTGCCTAAGATGTCCAGGGAGGTTGGTGAAAGCCCAGGGAGCGGTGCTGAGGACTAAAGGACTGAATTTCTGGGGCCACTATACCTTCACCCACCCAACTGCAAGCAGCACCATTTTGCTCCAAGAAACCAGAGCTGCTGGCATGTGGGGCTCCCTCTAGGCTTCCAGCAGAGGCTCTCCAGAGCGTTCATGGCCTCCAAAGAACCCAACCCAGGCTCCCCTATGAGGACAATCAGAATGCTGAGCCTGGGGTGCAGGAGGGGAAGAAGGACAAAGGGAAGGGGAGAAAGAGGAGGTGGATGCAAGCAGGCAGTTGTGAGTTCGATCCCCGGTACTGATAAAAAGGAAAAAGACAAAAAAAAAAAAAAAAAGAGAAGGTGGAAACCAAGACTGGGATGAACAGTACCTCAAGGAGAAATATCCAGAGGAAAAGGAAAGAAGACAGAAGAGAACTGAAGAAGAAAGAGAAAGAGGAAGGGGCCATCGAGGGGAGGAGAAGGGGCAGGAAGTCTGGAGAGAAGGGCCCACACTGCCCTTGGGGACAGTCTCCCCTCCTCTAGCAACACGCCTCCTCTCCCAGCCCCTGGGACCTGGCTTTCTCTGCTGGACACAGCCAGGCCCATGAAGTCCAGTGAACACGCACTTCCAGGCCACTCTCTTAGCCCACCCAGTCCCAGGGACCCACCATGCCCCACCCTCGAGGGGGGTCCAGCCTCAACAATCCCAGCCTAGGGGAGGGCTCTGGAAGACAGGCTGACCTAGAAAGGCACAGCAAGAGGTGGGCTGGAGGTGGGAGGGAAGGGCAGGGAACTGGGGTCACTCCTAACTCTTAGCACAAACAGACATGGCCCTGCCTCCTCCGGCCTGCGACCTTAAACAATGAAGTGACTTTTCTGAGCCTCTCCTCTATCACTGGTGAAAAAGAAACATCAAGGGAGCAGCTACTGCAGTGGGGCCGATACTGTCCTCTGTAGCCCTGTGGACAGCTGTGCTGACTGAACACTGATTGAAGACCTGCCGGAGGCCACATGGCTGGACATTCAGGAGACAGAAGCACCTCCTACCTGGCCATCTGCCCTTCTTCCCTGCCACAGAGCAGGAAATCTTCAGCCTCTGGGCCCCACCCTGGAGTACCAGAAAGGAGACCAGCCAGCTTTTACAGAGTGAACCTGAATGTTATCTGAAAAACTATCTCATTAACAACTGTTCCTTTCGGAGGACTAAAGTGAGCCAACAAAGGTAGGCAGTTCTGCTCGGTTCAAGTTTTTTTTTTTCTGGTCTTTTTCCTTTTTTTTTTTAATCAGTACCAGGGATTGAACTCACGACTGCCTGCTTGCAAGGCAGGCACTTATGCCGCTGAGCTAAATCCCCAGCCCCTCAGTTCAAGTTTTGCAAGGAGGGAGAAGCAAAGAACCTGCAACCTCCTCAGAGAATACAATCCCCTGGCTCCACACCACACCCCAAACTTTGCCCAGGGTTCCCTTTGGGCTCGACTGAGGTTCACTTAGGGCTCAAGCAGCCCAGGAACCTCTTCACACCACAGGAGTGAGGCCCACACAAGAGTGGGGAACACAGAGGGAGTCAGGAAGCCTTCACAGAACCAGCCCAGGGTGAGGGGGCAGATGCTGGCAATCGAAAAGTCATTACTGCAGGTGCCCAGGACATATGGGGCACAGGCAGGGAAGTGTGGACACATGTGCCCTGCGACAGGGAAACTGGGGCACTTACTGAGGCCAAATAAAGCCAAGAAAACTTCTGCTCCAGTTCCAAAAAAAAGTGGAAAGCCAGTGTGTAGAAGAAAAGCGGAGTTGTCAGCCAGGTATGCTGGCACACACCTGTAATCCCAGCACTCTGGGAGGCAGAAGCAGGAGAAGCAAACGTTTGAGACTAGCCTGGGCAACTTAGCAAGACCCTGTCTCAAAAATAAAAAGGGCTCGGCATGCAGCTCAGTCAGAGGCCCTGGGTTTAATGCTAAGTACCACAAAAAAGACAGACAGACACACAGAGAGAACCTTTACTCCACAGAGGCCACCCAGGGGAAGCTGTACCCTCAGGGATGTCTTTCTTGAGCCCCAAATAAAGAGGAAGCTGACATGGGAACAGTTGGTGGTACTGTAGTACTAGTCAGTTCAAGAAGCCTGACGGACTGGAGAGGAGTGACAGGGAGGGGAAGGTCAAGGCTGAACCTGGGGGGAGGGGTGGCCCTCTTCAGGGGCAACCTTCTGCCTGCCCCCTGGGCTTCTGCCCTCCCCCTGCTGTCTGAACAGAGAACTCCATCCCTTGCCCGCGTGGACGGGTAGCTCCAGCGAGGCCAGGCCCCTCTCCTCCGAGACACGGCTCACCTGGCAAAAGAGTCTGGCTTGTTCTTTGGCCCTCAGAAAAGGCGGAAGGAAGCAGGGCTGGGACAATGTAAGGACATTAGAACACGTGAGCTACCTTTTCCATTCATTCATCAAACAAATATTTGTTAAGCACTTATTTGCTACTCATCTTCCAGGCATTAAGGATGTAGCAGTGAACAAGACAGATAACTTCCTGGAGCTTACATCGAAATCCTCCAGCCCCACAGAGGAAGACACCTTAAAATTGTTCAAACTCATTTCACACCACAGACATGCTCCAGCCAACAGTGGCATCTCCTCCGTACTGCCTCTGTCAAGGTCACAGCACTCTGTGCTCCAAGGTATGCAATGACAGGGAAGCCACAGGAAACTGCTTCTGAACCATGCAGGGGCGCCCTAAGCACCCTCTAGTATCCTCCCCTCCCAGCCTCTGTGGAGTCTCGGGTTAGGGATCCACCAAGCACTAATGCACTTTTAGTGCAAATTTTATTTACAGTGAAGAAAATCTGAGGCTTTGACTCTGGCTCTGTGTCAACTGCTTGGAATGAAATGAAACGAGGAATCGCTCTCACACGCCCAGAGCTCCCTGGGTCCCTGCATGGCTGCCCCCCCAGGGATCCCAAACGTGGGAACTCCTCCTGGCCCCTACTTGTCTCCTGCGGGCCCTCTCTCCTCCGGATGTGGACAACCTCAAAGGAACAGGGAGAACTGTGGTTGCTGAGCCTGCTTTCGAGGTGAAGGGGAGCTCTTACTGGATGGAGAGGGGATCTTGGGGGACCTCTCTGACCTTAGGCCAGCCCAGGCCTGGGCGTGCACGGAGCAGGGCCAGGCAGCAAAGGTTCTACCTGGCAGCGGTCTGGGGATGCCAAACACTGAAGCAGCCACCTCGGCGGGTTCCCCATGCTCGGACCCCGCAGGGCCCCTCCCCTTCCCCACGTGTCGCTGTGGTTGCCGGATGAGGCCTCGCAGCCATGTGGGCGGCCCAGCGCCTTTCCAAAGGAATAGGAGCCGGCAGGCAGGCCAGATGGAAGCAATTACAGGCGGGAACGCCGAGCCGAGCCGGGAAGCGGGAGGGTGGGGGCTGGGAGAGGCCGACAAGGAGGAGGGGAGGGGAGCCAGGAGCGAGGCGGGAACCCAGGCCTGTCCAACCCAAGCGGGCTGCGAAGCCCAAATTCAGGGTGCGGGCAGGGCAAGGAGGCAGGATCCCACCCAGAAGCGGGGTTTGTATCACCAGCCCTCGGGCAAAACCGTTCACACCTTGGAGTCCAAGGCCCCTTTCTTTTTTCATCACAGACCAAACAGGTAGGACAAGCTCCAGCTCAGGGGCGCAGGCGAACGGGACCTAAAAAGCTGAAAAGCGGAGGTTTTGGAAGAAGGCTTGGGTCTGTCTCGGTTTGGCTGCTTAAGAGCTGTGTGACCTCAGCTCTGCGGTTTAATCTCCCCAGCCTCCACGTCGTCATTTCCAAATGGGCTTAAGTGGCAGGCTAACTGAAGGGATATAATAAGTGCCCAGGGGCTGGGGATTTAGCTCAGCGGCACAAGCGCCAGTCTGGCCAATGCGAAGTCATGAGTTTGATCCCCAGTACCAAAAAAAAAGCACATTTAAAAAAAGTTAAAATAAAAAAAATTTTTAAATGTGTTAGGCTGGGCTTCTAATACATGCTTGGGTGATAAATGGTAATAGCCCTTTTGATATTTTCTAAATTGCTTTTCATTATGACATTTTTTTTGGAGTCAGGGTCTCGCTATGCAGTTCAGGCTGATCTTGAACTCACTTTGTAGCCCAGGCTGGTCTCAAACGTGCAATAGTTCTCTTGCCTCAGTGTCCAGATAGCTGGGATTACAGGCTCATTATGACTCTTTTCTGCTACACTTGGGAGACCAAGCACAGGTGACACAGCCACAGCCTGCACCCTGGAGCAGAGCCTGGGCCCAAGAGGGAAACACAAATGCATGTCAGCCTAACCCTCTCCAAACCAGTGCCTGAACTCTGCTACCTGCCTCCAGACAAAAAAGCAAGCAAGTTCCTGGAGTCCCGGCCCCCAGCCCAGGCCTGACTGAAGTTGCAGGAGGAGGAAAAAATGACCCTATCCTACTGCTCCAGCTGCTCCTGGCCTTAGAATCAAGGCCCACCTGGGAAACAGGCTCTAGCAAGACCCAAACCTCACCTCGATGCCAGTAGCAGCATTTCCTCCCTGCTGGCTCAACAGCAGAACCCAGGGCTTCCATGTCTAGACACACCATTCTACCTGGCAGCTTTGGGGCTGGGGTGGGTAGAGACAGGATGCAGCCCCAGGTGAGGGACCAACCAGGACTTGACCTCTGGACATTCATCCTCTCCACAGTACAAAAGGCAAACTCCTGTGCTCCTTAGTCCAGGGCACCTAGTGGAGGCTGGGGTGTCACCTGCTGCTGCTTCCCTTTGGCCACTTTCTTTGAGTGTGTCCAGAAAGCTGTTGGGGTCAGGGGAGATTCCAAGGCCAGGGCTGCCCAGGGCCCAGCCACGGGCACTCAGCACTCGCCAGCAGAAGCACTTCTAGAAAGGCAACAAAGGGCAGAGGCAGACTTGTGACTGTAGTCAAAATCTGACACTGCCACTGACAACCAAAACCTTGGGTCAAGGAGGGCCTGGTCTTGGAGAGGAAGAAGGCTCCCGAGGGGCCGGAGCACACGACACAGGAGTGAGCTTCAGCAGCAGCTGGCTGCAGGAACGTCTCAAAGGACACCAAGTGAGATGTCAAATAGGGCAGTGCCCAGAGGTGGGCACTGGGCGAGCCTCACCACCTGTCTCATCCTGTGACGTCCAGGGTCCAAATAGGAATCCTCTTCTAGAGCCCAGGCCCTCTCCCCACCCACCCTCTCCAAGGTCCCCTTCTCTTCCTCCCCGTCTACCCAGGACCTGGAACCTGGTCACATGCAACTGTTGAATACTGGTCTAAGGTACAGCATCTCACCCCTGTCAAGGGCAGCAGAAACCTAGAGTACTATGGGAGGAGTCATGGGCAACATCTGGAGCAGCTAGGCGGAGGAGACCCCCCAGAAGGCTGGGGTGGCCGGAGGCAAGGGCAGATCAAGGGAAGGGTGCGATGATCCTGTCAGGCCATCACATATTAGGTTTAAAAGGGAGCTGGCCTCTCTGCTCTTCCCTGGTTGTGGGAAGGAGGTCTTTTCCAGGATTTCAGACAATTCCAGAAAAGAGCAGGCTCTTGGTTCTGCCCAGCAAATGAAATCTCATGAGACTAAAGAAGCTGGGAAGTAGAGGTGCCAAGGCACTCTGCCTCTGAGCAGAAGGGGTTGAGTCACTGCTTCAGTGTAGAAAGTGCCAGGGTTCCTGGGCCTGGCCCTCCACTTATGAGGAAGAAGCCCCTGTTGCCTCTCAGCAGCTCATCACTCCCAAGGTAACCAAGCCTGTGGGCCCCCGAGGGGCACAGAGGTGACTCCTACTGACTGCCCCAGCCCTGTGCCTCTGGCATGCTAGGGGAATGCTGTACCAGGGATTCACCTCTGCCCCTAAAAGGCTTTCATACCTTCTTCCCTCCCATCCCCTCCTCACCTCCATTGTTTCCCTGGAGTCTAAGGGGGCTGACCCCAGCACCCAGCTCCCCTTCAACTTCTTGGTGAAGTATAGGGCCATCAAGCAGCCTACGATCCCCACCTGGGTATCAAAGCACAGGACTGGGGAGCACTGAGAGTGGAAACAGAAGTTGAGCAGGAAACAGATTAAAGGAAGCTGGGCCACTTTGGGGGGGGGGGGGTCAGAGCCAGATCTGCTCCCAGCAAAGCAAAACAGCTCCACAGCCCATTTCTAGGCTCTGAATGGTTGGGACCTCCCAAGTAACCGCTCTAGAATTATAGGCAGCAGTGGAGTCCAAGTGTGGGAGAAAGTTTCTAGGAGTAAAGACTTAAATAGCTTTTCTACAGAGCAGCACTTTTCAAAGTATTTAACTTAGATCAACTCACTTCAGTTCTGGGGAGCAGGGGCCAGGGTCCTGGGGAGGTGGGGGGAGGGTCTGGACCACTGGGGCCACACTGTGGCAAGGGTTTGTACCTCTTGTGACAACCCAGACTATACCAGGCCCATTCCCAAGGTACCACAAAAAAGTAAGTCTGCCCAAACTTGGCTTCAACATCGAGCTTCCCTCCAGTTGTAGAAAGTGCAGACTTGGAAGGAAGGGGTGCCAGCCTGTGGGTGGCCATGAGGTCAGACAGGGCACAGCCGGGCACCCAAACATTGCCTACACTCCCAGGCTTCTGGCGCAGCCCCTCAGGGAGGCCCTGGAGACCCAGCATGAGGAACAGAAGAAGCAGCAACATAGATCAGGCCTCACACAGGCAGACAAGCTTCCAGGCAGGGCCGGGAATAGAGGGGCAGTGCTGGCAGACATGTTGGCAGCTCGGGCTGGCTGGAGGCCCCCACCAGCAGAGGCCCCAGGAAGCAGGAGAGCAGACAGGGGAGTCCAGGGCTCCGGCCTTAGATCCAACCCACCCTGTCTTAACCCCATGTCTCCCCAATGCCTACCACCCAGGCAACTTCCAGGCAGAGTGGCCTAGGCACAAAGACCCCCAAACGTGGCATCAGTGCCGTGGGCATGGCCAGCCTCCAGCTGGCAACCCCGCCTTCGGGCTCTGTTCCCCGACCTTGCAACTCCTGCACACAGAGAGACCTCGGCAGAGCTTGTCATCTCCAGCCCACATGTCCTGGACTTGATGGGGACACTTGTGGGGACACCCAGCGCTCAGTGGAGGCTGGAGGGGGACGCCTCTTCAGCCCAGGCGCAAGGGTGGGGGTAGAAACTTTCCGGGAAGAGGACTGTCCCGTCCGCACACTCCAAGCAGCCTGGAGGGGCAGGCTTCCCGCGAAAACCTAGTCCGGGGACGCAGCGGCCCGGAGCAGCAGCAGCAGCAGCTCCTCCGGGGTGTGGCCGCCCCGCCCGATCCCGCGCCTTGCAGCGCCCACGTGCGGACCGACCCCTTCCTCCAGGAGCCCGGGCGGGACCGGGACCCAGACAGAGACCGAAATCAAAACTGAGACGGAGGCCGAGGCCCGGCGGCCGAGACCCCCGGCGCGGGCCGCCCCCGCCGCGGCGCCGCGTACTCACCCCGGCGGGAGGGGCGGGGCGGGCCGGCCTGTTCCGCGCGCTGCCCGATCCGCTAGGCGCGCGGGCTCCGCTCCGCCCGTGCCTGTCTCGGGCGCAGGGCCGGCCTGGCGGCGGGCGCGTCCGCCTGCAGGGGAGGCGGGGGCCGGCGCGGGGCGGGGCCGCGGGGCGGGGCCGGGACCCACACGCTTGCGCACAAGTCCGGGGAGCCGACTCGCGGAGCCGCGGAGGGGGAGGCGAGTGCGGGGTGGGGTGCGGGTTGCGGGATGCGGGGAGGAGGGGCGGCGCGGGGAGGCTCTGACCGCGCGGCCGCCTTGCCTCGGGAAACAATGTGAGCACGGAAAGGGTGGACCCTGCGCTCGCCCATGGGGCAAGCGTGTCCTTCCCCCACTGGGGAAACTGAGGCACGGGGGAACTGGAACCTCTCCCCTCCAGCAGTCAAGGCAGCCAGGTGCCTGCAGGGCCTCGCGAGTCTGCCCTCCGCCCCGGTCCGGACCTGCTACCCCTGGACGGCGCCCTCTGCACGCTTCCCAGGCTGCCACCTTTTGACCTCCCTGTTCTTAGGGAGGCCCCTGGCAGGATGCTTCAGGGGAAACCCCATCCAGCCCCTGACCCTGGGCAAAGGCGCCTCTCGAGTCACCTCAAACCGACCCGGCTGAGGAGAGTGCAGAGATGGCCCTCGACGCCTGTCAAGGCGTTTCCGGAGGGTCCACGGTGAAGCCCCCCCCTCCCCGACCCTGGGTGTCAGCCCCTGCCCGTCCTGGGAAGCTTACCATGTCGGCTGTGGAGGGAAGGCTTGCCCTGGACTCCCTTCAGGAATGAGCCAGGACAGGCTGTGACTGAGTGCAAGATATGAGTAACTGGCAGCAGGTCTAAGGGGGGCCCGGGAAGTGGCCGCGCAGATTCCTCTTCAGCTGAAGCGGGAGGGGTGCTCCTCGGCTGAGAACCCCAAGCTGGGCAAGCTCTGCAGCCGCCAGGGAAGAGTCAGCCGACTTCTCCCTCGGGGACCGCGATCCGCCCTCAATCACACCTTGCCTGCACACACCCGCGGCGTACTTGATTTTGAGTGGTGCCTTTGACTTTGTCAGTCAGTCAGTCAACAAATCCTTTATTGCACGTCACGCTGAGGTCCGGAACTACCATGAACTGGGCATAGCGCATGCAGTGGCTAAGTTACTCGGCACGGACGCCTTTCTCTCTGGCCAGTTTTCCTTCGGTAAGACGGGGATCTCCTTTCTTCCCCTTAACTTGCCCACGGCAGAAACTTAGTCATTGCCTGCGTACAGCTGAACCTAGAATAAGCTATCTGCTGCGCGTCACTCCCTCCTCAGTTCATTACAGGTCTGGCTCCGAGGTATCCAGCAGCTAAGTGGCTAATTCTGATCTCTGAGGGCACAAGATGCTTACTGGTGTCCTGCCTAGCCCTGTCATTTGTGGGGCGACAGGGGGTTCTGGTGCTTTTTACCCCAGGCACTGGGTTCCGAGCCCCTCCCAATGCCTCCACACCCCTTTGGCCCATCTACCAGCCGCCACAAGCTGCTTACCAAGAGGCGTATGGCAGGGCAAGTGGGGCTCTGGCTCTGTGGACTCTTTCTCTCCGAGGCTGGCTGTGGCAGGCAGGATGATCTAAGGAGTAACAGGGCTGAGCCTTAGTCTGCATCCAAACAATGCCACCTCCATTCCTGTCTCCTCTTCTGCCTTTACCTCTTCTGCAGTGGACGTGGCAGGACCCCTGTCTGCTGGGGCAGCCAAAGAGCCTCAGGAGCAGAGGGAGGAAACAGGAGAGGTGTACTGGGCAGGTGCATCTGGACCCTGGAGGCCCTGGCCCTGCAGCTCCTCCTGACGGGCAGCAGCCCAGGAACCATTTGACAAGGGTGCCTTGCAGGCTTGTGGCTCGCCCCCCTCCATGTGCCACGTTACCATCCTGCCCAACAGGCAGAGGGCCGTTTGAGGAGGAAATAAATCCAATCCAGCATCTCAGACGCTTTTAAAAATAGCCACTCCAGGATGGTGTTTCAGCTCCTATTTTTATCGGATTTCTATGGCTGGACCATGGAGCCGAGCTGTTCCCAGGGTTCTCGATGGCGGGAAACATCGCCATGGCTGTTAGAAACCTGTGTGTGGGCCAAGTGGAAAGAAAGCACATTCCAGGAACCCTGAGGCTGCAGGTGATCTCAAGAAATGCCCATGTGCAGCCCCAGTCAGTTGAGCACCATTGATAGCCTGCTTTTTTTCTTAAAATCTCTGGGCTGTGATGCCTCACTTGTACTGTACAGGAGCTCATAGGCTTTTTCTCCCCATATTTGTTGTGGTATCTTAGTCCACTTGAAATGCCGTAAAAGTTGTGGCTCATAAACATCAGAGACTTGTACCTAACCATTCTGGAGGCCAAAGTCCCAACTGAAGATGCCAGAAGATTTGGCGTCTGCTAAGTGCCTGCTTCTTACCATCACCTTGCCTGGTAGCAGGGACCGGAGGCCTCTTGGGGCTCTTTTGTAAGACACTGATCCCATCGGAGGGCTCTGCTCCAGTGGAATTTTCTCATAGCCTTGTCTGTCATTTCTTCTTTCCTCCCCAGGAGAAATACCCTCACACTGGGGGCCAGGACGTTAACACGAATTTTAGGAGGATACAAATTCAGGTTATAGCATGCATCTACCCACAACCATCTCTGTTTACATCCATTCTGGCCACTCACACAGCAAAAAAAGAATTGTTAATATTTACTGAGTTGCTAATACTTACTAAGTACTGTATCTCACAAAATCGTCTGGCTTAGGCACCATTATGACCCCAATTTTATGTAACTAGACAGAGATCATACTTGATTTTAACGCCAAGTGCATACTGAGTATCATCAGGGCAGGAACAGACCAGGAGGAAATTTCCCCTTGGCCTTACCTGTTTGTCTTCCCCCACTCCCCATGCTGGGGACCAAGCCAGGGGCCTCATGTCTGTGAGGTTCACACTCAACCAGTTTCAGCCTGGCTCATCACTTCGTCCTGGCTCTGAAAACCTGCCTAGCGTCCTGGCTCTGAAAACCTGCCTAGCACCCTGGCTGTAGTTTGAGTCTCATGCCGCAAGCTGAGCTCAGAGACCCGGCCACACTGGCCCGCAGTCTCCCTGACTTGTGCTTGCTATTTTGGATAAGGGTGATCAGGTTCTGGCCAAAAGCATGAACACAGTGTATGATCTCACTTTTATGTGGAATTTAAAAAGTCAAACACAGACACAGAGTACAAAGGTGGCTGGCGGGGGTGGACTGGACAGATGATCGAAGGATACAAACTCTGAGTTAGACAGCAGAGGTATTGTGCAAGATGGTGACTCCACTTAATAAAAACGTATTGTACGCTGGAAAATCGCCTGGTGAAATTTTAAACATTCTCGAAAAATGACTTGTAATATGAAGTAATGCATATGTTAGCTACTTTGATTTAGCAATTCTGATGTACATATATAGCAAAACATCAGGTTGTACGCCATAGATAAAGGCAATTTTTGTCGGCTAAAGTAGTTTTAAAAATTAATTTTAAAAATCTTTGGTGTAAGCTACTGTGGACGGTATTATTTCAGCTTTGTGTTCCTTATGAAATGGTTAAGTTCTATATGTGCCCCACCTAAGTCTAGCTTCTTGCAAAGAAGCAAAAAGGAAAGGAAAGAAGAGACAGGGATAAATTCCTACAACCTATTTATTAGACCGAATTGAAATTGACACTTTAAACTGATTCATTCCCTGCTAACAATATTTACTTGGTAACTTCAAGTTGACAGATTCCCCACTATAATTTCATTAATGATGATAAAACAAATTTAGGGTTGCCAACATTTATTTTGTGAGGACACTTAGAAACAACTCTAATTAATTATCATTTTATCACAGAAAGGGTATTTTGTGTTTGCTTTGACAGCACATATACAAAAAGCAAGGATATTTCAACAGTGTATGTTTGGAGTAAAACTGATCCTTTCTGGAGGAAGAGATAGCAGACCTATGTGAAAAACAAAGCAAAACAAAAACCTTGGCTCTCCAGCTGCGTGGGAGAAAGGGCAGGGGTGGTGACCCGTGGTGGGACATTCATCTAGCATTTGCACTTGTACTGAACATGTCTTTTTTCATGACACTGTTCCCTATACAGTATAGCAATAGCAAGTTTACAGTTTTTACTTGCCAATTAAATTAACTACTTGAACAATTAGAGGTTTAACTCCTACCAGGGCCCCACTCTGTATTGTAGGTATAAAGCTCAACGTATCAGACGTTATAAGTAACGTATAGGTGATTTAAAAGTATGTAAGAGGAAGTGCATAGCTTGTATGAATACACTACACCACAGGATACTCAAGCATGCAAGAGTTTTGGTGTAGGGGTGGGATATCCTGGAACCAAACTTGGATACTGAGGGAAGATCGGGTTCAAATGTTTTAGATATTAAAAGAGAAATATTTGCAAATATTACCTTGTCATATTTAATTCATGTATTTGTGAGATAGGGTTTCACTGTGTAGTCTAAACTGGCCTCAAATTCATGGCCATTCTCCTGCCTCGGCCTCATAACTGTAGACCTGTGCCAATCTGCCGGGATGATCGTTTTGGTTTTTCAACTTGATCTTTTTTCAACAGGAACATAAAAGACAGAGCTTGGTCTCTTTCTCAATTTTGTGTTCATAAAGAACACATCTTAGCCAGGCATGGTGGTGCACACCTGAATTCCAGTACTCAGGAGGCTGAGACAGGAGGATGGCTGTGAGTTCAAGGTCGGCCTGGGCTACACAGTGAGCCCGAGCCCATCTCCCTTGCGCTATTAGGAAACTGGGCAAAGGAATTAAAGCCCAGGAAGAAGAGCAGCCCTGCCCCCAACTGCTACTTTCTATCTCTGACCTGGTCGGTGTCAGGTGCTAAAGCCACTGGCTGGGGCCTCAGGGCTCTCCGCCCACACAGAGCCCACACAGAGCGAGAACACAGTGTGCCTGAGAGGGCTCTGCAGCAGGGGACAATGGTGTCACTCTGCTGGAGGGGCTGGTATTTGCTGCTGCGTGAGGCAGGGCTGGGACAGAGTCCTCTGCTTGGAAAGTTCTCTGGGGAGGCAGGGTGCTGGATTGTGAAGTAACAGGGTGGTTGTCACCCTGGTGCCCTGGTCCAGGAACGAGATGGCCTGGTACCACAGCCCAGCACCATTCCTGCATGCACTGTTTGCTGAATGCATGGCACGGCGGCCACTACCCCTGACCCTGGATAAGCAGCGTGTGGAAGCCAGGAAGCTTTGGCTTCCTGGAGCTGACATTCAGGGCCAAAGCATCCTGAGCTGCTGATCTGTGCCATGGAGTGAGGGTGGCGGTCCAGGGAAATTACGTAAAGCATTGTAACCTTGAGCTGTCGGCCAGACAGCACCTCAGGTGCTGTGGAGGGAAATGACCAAAACACCCTCCCTCAGAGCCCTCTCGGGAATGTGGGGAAGGCGGCCCAACTGACAGTGGTACATAGGCCTCAGACGTGTGTCAGACAAACCACACCACAGACGCATGGCCACCCCATGACATGGAAGAGGGAGTCTGGGGCCTGGACCTCACTGCACTCAGCACAGTGGCACTGCTGCTGGATTCCCAGGGGTCGAGGCACCAGGATGGTGAGCCCAGGGGCCCACGTGCTTCACGGTCAGCAGAGCAGGGGCTGGCTGGCCCCGATGCAGTCTTCACCCAGAGACTTGTCCTTGCAACTCTAAGGACAGTCTCAGTCTGAGGCCTGAGAGGATGCCCACTACACTCTCAGGAACAAATGGGACAGAGGGAGGAGTGGCAAGGACACTGTCCCGGACGGCCCCCTTGCAGAGCGAGCCAGCAGGGAGACAGAATTGGCGAGGCAGTGGGGCAGTGGGAAGCCGTCCATGTAACAGTCTGTCTGCCTGGAAAGGGGCCCTGGAAGGCTCTGCCTGTTTCTCCAGGCCAGGCCCCTCCCCTTGCTGCTGTCCCTCTAACCCAGTGTGTCCCATAGCGCTTGCTGGTCACTCTCCACAGCCCATGAGACAATGGCATGAATGTATGGGTCAAGCTAAGCCACTGGCCTGGCCCAGCAGCTGGCACAGTGGGGGCAGGGTGGGGACATGAGATGGGGCAGATGTTCTGCAGGGAGACTACACTCGGAGCCCCTGGAATGCTTGAAAGAGGAGCTGGAACTTCCTTGTCAGGACCATATGCTCTAGGAAGGGAAGTGTCACTTCTCTCCCTTGATGCAGGGAAGTCGAGCAACTGAGACCCAGTGTGCAGCCTGCCACTAGAAACTGTTCCAGGAAAAGACCTCACATGGCCTCCCGGCCCCGGTACCCAGCAGTGGCCTGCCCTGCCCACAAGCTATTTCCTTTTGGTCCAGGAAGCCACCAGCAGATCTGGCCAGCTGCATCTCGGAGAGACCTGCCTGCCCTGACCACCTTCTGAGACAGCTCTTTCACTGCAGCTCCAGCTGCTTAACTCCCAGGACTACTGAACAGCTGCAGGGAAGGCTGGGCTGGGGGACTGGTCCCTTGCTGAAAGCTGGAGCAGGTCTGGGGGCTTTCCGACCACCCACCCATTCCTTTGCTCTTCCCAGGGCCACCAGCTCAACTGTGGCTTTCCACGGTAGGCAGCGTGGGCCCCACTGCACCAGGGCCACAATCTGAGGGCCTTGACAGTAAGCCAGGGAGTTGGGCTCCAAATCCAGTTCTCCTGGTTCCGAGGCAGGGGACACAGTGACAGCTACCCTGCTGCCTCCCACATCCCTCTGGCTGTCACTTCAGGGCCCAATATCCTGTCTCCCGGAGAGGACTCCTTAGGCCTGCAAATCTTCCTCAGTCCTGCCCTGACAAGACAGCAAATGCTGGGCCTGCTGACAGTGCGATGCCACTGTCCCTTGTGCTGCAGCGAGCACCCCTGTGGGACACTCTTCCCAGATGAGCCTGTAGGGAGCCGTGCCTATTCATCGGCTCCCAGGTGCCTCTGGCCTCTGGCTTCCAGAGATTCAGGAACTGACCACACCCTGTGCCTGGGGCCCGTTTGGAGCTTCTGTGCGCCACAAGAAACTGCTCAGAGCTGTGCCCTTGCTGATAGCAGTTTTGCACTTATCTCCTAGCTTCAAGTATGTTTTGTCTTCCTGCCCAGATAACCAAGTCAAGGCCAAAGCACCAGCTGATTAAAGAGAGGCAAAGGCAGGCATCTGGGGCGGGAATCATCTGACTCTCACTAAACCCTCCCACTTCCAGGCATCACTCCTCCACCCTTCTCAAAAAAAGTATCAACTGAACTGACCGAACAGGGTGTATGTAGCCTTGGGGTCAGAGAGGGGAGGAGGAAGTGGCATTTAAGACTTGTAGGTCACTTCCCGAAAGGGTTCAAATCTGGTTTTGGGGGTACTTCCTCAAAGGGACACTGGGGTGGGGAGGAATAAGAGAGCAACTGTGCAAACAGGGAGGCACGGACTCAGGCAGGAAACCTTCGGGCATGGAGAGCCAGGATTGCGGAGCAGGCTTCCCTGGGCACTGTCAGTTGTCACCTGTCACCTGTGGCTGCTACCCCAGACTTTTCCTTCTCCATCTCCTGCAGCTCCGCCCACTGTTGCCCCTCCCAGGCTAGGCCATCAGGCCTCACACGTGAGTCCAGGGCTTTACTGACATATGCAGAATAAGCCAGTCCCAAATAGATTTTTTGAAAACTACCCTGGAAACACTGTGAGAAACCTTATGTAGGTAACTGACTTTGGAAAGTGTTGGGTAGAAAGAACTCTCGGGGCTGGGGTTTAGCTCAGTGGCACAAATGCCAGATTGGCTAGTGTAAAGTTGTGAGTTCGATCCCCAGTACCAAAAAAAAGAACTCTCATAAGATACACGAAGAAGGGGCTGGGGATTTAGCTCAGCGGCATAAGCTCCTGCCTTGCAAGCGCGTGGCTGTGAGTTCAATCCTTGGTACCGGTAAAAGATAAATAAATAAATAAATAAAATAGATTTTCTTTTTTTTTTTTTTTTTTTTTTTTTTGGTCTTTTTCCTTTTTATCGGTACCAGGGATCGAACTCACGACTGCCTGCTTGCAAGGCAGGCGCTTATGCCGCTGAGCTAAATCCCCAGCCCCTAGATTTTCTACTTAAAAAAAAAAAAAAAGATACATGAAGAAAGTCACAGGAGGAAACTGCCTGTGCACGCAATGTGGGAAGGCATTCCCTGCACGCAAATATTTTAAGACACGAAAGAACTCACACGGATGAAAAACTCTATGCATTAAAGCCATGTGGAACAAGATTCACAGACACAGAGCTCACACCAGAAAGGAGCCTATGGACAAAAGCAAAGCAGGGAGAGGGTTCCGTGAACACCGTTTCTATGAACACGGAAGAAGTCACACTTGACAGCTCCCCTATACACCCCTGTAAGCCTGTAAGAAAATCCGTGAGAATCCTCATGGAGTGGAGACCTGCACACATTAAATGAAACATTTGATGTCAATATTTCTTTATAAATTTTCCAAAAAGTACATTTCAGATAAAGACATCCTAGAATGTATCTCTTCTGTGTTTTTCAGTAAATCACTTACAAATATCTGGGAAAAGAAAAAAAACTACCTTAAAGATAAAACCTGGCCCCACTGCCCCAGAGCTGTGCAGCTGTGCACTCAGGGCCGCTGGGCCTCCTGCAGGAGCCTGCGCAGCGGGTCCTCAGCCCTGAGGGCGAAGGTGAGTGTGCGCCGCTGGTAGTGCTCGGGGTCACACTCCAGGTTCTCGATGACCTCGGCCAGCAGGTGGGCTCGCTCCACGCCCGAGCCAGGGGCCTCGAAGCCCAGCGCGGTGAAGTGCACGTGCAGGTGGTAGTAGGAGGGCAGGTAGTGCAGGTACACCCGGAGGCGGTCTCCTGGGGTCTGGTAGCGCTGCAGGATGGCTTCCTGGTGAGGGCGGGCAGTGGCAGAGAAGGGTCACCGTGCTGCCGGCCAGCCAGTGGGTCCCCCCTCTAACCCAGGTCAGCCCAAGACAGTTACAGAACCCTCCAAGTGGCCCTCTGCCGACTGTTTCAGATCCTCTGTCTTCCACTCTAGGAGATCAACACACGTGGGGTGACAGCTTCAAAGCTGGGCTATTTCCCCATAGGAAGGGGACATGGCCTCTGCAGGGTTCCTGGATCAAACGCTGGCTTCCGGTGGGAATCTAATGCTGAAGGATGGGCCTAGATTCCTGGGACTGTGGGGAGTGTCCTTCCTCTGGACAACTAAGCGCTTGGTATATCACAAGGTGGGTGGGAGAGAGCCCTGCTTTTTCTTGGAATGAGGCTGGGAAACAATGGGGATGGAGGTGTGCGAGGAACTTGGCAGGAGATAAAGGATGCGGAATGGGGTATGGGGAAGGCTGCCACAGACAGACCTCAGCGGGGCTCCTTGAGAGAGGAGGAGGTGTTTGCTTTGGTCTGGTTCCTTTGCCTACCTCTACCCTGCTTTGAAAAAGCCCCAGAGGTTTCTCAGCATTAAGAGGAGACCCCCAAGGCAGTCAAAAGTGAAGCAGAAAAGGCTAGGGCTTCAGCGAGTTCAGAATACACCTCTGAATAACCCTGGGGTCACTGCGGCAGGGTGCGGTCAGGGCATTCTGGGATTAGCAGCGCCAGCCTGCAGGTGTGAAGCTACCCAAGCAGAGAAATGTGAACACTGAGTCCCTGAGAGGAAGATACCATCGCTAGTATCCAGAGGTTACTGCCCCATAGAAGTTGCTTCACAGAGATGAAGGAGCCAGAGAGGGGCGATGCTGGCAGACTGGGGGCAGGGAGGAGACAGGTCAGTGAATAGTGCTGGGGAAAAGGCAGAAAGGCTGACATGCTTGTGACTGTCAGCCTACAGCACAAGAAGCGTGCAGTGCATCTTCACTTGTCAGGGTAGATATGGTGGACTCGGAAGGGCTCCCAATCGGACACTGAAGCCACAGAGGTGAACTGATCTGTCTAGGCCAGTTAGCTTGCTAAGGCACAAATGTCAGGCCAGGACCACAAGCCAATCATCTCCTTTTCCCAGGGCTCTTTTTTGGGCTCCTTATAATTTCATTTCATTTCATTCAACAGGGGGCCCAGATAGGCAGACTCTCAAAAAGTGAGTTGCTACAGAATTCGGCCTGTGCTCTGTCTAGACCAGGAGGCACTGTGTGTGCAGACAAGCAAGAGCCAGGGGCCCACAAGTGCAAGACAGTCAGGTGCATTAGGTGGTTGTCAAGAGCAAAGCAGGTGATGTTAGGGATAGAGCCACAGGGATAGGAGGCACCAGGACTTGATGATATATGTCTACAGCAGTGACAGTGAACCTTAGGTTTGCCTTCTGGCCTTTAGGGTGCAGGGCACCTCAGATGGGACCTACAGAGGAAGGCAGGCAGCCAGGAAAGATGGCTGAAAATAGAGCTGAAGGATCGAGCAGGCCCGGGGAACAGGGCCTTGTGAATCAACCCGATGAGCCATAACAGGTGCAAGGCTGGCATCCTGAGAAAAGCCGTCCCCAGGGCAGACTCTGGGAAGGGTCAGAAGAGGGGCCCAGGGAACACCAGGACTCACCTGCCCCTCCCGGAGGATATTCCTGAGCAGTGGCAGGTGTTCTGGCGTGAGGTCCCGAAGTGACCGGATTCCCCGGCGATGGCAGATGGCGATCAAGTACAGGTCGTCCAGCTGTGCAGAGTTGGAGGAGAGAAGAGGGTAGTGACAGGCTCCTCAGGGGCAGCACCACCAGGGCTGCCATCCAGGGAACTGCCCACCCTCCAGGCCTGCAGCGCCTCCACAGCTGCTCCAGGAGACCCCAGTGTGGGACAGGCACCCACATACTACAGGTGTCCCAGGGCTTCTGCTCAGGAGCTTTACCAGGGAGGATCCACACACTCTACAGAACCGATGGGCAGTGGCAGGGTCAAGAGAGTCTGGCATCTTCCTCTAAGAGTTCGCAATCCAATTCGCATACATGCATCACTCTACCCACATGAAGTGCATCAATGGTTCTTATCTTGTGCACATAACGCGGCTAGGACCTGGGGCCTTGTGCATGAGATCCACCACTGAGCTGCACCTCAACAACTAAAGTGATCAACACACAGGAGGAAGTACAGGTTCTCGTTCTCTGGCGGGGATCCAGGCAAGCCTCCCGGGAGCACAGCTGGGGCTGAGTCTTGAGAGCAGGGTTTAGAGAAGGACGTTCAGAGAGGGAACGTCGAGGGCGAAGGTGGAGGTGAGACTGCACAGGGCGCAGAGTTGGGAGGGGGAGCCGCTCCACGCATCCAGAGGCTGCCACTCATGCAGGTGCACATGAGCAGGGAAGGGGAGTCTGAGGCCCACCCAGCACCACTGTGGTGGAAGGCAGCCTTTCCTGCCGTCCTTCCTGAAAACAACACCTGGCTAAAAACCCGGAGGTCACAACACAGCAAAGAACCAGTCAACAAGATCTTGTTGCCAGAGGACAAATAAATCCTTCACCCCATTTGCGTGGCCACCCCCAGCCCTCTTCCTCTCTGCTCACCCAAACTTTGGCTTTGCTTCATGATTACACTCGTGTGCCAACCAAGCCAAGGTTCCAGGGCCCGAGACTCTGAGGGCCACGGTGGCCCAGGCCTACAGCTTGCCTTGCTGGATGCCTATGGAGATACCTGGGGACCAGGAGTCACCCAACCAAATCTCCAGGCGTGTCAACCTAAAGTCTGAGTGAAGTCCTCCAGATGCCCCCTAATGCCCACATGTGTTACGGTGTCTCTGTGCCACAGACATTCTTCTCTGTAAGAATCTGGGCTCCCTAGCCAGACTGCTGTACGAGAGGTCAGCTTTGATTTTTGTTTGGGAGGGGAGCTTTTTGAGACAAGGTCTTGCTATATAATTGAAGCTGGTCTTAAATTCATTTTGTAGCCCAGACTGGCCTCAAACTTGCAGTGATCCTCCTGCTTCAGCCTCTCAAATGCTGGGATTACAGGTATGTGCCACC
The DNA here is from genome assembly GCF_034190915.1 of Cavia porcellus. Lineage (NCBI taxonomy): Eukaryota > Metazoa > Chordata > Mammalia > Rodentia > Caviidae > Cavia > Cavia porcellus. Next base: position 20,400,304 of record NW_026947492.1, on the reverse strand, counting down.
ATGTCTGGCACCAGGGCCTCAGTTTGGCCCATGGGTCCGTTCTGGACTCTTCCTTTCATGGCCTGTCTCTGGGAAATTCACTCTCAGTGGCAAGTCTGAGGAGAAACCAGGAAACAAGAGTGCTGAAGTGTATGTGTATCTATAAATACACTAACGTCACTGTCACAAGATACCCAAATCATAGTATTTGTTTCAGGTAATGTCCCAAACATGACATTAAATCCCATCTCTCTGCTCCACTGCCATGGAGCCTGGGCTGGGTGTCAGCTCACAGGCTGAGCAAGGCAGCCTTTCACATCAAACATGGTCCAAGGTTTTCGGCAGCCAGTCAAAAAGCCTCCCAGTCACGGAAATGGTCTGAGAAAAGCTAGATGAGGGCCTGAGACTGGCAGTCCAGAAGGCAGCCCGCCGTGCACCCTTGAAAATAGGCACCACCTTCTTCCACAGCAGGGCAGGAAAATCAAAGGGAGAGTTTCCTGGCCAGGGGACAACAGCACAGCTGCAGTGCTGGAAAGCCACCTCCTGACCTCTGGAGTGACTCCAAGGAAGACTGCCCTGTCCAAGAACATTGGACCGAAGAACTTAAAATGTACGAACTGAAATATATGCACCATGTGCAAAGATGACCCCTGGAGGGAGAGATGAACCAACAGCACTGCTTCTGGGAAGGAAAGTGGAGAAATGGGGCAGGGAGGGAACTTATTTTCTTTGTACATCCTCTCTGCTGCATGCATTTTTACCACAGCACATATTCACAAAGCCAAGAAGCAGAAGTGAACGTGCAGTTGATCTCTTCAGAGAGCTGAGAAGGATGTCACAACTCTAAGGACACATAATCTCTGGCAGCATCAGGTACTTGATACGGATTTGCTGAATGGATGGAAAGAACAAATGGACAAACACAGGATCATCAGTTTGGAATAAAAATACTTCCAGGCTGGGCATGTTGGCGCATGCCTATAATCCTAGCACTTGGGAGGCTGAGACAGGAAGACTGCCATGAGTGTGAGGCCAGCCTAGGCTGCAACATGAGCTACACAGTGAGACCCTGTCTCAAAAACAAAAACCAAAAAACAAAAATGTGTATGTGTGTATGTGTGTGTTTGTTTATTTCCAGAGGCTGGGGTTTTAGCTCAGTGGTACAGTATGAACTTAGCATGTATAAACATCTGGGTTTTATCACCAGCACAGCAAAAAAAGAAAAGGAAGGAAAAGAAAGAAAGATAAACTTTGAGCACAAGTGGCAGGAGACTTAAGGGTGCCCGGAAGACTCCTCAAAGCAAACACTGGAGCACCCACTCCCTATTCCTTCCCTGGCGCTGGAACAAGGAACGGAAGCCAAGACGCGGCCTGTCTTCCTGCTGGATGCATCGCCAGCTTCTAAGGGAACAATCAGTGCTGTGACTCGTCAAAGATCTGAGGCACTGAAACACAGCAGTGGTAAAAGTCAAGCAAGAATTAAGCAAAGACTACACGGTGCAGTCTGACGATTCTGACCAGCCGCCTCAAGCTCTAGAGCTGAGGGCTTGGTGCAGTCGCCAAAGCTCTTCCTCTCTTTTCTTCTTTTTGGTTTTCTGAGATAGATTGTAGCCCACGTTGGTCTCAAACAAGAAGTGATTCTCCTGCCTCAGCCCCGAGTGCTGAGACTATAGGCATGTCACCACCCTGGCTGAACTCAATCTTTGTGCCTCCTGGGCACGCACCACCATGCCCAGTTATCTTTGCAGTCTTAAATAGGATACAGAGTAGGGGGTCCCACTGGCTGGCAAGACAGATTCCTGCCAGTCCAGAATCTCAAAAGATTTCCATTGCAGCAGCATCGGCTCTAACCCATTCAGTGCTTCTGGAGCGGAGAGATACAACTCTGTGTCTGTGGCTCCCTGGCCCTTGCGCTGTATCCTCTGCAATTACGAACCCTTCAGTCTTCAGGAGTCTAGTGAGGCGGCTTCCTCTTGCCCTGGCTCACCTCCCATGACCAGGCATGACCCAAGATCTGCCCAAGGGAGCACACGCCTGTAACCCTAGCACTCAGGAGGCTATACAGGGAGTTTAAGGTCAGCCCGACCTCCATAGCAAGACAGTATCTCCAAAACACCAGAACAAAGGAAATCTGCCTGTGGAGCCCGATGGGTACACAGAGCCACCAAGAGACCAGTCTTGCACTTCCAATTCTGGGGCCTCCTTCCTGCTCCACCACCTCCAGAGCCAGTCTCCTGTCCTCTCTGAAGGTAGTCCAGGCAAGGCTAAGCTGCAGGGGATGGAGGCCTGGGCACAGGGTGCTGAGGGGCTGAAGTGGAGGCCTGGACTGCCGGAAAGCTAGTCTGCAGCTCGGGCTGGGTAGGGACTCCTCGGGTTGGTCACCATGGCTCCTGCCCACCAGCACTTTAGAAACAGGTCTGTCTGGGTCTGGTGGTGTCAAGGGTGACGGAGAAAATGCAGACACTCCCTCAGGGTTCCCGGTGCTGCTGGAAGCAAAGCTGGCAGCCCAGGTCACCGGAATGGCGCACTCGGCCGCTGATGGGGGAGTTACCCAGAACAAGAAAGGGCTTTCAGCTGACCCGAGAAAGTCAGAGCGTTTGTATACGACAGGTAGACAGTCCGTCACCATGGCAAGCTCAGAACACCCCTGCTGGGTAATTATACTCTGTTCAGAGGGGCCAGTGTGAGAAAGTAGGGCAGCCAGAGGAGGCCAGCAACCTGGAGCGGGTTGGGCAGAGACCAAAGCACTCTGGGGTGCGGACCTTACCTGCTGTTGGTTCCACTTGAGATCAGGGATGAGGACAAAGCCATCAGAGGGATCCGGGTTCTCATACACAATCCGGTCGGCTTCGGCTTTCTTGTCAAGAATGTTGTACACCCACTGGGAAGAAGGAAACAGAGGGACGCTCACAGAATGGCCCGGGCAAGCTCACTGTTCCTTCTACCTGGCTTATAAAAGACTGCTTGGCTCGCAGATCCAGTCAGCCTGGCTTTCTCCAAGCATTGACTCATGATCTAGAAGAAATCCTCCCTCTCCCATCGCAAGTGACTCCTAGCCATTTCCGCCGTCCCAGGGTCTCTGCAGGTCAGCCCAGGCTGGCCCTGGGAGCTCTTCCTGGTCAGCACACGTGCTCTACTGCGCACGCACACGCTTATCTGCCCCGACCCACACGGCAGTGCCCTTGCACACCCACCAGGTTCCAGGGAAGCAGTCTAAGGAAGACACTTTCCCAGCCCCGTGTGGGTCCCAAGGGTGTCACTCTGCAGGGACAGTCTGAGGAGGCCTGACTGCGCAGAGGAGAGGCCTGCAGAGGTAAAGCCTGGGCACCCCTGGCTCTTCTCTACACCCCCTTAGCTTCATGACACCACCGTGGTGTCATCACCGGACATCCAAAAAAGACATCTGTCATAACCCAGAGAGGAGGATGGCTGGGCCACACTGCCGGGTCCTTTTCCTCCAAGTCAAAGGGACCTCCAAACACGCTGATGGAAGGGGGAGCCCACGGAGCCAACAGTACCAGACCACCACGGTCTCCGTGCTGGTACAAGCAGACTCCTGATGGGTGTGCGGGCTGCCCAGGGCCTGGGCCTGGTGAGGAAGGAGTGGAGGACATCCACTGTGCCTCTCAGTGCCCTGCAAAGACTCTCCGAGGCTCTCCAGGCCCCTTAAACAAATCCGGAGGCCAGGCACAGTGCGGTCACTCACCATGGAAGATGTGCCTTCCCAGGACAAGCAGATTGGGGGGCCTGCAGGACACCTGGTGTCCATGGCAGAGTCACGCTGAACCTGTGGGCTGTGGTTCTTCAGGGACATTTCCTCTCCCAGCAGAGAGCTCTCTGGGAAAGCACGGCAGGAGAAAAAAACAAAGCAGTTGGAAGCTGACCAAGAGCCTGCAGCGACAGGAGCAGGAGGGACAGTCCAACTCCTGGGGGCAGACGGTCTGCACACTCCCCCAGCAGGCTCCCCAGCCATCCCTGCCCTGAAAAGCAGCAGACGCTCGTAAGGCTGGGCCCTGGAGCCTGGCGACACCTGGTTTCTTCTCTCACTTCTTCCACAGTCTTGTTACCACCGTGGGCAAACAACTAAACCCTCCTTCACAAAATGGGGCTCATTAATAATTAAGACCTACATTCGTGGCTTATGGTGAGGACTGTAACAGAGACAGGCACACAAAAGCACCCAGCCCGGAGCCCAGGACAGAGGAGGCACCCTACAGGCAACGGCGAGCCTGGGAAGCTCCGCAGAGAGAGGCAAGGCACTGAGCCTGCCATGGTGGTGCACGCCTGGGAGGCTGAGGCAGGAGGAGACCAAGCTGAAGTCCAACCTGGGCAAGGCAGCAAGATTGTCTCAAGATGAAGACAGAAAAAGGTTGGGAAGGGGGTCAAGAGATGGAGGGAGAGGGAAGGTAAAAAAGGGATGAGGAATAAAGAGAATTGAGATGTGTTATATGCATGCACCAAGTCCACATGAGGGACACAAAGATTATATGCCGCAAACGCGGACTAAAAACAAACAACAAACAAACTTAAGGAAAGAAAAGGGATGGGATGCAGCTCGATGTGACGACAGTCAGGATTCAAGCTCCGCACTGGAAGACCAACTACAGCAGGAAAAGATAGAAAGCAGGTGAGAGCAAGGTGAGGGTGGGGACTCCTGCGGTTTAGATCTAAAATGTCCCCCCTGAGCCTCCCGCTGAAGGTGGGGCTTGGTCAGAGGGGCCGTGGCCAGGAAGGGTGCAGTCCTGCTCTGGACTACTCAGCTCTTCTCTCTGCTTTCTGGCTGCCGTGGGTTTCTCCGCCATGCCCTTCTGCCAGTTTCTGCTGCAACCATGAGCAAAATTAAATCCTCCATTTAAACTGTTGGCATCAGCCTTGAGTCCAGGAAAGTGACCAGGACAGAGGCCAAGTGATGGCCAAACAGGTAAGGACAGCAAGAACAACATTCCTTTTATTTTTTTTTTTAATTTTAACTTTTTGAGACAGGGTCTCACTATTAATAGTTCAGGCCAGCCTTGAGCTCACTAGGTGACCAGGCCGGCCTCAAACACGCAGCACTCCTCCTGCCTCAGCCTCCAGAGTACTCAGATGACACACCTGGCTATTTCTCCATTTTGCTGGAAGGAAAACGCAGGTACAAAGAAGCACATACAGCCTCACAGAACTCCAACCCTGGAAGCCTGGCTCCTGAGGCGGGCCCTGGGCCCCAGCATCATATCCCACCTCCTGGGCAGCCCCTGGGTGACTGGCAGGAACCTGCACCTACAGGAAGTCTTACTGCAAGAAGCCCAGAAGAGGAGGGGAGGGGAAGGGATCTGAAAGTCAGACCTGGGGCCTCAGCAGCCCCCAATAATAGAGGCCTGTGACACTTTTTAGAACACATCTGGCTGGAGGCTGCAGCGGTACGTGGCACTGCCGACACATTCAAGGCCCTTTCCTCCCGGACCACCCCGGGCACATCTCAAGCCTTCCCCATTCTCGGCTCGCCTGCCCACACCTCCCAGGCCTTCGCTTGGTGGCCTGCCTGTTCTTCAGGTCTACCTAGGTTTGTGTAATGGCAGTTCCACTTTGGAGCCCGTTCTGAGCTGGGAACAACTGCAGGCACGTGACAAATGATGCCTCTCAACACTGCCCACAGCCCCAGGAGCCAGGGCGTTCATCAGTTTCCGGTCAAGGAACCCTGGACTCCCAAGTTAAAGAAGGTACCACACTGCTCTTGCAGCATCAAAGCCAAACACTTGGCTCATGCTGAAGGCTGAGGAAGGATCACAAATACAGACTTAGCCGAAGAGCCCTGGAGGCTTCAGTTCCGGTTACCCAACTGCCCTGGGGGTTGGGGACTGAACCCAGGGCCTTGCACATATAAGGCTAGCGCTCTACCACCGAGCTATGCTCTAAGCCATTTTTCTTTTTTTTTGTCTTTTTCCTTTTTATTGGTACCGGGGATCGAACTCACGACTGCCTGCTTTCAAGGCAGGTGCTTAGTTGAGCCGTTTTTCTTTTCTCTTCTTTTCTTGTCTTTAAGAGATAGGATGAGAGAGCCTATCTCATTATGTAGTTCAGGCTGGCTTTAAACTCAGCCTCCTGAGTGTAGAATTACAGGCATGTGCCACCGTACCCAGCCCCCCGCTCTTTTTCTAACTTTATTTTGCGACAGTGTTTCACTAGGTCACCCAGTCTTGCATCTAGGTTGTGATCCTCCTGCCTCAGCTTCCAAAGCAGCTGGCATACAGGTATCTGCCACTGCACCCAATTCCACCCATTTTTTACTGAGGTTCCAGGTACCTCAAATCTGAGGTGCGGAAGAGCATCACGGGCTAACGACCTAAGTACTAGGGCCTGACAGAGTTTGAGGCTCAGTTTCCAAAAGGGCTGTTCTGAAGATTAAATAAGGTGATGCAAATGAAATGCCTGGCACAGGTCCTGGCACTTGGTGTTCTTGATACACCCCTAGCTGGACACGCTGTCTGCCCACAAATCCACCGCACTGTCCATGTCCCCATCCTGGTCACACTGGTTCGGAGCCATCCCACATTCCTCCCTCCTGCTCGGGATCAGCCAGTTCCGAATGCTTCCAGCCCAGGACGGCTCACCTCCTCACTGCTACTGAATCCTTCCCAGCTGTCTCCGCCTTGGTCCAGATCCATGCTGGTCTGCAGTGCTCCTGCCCCAGCTGATCCTACAAATCTGACCACATTACCCACGTGCTTAAAACGCGTAGGGGAGCATCACTGCCTAGAGCAATCGCTCTTGGGTCTGCTGCTTGTTCAAAACATAAATGCACACGTTAGCTCCACTCTGAGTGGCAAGACTGAAAAGACAGGGAATGGAACTTCCTGCTTTTATTTTGATTTCTCCTCCAGGCTGCCTAAGGATTAGCAGGGCTGGCTCCTCGGGTTTTCCTGCATCCTCATCCTGTGCCGGGTGGGTCACAGTGAACTCCATGCAACTTCCTGAAAGCATGCAGTGATTCAGCTCCCTACCCCTCTGGACTTGCTCAACTGTGAGGACATCAGTAAGGTTTCATTACTGCAGTGTAGCAGGCCCCAAAACACAGCAGATGTCCAATATAAATACAGTAACTTGTCAGTTAAACTATGTGCTTGTATACTTGCTACAGATATCCAAAAAGGAATGTGAAATGTCACTCATGTTAATCAGGAGCTGAAGCAGCAGTAGAGTTTCTGCTGTATTATTTCCAAGTGCAGCTGCGTAACAGTGCACAATAAAATGGATACAGTATACGCCGCCGGGCATGGTGGCATATGTCTATAATCTCCGCATTTAGGAGGCCGAGGCAGGAGAACTGCTGCAAGTTCAAAGCCAGCCTGGGATATGCAGTGAGACCCTGTCTCCAATATATTAGTGCTTCCTCTCTTGAATCCCAGCCCCTCAGAACATAAATCCTGGCAGATCTCTTTAGGACTGTGAACAGAGCACTCAGAAAACGGAATAAGTACTGGGACTTAAAGAAGGGGGGAAAAAAAAAACAGATCAAGGCAATTGAGCCAAAGAAATCTGGCGCAAATGCTGCACAGAGAGCGGGGGTTAACAAGCAGGCCGAGTCCCACCCTGCAGAACAGGGCTGTTGGCACACAGGCCCCAGAACAGCCTTCCCCAGGGCCTGCCAGCCTCCCGGCACACTTGGCCCTGCAGCACCCTCCCTTCTTCTGTATCAGAGAGGACAGATAGCGCAGGTTTTCCTGCGATCTGAGAGATACCACCACGGCAGCCTGAATCCTGGGGAGAGGAAGGGGAAGTGCTCAGAGAACAAGAGTGAGCAGCGATAATGAGGGAACCGGTGAGAGCCAGTGAGTGGGCAAGGAAGTGACTCATCGATCTGCATCCATCATATTTAACAGTAAGTGTACACATGGGGCCAATTCCAGGCAGAGGCTCCAGCTGGCACTGGGCCCAGGCCCCACGAGGCACCGGGATCTCCATGCTCAACAGCCCTGTGCCTGACTCAGCCAGGACCCTCTGCCCCTGCCTGCCAAACACAGCTGCTGCGGCTATGGACGAACGCACCAGCAGCATGCAGGGGCGGAGTCTCCCACTGAGACCCGGCCCTATGCACTGATCTGTGGCAGGCAAATCCCGGGATGAGGCTGGACTGGCTGGGCGTGGTGGTGCAGCCAGCACTACACAGCAAGACCTGGTACTACACAGTGAGACCAGGTCTCAAAAAACAAAAGAGGCTGGATCAAGGCGAGTCTACCCCAGTACCCAGTCTTTATTCTGAAACCATCAGGGGTACTACAGGGCTACAATTGTTCTTGGAACTCGTATCTCTTCTGAGGCCAGTGATACACTGCAGAGCAGATTCAAACTCTTCCTGAAGACTGGATGGCTCAGATTCCCCTGGTCGCTTTGGTGGCCCCACAAAAACCTCACAAGGAGCCCAAGATCAGAGTCAATTTCTCTCTCCAAGCAGCCTACCCTGACCGTGCCATATAAAACATCCACTCGCCGCCCCCAGGACTCTGCCCTGCAGACCCTGTCTACTTTCTGTGTGCTCACGCTGCCTAAGGTCTTTAGGTAACTAAGCATCGATCGTCCACACGAGGTGTCAGCTTCATGGGCACGGACCTGCTCTACTGACTTTTCTGGTACCTCCACAGTGCCCGGCAGCTGGGAAGACCCCACCAGCTGCTCTGTAGGAAGAGAAACCAGCCACGGGAACGACATTCCATGGCTGAGACCCACAGCCACTCACCTGAATGCTGAGGCTCTGGGACTCCAAGTAGGGCAAGGTAACCTTCCTGTAGTCCTCACCCGTCTCCCGGATCAGGTGGAGGTCCTGGTGCAGGTATTTCTGCAGGTGCTTCTCTGTGGCGGGGTATACTACAGTCGTCTTTACCTCTGCAACGACATGGCATGGCCTGTAACTGGAAAGCAGAAGCCACCCAAGCTATGACTCAGCCCCAGGCCAATCCTGAGAACACAAGGTTCACAGCCGGGGCCCTGGTCCTGGAACTCATTCCCCCACTGGCTTCCAGGCACGGACCAAAGGTCTCCAATATTCTCACCTGCAAGTTTCTAGCTACTGCCAGCTCTGGCCTCAGAGCCTGGAAGCACCCTGTTAAGGAGGAGCAGTGCAGGAGGCCACGGTAGACTCTGGGGCCAGGCGGTCTGAGTTCCAGTCCTAGCTCTGTCTGCTTACTGCTCACCCCAAGTGGGACCTTGGCTCAGTTGGGAATTTAGTCCAGTTATTCAACCTCTGTGTGCCCTGACTTACTCATCTGCCTGCTGAGGATAGTAACAGCTCTGATGTCATAATATTATGAAGATTAAGAGAGTTAATTACCTGTGCAGCACTTAGAATAATGCCTGGAACACAATAACACCGCATGAGAGCTGGCTGAATGACCTGAGTTGCCCAACTTTGCTTGACTCCAGGTCTTGCCAGATGACTGTGCTCCAGGGTGTCCTGTGCATGGCACCCACACCGCACCACTATTTTAGCACTATTCCTAGGCTTCACCTGGATGTGAGTAACAGCTCTCTGCAGCTGTGACAGCCATACAGCCTCCAGACATTACCGAACGTCCCAAGGGAGGCAGAATGGCCCCAGTAGAGAAAAGACATTTTAATCAGAAGGATTAAAATGCAGTTTCCTGAATAGATTCTGGGCTTGTTCTCTGGTCCAACACCATCTGCTTGTGGTTAAGTTCTTTCCTCTATGTTTAACAACATCTGGTACAACCAGTGTCATTACTGTAACATATATATATATATATATATATATATGTATGTATATATATATATATATAGAGAGAGAGAGAGAGAGAGAGAGCGAGCTTGAGCACACTTCACACAGAAACACAGGACAGGGCAAGAAAACGGCAAACTGGTGTTTCAAAATCAGTTGAGATGTTTGCCAAAAGACTCACGCGCCCCCTTCTGAATTCTTTCTTGGGGTTCGGCCCTGCTGCTCCAAGGATTTGCCCTAAGCTGGCCCAGCTAAGGGCCACCAGCCTATACTCTGGCATTTGGCCCAAGGATGTGCATGATTTTAATCCACTTTCACGTGCAAGCGAGGGTGGTAGTGGCTGGGGTCCAGCACTCATCCAGGATCCCACTGGCGACGTGGCAAAGGCGAGGCTGGAACGGAGGCCTCGTGACCCCGAAGCCTTTCCACATGGTGGCCTGCTTCCTGGCCATTCTCCTTCCAGGCCCCGCAGGGCTGTGCCAAGGTGACAGGCCAAGCGCGTGACTTCTGGTGAGCACCAAGTGTCCCGGTCGAGCTTCCCTGGGCCAAGGCAGCGTGATGAAACACAGCCGGGGTCTGGTGCGGCCGTGTGACTCCCTCCCTGCCCAGCGACCTCTCAGAGCGTGGCAGTGTTCTCCTCTGCTACTGGGAAGTCATAGAGGCTGCCTGTCACAGTTGTTGCTAGCATTAAATAAAACAGGGCATCTGGATCACGAGGGACAAAGGTCAACATGTTCTTGGGAATCCCTGGGCCGCCTCATACTCTGGGCAGCGCAAAAACTTGTCTCTTACTTTTTTATTCTTTTTTTTGTTTTTTTTTTTACTAGTAATTTCTTAGTGTATACTTTTTATTCTTTAGTGTCCTCTACTTCTCCAAAGTCACAGGCTCCTGGTCAGAGGTCAAGCACACTGAATTGCCAGAGGCAAAAAACTGCCCGGGACAGACTGAATGGTGCCAGCCTTAGCCGCAGAACCGTGCAAAATCCCAGCGGATCTGCAGTCTAACTTGTGTCTGAGAGTGGAGGCTCTGGAGCTAACCAGCCCGGGTACACAACCTCACTCTGTACTTACTAGCTGGGTAACTAGGGGCAAGCGGCCAGCAGTCTCAGTGCTTCACTCCCTCGTTTGTGTAACCCCGGGGTAACAGTCACAGCATCTGTCTCACAGGGCTGCTCTGGGAACTGAATGAGTTAGTGGGCGGGAGACATTTATTTCAAAAGCACCTCACACACAGAACAGTGCTCCATAAACACTCACAGTTTCTGTTATGCCTTCCCGCCTGCGTTGGGGGGGGGCACAAGGCAGGCAGTGGAACTCCCCAGAATAGGCAGCTGGAAACAAAGGTGGAGCTGACGCTGGAAAGCCTGCACCCTGGGCTCACAGCCGGGGGCTCCTTGGCTGACCCAAAGGCCTGCAAGCAAGCCCTGGTCTGCTCGGGCTTGCGAGGGACCTGCCCAGCCACCCAGGCTGCGGGAAAACAGGCATCTCACCAAATGCGCCCTCTCCTGCCCTCACCCTGGTCAGTGAGACAAACCGGAGGCCCTAGCTTCTCAGCTGCCCACCGCCTGCTGGCTTCCTTTCTCGAGCTGCCCTGCCAGTGCCCAGCTGGTGGATTCTCAGAGTGAGGCACTGCCCAGAGTCCCTCACTCTCAGCAGCCCAGCTTCTCTTGGACCCCACTGGGATCCCTGAGCACTGCCATTGGGGCTGAGGGCTCCCCTCCACAGTCTATGAGGCCGGAGACATCCTTCACCCACTCTCTGCCAACCCCCACATACCTGCCCAGGCATCAGCCACATACCCCACTCTGTACCTTGCTCTGGCTGCCAGCCAAACCCTCTGCGAGAAAAAGCTTGTCACATCCCTGCCACACTTGGGCAGGGGCAGCTCTGCCATACAGGCTCAGACGCCCCTGCTGAAGCACCCTCTGCCTTGTCACCCCCTGGCTGAGCTGTCCCTTGGGCCACCTGGCATGCGGCCCAGGATAACTGTCTGGCTCCCCCAGGGAAGGTTGGCTTCCAGGAAGAGGGGATGTGGTTTGTTTGTTTCTTTTACCATCTACCTAGCACCTGGACCTATCATCTGATAAACACTCAGCAAGTACCTGTTAGACAAATGGATAGACAAATCAGGAATTTTGTGGACTTTAAACACAGAAAGAGCATCTGTTCTCCGAACAGAGAATGAAACTTCTCTGATAAAAATCAATATATTGCCCAATGCTGCTTCTCCGTGGCAGCCCCAAAACAAACTCTGGTGTTTACTTAATGCAAGATTCCAATCTGCAGCTGAACTTTGGAAGGAGTTTGGTCAAGAGTCACACAAGTCATCGGCTAAAAAATATAGGGGGAACAGGTTCCACATCCACAGTGTGAAAGGATCTCCCCGGATTACTAACTACACAGGGAGAACAGCCTCTCCCCGGGGGGAGGGAGTTAACACTGCCCCTAATGCACAGCTTGGATCTAACCGCAAAGAAATATCAGAAAACCAAAATCCGGGGTAGCCTATAAAACGTGGCTTTTTAACTTCTAAAATGTCCAGGTCAGCCGCCTGTGGTGACAACGGCCTGGCCATCCCAGTACTTGTGAGGCTGAGGGGCAGGAATACTCGAGCCCACAAGTTTAAGGTTGGCCTGGCAACACAATGAAACCCCACCTCAAAAACAAACAAAGATGGCAAAGTTAAAGACAAAGGAAGGGCAGAGGATTGCACCAAACAACAAGAGACTCATTCAGCAGATGTGACTAAAAGGATTAGGTTAGATCCTGGTAGGGGAAAGGGGTGTCCTGTTTTAAAGATAGTGATGAAAAAACTGGCGTCGGCCTGTACACCACAAGCTACTGTTGTATAAATGTCAGCCTTTCTGAGATTGACAATTTCCTGAAACTGATTATGTTTACTCCTTTTTATAGCCATAATATCCATAAGGAAAACAGAAAAAGCAAATGTGACACAATGTTAACAGATAAAAGGGTTTTATAAGGCAATTCTTTATACTACTCTAATGACTTTTCTATAGGATTAAGAAATTTTTTTTCGGCCAGGTGAGATGGTACTGACCTATAATTTCAGTACTTTGGAGGCTGAGGCAGGAAGATTGCTGCAAGTTCAAAGCCAGCCTGGGTTACACAGTGAGTTCAAGGGCAATCCGAACTTCATACTGAGATCCTGTCCCCCAAAACAACTGCCCCCCCCCAATTTTTTTCCAGAATAAAAAACTAAAACGCAGTTGATGAACTGTGGCAAAGTGGCTGACAGATTTACCACCAAGCACTATGCTAAATCAAAACATATCTTAACTAATTTATTCTCATGATAAAGAGACTGAGTATTACAATGGATCCATTATACATGGGAGGAAACTGAGGCACAGGGCCTGCAGTGACTACTGAGGATCCATGGGCATCACGGCATCTGGTCTCAGCCCAGTAGATGAGGTCAGTAGGTGAGGCTGGCAGGTGGGGTCTGCCCTCCGGCAGAACCTGACCTGGCTGGGTTCTCTCTGCCCAGTGCTGTCTCAGCAAACTGACAGGCGGGAACCATCTGCTCAGTGTGGGCGACCCTGGGCAGCTCCTCTGCCTGAAACCTTCCTTTGTGGCCGGAGAAGCAACCAGGAATTCCCCGCCACACCCTGCTGGGGGCAGCCTTTAAAAAGCAGCTCGGGGACACTCAAATGCCTCCAAAGCACCCTGAATGTGCATTCCACATTACGAGAAGCTCTCTGACATGCCTGAAAAGCCCTCCTACTGCCATACTTTCTAAATTTTTGTTCGTATTTTATCTCAAGTTGTATTTGCAGAGATTTCGGAGTCAAATGAAGTATGTTTTACTTAAAAAGTCTTCTGCTCTTCCTTGCCACGAGCTCCAGCTCCTCAAAGGACCTGCTTTCAACTCTTCTAGGCCAGGCCATTTCATTCTGCCTTGCTTGGGCCATCCATAGTTCACAGCTCTATTTTTATATCTTGCTCTCCTGGACTTTTCAGTTTTACTCTGACTTCCTAATCACCCACCATGGAAGCTCAGCTTTTGGAATCGTCCACCAAGGGCACGTGCGTGCTCCAATGAACGTCCTGGCACACATGCTCCTCCTATGCGTCTGTTCACTGTAGCCGGGACGCAGGAATGCCACTCCCTACTGAAGAGCAGCGTTCTGTCATCATTCTCCCTTTGCAGCCTAATTTTTGGTATAGAGTTAGTAATTATGTTTTCACTTAATTAATTTCCTATCAATTTATCACAGATTCATCCCCCAGCCTACCTGCCTCTTTTTATAACCTCCCGACCTGTTAAGAGAAAAAAATAAAACGGAAAAGAAGCAGAAGAAGGAGAGGAAGAAGAAGAGGAGGAGGAGGAGGAAGAAAAGAAATAAAGAAAAAAGAGAGTTTTGTAGATAAAGAGAGGAAAGAGAGTTAAAGATAGGGGAGGGGAATGGGGAAAAAAAGAAGTAAGATATATCATGCACAGGTACAAATTCCCTAAGATGAATGTGATCACTGTAACTAAAATGTACCAATAAAATAAAAACTAACACATACACACACACACACACCCCACAAGAAAAAAACAGGAGACTCCACAGGCCCACAAACGAGGAATGTGTCTTCCCAGAGCTGCTGTCTCAAGCATAACATGACCATGCTGGGATTCCACACCCCTTTCTCGGGAACTCAATCTGCTGTTTTCTGGAAAAATGATCATCTTCTTTCAGGATCATTTCCTTATTTTGCTAAAACAGTGGTTTTCAAACTTGCAGTCTGGCATTATTATTGAAACTTAATTACTGAAATTTTTATTAGAAAAATCATGCCTGAAAAAAAAGCCATGTCAATAATTTCAAGCCTCTGAAATACTTTACTGAGGAGATCAGTGGGCAGGATTCAAAATTTTGCCATAACAAAGCATCTACCAATTGATGAATAGATAAAGAAAATGTGAGCTGGGGGTGGTGGTGCACTCCTTTAACCCTAGCAGTCCAGAGGCTGAGGCAGGAGGATCGTTGTGAGTTCAAAACCACCCTGGGCTACAAAGTGAGCTCAAGGCTAGCCTGAACTGCATAGCGCGACCCTGTCTCAAGAACACACACACACACACACACACACACAATCTACACAGTGGAATATTATTTAGCCAAAAGAAGAGATCCTATATTTTCAACAAATGGAACTAGAGGACATTAGAGTACACAAAATGCCCAGTGGCTCGCCTCTTGCTGCCTCTTTAACCTTGTTTTTTTCCCCTCCGAATGGATGTACTCTAAGATGTAAGAAGATCATCTCTGGGCATGGCAATTACACATAATTTGTAAAATTACCTTCGGGCATTCTCCAAGCTTTCTAAAACAATCACTAGTATAACAAAAATATATTAAAAATAACTCGGGCGTGGTAGTGCATACCTGTAATCGCAGCACTTGGGAGGCTGAGGCAGGATTGCCATGAGTTCACATAGAGAGGTTAAAGCCAGCCAGCCAGCCTGGAGTACATACCAAGACCCTGATTCAAAAAACCAAAACTATCCAACCAAAAACTATATCAAAAACAGAAAAATAAGCCACCCCTTAACACAGAGCCTCATGGAGGTTTAGCAATTTCCTCGAGATCACACAGTTTTTAAGTGGCAGAGCTAAGATCAGAACCTGGGTGACCTCATTCTCCCTCTCCTATCCACGGACCAACCTCTTCCAGGCCTTCTCCTGGGAAATCTTTCCTGCAGCCCTGCCAGACAGGAATAAGCTGGATGCTCCAAACCCTCCTGGGATAGGAACCGCTATCAAGAGACCCACAGGGCATAATATGCCAAGGAGGTCAGGGGCACCTTAGGGAGTTTGGGCATGGGCCAGAGTGGCTTGCCTTGCTGCCGAGCTTGCTCAGGAGTGCAGGGCAGGAGAGCTCTGGGCTGCAGGGCTGTCTGAGGACACCCCATTGGGGCACACTGGTCCCAGCTGACTGCTCACACAGAAACAATGGCTGTTTGACCTGTGATGTCCCCACCACAACGGCCACCAAGCGTGACAGCATGCAGTCATGAGACAAGAGGTAGAAGTTTCCAAAGAGGGGCAGTGGTGTTTCTAGCCCTTGTGGGCTCAGGTTGCAGCGGGCATGACATACTGATGCAGCCTGGCTGAGCAGTGTGGCCTTGCACACACACGTTCCTTCTCGCCACAGCTCAGACAGGCGGGCAGCTGAAGCCCTGGTTAGCACGGCTCTGTCTCGTCTGCCAAGACCCTAAAGATCGCCTGTAAGCTTTCTCCAATACATAAAGCCACCCCCTCCCCATTCCCAAGCTGGACACAAAAGCCCAACCACTCCTGGGGATAGGAGGGACAGCTTTCCAGAGAAAAGTGCGGAGCAGCTGCCTCCCACTCCCTGCCAAAGCGAGCTTAGCCAAAGCTCCAGGAAAACGCTGCAGCGCATGAAACACGAATGCAAACCACAGACAGTCTGCTCTCCTTCCCATACACATGTTCACACAGGACTGCTTTCCAGGCGGAGCCGCAGACTTCTGCAGGGTGAGGTCATCCCGTGGCTCCGTCTGTGGCTTTTGCGCTCCCTTCACTATGATGAGCCAGTTTCCACTTATTTGACCCAGATGTGCAGGCCCAGGGAAGAGGAGGGGAGAAGCGACAGCAGAAAGAATGTGCATTGCACGCGCAGCCCATCTCCCCTCGGTGAGAGCAGACACAGCCGGCTGGGGGTTTTGGGGAGCCCTGGAGACGCCGGCACCCCCCAGGAAAGCGGGCTGGGGGCAGCCGGGGTGGCTCTCAGGTCTGCTCTCCTAGCCTCCCCCATGCATCTCCCCTGGCTGGACAATCGCCACAGCCTGAGAGACCAGGCCAGAGGTCGAGGGGAGTCTGGCTCCCTCTAGTCGCAGGCCCGGGAAGGGTGCTCATTCCAGCGTCCCAGTGCTGCTGGGCTCATGGAGGCCTGAACAGCCCTTCGTGGAGGATAAACAGGGTGGAAGGGCGGGGCTGGATCTTGGCAGGAGCAGCTCCTCAGCACAGCGCTGACCGCTGAGAACCTGTCTCTGTGAAAGCACAGGGGGGCTGTCCATGACACTGGGAAGACGCTGACTTTAGCAGACCCTTGTGCTGAGGGGCTTCTCATCCAAATGCTCAGCATCTCCCTCCCCTCCCCTTACCCCTCAAGTCCAGGAGGCAGTGGACAGAGCACAATAACAGCAAAACCCCAGGATCTGCAGTCCCCAACTTGGTAATTCTGCATGCAGCCCCAGTGGCAGTGGTGCCTCAGGAGGGAAGTGCTGCTTTGGGGAGGTGGTGGGGCTCCGGGCACCCTGAAAAGTCCCTGTGAACTGAAGGAGGAGAGCTGACCCATAATGAGATTATGGAACTGCTCAAGGAGTCTTGGCCTTAGGGCTCTGTACCAGCTTTCCCACACTCAGGGAGAAACTATTTCGGGGCTGAGCCCACCAGACCACAGTGGGAGCCACTGGGAGGTGAGAGGTACACCCCGAAACACTGCTTCTCAACTCCTGTCCTAAGCCACATGGTGAGAGGCAGGAAAGGAGAAGACTGCCTCAGAGAACACGAAGCCAGGACTTGGGGACTCCAGGCCAACCCTCACTGCGAGGTACAACTGGGAGTGACACTGGTGGCAGATCGCCCCTGGAGCCAGCACCCCAAGAAGAGGTGGGCCTGGCTCTGGAACTCGGCCTCGGCCCGAGGATCTGAGCAAGCTGGCATGTCTGCTGATTCGAGCTGTGACACTGCCACACAGTCTTGGGACCGCGCCAGGGGATGGGGGAGGTGAGTGGACAAGAGAGAAACCAAGGCACAGAGAAAGAGAGACAGACAAGTCCGGTGGTAAGGGTGATAATTCAGCAGCCCAAATCTACCCATTTCTAAAAAGCCTCTGAATGCAACAGCTTCTCCTGTCTCCTGAAAGCCCAGTCTAAATGGAGAACTGCAGGCAATACCTCTGCTCTCAGTCAGATGGTGAGGGAAGCCAGGGCGCTCTGAGCTACGGCTGCGGGCAGGGCTGTGGACCAGATGCCAAGAGGAAGGGACTGAGACAGTCTAGGCTGAGAACGGGACTCAGACCACACTCTTTAGGGAAATCAATCACACACACGTGCTTAAATACTGCATTGTCAGCCAGGTGTGGTGGCACACATTTGTAATCCCAGCACTCAGGAGGCTGTGACAGGAGCATTGCTGCAAGTTCAAGGCCAGCGGTGTTAGACAGTGAGTTCAAGGCCAGCCTGGACTACATAGTAAAACCCTGTCTCAACATACACACAATCTATACACAGACACACACACACACACACACACACACACACACACACACACACACACCACACCTTGTTTCTCTGGTATGAGAAACTGAAGAGAAGATATTGGGAAATGGGAAGAAAATGTTTAAATAAGAAGGGGAATGGGGCCAGGTGCTTAGCTCCGTAGCCTAAGTGCTCGCCTGGCAAGTGCAAGGTCGTGAGTTCATTCCCAGTAACCAAAAAAAGAAGGGGAATGGTGGGGGGATGAAAGAAGAGACAAGGGACAAAGTGGATAGAAGGGAAAAAATGGGAAGAAAGTTTTTGCAAGTAAGGAGGGAGAAAGGGGTTGAAGGGAAGGAAGGGGAATGGGGAAAAAAGCAGAAAGATTTACAATGTACTGGTGCAAACTCCACATGAAGAATCATACGATGAATGTGATCATTATGTGTTATCTAAAATGTACCAGTTAAGAAAAGAAAAAAAGAACTGGGCTCAGAAGATGGCCATGGTGGTGCATTCACCAGCGCCTCTGAATGCTCCAGCTACTCCAGAGTAAGGCGGACGGGTCACAAGTCTTGAGTCCCTCTTGAGCAACTCAGCAAGACCCTGTCTCAAACTAAAACTTACAGAGCGCTGAGGATGTGGCTCAGGGCATCTGGGTCCAATCCCCAGCACCTTGAGGGTAAGCAGGGCAGAAAAAATGAAAACAAAAACTGACTTGGGTGGCAGGGACTTTCCCACCCCACAATCACCCTGCTTTCATTACTGTGCCACCCTGTGCCCCGGAAGGAGAGGGTAGAAGAGGTAACAATCAATGACACCACTCCTGTGGGCTCAGCGCCATGGCCAAGGCTGGCGGATGCTTGTCCACTCTGCAGCTCTGTCCATCCTGTCCACACCCCGGGCGCACCCTGTCCCTCTCTGCCTGACATCACCACGACCAACCCATCTGGGGTGCTGTACAAGGGCCTCCCCTGCATGTGCCAGCTCCGGCTCAGGCAGCCACAGCACTGTACTTAGGGGACATCTCCTAGAAGCCCATCACGAGGGGAGGCCGAGTTCCCAGAGCTGGCCCCCAAGTGGCCACCAGATAGGTTCCCCCTGACCAGGGGCTTTCAGTGGCCCCGAGCCAGGCCATTTTTGCTTCTTTGTTGTTGCTGAGGGATTTGTTTTATTTTGTTGTTTTTCGTGACTGGGTTTCATTGTATAGTTCTGCCCCTGAACTAAGTAACCCAGGCTGGCCTTAAACTTGTAATAATCCTCTTGCCTCAGCCTCCCAAGTGCTAGGATTGTAGGTGTACCCCACCATGCCTGGCTTTGCTTCTTTCTTTTATTGAGTGAGAAGTCAACACTCTAAAAACCGTCCACACATCCATGCATCACAGGACTCTGTTCTTCAGTAATTTCCAAGCCTAGCCCACAACCCTCTTCACTGAGGTCCACACTGTTAAGCGCTGCGCCCCTACCCTCCTGCTCCAATGACCCACACATACGCATGCACCCTTCTTACATACAGGTGGGACAACCCTTTACAGATCCCGGGAGCAGTCACAACAGTCTCCTGTCTCCCCTCTCCTTTACGACAACCACGCTGTGGCCCACAGCATGTGTACATCATCTCGCCAGGCCCTACGCAGGTTCCTTAGGAAATTTTCCTTTTTACTTCTGCTACCACAAATGACCCTGCAACGAACATTCTCCTGGTTCTTTATGTACGTGTGTGAGCTCCTGGCTAAGTGGGATTATCTGAACGTGGAAACTTAGCCAAAGGAGCAGCACCTCACATGGGGACGTGGCCAGGACCACCGAGTCTACTTCCTGCCCACGCCCACTGTGCCCGTGACTTAGGGAGAGGGGAGGACCCGTCTGTCTGGGATGGCTCTGGCCACGCACGTCCTTGATGCAGTGACTCTGCCACACACACAGAGCCACA
This sequence comes from Cavia porcellus, assembly GCF_034190915.1. Lineage (NCBI taxonomy): Eukaryota > Metazoa > Chordata > Mammalia > Rodentia > Caviidae > Cavia > Cavia porcellus. Next base: position 20,380,450 of record NW_026947492.1, on the reverse strand, counting down.
TGGACGTGTGGAAAGCACTCAACTCTGCTGACCAGGGCCCCTCCATCCATCAATGCAACTGAGTAAAAGGCGTACGGATGGGAGTGACGCCATAATGGTGACAAGAACAAGGGTGAGAAGGGAGCAATGGCTGCAGCTGGCTTCTCAAAGTTCGGAAGAAGAGGAAAACAGAGCATGAACGGAGGGGGCAATGCTGGAGGAGGCTGCGTCCGGCGGAACCCGTGGTCTGTGCAGAGGGCATTGCTCTTGTCACTGCGCCGTGGAGGGAAGTGGGTTCTGAGTACCCGCCACAGGGGACAGGAAGAGAAGCAAAGCTGAAAATTGGGTTCACTTAAGGGCAACACAACGGTAGCACTGACTGGTGCCATCCACTCTCATGTTCCACGCAGGTGAAAACTGCCTCGGAAAATATTAACACAACGGACTGAGCGGGGGCTGAGAAACTTCCCTGTGAAGGTGGTAAATGTAGGCTCTGCAGCCCAGAAGGGCTCTCGCTCTGGCTGTTCTTCTGTTCGAGGTCGGGGCTGGTGCCCTGAAAATGCCAAAGCTCTAGAAGCAAGGCCTGTCAGCCGATAAGCCCTACTACTCTCCATGCAACACCGGAGCACCTATCCAGGACCGGGCCACAACCCTGGACCAACCCTGCACTGGCTCACCGGCATCTGCCTGCTGTCTCCTCTATAAATACGAAGTGAAACACTGTGTGTGAATCACCGAACACCAAGGGAAAACCAGCAGCCTGAGAAAGAATGACCAGAGCTCAGAGGCGGATCATCTGAGGATCGAATGACAATTTTTAAAATAATCCTAGGCTGGCTGAGTGGCAGAGCACTTGCCTAGCAGGCACAAGCCTCAGGTTCAATCCTTAGCACCACGTACACTGCACACACACACACATGCACACATGACTGTACTAATGTGTCAGGAACTCCACTCAATTTGGCCTCTAAAAGAACCAGCTGCTCTAAGAATGAAATAACTGAGGGGTTTACTAGGGACTGAAGACAAACTACTTGGCTATAGAAAAACAAGCCACAAATGAAGCCAGATGTGGGGCCTGCAGCCCCAGCACCCGGGAAGCATGCCTGAGTCCAGCAGTTCAAGACCAGGTAGGAAATAGTACAGTCTCATCTCACAAAGAGTTCAAAAGGCCTAGCGATGGAGCTCAGTGTGAAAGTCCTGGGTTCAACCTCTACAGAAAGAAAGAAAAAAAAATGTAGAAAAAAATCAAAGCAACAGAGATGTGCTAGGATTTGGGGAGGCTAACAAAGAACAGGACTCCCAGGAGTGAGGTGTTCTCCATGGCAGAGCTGCCGGACGCTGTGGGAGGCCCAGAACTGACACCCAGCACTACACATGGGGGATGACAGACAAAGAAAGAGGTGATCCAAAAAATAATTTTTAAAAATATTCACAGCAAATGTAACTAGACAAATGAATAAAAAGCACAAAACAAAAAAACCAACTGGACCTAAACACAGCCTTACAAAATTTGTGCAAACCAAAGATCAAAAGAACATTCTATATGCTTCCAAAGGTAACAAAGGCAAAACAGACAAAAGGGGGCCAGGATAGAGCTCAGTGACATCAGTGCCTGCTTGGCAAGATCATGAGTTCAATTCCTGATACAAAAAAAAAAAAAAAAAAAAAAAAATTGAGGAATCTTCCTGCAGCAATAAAATATTCTAGGGGCTGGGGATTTAGCTCAGCAGCATAAGCGCCTGCCTTGCAAGCAGGCAGTCATGAGTTTGATCCCCGGTACCAATAAAAAGGAAAAAGACAAAATAAAATAAAATAAAATAAAATAAAATATTCTATACAAAAAAACAAAAGCCAGAGCCGCGCATGGTGGCAAACGCCTTTAATCCTGGCACTTGGGAAGTGGAGGCAGGAGGATCTTTGCAAATTCAAGACCAGCCTGGGCTACAAAGTGAGCTCAAGGCCAGCCTGAACTGCAGAGCAAAACTCTGTCTCAAAAAGACACACACAAACACACACAAACAGATAAAAAGTCAAACTCATGTTACCCACAGATAACTGAGATACAGACTGACACCAGTTATCTTATTAGAAACAGTGGGTGCTTGAAGTCTATAGATCAAAGTCTTTAACGTTTTGAAAGAAAATAAATTCTGTATTCAATTAAACCATCAATCAAAAAATGACAACAAACTGAAGGATTTAAAACGTTTACCTCCTGCTGCTTCTTTCTGAGGAATTAATAGTGTGCTTCAGTTAATTAAGAATACCACAGGAATGGGACTCAGAATCTTGAGAACAGTAAATCTAACCCAGCAAAGCTGTGAGTTTTACAGCATGGTTATAGATTAGAGAAGCAGGAAAGAGCTTTCTGCAAATGATGGCAGTACAAGGAGAAAGGAAAGAAGGAGAGAGATCATGCAATGCAGGATCAAACCAAGTGGCTGGGTGATTTCAAGAGAAGAGAATAAAGTTACACTATTTTTTGTTTCTATCTTGTTTCCTTTTTTGGGCACTGGGAATCAAACTCAGGACCTTGTGCTTGCTAGGCAGAAGTTGTGCTGCTAAGCTATATCCTCAGCCAGGTACGTTATTTTTTAAATTACAACAACAACAACAAAAAAGAGCTAACTAAAAACTCCATGAAAAAATATGAAACACAGACCAGGCATGGTAATGTATGTCTGTAATTCCAGCACCGGGGAGGCTGAGACAGGAGGACTGCTGTGAGTTCAAGGCCAGCCGGTGCTTCAAAGTGAGTTCAGTGTCAGCCTGAACTGCATAGCACAACCCTATCTCAAAAAGACAAGGCATGGGCTGGGGTATTAGCTAAGCAGTATAAGCACTTGCCTGGCAAGTGCGAGGTCATGAGTTCAATCCCCAGTACCAAAAAAAAAAAAAAAAAAAAGACAAAACAAAAAATCAAATATGAAACAACTGGATAAGCCAGCTCATCTTCCCCTTGAGTCAGCAGAAGCCATGCTGGGTCTGGGAGGAGTACAACAAACAGCCAATTCACCCTTCTTGTGAGCCAACCACTTTTGAGCTGAGAATCCAAAACACTGCATCACTCCCTCCCCCAGGCAATTGGCTGATGCAGAAGACAGGCTGAGATGATAGCAACTGAGGTTCAAAAACCGCTGAATGCTTGTATTGTTTGACTGACTTTGTAAGCCTAAAGGCCAGTAGTCTGAGCGTCTATTAAAAGAACAACAGTATGCAATATACCAACTACTGGGAATTTCCTTATGTCTTGATTTTGAAAACCAGTATTGTTTTCACTGGTTTGTTCTGATTGTTTTGTTTTATTCAATGTTGTTTTGATTGGTTTTATTCTGTTTTGTTTTATTTGATTTTACTATGTCTGATGGTATGGACAGCTATTTAAAGATAACGATACAACATGGTAGCCATTGTTGATTTCCTATAATCTTGTTTTGAAGGTCTGTACCACTTTCAGTGTTTTGTTTTAATTTGCTTTATTTTGTTAAGTTTCTCTTTAAAATAAAATTTAAAAAATGAAACTAAAAAGCAGCATGATTTGGAAGAATTGTTGGAATGGACAAAAAGAGACCCTATTCAATCTGATCACTGCAAGCACTGTTCTTTCGAGTGGCCCATTAATAATACACATGGCAGATGGACAAGGAAGTAAAATCCCTGTACGCCACTGAACCATGTACCAAATGTGACTATGCCACAAGAATTTTATTTAATGGTTTTCAACTATAAATCAACTTACCGGCAAAACTTCATGGCTAAAGAAAAGGCCATCCACGATACGTGAAACATAAGGATGGTGAGAAGCCAAGGGCAATGAAGGACAAGCTGGGAGCGGAGACAAACCTATAACACCCAGAAAAAGGACTATAGATTCTAGATATCTACAATTCCAAAGACAATACAAAAATAAATATTAACGTCAAAAACTGAGTAGCCATGGTGGTGGCACACACCTGTAATCCCAGCAATTCAGGAGGCAGAGACAGAAAGATCAAAAGTTTGAGGCTAGCCCAAGAAACTTAGTGTGCCACCAAATACAAACAAGGAGCTGGAGACATAGCTCAGCAGCGCAGTGCCTGCCTGGTAAGCGTGAGGTCATGAGTTCAATGCCTGGTACCAAAAAACCCCCAAACAAACAAAACCCAAAAAAGACAAATTCTTAGATGGGGCGTGATGGCACATGTCTGTAACCCCAGCACTTGGGAGGCTGAGGCAGAAGGATTGAGTTTGAGCCCAGCCTGTACTACAAAGTGAGATCAAGGCCAGTCTAAACTGCACAGTGAAACCCTGACTCAAAAACCCAAAGAAGAAGAAAATGCAAAAGAAGGAGGGGGGAGGCTTTGCAGGGACCCTGCTCCGTACTCCTTGGTTTCAGTTCCCAGGCGCAAAAACAAAACAAACAAACAAAATGGGAATAGAGGGGAAAAAGGGAGGCCAGGAGAGAGAAGGAAGGTACTTGCATTTTTTAATCAAGGAAGAGTTACATAAGCATATTAAGAGTTAAGTGTGTAGAAAAGAAAACACCAGCTGCATGAAGCCCAGGAACATTAATAGCAGCGGTTTTGGGAAGCAAGGTCTGAGAGGGTAGCTCGGGAGGGCGGTCCCCCTGACACGAGTCTTCGGTGCTGTTCTGGGTGATATGACTGTGCCATTACACAGGACCTCGATAAGTGGCCGAGCACTGCCCTGAGACTGTTGCCCAGTAGGTCCACATCCTGTACTTGACAAAGCTCATAAAGCAATTCTGATGAACAGTGCCAATTAAGTGCCTCAGTGCCAACTATTTACACTTTTCTTTTTTTGGTTTGAGACAGGGTCTTGCTATGTAGTCCAGGCTGGCCCTGAACCTGTGTCTATCCTCCTGTCTCAGTCTCCCGCGTGTTGGGCTTATCACACTCGCCACCATGCCGGTTAAACCTGATGCTTCATTCTATCTTCATGCAGACTTCGGATACCATGACTCTATGATCTTGTAAGATAAAAAGTCCCTTAGGGAGTTTAACTGGGGTTCCAGCTTGGCTCACTTGCCCAGCATGCACCAGGCCTCAGGTTTAATCCCCCCTGTGGGGAGGGAGCCAGTGTCACTTGTCACTCAGGTAACTGAGTTTCAGAAACTCAGTGAGTTTTTCTGGCACTGCCTAACGGTCATGAGTCTATGGGCAATGGGTGGGGGGTTTGTTTTGTCTTGTTTTTTGTACTAAGGATTGAACCCAGAGTCTTCACACTGAGCTACATATATCCCTGGCCCTTTAAAAACTTTTTTGCCCAGGTTGGGTTCAAATTTGAGCTCCTCCTGCCTGCCTCAGCCTCCCAAATACTAGGACTACAGGACATCACCACACCCGGCTGTGCTTTTCATGTTAGGTAGGCGTGTCCATCTGGGAGGGTCCTAGTTGACACCTACGTGGCAATACAGTCCCTGCTGGTCACCTTGCTGGCAATGCTCATCCCAGGTACAGGGGGAAGGCTGCCGAGGACATCACTGTGGATGTGTGGAGAGACCAGTGCCAGTCTGCACTGCAGGGGTCCTCCCGGGGCCTGCTCCCCGGGCATCCCTTCCACCTGCTGGAGGACCTGCTCCCCCGCTCTGTTCTGCCAAGGCTGGCTCCATCTTGGGGCGTCCTCTAGCACCACACAGGTCTATCCTGACCACACCCAGCCTAGAAAAGAGGAGCCACAGAAGAGGAAGTCCACGAAGCCTGGCCCTTGGGAGGCGATGAAACCAAGCAATTTCATTTTCAGTAACAGTGACTAAAAACCAACTTGAGAAAGATGAAACCCTACAAATTCATGGGAAACTGTTTTCCACCCTTCTCTGCGCCCCCATAAGTCTCCCTAAGGTTGCCCCGTGTCCTGAACCTCATGACCCTCCTGCCTCAGTCTCCCAAGCAGGTGAGATTCCAGCACTGCACCACCAGGCCTGACTCTTGTGGGAAAATAGTCTTCTTAACCTGAGGAAGAACCATGACTTGAGAATATACATATAAAACAAGGTGTATGTTTATATAACACACACACCTAAAATAATATGAAATAATATAGCAAGCAATGCATATGAACAGTACAAGTCCAAGAAAAAGACCAGGACTAGAATGTCTGTCTTCCTCTCTGCCTTGCCCCCCATCAAAGACAAGCATCTCCCAGATGTGGAGTTCAATCACTTCGTTGTCCTCCCTGCCTGGCACATGGTTTAGTGTGGCCCGTTTCTCCAGTTCACATCACTAGAATCACACTGCACTTTGCCTTCTACGGTGAATTCATCCTTTACTGTTCGTTTTCACAGCCGCAGAGCTGTCGGCATCCACCTGGGTTCGTCTAGCCTGCTTGTATTGTTTCTGCTTTTTTCTATCTTGTACAAAGCTTCCAGGGAAACTTCTAGGATCAGCTGGTTTTAAAAATGTCCTCCCAAAAAACCCTCAGTTTTCTTTCCAAAGAAATGAGGTTTATCTGTGCAGAGAGCACAAGGCAGAAAATTCTGGTCTGTGGCTGAGGCACAGGGTGTTCTCTGTGTGCAAAAGGGACTCCATCCCCAGGGTACCCACTCGGCTCCTGCCCTGGCCTCTCTCACAGAGGCCACCTCCTCCTGTGACCTCGGATTCCACTCCTGCTTCACAGCAGGCAAAACAATTGGTCTTTTTAGAGGCTGCGTGGACTCCCACTCACTATCTCCCCCACCTCCTTCCCCAGGTAAGAGAAAACAGAGGTCTCATGAAAGGGCTCCATTGAGAGTTGTGACACCAAGAGGAGCCGAGGCCGCCCCACCTGGGTGGCAGAAGCCGCACACGGACTGCAGTCACAGTTGCTGCTGGCCATCTGGCCCAGTTTCCTTGGGTTTGCCACCTGGCAATAGGAGAAAGCGAGAAAACCTATCCTAGCCCTGAATTACAGCCACTGCTCCCCAAATTTACGTCATGGGGAAGATAGAAAAATAACACACTGACAATACCTGCCAGCTGCGATGCCAGGAGCTTACACACCTATCTCAGTGGGCTGTAACCCATGGCAGAGGCCAAGAAGTCAGTTTAGGAGGTGAAGACCAACATCTAACAAAGGAAACAGGTAAAACTGTAATGAAGTAGAAAACACTGGAAAGTATCCTGTGAGGTCGTTTTGTATTGTGAAACTTCCGTTTCGCTAAGATTTCCACATATTTATGTGCTCTGGGTCTCGATGTAAAATCTACTCGCTGAGGGCAAGGCTGAAGGCTGCCGCAATCCAGCTGCTTATCTGGTTCATAACCACCCCACTGAGGTCTGCTCATCACTTAACAATCTAACAGAAAACATAGCTGAAGTGACTCCCCAACTTCCTCTGTACCCCACACCTGCCACCGCTCCTGCCCTTGTGCCCGACATCACAGCTCCTTTCCGTTCCCCTTTCCTGCCCATACCCTGTGCAGTTTGCAAAGCCAGAACCTGTTCCTGCTCCTCCCACTACCTCTTACACAGTTGGTTCCTTGCAGCCATCAGGTCTGTGCGTGGGTGTCAATTCCCTGGACCCCGGGCCGTGCAGCCCTGCTTCCTCCTCTGCTGCCCGCCTCCCTCTCCACAGCTCTGGGCACGGCACTGATTTCTGCTGTCCCCACCAATCAGATCCAGCGGCCAGCAGCCCCATGCACAGGCAGGCGCTTGCAAGAGCTGGGTCCCCACGGAGGTAAGTGAGGTCCAGCATCCAGCCCATGGCTGGCCTGAGGCCTGCTCTTCACCCCGTGCTGTACCCAAACTGGGGAACTGTGTGTCACTGCCCCAGTGCCTGCCTCTGCTAAGTCCCCAGGCTCGTTCCTTGGCACGTGAGGAATGGCTCCCAGGGCTAGCCTCCTGTGGTCAGTCGAAAATCTGGAGGAAATAAATGACTGAGAGTCATGAAAACTTTCAGACTTGAAAAACAAATGGGCTAGTGACTAGAGAAATACCAAAAAAATCCAGCAGAGCACAAGATCTATGCTGGGGCAGCCACATAAAGCATAGAAGATGCCCCAGGCAAGGAAGTCACTGTAAAAGAACCAAACTACCCAAAACTTCAAGGCAGCAGCTGGGCAGGGGCCACAGAGGGCTGAGGGCACAGCAACTGCCTGTCAGGGTGCCTCAAGTGGGCAGCACTAAGCTGTGATTCAGACAAGAGGGTAAGGCCTTGGCAGGTTCCAACCAAGCCCAGAGGGCAGAGGCACCTACGGCGGGACACTATGGCAACACTGCCACCTTGTGGCTGTGGAAGGCCTGACCCACGGGATAGAGTCCGCGTGACAGTTTCTGGGGTCCTTCAGCACCACTCGGAGGCCCGTGCTTATCTGGCTGCTGGGCTTGGAGCCAGGTCTCAGGCGGCTCCCACCTTCAAAGACTTCTGCCTCTCCACCAGGTAGGGGTGAACCCTCCTCTCTTCTCCTAACTTCCATCTTTCCACCCACTGCCCCAAGCATGTCTGAGGGCAAGGATGGCATCTTACTCAGCCCTGCAGCTACCATACCTCATGTAAGGCCCAGCACAGCAGAACAATAATGGCTGCCTCCAGTAGAGCGTGGTGGCTCACGCCTGTAATCCCAGTACTCGGGAGGCTGAAGCAGGAGGATCGGTGCGAGTTCAAGACCAGCCTGGGCTACAAAGTGAGCTCAAGGCCAGCCTGAACTGCATAGAGAGACTCTGTCTCAAAAAGACAAAAAATAAAATAAAATAAAATAAAATAAAATAAAATAAAATAAAATAAAATAATGCTGTCTCTATCTATTCATTTATCCACCTATTGATACTGGGAATCAAACTCAGGACCTCATGCTTTCAAGGCAGGCGCTGTGCTGCCTAGCTATACCCCGGCCCACCTCTAAGTAGTAACTGGCTAAGTACTTCTTTTTTTTTTTTTTTTTTTTTTGTCTTTTTCGTTTTTATCGGTACCAGGGATCAAACTCACGACTGCCTGCTTGCAAGGCAGGCGCTTATGCGACTGAGCTAAATCCCCAGCCCCAGGCTAAGTACTTCTGAGTAAGGTCCCCACTGATTCTCGCATTTCACCTGCGCAGCATCTACAAAGCCTCCATGGAAATACCAGTATAAACTAGAGATTCTCAGAAGCCTGGGATGGAATCACAAAGGCGGGCATGGCCTTTCTGCTGTTGTTATTGTTATTGTTTTGAGGTACAGTCTCACTGTGCAGCCCAGGGTGACCTACTATGTACTGTGTACCCATGGTGGCCTCGAACTTGTGATCCTCCCCTATCAGGCCCCCCAAGTGCTGGGATTACAGGCTTGTGCCACTGCAACTGGTTGCAAGTGGTATTTTTAAAGCCCTCTTGAAGCTTAATTGTGTATGTCACCTGCATGGGAATTTTCTAACAGGCAGACTCTCGGTCTGTACTGGGGAGCAGAGGCAGGGATTTGGAGGTATTCATGCTACTGGGTAGTAAAAGTGTGGGACAGATATTGATGAACTATGACCAGCAGGTCCTACCCAAGCCATGGCCTGTGTGTGTACAAACAGCTAGCCAGGGGTGAGCTTCAGAGGGGTGGAGAAGGGAGAAAAGATGAGGAGGAGTCCGAGACCATCTGTGACTCACGAGGCCTAAAATATTCACTTCTGTTTTTTTAGACTTAAGATTTGCCCAGTGGGCACTATGCTACATCCTCCAGCTTTACGTACTTATTTTTTCAAAATTTTATTTAAGGATATCTGTAAGTTGCCCACTCAGGCCTAGAACTTGCAATCCTCCTGCCTCAGCCTCCCAAATGGCTGGGATTACAAGTGTGCACCACGCATCCGGCTACCCTGGTTCTTTACCAAAAAAAATTTTGCCAACTTCTACTCTAGAAAGTCACCCAGAGGCAGGGAACACAGCTAAACAAAGGAGAGGCAAGGACCAGTCCTCAAAGTAAACTGCTTTGTGCCTTCTAAATCCTAAGGCCTAGTGGGAGTGGAGAAGGCGGGGAAAGAGAGCTCCCGTCTGAGTAGCAGGGGGGGCAGGAATGGTGCTGGGGAGGTGGGTCATGGGGTTCTGGGGGGTCCCTAGTAGGTGGTAGCCTCTTTCTGAGTTCATCTTGGGAAAAAAAACAGAAAGAGAGCGTGATGACCAGCACCATTTGTGTGCAGTGCAGCACGAGTACCCCCAAAGTAAAAGAGGAACCTCAGGACAGCTTCGGAGCAGCAAAATGGTGCAACAAAACTGTTTAAATTTGGCTGGGGAGGAGGTAGGGGAGGGAGGTGGAAGATGCAGGGGAGGCAGGAGCAAGGGTGTGGCAACGAAATTGGCTCTGGAGCCTGTGATGGGTCTGTAGCAACAGTGTCTGACTACAGCGCCTTCTCGTCACGCTTCTGCCACCGTGTGAAGGAATACACTGCTTAAATGTCACAGCCTGAGAAGGTAAATATAGCTGTCCACTTCTGTCAACTCAAACGGATGAATCTGGCTCCCTCTGGGGAAGACCAGGCTGCTCTGCTTTCTGCTGTGAAAGACCTGTTTGTCTCACACCAGGCGTTCACGTATGTTTGCAAAGGACAACAGAGCCCGTTCATGAGGGCGCAAAAAAGACTTAGCTATGACAAAGACTACGAGCAGGATATCTGCAAAGCCATATCGTTCCCAAACGCTGGAGAGCAAACACGGAACACAGAGGGTAAGACACAACACCAAACACATCCCGGTTTCCTGGCGGCAAGAACCATTAGTCAACCAGCCTGCCTACCTGTCCAGCAAAGCTGCCTATGAAACCGAACCATCTAGAAACAAACAAAAAAAGAGTGCATGGCATGCCTGGCTTTTGGGCATGGAGTATTCTTTCTGGTACACTAAAAAAACACATGCAATCAAAAACAAATCTCTGTTATAACCGATGAGTTCCTGTCCTCAAGTCCATCCTGCTCCATCGTACTGTTTATTCCCCCACCAGAAAGTAAGTACCTTTGGGAAAGTGACCACTTTTGCAGTCCCCAGTGCACTCCTGGGGCAGTCTAAAAGTACGGTCAAGTGAGAGCATCACCTACAGACTGTGATTCTGGACAAGTTACTCAACCCACCTCTCAAAACCTGATTCCTCACCAGATGTGGGGGTAACACCTATAATCCCACGGTTTGGAAGGCTGAGGCAGAAGGATTACAAATCTGAGGTCAACACTGGCTAGACAGTGAGTCTGAGGCCAGTCTGAGCCACACAAAAGACCCTGTCCCCAAAATAAAATTAAAAAGCTAACAAACAAACCTGTTTTTGCAACTGTAAAGTCCTCTAGCAAAAGGGCTATTTTGAGGGTTAAGTCTGTAAATACATGTAGAATGCTTGGCACACTCGTTTGTAAGAGTTCATAAGAGTTCAATAAGTGTTTATAATTATTTCCAGTTATTGTTAATGAGCCGATGAATCTATTATTGCCCCATGATGCACATTTCCTTCCCAAAACAGACACCTGCAAGGGTTCTTCAGCCTCAGCACTGCAAATAGATCTTTGTTGTGGGGCCTGCCCTGCACTTTACAGGTTTCCCAGCATTTCTGGCCTCCACCCACAAGGCATCACTAGCAGGCACACCCCAGCACTGACGACCAAAACTGTCCTCAGAGACTGCCAGATGTTCTCTGCAGAACAAACCCTAGAATATGCAAGTCGGTCTACAGTCAGGTGACCACAGCCTAGTTCCCATCTCGGTGCCCTCCACCCCACCCTGCAGCCACATCAGCACCACACGCTCACCACTCAGCTGCCTTGGAGGGAAGAGGTGATAGGTGCTGTAGATGTCATTGGAGAGCTGCAGCTGGAGCTCAGGGCTGCCGGTCAGGAGCTGGGCCACCTGCTCCACCTGAAACGGTGTCTTCTCCAGGATCACAACTGCATCCTCTCCATTCCCACCCCCAGAGTCCTCATTCACCTGTGGGCAGAGACACCATCAGTGAAGCCAAGTGCAGAACCGCAGGGCAACCACAGAACACAGGCAGAAGCTCCCAGGGCCCAGGACATCCCAGCACTTGGCGTCTCCTCTGAAGTCTCCCTCTAGAGAAGCTTAAGCAATGTCATGCAGGTTTTTCTCTCAGACAAGGGATCTTCACCTGAATTCTTGCGGCCACCCTTAGACCCTTCTTCCAAAAGATGTAAAGTTTCTCAGCTACTGTCTACCTTGCTTTAAAGAGCTTTCTAATCCCTCCTCACTGTGAAAGAAAAGATGAAGAGACAGAGCTACAGGGATTAAGTGACTTGCCTCAAGTTTTACAGACAGTTACTGTTAAAACAGAAACTAAGCTGGAAGGCTGTCACATCTAACATCGTCAGCAGGGGATGCTCGCTGAAGACAAGTGGCAATGAGAATGCCTGGCGGGCCCTCGTAAATAAAATCAGACACGGAAGGAGACACGGAAGCTCAGCCTGAACGATTCTCCCAAAGACATGAGGTCCCGCTAGTAGTTCTGGGGAACGCTCAAAACTTCCATTGGCTAGGCTTCTTCACCAATTTGGGATGGTCTCCTTCTCTTCCCAGCCCTTGCTAGACTGCAGTGCACGTGGTATTAAAGTCAGTAAAGCATCTGTTTTCACACACATGCCTCGTAGTCATGAAGATCGGGAGCGCTAACTCTCATTTCTACATCCCGACATTTACTCAGCCCCACAGCACATGCAAAAATACTGTTAGGTATGAAGTTAAACTTCAATGGCCCTGGACAAAAGGACTGGGTTCAAAATAGCATTCTTTGTCAATGAGGTAAAGACACAAAGACGCCAATGTATAGTACATTTGTAATCTTTTTTTAGATCTTGAACCCAAAGTGATCCCACAGAGCACAACGATCCCACAGAGCACAATTACACATTGTGTGGGTTCTGATACCTGGCTACCTGGCCAGCTAACTCCATAACAACACACACTGCATCTCTGGCTGTCTTAGTCCACAGCCCAGGGGTATCAGGAAGAGAAATGTTCTTACAGTCTCTTGGCTGTGGACTCCCACCTGGTATAAATTAAGAACTTTGTCTCTCCAAAATTTACTACATGATTAAAGTCCCAAGGAAAAAATGACAACCTTAAAAGGTCAGGAAGAAATTTTGCAACTACTAGGTAGCCTCTAAGCAAAATGGTGATAAACGTAACTATCTCTATTCTCCAAGATCCAGTAGCAACTTGGGTGCATAAAAATGTATCCAAACTCGCACTCTGTATCTACTTCACTATAAAATTCTACCTATACTTCTGCATGGCCATTATGTGTCTCGCCTGAATTCTTTTTACCAAGGGTACAAAGAAATGAGAACTAAGGAAGTGAAGGGCGAGCTGCGAGCTGCATCAGAACCTGGCTTCCTGGTAACCGAATGTGGAACTGGGCTAACAATTTTTTTTCTTTGTTTTGAAACAGGGTTTCACTGTGCAGTGCAGGCTGGCCTCTAACTCGCTGTGATCCTCCAGCCTCAGCCTCCATCACAGTGCTGGGATTACACTGCCACCACGCCGGGCTGAACTACCAATTTAACAATCTCTAGCACTACTGAAATGTAAAGCAGGGTCCTCTTTTTCACCTTCAACGTCATCTCCTGGGTCAGGGGCCAGGGAGACATCCATAAAATGACAGGATTCCTAGCACATTTATATTTTGATGGATGATAGAGGGAATGAGGAACGTAACACGTGTTTCTTTTTACCTGATACACTCTATAAAGATGAGTAAATATGTGGAGGGAAGGGAAGATTAGGAAATTAAGCCTAGGTGTATTTACCCCTTTATTTCATGGGTAACTCTGTCGCCCCGCCCACTACAGCGATGCCCCCCCTTCTCCATTATGTGATTGGTAGTTTCCTGCCCGGATAGGGAAAGTTAAATCCGCCTCCGCGGCGATGATTGGTTCCCGTCTCCCGCGTCCCCACCCCACAGGTGCCCCAGTGGTACCTTCCCGTGTAGGAAAATGATTTTGTCCCGCGCAGACTCCCTCAGCACTTTTTGCACTCTGAAGCCAGAGAACGGTAAGCAGACGGGGGTAGAAGTACCATTTCCAACACTTGCTTTCTTTTCCTCCGTGCTGGGGGCTTCCACATCCTCCCCATCTTGTTCGCGCTTTCTCTTGGGTTGAGGCGGCACAGTCTCCGCCATGCTGCCCAGAAAGAGCTATGCGCCTGCGCGTAGGGGCCGCTGACGTCTGCCCTTTAGGCTCCTTTCTGGACCGGGCGGAGCTGCGACTCCAACTCCCGACCTGCATTGCGCCAGTTGGGCGCTACCACAATTTGTGACGTACTACGCGCCCTGGGATCTGCGACTCAAACTCCCGGCGTGCTTCGAAACTGCGGGCTGGGACTACAACTTCCGAGGTACCCTGCGCCGGTAGATCTGCGACTGCAATATCGGACGTTCTTTTTTTTTTTTTTTTTTTTTTTGTGGTACCTGGGATTGAACTCACGATTTTGCACTTGCCAGGAAGGTGCTTATGCTGCTGAACTAAATTCCCAGCCCCATTTTTTTTTTTTTTATACTGGAGGTTCTGCACGCCCACGGTGCTGGGACTAATCCGTTGTATCCTTGATACGTCTGATTTATTCCACGCCGTGGAACGGTTCTAGCTGACCTTGCGAAGAAATGCATTTAATCTGTGCCTGCTCTCAGCCTCGTCCGGCTGCTGGCCGGCCCAAAAGAAAGGAAAGGGCGGGGGCTGGGGATTTAGCTCAGCGGCATAAGCACCTGTCTTGCAAGCAGGTGGTCGTGAGTTCGATCCCTGGTACCCATTAAAAAAAAAAAAAGGAAAGGAAAGGAAAGGGCAGGCTAGAGAAAGGAAAGCCTCTCTAGCCCGAGGCCCCTCCTGAGAGATCTGCGTTACTCATCTTTCTTGTTTTCCTGTGCCTTGGAGACCTTGTCAGAATACTGACTTTTTGAAGCCAAGTTTACACCAACATTTAGGAAAGATCATGGGCTGTTTCTGGAACATAATTGCCAGCTTTTATTAGTCGAGTTTTTTTTTTTTTTTTTTTAAGCGAGTACCATTTTTCTAGTTAGCCCATTTTTCTTGTTATTTGACAGACAAATTTTGTCAAGATTGGATCCCTGCATCAAGTTTGAATGAGGGGTTTTTTTTTGTTTTTGTTTTTGGTGGGGGATCGAACTAACATGACCTCGCACTTTTCAGGCAAGGGCTTGTGCCACTGAACTAAATCGCTGGCCCACAAACATTTTTGCTAGAATTTTGATTTGCTTTGGTTGGGGTTTTTTGATTTTCGTTTTTTTTTTTTTTTTTTTTGAAACAGGATCTCTCTCTCAGATGACAACGTCAGTGAAAAAAAAAAAGAAACAGGATCTCTATGCAGTTCAGGCTAGCCTTGAACTCACTTTTGTAGCCCAGGCTGGTCTCGAACTTGCCAGGGATTCCCCCTGCCTCAGCCTCCCGAGTGCTGGGATTACAGGCATGAACTACCACGCCTGGCTACACCTGGCTTTTTGCTAATGTTCTGAATTTAATTTTTAAGACCTAACTATAGGACAACTTTTGCAATTAGCAATGTTAGCAACAAGTTGCAATTTTCAGTCAGTTTGTGGTGACTGCCAAATTGTAATAGATTTTTTAGAAGCATAACTATGAGCTGGGTGAGACATTGCTTTATAAAGCGTTTTTAGGGCAATTGAGAGTCCAGAATAATTATTTGGAACACCAACCAAAAAAAATTTGTCACTTGTCCACAGGTTTCTTGGATATTGTCATCTTATAGGAGTATACTAAGCAATTATAGACTATGCAAAACTAGAACAAAATACTCTGAAGGAGAGATGGTAGTTAACAAAACTTGCTCTACTGTATCTTTTGAAAAAAGTTTTCCATTTTTTTCCATGTCAGAAAAATGGAAAAGAAATTTGAAACATTAGTTTGGACATTTGTAGCCACATACGAGAAGTAAAAATTTAGAGTCCAATTCAAATGGTAGGTAAACATTGGGGTCCAATTTAAAACAAATTCAATTTTCTGAATTCTAATTTTTATCTCTACAACCCCTCTTCCCACTTTTGCCAAGAGAGTATCAGTAGGTCCAGCATATTTCAAAATAAATTTAGTCTTGTTTAAACTTGGCCTGATGGCGCTGTATAAATATGTATGGCAAGTATAGTGACTGAAGCCAGGGGCAGTGGCACACAGCTTCATGGAAATCCCACTTACATAGAAAGCTGAGGGAGGAGTACCACCAGGGCCAGGGCCAGGGATTTAGCTCAGCAGCATAAGCACCTTGCTGGTGAGCACAAGGTCATGAGTTCAATCCCTGATCCCCGCCCCCCCCAAAAAAACACAAAAAACAAAACAAGTTTCAGGCTAGCCTTGGCAACTTATTAACAAGATGACCCTGCCTCAACGTGAACAAAACATGGGCTGAGGATGTACCTCAAAGCAAAAGTCCTGGGTTTAACCTTCATTTACCACCTCCACCCTCCAAATGAAGTCCCAGGGGCTGGGGATGGGGCTTAGTGGTAGAGCACTTGCGTAGCATGTGTGAGGCCCTGGATTTAATTCCAGCACTGCAAACAATAAAACACTGCAATTGTGGGGGAAAAAAAGTCTTCCAGGGATGCTGAGAAATCAATAACAAATTTTCTTTAACTTTGTCGATAGGTCTGGTTAATTGATCAGCCAGCATGGGTGAGAAACACCTTAGGAAGCACTTCTAAAAAGTTATTTGCAGCTGGGCTTGGTAGCGTATGCCCATAATCCCAGCACTCCGGAGGCTGAGGCAGGAGGATTGTTTCAAATTCAAGAGCAGCCTAGGTTACAAAGTGAGCTCAAGGCCAGCCTGAACTGCATAGTGAATTCCTGTCTTAAAAAAAAAAAAAAAGTTATTTGACGTTTTTCTGCTTTTTTTAATGGCAGATAAAGCATCTCATTCCCTTGGGTTGGTCAGGTAAACAAAAAAGCAAAAAGCAAAAAAAAAGTGCAGGTTCAGACGAAAACTTACATCTGCTGGCAGATACGCGTGTCTCTCTCTCTCTCTCTCTCTCTCTCTCTCTCTCTCTTTTTGTTCCGGGGATCAAACCCTAGAGCACGCACTTGCAAAGCAAGCTCTTATGCCGCTGAGCTAAATCCCTGGCCGAAGATACACTTGTCTTAAACCAATAAAATTAAGCTAGTCTTATTTACCAAAGGTTTACCCAAGTCATATGAATTGGAAAAATGTTTAGGTTAATTTATAAATGTTCATATGTTCTAAGCCATTTTGAATAGAAGAGTTTGCATTATATAAACATAAAATGTATACTTAAAAGTATACACAGAAACAAAGATCCCACAGCTTTTTTTAAAATCGGTACCGGGGATTGAACTCAAGACCTGCTGCTTGCAAGGCAGGTGTTTATGCCGCTGAGCTAAATCCCCACCCTCTAGGTCCCACAACTTTTATTTAAGGATTTCAGTCATAAGACAGATACATAGCTTACAAATGTTGGCTTTGTACCAACGGAAATATTTTCCTCATCTGAAAGTTCACTGGAATAAACTGACAGACTCACTAGAGAACAGAGATCTGTGGGAAGAGTCAGTATTTTACCCAGAGGCTCACTGTGCTTCCGAAGTTCCTGTACCCCTTTGTGTGGGAGGAGGGGTAGGAGCAAGGAGAGTGTTCTACCCAGGGGACAGACCAGGTGGGAGAGAAGTGTCATGGGAAACGCGTCCAGGTATGTTAGCAGACCTCAGGTTTTTTATTTTTTTATTTTTTTTTATTTTTGAGACGGTCTCGCTATGCAGTTCAGGCTGGCCTTGAGCTCAGTTTGTAGCCCAGCCTGGTCTCAAACTCGCAATGATCCTCCTGCCTCAGCCTCCCGAGTGCTGGGATTACAGGCATGAGCCACCACGCCTGGCTCAGACCTCAGGTTTTCTTGCCATGTTAGTTTAGTCTTCTGTGTTTAATGAAATTTCAGTGGGAAAACTAAAAGCAGTGGTGAGCCTCCTCTTTGGGGGGATTTGGCCTAAGGTGGATAAGGGGACTTGGCAGAAAGCTTTCCTCTGCAGGCTGAGAGGGAGACAAGGAAACTCAACAGGACCTTGATTCTGAGGTCCTTTTAAGGCCTCTCAGTATGTCAGAGCCACTTCTGGGGGATGGTTTTCAGAGCCTCAATAACTCATGTTTTGAATATGTTTTTGCAAATTAAGACTAATTTATACTGTGAAAACTTTTTACTGGTATTACTGGAAAAGACCTTTAAGCTTTTTAAATTTGGTCAGTTTTAAAGTAAAAAGTCCTTCCAGCAGCCAGGCACGGTGGTGGACACCTATAATCCTGCCACATGGGAGAATGAGGAAAGAGATACTGGAGTTGGAGCCCAGCTGGGCAGTTTAGCAACTTAGTGTAAAGGTCCTGAGTTCAATCCCCAATTAAAACACACACACACACCCCAAACAAAAAAATAAAGCAGTGCCAGCAAGAGATAAAGTGGACAAAGGAAGCAGAGAGTTTGGTTAGCAAGGCTTCCAAAAGGAGGTATCAGATGTCTGAGAAGCAGGATTCTACACAGAGGCCATGTGTGTCTGTGTATCCTAAATATCAGCTCCAATTAAACTGACTGCTGAATATAGAGCTCTTAAAAAGTCTCTCTCAAGCCGTGTGTGTGGTGACACATGCTTGTAATTCCAACATCTGGGAGGCTGAAGCAGAAGAGTTGCAAGTTTGAGCCGGTGTGGGTTAACACAGTGAGTGGAGGCCAGCCTAGGCTGCTTAATAAGACTCTGTCTCAAAAAAAAAAAAAAAAAAAACAAACAAACTTTTTTTTCTCCCAGATACCACGAGGTGTTGGGCAAACCAAGCGACAAAGATTGCTGGTTCCTTCCTGCTTTGGTCCCCCTAAGAATCTTGCTCCTGGAGCTTATGTTTTGAGCAAGATGACTAGATGAGAAATTTACATCTGAAAGGCACAAAGAAATAACCTGTGTTCCATCCGGAATTGGACTGGAGGGGGACATGTTCCCAGACCCCTTTCATCCACTCCCCACTCCAAAGCCAGCACACCAGTGCCAAGCATTGGTGGAAGGAAAACCCATTTACTTTAGGGTCAGCACCCTGGGTAGAAGGGGGAATCTGTCATCTCAGACCCCACCCCGGAACTGGGGTGCCCAAAAGGGCTTCCCTCTGGAGGAAGGGAGGGGAAGGGATGGTAAACAGGCAGGCTGCTTGCTGAGTCAGGGGTCCGGGTGGATAAACACCTCCATCATCCCCCCGGATGTTTTGCCTGCTCTGCCCAGAGTGTCCTTGCAGTAACAGCTGACCTTCATCTCCTAGGGTGATACCTGTAGTCCTTAGACAAACAGATTTTTCATGCAGTTAAACATTATTCCACGGCTAAGGAATGCGATTACAAGTCCTTGGCTTGAACTTTAATGTTACCTGAAGACCATTTGATGTTCTGGGTCATGAAGAGCTGAGGAAGATTATGCATTAGGAGAGCTGAAAGGTTACGGATTAGGAGGGCTTTCCTGTTCCTTTCCCGCAGCCGCTGATGCCACAGTCAGTGGCACAGTCACCGAAGGGTGCTTCTACCTAGAACTTACAGTGCTGGGCAGTGCAGAAAAGTGGTTTCTGAGGCCAATTTACAAGGTCAGCCTAGTCCAGAATAGAATGATATTAGACACAGTGGTTTAACTTATTACTGTTACAGTGTTCACCAACTGTTAGAGGGGTTGTTTGGACTCAGAAGGTTCAGGACAGTTTAGTGTTCAGTGCCCTGGCAACTTAAACAGTTTCTGTAGTCATCCAGGGACGGAATAGGTGAGTTTAGGAGTTGATAAGAATAAATGGTTATAGAAACCGAGCATGGTGATCCACGCCTGTAATACCAGCTAATCAGGAAGAGGACAACAAGTTCAAGGTCAGCATGGACAACTCAGACCCTGTCTCAAGAAGAATTTTTGTTTTGTTTTGCTTTTTGAAACAGGGTCCTAACCACATACATAGCCCACTCACAGAGATCCTCCTGCTTCAGCCTCCAAAGTGCTGGGATTACAGGCGTGCACCACACCCGGGCCCTTTCTCAGAATTTTCAAAGGACTGGGGATATAGGTCAGTGCTAGAGTAAGCATATGTGAGGTCCTGGGTTCAGTCCCCAATATCGTATGCACATGCATGTGCACACACGTATACCCACAAGTGACTCAAGACCAGAATAAGCACGCACAAGACCAGAACAAGTCTTTTATGACTTTAACCAGGGTCTCCAAAGAGAGAGCAAAGGATACAGCCCCTCCAAGGTCCTGATCACTCTGACCATGGAAAGTAGGGTATAACCCACATTTTTATCTGGTCATATTCTTGAGAGTACCAGCTTTTGGTTGGCCACCTGGACACCAGGGCACAGCGGACAAGTTGAAATGTCACCATGGTGGGAGCAAAGAAAGAAACAAAAGCTGACCATGGTGGGCTGGCGGGTTGAAAAGGATTGCTAACAAATGGGTACCCCAAAAAGGTTGAGCAGAAGTCTAATTCAGGGGCCTGGGGTTTAGCTCAGCAGCACAAGAACCTACCTGGCAAGTGTGAGGTCATGAATTTGATTCCTGGTACTAAAAAAAAAGTCTGTAATTCAAACAGGCCAAGCATGAGGGTGCATCCCATAATCCCAACACTTGGGAGGCAGAGGCAGGAGGATTTGGGAGTTTCAGGCCAGCCTGGGTTATGTAGTGAGTTCAAGGCCAGCCTAATTGGCATAGTGAGACCCTGTCTCAAAAACAAACAAAAAATTCAGACCAAATAATCAAACCAGTTCTTACAGATGTTTCTGTCCTAAGTTAAAAGAATCTATTGAAGTCAGGAATTTATGGTGGGTTTTGAGGACTTCAGCTCTGCTTTAACTCTGATCTTTGTTCAAATAGGTGTGGCCTTATTTTACCTATTTCTGGGTGTTTTCATTTCGAAGACAGGTAAGGTTTATGCCTCCAACGGACTGAGACTCAGATAACAGGCTAGCATGGCTTTAAAAAAAAAATCTAGCTGTGAAGTTAAAACAAATTGAATGGTTTTTTTTTTTTTTTCTTTTTTCTGTTTTGGTCTTTTTCGTTTTTATCGGTACCAGGGATCGAACTCAGGACTGCCTGCTTGCAAGGCAGGCGCTTATGCCGCTGAGCTAAATCCCCAGCCCCAATTGAGTGGTTTTGTTTTTGTTTTTGTTTTTATTTTTTTGAGACAGGGTCTCCCTATGCAGTTCAGGCTTGCCTTTCAGCTCACTTTGTAGCCCAGGCTGGTCTCAAACTTGAAACAATCCTCCTGCCTCAGCCTCCTGAGTGCTGGGATTACAGGCTTGAGCCACCATGCCTGGCCAAATTGAGTGTTTTTAAGGATTTTAATTTACTCTAACTCTGACTGCTGTTCTTTAATCTTGTTAAAGGCCCTTATTGTATTTATCTAGGTTTGGAATGAAAATCTCAAAAAGAAAAAATAATAACTTCAAATTGCCAGTTTATTTATTTCAAAATGATTCAAACCCATGAACCAGCATAAAAACTCCAGAGTCATTGTATGAAGACCTGGTTCACAGAGAAGGTTTCTCCTGCCAGTCTGACTTTGGAAAGAAAGGAACAAAAAGCATGTTAACCTGCTGCAATCATTTGGATATGGTTTTCTTCCTGAGGTCCAGGGTGTTGTGCTCTTCCCAGGGATTCTTTCCTGGGCCTTGTCATCTGAAACAAAGAATTGGACAAGAACCTGGTGGGGATTTAGCTCAGTGGCATAAGCTCCTACCTGGCAAGTGTGAGGTTGTGAGTTCAATCCCTGGTACTGCAAAAAAAGAAGAATTGGACAAGAAATGCACGTAAGCTCAGCTTTATACCTTATTAAGTAAGAAAGGAAATGTGCCGTACAGTGAGTGCAAGCCGGTTAAAGGCTGGGAAGAAAGCGTGCTCTGCAGGTGCAACGTGGGCCAATGAAAGGGCTTACAGAGGCCACACGGTTAAGGGTGACTTTTGTATCCTCAACTCCAACGTCAGATCTATACCATCCTATCAAATACCCGCTTGAGATGTCTTGTCCTCCAGGTGAATGATTTGGAGATGACAAATGTACAATGTACGTAAGGTTGCCCCCTCAGCACTGGGGAAGCTGAGGCAGGAGAATCATGGTGAGTTTGAGACCAGCCTGGGCTACAAAGTGAGCTCAAGGTCAGTGCGAACTGCATAGTGACACCCTGCCTCAAAGAGACAAAAAAAAAAAAAAAAAAAAAAAAAAAAAAGGAAAACTTTTCTCTGAAATAAAATGAATTTAAAAAAAAAAAAAAAACCTCTTGATTTTTGCCCCAGAATTGAAGCCCCATTCTGATTGGTCTCAGGTGTGCAGGGCTTGGGAGTTGTTCTACATGCGCTGTGGAAGCCTGTGATTGACAGGTCGTGCCCTTTTGTCCAGCTGGCTGACCATGCCCTAATCTCCTGCCTCAGTTCAATGTGTCCCCTCAAAGTGCCCATATTGGATGCCTGGAGCCCAGTGTGATGGTTTTGCGGTGATGGAACCTGTACAAGCTGGGACCTACTGGGGTAACTGCTGTCTTCAAAGGATTGGTGCAGTTTTTGTTTCTATTGATTTATTTTTCTTTGCAGGTCTGGAGCTGGAAGTCAGGGCCAGGTCGGGGTGGTTAGGCAAGCGCTGTACGGGTACAGAGACACTGCGTCCCCGCCCCACCAGAAACTGGCAACACACTTTGAGTCTTTGTGTCTCTGACAAAAGATTTCAGACAAGACACATAGGTCACTGTAATTAAGAGTACAGGTAGTTTATTGCAAAATAAGAGATTTTTTGAGAGAATAAAGACACCTGAAGCATGAAGCCAGGCACTGCCAGGATGGCTGTTGGGCTGAGGAGGACTCAGGTGACCTGGACAGGTCAGTGGGTCTTTCTGTCCTCTGAGGTCACTGTTCACTTGTTCAGATAGAATGGGCTGTGTTTACCCACTTCAGAGAGAAGAGGTCTCAGCGGCTCCTTAGGTGACTGTCTCTGGTTGGAGACCCGGAGAGTGTCTAACCTCCCACTCATCCTCTGGACTTTGTGTGGCCATGGGCCTAATTATTAGCAGCTCCGAAGATGTTACATAATCTTGAAGTTTGAAACCACAGACCTGAGCAGATTTATCTAATGATTAGATAAATGCTAATGATTAATGATTAGATGAAAGCTACTGATTAAAAGTGAAGGGAGGGGGGGAATCACCTCATTTGCTTTACCAGCCATCTGTGTTCAGCCTGTTAATGACTAACTTTTTACCTAACAAACTCTGCCACTGAGCTGTACCTACTGGGCTGATGTAGTTTTTACAGGCAGTTGCTGTGAGAAGAGTTTTTTATAAAAGACAGTGAACCTGGGTTGGGGACATGGTGGCACACACCTGTAATCCTAGCGCTCTGGGAGTCTGAGGCAGAAGGGTCTCAAGGTCCAGCCCAACCTGGGCAACTTAGCAAGACCCTGACTCAAGGGCTAGGGAGGTAGCTCAGTGTGAAGGCCCCTGGCTCTATCCTCAGTACCGCCAAGCCAAAAATAATGCCAGGCATGGTGGGGGACGTCTGTAATCTCAATGCTCAGGAGACTGAGGCAGGAGGACTGCTGTGAGTTTGTTTGAGACCAGTCTGAACTACACTGCAAGACCTCATCTCAAAACACAAAGCAAAACACCAGATAAAACACTCGAGGTTAAGTAAAACTCTGAGTCAACTAGAAACAGCAGAGAACGTCTAATCTGTTAAAAAATAGACCCCAAAATTCACAACAAACGCATTTAAGGGAAACCTTTGAAGCATCCCTTTAAAATAAGGAAGGAGACCGGACAGTTGCTTAGTGTCACTTTCAACATTTCCCTGGAGGTGGCAGGAAACCTAGAACCAACAGCAAAAATGGAACTAAACTTTTGGTTTTGTTTTGCAAATTAAGTGACTATGAAAACTAAATGATTTTGGTTTTTGAGACTTGGCCTTGCTATGTGGTTTAGGCTGGGCTTGACCATGGCATCTGGCCTTAAATTCACCACGTAGCCCAGGCTGATCTTGGATTTGTAGCGATCCTCTTGCCTCAGCCTCCCCAGTGCTGAAATACCAGGCACGCACCACCACACCCAGAGGAGATGTGGATTTTTATATCCAATGTTACAGATGGGGCGTGTTGACATCAAAACATTTGTCTTTTCTCAGTAAATCTAAAGATTCAATATAAATTCACTACAAACACTAACAGGCTTTTTCCTGGGACCTGATGACCTATATATTTATTACAAAGAAAAGTAAAGGAGTAAGAGAAGTCAGAGTGATTTAGACGAACAAGAAGAGTGGGGCCCCAGCTGCAAGGTTTCAAGGCCCCAGAACAGGGATACACACACCACAAGCTGGAGGAAAATGGAGCGGTCAGGAGACCCCGGCTGTGACAGCATGTGACCCATGGGGAAGCTGCAGGGCAGTGACTGAGAATCAAAACGAAACACAACTGGGTCTCCGGTTGAGAAACCAAGAATAAGAACAACAAGGGGGAGCATCCTAAGTCACAGAAAGCACAGATTACAAAGTCAGAGTTATAATATTTTACATTTTTATTTTTACATTAAAAATAAAATTATTCTTTAAAAATAAACTTTTTAAATACTTTTGAAAAACATCTAGTAATTCAGAGGTACATCCTTAAATATTTAGGAGAACATAATGCCTTAGATTTGCTTCCAAGTGATGTGGGAGATGGGCTGGGTCGTAGCTCAGGGGCAGAGCACCTGCCTGTGAAACGGGGAGGCCCAGGATTAAGGTTAGGGTTAGGGTTAGGCCCCGGGTTTATTCCCCAGCACTGCCAAAACAGAGCTAGCCATGTGTTAATTGTTGAAACTTTGAACCCTTCCTTTTACATGTGGTTTTATAAAAACTTGTGGGAGAGAACCCCAGTGACTCCCCTTGAATGCAAAACAATTATTGTGACTGTGATTATTTGGGAGCTTATTTTTTATACTGATATGTATAAAGATGGCTATTGTATTTTTTTTTTAAATTGGCTTTAAGTATTGTAAATGGCGCTAGCCAAGGTGTTGGTATGTAATCTCTGAAGCTGACAGTTCTGTTTCCTGGCATAGTGTTCTCGTACAGGAGATGAGCACAGAGAGATGTTAGGGCCAGTCAGCTCCAAAAATGTCAACTGGGTAAGAGCCTCAAGATAAAAAGGCTATGACTCCCCAGGGCACAAGAGTTTACATATCAAAAACTAAGGGGACAGCCTCCCAAAACAATTCAGTTGCTAGCAGCCTTAATTAAATTATGCAAATTGATCCTTCTGCATATTTTTATCTCTGTATTTTGCAAAGATATTTTTCTCCCTACCTGGCCAGCCAGTTCAAGTTACTCAAGTAGTTCCCGCCATCTTCACTGTCACTCATCCCTGGGCCACCCCCCTTTCTTTACAAGATGATAAATTGTGGGAGAGGCCTAGGATCAGGGCCTTGTCCGCACGTCCTCATGGGGATTGGACTTAGGACCCCTGGCTGCCCTTAATTTGGAATATGTCTTGGTGTCTATACTCTCACCGTGGGTTGCACTGGAGGTGGTAGATTAAAATTAATTTGTTGGGATTCCAATGACGTCTCAGTGGGATTACAAATATAACCTTTTGGGTTGTGAAGAAAACTAAAAACAGGATTACAATACATAAATGACTATACACAGTATTTGGGTTTACAATAAAACTGTACATAGAGTTTTTGAGTTTTAAACAGGTAAGAAAACATACGATGAAGTTTTCACCCACCGATTAGCAGCCCTTTAAACATCTGATAGTCTGAAGTGTAGGCAATGATACAGAAAGCGGGAAGTCTGTATGCGATTGACAGGAGCACAGATTGGCTCGACCAACTTGGAAGTGACTTTGCCATCATTAGTAGTCGAAAATCTGTATTCTGCACTACCTGACTGCTCTTTCCCTAGGCTAAATCCTATAAAATCTCTCCCCCCCACAACTGTCCTGGTGACTGAACCTGGAGCCTTTGTAGTGAGTTAAACCCCCAGGCTTTTTATATTTTATTCTGAGACAGGGTCTCACTGTGTTACCAAATTGCCCAGGCTGGGGTCCTGCTTGTGATACCCCCTCCCCCCTGTGTCAGCTCCTCAGAGCCTGGGACACAGGTGTCAGGTGTGCACCACCACACCTGGCTGAAAACCTTGCTCATGGAAACGTACAGAAACATTCACGGTCTCGCTGGTTTTGCTTGTTTTTCCTTCTTGTCTTTTTCTGTTCGCTTTTTTCATGGTATTGGGGATTGCATTGATCTAGGGACTACTGAGTTACACCCCCACCCTTCCCAATTTTTTTCAGATTTTGAGAGAGGGTCTTGTTAAACTGCCCATGTTAGCTTCAAGCATGTGATCCTCCTGCCTCAGCCTTCCCAGTAGCTGGAATCACAGGTGCCCACCACCATGTCTGGCTAGCTCCTTGGTTCTTCGTTTAGTGAGGCAGGGTCCTGCTATGTAGTTTAGGCTAGTTTTGAAGTCACTGTATAACCTAGCGTAGCCTCACACTCACATCACAGTGATCCTCCTGCCTCAGCCTCCCAAGTGCTGGGATGACAGGTGTGCAGTACCACGCCCAGCCAGTCTCCTTGCTTTTAACAGCAAAAACCACCAAGTACACATTTGCAGGATATGTAATTAAACAGTGGTATGTTTACATGAGGAAAGGCAGGAGTTACCTGGAGTGACAACGCTGTCTACACCTCACAACGTGTCTACACCTCACAAATCCACAGAATACACACATTCCAGTGATTTTGTATAAAATGTAAAATGACCAACATGTTGGCAGGGATACAAAAATACAGTAACTTTATACAGAAATGCTAGGAACTAAGTTCAAATTCAAAACAGTGATTTTTTGTGGTGTGGGAAGCACAAGACTGGAATGCAGGGAACAAAGAAGCACCTCAGAGAGGATGAGGGTTTGTTTGTATTTTCCCAGTATGGGGCACTGAGCCCAGGACCTTTGCTATATCCCCAGCCCCCCTTTTTTTGGTAACAGAGATCAAACTCATGACCTCACACTGGCCAGGCAGGCACTTATGCTGCTAAATATATAAATATAATTTTTTTTAAAAGACAGGATACCAAAACAAAAAGTAGACAGGGTCTCACTATGTAGTCCAGGCTGGCTCAAACTCACAGAGCTCCTCCTGCCTCAGCCTCCCAAGTGCTGGGATTACAGGAATATGCCATGTGCCTGGTTCTTTCTTTACTTTTGAGGCAGAGTCTTGTTAAACTGCCAAGTTGCCCAGGCTGGGCTTGAACTTGCACACCTCTTCCCTCAGCATCTCCGAGTGCTGGAATTTAAGATGTGTGGACCATCATTCCCAGCTTTTAGTTATAATTTTGTTTTTGTTTTTGAGCCAGGGTGTTGCTGTGTAGCCCAGGCTGGCCTACAATTTCTGGGATTACAGGTGTGCACCTCCCAAATGTTGGGATTCCAGGCGTGCACCTCCACATCCAGCATCATTTATTGGGGGGGGGGGTAAGGAAGGAATGTGACGGGGAAAGTGAGAGAAGAGGCATAAAAGAGACAAACTCAGCGCAACAACAAACTTACTGAGCACAGGGGCAGGAAACCCAGCTGTCCTTCAAAGAGCACAGGCTTCTCCCAGAAGAAAATTGCTGATTCCTCTCAGTTCAAAGGTGGAGACAGCTTTGGTCAATGCCCTGGCTCTCACCAGACCTGCCCTGAGGCCCTGGGCTGTCAAGGGTCAGTGGGGCTCTGAGCCAGGCCAAGGGGCTGAGGCCCAAACCCCAGCTTCCTTCTCTCCACCTGCTTCCTCCCCTTTCCGGTACATCCAGAATGACTCAGAGGTTTCCGCTGTTTTCAATTTCTTGGTACTGGGGCTCAAACCCAGGGCCCCGTGCATGCTAAGTGCACCGTCTATGCTGGGCTTCTCACAGCTCTGGGCTTGCATCTTCAGTGGGAATCATGCAAACACAAAACACAGCGCGATGTTCAGCACACTTTCATCTCACTTTTGGAAGCAGCTGATATCTCTGGGAGAGAGGGCAGCAGTAGTGTGGGTGTGAAGGACTCAGTATCTGTAGATTCCTCCCGACACCTGCTCTGGGGCTTCCCCAGGCAGCTGGAACAGTACGCATGCTGATGCTACCACCAAAGCTTCCATCTCATCCCTGGGAAGGAGGCTCCACACCAGAGCCCCGTTCCAGGAGGAAGGCAGGTGCGCACTAGGCTCCCTGTCCAACCAGGCAGTGGGCCAGACACTGCTGCTCCTCCAAGAATCAGCACCACCTCTCAGCACCTCCGATTTCTGGCTTCCTCCTGGCCTTCTTGGGGATATCCCCAGCTTCCTCCTGGCCTTCCTGGGGGAGTCCCCAACATCCCTGTGGCCTTTCTAGGGGAATCCCCAACATCCCTGTGGCTTTCCTCGGGAGCCGATGGTAATGCAAGTCCAATGGACGGTCTGATCCTGGGGTCAGGCACCACGCACTGCGGACGCTGGCTCCTGAAGCCTCCTGTCACCTCTCCTGGAAGCCGAAGCCCTGCAGGAGGTATTTCCAGCTTGACCTCAACTCTCTGGCCCAAGAAGTTTCAGCTGAGTGTCTGCAGATCTGCAAGAGACCCAACAGAATCACTGGGCTTGTCTTTGTCCCCCAAACCCACACCTCTGTTTGTCCTCAACAGGGCCGCCCCCCCCCCCTGCCTTTTATCTGTTTTCTTCCAAATGCATAATAAAGGGCCCTGCCCTGAGGGTGGCCCCTGCATGCATTCCCATCGCTTTGGCCACACTTTGCTTCACTAAGCTGATCTCTCTCTTGTATCTGCCTAGCTTCAGGTGGACATGTCCACCCCATCCTAGGGAGGACCCTAAGACTTTTACTACTACCAGCTCCTGTGTATGGAGGACCTGATAGGCGCTAGGCTCTTCCTGTGATGATTGCTTGGCACCTGCCAGGCCATGTTCTGAACCCATGCTTAGCGTATGTACTGTGCTCACTGGGAGCTCCAGGAGCAACAAGAGGGCTGAGGTCCGGCCGCAGGGAAGTAAATAGCCTGCCAGGTGACTTCTTCCAGGCTCTGAAGGAGAGGAGCCGGGCTTCACACCCAGTCTTCCCCGAGCCTGCACTTCCTAAAGACCACTACATAGTAGTCCCAGCTGGGTGGCCAACAGCCCTCCCTGCTCCCACGCCCATGCCGTAGCTCACAGCGCATGACAGCCTCCTTGACCTGGTGAAAGCCACGGTCCGGGCCTCTGCAGTCCACGTAGTACATGAACCGGAGCTCGGCGGGGTAGGCGTCTCTCGGCAGCCCTGCCAGCAAGGGGATGGTGCAGCCCTCGGCCCCCGGGGCCTGCGTCAAGGCCTGCAGCATCTGGTACTTGCACCACGGGTCACAGAGGAAGCCTGGGGTGATGAGCAGCACGTGGCAGTGGCTGCTGCTCAGGGCCTGGCACAGCTCAGACACGATGGCCCCGCCGGGGGCCGCATCCCGCAGCTGCAGGAAGCAGCGCAGCCTGGCGGAGCTGCCCTCCAGGTAGGAGACCAGCTCCTGGGCAGCAGCCAGGTCTTCCTCGCTGTGGCAGACACACACATCATAGTCCTTGCTCCATCGACCACGGCTGCCGGTGTCCTCGTGTGCAGGTGGAGGGGTAGAAGACCTGACTGAGCCGAGGCTCGGAGATGGGGAGCTGTCCTTCAAGGCCAGCTGCGAATCGCCACCAGAGTGGCTGTTGGAGGAGACGGGCTCGCTCCTAGGCTTCTTCAGCAGGGCCTGCCTGAGCCAGTCTGTGGGCACAAACACACATGCTCAGCCTGCCTGCGCATGGACCCCAGGAAGACTGGCAGGACCCCACCAGCTCCCAGCGCTGGGAGTCGGTGCCTCCCTCTTCTCAGACACCCACCCTCAGGTCTAGCATTCAGTTCCCTCTGTCTGGAAAGGCTCTAAAAATACACAAGAACCCTAGAGTCCTGTGGGACTGTTTCACAGCTCGGTTAAGAGAGACAGCCTTAGCTGGATGGGGTGGTATGCGCCTAGAGACCCGGCTACAGGAGGCTGAGGCAGAAGGAGGATTTGAGCGAGGAGGTAGACGTTAGCCTGGGCGACACAGCGAGACCCTGTCTCTAAAACTGGAGGTGGGTCTCAAGCACTGGTTAGGGTGGGTTATCCACCCACTGTGGAAAGGAAGGAAGCAGGGGACTGGCATATTTCTGGTCCTGAGACATCCAGGAATTCTGCTAAATGGGCAACATGGAAGAAAGCCAGTGCTCAGAGCTCCTGAGGGGCACAGAGTCACACTCTGGAGCCTGGTACACACAGCTGAGGGCAGAGTGGTCTTAATTTCCATTCCCTCATCTGTAACACAGGGTGATCTAGGTGTTGAAGGGTGCACCCCGGTTGCTCTCTGGTATACTGTGAGTCCTGGGTAATGATGTTAAAACCCAGCTGTTTTGTTTCATTGCCTTTTGAGACAGGGTCTTGCTATGTAGTCCAGGTTGGCCTTGAACTCATTATGTAGCCCAGCCTGGCCTCAAACTCATGGTGATCCTCCTGCCTCAACCTCCCCAGTGCTGGGGTTATAAGGGTGCACCACTATGCCTGGAAAAATCCAGCTGTGATAAAGACAGATAATACGGTGTTCTGAGGATTAGTTTTCTCTCTGCTTGGCTCCTTGCTGTGAATGATTCGGGACAGACATTGAGATAGCAAGAGACACAATGTCAGCCACTTGGGACTGTGGTTTCCAGCCTAGGGAAATGGGCAGAGCCAACCTAGAAAGACCTGAGCCCACAGAATCAGGACCTTGCTCACACATGCCACTTAGTATCCGGTGCGCAGGCAGGCACTCTGGTCTGGGTGGGGCTCTGTCCCCCATCAGCCACCATGCATCTCCCCTCCCTCCACACCGACACAGGGTGACACTTTAGGAAGGAGAGTGTCCTGCTCACCTGCCATCCTGCTCAGGGGCTTCCTGGACGAGGAGCGAGGCACCGGGTGGGAGGACGACGATGCCATAGTGTCGGGCTTGAAACTAACCTCGTCGGGCTGTGATCGGGCAGGAGGCCCAGCGTTGACCTTGAGGAGCAGCCATCCTGCAGGGGACAGAGAGAGGAGTACACAGTAGCCATGCTGCAGCGTTCTCAGCCCCACACATGGCCCCTGGAAGTTCTGTGCTCTCCTAAGGCCTGACGGCGTCTGGGCTCAGACTTACAGGGTGAGAGCTCAGCATGACCGGTGTGCAGACTTCCTCCTGCCGTGCCTGGCCAGGGGCACCGGGAGACCAGGAGTCCGGAGCAGAGGCTGGCAGGTAACACTTTAAAGGTACTTCGGGGAGTGCTGAAAGGGGACAGATAGACAGTTGCTGTTTGGACAGAAAACCATGCATTGAGATAGCTGAGTGCAGAGCTGCTGTGAGACATTTCCTCCACATCTGACCCCAACCCCAAGACCCCGCCCAGCCACCCAGCCCCTAGCTGTCAGCTGGAGGAGACAGGGTCACAAGCAGCAGTGCCCAGATTCTCAACTCTCACCTCTCAGCTAACCATGGCCTCTGGCAACCTGGCTAAGCTCCAGTGCCTCCATCTGTGAAAGGGAAACTGCTCTTAGAATTCCTGCAGGAAGCTAGCAGATAGTTCACGGGGGTCCTAGCCCTGTGGCAGGTGATAAGTGCTCCGAAATGCTGTGGCTTAGAGTGACTTTTTCTTTTTTTGCAGAGCTAAGGATCAAACCCAGAGCCTTGCCCATGCTAGGCCACCCCTGAGCTACTTCCCCAGCCCAGTACATCTTTCAAATAAGCTAACCAGGTGTGGTGGTGTGCACGTGAAGTCCCCGTACTCCGGAGTCCGTGGTGGAGAGTTACTTGAGTCCATGAGTTTAAGACTGGCACAGACCTTTCCCAAAGCAAAGCAAGACAAGCCTGGTGTGGTGGTGTATGCTGGAATCCAAACACCTGGGAGCCTGAGGTGGAAGGATTACCATGTTTGAGGCTACAGAGTGATTTACAGAGTGGGCCTGCACTGCTCAGTGAGGCCCTGTCTCAAAAAACCAAGCCAAGGCCTGGTGTGGTATTGTACGCCTGTAATCCCAGCACTCAGGAGGCTGAGGCAGGGGGATCATGGAGTTAGAAGCCAGTGTGGGCTACATAGTGAGTTCAAGGCCAGCTTGTGTCTCAAGAAAAAAAAATTAGACAAAAACAAGACAAAACCAATCTAGACATGGAGGAGCATATTTTGTTCACTGTATACAAGATATGATATTGTAATACTTATTATCCTAAAGTGACCTACAGTTTCAGAAGATTTTGCTTTGTTTTGTTTTTCTCAGCTCCTGAAGATTGAAACCAGGGCCTCTCACTGAGCCACATTCCAAGCCCTGTTTTTTGTTTTTGTTTTTGTTTTTTTAATTTTGAGATAGGATCTCACTAAATTGTTAAATCACCCAGGCTAGGTTCCATCGAGTGGTCTTCCTGCCTCAGCCTCCCAGAGTGCGGCTGAGATTACAGGTGTGCACAACCACACCTGGCCAGCTTCCAGGTTTTAATTTTTGGCTCCTCCACGGGGAGTTTACCAGACTACTCCTAAATCTACAAGGAAACACGAAGGACGAAGGTACCTTAGCTGGAGCATCTGCTGAATCCTCGGCCCACCCCAACACAAAGGTGCCCTCGGGGCTGCCGGTACCTTCTGCTTGGGTTCCAGGAGAAGGCTGAGGTGCAGAGCCCACCTTGGGGCAGGGGTGGCGGGAACTCGCTCCAGAAACTGCTCCAGTGGGGACCTCGGCTCGGGGGCTGCTGTTCCACTTTTCTTCAGATCTGCAGAGGTCAAAAGAAATTTTACAGACAGGAGTCACGGTGGATGCCTGTATTCCCAGCACTCTGGGAAGCTGAGGCAGGAGGATCACCATATTTGAGCCCAGCCTGGGCAGCTTAGGAGAGACTAAGTGATACTGTCTTTCAAGAAAATAAAAATAAAAAAGCCCTTTAAGAAGGTCCTGGCTCAATCCCCAGTAGCAAGAAAAAAAAAAAAAAAAAAAAAAAAAAAAAAAGCTACCTCTAGAAACTCAAAAGCAAGAAATTTCATTACTGGACAACACTGAAGAAAGGTTTCAAAATTCCAGTTAGCTGGGCAGCCTAGCTGGGCCTGGTGGCCCATGTCTATAATCCTAGCACTCAGGAGCCCGAGGCAGGAAGATCCCTGTGAGTTCATGGCCCGCCTGGGCTACACAGTGAAATTCTATCTCAGAAGGACAAAAACAAAAGAGAAACATACATAAATATAAAATAGTGTAACATTTTTATTTTGAAACAGGATCTCATTAAATCCCTAAACTGCCCAGGCTGGTCTCAAACTTCTGACCCTTCTCCCTCAGACTGCCATGGAGCTGGAATTACAGGTGAGTGCCAGCCACCATGCCGAGGCTAAAAGTCTCAACTTCTGGTTTTAGGAAATGATTCGCTCTTCTGACAACACATCCTGACTTTGGGTAATTACCTTTCCATTGCTTAAGAAGGAGCCTAGGGCTGAGGGTGTAGTTCAGTGGGAGACAGCGTGCCTAGCGCATGCCTAGCTGCCTAGCCAGAGGTCTATGCCCCAGTGGGGGGGGGGGAGGAGGGAGAGAAGGAGGGGGTAGGGGAGGGAGAGGGAGGAGCTGGAGCACGAACGATCCAATTGTCCAGCAATGCATGCCACTTGAAGTGGGGTGGCTGAGTCCCTGGTGACTCTGACAGGAAACAGCAGCATCTATCACAGGACAGTGGAGCGAGATTGGTAGAGAAGTTCCGGGGACCACATGTGGCCTACTTCCTAGAGTTTCAGCCCTGCACTGTCCTTGTTCCTCATCAGTTCTGTGAGGTCAGGACATGGGGGCAGTCACACGCTCAGGCGTGCCTCAGGCTTCTCTGGATTTGGTCACAGTCATCACATCAAGACACAGAGGTCAGCCAAGCATGGTGGCGCACTCCTGTAATCCCAGCACTCAGGAGGCTGAGGCAGGAGGATTGTTGGGAGTTCCAGACCAGGCTGGGCTACAAAGTGAGCCTCAGGCCAGCCTGAACTGCATAGTGAGACCCTGTCTCAAAAAGACAAAACCAAACCAAACCAGAGGCCAAGTGGAGCAGACAGGGAACTCAGATGTGCAGCTGGAAGGTCCCATCACTAGTCTTGGCTTTCTCTGACTTGCTGTGTGGTCTCACGTAGTCACTTTTTCATGTGTGCTCTTTTTTGGAGTCTGGGGATTGAGTCCAGAATGTTTGGACTAAGTTATATCCCCAACATTTCTGTTTTCAGTATGTGTGAAGATACAGCAACTATTTAGAAGAAAACAAGAGACAGGGGGCTGGGGATTTAGCTCAGCGGCATAAGCACCTGCCTTGCAAGCAGGCGGTCGTGAGTTCGATCCCTGGTTACCAATAAAAAAAAAAAAAAGAAAACAAGAGACATTATGGTAGCCACTGCTGATCTGCTGTTGTCTTGCTTTGAAATCTGTGTCACTTACATTGTTTTCTTCTGATCTGCTTTGTTCTATTTTGTTTTACCCTCTTGAAAATAAAAATAAAAATAAGCTTTTTTTAAAATTTTGAGACAGTATCTTGCTACATTGCTCAAGACAAGCTTGAACTTCCGCTCTTCCTGCCTCAGCCTCCAAAGTATCACTGGGATTGCAGGCGTGTACCACCGCTCTGGGCTGCTGCATGTTTAAAAATCATAAAGCAGGGTGGGCAGGGTAGCACACACCTATAGTCCCAGAACTTTGGGAAACTGAGGCGGAGGGGTCACAAGTCTGAACTCAGCCTTGGAAATTTAGCAATTTATGAGACCCTGTCGGGAGGCTGGGGATCTAGCTCAGCAGCATAAGTGCCTGCCTTGCAAGCAGGCAGTCGCGAGTTCAATCCCTGGTACCGATAAAAAATGAAAAAGAGACCCTGTGTCAAAATAAAACACGAAAAGCACTGGGGCTGTAACTCAGTGTGAAAGTTCTTGGTTCAATCCCAGGAAAGCGGGGGACAAAGCAGAATGATATACCCGCTTCATAGAGAATCTAACAAAATCTCGACAGAAAATAAGCAGTTCCTCCAAAAAACGAGGTAGTAGGGTATCCTCAGTGCCTCCTAGGATGCTTCCCAGTACCGTAGGTAGGAACTTATTAGGAGAGAGAAATGTTAGGAGCCTTCACCGGAGGAGACATATTGTTATTCAGCATCTGCTCCCCAATTTCTATCATGTAGCAAATGTACCCAAACTGAGAAGAGATCCAGACATGGAGACTGGAAAGCGTCTTTCATAATTCATACTAAATTTCCACTAAGACAGAGTCAGGGTCTGTAGTGGACCAAACAGTGCCCCCAAGACATCTACAGGCGAATCCCTGGAAGGAGATGTCGGGAGACGTCACCTTCTGCAGTGCCAAGAGACTGTGGTGTGTGACTTTGGTCCCAGAGGCAGAACTTGTGAATCCCCAGGCCGGCCGGGTGCAATCTCCGGAGCCCTTTGGGGAGCCGAGGGGCACAGGCAGGGGAAGGTGGAGTGGCTCCCAGAGGAAGCGGGGCCCACTCCAAGCTGCGCAGGCAAGGCCGGCTTCTCCAGAGGGCAGAGCCCTGCTGACTCCCTGTGGACCCATGAGGTCATGAGTGACCCTTGCTGGACGCAGCTGCTCTTTGTGGTAGCCGTCACAGCAGAGGCTGGCTGTGTCTCTTATTTCTCGTCATGTCAGGCAGTGAACACAGAAGCACTGAATCCAAACTGAAGGCCAGTAACTAACACCGTGTACACTTCCCCAAGGCTAATTTATTCTCAAATAGTTGGTAAAACATTCAGGCAGGACTCATGAGGCCTTGTGAGACAGTGTCACTAAAAGTACTGAATATGCTGGGCAGGGTGGCACAAGCCAAATCCCAGCACTCAAGAGCCTGAGGCAGGAGGATCTCAGGTTCAAATCTATTCATTAGCAACTTAGTGAGAACCTCAAAAACAAAATGGTGTTAGGCCAATTTAGATAGCCTTGCTGCAAAAACCATCTCTCACACCATATAAAAATCGGTTTCATCACATGGATAGTAGCTGTAACTGTGAATGATAAAACACAGGCAGTTATGTCCTGGCTTTGGGACAAAGGTTTTTTCCATAAATAATGCAAACATGGCAGTCAGTGGTAAACTAGAAAACATTAAAATAAAAACTTTGTTCATCAGCAGGCGGTGGTTGAACACTCCTGTAATTCCAGCACTTGGGAGGCTGAGGCAGTAGGATTATCAGGAGTTTGAGGCCAGCCTGGGCTACATAGTGAGACTTTGTCTCAAAAACCAAAATAACAACAAAAGGCAACTTTACAAGAGTAAAAGTCTGGTGAGAAAAATGTTTAAAAATATACACCCAAGGGCCAGGGATTTAGCTCCATGACATAAGTGCCTGCCGCCAAGCGGAAATCATGAGTTCAATCCCTGGTACCCCCCACCCCCCGCCAAAAAAAAAAAAAAAAAAAAAATATATATATATATATATATATATATATTTATATACCCCTAAGTCATGCCTTTCTGTACCTCTCACATAGTTCAATAACTACCAACTACTGAAAGAGAGGGGGCCTGTTGGGAACACCGGCTCTGTTTTGGGGTGTGGCTCACCCTGGGTGCAGTCTCCACCCTGCAACGCACAAATGGGCCGAAGACCTGAAGGGGTACTGCACAGAAAAAGACTCACAGTCAAGGGAATGCAAATTCGTCCTCGCCAGGGCCCCCCCTGGCTGGCACTCCCTGGCGGCGGGTCAGCTTGAGGTGGTGAGCCCTGCAGTGTCTCTACCAGTGTCAGAAGTGCGAGGGCGGCATGCGTACACCCTGCGGGAAGTGTGTAAACTGGCAGGCTACTTTGGAGAACAATTGTGCACCCTGTTCTACAACTGGACACACGCGCCCAGAGATTCCACACCTAGGAGCGGAAGTGGATCCACAGGCTTGCCAAGGCGCATGCTCGGGGATCCACTGCTCAGGGTGATCCACAACCGGAGGCCACAGGAGCACCAGCACAAGAGTCAGGAGGGGACTCAAACCCGTGTGCCACGGCACGGGACACGGCGCATTTATGAGAATGGGTGGCTGCTACGCACACCACGCACTGACTACACAAAATGCCGCGTGTACACGAGTGCACAGGTATTCATGGACTGAAAACCTGAAATTAGGCCGAGCTATTTTATGGTGTCAGAAGTCAGATTAGTCATTCCCTGGAAGGGGAGGCAGCGACTAGAAGTGGTCATAAAATGTTTGGTTGGGGAGGGCAGGTAATGGTTTACTGATTGTTCTAGAGGCAAACTTTGCAGAAAATGCTCAGCCCAGCATGTAGGCTCTTTTCTACATGTATGTACCCACGCACTCTTCAGTATGGGATGAACTCCAGGGCTTTTGCACACCATCAGCGCTTTCTGATTTTTATTTTGGGTCAGGATGTTGCTAAACGGCTCAGGTGGGACTCCAACTTCTACTCTAACTTCCCATCCTCCTGCCTTAGCCTCCCAGCAGAGATTACAAGCGTGTGTCACCTGGCTCGGGTTTTTTTTTCAAGTCTAATACTCAACTTGAATGTGGTTTCCTGAGTTATTCCTGACCCCAATTCTGGTCTCAGCGGGACACTCCAAACTTCAGGATCTCGGCTGAACACGGTGATCTCTAATTAGGTCTCCACCCCAGGCAGGAGGCCCCAGCTTGTGCTGCCCGCGCGTCCCTCTGTGCCTTGCGCGTCCCTATGAGCGCGGTGGCGCTGCCTTCGCGGACCCCGAACCCTGCAGAAAGCCAAGCGCTGACAGCACCCCCAGCCCCCGAGCTGCGGGGTCCCCAGGGAAAGGCGGGGGCCACCCCCCAGCGGCCGCCGCAGGAAAGCGAGTCTGCCCGCGAGGCCTCTGCGCGCTGCTTACGTGATCCGGCGCCGGGGCGCGGGCGCAGGGCAGGAGCGGGGCCGGCGGCGCTGGGACCGGCAGAGTGGGCCGAGCCCGGGTCCGCGGCTCCCGGAGGCCGACGAGGCCGCTTCCCGGAAACGCGAGCCGATGCCCCGCCCGGCCCGACCGGGGCGGCGCTGCGTCTCCGTCCGTCCCCACCGCGCAGAGGGGCGGTCCCGGAGCCGCCCGGGAACGCGGTCCTCGGCTTTGTCCTGGGTGGGGAGTGGGGACAGAGGAGGAGACACAGACCTTCGCTTCACTCATTCAGTCTTTCGGGCACAAGCATGGTGGGGCACGCCTGTAATCTCAGCACTTCGGAGGCTGAGGCAGGAGGATCGCTACATAGAGTTAAGGCCAGCCCGGAGCAGGTATGGGACTGTGTGCGCAGCCTTCTTTCTAAAGGCGCCACTGAGAACGGTGAAGCGGGCTCGGCTGCAGGACAGGCTGGTCCAGGGCGGCCACTGTGAGGTCAGCCCTTCGGGGAACCCAGGCCCCAGAAGCTGCAGGTCCCCTTTGCTGACGCCGCCGACACTGGTGTGTGATGCCAGCTGGCGACAAGGACAGGCAGAGCGGCTGTGAGAAGCCGAGGTCCAGGCAGGATGGTGGCGAGTCCTGGGTGAGCCGAAGCCCGGTGACTCCTTTGCTCTCCCGCCTCTGAGTCCTGAGCTATTTGTGAGCGCTGTGATGACAGGACGGGTAAGCATGGCGCTTCCCAAACTTTTTCCCCTGTAGAACAAAATCTTTACACCACTGTCCAAGCAGTGTTCCTGCCAGCCAGCTTTGGGAGCGCCACCTACAGGGAGGCATGTGACATGCAGGGATTCAGCCCAGGGTCACTGTGCTGATCTGAGTTTCACCTTATCCAGCCAGCCAAGGGGTAAGCGGCCTGCCTGAGAGGTGGTCTGCCCTTGGGCTGCTCACATAGGACACTTCGAGATTCTCTTTCCTCATCAGAATTATGGCCTCTGGTTGCTTGTGTTGCTGTAAGTGTATTCACTTATTTTTAAAGACAGGGTCTCACTAAATGGGTAAATGACCCAAGCTGGGCTTGAATTTGGGATCCTCCTGCCTCAGCCTCCCAGAGGGCTGGGATTATGAGCCCCATACCCTGCTCGCCCACAGGATAGACGATTCCATGATGCACACTCAGTACTTGGGTAGAAAGGCGTAGCCTCTGGGTGTTTTGCTCTGGGCCCTGAAGTTGGGCTGTCTGCCGCAAGGCACAGTAACTAGGGCACCTTACAAACCACCTGAAGGGACAGTAAGTGGACGTCCTGTCCCCTGCCCCCGGGCCTTCGCAAGTTCCTTCCTGTTTTTCAGCACTTTCTGGCTCTTCCTCTTCTGCCTCCCTCCCGGGCCCTGGGTCCTCCAGGCGCTCACACGTGGGCCAGAGGGCACAGAGCTGTCCCTGCCAGTCCCTCCGAGGTCCCTCTACTGCTCACCTTTTGTTCCCCCTGAAGGCCAGTTGTGAGGAGGGAGCAGCCACCTTGCCAGGCCTGGCAGAGCCTGGTACAGAATGCCACCTTTTCCACGCCTGTCCCGCCTGCTGCCTGGGCCACTACCCCTGGGCTCCATACCATCCTTGTCTCTCCTGTCCCACAGACACCTCTCCAGGGACCTCCTTTGTGCTCTGTCCTTTAAACACTGGCGGGGTCTCTGCGACCTGTTCTGGGCTCCCTGGTGCTGTCTCCAGTCCAGTGTCCCGGGAGGCCACACCAGCAATCCCCTCCATCTCCACTGGGGGGCTCCACTCCTGCCAGCCCTCACTGCTGCCCCGGTGCTCCCGCCCCCTCAGGAGGCCCATCCCAGCAGGCAGTCTGGAATGACAGTGCCCACTCTGCCATTGCTCCTGTCACCTCAGCCCCACCTGCTCCTCGCCAGGCTGCTGCTCCAGCCTCCTCCCGCTGCTGCCCTGATGTCCTAGTGTGCTACCCACAGACAGCTGGGCTGATTCGCTTTCCTTGTTTCACTTTGGGCTGTACTGGGGGTCAAACCTCAGGTCACTGTGCCTTGGTCTAAATGCTGGTGTCCTCTTGAGGCTGAGGCAGGACTGCTGCAAGTTTGAGACCAGCTTGGGTTTTGCAGTTGAGTTCAAGGCCTGCCTGAACTTCAGAGAGAGAGAGAGACCCTGTTTTTTTTTTTTTTTGTGGTACCTGGGATCAAACTCACAAATCCTGCTTGCCAGGCAGGCGCTTATGCCACTGAGCTAAATCCCCAGCCCCGAGAGACCCTGTATTTAAAAAGGGCATGATGGGAGCTGCCTTAC
The DNA here is from genome assembly GCF_034190915.1 of Cavia porcellus. Classification (NCBI taxonomy): domain Eukaryota; kingdom Metazoa; phylum Chordata; class Mammalia; order Rodentia; family Caviidae; genus Cavia; species Cavia porcellus. The sequence continues at coordinate 20,340,404 of NW_026947492.1, read as the reverse complement.
TCTTGCAGAGGATACAGAGAATTTGCTACCGATGAGCTGGGGTTGACCTTGGAACTTGTGGCCCTACTGATTACAAATGACCAAGACTAAGGTGCTTGCTACCAATGAGCTGGGGTTGACCTCGAACTTGTGGCCCTATTGATTACAAATGACCAAGACTAAGGTGCGGTGTTCCCGCAGCCTCTGACCCTGCAGTCCTCGCTCTGGGCCTTGCTGCATGGCTTCCCTCTGCTGAGTGCTCCCTGTTTGTCCTTTCGATTCAGCCTGAGGTCAGCACCCTGGAGATTCCTCGCCAGCCTCTGCCCTTCAGGGTGAGGTGCCCCTGTCCTGAGCCTGTGTCCACTCTGGAGGACCGAGGAGAGCAGGACGCACACCTCACTATGCTTTGCCTGCTGCTGTGTCTCCAACATATGGCCCTGAGTATGGGCACAGCAGATGAGTGAGCACATCTCTTCCCTCTGCCACCTGCACTCTGCAAGAAGTCAGGTTCAGAGCACTGCCCTCCTTCGAGCTGGAAAGGCTCCTGGGAGGAGGGTGGGGCTGTGGCTTCATACTCCAGCCGGGGAAGGCTCTGGAATGCTTTAGAGCTTCTGCCTTAAGAAGAAAATGTAACCAAAGACTGCTGTGAAAGGGTTCATCACATTTATGGATCAACAACTAGGGCTGACAAGTCAGTGCATCTGGGCCAGGGCCACCTTGGGAGATGTCAGCCTAGCAGGGGCTCAGGCCAAGGGTCCCGCCCTGCCGCTCGCTGCCAGCATGGGGCTCTGTGACTGGGTTGCCCAGCCAGATTGAGGGCGGTGGACCAGGGGCTGGGGATTTAGCTCAGTGGCATAAGTGCCTGCCTTGAAAGCAGGCAGTCGTGAGTTCCATCCCTGGTACCAATAAAAACGAAAAAAAAAAAAAAAAAAAAAAAAGAGGGTGGTGGGCCAGGGAACAAGGCCTGGCGCACTGCTGGGAAGACCTGGCAGTGGGGCCAGTGTGGAGTGCACATGCTCAGATGATGTTCTGCTCCAGGACCTTCTCCTCCAAATAGAAGCGGCTGAAGAGGAAGGGGGTCAAGTCGATGGTCTGGAAGTGGCCGTTCAGCAGTATCTCAGCCACAGCTCGCCCCACGCCCACGGCGTGCTGGAGACCATGGCCGCTGAAGCCCGTAGCAAAGTACATGTTGACCACTAGTGGGTGGGGGCCCACCACGCCATTCTGGTCAAAGGTGTTGTAGTCATAGTAGCCAGCCCAGGCGCTGCGGACCTGGGGGTGCACAAGATGGGGGCCTCAGCAAGGCCGCAGACACACTCGGCCCTCACACCTGGTCAAGGGCAGCAGCTGCAGGCCGCGTGCGACGGGGTGACCTCCACAGACTCCTCAGTAGTTCTGAGGTGGAGGAAATGTGGCCACCACAGGTCCCGGGGGACTGTGATACTCCCACAGCACCCATCCTGCCCACTGTGCAAAGACAAACAGAAAAAGCCACCCCTCACCAGTTACCTTGAGACTCTCGAATGCTGGCACCCGCTGCGCCAAATGGGGCCACACTTTGTTCTGGAAGAAATCATGGTCCACTTCCAGATTGGCTGGGTCAGGTTCCTCCTCCTGGGGGAACAGTGGGAGCAAGGCTTATGCTGAGGAGCTCCAGACCCCACCTTTAATAGGTGGGGAGTGGGAGGGATACAAGATTCCAATTCTGCCCAGGGTGGTGACACATGCCTGTCATCCCAGCACTTGGGAAGCTGAGGCAGGAGGATTGCTGCGAGTTACAGGCCAGTCTGCACTACATACTGAGACCCTGTCTCAAAAAATAAAGATCCCAATTCTGACTGGATGCACTGAAACCTCAATAACTCGGCACGGGGACCCCAGAAACCAATCTCTCCCTCAGCCCACATCTCGTTCCCAGTTGGTGCCCCCTCGGCCTGCAGCTTAGCTTACCTCTGTGGGGCTTCGGCCACCTACGTAGTTTTTGCCTAGTCCTTCTCGGCGGAAATACACTCCATTGGTGTCTGTAATCAGGGGCGTCTCCAGGCCTGGCCCTTGGGGGCAGTGCCACAAGTACACAAACCTGCCACAACCGGGGGTTAGGGGAACCTCAAAAATGGTGTGGCTAGCAACCCTCCCGCCCAGCCCACACATGCGTGGGGATCCACGTGCACAGCTGGCTCCGGGATCGTCTCTCCTCCTCTCACCGACCTCCTCAGCTGCCCTGAGGGAAGCTACCTTTTCCTCGGCTCCACAGGTAGCTTGGTGCCCTGCAGGGTGCCCGGCGGCCCCTTCCCGACCCCGGCCAGCTCCGCAACCTGCCCGGACCAGGCTCCCGCGGCGTTGATCACAATGGCACATTTTACTGGCTGGTACTCCAGGCTGTTGTCCATCTTGACCTGCAGGCGCCCGAGGGTGAGTGGAGAGAGGCCTGGCCCACACCTGGCCACCACGAGAGGGACACTTCCTCCTGAACGACACGTTACCCAGGCTGGGGAGTGGTAGGAAGGAGACCACTGGCCCCAGGGACTTACGTGGACTTCGTGGATTCTTTTCAAGTTCACCTCCTCCCCAACGGAGGTCCTCATGCGGCTTGATGATGTAACAAAACCTGCAGGAGGCAAGAATTGAACCTCAGAGCCAGGGTGTCGCCCAGCGGTAGCGCACCTGCATAGTGCGTGAGGCCCCAGGTTTGATTTGAAACACGTGCCTTCCACCCCTATAAAGCAGACCGTGAGCAGGGAATAGGGAGCCCACTGGTTTCGTAAGGAAACACAGCTAAAGGGTAAGTGCTTTCCCACGCAGCCAGCGGAGATCAGGTCACTGAGATCAACAGGGCCACGGGGAACAGGACAGTGTGGAAGCTGTCAAGGAGGTCACAAGTCACAGAGCAGCCTCGTGAGGAGCGCAGCGACACTGCCCGGGACTCGCCCTGGGCACTGGGGGCAGCCCTGCCCCTCCCCAGCCCTTGCTGAGCCAGCTTAGCACATGAGTGACAAGTTGGACCCCAGCCAGGGCCGGGGCCTGGTTGTGGAGGGCACAGTACGGATCCCTGCACTCACGTGTCACCTCTCCCTGGCAGAAGAAGACTCCCATGGACTGAACCTTTCGCCGAAGCCCCTGAAGCAGAGACCAGGGGTCAAACCAACCTTCGTTCTCCATCCCTGAAATGAGAGGAGGAGACAGCGGAGGTGGCACGAGGGCCTGCCTCTCCCACCACCCCACATCTCTCCGGGCTTGGGACCAGCTGGATGGGGCCATCCAATCCTGCAGAGGACAGAGAAGCAGCACAGCTGGGCACACCCTGTCACCAGAAGGCGAGTGGCCCTCCTGCAGCATGGCTGTGGTCTGCCCGGACTGCCCACATGGGAGCAGACTCACCATAAGATGCCAGGGCCACGCCCTCCACGTTTATCCAGGGAAACTTCTTTTGCAGCTGCGCAGGGGACATCAGACAAATTTTGGCCCCTTCCTGCCTGAGAGAAACGTGGCTGTGCATGTGTGTATTAGGGTAGAACAGGGAGGCCAGGAGCATGGACCCCAACCCCACAAGTGGGGAGTCTGGCTTGTTCATGTCGCTTCTCTGTCCGAACTCCTCAATGTCCCTGCCCTGCTGAGTGAGAAAGACCCCGACACTCAGGGCAGTCTCTGCTCTCTGAGCCTCTCCCTTTCCCTATGCCTGCATCTGCCTGCAGCACACTAAGCTCCACCTTGCCCCCTTCCTGTTCCAGCTCCTTTATAAACTGGTAGGAAGGTAAGTTCCCTCTACAGCTAGCGGAGTGGATTTCCTCTCCAGAGCCTAGGGCAGTCCTCCTCTGGGATACTGTCCCCCAAAAGCAGGCACCGGACAAGACACTCTCCTAAATCAGGCTGCCTAACTGGAATTAAAGCCTATGGCCACCATGTACAAGGATCCTCGTGCCTCAGTCATTCAGGCTGAATGTCCCCGCATGTAAAGCAGGGACTTTTTTTTCCCCCAAAACAGGGTCTCGCTACATAGTTCAGGCTGCCCTCAAATTTACGCAAACCCCCTGCCTCAGCCTCCCAAGTGCTGAGATTACAGGTGTGTACCTCCTCGCCCATGGCGTATTCTGACAGTTAAATGCCTTAAAGTGATGAAGGGTTTAGGAAATTACGTGCTGTCACTAGTGAGAATTATAACAGGTGTGTTAAGAGTCTCCAGCCACAAGGTACTGCAAGGGTGTCCACGCTTAACTGACTTTGAGACTTAAAGCCAGATCCCACCTGCTGCCTGTTTTTTCCAATAAGCCAAGCTCAATCAATTGTATTTTTCCTATGGCTGTTTTATGCCACAGTGGAGGAGATGAGTGGCTGTGACTGAGCCTCAATGACTAGAAAACCTAATACATGGACTATTTGGCTCCTGACAGAAAAAGCCTGCTGATCTTGACTGAGGGTCCTTTTGAATTGCAGATTCCTGGCCAGGGGCAGTAATACACATTTATAATCCCAGCATTTGGGAGGTTACGGCTAGAGGATCTCAAGGTCAAGTCCTGCCAGGGCAATTTAATAAGGCCCTGTTTCAAAACAAAAAGCAAAAAGGACTGCCGATCTAGTTCAGTGTGAAGACCTAGGATTTAACGCCCAGTACTAAACAAAACAAAAGCCAAATAACCCTCATATTCCTGAACTACTGAGATGCTGGCTTATTAGGCCTGGTGATTCCCATGACCCTGCCAAGTTAGGGTCTGCCAGGGCGGTGTTCAGTCCTCAGCTGGAGCCCTTGGTATATGCCTGCCCTTCCTGATGGCCTGAGCTCCTAAGGAACAGGTACCTGTATCAGCAGCTTCAGCCTCACTCTTCCTATGTGGTGTTGGAGCACCCCGAAAACATGAGGCTGAGAGAGAGCTGGGGGGGGGGGCGCTGTGCTGGGCACCCACCTCTGCATCCTCACATTGCTTTCCAAGACAGCAGCACCCTCTTCTGAAGCAAGCAAAAGGTAACCCGAGGGGTTAAACTGGAGGTCCACGGGAGGGGCATCGGCCACAGCTAAGTGCTCCTGTGTGAAGAAAAGCTGCTCAAAGAGGCCGCTTTGAAAAATCAGGGGAAAGCTTTCCTGGCCCAATCCCTCACAGCACCTCAAATCAAAAGAATACCTCTCTCTCGACACCAATACCGTGAAGAGAAGAGAGGGACCAACTCCTAGCTGCTTGAACTGCTTCTCTGAGTGTCACTGTCCCAACCCCCCCACCCTGTCCCACTGCACGTACATTGATGTTGCGTAGAAAGTCGATTGCAAAGAGGGAGAGCTGGACGTTCTGAGGCAGTGAGAACTGCTGACGAATCCCACCCACAGAAAGTCCTGTGGAGGCCTTGGAGTACTGTAGAGAGACCAGAAAAGCCGAGCTATGCCAGTATGCTGTCATAATGGAATACTGCATGGGAGCTGTGAGTTCTACACCTAAAGTTATACGGAAAAACTCTTTGCAAATTTATAACCTAACAGCAGCTGTAGTGGAGAAACCCACATCAGGTCCACCAGCAGCCCAAAGGCAGTGTTAAAATCACCACTGGCAACTGAGCACAGCAGTGATGGTCAGTGATTACCAAGGGCTGGACAAGCTGGGCTTGGTGCTGCATGCCTGTAATTCCAGCACACTGGAGGCTGAGGCAAGAAGATTGCTGTGAGTTCAAGGTCAGCCTGAACTGCATAGCAAAACTCTGTCTCAAAAAACAAAAACCCAGCAGGCCACAATGAAACCAAATGGTAATGGTAATGCTAGTGATGAAGTCCAAGGATGAGAGATTAACATGTGATTACTGATTAGAAAATGAAAGGATATGGCCAAGTACCAAGACTTGTGCCTAGATCGGGAATGGCAGTAGGAACTAAACTGCAGAAACCTCAAAAGTGGGCTGGGGGTTTAGCTCAGTGGCATAAGTGCCTGCTTGGCGAACACGAGGTCATGAGTTCAATCCCTGGCACCAAAGAAAAAAAAAGAAACCTCAAAAGTACCAGTGACAGTGACATATGCCCTGGCTACATAGCAAGACTCTCTTTTTGTCTCGAAAACAACAAAACAAAACCCTCAAAAACAATGGAATCTAAAAGTTGCAATAGCTGTTTGCATTAATTAATTGCCTGACACGCAAGGTCTTTTGGGCAGACCTTTGTTATCTGGAAACATCCAACATTGTGGAATCTGCTTTCAAAAGCAAAAACCTTATTGTCAAGGATCCTGGTTTGAGGGAGGAAAAAAAATGGGGCTATGTCTCAACAAGGTCTAAAGTTCAAAGCACAGTTGCTGTTCCCTGGGCCCCCAAGGACTGAGGTCTTCCCCTCCACTCCTCTCACCTTGCCAGTCCTCCTTGGCCCACTCACAATTCTGCCCTACCCCAGACCTCACCGTCTGGTCTCGTTCCACCACTAGCACCCGAATAGCACCTCGTCTCTTCTCCAGCGTCTTCAGCCAAAAGGCTACAGACAGGCCAATCACTCCACCCCCCACGATCACCACATCTGAGTGTTCGGGGGGCAGGTGTTTGGTATCATACAGGAAGTTGCTGGGCTCTCCAGGAATCAGCGACCGGATCTTCTTCTTAATCTCCGACACATTTCCATCCCAGTCTGTGGGATGTGGATATGGTTAGAAATCCTACATCTCTGCCAGGTGGTTAAGGTCAGAAGGTGGGCCCAGGAAAAGCTGGGCTGAATAAACACTTGAGTTGGAAGTGCTCACTGTCATCCTTTCATACAAGGTCAGCTCTCACCCAGCAGTACTATCACAGCGTTGCTGGATGCTCCACATGCAGCCTGCCTGCCTGATCGTGCATTATGCCCGGCACTACAACATTCAATTTCCTAAAATTTGCAGTTTTCACTCTCTCCCTAGGCTAAGTGACTGCCATATGACTATCTCCTGAACAAACCTCTCCCCCACTTAAACGCCAGACTCAAGATAGTCAAGTGCACGGCCGTCTCCAGGGTATCCCAGACCCACACACAAGAGGTAATCGCACACTATGCTGCAGCTTCCTCTAAAGGCACTTAATCTTAGCCACCCCTGGATGCCCATCGCCACCTGCAAACCTCCTTTTAAGTGTGATGTGTCGTTTGGGGGCGGTCCTCTCGGTATCCATACACCTACCGGCCCGGGGCTCTAAGAGCTCTAAGAGCTTTCTGCAGCCGGCCCATGTCCGGCCAGCGTGGGCCCTGAAAATCAAGCCACAGAACCATAACACCCTCGGCTTTACCCAGGATGGAATTTCCACTGCGCGAGCTTAATCCTCGGATCAAGAGACTCCGGCCCAGGGTGGGCCGCAGCACCCTCCGAAGCATGTCGCTTGCGCCGAGCCCGAGCCCGTCTGAGCTCCGGCTACCCCATGGTCCTTCTACCAGGGTATCCCTGCCGTCACCGCCACGAGTTCAGAAGAGCGCGCCCATTGGCCAGCGGGCGCCTCCAGGCCCCACCCCTCCGCGCTATAGGCAGAGTCTCGTCTCGTGACCTCGCCGCGAGCCCCGCCCAAACACCGCTCCCTCATTGGCCCACCCTTAGTCTACGCCAGTGCAGCGCGCCCTCGGGACTACGTGGGGAGGGCACCCGGCGCCCCGGCGGAAGTGCTGCTGAGTCGGTTTCCGGGGCCGCTGGTGTGACGTGTCCAGAGCTTGGCGCAGCAGGAAGCGGCGGCGATCGCGGCCCGAGTTCCCGGCGCCGGTCCCAACTCCTTTCCCGCTGCCGCCATGCTCGACTTCTTCACTATTTTCTCCAAGGGCGGCCTTGTGCTCTGGTGCTTCCAGGGCGTGAGCGACTCATGCACCGGACCCGTTAACGCGTTGATTCGTTCTGTGCTGCTGCAGGTACCTTCCTCGCGGAATCAGAACTCTAGGGCACTTTTTTCCCTAACCCCATCCATAGTTCTCCTTCGAATAATGATCCCGCTCCCCTCTCCCGGCCTCCCGGCCCATAGTGGACTGGCCACTCACTGGTCACCCAGACTCTACTTTCCTCCGTTCTCCACAGGCTATCGTATCGCAACTTTGCGATGCCCCCCCCCCCCGGCTATGGGGGACCTTAGCCAGAATCTTGCTGTTCTTGGGGTTTCCCTGCCTTTTCTCCACTCACCCTCAGCAGTTTGGTTTTCTGGTGTTTCGAGACGGGGAGAGATTATGGATGGGAAATACCTTTTAAGAAACCAAACAGTGCACAGCTGCTAGTGGACCTGATTGTTTATGTACGATGACGTCTTTTTTGGTTCCTGGCGCCCACGTGTGGTGCCTGTCTTCGCAGTCTTTTCCCCACTCCCCAGCTTGGTATCCCCTTTTCTTTTTGGTGGGATGCTAGAAAGAACTGCCCCAGCATCTTCTTGCCTTAGGAACAGGTTTGACTTTGGGAGGTTTACTTCTTCCCAAGGGTATTGCGGGGGGTCCAAGTCTGGTTTTTCTGGGGTTAGCTCAAACCTTGAGACATACTGTTTTTTTCCAGGAACGGGGAGGTAACAACTCCTTCACCCATGAGGCCCTCACACTCAAGTACAAACTGGACAACCAGTTTGAGCTGGTGTTTGTGGTAAGTGGGACAGTGTTTACGTTTTCACCAAAATCCTTATCAGTCATCAAGAAAATGCTGATTAATTGCACCAGAGTTAAGTGCTGAAGTAACTGACAAAACTGGGTAGGTGGAGGGGGCAAAGGCAACTTCTGGACTAGGCAGAGAGCTTGGCTGCCTTTCAGGACAGCGAAACCTGCCAGGTGGCTGAGCCTATCTCTGGAGGCCTAGGTTGAGTTGGCATCCCTCCATTCTGGGCTAGCATGTAAGCAGATCTGTTGGCTCTGTTTCCTTCCCTAAACAGGTTGGTTTTCAGAAGATCTTAACACTGACATACGTAGACAAATTGATAGATGATGTGCATCGGCTGTTTCGGGACAAGTATCGCACAGAGATCCAACAGCAGAGTGCTTTAAGTTTACTGAATGGCACTTTTGATTTCCAAAATGACTTCCTGCGGCTCCTTCGGTGAGAGGCCTCCCTTCTCCAAAATCAGTTTTCATGACTTGATGAGCTCCCTTCCTGAAAGAAGTTCAAGGATAGCGAATTGGGTGTTCAGAATCCTCCCAGCTTTGCTGCCCAGTCCTGTCATGTCCTTTTGGTATGAGGGTCCTTTCCCTGGATTTTTATATTCCTTCAGCATGGGGTAGACAGATAAACCATTCTCTTTCCCCTGTAGTGAAGCAGAGGAGAGCAGTAAAATCCGTGCTCCCACTACCATGAAGAAATTTGAAGATTCTGAAAAGGCCAAGAAACCTGTAAGGTCCATGATTGAAACACGAGGTGAAAAGCCCAAGGAGAAAGCAAAGAACAGCAAAAAAAAGGGGGCCAAAAAAGAAGGTGTGCTCGAGCTCCTTGGCTGTGCGGGGTGTGAAAGGTGTCACTGGTGCTGAGGACTGAGGTGTTCCTTCCTTTTGCTGTTGCTTGCCTCCCTCTTGCTCACATGCTCACCACCACCTTCACCATCATCCCCAGGGCTGTATCCCCAGGTGTTGGGGCTGTTTCCTCTTAAGGATTTGGAAGACTTCTAGTCATTCCTACTTGGTTGGGATTTGGTCTTCTTTTCTCCAGTGAGTTTCTCCTAACAGGTTCTGATGGCCCTTTGGCTGCCAGCAAAGCACCTGCTGCAGAAAAGTCAGGTCTCCCTGTAGGGCCTGAGAATGGAGAACTTTCCAAAGAAGAACTGATACGCAGGAAGAGAGAAGAGTTCATTCAGAAGCATGGGAGGGGTATGGACAAATCCAGGTGAGCATCCTTCCATTAGTTCTCTCTAAAGACTGTTACCTAGCTGTGCTGGAGGCCAGCAAGCTGTTTCTGGCTCATTTTTGCCCCGCACCATAACCCTCTGTCCATGACCCTTTGCAGCAAGTCCATGAAGTCTGATGCTCCAAAGGAGAAGGGCAAGAAAGCACCCCGGGTGTGGGAACTAGGTGGCTGTGCTAACAAGGAAGTCTTGGATTACAGTGCTCCCACCACCAATGGGACCCCAGAGGCTGCCCTGTCAGAGGACATCAACCTGGTAAGAGGCAGCTGGGGCCAGAGTGAGGGTCCACTAAGAAGAGACCAAGAGGGTGATAGCGGGATTCATCTGAGCAAAGGAGGGAACCCCATGTGGAGCTTCCACATCCCCAGTGGACACGGCAAGCTGCGGGCTTTTTGCCCTCAGAGTTTTGTGTTCTGACCTCATCTTTTCATTTCTTCCCATCTTCCAGATCCGAGGGACAGGGCCTGGCGGGCAGCTTCAGGATCTGGATTGCAGCAGCTCAGAAGATGAAGGGGCTACTCCAAACTCCACCAAACCACGGTAGGCTTGCTGGGGGGTGGTGTGGACAGCCGCAGGAGTGACAGGCCCTGACTGCTGCTTGTGGCTCATGTGTCTGTGGTCCTGTGCCCGCAGTGCTCCCAAGGGTACCCTGGGTGGCATGTTTGGGATGCTGAAGGGCCTCGTGGGTTCCAAGAGTTTGAGCCGTGAAGACATGGAGTCTGTACTGGATAAGATGCGCGATCATCTCATTGGTAAGTTTGGAGACCTGATGGCTGGGCACAGAACCCGGTTGCTGAGCTGAGCCATGGGATTAGGCGCCGTTGACATAGAAATCTCCCATATCCCCTCTTCTCAGCCAAGAACGTGGCTGCAGACATTGCCGTCCAGCTCTGTGAATCTGTTGCCAACAAGCTGGAAGGGAAGGTGATGGGGACCTTCAGCAGTAAGTATCTTAGTAGCCCATCTTGGCCTCCCTGAGTGTGTGATTTCAGGAAGGCACATCCTTTGCCTTGTGAGGATGTGTGGTATAACCTGCTCGAGTCACAGTATGGTTTAGATTCTCAGGACAGGATCCCAGCATGGTCCTGGACTCCTTAGCTCAGAAAGGTGTCTTTGTTTTCTGAGTCAGTGCATTGGCTTTCACTTCGTAATCCTTCTGCCTCTGCCTCTGCCTCAGAAGCTGGGATTACAGGCATGCACTGCCTTGCCCAGTGAGGTGCTGGTTATTTGAGCACATTCCTTAAATTTCATGGCTGTACCCCTCCCACCTCCCCTTGCAGCGGTGACCTCCACAGTCAAGCAAGCTCTGCAGGAGTCCTTGGTGCAGATTCTGCAGCCCCAGCGTCGTGTGGACATGCTCCGGGATATCATGGACGCCCAGCGTCGCCAGCGCCCTTACGTTGTCACCTTCTGTGGTGTTAATGGTGTGGGGAAGTCTACTAATCTGGCGAAGGTGAATGCAGTTCCCCAGCCTGTCACTGACACCCTGCACTTCATTCTCCTGTCTTGGGAACCCAAGTCTAGGTGATAGTTTTCTTTACTGTTACAGATTTCCTTCTGGCTGTTGGAGAACGGCTTCAGCGTCCTGATTGCCGCCTGTGATACCTTTCGGGCTGGGGCTGTGGAGCAACTCCGTACTCACACCCGGCGCCTGAGCGCCCTGCACCCCCCGGAGAAGCATGGTGGCCGCACCATGGTGCAGCTGTTTGAGAAAGGCTACGGCAAGGATGCTGCTGGCATCGCCATGGAAGCCATTGCCTGTGGTACAGTGCACAGGACATGCGGGGGCTCGCTGGGGCCCTTTTCTTCTTTGGGTTCTCAAAAGTTAGTTGCTTAGCAACAAATTAAAGTCAGGGTTACTTTACTTGCTAGGCTGTGCTTTCGGGTAACATATATAGTCGTAGGCAAAGCTGGTATCCCAAAGAAACCCAAATTTAGTCTCCTTTACCCCGCTGTCACCCTTTTCCAGAATAGTTTTGGTAGTGGTCAAGAGAAATGGTTCCCCCCATAGCACCTTGAGACCAAACCCAAAGCCTGAGGAAGTAAACCTGAGTTTTCTGCAGAGCTGGACTGTGGCCCTGTAAAAGGCTAGGGCAGTCAGTGCATGAGTACACTGCCACTGTGTGTGTGAGCTAACCACTGCCTCTTTCTCCAGCACGTAATCAAGGCTTTGATGTGGTGCTGGTGGACACGGCTGGCCGCATGCAAGACAACGCCCCCCTGATGACTGCCCTGGCCAAACTCATCACTGTCAATACGCCCGACTTGGTGCTGTTCGTGGGGGAGGCCTTAGTGGGCAACGAAGCCGTGGACCAGCTGGTGAGGGCCTGGGTCCAATTCCCTTTGCAGGCCAAACTGGTGCAATTAGGTGGCTTTCATAGCACTTCCTTTCTTCCTTTCTAGGTCAAGTTCAACAGAGCCTTGGCTGACCATTCTATGGCTCAGACACCCCGGCTCATTGATGGCATCGTCCTTACCAAATTTGACACCATTGATGACAAGGTAAATGTGGATGACACAGGACAGTGAGACTGGAGGGAGCCGCACCCTTGGGGACCTGCAGGCTCTGAAGCCTTGTCACCGAGTACGAGTGAGAAGGGGGTTGAAAGGATTGCTGTCCCCTTTCTCCACTGCAGGTGGGAGCTGCTATTTCCATGACGTACATCACAAGCAAACCCATTGTCTTTGTGGGCACTGGCCAGACCTACTGTGACCTACGCAGTCTCAACGCCAAGGCTGTGGTGGCTGCCCTCATGAAGGCTTAATGTGTTTCTTGCCTAATACCAAATTGCCGCTTCCCCCAAAGCCCCTATCCCTGTATCAGGAATGTGCTTTAGAGTATGTGAGCAATCTGTCTTCAGTGTAGTACAGAGGCAGAGCAAGGGGAGCTGCAGAGGTGTATAGCTCCTCCAACCCCAGCCCTGCTCCGCCCAGCCTCACCTGCAAGGAGGGCCTAATCATGTTCCGATCACTGCCCACACCCCACCTTCCCCCACGAGCTCTTCTCCAACTCAGGCGTCCCCCTTCACTCTGCCTGCAGAGTCCATCTCATGACAGCTTTGACCAGTGGTCAGAAGACCCACACCAGAGTTGACAGTTAGGGTGGGCCTAGGGTATCTGCGCCCAGGGAGCAGTTTGAAGTCCTGGCTCTGTTAAAGACTGCTGGGCCAGCTCTGGGTCCCGAACAGCACTTCTGTCTGCGTAGGAAATGCGTACCTTTCAGGCCCCAGGTGCAGGATGATAACCACCTCACTGTGGCAGTGTGTGACCTATTAATTGCTGCTAATTCTGAATCTGATGATGAACCCTGCCCTATTCTTTCCCCGGAGCATCAGCTAGGCCAGAGTGATTGGTTCCAAATGAGTGCAAAGTGAGTCCCTGCTTCCCTCAGACGAAGGGAGCCAAGCTGCAGTGTTGCCTCGGGCTTCTCAGACTCCAGCTCCTCCCCCCAGAATCCGGATGGAAGCTTTGCATGTGCCCCTTCCTGGGAGAAAACCAGTTGTCAGGAGGGAACCCACTGCCTTCTCCCCACCCCACCCTCTGCCCCTGAGCAGGCCCTGGCTTTTCCTCATCCCCCTCTTCCACAGTGCCTGGTAGACAAGTGCTACATTGAAGAACACAAGCCTCTTGTTCAACTTGTCCTGTAGCTTGGTATTACAGATGTGCTATTAGTGCAATAAGGTGAAGGCTGTCTGCCCAGAGAAATACATAATTTATATGAGAAAATAAATTTCATAAATAAACTCTTGGATCTTGAAGTTGTTTTATGTAGGATTCAGAACTAAAATCTTAAATCACACTAACTAGTCCTAGGACTTAGGTGTGGAAAGGACAGTAGCAAAGCAGGAATTGGCAATGCTCTGAGAACTCAGATGAGGTTACCCCAGTGTTAAAGAACAGAACTTTTTTAAGATTTAAGTTGAATTAGAAAAATTAGGCTTCCTTGCACCTTGATGCAAGTTAAGTTTCCTATGGTGACTCAAAGTAGAGCCAAGGCCCTGACAAGTAAATGAACAAGCTTTTAATACAACTCAGTTATGTAAAATACTGTACAATGTAAAAGCTAGAAAACTAGAGCTTCAAGTCATGTTTTAAAAAAGCCAATAAGCTTAATTGAAAAACCAAGTATAGAGTACAAAACTGCAACAAGAGCCCCACTGACTCAGGACTGGGAGCTCCCCAAGTCCCTCATGCAGAGCTATAGCCAACATCGGTGGAGGTCGCACGTGAGTCTGCCGTGGACACCAGCTCGTCAGCCTGAGGCCCGGGGTCTGCATGTGGGCTCCACGGCCACTTGGGTGTTCTTCAGCTGCTCTCCAAGCGGAGAGCAAGAACCGGCTGACTGGCATGAAGGAAAAGCTGGACTTCTCCCCTGGCCTACCCCAGACTTCAGCCTCGGTACTGGCACTTCTGGAGCCATACTGGGTGCTCTTAGGCTTGCTTGTTAAACGTTGTCCAGAGCAGGGCTTGCAGCTTGGTGTAAAACGGTGTGTCTCGAGCTCATTCATGTACTGTAGCCTGTGGGGAGAGAACACCGAATGAAGTAAACGTCTCACAGAAAGTCTCCACATCTAAAGCTGCAGTCAGTCTCAGCCCTTCAGAAATCAAGATGGGAGACCCTAGGAGTCTTGTAATAGATGACAAAAAAAGACAGAATCCTTAACAAGGCGGGAGCAATCACTCGCCGCAGCTTTTACAAAGCCTTAGAACTTTGTGCTGACAGATGGGTAAGGAAAGGGAATAGAGTACCTCTCACTTCACCGTGTGCCGCAGATGAGCCATTGAGCTGGCCTCGCGCCATCCCTGCTGAACACAAAGTGCACTGTTAGCGGAGGAGCAGCATCTACAGGAGGGGTGCGTGGGGTGCCGAGGAGGACAGCGTCTGGACAGGAGCCAAAGGGAGGCGGGGGAATAAACCGGACCGGGCCAGCATTCAGACTCAATAACGGAAACACTCAAGTTCCACAGCCTACCCAGTTCACCTGTGCAGAAAACTGGCAAACCGCCATCCTTTTTTTTTTTTTTTTGTCTTTTTGAGGCAGGGTTCTGTTACATGGTTCAGGCTGGCCTTGAACTCACTTTGTAGGCCAGGCTGGCCTCAAACTCAGAGCAATCCTCCTGCCTTAGCCTCCTGGAGTGCTGGGATTACAGGAAGGTGCCACCGTGTCCAGCTATGTATTTTATCAAGTTTAGTTAAATTCTCTTTGATCAAGGGTGAGAAGCGTGTGAGTAACCAGATTCAACCACACAGAAGAGTAAAAAATAGTGTACATACCATCAACAGAAAATAGGCTATGCTGTCCAATACAAGACGCCAGCCACACAGGGCCAGCTTCAAATCTAGCTACCGGTTCTCTCCAGCTGCATTTCAAAGGCTTGATTCCTACATGTGGTATGCCGCTCTGACAGGACAGTGAGGTTACAGGAAATTTTTATCAAGGAAAATTCTACGGAACACTGTTTCCATAGATAATGGTACAAGAAGGAGTAAAAAGCTAAGTACGTAGGAGAAAGTGTAATCAGAATTTAGTCAAAATGCAAGCAGACATGGCACTAAAACTGGTATTCCCTTCTTGGAAAGCAATCCAGCAGCACTTATCAGTCACTAAAATGTTCCTGTGTTTTGACCTGTTAGTTACACCAAAATCTCACTGGGAGAAAATTACTGGCAAAGCAAATACGAGAGATGCTGCCATTCATTACAGCATTTCTCATAGCAGGAAAGTCTGGAGGCCCAACGTGGCAGCACACACTGGTACTCCTGGCCCCCGGCGCACTGAGGCAGAAGGCTGGCCCAAGGTCAAGGCCGCCTGGGTTACAGGGAGCTCAAGGGCAGCCAGGACTATACAGTGAGACCCTGTCCCAAATAAAGCAGAGGGGGTAGCTTCAATCCCTAGTCTATAAAATTGACTCTGTTGTGTTCATTTATTTATTTTTCTTCCGTTGCATGTAATGTTTTTGTGTCTGTTTTGGTTTTTTTGAGGCAGGGACTCACTATGTAATTCAGAATGGCTTTGAACTCTGTCTTCAGGCCAAGCTGGCCTTTAATGTGTGTCACCCTGCCTCAGCCTGAGAGCTGGGATTACAGGAGTGTGCCACCATGGCACCAGGCTGCATTTAAAATCTTAACAGTAACAAAAACCATGCACGTGATGGAATGGCACAAATTCTGTTCACAGCTAAGTACGCTTCCTACTGCAGTGTCTCTGGAAGTTCAGTCATTAAGGCACCGTGGATACAGCCAAGCGAGGTGGTGGATGACAGTAATCCTAGTACGTGGGAGCCGAGGCAAGAGACTTGCAAATTCAAGACCAGCAGGGCTTCAAAGTGAGTTCCAGGCCAGCCTGAACTGCATAGTAAGATCCCGTCTCAAAAAAAAAAAAAACAAAAAAAAAAACCAAAGGTGGGAATCTCAGTTATCATCACAGGAATTAATAATGTGAAACTCAGCAGTTTTAAGTAAAAATACTATTCTATTTAATCTCTGTAAATATCACTGAGAAGCATTTCAAGTACTCTGCTGTTCTGTTTTCACGTGCTTGGCAGTGGGCCACATGCAGTCCTGTACTTTTTGCATGATGAAAGTCACTTGTAATATTCTATAGGACCCAGTTGATACACATCACTAAACTCCATGGGGAAAAGAAAAATTCTTTATAATTCATTAATCCATTGCCACATGAAGTTATTTTGATACAGTTCCTAAGGATTAGGTCATTTTAGGTGTCAACTTTTTGTCCTCATACACAGCGGAGGCTGGCCTTGAACTCACGTGATCCTCCCATCTCAGCCTCCCAAGTACTGGGGTTACAAGTGGGTGCTACCATCTCTCTCCCAATTTCCTTCACAAAAACTTATTCTAGGATAAATTTGCTGGCATTTCTAGGTCAAAGCTTTCGATATTTGATACATATTCTGAATGTATCTTCCTAAAAGCTGAACTAATTTTACATTCCCACTGACAGCCCATAAAAAAATTTCTCCCCTCAAAGCCTTTGCCACAGTCGAGTGATGATACTGTTTGAAATCTTAATTCAAATTGCACCTCTCCACTAACCAGTGAAGCTGGACACGGGCACTTCACTCTCCCACGTCTCCCCCGCATGGCAGCAGCGGGCCTTCGGTCATCTACCCTGAAGACTGCGACTCCTGTTCGCACAGGGCCAGGCACCGCATCGCTCCTCCCCACTGTGCCACCGTCTCACCCCACACGCTGAAGGGCGGGGCCTCTCTGCCGTCCCTCCCTGTCACCAAGAGCATCTCACCTACTTTACCTCTCATGGAGATCTCACAGGTCAGTCGCTTGAAATACTCCGGGAGGTCAGCGTAGTCATTCCCGTAGGAGATCACCTTAATCCCCTTGTCCAGCATGTTCTCTCGAAGCTTCTTGAACTCGTCTACATCCCCTCTCCGAACCAGCATGAAATGTTCCAGGTCCGACTTATGCTTGACGGCCTCCAGGAAGAGCGCCTGGAAGGTGGTGTCGTCCACAGTCCAGCCACAGCCCAGGAAGAGGAAGGACTTGTTCTCGTAGAGCTTCTGAATCTCTCTCTTAAAGGAAGAGAAACAATACATTCGGTGCCCCGCGGACAGACATGTGGTGCGTCTGAAACAGAGTCAACAGTTCTGACCGCACGGCGAGCAGAGGAGGAGACCGACTGACCCAGGCTGAAGAGGGGACTGGTCCGCAGAGGCAGATTCCTCGCAGGCTGACTGGCCCGACACGCTCCACCGAGACCATTTCCCGCTTTTCACGCATTCTTCTGCCACCCTGTCACCAGTGCCCAGGACTGGCACTGGTCTAGTGGTTTCACGGTTTACTCTTTTAGATCTCTGTGCCCAGAGACCAGCAGGCAATGAGCAGTTCTTCGATACCATCTCCCATTTCTGGGCCCCACTGCTTTTATTAACTGTTTATTGACACAGGTCTCACTATGTGCCCTGGTGGTCTCACTCTTGGCGACCCTTCTGCCTTGGCCTCCTGAGTGCTGGTGCTATGAGTGTGCGCCACCACCAGAGTATTTCTAACACTGTACTCCGAAGATCAACAGACTGACTTGGGGATGACAATGTGGGCTTAGATACCCGACTGACATACTTCGAAATTTTGTTACAGTTTTTTTTTCTCTATCTTTGAATACAATGGATTTGAAAAACAAGAACACAAAATAAAACCCCTCCATTTGATCACCCAAGTCATTTCACCCCATGTTTTCCACTGAAGAGTTCAGCCTAGGCCGGCTGCCACTTATACATCTCTCTTTAGAATGCACACCCCAGAGGCACACATTCACTTCTGCCACGGCATTAACAAATCAATCGAAGAACAGTACTAGTGCATTCTGTTCAGGAAGATTATGCCAGCACCTGCCGGCTGCTCACCACACACACGTGTGAGACCCAGGCCTGATCTCTGTAGGGAAGCTTGGCATCTCCTAGGGTACTGTGCATACTTGCAAGCTAAGAGGACCTTCCTGCTTTTGGTTAACGACCTCCCCCTTTAATACCCACGGCATGCACAGAGGACTCCAGGAGGAGCTCCCACGCTGCCAGGCCAGCACTACTCACCATGACTTCCGTGTTCCTGAGCACGTTCTGGTACCCAGCGGGATGCAGCACAATGCCACTAGGGTTGGTGTAGACTCCATGGATGTGTAACACGCTTAGCTTCCGCTTCTCCTGAGCCCACTCCAGGACCTGCAGACACACACACAGCTGGACCAGGCTGCTCACAAGTCAACAGGGGCAAGAGGCAGTTTTGAGGACCAGACTTCCGACATAACTCTCCAGCTTTATGACACCACAGCGCAAGAATGCAAAACCTGACATGGTTTTTACGCTTCCATTTCAGGTGTGACTGGCAGGATGGCAGCAGCAAGCCTGGTGACTTCTCTTTGGAAGTAACAATCACGAATCAGAATTTTATACTATTTGCAGGAACAATGTTGGCCTCCTCTACTGGTAATGAACACGAACGTTATGGACCACTGGTTTGGTGACAGCCATTCCAAGGCCATAGGGATGCTAGGCTGGCCATACAGCTTGTCTCTGCCCATGCAGCAAAAGCCTGCAAGGTGCTGGTTTGAGTCCTACTCTTTGCAACCTTTGAACCCAGCTGCCACATGAAGCAGAGTAGGAACACAAAGCTCAGCCATCGCCTGTATCTCCACACAGCAGAAGATAGTCCATCTTCAACCCCATGGAGTCCTAGCCTGGCTACCAGATGACGTCGGCCATGTCTCAGGGGCGTCTCTTATGGGGCAACAGAAAAATGGCAGAAGAGTCACATCCATTCACCGTGAGGACCCTAAGAGGCTGCCACTCAGATGCCAGTGGTGATGGCAGCAGGTTATGCCTCCTGGATCTCACAGATCCACTTCCCCCAAGGATCCTTTACTGCTCTGCTGCTTGGGAGAAACAGGGTGTGGATTAGAAGAGAGTCAACAGGTCCAGAGGTCTCGAATCTGGGCGTCACCTGGTCTCATTCTGACTGCCAGTCGGTGGCTTTAGTCGCTGGACTTTTCCAGTCCAGTCCTAACCAGGACTGACCCAGTTTAGTGTGAGCTCACAGGCGATTACAGCATTCATGGTGGTGTATTATAAACCAAACATTACACTTCCGTAGTGGCACTGGTGTGGGCTAAAAAATATATTACACAGAGACGGGAAGCTCCAGGGAGAAATGAGAGGGAAAATCGAAGACTTACAGGCACCCTCGTCTGAAAAGGCTCAAGTATTTCTGATGCCCACGAGTAACTGACAGTGAGACTGTACCAGAAATGCTATGGAAACTGTTCTGGCCACCGTTTTTGATCTTTTTTTTGTTACTGGGAATCAAATTCAGGCCCTCACCACTGAGCGACATCCTGGGCCCTGTTTTTTAATTTCATACAGTAATTTATTAATTGAGAAATATTACTGGCTTCCTGCTAGCATCTGTACTACCTGACAGAGGAAGGAAAGGCTGATGTGCATGTGAGGGGGTTTTCAGGGGAGGGCACTTAAATTGACTGACAGGTGGAGGAGGGGCCCGGCTGCAGGCAGCCGGAGGGTGAAGGCACCAAGCACCGAAGCCAGAGAAAGCCAGTCCCACAGCACCACTCTTCTACTAGTTCAGTTCTCTGGTTTGTTTTGTTTTGAGACAGGGTCTCACTGTGAAGCACAGGCTGGCCTGGAAATCACTGTGATCCTCCTGCCTCAGCCTCCCGAGTGCTGAGATTGCAGATGTGCACCACCACGCTGGCTCTCGATTCTCTTTAAAACAGGGCTTCTGGGCCAACAAAACCGTGAGGGCACTCTTACAGTTACTACCCCGCCACAGGCAGGACCTCGGCAATAGGGACCAGCCGGCCAGGCTTTTCTATTCACCTTAAGACTATTTAGTGTAGGGGCTAGGGATTTAGCTTAGCGGCATAAGCGCCTGCAGGCAGTTGTGAGTTCGATCCCTGGTACTGATAAAAAGGAAAAAAGACCAAAAAAAAAAAAAAAAAAAAAAAAAAAAAAGACTATTTAGTGTAGAAAGAAAATTATAAAAACTGCAGGGCCAAATGGGGCTTAATGCAGTCGTTGTCAGACAGCTCACGAGGTCCAATACTGTAACTCAGGAGTATGACAGATGGCTGGGGTTTAACATGGGTCACATTTTTCAAAGTGCAGAGTGTTAACCTCAACCACGCAGGCCTGGAACTTACTCTTCCAATCATCAAAAAGCAGTCTCGACACACTGCTTAAAAATAGCAAAGCGCATACTGGAGGGAACACTGAGTAACACCCCACCACCTGACACTGTCCCGCACTACAGTGACTGCACAGCTCAAACGCCTTCTTCCAGTCTTGCTCTTAAAGCTGGACTAAAGTCTCAAAGGCAGAGGCAACACTTTCCAAATCTGTGCATTTTAATGCACTGTGTGTAATGTGATGTACTGATTTTACCTCAAAAGCCAACAAACCCCTAAAGTATGGGGGATGGTTCCTTTCTTGTATAACATAAATAATACCAAGCAGAAAACAGATTTCTGATTTCAGACACAACCCACCAGCTTGCACAACAGATTCATGCTTTATGCTTTACCTTTTTCTCATCAGTCAGGTCAAGAGATTCAAGCTGTTTTCCCTGGTCTGCTGCATACAGTTCCAGGAGATTGTCAAAATTTGTAGTCAATACAAGGGCTCCATTTTCCATCAGATGAAGAACCGACTGCAGAAGCTGTTTTCCAGAATCTTCCATCTTTGACTCCAGGTCATCAAATACTTCATATAAACAGTCTTTGAAAAACGTGGATCGAACATTACTGGTTCGCTGGGAAGGATGTGAAAGAGGAAAATCAATCCACAATATCTTGGTAGGCTGGTTTTTTTTTTTTTTTTTTTTTTTCTGTTCCAGGGATCAAACTCATGACCTTGTGCTTGCCAAGCAGGCACTTAAGCCACTGAGCTAAATCTCCGGGAGTAGGCTGTTTTAATAATGGTGGTAACAAAGTTTTGAATGTTGCTGCACACTTGTAATCCAAGCAACCTGGAAGGCTGCAGCAGGAGGACTTCAACTTAAGGACCCACTGAGACTCTGTCTCCAAAAAAACCAAAAAAGCCAGTCCAAAGGCCCTGAGTTCAGTCCCCATACTGTGGTGGGGGGAGGTGGGAAAGAGTATTTTGTATTTAAATTAAGGATAAAACATTTAAACTCTCTAAAGAAACATTTTTATAGGAAAAAATGGGCAGTTAAGAGACATGAATTTATTGGGAATTTATTATCACGGGAGAGCTGAGATAGGAAGCACAGAGCAGAGCACAGCACCAACTA
This sequence comes from Cavia porcellus, assembly GCF_034190915.1. Classification (NCBI taxonomy): domain Eukaryota; kingdom Metazoa; phylum Chordata; class Mammalia; order Rodentia; family Caviidae; genus Cavia; species Cavia porcellus. Next base: position 20,318,857 of record NW_026947492.1, on the reverse strand, counting down.
CTTCTTTTTTTTTTTTTTTTTTTTTTTTTTGTCTTTTTCATTTTTATCGGTACCAGGGATCGAACTCACGACCGCCTGCCTGCAAGGCAGGTGCTTATGCCGCTGAGCTAAATCCCCAGCCCAGCACCAACTACTTCTAACAGGGCTCATGTAAGGTGACACTATTACATGTGGCCTTGTCTATGGAATAACCCTGAAGGACACCTGTATATGTAGTTTAGTATTTCTTTCTTTCTTCCCTTTCTCTCTGATTAAATGCAACAGAAGCAGTTTTATAAAATGAGGATTAAACCCCATGGCCTTTGCTCTGAACTACATCCCAGCACTTTTCTGAGACAGAAACTTTCTGTGTAGTTCAGGCTGGCTTTGAACTCACTATGTAGCCAAGGTTGGCCTTGAACTTGGGTAATCCTCGTGCCTCAGCCTCCCGAGTGCTGGGACTACCGCTGTGTGCCACCATGCTCAGCTTTTGTGTGTAAGTGCGTGGTACTGGTGATGTCATGGTCTTTGCACAGAGACATATCCCTGGCTTGCCTTGAACTTGTAATTCTCCTGTTTCAGTCTCCCAGAGGGCTGAAATTACAGGTATGCACCATCATATACAACTTAGCTTTTCTAATCCTAGGGGTTCTCTACAGCTGCTTAGAGAGTTAGAAAAACCACTTAACATCTCCCTGTCATTTTTTCCCCTGGCCGAACTTAGCAATCTGTCTGTAGATATGTAGGACACATTAAAAAGTCTGCATTTTGCAATGCTAAAATTACTAAGCTCTAATCCATTTGAAGTGGGCTGTTTTTCAGCTTCATTTCAACATGTGAATAAGTCATGCATTGCACAATGTTTTGGTCAATGAGAGACCACATCCACAAGGGTGTGCCGCCTGTGACTTCTCGGCTGTCCTAGCATAAGTATGCGGTGTCTGACATGGCCTGAAATTGCCTCCTCAGGCTTTTCTCACAGTGTATCCCAGTGTTATGTAATAACGACAGTATCTGCATCTCTGCATCACTGCTGTGTTATTTTACAATCCCAACAGCTGGGACTGAGTACAGGTACAGGACATCAAGCCCAGTTTTAGAATTAGTTCTTAAAGACTCTTTAATAGTTTCATACAAATTACAATGATCTGTGCTAAGCTGCCAGCGAGGACACACAGCTCTTTGGCTTCCCTTCTAAGTAGCACCCCTAGCTCCCTGGTTTCCTTGGTGTGTACTTCTGTAAGTGTCATGCTCAGATAGTTTTGTTTCCATGGAACCACCTACACACACTCATACAACACATCTGGATTTGGTAAACTTTCTAAAATACCGAGCTCTTTAAATCACACCTACAAACACTGTACACGAGGACGTTCCCAATGGAAGCATCGCAGCACCGTGGCAAACAGTGCTTCTGCCTGGCGAGGCATCGCCCGTGGCTTCCCGGGCCCCATCCCTTCCGCCTGGTGAGGCAGCACCTGCAGCTTCCCGGGCCCCATCCCTTCCACGCTGCATGCGCCACTGGAACACAGGCTTCTTGCTAAATCCTGCTGTCAGCAGGTCAGAGAATTTTCTTGTGGAAAACAGATGAAATAATTCATAACTTATGTAAGTGGTTAAGAAAGTGGGTTTATCCTCCAAGATTTACTATCCATTCTCATTACAAAACGGCCCAATTATTTACATCATGTATCCACAGCGCACAGGCACCAAGTGGGGAATCCAAGAGGATGGAATCGGATGAACCACCTGATCAGAAACAAATGGTGAAGAATTCCTGGTGCCTCGAGTTACTGAGTTCCACCACTCACAAGGAGTCAAGTACTACTGAAGACCAGGTGCCTTCCTGCTTTAATCTTCGTCACACTCACAAACTCATTTACCCTAAAATCTAGTGATTGCATTCTGGGAATGTATCTCACAGATACATTTGCAAAGAAGCAAAATATGTAAGAGTATCACTGCTGTTATTTTAAAACCAAAGAACATAAACAAAACAGGTACCCATATGTAGGTGACTGTTATAGCCCAGTACCCATCGTACAGTTTGGATCATTTGGAAAAACATTTTTCAATGTTTTATGTAGCTGATGGGGCTGGGGATTTAGCTCAGTGGCATAAGCGCCTGCCTTGCAAACAGGCAGTCGTGAGTTCGATCCCCGGTACCGATAAAAAGCAAAAAAAAAGACAAAAAAAAAAAAAATGTTTTATGTAGCTGGGATCTTGAATGTCTCCCATAGGCCCAAGCAGCGAAGGCTGGGATCACTGGGAGCCAGTCCGGAAGCTGAAGGGGTTTATGAGACCCTGCCCTTCTTCCCTACCATGCCCTGCTCAGGACAGAAATGGTTCCGTTCTACTGCATGCTCCTGTCAGGACAGACTGCCTTCAGCACAGGGTCGAAACATTGGGACAACTGACCACAGGGCCAGAATAAACCTTGTCTTTGTCTTTCTGAGACAGGGTCTCACTATGCACTTCAAGCTGGCCTTGAGAGCACTTTGTAGCCCAGCTTGCACTTGCAAGGACCTCCTGCCTCGGCTTCCTGAGTGCTGGGGTTGCAGGCAGTACCATCACATCTAGCTTGAATAAATCTTTTTTCTCATGAGAAGTGAATTCTCTTAGCAAACACTCCAGACATGAGAATGGTATGGATGATCTCCAGGGTACGCTGGTAGGTAAATGTCTAGACTGCTACCAGCGTTGGGAGACAGCTTTACCCTCCTCCCTGTATTTGCAGAGGGAAATCCTGGAAGGACACATAAACACCATGCGAGCAGTGACTCACGGCAGGGGAGTGTGTGACAGAAGACAGACACCCAGGGACGGCAGGAAGACGCCTCAATCAGCGCCAATCTTTCTACCTGCTTTTAATTTCTGTGCTGTGTGTAAACGGCTACTCAAAAAAAAAAAAAAAGGCAAGGCTGCATTTGAAATTCAATACAGAACACAAGGAATTCCTCCTCTCTTTCCTACTGAGGACTTTCTTGTGTTTCCTAACTGCATCTTGAACCCTGACTCACACTCAGTCCTACACCAGTCTCCTCATTACACACGTACCCAGGTAAACAGGCCTGGCTAGACAAGCAGGCTGTCACAGCTGTGCAGTACATTTTCTTGCTTCTAAGAAAAAAAATACAAAAGGCTTATTAAACTTGAGAATAAATTTCCTGAGTCGCTTTTTATTTAGAGGTGAAGTGTATGTGAGAAAGTGGAAGTGAAGAGCGAGGGAGCCCGGGTGAGCCTGGGCCGAGGAAAGCGCAGCCGGGGACAGCAAGCTAACAGCACCTGCGGAGCTACGAGGGGTTCCTTTACACAGCCTGGAGTGCTGTTTTTCTGAGTTATTAAATCGCAGATATCAGACAAGACAGCTCTGGTAGCAGCGCTGATTTCTGCAGGTCTGCAGTGACCACTGTTCTCACAGGGTCTCACCGGTGACCTTGATGAGCAAACACAGCGGAGTGGAACACCCAGGGAGGTTCGGAACTCAGGGAAGGCCACACTCCCACGGCCTCCGAGGACCTTTCCCTCTCTCCGAGGCCAGCGCCGCTCCATCTCCCCCTGCACTGGCTGGAAACCCAGACTTCAAATCCCACACATGGGGAACAGTAATCGCACCTCTTCCTCCCCCAAGGTCAACACTTCTATCATTATTTACCGTCATTCCTTTAAGTAAAACTTGTGCTTGATGACGAGAGGTGGCCGCTTCATCCCCCAGCTGGAATAACCACTCAAGTGTCACCACTGCCCCTTGTCCTTCTCAAAGCCCTGTGAGGCGGCAGCCGCCCCTTTCTGAGGATCCAGCCCAGGGCCCTGTGCACACTGGGCATGAGCTCTGTCACTGCTCACCTCCCTGGTCCCTCTCCCAGGCTTCTGTGCGTGAGACAGAACCCAGACTCAGGTTGCAATGACTCGCCTGGGGGCCCAGCATGTGTAAGCAGCAGGGTCTTTTTAACTGTGAAGCCCAAGCTCTTTGCCCTGAATCTACAATGTCCATTCTCTGTTCTAAGGAACTGATCAGCAGGTGGGCTGACCCTCTGTAGCACTGCTGTCTGATATGACTCCCTTTAAAGAGAAAAAATGAAACAAAATTTCAAAACAAGGTAGTAAGAGAGAAGCCATGGTTAATACATCACTATTGTTATCTTTAAATTCGTTACTCAGAGTACAAGACTATAGGCATTTCATTGTCCAAGGAACATGAGCACAAACCTTTCTTCTCAATGAACTATAGAAGAATAACTGTCATAATTTTTTTGAGACAAGGTCCTACTATAGCAGGCTGGCCTTGAACCTGCAGTGATTCTCCTGCCTCAGCTCCCAAGTCTTATGATTATAACTGTGCGCCATGATGTCCAGCAAAATCAAAATGATATTCACAAGCATGTTAAGACAGTAAGTGTCTTCCAAACGTGTTGATATTTGCACAGTGGTGCAAAAGCAATGGTGACCAAAGGCTGGTGCCTTGGTGTGGAGCCAAACTGTGTGTGCTCACCCATAGCTCACCTCCAAGACCTCGACAGGAGGTACAGAAGCAGCCTGAGAGCACCCTGAACACAGCAGTCAAAGCTGTGCCCGAGTAAACCCTGAGCCTGGGTGGATGCTCTTCGGAGACCCTGTGTGAACGAGCAGGAAACACGCGTGAGGCGCTTCTGCCCCTCGCTGTAACTGAGGGCTGCCTGAAGCAAGACGCTTGTGTACCTGAGTTTTGGGGTGGACTCACCTTTCTCATCTAACACCATTTTTACTTCAAAGAATGACTGATAAACTAAGTTTATTTAACAGAGTTAGGCACTCTCAGGAACTGCTTTAAAAAGTAATGAGGTGACCTTTCATTTTTTTTTTTTTTATGTCATTTTGAAGAAAGCAGGTATGACTGCTGCCACTGCTGCCAGCGATGGAAGTCTGAACTTCCATGCAAAATCACAATCCTAGAACATCTGTATCTCCCATCACGAGCCTGGCAGCTTCCACCCACTCATCTGATGATACTAGTGACAATACTCACGAGTAACTTCTTTCTGACTATAAACTGTGTGTGTCCACTTCTCAAGGCACACATGATGCAGTGAACCACTATTTTCCAAGTGGCCAAAGCAGGGCGTTAGAAAAACCAGTGTGAGCAGATTCATCTCAAGTGCAAGACAGACCAACAGACTTTAATGCAATAGGACAGGAAACTAGAGAAAGCGGACAGAAGAATGCAGCTGCTTCCTCCCAAGCCAGATACTAAACAGACTGGAAAAAACAGGAAACGATACAACTCTTCTCACTCATTTTATTTTGGAAAACAATTTGCTTTGAGCTGGGCACAGTAGTGCACACAGCTCTTGGAGGCTGAGGCAGGACGACTGTCACAAGTCTGAGGCCAGCCTGGGCTACACAGCAAGTTCAGAGCCATCCAGTTCAGGATCAATAGCAAGATCCTATTCTCAGGAAACCGTTTCAGCAAAATGTTATTTACGTTATCATGTAATTTGTGGTTATTTTAAAATGAATATTTAAAACATGTGTTTTTATTTTTTATATTTTAGAGACATGGTCTCGGTATGCAGTTCAGGCTGCCTTGAACCCACTACGTAGCCCAGGCTGGCCTCGAACTCATGGCAACCCTCTTGTCTGCCTCAGCCTCCCAAATGCTGGGATTACAGGCGTGGACCACCACACCCAGCTAATCTTAACTTTTTCTTTCTGGACTTCTTGAGATAGGGTCTCCCTATGCAGCTCTGGCTGGATTTGAGTTTACTTTGCAACCTAGGCTGGTAGCAAACTTGCAACGATCCTCCTGCCTCAGCCTCCCTCCTGCTCCAGCCTTCTGAGTGCTGGGGTTACAGGCATGTGCCACCATGCTCTGCTCTTAACTTTTAATATAGGGAATGTTACAGGTATGATCCACATAATCCAAGGCTATTTGGGCTCTTCATTTTTTAAATTTTTTTTTTTTTTTTTTTTTGGTACCAGGAATCGAACTCACGACTGTCTGCTTGCAAGGCAGGCACTTATGCCACTGAGCTAAATCCCCAGCCCCTATTTGGGATCTTCAATAATCTTGAGAATGGAATAGTGTATGTGGGGTTTGTTCTTTTGTGATTTTCTCCTTCTAGTCAACGTTATGTTTCAAAGTTCCTCCACCCTGTGGCACGTATCACTTTTCTACTTCTTTTTTGAGACCTTACCATGTAGTCTAGGCTGGCCTCAAGCTTGTGGTGATCCTCCTGCCTCAGCCTCCTGAGTGCTAGATAACAGATGTGTGCCATCACACTCAGTCTGCACTTCCTTTCACGGAAGAATAGCATTCCATCATATGAGTATGCCAAATGCTGCTTATCCATTTGTTCTTCTGCATTCTTTCCATGTTCTGGCTGTCAAATGCTATAAATGCTCACTTGTAAGTTTCTGTGTGAACATGTTTCCCTTTCTCTTGGGTGTATATTTAGAGGAGGGCCTTGCCGGCTCAGAGTGTAGCTGTCAATCACCCGAGGAACCACCAGACCGCTCCCCACGAGAGCTGTGCCTTTCACAGACTCAGCAGTGCAGAGGGTTTCCATCTTCCCACACTTATTTTCCTATTACTTTGTGTGGTGGTTGTTCTGGGTGGCAGCGGGGACCAAGCCCAGGGTGCCTCACACTGAGCTATGGCCAAGTACCCGGGAGGGGCTCCACCTTGCAATCTTCTTGTTTGTACCTCACACGGCTGGGGTACAGGTGTGTGCCACAGTGCCCAGCCGGTTTCACTTGACTGACCCATCCTAGTGGATGTGAGGCAGCTTTTCACATCGTTTTACTGTCTGAAGTATTCTGGAGACAGGGTCTCACTGTGTGGTTTTGGCTGGCCTCGAATTCGCCATTAGTGCAGCCACCCTCCTGCCTTAGGTACCCACCACCACGCCTGGCTTTCCCATGGTTTCAACTAGCATTTTTTTAGTGACTGATACCAAGTACCTCTTCCTGAGCTTTTAGCAATTTGCTCATCTTCCTTAGACTAATGCCTAGTTCTCTCGATATAGACATCTTACTGTGTTTTAACTGGAATGTCTTATTACAGTACTGACTTTAATGGTTCTTTATAAATTTCAGAACTAAATCCTGATCAGACATAAGACCTGCAGATATTTTCTTACAATCCATGGTTGTTTCTGCATTTTATTGGTGGCAAACACTAACATGCTTAAGTTACAAATTGTAGTCATGTCCTGTGTTATCTTGTTGCCTATGGTTTTGGTGTTACAGCTGAGAATTCTTTGCCATGCTATTTGATTACTGCTGCTCTGTGATATGTTCAGCAGTCAGGAAGTGAGTCCTGCTCTGCTCCTTTCTAAAGTCTGCCTGGCTGTTCTGTGTCCTGACATTCCGTATGAATTTCCGACCTGGCTCGACAAGGTCTACAAATACACCAGCTGGGATCCGACAGGGCTTGCTTAACCTGTGCACCAGCTTGGGGAGGGCTCTACCCTGATCCGTGAACATGTGCTATTCTCATTTATTCAGACCTTCAAACGTTTTACGGTTCTCACAGCGTTAGTTTCGAATTTCTTTGTGAAAAGGATCTTCTCCCTCCTCCTTCAGGTGTCAGTGGTTTGGACTCAGGGGCTTGTGCATTCAGTCTAGCACTATTCCTATTTGCCGGCCTGCCTTCCTTCCTACCTTCCCAGATGGTGGTCTGACTATGGCCCCGGCTGGACTCAAGCCCACAATCCTCCCTTCCTGCCTTCTTTGGGATTACTGCTGCCCTGCACCATGCCCAGTCCTGTATCTTTCCAGTGCTGTTGTAAGTGGAAGGATTGATTTTTTCCCCTCCTTTTTGAGACAGGGTCTCACTATGCAGTTCAGGCTGGCCCTGAACTTACTTTGTAGCCCAGGGTGGTCTTGAACTTACAATGATCTTTCTGCCTCAGCCTTCCGAGTGCTGGATTACAGGATTGCCTACTATGCCTGGCTAGGTGGAATGGCTTCTGAAATTTCATTTAAGGTGGCTCATCTGAGATGTCTAGAAGTACTACCGATTTCTGTATATAAATGCTCTGCCTAATCATATTTTCCTGGGCATTTCCTGTAGCCGCACTCACGTCATCTGCAGATGGCCTGTCTCTTCCTTTCTCACCCGGATGCCTTTCATCCCTCCATCTGCCCAGCTCCCCTGGATGCCACCTCCAGGATCACGTTGGCTAGAACCAAAGTGGGCAAACAGCCTGTCTCGCTCCTGGTTTTAATCGAGAACATTTCCTCTGTCCCCACCAACTATGATGTCTGTCAGTGTTTCATTATGGTTTTGTTTCTTCCTAATGGTTTGCTAACGTGGTTCTGGTCTTTATTGATACACTGACCTTCATGGGTTAAGTCAGCTTTGCACGCCTAGAAAATTACTTGCTCATGCTATAGAATTCCTCCCACATGCTGCTGCGTTCAGTTCAGTTGTACGCTGCTGAGGATCTTTGCGTGATACCATGGAAGACATTGGTTAGTAAGTAGTTCTGCATCTATGGGTTGTGTAAAATGTGTTCTCAGGTCTCGCCTCTTCCTCTGGGCGTGTTTTCAACACTCATCGATTGCTGTAGTCTCAACCAGCGTTTTACTCTTTTTTTACAGCTGGAAAGCCGCAGTCGATGGTATTTTATTTGCCCTCTCACAAGCTGATGGCTATCTGGGCTGTTCTCATGTCTTGGCTGTGAACACTGCCATGAACATTCTCGCACGGTGCTTGTGCAAACACGCTTTTAATTTTTGGGAGTAGGCATCCGAGAGTGGGACTGCTGAGTCACATCTGAGGCTGCCAAACTGTTTTCTGTTCCCGCCGGAGGATGAGGGGTCCGACTTCTCTGCATTCTCATCGGCACTTACTTCTGTCTTCCAGCCAGAGTGGTGTCCAGGGGTGTGAGACAGGGCCCGCAGGGGACCTCATTTTATGCGCTCACAGGCCAATGTCCATCCTCCTTTTTCTACTGTCATTTTAAAATCAGATTATTTGCTCTTTAAATCACTGTAAAATCTAAGACATGAAGTTTTATGTTTTTAGGTCTGTGGTTCATTTTAATTTTGGTATATGGTGTACAGATCACGAGAGATTTTTAAAATCCTATTAATTCTTTAAAGCTCGTTAGTAACAAGTTATCCCAATTAAGGACAAGAAATGAAAAGGATGTAGAAACCCCTAAGGCTCTGCAATGAGTCAGGAACCAGTAGGAAACTACTTTTAAATGCCTGTCTTTAAAGGTACCTCGTCTAGACACTTCAACATACAGTGAGGGATGGGGAGAAATCAAAGGACAGGAACTGAAGGAGCTAAGAGTCACTACCTTTTTTCAAGTGTATCCCATTTATTAAAATTCAGAATATCTGCAGTCTTGGGATGTAGTCTGGTGGTACAGTGCTTGCCTAGCAAGTCCAAGGCCTTGTATCTGACTCCTAGCATAGCAAAATAAAGAAGTAAATAAATACATTCAGAACATACTGTGGTCCTTTCTTTTTCCTGTTTTTTTGTCCTTTTGACACAGGTCTTGCTATGCAGTTCAGGCTGCCCTTGAGATTACTTTATAGCCCTGGCTGGTCTTGAACTCACAATTCTCCTCAGTTGCCTGAGTCCTAGGATTATAGCATGTGCCACCACGCCTGGCACACTTTGGCTACCATATTATTTCCCAATATATTTCAAGTGAATCATGCTTTCTTTTCTTTTTTCTTTGGCGGGGGAGGCACTGGGACTTGAATTCAGGACATCGTGCTTGCTAGGCAGGCACTGCGCTCTCCTTTTTAAGGAGTCTAGGCTGATTTGGGAAGGGACTGAGAATCAGACTCAGGCCCTTGCACTTGCCAGGCAGGTGCTGGGTCCAGGCTGGATTTAACTTCCGATTTCAAGAGCTCTGCCACTTCTGCTTCCCCAGAACTGGGCTCCAAGTGAGCACCACAGTACCTGGCTCGGAATAAGGCAAAGCAGGACAAGGAAGCTCTTTAACCAACTCCGTTTGATAAAAGAACACCAAAACCCGTTTTCGCTTCATCTGTAAATTGGTAAGAATTATTTATAATCTTGAAGTTCCCTGAAGAGCATGAGTGACAAGGAATACATTTTTTATTGCAATCAGTGTCAAAAAAATTCAAAATATAATGCTAATGGGTCTAATTTTAATTTTTTCTTTTAGTATTTTAGTATTTTGAGAGTCCTGCTTTGTAGTTCAGACTGGCCTGGAATCCATGCCAATCCTCCTCCCTCAGCATCCCGAGTGCTGGGATTACAGATACATTGACAGTGTGCCTACCTAAAGGACATACATTGTCTTAGCCTAGAAGGATCTTTTTTTTTGGTACCAGGAATCGAACTCCCAACCTTGCACTTGCCAGGCAGGCCCTGTGCCACTGAGCTGTCTCCCAGCTCCTAGCTCACAGACACCTCAACACCCATCCCTGTCTTTCTGTCTCTCAAGTGCTCATATGATAATTATCCTTAAAAGGGTCTATCAATAGAAATTTTGCAGAAAGCTCAAATGTTACACAAATCTACAAGATACAAACAAACAACCCTTTTGAATTCAGCATGGAGGTCGTGGCTTCAGAAAACTTCCAATGGCATACAACATAAGGAGATACTCACAGGAGAGAGCTTCTGAATAAGGTCGTGAGCAACATGGACAAGGTTCTTGTCTTCATGAAGACATTTCTGAAACTTCTTGCTTTCTTCCTCTTCCAGAAGATCAAAATCAATGGCAGCATCCAGCAAGGCCTGAATTAAGCCCTTCCAGGACTTCAGGGCTGGAACCTGAGGGGCCACTGCGGCACTGATGCCCGTTCCAATGACCAGCACCAGCTCCCGAGGCTTCTTGGTTTTTAAGCTTGGAAGCAGCTTCCTGAAAAAGCAACACATGAGGACTGAGATACCCAAAGGTCAGGAGGCACCTGGAAAGACTGTCTGACCAAAAGTGGTCAGATATGCAGGTCCTTCAGCAACAACTTTAACACACGTAAAGACAACAAATACCAGTTTGTGACACTTCTCCAAGGTAGCCTAAACAAAAGACTAGAATACTGTGCTATAGCTTGCTAAAAACAAAGAAACCTATTATTTCACATTTCCCAAAAAGCAATCTGAAAATCAGTTTTCACTTCATAGTCCTCCCAACCAAAGAAACCCACGAATAGCAGCAAAAGGTCCAAATGTGTCACCACAGCTCAGCTGAGTTCTGCCACCTCAATTATACTTTAAATCAATATTAAATGTCAGAAGAATGTGCTTGACTTGTTATTCTAGAAACAGAAAAGATCCACATGAGAAGAAAGTCAATAAAAAATTAACTCTAAATTTTACAAACACTTTAAAGATAAAACAGCATGTGACAGCCAAATATGAGGACAAATCTGTCCTCACTTCAGGAAATCTGTCCTTACAAAGAAAGTGAGGGAGTGGTTGGGAGGAAGAGAAACAGGAAAGGAGGAAGACAGGGACAGTGAGAAGGAGAGGAGGAGGGAGGGGGAGACATCAGGGTCCTGAAACCTAAATGAAGGGCGACAGTGACAAAACATTCCTTTCTTACCACGACCAGCACACGTCTCTGTTCTGAAGCACATGTGCAACAGCACAAGCAAAGGTTTTTGTTTCTAGAATGTGTGAGTGGGGAACATAAAGAAAAACCCACACCACGGTTTCTCACGCCCCTTTTGCCTCCAGAGGCTCTACTACAATCCTTGTGTGAAGGAGACTCCTTCTCTTTCATTTTGCTGACAGCATGCTTTTTCCAAGAGCCTGCCTTTGCCGACCTTTTTTTTTCAAATAAAAAATGAACAGAAATAGGTTCAACGTTTTGGCATAACCCAAACCGAACTCTGAAGCCTCATGAAACCTGGCTTTAGGGAAGCAACCTCTCGATATCCTTCACTGTCCCCCAGCTCCTGCATTTACATCCAACAAGCATGAAAACCAGCTGGAAGGCATGACCACGGACACAGTTTCTGGCCTTACAGTTCAGTCCACTGGAAAAGACGGATGATAGAAGCAAATGATGAAATGTTAGGTTTCAATCAGAGGAACCAACACAGTGAATTATACACAAATAAACACACACAAATGCCCGCAAGTAGGGAAAATTTGTGGAAGGAGATGTAAGAACTGTCAACAGTGGTTAACTGTTGGTACCTGAATTCTTGTTTTTTTTATGGTACTGGGGCACCTAACTCAGAGCTTCACCCATGCTAGACAACTGCTCTACCATGGACCTGCATTCCCAACCCTGAGATTTTTTTTAACCATACCCAGAAGCTGAAACTATTTTTCTTAATTAAGACTTCCAGCTAAAAGGCAGTGTTTAACAGTGTGGTGGGGAGCACCTGTAATTTCAGCTACTTGCGTCCAGCAGGGGAGGGGGAAATAAAGTCTCTTAACCAAATCTAAGACTTCCCCAACCACCTGCACTCAGGGTTAAGTCTCCCAGACATGACTAGCCAGCCTAGCTCCTACCCAATCAGTCAAAAGGTAGAAGGATTCCTCTCTGGGGAAAACAGCTGATATGACAGAAAAGACAGCTTTTTTCCCCCATCCTTGGGACAGGGATTTGCTATGCATTTCCGGCTGGCCTTGAACTTGATCCTCCTGCCTCAGCTTTCCCAGCGCTGCGATTGCCTGGCAGGACAGCTCTCTTGTGAGCCAGAGGGAGGCTGAGCCAGTTATGTACACACAGACTGGCCACATGGCTTCTCAGTGTGCGCCCTTACACGTGACCAGAGGACAGGGTGACTGCACCTGGCGAGGCTCCCACCCTAACACACCACAGCAAGCAGCAGGGAAAGATGGATTCGGTGGAAACCAGACAATACAGGACAGAACCTAAGGAGAAAACATCAGGGCTGGGGTTTTAGCTCAGTGGCACAAGAGCCTGCCCGGCAAGTGTGAGGTCATGAGTTAGATCCCCGGTACCTGCCCCCCCAGAAAGGATAAATATCTTCACATAGATTTACAATTTGCAGTTATGGGAATACAAACAGCCTTTTAGAAATTTTAAAAACCTGCAAGATAAAACTGAGAAAATCTCCAAGAAAAAGAAAAACGGGGGGAAAAAAGCTGGGTGTGACAGGCCCGAGCCTGTAATCCTAGCAACTTAGGAGGCTGAAGCAGGGAGACGATGAGTTCCAGGCCCATGTGGACGACGTGTGAGTGAGTTCAAGGCCAGCCTGGACTATACAGCCAGACTGTGCCAAAAATCCAAGCCAGGTAGAGTAGGTGACATGCCTGTAATTCTAGTACTCAGGAGGCTGAGGCAAGAGCAAGTTCAAGTACAAGTGCAAGTTCGAAACCAGCAAAAATAAAAACAACAAAAACCCCAATCAAACAAACAAGAAGAAAATGAGATGAAAAAAACAATTTTAAAAAATGTAAGAAAACTAATGACTTAATCCACAAGGTCCAACTGTACTCAAAAATAACAGGAGCTCTACCAAGACAGACAAAAGATTTCATTCAAAGTCCACAGTGGAGATGTGTGCCTGTGATCCGAGGTCTCTGGGAAACTAAGGAGGAAGATCCCAAATTCATGCCCAGCACAGGTAACTTGGCAGCTGAGTGAGAGCCAGTCTCAAAATACCAAGGAATGTAGGACGAAGACTTTGGGTTCAACCTGCAATGCCACCCACACACGAAAAAGCAAGGGTACATATAGTCATTGAGAAGCGGAGCTACTGTTAACTAGCTTGAGCTACCTACTCTCCAGATTTCATATAAAGACACATCACTGTAAAATTCCCAGGAACAAGAGAATAAAATGATTTTTACCAGCTTCTAATGAGCAAAGAAAAATATTACATAATACAAGGAACTGGGAATCAAAATGGAGTGGCTTTTTGCCAGGAATACTCAGATGTTAGCAGAGAATGATCGGCACCTTTGAAACTGAGAAAAATGATTTCTAACCTAAAATTCTTTATCAGCCCCACTATCAAAAACAAAAGCCCACAGGCATATATAACGAAGACTATTACTATCTCTAAACATTTTTTCCTATGAATCTTTAAGGAGACACACAAGGGTAAGTATCACTAAAATGAAGGAGTACACAAAGGAGACATGAGATACAGCAATCAGAGAGCCATGTGAAAGGACTTCTCAGGACAAGGGGACAGCGAACCTACACCTCAGTGTCACAGGCACTGAGTGGGCACAGGGTGCAGTGAGTCCATAGGGAAGAGTCTGTGAAACCAATTAACCCAGCAAGTTAAAACAAAGCGAACAAAAGAATGAGAAACACAGAGGAAACATGGGCAAGAAAGGAAACAGAATCATAACACATTTCAGGCTTAGCAACAAATACTATTTAGACAGTCTCCTAATGCAAATATTAAAAGCTGGCTGCTGAAGGAAATCACTGACAACCGGGGAAACAGGTGGACCAGGAACTGGGGGAGGAGCTGTGGAACAAACCAAATCTTTACCTTCCACAGTCTGAACAAAGCACAAAACAAAACCCTCACAACAACAGCAGTTTACACAAGGTATTTAAGTATACAGATGCCTCAGAATAAAAGGATAAAAAGCTGAAATCAATCATCTCCAGGGAGAGAGCACTGTAGCCTTCAATTACTGACTTAAAACTGTACGCATATTACTTTTTAATTTTTAAATGAAGGTCAATATTGATTAGCAAAAACAATCAGAATATAGGGTACGTTCAGATTTTTCTTGACTTCCCAGTAATGCAAATCTACTGTTTCTCGGATTCCCTCCTCTCATTTACCTGGGCTTTTTGGTGGGAGGTGCGCCATCACTGAAGAATCCAAAAATCTCGTCTATATCAGAGGCCTGGCTCCCTGTAGAAGCCATCCAGTTTCTAAAATAGATTAAACACCACATACCACAATTAGATCTTCAAAGAGTACTATTTAAAACGGCACATACATTACACAGTGATAATACGCTATGCACCCTTTGAGGGTACCCTCTGCTTCACGGAAATCCACTTATGAATAAGCATTCCAAACTTGAGGAATTAAATTTGTCTGAAAGTCGCCGCCGTGAAACCATAGCACTCTGGTGACCCATCACGCCGTCTGCTTGCTCCTCTCCTCAGGTCCTCCTCCCAACCACCCAGCAATGAAACCCACAATCCTGAGCCCTGTCAGCGCCTGCCACTGCCAGCCATCAATCTGGCTAGGCTCCCACAGGAGAAGAAGGGCTTGGGACATTCCTAAGAGATAGAAACAACCCTAGGAAAGTGTAACAACAGCTCCCGGTCATTCGTACTCTGAGTGGAAGAAACTGCCAGATGAAGAACAGACCAATGCAGTTATTTGTTAAATATGCCTTGTTAACAAACGATTTTCCTTAAAGGGGGCAGCCACATCTAAGCATGGATGGGACTTTCAAATCAAGTCACTACAGGAAACAGTAAAGTACCCGAAACAAGCAGAGATGTATGACTAATGGTCAGTTATGTTCAAGCCCTGAGATGAGTAAAAGTTTACAAAAATTACTATGTATTAGAATGAGAATTACAAACAGAAGTTTCAGTTGCTCAACACCTGTTAAATTTTGAAACTGATGGTTTTAAAACTGCAAATTACTTTAAACACATAATATGGGCAACAGCAGAATTTGGGGTCTTTTTATTATGTTCCATTTTTACTACTAAAATAACTTCTTTAAAAAGCCAACTTTTTCTAGAACCCAAATACTGTACTTTCACACCTGTTGGTGTCAGGCACACCATTATGCTATCCTCCTCTTCAAACTTAAGGGCTCTGCAGTTTACAACTATCCAGTTAGGATACAGTCATCGTAAGACTATTTTCACAGAGTTTTACTTTGATTGAAGTCATTTCTTATTCCAAAAGTGTGTCTTCTTGGTGGAGAACTAGTAATAACAGAGGTTACTTCTTCCATATACAGGACTACTCATACTTTTTGGAATATTATTGAAAAGTACACAAGGAAAAGTGTTTCCACCTTTGCTCTTTTGTAACTATTATTTGATGAGCTCATCATCTAAACAAATTACCCAAGTAATACTTCAGTACTAAGAAACATAAAAGTAAAATACAAGGGAAAGTTAAGGTAGGTTTTGAACACAGACATCTTCACAATGGAGTGTCTGATTGAGCAGCCATGGGCTATTTATAAATATCAATTCCTCTAATACTCATAACCCTATTAAGTTCCATGACTGAGCATATCTAATCTCAAAGTCCAAAATGTGAAACACTCTGGGCACTGAAATATGCCACAGTGGGAAGTCCACACCTGACGGGCCAGGTTATACTTACAATGCAGGTACACCAAAACATACTGTATAAAAGTATCTTTGCGCTGTATGTACAGTGTGAGGTATGTGTAAGACATAAATAGTTTTGTGTTTAAATTGCATCCCATCATCAAGATATCTCATTTGTGTATATGCAAGTAGCCAAAACACAAAACAAAACCCAGTAAACCCTGAAATCTCAAACACTGTAGTTTCAAGCATTTCAGACAAAGGATACTCAGCTGTGTTATTATCCTAATTTACAGATGAGAAAAACTGACACAAAGAGGTTGATGTCTGGTAATATCAGAATTCAAACCACAGCCACTGCCTCCCAATTATCTATTCTTAGCTACATTATCACTAACTAAAAGCATTTTCCACAAGCATTTGCTTTTCAATCTTTTAAAAAAACTTGTCCCAAAGCATTAAAAATGAGCACCAGTACTCTTTGGGTGTGTGCAGGGTGGGGAGCAAACCAGCACCTTCCCCCAGCCTTTGTAATTTTTTATCTTGAGACAAGGTCTTGCTAAACAGCCCAGGCTTGCACTTTTGATCCTCCTGCCCTGGCTTCCCAGAGTGCAGGGATTACAGGTATCTGTCACTGTGCCTGGTACCACCAACATTCGAGCAAGCAGATTTATTGAAAATAATTCCGTGTAACACTTAATAGCTGCCTGATAAACAGCAATCACCATGGCGCACATCAAGGCAGTCGGCAATTCAGAAGCCGGGTCCTTCTACCACCAGGAAGCCCCGGGCAGGTCTATTCTATCCTGGAAACACGCAAGATTATTTCTGCTAGACTCTATTTCTGATCAATGGTCAATTTAGATACTTACATCTGAATAATGTTTTATTTACAGAGTCAATTGTTTTAAAGGTCCACTCCATTTGCTAAAATTTAAGAAAATTAAGTAGGGTCAGCGACTCTCAAGTGAAATGTTTTAGATTCTCTTATTTAGGAACTGAATGAGAATTCAATATGCCCACATTATACCCGATCATACATTCATCCTGTTTTCTAACAGAGTACTGTCTTCAGAAGGATGCCCCACACAGTAATGCCTCACGTATGTACACCCCAGTAGTATATTATATAAATCACATTTTCTTCCTTCTAGAGTGTGTATTTTCAGGGGAAAATGCCCATTTTAGTATTTACCTCAGATGATGCACAACATTGCAAAGACATTCGAAGCTAACTGAAAATCTGACATGGAATTCCTAACATGCACCAACTAGTCCAGTTCAGGGGCAAACTTTTCTACACCATTGCTATGCAGTTTTCACCTCAGTGGAACTTGCTACATGTAGCAGAGGTGGAAATGTTTTTCTGCCACAGAAAATTAAGGCAGCTTTCTGTGGCAGGGTCTTCATTACTTTGATTCTGCTAAGCCACTAAGAAACCCTTCCAAGCTAACACAGTGCAGCAAAACACAAGTCAGACAGTCGGTAAACCCTGAGACAAGTAATGGCAACCTCATGAACTACAGTTTGCAGGCAAAACTTGAGAGATGCTTATACTTTACAACCTGTTAGCTTGGCGGGAAACAATACTACTACATCTGATGGATGAGGAAAAAAGAGCAAGTCTTTTAGGAAAAAATCCCAGTCTCAACCATAGAAAAGAGATGTGAAGAGTGAGTGGCCATCAGCATGAACTACAGCCGACACCAGGAGCTGGGCCCTGCTGTGTCAGAGACGCCAGGTCCCTGCTCTCTCAGCAGCCTGGGCTGGGTCTGGCTCCCTTCCGCTGCAATCAGGCGGGGAACTGCCCGCACCCCTCCATCTCACCTGCACACTTCCAACTCCAGAGCTCCATATTCAGCTCAAGCAAGCGGCACACCAGAAGGAAATGGAGTACGGCACAGAGAGGCAGGTAGAAAGTTCTAATTTTAGTTAGCATTTTTTTGGGGGGCCAGGAGATAAAAGATCCGTAGATAATTAGCTTGAAAAGGTTGGTGTATTTCTTTAAAAAAATCAGTTGTATTTACAGCAAGTTTCTATTTTACAAAATTCAACTGTGAAAAAAATGGCTTAGTTCTCTGGCACATACATAGAAAGGGGTTAATATTTTTTTTTTTTGTTTTTGAGAATAGGGTCTTGCTATATGTAGGTCAGGCTGGCAATCCTCTTGCCTCAGCCTCCCAGGTGTTGGAATTACAGGTAGGCACTACAAAACCTACTATTTTTTTTCAAACGGAAACCAGTTGTTGTTGGAACTAAGAAGAGACCAAAATTGTTTAATACTGTAGTAGCTTCTAGACTAATCTAACATATCTGGTTTTCAGCTGCCACGGAGGAAGGGAAGAATGAAAAGATATCCATTGTAAGGCACTACAAAACAGCCCACAAATCCGTGGACAACAAATTCAGTGAACTATTTTGCTCAGAAGCTGATACAGTTAGTTCTTAACGTAGATCAATTTTTCCCATCTGGGTAAAACAAAGTTACCACTTCATTCCGCCAAGGTACACACACAGAACAGGAACAGGAATGGCGCCTGGCTGTGGGGACTGGACTCCTCTTGTGCCCCAGGTTTGACCCATCTCCTGCACTGAACCCATGACTGACTTAGTTTCTACTGCTATCCTCAAGGAAGCCTGACACCCTGACCTCCCACCAGTTAGGGTCTGTAGCAAATACAGACGGCGTGAGAGCGTGACCATCATCCCAGCACTCTCGAGGCTGAAGCAGGAGGACTCTTTTGAGTTTGGGGTCAGTCTGGGCTACAAAGTGAATTCCATGCCCATCTAAACTGCACAGCAAGACCCTGTCTAAATAAACCCCTAAATCACAAAGAGATCAATATCTAATTCGTCTCTCTCTTCTCCTTTCTCCTGATGTGTGCAGGCTCGTGTGTGTGTGTGTGTGTGTGTGTGTGTGTGTCTGTGTGTGTCTGTGTGGTGCAGGAGATTGAACCTTTGCACTGAGCTTGTTCCCTACTCTTTTTTTCATTTTTATCTTGAGGTAGGGTCTTGTTGAGTTGCTCAGGCTGGACTCAAACTTCAGGTCTTCCTCCCTCAACCTTCTAGAGCTTACAGGTAAAAAATCAGTTCTTGAAAACTTCTTTAACCTAGTCACTGATAAAATGCTAGACTTATGCCATTTATTCATGGAGTTTTACCAGGAAAAAAATGATCCTATCTGAACCATGTGAGAAGAGGTAGGGACTGAGGGAGCTGATTCTAAATTCTAGTAAGTCATTTAATTCAAATTCTTCAAACCGTACAGGTATTTGATGCTCATGAACTCAGATGCTGTTTCTATTGTTATTTTCAATTCAAAGCCAAATACAGCCATGGTAGAGCATGTCTGTCTTCCCAGTGCTCGAAGGGCTGAGGCAGGAGGACTGCTACAAGTTTGAGGCCAGCCTGCGTTGCACAAAGTTGAAGGCCAGTATGCACTACAAATTGAGATGTTATCTCAAAAAACCACCCACACACAAACCCCAAATAAAACTACAGTAACAAACCTTGTACATGGAACAGAACTGTTTTAGGAAGGAATTGCGGAATATCCAAATTTAGATTTGATTAAAACTGAAGTTGGTGACTGGAGGTGATGCTTTCACCATGCAAAGAATGACAACTTCTTTCTGTTTTCCTGTTTTTTCTTCTGTGAAGCTTGAGGAGGTATATCCTGCAAACAATGACACACAGCACTAAAGGACTTTAAACTAGGTAATAAAAATACTCCCATGTACCAAGCAGTACAATCTTACACACAATTCCATCAAAAGTGACAGGTTATTCATTAAAAATGAGATTATCTAAGGGCAAAATTTGTGTACTACAGTCTTAAAAACAGAATTCCTACTATTAACATAATTTATTACATAGGTTGATAACCTCCAAGCCAACAGACTGCACGCCAAACACTGCCAATGAATGCAGATCCCGCCAAGTCACAGGGTCACCAGAGGCCACCATCACAATAGATGTCTCTACTGAACTGAAACAGACAAGCCTTAAGGAAGGGAAACGGTTTCCGTCAGAACAAAGGTCAGACCGGTAGTAGCTATCTGTATCTGATTTTCACTCTTTTCACATGCTTGGAGATTTCTGACTCAACTAGTACTGAAAAATTTAACAATGCTTTTTAAAATTAAAAAAAATAGCACGTTTTGACAATGCAAAGCTTGGAAAGTTTTCACAGCTGAGTGTCTGTAAGGAAGGGGTGACTTCACAGCGGCGTCTAGGAAATCGGCGTGGGGCACCACCTGGTCAGCGAGCAACCTGAACCCATTATTAGCAAAGCTGGGCAGAACCATAACAAAGCAGCAGACTGCTTTACAGATATTCTTAGAATTAACTAAAACAAAACACATCAAATGTTCTCTGCAACACACACACACACACACACACACACACACACACCCAAGTCTATGAAGTCTAATGTGCTCATTACAGGATTATTTTTGAGTTCATATTCATATGCACAATACTTTAAACAGATATAATGGCTAGAAAAGATACCTATCATTAGTTCTTAATCATATTTAAAGCTCAGTTATCAAAACATCCAATAATTAAGAATAAGCTTGTCCTGAAGGCAACTCTTCTAATATTGTCATGCAACAGTTTTCAGCGTCTAAATCAGTCTCTTGACTTTCCTCTCTACAAGGATAGGGAAAGTGCAGGGCCAAAGAGGTTGTCATGATATGTTCTGAATAAAAAGAGGGTACATTCCTAGGCCTGGGGACAGGAGAAGGCTCTACCAGCTCTGCTTAAAGGACAAAAAGAACCTGATGTCCTCTAAGCGCCCCCTTTTCGGTGGTCCTGGGGATTGAATCCAGGATCTTCACACTGAACCACATCTCTAGCCCTGGTTTTTGAGGCAGGGTCTCACTAAGTTGCCCAAGGGCTGCTCTGATTTGCAGTTACATGAACTTGTGTCTCACTTTCCTGAGAAAAAAGTGGGGAAAAATTTTTTCTGAGACAGGGTCTCACTATGTAGTTTAGGTTGGTCTTGAACTCACAGTGATCCTTCTGCCTCATCCTCCTGAGTGTCGGAATTACAGGTGTGCATTACCACACCCAGCTAAGAGTGGAAAATTTTGCAGCAGAATGTCAAAGACTTGCTGGGCATGATGGCACATGTCTGTAACCTCAGCAGTCGGAGACTGGAAGAAGGACTGCGGTGAGTCAAGACCATCCTGAACTACACAGCGAGAATCTATCTCAAAAAACAAAACAAAACAAAAAACAGGGCCAGGGATTTAGCTCAGCAGCATAAGTGCCTACCTTGAGTTCAAGTTCAAATAAAAACCCAAAACCAACATAAAACGTGTGCTTTTGAACATTAAGGGGGAGGTTATCTTAGCTTCAACTTCATGGAAAACAAAACCAGAAACAATAGATAGCAATTCATGAGGCAAGGTTTGAATGCAAAACCACTGGATAAAACTGCAAAAAAGAATCAACTTGAAGTTTTAAAAAGTACAAAAGGATCCTTAACTATGAACCATAAGATCTGAACCCACAGGAGAGATGAACTGGGACCAGCATGGCTGAGCAGCCCTGGCGATCCTCCTGGACACACACTCTGTCCTTCAGGAGAGGACCGCAAGGCCAGAGGAGGCATCTGACTGTGGTCAACTGCACTGGACCTCCAGCAGGACTGTAAGAAAGCAGTGTGACCAGCGTACGACTGGAAAATTAAAACACGTGGAAAATTGCACTGAGTCAAAAAACGAAAGACCTAGAAAACCAAGGTAAAATGGAAAAGGTTTGGGTATGACTGAGTTAGAAATGAGAGACATGATACACCCTCCGTGTAGAAAAGAGAGGCAGCTTCCTAGAGACACTATTCTACGGAATGAAGTGTTACTCAGCTGAATTGAATGTAAAGCAAATTAAGATATTTAAACTGAGTCAGGCATGATGGCAGGTGCCTGCACTTGGGAGGCTGAAGCAGAAAGATCATGTGAGTCCAGGAGTCCAAGGCTAGTCTGGGCAACACCTAAACATCCCCCCACCAACACACACTTGCAATAGAACTCTAAATGGCTGTAATTTTGTTCTTTAACCCAGCTCCAGCTTTTCCTGGCTTGTGGTAGCCTGACTCCATTCTCACAGGTCCTTCTTGTGTCTCTCCTTTCTTAAATCTCCTCCTTTAGAAGGATGCCTGTCAAACAGACTTAAGACCCACTCCAAACCCTGAAAGATGTCATTCCAAAATCTGGGATCTTAATTATACCTGCAAAGACCTAAATAAAGTCACAGTCACAGGCACCTGGGATCATGGTGCACCTTTGGGGCGGGCACTCTGCGTTCGTTCAGCTGCCGGGTCACGAAGAGCTGAGGACACAGCTGGTGGCAGGCTGCTTGCCTAGCATGTGCGGCCCGAAGGCGGCCATTCCCCCACAGCACACCGCCTTCCCCTGGGCCCTGCCCCTGGGGAGAGTGCACCTGGCTCTTTTGCCACCCTCTGCTGTGAAACAAAGCCTTCTGGTTTTTCACTTGGAGATCTGTAAATCAGGATGGTAAAATCTCTTAGTTGTCACTAAGTGCTAGATATATAAACAATTTCAGCTTTTCAGTCACGGAAAGAGATCTCTTTGTTCAGCTGCACTAAGCTCACAATGTAAGAAATTCTGTATGACTGGAATTAGCTAAGGCAACCAGTGTGGGTGTTCATGGGTTACCATCTGCATAACACTTAAGAGAAGGCAAGTTCTCTGTTTAATTATTTGTTGGTTTTGGTATCTGAATTCCATGAAACTGATGGAATTCCTTCCTAGAAAAGTGAGCCCTCCTCTCCTTCCCTTAGGTGCTCCTGCCCCCAGGGCCCTCACACAGGACGGATGCACTGCCCTGGGAGGCCTTCTCTGTCCTGGCTGCGCATTCCTAATGTCATTCCTAACGTAGGGTGCACAGGTTTCCAAGCGGCTGATCAAATCAAGTGAATGATCTGAAACCATCCTGACCATCCTGTTTAGCTCCTCTGCCTCACACACAATTCTTTTTATTTCACGGTGGAACTGTCAGGACAAAAAAGAGCTTTACAAGTTAGGCGGCTTCTCTGAGCCACCTAGGCTGAAGGTGGGCCCACCTCCCGCTCCCCTCCCTCAGCCCAGGTTACTGGAGGGCGCAGCAGCAGACGGGGCTCCGGGGGGCAGTTTCCCTTCCGCTGGAGGGATGAAGCCAGCTGTGCAGCTATCAATTGTCTCACTGTATTTTCTCCCTCCCTCCCTTCACAATAAAAGGCCCTCGTACAACTGATGTGCTTGGGAGACCGGACCCCACTGCAAAAAGCTACTGAAAAGGTGGCAAGCTCCCAGCACGGAAAGCAAGGAAGAGAGTGAAGCAATCGAGTGAGATGCCTTCTTCTGACACTGATGTACCACGCTACAGCCTCTACAGGGCCGCGGCAAACCTGTACACACCGTCAATTACCAGATCCCAGGGCAGCGCCAAGTAGCTGCTGAGACCCCATGTGTGGGTCCTCGCAGGCTCCCCGTGAGATACAGATAATGCATAAGGACACAGACGTCAGGAGAAGTCCACTGTCCTGACTTCACGGCTGCCCACTGTCTTCTAGGCCAACGGGTGTGTGTGTGTGTGTGTGTGTGTGTGTCCTCCCTTCAACCCCTCTTCCCCTCATTTAGGAAACCTTTGTCTCCATTCCCCCACAGTTCCCTTTCCCATTTGAACATTTTATTTTCAGAGTATCTATTATAATTTTAGTCCTTGCACTTCCCTGTCTGACTTCTTTCAATTAAGAGTAGTGTCAAGGTGCATCCATTTACCTAGAAATGCCTCGAGTTGACCCTTCTTTATGGCTGAGTAGTACTCCACTATATTAAAAAAAACTACTTCCTTTATCCATGCATCGGTTGACGGGCATTTGGGCTGTTTTCAAGACCTAGTTACTACAAACTGCTGCTATAAACATGGGTGTGCATATATTACTATGGTACGATGCTTTTAATTCTTTCAGGAAAATATCAAGAAGGGGAGTAGCTGGGTCGATTTGAAACGCGAGTTTCAGGAATTTTTTGAGGAATCTCTACACTAATTTCCACAGGAAGGACCTAGAACAAGTTTAAATGATGAGCAATTTCTACAAGAAAAACACATTAGCATTATAAGACAGCTCGTTACTCACTTGGGCTTAAATGTAAAGCAGGCAGTGCGTGACCACATGGAAGAAAGGCCCTCATTGAAAGGGAGCACATGGCTGCCAATACTGCATCCCAATCTGCACGGCAGGGAGAGAGGCACGCCAAAGCTCTGAGAGCGGGAATCGGCCCAAACGAGAGCAGGACTGGCTCGATCTGCAGTGAGTGAAATGGGGCCCCTTTCATAGACTAGGAGGCTCCAAGAGAGGTCATTCTGGGAACGGGCAGACTAGCCGGAATGCAGCCCTGCAGTAACTTTAGTCGCATATTCCCCTCTCAAGCAGGAGTGGTGGGGAGCGCTTGGCCTGGTGACTCCGCAGACTAAGATCCAGTAGCTAGCCCAAATCAGGTCCCTGTGCCTGGTGGTGCACCCTAGCAGTGAAACATTCAGTAGGTTGACCTGGAGGGGCGGGCCCAGCAGAGGCTGCCCAGGTCTGTGTCTCCCAAGTACACTGCAGTGGGCGGGAACACTTAGCCAGCGGATTCAAACAAACTGCCACAGACAAAGAGAAAAAAAGAAACTGAGCCTCCTACATACGCTTGTATGGAAGGAACAAAAAGTATGGGAAAAGGGAGCAACAAGAAAAGCTCCTCAGTCCCCAATCCTGAGAACACTGATCCAGGAAAGGTAAAAGCAAAAGAGAATGAAGACAGAAAACATGCAATATCAGACACGGCACCTATAGATATAAAACGGTATCTCCGGAGCCTCATAGACGAGTTCAAAAATGAAGTATTCAATGAAATAAAGCAAGAAATAAGTAGAATAGTTAGAGAAATGCTAAGCACTGCCCAAGAAAAAACAGATGGTGGAATGGAAGAACAGAAAAAAAGGGGAAAATTGTTTGATGGAGAAAATAGAGAAAACATAGAATACATGAAGCAGGTTCAAAGAGATTATCAGGAAACTAAAAACTCTATTGAAAGCTGGCAAAACAGCTTGAAAGAAACTAAGGATAGATTATCAGAACTGGAGGACAGATTTGTAAGGTGGGAGCATGAAACGAAAAACTTCTTAAAAATAACAAAGAAACAAACAGCAATAATACAAAGACTAGAAGATGACAAGAGGATCTATAACTTAAGAATTAAGAACATAAAAGAAGAAGTAAGGACTCAAACAAATGAACTACAAAAGCTACTCACAGAAATAATCCAGGAGAATTTCCCTAATTTAGCAAAAGGTAAAGATACTCAGATGTATGAGGCATACAGGACCCCAGCCACCTACAACCCAAACAGAGCTACATCCAGGCATATAATAATCAAAATTCCAGAAAAACAATATAAGAACAGAATATTAAAAGCCATCAGAGACAAGAAACAGATCATTTACAAGGGAACACCCATCAGAATTACAGCAGACTTCTCGGCACAAACCATCAAATCACGAAGAACGTGGGGGGAAATAATTCAAGCTTTGAAAGATAATAACCTCCAGCCAAGATTGATATATCCTGCACAGCTGTCCCTAGAAATTGATGGAAAAACAAGGTGTTTCCATGATAAAAAGGAACTAGGGGAATTTGCAACCACCAATTCAACTCTACAGAGATTACTGAAGGATATTCTAAAAATGAAAAATACCAAGATTCCAGAAACAGTGGCAGAGCGGCCACAATGAATGGAGCAGAAAGCGAAATGAAGAGGACAAACTGACAACTAATGACAGAAAAAGAGCTCAACAGAAATGAGGCAGAGAAGGATGGACTGTAGGAACAGCCATTTTGGAGAAAATAAGACATAATAGGTAGTGCTGATTTAATATCCTCTTGTTTTGAAGTCTCATCAAGCTTTTGTTCTTCTGTCTCCATCGGTTTTAACGTGTTGTATCTTATTGGATTTTATTATATGTGATAATATAAACAAAACTTTTATAGACAAGGAGATTATACAGAAACCACTGTTCATTTTCTGTTAGTTGATTCTAAATACCCTGTAATACTGTCATTCTCTTGAATGGTTTTACATTGTCTTGATATGTTTGATGCTACAGTATACGAAGTTATACCCAAAGATTTTAAGGGAAGAGACACTATGGTAACTACTATTATGTCGAGATTATCTTGTGGTGAAACACTGTTTTGCTTAAATGGCTATGTTTTGACCTGCACTGTTTTGTTGTTATGCCCTCTTCTTTATCTCAATCTCCTTTTTATTATCTACTTTTTCATTTTTATCTTTTTAATTAAGGGAAAAATAAATAAAAAATAGCAGGATATATTATAGTAACCCACTTTGATTTCCTATTAACTTAATTTGAAACTCTGTATTGCTCTCACCATCTTGTTTTGACTGTTTTCCTCTATTCTGTTATGCTAGATAGTACCAAGTTTGAAAGTCTAGGCAACAACTATGAAGACAATAAGATCCATTGTGACGCCCATTCTGGTTGATTATTATCTTCTTTTGAAGTCCTCTAATGTCTCCAATGTTTTGGTTTTATTGGTCTTATTCTTTACTGTTTTGTTCAATTTTACTATAACTGATGATATAGCCAATTCTTTTTAAGATAACAAGAGGCATTATGGTAACCATTGTTGATCACCTTGTATTTTGTTTTTACATTATGTATTATGTCCATCCTTTTGATTTGACTGACTCTGTCCTGGTATGTCACATTTGGTTTTACTTTCTTCAAAAAAAAAGTAATAAGAACTGTGGGAGTAATAAAACCCAAAATGTGTAATTGTCATTGTACAAAAGAAAGGAAAAGAAAGTTCTCTAAAAGATATAACTGCATATATATTTAAGTGTATAAGATAGATAACCATATTACTGAGTTTTGTTGGATCATTGAACAAAACTGTTTGCAGTCTCACTGTTTGAAAGTCCCCTCTATATGCTTTAATTTTGTAACTTCAACAACTATTTCTAAGATGACAATATGTAATTAACTAGTGATTTCCTGTTTATTTTTTCTGAAATTCTGTATAACTTGTACCCTTTTTCTGTTGTTTTTTTCTTTTTTCTCCTTAAATAAAATTAAAAAATAATAATAAAAAAAAGGGAGCATGTAACAAAGGTCTCTGACAAAATAAAGTTCCTGAAGGAAATGGAAAAGAAGAGAAGAAAAGTAAGGCAGAGGGCCTGTCCAGGAGATAGAATCTACCTACAATCAGAAGACCTGAGAAAGAGGGCGCAGCAAATGACACTGGAGGAATACTTACGGAGCTCACGGAAGAAAACTTCCCAGAGTCGAAGAATGAAGTAGGTCTCACTAAGTACCTTTAACATTTAATGAGAAGCCGGGCACAGAGGTGCACTCCTGTGATCCCTGCGCTCGGGAGGGGGAGGCAAGAGAACCACTGCCAGTTTGAGATCAGCCTGGGAGACAAGCAAGTTCAAGACCAGCCTGAACTGCATAGCAAGACCCTGTCTCAAAAAGGCACAAAACAAAAACACAAACAAAACAAATAATGTAAGGAGAAAGTTTTCAATCACATTGGAAAGGGTGGGGTGGATATGTCTATACTATTATAAATGGATACAGATACAAATATTGTAAAATACATTCAAAATTAGTGATTTTATGTATTTAAAATTCATTGCGTAGTCCTTCACTTAGAGTATATGCAGCTAAAACTGTTGGACTCTGACTTTAATAATTACAGTCTTTGATAAATAAATGGAACGTTAAGAGATAAAGGGTAGTCAAGAGATGTGTATGCCCAAACTACATTACTTATGCCACTGAGCTAAATCCCTGGCCCACTTTTTTACTTTATTGACACTCTTCAAATTATCCTGAAGTATTTATGATGATTTTATATTAGCATGCTGAGAGAACTTCAATGGAGTGCTACAAACCACATACTACAAAAAAATACTTGGAAAGCATTAAGTTTAACACTGGAAATCAGTACAAGAACGTGTGGCAGCACGATGCCTCTCCACCAATTATTATTATTATTTTTCATCTGTCTTTTTTTATTACATACTTTAGACTGGCCTTGAACTCACAGCCATCCTCTTGCCTCAGCCTCTTGAGTGCTGGGAGTACAGGTGTGCACCACTGTGCCCAAGCTATTTAGAATTTTGGAAATGTTCTTAAATACTCTATTTTTTTTTCTTTTGGTACCAGGAATCGAACTTACGACACCTCACTTGCCAGGCAGTGGTTGTATGGCTGACAATATGTCTAGCCCCCCTTAAATATCGTTTGAGTCAAGAAGAAACAACAAATCCTGATGGTTTAGTAAATACAACAATGAAAATTTGCTTTACCTGTTATGAGATGGATGTGGAAAACTCAAGAACTAGAGACAGATTTATGTATTTATTTTTGGTATTGGGGTTTTGTGATCAAACTCACAACCTCATACTTGCCAGGCAGGCACTAAACAGCTGAGCTAACCTTCGGCCCCAAGAATTAGAGATTTATTTCTTTCTTTATTTTTTGTTGGTACCAGGGATCGAACTCACGACCATGCGCTTACAAGACAGGTGCTTATGCCATTGAGCTAATCCCCAGCCCAAGAACCAGAGACTCAAAAAACCAGGTACAAAATAGGATGTGCACACAGAAAACCGAAACTTTTAAACATTGCTACCTTCCAAATGTGGAAGTTGTCTGCATAAGTACTGGATTTACTTCCCATATAAACTGGTCCAAGGTGCAATTAAAGAAAAAAAAAGGCCTTGCACACTCGGACACGGGGAGAAGGAACGTGTGGCAGCACAAGGCCCGTCCACCTCCTTGGCATGGACCGAGGACATCATCTTTTCCCTTCTCCAGGACACACGGCCTCCCTTGGCTGGCAGCAGTTGGCAGCAATGGCACCATTGCCCCTCCGCGCCCTTGTGTTTATTAGGAGGAGAGCTCCACTAATTATGTCCAGTATTTGGCATCGCCTCCTTTTCCTGCAGTGAAGCTGGTCAGTGATGGACCTTTTGTCTGTTTATTCACAGGGCAGCACCTGCCACTCAGCAGATGCTGCTGCTCATGATTCAGGTTATGAGAAAGACATTTTGTGCAAACAGAGAAAGAATTTGCATTTTAAACACAACGAAACGAAACCAAACCTGTTGCTAGGCAGGCATAGTAGTACCTACTATGTGTCCTGACAATTTGAGAGGCTGAGGCAGGAGGATGGCTTGAGCCCAGGAGTCTGAGACCAGCTTGGGCAACACTGTTAAAACCACCATGTTGGAAAGGATGGAAAGGACAGGACAGGACCCTTGGTTATAGTTTCCAATGCAGCAAAGACTGCACAAAGCTATTTAAGTTTTAAATGGAACAGACAGGAACACTGTGCCTGCAAGAGTAAACCACTCAAACCAACACTCTTCAGGTATGCCGACAGATACGTGAGCGAAGGTCACCTGATTCAACAGGCAAAAAAAGGAGGCCTTTAGGTTTTCAGACTATTATCCACATTTACTGAACATCTCATTAGATTGCTTTATTTTTATAACTTTTTGAGGGGTTCTTTTTGATACAGAATCTCACTATGTAGTTCAGGCTGGCCTCGAACTTGAAGTGATTCTCCCGTCTCAGCCTCTTGAGTGCTGAGTTCATAGGCACGCACCACTATATTCGGCTATTTTTATAATCTATTTCACTGTAAACTGATTTTTGATAGTTGATTTTTAAGGGAAGAACTTTCTGGCAAACGACTCAAGGACATCAGTATTTAAAGCTTACGAATCAATTTCTCTTATTTTACAAATCTAGCTAAAGTACTTTCCAAACCCAAACTGGGTTAAGTAATGGTTTAAAATCATTCCAGTGTCTCACAGTGTTTAATGTAGTTGCAAGATTCATTCTGACCCAGCACCGGCCAGAGCCCAGGGTGCGCCCTCCCTCCCTGGGTCTTCCTGACCTCAGAGGAGAGACCAGAGCCTGCTGCCTCCGCCCGCACCCAGTGCCTCATCCGTACCACTGCTGGTGTTGACACAGTTACTGACTTCTCCCATGAGGAAGACAAAAAAGGACTGTTATAGTGTATTACTGATTACCGCAGCCCAGCCCCTACTCTGGTTTTTGTTACCTGTGTTTACAAAATACAGTAAATGTTCATTATTGGCTAAATCAGACGGCACCAACCATGAGCCAACTTAAAATCCAAGAGAAGCCAGGCATGGCGGCACATGCCTGTAATCCCAGAACTTGGGAGGCTGAGGCAGGAAAACTGTTTGCAATTATGAGACCAGCTTAGGCTACAAAGTGAGCTCAAGGCCAGCCTGAAATGCACAGTGAGACCCTGTCTCAAAAAGATTAAAAAAAAAAGTCTATGAGATCAATTGATATGTTTTACTTTCTGAACTGTTAAAAACCAGAATGAATGGGTGAAGTTATGGTGTTTTCTTTCATTCCAAACAGCCCAATGGCTAGTATCTACTGCCCAGCTGTTCAAGGCTAATATTTATCCCTACACATAAAAAACCTGCCTTGGAGGAATTTTATCTTTTAAATTTCTCAACTACAAAGAAAGCAATTAAGACCACACAGTAGATTTTAAAAATCTACACCTCTTTTACTAAACAAAGTTATATGCACTTTACCTACTCCTCTTCTGGCCCAACCATGATGATATTCTGTATTTTCCAGAATTTAAAATGACAGGAATCATATCTGTCACAAGTTGTCAGTTTTTCACATTCAATTATCCAGTGAACGTCAGGTGTGTTAAGAATATTCTTATCACTGAATCCAGTCCACTTCTCCCAAATACTGGACTACACAGCATTTATAAGCCAGGCAGTTCCCGACCCTTCCCATGTATCACAGGCACTATGGTAATGCAACTAAGACACACAGCTAAGCAGCAGCTTGCTAAAGGTCACCTGCTATACACAGTAGACAGGGACGATGGCTCCAAAGTCTGAAGTTCTTGTCGTTAAGACACAACTCAGTATTACCTAACCACAGATGAGTAAGACCTAGGCTATGCCTTAGAAAGCCTGCCTGGTGGCAAACCTAGAGCACACATGCCTTGGCAGGCTGTCTGTTATCACTGAACGCTCTAAAAGTCACAAGGGGAAAGAGAACTGTAAGCAAGTATTTATGTCCTGCGTGTGCCTAGTTCAATATACTAAGTTTTAGGAGATTGGCAGGTGCTGGAGGCAGCTCAAGGAAAGCTTTAATGGTGCTCAACTCATTGAAATGATTGGATTTATCTTCCTTTACCCCTGGAAGCTCCTGACCATTCCACTGCATCTTGTCCTGCTCCCCTTCCACCCCTACTGCAGAGTCTCCCGCTGCCCACTCCCTCCAGTTAAGGTCCTCAGGGCTTCTTTTTCCTACTCACTCTACACATCTGCTCTCTTCCTCACCTGATTACTTTATGGTCTCAAACGCCAACTCACGGCTAGAGATGGTCAGCTGAGGTCTCCCATGTGCTTTGGGCCCCTGAGACACCTACTTTAAAAGTTTCACTTCTATTTGAAACAGTACTTCAAATGTAAGAGGTTAAAATAGCTCAATTATTATAGGCAACTAAATTAGCTAGAAATTAGTCCACAGTGAGGGACTGGTCTCTCAGGGAGTCAGCAGAAAAATAAAGACAGCTGGAACATATCTGAAGATGGCCAGGCTTGTGCACCTCCCTGGGGATAAATAAGCAACCGGGAGTTCTACTATGATTAGTGATATCCGGCCCAGTAAGTCCAGAAAGGTATCAACTGCCCAGCTGGGTGACCAGAACATCTGGGCCATCCCTTCTCAAAATCACCTCTGTTCGTCCCATGTACCCTTCCTGTGTGACTCGCTTCCCTACTGGATCAGTATTAGCTGTCTTAGTTGCTTTTCTTATTACTGAGAAAAAATACTTGATACCCGAAGTTGAAGGAGGAAAGGTTCACTTCCGCTCAGTTTGCAGCTTTCAGTTTATAGCTGGCTGGCTGCAAGGCAGGGTGACTTGGCACAGGGGCATCACAGAGGAGACACAGTTCACGGTGGCCAGAGGGCAGGAAGATAGTGAGGAAGCAAGCAACAAGCAACAGACAGCTGGCCTCTCTCCATCCTCGGATGCCCTCCAGGCTACTCGGCCCTAGCACTCACATTAGGGCAGGGTGGTTTCCAGACTAGCCAGGCACCATCAATCCATCTCAACATCACATCCTTGATCCCAGGGGCACATACCCTGGACCCAGTCACCTCCAAAAAGCTACACTTATGAACACTCGAGGCCTTGGGGGGAAAGCCAGATGCAAGCCAGAATGTTAGCTAAGGAGCTGTGCTGCACTGTGATCCCATAGGTTGACTCTAGTTTGCTCCATGTTATACCCCACTGATTTTGCTGACCAACAGCCGGGTAAGCCACCCACTCAGGACCTCTTCTCTGGGAAATCCTAGAACTTCTCTCTCCTATTTCCATTAAAACGCTCCTAACTTCTTCCTTTGATTCATGACTTTATTCCTTAATGTTATGGGACCATGAACTTGGCACGTTGGAAATCTAACAGGTCAGAAGTTCTATTTCTCTTGTATCCCAGTGACCAGCTCTGTATCATATACTACAGATTACTGAGGGCGAGAAATCATCTGATTATGGGTAGTTATTTCCTTCTACTTCAAGCACCAATGTGAGTATCTATTGCTTCTGAAAGTACTGTAGAAACATACTTTCAAGCACATTTCTTAGGATCCACTTCATTTAACCCTTAAGAACAATTAAAATAATACAGAGAATGATGAACCAAAAGGAAGTAAAAATAAAAAGTGAGCAGGTGGGTATTGGTGTAGATTACTTGCAG
Source organism: Cavia porcellus (assembly GCF_034190915.1). Lineage (NCBI taxonomy): Eukaryota > Metazoa > Chordata > Mammalia > Rodentia > Caviidae > Cavia > Cavia porcellus. Next base: position 20,285,841 of record NW_026947492.1, on the reverse strand, counting down.
TGCCCTTCCATAAAAATTAACTGAAAATGGAATGTTGCCTCTAACAGACAAATAAGCCAAGAACGGAAAGCACTGTTTAGACCTCGCACGAGTCTGAAAACTGCAAGAAAAAACATACATACTACTTGCTACAGAGTCTACCAGTATCTAACTTAGAAACTGCTTCAAAAGTATTGCTTTGCTGAGCAGAACGCATGTATCTTAAAGTAGCCAGTGAGAAAGACTGAGGAGAAGACAAATTGTGAGAGAAAAGCGCACTGGGGAACATAAAAATGTATCTTCATAAACAGCTTAGGGAAAAAAGGAAAAAAAAAGTGCTTGGAAATCAATGCAAGACACGGAAGGAGGATGTCCAGGAGCAGCCACATGGAGCACACTTCACCTGGGAAAATGCAAGCACCTTCCTTCCTGGGCTGCGAAAGAACAGATCCTGTTATGCGCTGCAGGAAACAAAAAAAAGTTCAGTTAAGCAGAAAGACCAAAATGAAACTCGCCTTGTCACCCCATGTGGAGACCACAAATAAGGACATATTTCAGTGCTGTGAGGAGAAGCAGGTGCAGGAGGAACTCCTGGGAGAAGCAGCCTGGGTTCGTGTTTGCATCAGATCCCAAAACTTCATTCAGGAGCGCGCCCCTGCTTCACACAATGAATCTTACATCTAAGTTTCCCTTCCTGGAGTTTTGTTTTGCTTTTCTCCAATGGTCCCTCCTCTATTTACTTTAGAGTCTTAATAAAATTAAGTTTTAAAAATAGTCACGAAGCTTGCGGACGCACCCAAAGCGCAGCAGTGGGCCTGGGGAAGTAGTTCAGGGCTAAGAGTGCTTGCCGAGCAGGCCAAGCCCTGGCTTCAGTCTGCTGTTTGTCTCTTACACACACCACACACACACAGAGCAATACATCCTTCTGCAAAACAAACAGCACACTTCTGGTGGGGGAGGCTGTGAGGCATGGGGATGAGACAGAGCCGAGCAGGGAGGCAGAGGAGAGCTGGATGGACTGAGACCCAGTGGGGGACACATTCCTACCTATCTGGAACACCACAGCACAGCACTGGGTTCTGACAAAAGACCTCAGGCGCTCCTTACCCAAAGAGCTGAAAAGACAAGGCTGACACGGAAGGAGGGCACTGCACGACGTAAGCACGATGTCAAGGGAAGCTTCGGAAGGTGACTGAGGATTTATGAGTAATTGGTGTTTGTCCCTGCTCGATATACAGGCATTGCTGTGCTGCCTCCTTGACAATAAAAACTCCATTACTTCTGTCCTGAAGTATTTACTTCAAACTCACTTTCCAAGTGTCTCTGTTAAAATGGTAATAGGGATTTTAAAAACAGAAAAGGTATAAAACCAAGAATGAAGGAACAAGAAAAGATTGAACAAATGAGGGATTTTTCAGAAAATTTCTGCAAATAGAAATCAAGCTTTAAATACAGACTTAAAAATGTGGATTGGCATGAAGTCTATTTAACACACAATTCTCCTTTTTACGCCCTGCGAGGCGTAAAAAGGCTCTCATCACAAGGCTCTCATCACTTTCTCAAACTCCAAATCCAGAGAAAAATGAAGTGAAACCTGAAATGGCTCCAGATACAGCACCAGGAACAGAAATGAAAATAAGAGATTACGCCAAAAGGGGCATAATTGAAAGGCGATTCAAGCATTCATGCTGTCCCAGAAACCAAAACAGTCAGCTCAAGAAATACCAGCAAACATATAGCTGTACAAACACATACACAAACCCCAGGGGCTCCCACTGGCCAACAAAACACACCTGGCATTTCTCTCTTAAAATAACGAAACACAAAACAAAGGAGTAAAAAGAAAAAAAATTGGACCTTTAGATTTCGAAAGATAAAGTAATTATTAAGCATCTACTAGGAGCCAGGCACTGTGGATTTATAGCAATAAACAAAGTAAGACAAAAATCCCTGCCCCATGAGATCTGCACCAGTGGTAAAGGAGTCGAGTAAACAGTGTATACGGTAAGCTAGACGGGAAGAAATGCTCCTGAAGGAAAGCAAAGCAGGGAGGAGCTGGGCGTCTGTACTCTAGAACAGGAAACCTTACTAAAGTGGCTGCAAGCTGACTTGGAGGGAGCCAGAAACGGCAAAGCAGAAAGTGCACAGAAGGAGGAAAATGCAGTAGGGGGAGGAAGTCTAACAGATAACTACGCAACAAGAGTGGCTATTTTTAAAAAATCAAACAAAAAAATACAGGTGGGAGAGAAGTGAGAAGAATGGTACAGTGAAATGTCCCAGCACATGGCTTGCATGAAATGGCCAGCACAAGATATCAGGGAAGACCCACGTCATGGTGGACCATCACCAACCAGCACAACAGCTGGGTCAGAGAACGTTTCAAAGTTTCCAGCGAAACAGTGAAGAAAACAAAACAGTCACTACAAAAGCACTCACGCTGTCTCTGGAGCCATCGCAACCAGAAGACAACAGGATAACGGGTTTCATACAGTGAGGGTGTAACAGTATTTCAAATTCCTTAACCTGTAGAAACAGCAAGCGTGTGGGCAAAATGGTCGCCCAAATACTTGGGAAATTACTGCAGTAGGCACTTCAGGAAAACCGGGAGGTGAACCCAGAAGAGGAAGGTATGGCTCCCACACAGGCAGGAGAAGAGGAGGGCAGTTCCAGGACACCTGCGAATAGAGGAGGATAAAGGTGGGGAAAGGCTGGAGCCAGTGAGCAGGGGAGGTGATAGATAGGCAGGGACATTTGGGTGGAAATTAACAATAGGCATATGAAAAATACAGTTCCCAAGCAACAGAACCACAAGGAGGGACACAGCTATAAGAGATCAGCTGTCTCAACATGGAAAGGTATTAGACAGAAGTGTAAATATAGAGACGCTGCCTGTTTCAGCCAAAGACTAGGATTCGAGTATGCTGGGGAAAAGGCTGAGGAAAGGTAGGAAAGGGAAGGGTGGGTGAACAACGTCCACAGCTGGAACTCAGGAGGCTCCACTTAAGGGGAAAACACAGCGGATCAAATGAGTTAGAAACCTGAGGGTCCCGCCAGAATAGGGAGGAAAACAACCATGACTGCCTCTCGCAACGCAAACCGTGAGGCCGGGAGGGCAGAGCAGCTCTGATTGTTTTCTCACTGTAAGCCTTGCAACTACTTGACTCTTAAAACCTTATCTATGAATTACACTGATAAATTAGCCATTTCTCTCTCCACACTAATTAGCAACTTCACCTTTCCAAAAGGGAAAGAACTTTTTTGCAGTCTCCTAGAGTGGTTATCCTGCAGGTGAGAGGAGGGAAATTGATCCCTGGGCTTCACCTCAGCCTGAGCTGAACCAAAATCTCCGCAGCAGAGAACTGATAACTCCCAGATTTAAGCGCATTCCCAGAGACTCTTACCAAGCAAGTTGGGGAAATGCTGACTGCCACACTAGGATCTGGTTTTCCAAATCAGTTATGAGTTCAGCTCTCCTAACCCCACCAAATGGAATTTATTTTTCACTAGGACAAACCTGTACCAGTATGTGCCAATAATTAACAAGGCAAACAGAACAATCTATACTTTTAATTTATGCTTGTTCAAATAATGTAGCAAATCAGCTTATTCTACTTAAGCTCATGTTGGAAACATTAATTTTTGAGGTCTTGACATCATCTGGTTATCCATTCACATGGTTTCCGAGTTCCTTTGTCTACTGTTCATGTTCTAGAAGTTGGGTCTAACTTTCCAGTGAGTATTCATTTCCTTAAATGATTTTCTTCATATAATGTCTTAAAACATGTAGCTCTTTACAGTTTTGAAAACGGGCTAATGATCTTATTTTAACCCAATGACACACTACTACTAATGTGAGTATCAACTATCTGTCAGGTACCACATATATTTATCTTGTTGCTTATTCTAACCTCAATAGGTAGGTCTTATTATAGTTCTATCTTATGTCCAAAAAAAAAAAGGCAGCTGAAGAGTTTAAAATGTTTTAAATCACAAAGCCTCCAGCGCAAACTCATCTGTTTCCAGCACTCATGACTTTTCTACATACCTAGCTTTTAACTTCCAGTAAGAACTGGAATTTTAGGGTTACACAGTTATTCACTTCCTTTTCTGGGTAAGAAACTTAAGGTCCAAAACTTCTTTTGTGTCTTTTTGAGACAATTATTTTTATTTTCTTTTTTTGTTTTTTTTTGAGACAGGGTCTCTGGCAGTCCAGGCTTGCTTCTAATTCACAGTGATCCTGACATCAGCCTCCTGAGTGCTGAGATTATAGGTGTCACCACACCCAGTTAGTTCCAAAATTTTGAAATGAATCACAAAAGCGACAGAATTAGACTAAGTTCCATTACCTCTCGATAGGAGTCCATTTGCAATTTTCTGACATTTATGTAGCTGATGCTATACTATATGCAGGGAGCACTTTAAGGTGCTTTAACTCAATCCTCAAGTGCTTCCAAAATAGATGGTGGATCTTAAATCACATTTGCAACTTTTTTTTTTTTTTAAAAGCTCCAAACAAGAAAATCTGTGCACTGACTAGCTGCCTGGTGATCTTAATAATACATTTTGTAAAGTGTAATAATGTGATTATATTAATGTGTAATAATTGTGATTATATTAAAAAGAAGCCTTTACCTTTATAAATTGACGATGAAGTTTTTTACAAATGAATACATTTGGGATTTGATTCAAAACCCAAACGTATTCTAGGAGTCAAATCTGGGGTGTAGGGTGCCTAACAAACAAGATTGGTCCTGGGTTGATTAACTGGAGAAGGTAGCTGATGGGAATATGGGCTTCCTAACAGTATTTTTTCTGCTTCTGTAAATGTTTGAAAATTTACATAATTGAAATTTACATAAAAAAGACTGGAGAGAAACTATGATATCAACATATTTGGAAAGCAGAACTATAAATTATTTCCCCCATTCTATTTTTTTCTCTTTTTCATGTTTCAAGTATTACTTTTATAACAGAACACATGAAACAAACTAAAAACTGCACATATTACTTATACAATGATCTCTGGCTCTGGATGATTCTAATTTGGTTTTAAATAGGCCTAACCAAGAGCACCCATAATCTAATTGGGTCAAAACACCACGGCAGAGCCAGGTGTGTTAGTGCACGCCTGCAACGCCTGCACTCAGGGATGCTGAGGCCAGAGGATGGCTGAGAGTTCAGGGCCAGTCTGGGCTATTTGGTGAGTTCAAGTCCAGCATGAACTACATAGTGAGACCCAGTCTCAAAATGAAAACAAAAACCAGTAATATCATGGTGAAAGTATTTCTCACCTCTTTATCAGCTATCATTTACATTTTTAGATAGGCCATTGTGCAAGGACAGGTTAAGACCCTTATAAACAAGCCAGGAGTATAAAGGAACATAATCGTGAATCCAAGTGTAGCATCCATTTAACTAAAATAATCAGTAACAGAGTTCCTTTCCGCAGCCAGGTGGAGTTTTAGACAAAGGTACTAGATGCACAGAGCTAAGCTTTCTAAGGGTTAGATGGGCTTCAAGGTAGGATGTGTCTGTCTCTGTCTCTGTCTCTTTCTCTGCCTTCTGCTTGCTGTCAGAGCAGGGCTGGGGATAGGCAGAGGGCCCAAGCAAGGTGTCCTCTGTGGGCACCTCCAGCTTTTGCCAATGATTCAGTTATTTTCATATATGTCATGAAATGAAAAAAATCTGGGAACCATTGGTTTAAGATAGATCTGTCTTGATCATTATTCCAAAGCTAAGTATAAAATGCAACAGTAAACTGAAATTTCTTTAAAATGCAAGTATAGGAAAAGAACTAATACCTAAGTTGTAGGTCTACATTGTTCTCTCCTTTTTTTTTCCTCCTGGTGCAGCAAATGAAACCAAGGTCTCAAACACATTCTACTACTAAGCTATACCCCACAGTTCCCTAATATTTTTTCTATCTGCACCTTCCTCACACACTCTGCGTAAAGAAATCTTAACCAGTCAATGAAATCAATTCCAAATATAAATATTAGCTCAGTGGCATAAAGTTAAATTCAGGGAATAGAGGTGGAATCCAGATTCTTTGTATCAATGCTAAATGCATTCCTGTTAAGTTTGAAGAAGTTCTTCTGTTAATGTATTGAGGTGTCATTGGAAAAATCTTATCACAGGAGTTTTAAGAGTTGTAAAGCGCTGAATGACAAAATCTAAAACCAAATACTTGCTCAAATTTATAACCACTGAAACAGGACTAATCCCCAGGCCTCCTTGCTCACAAATACTTTCCAGGACACCCCAGAAAGTTCCCGCTAACTGCTTCTTTGATCTAAAACCATAAAACAATGTCCAAGTACTTCCTGTTCTTCAGGGAAGTAGGATCTTTGGTTAATCTGCAACTAGAACATCATTGAAGAGCCACAATTCCTTAAATTTATGAATTTATATACAAGTTCCTTCATTCCTTATATTTGTGCAATACTAAGGAAGCCTTTCTATTCTTGCACAGAGTAGAAAATATCCTTCAAAGCAAAGCATCCAGTCTTCTTTACATAATTATGTTGAAGGCACATATTGTAACATCAGAATCCATATAAAAATATGCCACATTTGAAAAAAGCTGTATCCTGTAAGATTGGAGACCCATGAATGGAATTTCTCTCCTGGTACTGAGACCAGCTATTCAGGTAAGAGGCGTCCCTAACTAAAACGACAATGTGAGATTGGCGCAGAAATAGAAAAAGGAAAGAGCTGGGGACATACAGTAGCTCAGTGGTAAAGTGCTGCCTGGCACAGGCAAGGTCTCAGGTTCAAATTCCCAGCAGCAACCCCACCCCCGTATACATCTGCTCACACAGGAGGACCCAATGCCTAAAATAGCATTCAGTGGAAGAGGAAGGCACTCTATAGAGACAAAAAAGGAAAAAAAAAAACATTTGCATAAATTCTTTACACTTAAGAGGGCAGCTCTAAACCACTAAGCACAGAGACTCACTGGAAAAACATTAAGGAAGTTTTAATTCTTGTTCCCGTAGTGACTAAAGCTATAAAGCAACAGCAAATAAAATACTTCAATTCTATACATTTTTCTTACAAAGTTTCAGCAAAACCAAAACCAAACCAAACAACTCAAAAGTTCCTTCTTCAGAGAAAAAGTGTTTTTATTCTCACATAATAGTGTGTGCCTTGGCTTGACCTGAAATCCAAGAACACAAGCTCTGGGTCACTAGCAATGACATCCGAGTTGGATCCTGGTTTTGTTTCTTGACACAGCCAGCAATTTCTGCAAGTGTTGTTTCTTGAAAGTCATCAGAAGTGAAGGCAGAAATAGGTTCTCCTAGCACCGCTACCCAAACCATAAGAGTCTTGTACTCCAAACAGGTTTGCATTTAATGATCTGAACTTAACGTTCTGATGTCTAAATTTCAGTTCTTGGAAAAGAGGCCTTTGTGTAACTAAGTAACAAGTGATGTGCAACGGTAGTGAAACCAGAACTGAGACCGGTGCATGTAAGTAAAAGGCAGTGACTTTTTTAGGATGAAACGTCTCAACTTTTACAGATCTATAACCTATCTGTGAATGGAGGAGGACAGAAGAAACAGGTAGTTTCTCAATATGCCTTGGACTTCTTTGCATTTATGTGCAGATCACCTATTTTGTTACAGAAACATCTTTCCAACTCTACAAATGTATTTACCCCTACTTTCATTCTTCAGGTAAAAAAATGACACAAGTAGAGCAAATCAATATGTTCAGAAACATCTCGAGTCATCTAACAAATATTTGTTACTAAGTATGAGGGTTAAGGAAAAAAAAACAGTCCTTAACATCAGCTACTACTGGTAGATATTGACCTGGATAAATTTTTTTTTTTTTTTTTTTTGTCTTTTTCCTTTTTATCGGTACCTGGGATCGAACTCATGACTGCCTGTTAGCAAGGCAGGCGCTTATGCTGCTGAGCTAAATCCCCAGCCCCCGACCTGGATAATTTGTAATTCAAATTTTAAGATTTGTATTTTGTTGGAGGAAAAGACCAATGAATGGGGCATGATCTCACTATTGATCACCTAGACTACGGCATCCCAGCTGGTTTCCCTGCTAATTTTTTCCTTTTCGAATGCAATTGATTGCTAGATTCATTTCTAGAATTCCAGTTTAAAGGAGCCTCTCAAGAAAGCTTCAAAGCCTGCCAACTACTTATCAGTATAGTTTAAACTCTTCAACTTAGTCCTCTTTAGGTTAGCTCCAACTGTTCAATTTTGTCTCAGGCTCTACGTGGCTCCTTTGTGCCAATCGCTTTTGGAGCAAGACCTACACCTAATTCAACTACTTACTAACTCCTCAGGTGGCCCATGCTATCATCCCTCTGCCATCACTAAAGATCCTTCAGGGTGTCGGTCTTTCATCATTAGCTGTCTTTAAAACCAGCCCTGTGTATCCCAAAACACTAGATTACCATCTCAAACAGCTGTTTCTTCTGCTCAGCCTTTCTTTCCTGAAACGAGAGGGAGTCGCTTGCACTTTGGGCACGAGCGCTTCCATTTCGCGTCTTTAAAAAGACGAAGAAGCTCTGGGGCAGTTGCAAACTATAAAAAGGCGGAGGGATAAAAAAGCAGAACGAGCAGGGGTCTGTCCTCTGCACTTTGAAGCCTTTTTCTTTGACAAGAAATGAGTTCTGAAGCACAGAAGGGACCCGCAATGCTCCCTAGCTAGGAACTAAGAGGCCGGATGAATTAAAGAAGGGGTGACCATCCCTGGCAGGACAGAACAGTTTACAGCGAGAAACAAAGAGGCTGTGAGTCAGAAGATGAGGGGCAGAGAGGGCAGATAACCAAGTATCTCCGGAGGTCGAGCCGTAAAGAAACAGGAGAGGCCCCAACACGTCCCTCAGGGGACCGGCCAAGGACGTGGTTGCCAAGGGGGACGAGCCAGGTACCGAGAAGGCTCTGGGACACGAGTCTGTGGGGCTTAGCTTCTAAGAAGACGCGGGGGTGGGGAAGTGTTTTTGAGTGAGATTGTGTCCCGCAGGGGGCAATGCTTCCCTGGACAGGGGTGGCCCAGAACGGAAATCTCGTGGAGGCAGAAAACCTCGAGGAACCGGCATTTTCCAGCCCCAGCCCTGTTCCCCTGACACACTCACCGCGTCTCCTCCAAACGCCACCGGTCCAGCTGCAGCTACCGGTCAGCGCAGCCGCACAGAGCGCGCACCGCCCACGTGACGCACCAGGCCCCGCCCCTCACGTGACCCGCGGAGCTCCGTACCCCCTCACGTGATCTTGGTTGCCCCTCCCTTGGCAAGATGGCGGCGCCCAGGTGTCGTGCGCCTGGCCTCTTGATCCGGGGTTCCTGCCCGCTCTTGAGGAGTCTCTTCACTCTCGTTTCAAAACCACTTCGTTCTAATGCTGCTGCATCCAGGCCCTTGGATGCCCAGGGATTAGCGGAGAAACTCCGAGCCCAGAAAAGGGAAGAAAAGGAGAAGCCGGTGAGCCTGGAAGGACCACAACTCCCAAAAGGCAGTGCGCTCATTGGTTTCCGAGGCCGGGGGTGTGGTGTGGTGTGGAAGTGGGGTCCTCTGCTAGCAGGTGCTATCTGTGGCGAGTATGTGGTGAGAGAATGTAGAAAGCGCAGAGGGAAGACGTTAGTGGGGTCTCGGTGTCTCCGGGTCCCGGGTGCAGTCCTAACCACCGCGTGCGTATGCAACACAACGCGTGGGTCAGATTCCTGGAGAAAGGCACGAGGCCGACGCAAAGAAAGGTCTGAGTGTGGGTTACGCATTTCCACCCAGGCCTTAATGCAGCCGCCCTCCGCTTCTCCACCGTTGTCTCACCAGGAGTTTCCCACCGGCCCTTTTCCCCACTAGGTGCCCACAAACCCTGTTCAGCGGAGGGTGCAAGAATTAGTGCGGTTTACACAGCAGCTGCAGCGAGTTCACCCCAACGTTCTTGCTAAGGCACTGAGCCGAGGGATTCTCCACCAGGACAAGGACATTGTGGTCATCAATAAGCCCTACGGTCTCCCTGTCCATGGTAAGGACGGAGTGAGAAGGAAAAGGACCCGCTGCTGCTCTCCGTTGTAACTAGGGGGACTTGGAAGTGTTCCATGAGAGACACTCTTTCATTCCAATTAATTAAAACCTTGTAGAGTATTATCCTGTGTAAGGCACTTTCAGGGATGCAGACATAAATACGACAGTCTCCTATTTAAATGTCTGACAGTGGCGATTCCTAGAATGCGTTGTGCAGACCAGCACAGGGATTGCTTTTGAGAAATGCAAAGACTGCATGGTGTTAGCCTCCAGTTTATTTTCTGTCAAAACTGGGAAAGGGAAGCAGGGGTGATGCCATGAGCGTGTAATTCCAGCTTCTTGGGAGGCAGAGTATCAGGACTTTGCAGCCAGCCTGGGAAACACTGAGACCTCTGTCTCAAGAACAAACAAAAATTGAAAAGAGTAAATAATATGTAAGAGAAAATGCGAGATGGGGGAGCATGTGTTTTGGAGTATACCTCACATAAAGTCTGAGTATCTAGAATTTAATGGAATCTGCACTATCTGTAATTAGAAGTTGTAATAATAAGGAACAGTGAGGTTAATAAGACAGAGACAATGGGTAGAAATTATGCGTTTGTGAGAGTCACAGAGAAAAAGGAATAGTTCAGCTAGGAGAAGGTAATACTTTGGGGGAATATGGAGAAAGGCTGTGCATAAAGACAAAGCAAGTGGGCTGGGGATTTAGTGCAGCGGCACAGGCATGAAGTTCAGAGTTCAGTGTCAGGCCCCCCGCCCCCTCAAAAAATGTGAAGCAGGCATTGCCAAGTGCTTCACATGATTGTTTTCACTTTAGATTCTCACAACAACTTCTTGTCTTACCATTTTCCAAAGCAATTACAGTATTTCTCACTTCACAGTATTTACCTTTTATAGATGAGAAAATAAACTTGGTAAGGTAACTAATCTGTCTGAAATCAAATGACTAGTTAGAGGAGAGTACAAAGAATAGAGCCAGAAATGTTTAACCTCAAAACCAGTTCTCTTAAAGGGTCTTCTGTAATGCCCTGGGGAGCTTCTCAGACCCGCGAAGTGTGTATGAGGAGAAAGTCACAGGACAGCGTTTCTCCAACGTTGATTGCATATGAATCCATTGGGCAGCTTATTACGATGCATATTCTGATTTAGTAGTCTAGACTGGGGACTCTATCCTTTCCCAGCAAGCAAGGTTTCTGGGCATATTGATGCTGCTCCCTGCCCCTCTGGAGGTATAGAACTTTAGAAAACTTTGACAGTTGATAGTTAGGAAATCTTTCCCATGAAAAGTTCTCCGATGAAATCTTTAGGCTTCTGTTTTTTCTTTTCTTAGGTGGCCCTGGAGTCAGGCTCTGCATCAGTGAAGTATTGCCCATCCTGGCAAAGGTGCTTCATGGCCACAAGGCAGAGCCCTTGCACCTGTGCCACCGACTAGACAAGGAAACCACAGGTGTAATGGTGCTGGCTTGGGAGAAGGAAGTAGCACATCAAATCCAAGAGCTGTTTAGAACCCGTCAAGTGGCAAAGAAGTACTGGTATGAGGCCCGTTTGTGGCAGTAGAGCATGTATAGGCAGAGGCACCTCTTTCATCTGTTCATCTGTCATACAGCAGAAGCTATTAATAGAAAATAATCATTCTTAATTATGACTGTATGGCAGTATTATCAAGATTAATTGTACCATAAATATATGCCATTCCTGTGCTAAAATATAACAGTCAAACAGCAAAGATGAGTAAAAAGCATCTTGAGAATCCACCCACTCCGCCATTCTAGTTCCTCCTTTTGAGGTAGCAGCCTGTAAGCAGTTTGGTTTTTACCCATCCAGTCCTTAATTCATTTACACACATCTAATATAGTATCTGTGTATCTAAACATGCATGTACAATTTACATTCTCCTTTCTCCCGCTACTTGACTCTGTATGTTTAGAGATCTTTCCATGTTAGTGCATATAAATCTACATCCGTTTTTTTTTTCCATAGAAAAAGAATGCATGAGTCAAAAAGAAACTTGTACTCTGTCTGTGCAGTTCCCTTCCTCAGAGGCAATACCAGTGTCTTGCATAAGTTTTTAGCGGTGTACTAGAAGCATGTTATTTTATGACTATATATTTATCTACTGCTTCTTTTATACTCTGCTGTTTTTGCTTGGATCACGTATTTTGAAGAGCATTTCCTGAGGTACATTTACAGCTGTCTCCTTGTGGCTTTGTGGTACTGTACAGGTGGATGTTTAGGTAATTTCTCACTTTACAGCGCCTATAGCAAAGAATGTGTAAATATATTTATCTTAGTCCGTTCTCTGTTGTTGTGCCAATACCTGAGCCTGTATAATTTTTAAAAAAAGAATTGCATTTTGGCTGACAGTTTTGGAGGCTTGAAGTCCATGGTGTGATGCTGGTGATGCCTTCATGCTTCCACTCAGGACAGAAAATAGAAGGGCTGGGGAAGAAGAGAAGCAGGAGAGGCAGCCTTGCTTTTGTAACAGTTTGTTTGTGTCATAACAATCCAGTCCCTGGAGTGAGAGCTCATTCCTTTGGGATTAGGCCAGTTCCTCCAGAGAAGCATTTGGCCCTCTTAAAGCCCTGTCTCCCAGCACCAACAGCAGTTCAATATCAACATGAGTTTCACCTGAATCATAGCCTATTTTTGTAATAAATTCTTACCGGTGGAATTGCTTGGTTGAAGTATGTGCACACTTAAAATTTTCATAGTGTCCAAATTGTTCTCCAAAAGGCCATGCCAGTTTATAATACTACAGTCAGTATTGAGTATTCACCTCCCCTTATGCTGACCAAAGTATTTCTAAAAAGCTTGCTGTACTGATGGTGAAAAAAAATACTTTATTTCTTCATTTTATACTAGTGATCTTGCTTGCCTTTTTGTGTTTATTATACTACTTAAATTTCTCTTTCTAGGGCTAGACTGTTTATTTTACCTTTTTTTCCTCTTCAATTATCATTTTCTATTTGATTCATGTATTTATATTTTAGATGTTAGTCCTCTTTACATTTTGCAGGTACTTTGTGATCTGTGGAGCCCTTTAAAAATGTATATGCTCAAGACTCTGAATAAAAATGTATATGCCCACAAAGCTTCTGATCAGAACAGGTGGCTGTGGAGATTGCCTCTGCTTCTCCCATATATATATATTTTTTTTTCTTTTTTTTTTTTTTTTTTTTTTGAGACAGGGTCTCACTATGTAGTCAAGTTGGCCTTGAACTTACTGTGTAGCCCAGGCTGACCATGAACTCAAAGTGATCTTGCTTCACCCTCCCAAATGCTGGGATTATGTGTATGCACCACGATACCTGGCTGGCATCTGTATTTTTAAAAAGCTCTGGAAATGGCAACTGGGAATGTAGCCCAGTGGTAGAACACTTGCTTATCATATGTGAGGCCTGGGTTTGATCCTGGTGCCACCAAAAGGCTCCACAAATGATTTTGGATGTACAGTCAGTCAAATTTAACAACCACTGTAATAGATTATGATCAGAGAGTCCCTGTCTTAGTTTTTTCTTGTCACTGAGACACAATATCCAACACTTGCCCATTTTGGCTTACAGTTTATATAGAGGTTTCAGTCCATAGTTAGCTGGTTCCTAGGCAGAGCTGTGTGGCAGAGGGAAAAGAACTCATGGCATGGTGTGAAGTGGGGCACAATCGAAGGAAGAGGGAGGCAGATAGACCTTTCTAGGCTACACCCCCAGTGACTCACCTCCTCCAATGAGGCTTCGCCTCCCAACATCGCATTTAGCTAAGAGCTCATCGAGGCCAATATCCCCATATCCAGTCACCTCCTGAAAGCCCTACCTGTGAGCACATGAGGTTTTGGAGAATATCTAGATATAAACCATAACAGTCCCTGAAAATCCTCGTGATTTCCTTTGTTTAATGCTTTCCCTGAGAGTTGGCTATTTCCTATAAGCTTGTCATTTCTAAAAAGATGCCTGTGAATTGTAGAATATTAGGGGGAAAAGAAAACCAATTAATAGTTACGTAATTAAAAGAAAGATATGGTTTTTTTTTTTTTTTTTTTTTTGCTTTTTGCTTTTTTGAGACAGGGTCTTGCTGTGTAGTTCAGGGTACCCTTGAACTCATTATGTATCCTAGGCTGGCCTCCAACTTGTGGCAATCCTCCTGCCTCAGCTTCCTTATTGCTGGAGTTACAAGAATGTGTGCCATGCTGGGCATCTTTTTTAAAATCATAAAAGACAGTGGGTTCTGATCATATACTAGATGAATGAACAAATGCATAAATGAATGAATGAACTCAGTGAAACACAGGACCAGGCCTGCCCTACTTGCCAGGTAGGTAAAACAGGAGAGAACTATGTAGAAAGAAATCACAAGAGCCATAGCCACAACTCAGTAACCCATTTCAAATATTTGTTGTTGGTGAGCTACCTCTCATCATGTTGCAAATAGGCATAGGAATCGTAAGAAATGTTCACATTAGTGCTGAAGGTCCAATATCCTCTACAATGGCCAGCTCCCAGGGCAGCTTCCTGGCTTCCGCGGCTGAAGTAGCTATCTGTGTGTACACCCAGGGCTGTCACTGTGCGTGTCCCCGTGCCGTCGGCAGGAGTTGTGGATATCCCCATCATTGAGAAGGAGGTGCAGGGGCAGCAGCAGCACCACAAGGTGGGTGAGGCGCCTCCAGGAAGCCGGGGTTTCTGCTCTTTCTCAAAAGTCATGTCTTTATTTGGTTTATTTGGCTTCAGATGACATTATCTCCGAGCTACCGCATGGACAGGGGGAAGGTGGTGAGAGTGCGGGCCAGCCAGAATGCCCGGGTTGCCGTCACGCAGTACCAGGTGCTTAGCAGCACTGTGTCCTCTGCTCTCGTGGAGCTCCAGCCTGTGACTGGTAAGGGTGCCCCGTTCTGCGGGAAGGTGGCTTCCACACTTGGTCCCCAGCCCTTGCTGGCCTCTGGTCTTGTTCTGAGCTGCTGGCACTGTGGGCGGGCTGAGGGTGCAACATGACTGTGCGTGTGTGATGCTGATCTGAGGGATGATGGTGGAGAGCAGTTCAAATACTGTTACTTAAAAATGGGCACAGTGGTTCTTTAAAAAATTACCACATGGTCCCGGAAATCTACTTTCATGCATGCACACACACACACACACATTTATATATGTACCTAAAAGAATTAAAAGCAGATTTTTGCACACCTGTGTTCACAGCAGCATTAACTACAATAACCAAAAGATGAAGACAACACTAATGTTCATTGATGGATGAATAAGGAAACAAAATGTGCTAAATATATATGAAAGAAAATTATTTTCAGCCTTGAAAGAACTAAAGGAAGTTCTGACATATGCTATAACACGGATGTACTTTGAGAACAGTGTGTTAAGTGAAGTCAGACACAATGTTAGATGCTGTGTGATCTCACATTCCTGAGGTCCCCAGAGTGACCAGATTTATAGAGAGAGTGGAATAGGGTTGCCGAAAGCTTGAGGGTGAGGGAGGAGGAAGAGAGGCCATGGGGAGGTCACTATGTAATAAGTGCAGAGTTTCAGTTTGGGCACATGAAAGATTGTAGAGGTGGGTAATGGTGGTGGTTGCAGAGCAATGTGGGTGTAGCTAGTGTCACTTACCTGTATACTTAAAAATGGTTCAAGTGGGAACTGTTTTGTGTATTATACCACAATTTTAAAAATGTACAAAACAATGCTATTTATCATTATGTAGTAAAATTATGAAATACCAGTAATGGTAGGGACCAAGTTCACAATCATGGTTGCTTAAAGTAATATTTATGTTTTCTTCCTAATCAGGCCAGTGCTGCATAGTTTCTTTGCTACTTTTTATACCTTATGGAGGTAGGGCTTGGCCAGTTTATCGTGATTTGATTTAATAGGATTTGAAGCAGATGCTGGCACTGGTATTGTTTCTGTAGCTCCTCATAAGTTTTTTTCTCTGTTTCTCTCTTAAGGAATAAAACATCAGCTTCGCGTTCACCTGTCTTTTGGGTTGGACTGTCCAGTCCTTGGTGATCACAAGTATTCAGCCTGGAACAAATTAGCTCCTCAGGTAATACGGTTGAACCCAGTGTGCATCAGAAAAAGAGAGAACCCATGCTTTCGTTTTATTAAACAAAATAACTCACCTGAAGTGAGTCATAGCACATAGGTATTGATTGACGTTAGGTATGGTACCATAGTGGTTATCTAGCTTTAGGAAATTCAGAAGCAGTTAGTTATTATCATTGTCCTCAAGGACTGTGTTTAAAATCTATTAGCACAGCTTTACTGCTTCATGTGTTTGAGTTAGATTTTGTCTGGAGGCTAATCTTTCTGAAATTTAAAGTCATCTTTCATGCTACTCTGAACCATGATGGCATCATTTTTACCCTTTGATATTTTAACCATTCCTATTGGAAGGGCAGAGCACTGGCCAATAAGAGCTTGCTACAGTTTCTTACCTGGGTTCTGAACCCTTCTTAGATGTGTCCCTGAAGCAAGCTTCCGGGGGGTTAGCATTGGTTCCCAAGTGAACATCTCTGTGTGCCGAAGCATGGACCATTGGTCCTGCCTTCAGAGGTCTGTCTCTTCTTTGTGCAGAAGCTTCCTGCTGGCACCCTGAAGAGGCTGGGGCTGGAGCAGTCAAAGGCCCGGTACATCCCCCTCCACCTGCATGCCCGGCAGCTGACCCTGCCTCCCCTGGGGTTCAGGAAGGAGGAACTCCAGTTGGTCTGCAGGCTTCCTCATTTCTTCGTACACTCCCTGCGCCGCCTGGGTTTAGAGATGCCAGACCAAGATGAAAACGGACACAATGAAACCAGGCCACTGGAAGCACAGTGAAGACTCTTGGACGGTTTGGCCCATGTTCCTGGAGGTTTCTAATGCCTCACTTGGAACGGACTCCAGCAGAGCCAGGTGGGAGAAGTTGAAGAAGCCCAGCTGCTTCCGGGCATTTAATGGAGAATAATATCTATTTACTGCGAGTTTGGCCCCCCTGTGAGAAAGGCTGCTGGGCATCTCCTCCCACATTGTCTCCTTGCCAAGATGGAAGAGAGCCTGGGAGGACGCATTGTGGGGCAATAATTGGAAAAGGCGACCTAAAGGATGGACTCTGATCAGAAACTGTTTTCATCCACAGGAAAGATTTTGAGCTGTCAGAGGATGCCCATAGTTGGAAGGACCGTAACAGTTAAACACAGATCATGGAACCCTTTCCATAGGAAAACTGACTGTAGATAAACCATACCTGTGATTTTAGGCATCCATTGAGGGTCTTGGAGTGGATCCCTGTTGCTAAGAGTAGACCCCTGTGTTGATACACCTTTCTAAACCTTCCCTGTTTTTATGCTATTACCATGAATTACGAATTTCAAAAGGAGGTGACTATATTGTTTTTGTGAGGCCTAAATATTTGGCTGTTTTTTGTGTCTCTAGTAAACCATGCTTAAGACAAAAATATATTTAAGAGCTGTTGATAATTGACTTTGTTTCAGGGAGACATGAGTGGGAATGCTCAGAAAAATGGGGAACTGTGTTAGAAGAGCAGATGACAGAAATAAAAGTTAAAATTAGCAAATATAGAAAAGGAGTGGGCTAGTCAGGAAACACTGGGAAAGAGATGAGGATTTATACCCTTTATCCCATTGTTAGGTCTCCTCTTCGTGTGGCTATAGTTCTTTAATTTGGCAGACTGAGTACTGTACTGAAACTACCGGGGGCATCCATTCATCGTCAGTTTCTCATTAGCTGCAAAAATGTGGTAGCTATGTGGTTTGCACAGAGTATGTGCACAGTACCAAGGCCAGCATGAGCCCGGAGTTGGTGTGAGCTGTCTGTGTCATGAACCTGCTTGGCATCACTGTGAACGCTGCACTGCCATTCTTCATGATCTTTTTAGCTCCTCACTGGTGAGTTTTGTGTCACTTGCTGAGCTGGGAGCTACCAAGCTAGGGACTTCCTGGAGTTTGGAGAATTTCTAAGCTGCCCTCCTACCTAAGGAGCAGGTGTGTGTGTTCTCCAGCGCCTTCCCAGACCTCTGAAACCAAATTCAGCGCGCGCACACACGATACTCAGTGTGGGGGGTTGGGGGATGGCAGGCATTGTCTGTAAATAGCCAGGTAGTAAATATTGTTGAGTTTGCAGACCTTGTCACAACTAAAGTAGCCAGAACAGCATATAAATTAGTAAGCAAGTCTGTGTCCCCAAGCAGTTTCATTAATGGATTCTGCAATATGTAATTCACATAATTAAAAAAAATGTTTTTAAAATTTTGGTGTTTTGAGGCAGCCTCACCAGTTCAGGCTGGCCTTGAGCTTGCTATTCAGCCCAGGCTGGCTTGAACACGAAGCAATCCTCCTGCCTCAGTCTCCCGAGTGGTGGGATGACGTATGTGCCACTGTGCCCAGCTTGTAGTTCATGTAATTTTCACGTGTCACTAAGTATATAAGCTCAGGCTGCCACAGCAGACAGTCTTCACCATTCTGGAGGCTGTAAGTCTAAGATCAGCATGTGAGCAGGGGACAGATCTGGTTTTTATTCTTTTCTTTCTATTTTTTGACTCAAGTAGTTCAGGCTGGTTTTGAACTTGTGGCAATCCTCCTACCTCATCCTCCTGAGCACCAGGATTATGGGCTTGTGCCGCACACTAGCTAAGTCTGGTTTTTCCTGAGGTCTGTCTCAGCTTGCAGATGGCCGCCCACCCACCATGTCCTCACCAGGAGGTTTTCTGTGCGTGTGCACCCCTGGTTTCTCTTCCTTTATAACACTAGCTGATGGGATCAAGGCCCTACCATTCTGGCCCCACTTGACTTCATAATCTCCTTATCGGCCCTGTCTCCAATAGTCACATTAGGACCTTTATTATGAAAAATTTAAAAACAAATTTTATGTCACATAAGCATTTTGAGGGCAAGAGAACAGTTCTGTTTACAACACCAAGTAGTATTATTGATTCCCCAATCATTTATAAAATGTAAAAACCATTCTTTTCTCATAGTGCAGCTGAGGGAACAAGTAACTAAACCCTCTGCTTCACTTTTAGTTGCCTCTAAAACACTAACCGGAGGTCAAGCTGCTGAGCAGTGTGGTTAGCTCTCTACCAGCTTTGCTGTGGACGATGCCTCTGATGATAGCAGTTGCCTAGGTGACTTTTCAGGGGCTTGAAGGACATTTTTGCTTCAAGCACTGACTCTAGCTGGGTCTGCGGAACTGTCTGATGGTAACTAAAAGTCTGGGCAGCTCCTTTTTCATATTGTATCTGCCTCTTCTGCTACCTTAACATTTAACATCTCTCCTTGGGAGCTTCCCAGTGGGTGCCCTGCATTATGGCCAAAGTACTTATCACCTCGCTCCAGGATTGTTCCTCCTCTTCTGTCACCTGTCCTAGTTAAAAGCCATCACTGGCATCTTGGATTTCACCCTCCGCTCCCTTGCACCTATCCACAGATCTAGTTAGTCACTGTCTTACTTTGTCACTGAGACACAATACCTGGCTCCCACAACTTAAAGAAGACGGCGTTTATTTTAGCTCTCATTTCAGGTCCAAGGTAAAATAACATGGCAGAGGTACATGATGGAGGAGAGCTGACCATGACATGGCAGAAAAAAGCAGAGTGATGGGAGGAGCTGGGGGAGGGGGTGAAGGTCATGGGTAAGCTGCTTCTTCTAGTCAGAGCCCACCTCCTAACTGCAGGCAGGCTCATCCAGTCACCTTTCAAAGGCCTCACCTATGAGGTTTTGGAGGGACATCTAGTTATAAACATAACATTCTACCATTCAAACTCTGGCCCCCAGAAGATTCACACAGATCTCTTTATGCAAAATTTAGTCTATTTGTAATAGTTGCCAACATTTTAGCATTTTCAACACTGCTAAAAGTGTCAAGTCCAGAGCATCCTGAGACTCAAAGCAAACTTGCTGGGCATGGTGGTACATGCCTGTAATCAATATTTGGGAGGCTGAGGTAGCCTGAACTACAGAGCAAGGCCCTGTCTCAAAAAACAAACAAACCCAAAAACAAGTCTTAACTGTGAGCCTCTGTAAACAGCAAAGAAAAAAAGTTAAGTACTTCTGGCATAGAATGCTATATATAAATACTCCCATTTCAAAGGGAAATAGGGGAATAAAAAGGAAAGGGAGCCTAGCAAAACCAAAACCCAACAGGGCAAACATTAAATCCTGTGACTGTGTCCCATACCCCTGGCAAGTTGTGGGCATGAGATGCAAACTTTGGCTGGTCCCACCCCTATGGCACTATGCTGGGGCTTGTAGCTCTTATGGATTCTCTCTTGGGCTGACTTTGTGCAGACATTCAATGCTCCTAGCTTCTCCCAAGTTCCTGGGGTCTCCATTGCACTGTTAGTTTTACTCCCACAGCTTCACACCCTGCCCTCAGAAGCATACTGACGGGCCTTCAAACCCTTTTGAAGTCTGGGTGGAAGCCTTCCTGACCCCACAGCTTTTGCATTCTGCATTGTTGTAGAACCAGTATGTGGACAATGCCAACTTCAGCTGCCAGCTTTAGTAATAGCTAGGCCTTCTAGGGCCATTACTCCGGAGGCCTCTGAATGTCAGCATGACACCATGGAGCACGATACCCTGAGGCTCTCTTCTTAAAGCAAAGTTTTTCATTTTTGCAAGTTTGACCCTGCAGAGTGTGAGGTTTTATTGATTCCTAAGATGCCCTTATGCCATATTTTCTTTTTGTCCTGACCCAAAGTGCATGACTTCTTTTTAATGTTAATGTTTTTGGCAACCAAGCTTCCCTTTTTTGTTGTTGTTGGCAGGTGTTCAGGTGTTTCTTTTGGCAAAACAAAGCTTTTGAAATGGGTCGGTTGCTTTTGATTTTCAGCGTAAAACTTGGCAAAAAGCCTCCAATAGTAATCATACCACAGCCCCAGTGTTGAGCTGCCTTGCAGTTTCATCTGCCAGGTAAATTAGACCACTGCTCTTAATCTGTCTCCCACAAAATCTCAAGACATGAACAAACTGCATACAGATTTTCTGCCAGAGCATAACACACATGGTCTCAAGTCCACCTGCCAGTGGAATCTTTGTTCCCATCTGAAACTTCCTGAACCTGGTCTTTATTGCATTTCAGTCTGTAGTCAGCTGGCACCAAGGCAGAATGGCATGGCAGAGGAATGCCGCCCCCAGGATGGCAGATGGGAAGCAGACAGTGAAGGGAGGGTCTGGGAGGAAACATACCCTTCTGGTGACACCTCCAGCACACTGCTTCTTGTGACCAGGCAGACCCCCCCTCCTAAGAGCAAGGCCCCCCAAACCCAATCACCTTTCAGAAGCCTACCTACAAGCACATGAGGCTTTGGGGGAATATCTAGGTATAAACCAGAACAGTCACTAAGTCCACACCAGTTCACTGTAAAACCCTGCTTTTAAAGTTCACTTCCATCTCTAATCTTGCAACCTCTGCCGAGCACCAACATCAGTGTTTTCTACACCAGCGGCTCTTAGCCAGAGGAGCTGAAAGGATGTACAGATGCCTATCTGTGCTTCTGCAGAGTGCACCTTGTGGTATAGTAGCTTTTCCCTCATTGGGAGGCAAAGTTTGCTTGCTCAGCGCAATAAGAGTCCAACACTGACTACAAGAGTTAGGCTGAATGTCACAAGCTAAGGGCGCATCCTTCTCAGGGCACTTCAGATTCTAGGCCTGCTCTGAGTTCACCAGTCTTTTATTCTTCTGGCCAACTGGCTGCAAATCCTGGAAGTCCTACGACCCTCTCAGGTGTGATCATTCGCCAGCATGACTGCAGACCTCAGCAAAGTGCTATGCTTACTAATACAGTTTTATTATAGCAATAAAATGACACAAAGCAGGCCTTAACCAAAAGAAGAGATGCAGAGGGTGAGGTGTATAAAGTCCTAAACATGCAGCTGCCGTGTGTTCTCCGTGAGAAGCCAGGGCATGGCACCCTCCCAGCATGGTGGGCAGCACCAGCCAGGAAGGTCGCCCAAGCTTTGGTGTCCAGAATTTTTACTGGGATTTCATTATGTAGTCATGATGGAGCCATCCCAGGGGGGTGAAGTGTTTTCTCACTGTGGCTCTGGTTTCCAGTTCAGTGATGCCAGTGATGTTTTTGAGTGTCTGTGGCCACTTACATATCTTATTTGAAGCAATGCCTATTGAAATCCTTTGTCCATTTTAAACTGATTTTGTCTTTTATTATTAACTTGTAAGAGTTCTTTATATATTCTGGATACTAATCAAATGTCAGATATATGATTTATAAATATTTTGGTCCTCTTGTGGCTTATCTTTACTTTCCTGATAATATTTATATCACAATTTTTAAAATTTCAATGTAGTCCTACTTATTTTTCATTTTGTTGCTTGTGATTTTGCTGTCAAGTTTTAGAAACCATTGACTAATTCATGATGGAACACCATATATATATATATATATATATATATATATATTTGGTACCAGGGATCAAACTTGTCACCTCATGTTTGCCAGGCAGGCGCTTATGCCACTGAGCTAAATCCTCAGCTGTGATCCTATATTTTCTTAGCAGACTGTCCTAGTTTTAGATCTTATGCGTAGGCCTATAGTTCATTTTGAATAGATTTTCTTCTATAAATTGTATAAGGAAGATGTCTCAGTAGTCACTCATTCCAGAACCATTTGTTGAAAAGACTGTTCTTTTCCCCATATTTTCTTGGTAAAATACCATTTTTAAAATTCACAATGGATAGACTAGATAATTTCAAAAGGTACTATTTATTTTACAGTATTGATTGAAGTGAAATGCATTTGCTAATTTTACCTGCAGATGGCAGCAGTCGCCTGGAGTTGGGCTCTTTCAGGCTCCGTAGTACTAAAAGCTGGACACAGGTTAAAGCCCCTGTCCAGTAAGGACCAGCCTGAGCCGCTCAGCCAGAGCCCGCCTCGGAGAGGGCGGGGCGGTCTGGGGATGTAGCTTAGCCGTTCTCTGACTTCCTCTGTCTTCTTGATGAACCGCACTTTGGCTGTTCCAGGGTTGTGAATGTTGATTGAGCCCTTAATCTTTTGAGCTTGGACCTGGATTTTCTGTTCTTTGGCAGAGGGTTGAAGTAGTTGGAGGAAGCCATGTTGTAGGTTTTTGAGTGAATTTAATATAGAACTTGATTGTTCATCCTACAAAAACATGCAGAGTAAATCAAGCTGCTCTTGGCTAAGGGAAGCCCAGCAGGAATATGCATTGCCCATTTGGGGTTGCACAGCGTAGGTAAGGTATCAACCCCCCTAATTCTTGGCTGATTCAGCTGGGCTTTAGTGCAGTAACAAGTTGCTTTCTTTGTTGGTCAGAACCACCAGCTGATAGTTAATATGATTTGGACTAATGAAAATGGGTAGATGAATTATTACTTACTAAACAGTGGGGAAAAATTAGGTTTGCACAGTACTGCTCTAGGAAGCATTTTAGAAGAGATGAGGTGCACTCGGGGTGTCTGTAGACTCTAGCATGCATTTTAGATGCCAAAAGCAGAAACCTGCTGAGCCCTTCTCCTCCTTCTCCATTGCTCTTGGGGGTGGGGGAGATGACTTCTCCTGGGGAGGCCTTAATGCCTCCTTCCCACCTCCCTGTTCCTCCCTACAGTAGGATCCTGTCTGTTGCTCCTGCGGCCCATCTGCCATGGAATCGGGAGCCCTTAGTTCCCTTGTGCCTCTGCTCCTCTACTCCTGCATCAGTGCTGCCTGCTCATCCCCTTCACCCTCTTCCCGGCACAGGCTTAATGTGGCTGTCCTGGGGAGCCTTCCTAGCAGAGAGCCCGGCAGGGGCCAGCTCGGACCCAAAGTCCTCGTCCTCTTTCAGCACTCTGGGAGCTATTACCGTCTGTCCATCAACAGCTCCAAGGAGCTGGGAGTGATGCCCTGGATCTGTTCAGGCTTTGGAGTGAGGGGAAGAGGTCTTTGCTTTGATGTGAGCCACAAGGTTAGGGAGCGAACAGGAGGTGAGGGCTGCAGGGAAGACTGCTGGACATAATCTCCTGTCTCACTGCAGGCTTCCAGGAAAGACCCCTTTTATCTCTGTTCTCTGGGGCCAGTTATCCCCTGCCCCAGACTCTGCACTGCTCTAGGCAAGAGCCCTCACTACTCATCCCAGGAGTGGGTGGTGGCCAGACCAGTAGTGGCCAGACCATCTGCCCGTTTCATTTGCAGTTGATTTTAAGGGCCACGTGGCAGTCGCTTGAAGCATGAAACCCTGACATTGAAGGCAGAGGAGAAGATCACCTCCTCGGAAGCAGGGTGTCCCGGTGTTAGGAAGAGGCTCAAAGTCTTGGAGCTCTATCTACAACCACACGCTGGGCTCCATAACCTCTCCTCCTGCCAGGCACCTGCCATACACAGGTAGCTGCAGGAGTCCTCCAAGTGCGGAGGGCTTCCTTCCTTCACTGGTGGGAAGAGAAGGTGAGAGGGAGATAGGAAGGGAGATGGAAGACACAACAGACAGAGAGGGGGCACCATGGCTGTGGGAGCTGCTTGGAGTCCTCCTGGACACACGCACGCACGCACACATGCACACACACAAGCACTCTCACATGCATGCACCCTCGTACACCCCTGGCTTGAGAGGCTGCCAGCTCATCCTGGCTCAGCTGGGGAATCTGACCTTTTTCCTGTTTAAAGTTACAGAATTTTCCAGAAATTTCCATAGGTTTCTTCTAGAGTTTTAAACCAGATTTCTCTCTCTCCCTACTGAGTCCCCAAAGCTACTAGGAACAGTAGTTTCAATAGTCAACATTTGTTGGCTACAATGAACTTCTTAAATGTATCAGTTTATTTGAAAGTCCCAATAAAAATCCTTGCCATGGGCGTACTATTCTTTCTTCCTGTCATTCCCATTTTACAGATGAGGAGCAGAGAGCCCAAAGGCGTCCAGTGATTTCCCAAGGTCACATCTGTACACAGCAGAACTAAGCTTTGACAAAAGTCTGTCTAACCTTGAAACCTGTTCTCTTAACCTGAATTTTCCCAAGAGGGGCCCAAGAGGCTTAGAGATCTATTTTAACCATCTGTTTTTTTGGGGGGGCGGGGTTCGAACTCACGACCACACGCTTGCAAGGCAGGCACTTATGCCGCTGAGCTAAATCCCCAGACCCTAGAGATCTATTTTAAAAGGTTCTAATTTTCTTCTTTCCAGGCTTCCCAGATCCCAACCAGGAGCAGACAGGCAGGCGGCCCTGAGGAAAAAGCGAGTGCGCCCCTGGAGCAGGAAAGACCGTCTCACTGGGGTGGACCAGCCAGCTGGGTTCTGCCACAGCTGTCTGTGTCACAGTCTCTCTGGGCCTCAGGGTCCATGCTTCCTCTGTGTGACCTCACTGAATCTTCACATAGCTCAAGAAGGAGAAATACCAGAGATCAGGAAACCTAATCCAGCAGGGTCCCCAGGAAAGAAGTGAGGAGGCTGAGATTTGGGCTCGCACCCAACCCACCAACTGTACTGGCCCTTAACTGCAGAAGCAATCTAAGGTCGGATCTCAGCCTTAGACTTTGGATCATAGTCTAGTATTTCAGTCAGGGAGAATGAAAAGCAGCCCCAGTGCTGCTGTTCTGCTCTAGTCTTGGGAGAACCAGAAATGGGAAAACAAGTGGCGTCAGCCTCCTGCTCCTTCCTGTGCGCTGCCAGAGGCCTTGGGGTCCTGAAGAGTGTGGGGTGGTTTGAAGCCGCTGGCATGAGGCCAGGACTCTGGTTCCTCCTTTGGGGGTCAGAAGCCCAGGACACTGGGGTTAAGAGGACCCCTAGATCTGACATTAACTCCTTTCCTCGTCCTTGAATGGGAGGCGGGGTGGGGAAGGTCAGGGCTGTTATGTCAAAAGCGCTTTCTTTCCCACTCTCCTCGGCACCCAGCATCACTCATCCCTGGGCAGTTTAGCTGCCATCAGTGCCTGTTATTCCATGCGAGGAGTGAGGAAGGAGGGTCACAATAGGAAGGTGGGCACAGGGGACATCGGGGCTTTGTTCCCTGCCCATCTCCTCGGGAGCCAGGGCCAGGGGCGGCATGGCCCTGTGTCCTATCTGGCAGGCAGTTCTGTGTCTGAGGCAGCAAATTAAGCTGTCCTCGCTTTTTAAGCCCAAGTGAGGCCCAGGCGCTGTGACAAGAGCTGTCAGTGCTGGTGCCCTGTCCCCGTAGTCACTGAACAGGCCATGCACTCAGTTCTCCTGGGAAAGACTGGCCCAAGAGCAGGTCCAGAGCTGCTGGGGGAAGGGGACATATGGGAACAAAGCCACCTTTGTGCGCACCTGATCTGGCCGTCACTGGCCGCTTCCTGCCAGAGGGGCTTTGTCCCTGTCTCACCTGCCCTGCTGGACTTGGTGAGACCAGGGCTGTGCCTGACTGACTGTACACTGAGTGTTGCCCTCAGCACCCACCGAGGTCCAGAAGCCAAGTTTTGCTGGAAGGCTCACGCTGGAGGGGGTCCCAGGGTCTCCTTTCACCTGTGAACTGCCCTGCAGCAGAGAGGATGGGAGAGAGCTTCACAGGGATGCAGGTGACAGCAGATGCCCTGGCAGTGACCTCCCAGAGAGGAGCAGAACCCACCATGGGCCTGGCCTCTCCTCCCTGCAAGGCCTCCTGGGTGGGTCTGATACTCAGAGTCAAGCAGACCCCTGCCTGTGGTGGGCTTCTGTTTGGCAGAGAGTTCTGGGACCTGGGGTTCTAGGCCCTGGGCCTTGGCTCAGCTCATTCCCTAAGCATCAGGCTGGGTGGCATCTGGGCGGCTGCAGACTGCTCTCCCCAGCGTGCTGACTTATCTGCAGCACCCCACACTGTCTGCACAGTAAAACCCATGCCGCACCTGCTCTCCACCTCCTCTAACTGCCTCATTATTTTAAGAAAAGTTCTCACCATCATCTCTCACGTCCCCCTGTCCTGTTCTGAAATCAATCAGAATGGGCTCCAGGCCAGGCTTTGGGGTGTATAGGAAGGAGAGGGTACATTTCCTCTGACCTTGTGATCCTTGGAAAAGGAAGCCCCCTGTGGACCTGGTGTGTCCTGCTACCTGGAACCCAGGTCCCTGGGACTGACTCGGGGAATTTGAGTGAGTGCTTTGGACACATGGTACATTGACCTCTCTCTGTGATGAAGAGAGGCAAAAGCAGCAAAGGACACTGTTCTTGTCCCTAGGGGCTTGCGGTCCACAAGGATGAAGGAGGAACCAGAAAGTGAGCGTGGTTCCCCCCACCTCCCAGCTGCCATGGCTCCTACAGGCCAGCTCGGGATGGTGTCCTGCAGCTCCTAGCAAGTGAGTCTGTTTTTCCGTATGGAGTGCTGAGACCACTCGAAAACAGTTCAGCTGGGAGAGGAGGGCAGGCCTAAAAGATTCAGAAGAGTTCTTTAGGGGGAGGAAAAGAACCGGCCCTGTAGCGGGAAGAGCAGCATGGATTACAGGTGGTCTTCGAGCACAGAGCTGGGGACAGGAAGAGCCTCAGCTGGAGGAAGCAAGGGCCTGGCATGTCGGTCAGAGAGCTGGGTCTCTGACCCCTGAGTGAGAGGGGCACAGGAAGGGCCAGGGAAGCCGAGGAGGGCAAGGGCAGGCAGTGTGGAGGTTCAGAGCCATGGCACAGCTGGGGTTTAGTCCTTGGGATTGTACTCTTAGCTGGTGACCCAGCGACAGTCTTCAGGAAGCAGGTGGGCCCCTGCTCAAAGCCAAAATATCCAGAAATCCTCTCTCTTTGGCTCTTCTCAAGCCCCAGGTCATCACTCAGCCCAGTAGTGTCCCATGTGACCCCGGAAAGAGCCTGGGAGGGTCTGTCTGATTGGCAGGTCTGAGGTCCTCCTTGCACTTATCAGGGGCTCCTTGTTCTGAGCACCCCACAGACAACTTCCCATCATGCCCAGGGCTGGCACTGAGTGGATCCTCCCATACCTGCTCTCTCCAGTGTTTGGTGCAGCTGGAGCCTCAGGGAGCATGGGGAGGGCTTGGTGCTGCTTCTGGGGTTTCTACTGAAAGAAGGGGAGAGGAAGCCCCCAGCCATCCAGACTCTAGAATCCCAGCAGAATCAAGCTCCAGGATGTGACTGGCCCACCCATCATCTGTTTGTCTGCCTCTTTTGTTTGTTCGTCTGTTACAGCTATTGTATTTTTTTGCATTCTCCTCTTCCTCGGTACTTACCCTACTGCTCTTCTAGCGTGAGGAGTGACCAAAATCTATGGTGAATGTGTAAATTAAGTTATTACAGTAAAAGACACGTTGCCTCGAACCCTTCCTGAAGTGCTCCCTTGTACTTCTATAGTACTGATGCAGTCATTCTTGCCACTTTCTGAAGCAGTTTAAGTCTTGTTCTGTGAGTGTCTCTAGGAGGTGAGATAAAAAAATTTGGTGAAGCTGTTACCGAGTGCCATGCCCCAGAAATGCAGCTGATCAAACGTTCTGGTACCTTCTCCTCCACCTTATGTGTGGCATTTGGCTTTCTCTTGAAGCAAAAATGAATGGATTCAGGACATGGGACAGGCACAACAGTGCAACTGGAGTCTCCTGAAAGAGGACTTCCAGACGTGCTTCATAAAGACGAGGGTGGCCTCTGTCCCCTCTTACCTTGGGCAGCCACCTCCGTCTCAGCCTTGAGGTTAATTCCCTTCCCTCCTCTGGGTGCTCACTTCCACCCCATCCAGTCTCCAGCCCCCTTATCACCAGGAAGAGCCCATGTTAGGTAAGTCAGCTTTCACAGGTCAGGGCTGCTGATAGGGCTTCCACAGGGCCCCCCGAAATCTGTGGGAGGCCAAGGTGGACAGGCTGAGGTGAAAAGTGGGTGGCATAGTAGGGCTGGGCCTTGGCCAGGGACACCAGTGTCAACCTAAGAAACACTGTTGGCAAGGACTTCAGGGTAGGAGAGGTGGTGCCCTTTGTCAGGCATGGTAATCAGGGGAGCCCGAGAGGGCTGGGGGACCTTTAAGCCCTGGTCTGCCTCCACCATCCACCCCTCCCACTAAACAAACACGGGCAGCCTCAGACATCCCTTCCCTGGCTGTCTCCCCTCTACCAATCCTGTAGAGAAATGCTGAGGCTTCTGCTACCACTCGGTTGACATCAGGAGAGTGAGATGGTGCTTCCCTATGGGGAGGCAGGGGGTGGGGAAGAGGAAGAGCATCGGTAGATGCTGGGACCCTTTGACTGTTTCCACCATGCCTCAGCTGGAGCCCAGGGTCCCTCCAATGCCTAAAGGGCCTGCGTGCATCCTGCTGTCCGCTCTGTGGCAGGGCCTGGTCTCCTCGCCCACTCTCTCCCTGTGGAAGGCACCAGGCTGTCTTTCCCTGGCCCTCAGCTGGGCACAGGCCCTTCCCCGATCTAGGACCTGCACACACCCTGGCTCTCCCTGCACCAACACTGCCGCCTGGCTTACAGTGGTGGAGGCCCTCCTTCAGGTCAGGTCTGAGCTCTCACACCCTGCCTCAGAGTCACCTCCAAAGCCCCTTGAGACTGCAGGAGTGCCTGTGCGGCCCACTGTCCCACGAACCTTCATGCAGTTGTCGTAACTGAAGGCAACTGTTGTACTCTGCCCTGGGCTCAGGGAGATGCATTGACTGAATGTCTACAGTGTGCCAGGGGAAGCTAGGGTCCTTCATGCAGCCCTTCACCAGTCACTTTAGGGACCTCCTCTTAGGGCAGAAGGTGGAAGGTCAGAGAGCTGAAAACCGGCACAGGGCACACAGCAAGCCACATCTTGCAGTGCATCTTCCTTATTTGCCAGGATTCAACTCGAAGGAGTCAACACTGATTTCTAAATGGGTTAAACGACGGCCCCTAAAATGCCAGTTGTATACATTTATAAACGCCTCAGTTTAACGTTTGTGGAGTGTATTCTCTATGCCAGGCATTTGATGAGTTTTGGGGAGATAGCCAAAGCTGGGGCGCATCCCTTGGAGTGTATCTGCCCGCCTCTGGATGCCTGGCTCTCCAGCCACTTTCTGTGCGGACACCCAGCAAAGAGGGAGGAGGGGCCTGGGAGTGGGATGTTCAGGGTGGGCTGTGGGCTGAGGGTGGGGGTGGAGGGAGACCGGGTTTAATGAGGTGACCGCCACTTGTAAATGAAACAGAAGGCGGAGCAGCTTGTGTGCACTTTGACCCCGCCTGTCCATCTCGCCTTTCATCGGGAGCTTTATGAGCAGCGCAGCACTCAGAGGGGACCCACCACAGCCTGGGGGAGCAGGGCTGAGCTAGACACCCAGGGTTGGACGCGCAGGCCTGAGGCTGGGAAGGAGAGAGAGAGAGAGAGAGAGAGAGAGAGAGAGAGAGAGAGACAGAGTGTGTGTGTGTGTGTGTGTGTGTGTGTGTGTGTGTGTTGGGGGTACGCTCAGTGCACCTCCTGTACCTCTGTTATTCCTCACTGGACTTATGGAAAATAAATGGGTTCAGCTGGATTTGAGAGTTTTGTTTTGCACTGGTTTGCAAATGTAGAGAATGCAGGTTCCCAGGCTCCATCCTTGGAGTTTCTGGTTCAGTAGGTCTGGGTTAGGGTGTGGACATTTGTAATGTTATAAAGCTCCCACTGTGATTTTCTGATCAGCCAAGTTTGGCAACCACTGCCTTGGAATACAAAGCAACGCTGGCACCAGGCTCCGAAGCTGGCTGCAGTGACAGAACTACCACCCCACTCACTGAGCGTCCTCAGGGCCGGGCACTGGGCAGCAGGCTTTGCAGTCTGCCTCACTGGACCTCCAGATAGCCCCGCCTGGTAATGAAGTTACCCACTTCTCAAAATAAGATCAAGTCAACCCAAGGAGAAGCAGCCGAGACCTGGAAATGGTTCTACCTGCCTCTGAAAGTTCTAATGTCGAGCAGATACTATCTTGTGGGTTTTAAGGCTTTGTAGAAATAGACAGCCATTGATATCCAGGGATATCCAAGGATATCAATGTTGCCAAGAAATCATTGCCTCATTCCAATCTAAATGTGTTCCAGGGCCAGCTTTGGACAACTCGTTTTAAGACAACCCCATGGGACCCGAGATACCTGTCTGTCTTGTTTGTGATGGAGTCCTCAGTGCCTAGCACAGGCCAGCTGAACAGGAAGTGCTCTATAAACATGTCAGATGGGCAGCAAATAACATCAAACAGAATCAAGTGGAAAAGACCCTGAGTACAAAGTCTCAGGCATCTTGCATTGTACACCTCAGCATGCCACAGGAATATTTCCTGCCTCTCTGAGCAGAGAAAGTGGGATTGGCTAAAGAGTCCAGAGCATACTCCGAGCAAGAGGACTAGTGCTGGGAACAGAAGGTGATGCCATGTCCCTCGGCCCTGCCACCTCCTTCCTGCCCTATCAGGTGGGTTCCAGTGCAGCCCCACTTGTTCTAAGAGGGCGGTCTCAAGAGCAGCCACACCAGAGTCCTGGACTCTTCAGGCTCCACTGCCTGATGCTATGATTCAGCAGTGGTGGTTAATTTTGCCAGTCCTTTTTTCATCCAAAAATTACTTGGTGAAAGGAATTATTCTTTGATCACATCCTCTTTGACAACCACTGGCGATATAAAGTAGAAAACGCAGTCTGTGGTCTTAAGGAACAGGTGTCTAGAGCTGCTGGAGAAGGAGAAACAAAGTGTTGAGGGCTCGGGATTTTTTGGCCTGGGAAGAGAAGGCTCGGGATGGCCAGGGCTAGCAAAGGATGTCACCGCTGCCATCACACAGCATCCTAGTGTCTGGGGCATCCTCGCCCCTGAGGATGGTTAGAGAAAGAGGTAGGTGGTGAGGCCGTGGTGATTGAGGGGGCCATTGAGCCCCTTTCTTTTGAAGTCTTAGACAGGGTGAGCTCCAGCTGCTGAGGAAAGCAGACGTGAACTCTTCCAGCCATTGAAGGTTGGTTGTTCCAGGGAAATTCCACATCACTCTGGGACAGCTGACCTCATCCACAGCCGTCTGCAGGCTATCAGGACAATGCCACCCTACTTTTGGGCCACTCCAACATTTGAGTTTAGGTCAAGTGTGCCTTCACCCAGTGAATGCCTTGAGCAAGGGCGACATCAGGAAGGGCAGCAGCTGTCCACTCTGGGGATGCCCGGCAGGAACTCTGCCAGGAGGGGCAAGGAGAGGAGGAGCATCCCAGAGGGGAGGGGGCTGCGGTCAGAGTGGTTGCTCTGGTGGGCTGAGGCTAACCAACTGCACACAGCTGAGCGGAGATTAAATAAACAGATGGGAATGGGTCTGGGCAGAAGGAGGCAGGCAGGGGCCTGGCCTCCCACTTTGTGCCAGCAGCCCGCTTTGCAAGGTGCCCCAGGCTGCAGGGACCTGCTCCCAGTCAGCCAGGCGTTTGTTTCCTTTCTTTTTCTTCCTTCCTTCCTTCCTTTTTTCTCTCTCTCTGTCTTTCTCTCTCTCTCTCTCTCTCTGTCTCTCTCTCTCTCTCTCTCTCTCTCTCTCTCTCTCTCTCTGTCTGTCTCTTTTGTGGCTTGAATCCCTTGGAGAATCCTAGGAAAGCATTTAAGGACATTCATGGACTCCAAGTTAATAACTGTTTCCTGAGATTGAGATTCATTCTTTTTGTCTCTCTGTCTCTGCCTTTCTGTCCATCTCTGTATCTCTCTCTCTCCCTCTCTCCCTCCATCCTTCCCTTCCTTTCCCTCTCCATCAATTTTATTGAGAATTCACGCTATGATAAAACCCACGCATTTAAAGCACGCATTTCAGTGGTTTGCAGTATATTTAAAAGATTGTGTAATTATCACCATAATCAATTATTTTGTCAGGGGTGAGACAAGGTTTATGTGGTTCAGGCTGGATTTGAACTCACTATGTAGCTATGTATCCCAGCCTGGCCTGAAGCTCAGGGTTATCTTTTTGCCTCAGACTCCTGAGTGCTGCGATTACAGACACACACCATTATGTCCAGCACCGTGATCAATTTTAGAATATTTTCTTTTTTTAAAATATTTTATTTAAAAGGAAAAAGAGAAAAAAAGCAGAACAAAACAAAACAGTGTAAGGGTACATGTAATTCACAACTACAGAAAAGCAAAAATCCAAAAACAGTATGCTATCACCAGTTAATAGATTACTCGCTATCATCTTAGAAACGGTGTTTCAGGTCACAGGATCAAAGCACACAAAGCGAACATTCAAACAGTGAGACTGCAAACAGTTGTGCTCAGTAATCCAATCCAAAATATTAATATGGTCTTCTATGTAACACCCCTAAACACCCTTGCTGTTGTATCCTTCAGGGCACTTTTCTTTCCCTCTCTTTATTACAACAAAATTTACACATTTTGGGCTTTATTCCTCCCTTAGATCTTGTTACTTTTTTTGGTAAGAGAATAAAATCAAGCATGGTAAAACAAAGCTGTCAGTCAAAACCAAGGATAGACATATCACATGATGTAAAAACAGAGTACAAGGGTATCAACAATGGTTACCATAATGCCTCTTGTATCCTTAAGAAGAAGAATTGTCTATCTCTTTAGGTATTATAAAGTTAAACAAAACAGTAGAGAACAAGACCAATAAAACCTAAATTTTGTAAATCTTACAGCACCTCAAAAGAGGATAATAGTCAAACCAGAATGGGCATCATAGTGAATCTTATTGCCTTCAAAGTAGTTGCCTATACTCTGATACTTGATACTTTCATACAGAGCAGAATAGAGTCTAATCAGTCAAAACAAGATAACAGGGGTATTACAGGACTTCAAGTTCATAGGAAATCAAAAAAGTTACTATAGTATATCCTGCTAGATTTTTGATTTTTCCCCCTTAGTTTAAAAAAGGAATTTAAAAAATTAAATAATTTTTTAATGAATAAGGGAGAGGATGAGATAAAAGGGGGCATAACAACATAACAATACAGGTTAAATCATGACACTTTCAGCAACCTAGTGCTTCACCACCAAATAACCCGACTTAATAGTAGTTACCATAGTGTCTTTTTCTTTGAAATATTTGAATATAACTTCATATGCTATAGCATCCAACATATCAAGACTGTGTAACACCATTCATGTGGATGAAAGCCTTGGAGAGTATTTAGAAACAGCTAACAGAAACAATGATCAATGGTTTCTATATTGTCTCTTTGCCTATAACAATTTTTGTTTATACTACCACATATGATAAAATCCAGCAAGCTACAACATGATAAAATCAATGGAGACAGAAGAGCCATAGTTTGGTGCGGCTTTAAGACAAGATGGTATTAAATCAGCACTAGCTATTATGATGTCTTATTTTCTTCCAAGTAGCTGTTCATTGCATCACAGACCATAATATCAAAGAGCCCAGAATAAAGCCATTCCAATTAATGAGTGAAAATTTTATAAGGCTTCAAGGCCACATAATGGGGAATCATGGTTATCATGTACTTTTATATATTTGAATCATTTCCTACACTAGGGAAACTATTCGGTGTTCACAGATGCAAGTTTGATTTAGTTCACTTATGAGTATGGTTTCAAGCTGCGCCCACTTATTGATAAAAACTTCAGTGTGATCCTTCTTTATAGCTGAGTAGTACTCCATTGTATAGAAATACCACAGCTTTTTTTATCCATTCCTCAATTGATGGACATTTGGGTTGTTTCCAAGATCTAGCAATTACAAATTGTGCTGCAATAAACATAGGTGTGCATATATCACTGTGGTATGATGCTTTCAGTTCTTCTGGGAAGATGCCTAGAAGTGGAATAGCTGGAACAAATGGGACTTCCAATCCCAGCTTTTTGAGAAATCTCCAGATTGACCTCCAGAAAGGTTGTACCAGTCTACACTCCCAACAACAGTGTAGGAGAGTTCCTTTTTCCCCACAGCCTCTCCAGCACTTGTTGTTGTTGTTTTTCTTCATCCTAGCCATTCTTTCAGGAGTGAGATGGAATCTCAGTGTGGTTTTAATTTGCATTTCCCTAATAATCAATGATGATGAACGTTTTTTTCATGTATTTTTTGCCATTTGTATTTCTTCCTCTGAGAAGTGTGTATTCATCTCAGATGCCCATTTTTGGATTGGATCTTTGAATTTTGGGGGTCTGAGTTTTTTTAATTCTTTATATGTTTTAGACAAAAGTCCTTTGTCTGAGGGGGAGTTCACTAAGATCTTTTCCCAATTTGTGGGTTTTCTTTTCACTATGATGGAGACTTTTTTTTGACTTACAGAAACTTTTTAATAAGAGTTGATCCCAGTTATTGATTCTGGGAAGTATTTCCCGTGCAGATTGAGTCCTGTTCATGAATTCTCTACCTACCCCTATGTCTTCAAGGTTTCTACCCAATTTGTCTTCCAATAGATTTAGTGTTTCTGTTTTAATATTCAGATCTTTGACCCATTTAGATTTTAATTTAGTACATGGTGATAGGCTTGGGTCGAGTTTTAGTTTTCGGCAAATGGAGAGCCAGTTTTTCCAACACCATTTATTAAAAAGACTGTCGTTTTTCCAGTGAACCTGCTTGGCTCCTTTATCAAAGATAAGGTGGTTGAGTGTGTTTGTAGTCGTGGTTGTATCTTCTAATCTATTCCATTGATCTTCTGCTCTGTTTTGATTCCAGTACCATGTTGATTTTACTACTGTTGCTTTGTAGCATAACTTCAAGTCAGGGATTGTGATGCCTCCTGCCTTGCCTTTGCTGCTTAGAATTGCCTTTGATATTCTAGGTCTCTTCTGGTTCCAGATGAACCTTAGGAGTGATTTCTCTAGATCTATAAGGTATGTTGATGGTATTTTTATTGGGATTGCATTGAATCTGTATAAGAGTTTGGGGAGAATGGCCATTTTCACAATGTTTATTCTTCCTATCCATGAACATGGGATGTCTTTCCATTTTCTGAGTTCGTCTTCAATTTCTTCTTTCAGTGTATTATAATTTTCCCTGTATAGGTCTTTCACTTCTTTCATAAGAGTAATTCCTAAATATTTCATTTTTTTTGCTTGCTAGTGTGAAGAGTGTGGCTTCTCTTATTTCTCTCTCTGTGATTTTGTTGTTAGTGTATAAGAATGCTATTGATTTCTGAGTATTGATTTTGTATACAGCTACATTACTGAATTTATTTATTATATCTAAGAGTCTTTCAATGGAGTTTAGGGGGTCTTCTATGTATAGTATCATATCATCTGCAAACAATGACAATTTAACTTCTTCTTTTCCTATCTTTACCCCTTTTATTTTTCTCTCTCGTCTAATTGCTCTGGCTAGTACTTCCAGTACTATATTAAATAGGAGTGGTGATAAAGGACATCCTTGTCTTGTGCTTGATTTTAAAATAAAGGCTTTCAATTTTTGGCCATTTAGTATGATATTGGCTGTTGGTTTGTCGTAGACAGCCTTTATTATATTGAGGTAAAGACCATCTATTCCAATTTTCTGTAAAGTTCTTATCATGAATGAATGTTGGGCCTTATCGAAGGCTTTTTCTGCATCTATGGAAATGATCATGTGATTCTTACTTTCGGCTTTAATTGATATGGTGGATTACATTTATTGATTTACATATGTTGAACCATCCCTGCATGCCTGGGATGAATCCCACTTGGTCATGGTGTATAATCTTCTTGATGATTTGCTGCATCCTATTTGCCAATATTTTGTTGAGGATTTTTGCATCTGTGTTCATTAGGGAGATTGGTTTGTAGTTCTCTTTTTCAGTTAGGTCTTTCTCCGGTTTTGGTACTAGAGTAATATTTGCTTCCAGGAATGACTTGGGAAGGATTGCTTCCCTTTCAATTTCATTGAAGAGTTTGAGGAGTGTCGGTATTAGGTCTGCTTTGTATTTCTTGTAGAATTCTGCAGTGAATCTGTCTGGGCCTGGGCTCTTCTTTGTAGGTAAGGAATTAATTACATTTTCAATTTCATTAACAGAGATTGGGTTATTCAGCAGTTTTACATCCTCTTGATCTAGCTTTGGTACTTCATATGTTTCTAAGAATCTGTCTATTTCTTCTGTGTTATCAAACCTTTGAGAGTAGAGGTTTTTGAAATAGGTGTTGATGATCTTCTGTATTTCTATTGAGTCTGTAGTGACTTCACCTTTTTCATTTCTTATTGCATGGATTTGAGCTCTTTCTTCCCTTTTTAAAATAAGGTTGGCTAGGGACTTATTGATTTTATTTATTCTTTCAAAGAACTAACTTTTTGATTCATTGATTCTTTGGATTGTTTTCTTAGTCTCTATTGTGTTGATTTCTGCTCTGATTTTTATAATTTCCTCTCTTCTTTTGGCTTTGGGCTTGACTTGCTCTTCTTTTTCTAGCTGTTTGATGTGTAGCATCATGTTGTTTATTTGTATTCATTCTGTTTTCCTGATGTGGGAACTCAGTGCAATAAATTTTCCTCTGAGGACGGCTTTCATTGCATCCCATAGATTCCGGTAAGTTGTATCTGTATTTTCATTTGTTTGTAGGTATTGCTTAATTTCTTTTTTTAACTTCCTCTGTGACCCACTGATTACTCAGGAGTATGTTATTCAGTTTCCATGTGTTTGTGGGATTTTTGCAGTATCTTTTATTGTTAATTACTAATTTCATGGCGCTATGGTCCGATAGCATGCAAGGGATAATTTCAACTCTTTTTGCATTTATTTAAATATGTTCTGTGAGTTAATATATGGTCTATTTTAGAGAATGACCCATGTATTGCTGAGAAGAATGTGTATTCTGTTGTTGTTGGGTGGAATACTGGGTATATGTCTATTAAGTCCATTTGTTCACAGGTGCAATTCAGTTCTTTTATTTCTTTGTTGATTTTCTGTTTGGTTGATCTGTCCATTGGTGTCAATGGTGTGTTAAGATCTCCTGTCAGAATTGTGTTACTTCTGATTTGGTTTTTCATTTCTGTTAGTACTTGTTTTATATAACTGGGTGCTCTGGAGTTTGGTGCATATATATTTAGGATAGTTATCTCTTCCTCTTGGAGTTTTCCCCTAACCAGTATGTAGTGACCTTCTTTTTTTTTTTTTTAATTTTTTATTTAAAGAAAAGGAAACGAAAAAAATACATGGAAATTTAAAAAAAAGGTAGAAATAATTCTAAATTACAGACAAACAAAAGGTAAGAAATTGCCAGTTGATAAGTTACAAATTGTCATCTTCAAAATGGCTGTTCAGGTTATAGAATTAAAGTATATAGAATGACATTCAAAAAAAAAAACGACCCTACAAACCATTCTACTCTATGGCCGAACAAAAGCTCTGTAATATGATTATCAGTCCCACCTATTTGTTTTACATCTCTAAGAGGATAAGGTTAACCATATCAAAACAGAACAGAACATTTAAAAAAAAAATTTAAAGAAATACAGATTTCAAAGCAAGTCCACTGGAGATCTACCTTATCTAACTGTCTCTAGCTTCTTACAAATAGTTGTCCCTAACTTCACCCACTTTCTATACTTATTGCATATTATAGAACTAATCAAATCATTACAGGATGATGGAGTCTTTTTAGGTCCTCAAGTTCCAAATTAGGGAAGACAATACCAACTACCATCGCATCTCTCATTCTCTTTGTGATAGCCGTCCCCATCTCTGCATATGCTGAAGTTGAGCTGAAGAAACCAGTCCAGAGTCATTTTAATCAGCAAGCAATAGATTGCTAGAATTTATATTATAATGCTACAAAATAAGCCTCGGGTTTTTCAGGTTTCTTCCTCAGAGTATTTGTTCCTATCCTCTCTGTATTATAGGGAAAACCAAGTCATAACAAGACAACGAAACAATTTCCTAGATAAACATGCAATGGACAGGACTTATAAAACTATAATATAAATGATCTTCCGTAGCTACTATGTTTTCTCTTGTTATTTTCAATAGATTTGTCGACAACACTGGCTTATTATAGTTAAACATACTATCACCTATTTTTATAAAAACTTATCTTTGACTGCATTGTAGTATTTGAGAGCTGTTACTGATTCATACCAGTATGGATATCCTTTACATCTTGTCATGCTCAGAGTAGTTTCCTCTACTTTTAGGGTTGATTCTAACACGCATACCGATTTCAAATAGGATCAGTCAAGGCCAACCAATAGTCTTATGATTCAGATACAATTAAGATCAGTCATAGTAAGACAATGTAAGTAATACAGAATTTCAGCCTAAGTCAATAGGAAAGTAAGGATAGTTGCCGTGGTATAACCTGCTATTTTTGGTTCTAGAGGTCTGTGTCCTCAAATCTGATATGAGTGGACAGACCAGAACAAATTTAATTCAATCTAAATATGTCACTAGGACTACTGTGTCTTTTAAATCATTATACACCATTAGCAATGACCTCTGCTTTTTTTTTTTTAAATATAGTTTCAGAGCTGTCTCTACTAAAGACTAGCTTACCGTCTCTGCCTCATGTCTGCTACTCCACTTTTCTGCTATAATTTGTCCACCTTATTCCCTCATTCCATGGTCTGCCCCGTTCACTGAGGCTTCTCTGCCACTGTAGCTGTAATCCTGATATCTCTTCCTCTCTTTCTCTGTAATGTCCTTCAGCGCTCTCTGTAGGGTTGGATTGGTGGCCACGAACTCCCACAGTTCCTCCTTGTCTTGAAAGTATCTTATTTCTTCATTAATTTTTAGAGAGAGTTTTGACGGATATATGAACTTAGGTTGCATATTTTTTTCCTTCAGGACTTGGAATATTTCTCCCCACTCCCTTCTTGACTTAAGAGTTTGTGATGATAAGTCTGCTGTTATTTTGATAGATTTCCCATTATAGGTAACCTGCATCCTTTCTCTGGCTGCTTCTAATATTCTGTTTTTTTGGTGGATTTCTGGGATCTCGATTATTATATGCCTAGGCGTAGATCTGTTTTGGTTGTAGGTAGCTGGCGTTCTGTATGCTTCTTTTATCTGGATATCATTTCTTTTTGCTATACGTGGGAAATTTTGCTTTAATATCTCTGTGAATATTTTTTGTATTTCATTTTTGGATGTTCCTGCTTCCTCACTCACATTCTTTATCCTTAGGTTATGTATCTTTTTATCATCTTCCAGTTTTAGAATTGCTTCTTTCTGGTTCCTTGTTATTTTTAAGAGGCTTTTTCTTTCACGTTCATAAGCCCTAAATCTCTCTTCAAGTTTCAGAAGGTTGTCTTTAGTTTCTGTCAAGGTATTTTGCCAATATTCAATGGAGTTCTGAGTTTCCTGATATTCTCTTTGGATCTGTTTCATGTATTCTAAGTTATGCTTAATTTCTTCTTCAGATGCTTCTCTTTCTTTTCTGATTTCCTCAGTTCTTCCATCTGTGTTCTCTTGGGCGGGGCTTGTCATTTCTTTAATTAATCTCTTTATATCTTGCCTCACTTGGATCAGGAGTACATCTTTAAATTCCTCTATGAGATCATGTAGGTACTTTTTAATTTCGGCTGATGCTGTGTCGAGTAGAGGATAGTTACTGTGCTTGTTCTCTTCAGTGTTTAGTTCTCTTGGGTTTAATTTCTCCTGTTGAACAGCTGGAGGTTTTTTTTTTTTATTTTTATCTCTTGTCATGTTTCTGGTTTCTTTCAGACTGTCCTGGAGTTCTCTGGCCCTCTCCGAATTGCTTAGGGCCTTTCAGAAGCGTGCTGGCTTGAGTTTTTGCTGTCCTCCCCAATTTGCTGTTATCTGGGGAAGGCTGGGATATAGGGGCGGTACAGTCTAGACTCTAGCCTCTGTGTCAGTTAGTTCATAAATTAGGCTGTACTTTCTGGTTGTCACTGAGTTGTGACTATTTTGTATCTGCTTATTGGGCCCCAAGCAGAGGCTTGGTTTAGCCCCAGTAGCTCCTGCCAGTTCTCTTTGAATCAGAAGCAGCTGGGTAATGGCACAGGATTCTGCCCAGGTCCCAGCCGTTCTCTTCCAAACCTCTCTGTGATAGGTGCACCAGAAAAGCAGATCTGCCCAAAACAAAGATGGCTCCCACTAAGTTCTCTGTGTGGAGCTGAAGCCAACAAGTAATCAGGCTCTGCCAGGACTTAAGATGTCTTCCACCAGCCCTCCCTACAGGGGGACCTGGTGATATCACTAAGCTGCGATTTCTGCCGCCAGGCTAATATGTCTGCACCAGATTCTGTGTTATTGATTTCCCCGTGGTGGCGGGCCAGCTGTTCTCTGGTCAAACCCAGCAGCGGCGGGGTTTTCTGTACTCACCAGGGTCCGGTGCAAGTCCTCGTTCCGGGACCGCCGCACACCAAGCTGTCCACTTTTCCCCCACTCGCGGCTCAGCGCTGACCGGTCAGATTTCTGTGCACCGTTTAGATTTGAATCGCCAGAGCTTTGTACATCCGCTCTGGTGCAGCGGTGCAGAACTGGCTGCTACTTGGAGTCTCGATCTGGGTCTCAGTTTCCCGCGGTCTCCAAAAGCAACTCAGCTTTTCGTGCTGGGTCCACGAGTCTGTTTGTTGATTTAAGGGCGCGGGATTTGTAGCCTCCGGTCTCAGCACGACTTTAAATCCTCCAGTTGTACTGTCTTGGTTAATAAGAATCGCTATCGATTTGTCTGGTCCTCTCCATGCTGTCTTTTTTTATCTTTGAGTTTGAATTCTCTGGAGAGATTCTTCGCTCGATCCCCTAGCTCGCTGCCATTTTCCAATCTCCCCGAATTAATGATCTGTAGTGACCTTCTTTATCCTTTCTGATCATTATTGGCTTGAAGTTGACTTTGTCTGCAAACAGAATAGCTACCCCCACTTTTTTGGGGGTTCCTGTTGCATGGAGTGTTGTTTTCCATCCTTTGACTTTGAGTCTGTGAGTGTTCTTTTGAGTTAGGTGGGTTTCTTGTAGACAGCATATGGTTGGATTTTGTTTCTTGATCCATTCTGCCAGTCTGTTTCTTTTAATTGGTGTATTGAGACCATTTACATTAATAGTAAGAACTGTTATAAATTGGTTTATTGTTGACATATTATCTTTCTGCTGTTGCATGTTTATCTTTCTGCTCTGTTCAACTGTCTGCTTTGCTTAGTGGTTTTTGCCTAAATGTACCTAGGCTGTCTCTCAGTATTCTTTGCAGGGTTGGCTTGGTGATCCTGAAGTTTTTCAGCTGATCTTTGTCATGGAAGTATCTTATTTCTCCATCAAATTTGAAGGACATTTTTGCAGGGTTCATCAGCCTAGGTTGGAAATCATTTTCCTTTAGGATCTGAAATACATCACTCCATGCTCTTCTTGACTTTATTGTTTGTGCTGAGAAGTCTGCTGTAATTCTGATAAGTTTTCCTTTATAGGTGATCTGTCTTTTCTCTCTGACAGCCTTTAATATTATATTCTTTTGTTCAATTTCTGGGATGGTCATTCTAATATATGTCTGGGTGTAGATTTATTTTGGTTGTGACTATTTGGAGTTCTATATGCTTCATTGATCTTGATAGCAGTTTCCAATCTCATGTTTGGGAAATTTTCAGCTATTACTTCTCTAAATATCCTCTTGACATCTTTTATGCTGTCCCCTTCTTTTTCATTTATCCCTATCATCCTTATGTTGTTTCTCTTTGCATCATCCTGTAGGTGTTGAATGGTTATTTCCTGATTTCTTGTTATTTTTAAAAGATTTTTTCTTTCCTGTTCACTTGTTGCAATCTTGTCTTTGAGGTCTGAGATTCTATCTTCACATTCATTGAGGTGGTTTTTGCAACTTTCAATGGAGTTTTTGATTTCCTGTATATCTCTTTGCATCTGTTTTATGTATTCTGTTTGTTTCTTATATTGTTCATCCAGGGATTCTATCTTTTTGTTTAGTTCCTCCAATTTTTTAACTGCATCTTCTTTAGCTATGTTTAGGATCTGCTTCATTTCTTTTATCAATTCTTCTTTCATCTGAGAGAATATTTCTAGTTTGAATTCCTTTAAGGCTTCCCATACTTGCTTCTTTATTTCAGTTACCATTATTTCAGGCATTTCAGTCATGTGGCATGTGTTTTCTTCTATGCACATGGCTCCTGGGCTTTCTTGGGATGGGCTGGATGTTTGAGATTGCATTTTGGACTTTCGTTTTGTCATTTTCCTGTATTTTGGAACTTCAAGTGTTGTTCCAGGTGTGGGAGAGAGATCCACCAGCCTGGGATGGGGTACCTTGCGATGGCCCCACTCACTGGACCCAGCAGGGAACTATGACCTGCTCCTCAGGCCAGGAAGAGTGTCTCCTCAGGCTGGGTGGAGCTCCCAGCCGCCGCTGCCACAGTCTCTGATCTGGCCTGGTCCCCAGTCTGGTGTGGAACTGGCCTGGGTCCCCAGGTCAGGGAGAAAGTTCCTGCAGGTTGGGCAGAGCTCCTAGCCGCTGCTGTTACACTCACCCTTCTGGCCTGGTCTCTGGTCCGGTGGGGAGACGGCCTGGTCCCCAAGTCAGGAAGAAAGTTCCCACAGGCTGGGCGGAGCTCCCAGCTGCTGCCGCCAAAGTCTCTGATCTGGTCTGGTCCCCGGGTCCGGTGGGGAACCGGCCTGGGTCCCCAGGTCAGGGAGAAAGTTCCCGCAGGCTGGGTGGAGCTCCCAGCCGCTCAATTTTAGAATATTTTCAACACACTTAAAAACAAACTTTTATCTTAGTCATCATCCCTAGCCTGTCCATTCTGCTGCCATTGATCTACTTTCTATTTCTAAAGGCTGGTTTATTCTGAGCATTTTAATAAGGGGAATCATTCAATCTGTGGTCCCTTTAGCCTAGCTGTTTCATTTAGCGTTACTTTTTTGAGACTCATCCACATGGCAGCACTCCCTGGCCCTTCAGTTCTTTTGACTGTTGAGTAATTTTCCACCGGATGGAGATGCCAGGTTGTTTATTCATTCCTTTGAGGCAAACAAATGAATGGATCTTTGAGTTCATTCTGCTTGTTCAGCTTTTATGAATGATGCTGCTGTAACACGCATGTACAGGTTTGTGTGGACAGGTGACAGGTGTTTGCATTTCTCTTGGGTCCAGGAGTGCAATTTCTGAGTCACATAGTAACTTTGAAAAACTGTAAAAACTCAAAACTTTGCTTTCTACAGACTACACTATTTTATATTGCTGCCAGCAGTGTATATTGGTTCTGATTTTTGAAAACATCTACAATGCTTATTATTATTTGTCTTTGTTAAACATTCTAGATATCCTGTTGGGTGTAAAGTGCTAACTCATTGTGATTTTGATTTGAATTTTCATGGTGTATATTGGCCATTCATACAGTCTCTTTGTAGATCTATACCTTTTAAAAATTGGATCATTTTCTTTTTATTCTTGAATTGTAGGGGTTCTCTGAATCTTTATACTCAATTATTTTTTCTTTTGTGATTTACAAAGCTATTCTCCCATTCTATGAGTTGTGTTTTTACTTTGTGTGTGTGTGTGTGTGTGTGTGTGTGTGTTGCTGGGAACTGAACCCAGGGTTTTCATACTGAGCTACATTCCTGACAATTCTCCCTGTTTTGTTTTTTTTTTTTTGACACAGGGTCTTACTACATTGCTAAGTTACCTAAGATGAGCTCAAACTTGTGATCCTCCTGCCTCAGCCTCCCGAAGTATTGGGATTATTGTTTTTACCTTTCTTTTTCTTTTTTTTGAGACAGGATCTTGCTATATACTCTAGGGTGATCCTGAACTCACAATGTAGCCCAGGCTGGCCTTGTAACAATCATGCTTTAGCCTCTCCAGTGCTGGGATTATAGGTGTGCAGTACCATTCCTGGCTCTTTTCACTTTCTTGATGGTGTTCTTTGAAGCCTGTAAGTTTTTAATTTTACTGATGTTC
This sequence comes from Cavia porcellus, assembly GCF_034190915.1. Classification (NCBI taxonomy): domain Eukaryota; kingdom Metazoa; phylum Chordata; class Mammalia; order Rodentia; family Caviidae; genus Cavia; species Cavia porcellus. The sequence goes on along the minus strand of NW_026947492.1, from coordinate 20,241,300 downwards.
AGTTTATCTTTTTCCTTTTGTGGTTTGTTCTTTTAGTGTCATAGCTAAGAAGATGTTACTTAGTTTGAACTCATAGACTTATACTTTCTTTTAAGAATTCTATGTTTTTTTAAAAAAAAGTTTTAGCCGATGTGTTTATGTTTTGATGTATGTGTGTATGTGTGCTCACACTTGCACGTGTGTGGGTGGTCCTGGAGAATGACTGCAAGGCCTTTACCCTGAGCCATATTACCAGCCCTTTTTATTTTGTCTTTTTTTTTTTTTTTTTTTTGAGAGAAGGTCTTTCTCGGTGGTTTAGGCAAGACTTGAACTCACTATGTAGCCCAGGCTGGCTTTGAACTCATGGCAATCCTCCTGCCTCAGCTTCCTGAGGGCTGGGATTACAGGTGTGTACAACCATGCTGGGTGCTACTTTTTAAATTTTGATATGCATCCCTGTTAAGTCGCTCAGGCAGGTTTTGAGGAGGCTTCTGCCCAGCCTTCCAAAGTACTGGGATTATAGATGAGACCCATCATATCTGGTGTGCAATAATTTTTGTATGCAGTGTGAGTTAGGGGTTTGACTTCTTGGTTTGCAGGTAATATCCCATCATTCTCAGCGCCATTTGTTACCCCTTTCTCTTTACACCTTCCTTCTTCTCTTGCCCATGACCCTACCCCAAAACCTTGATAAACCATGAGACTTTGGCCTAGTCACTTGAGCCTCCAAATTCTCATCTTTCAATATCTAAAAATCTATACAATGGGGATCTCTGCAACTCCAGCCTGGCAAGATACACAGTGAAGAGTAAAACGGGCAGGGTGGGGGCTGTGGACAGGTATGCAGGCACTTAGAGTACTAAGTGCAGCACCCTCTGCTTGATGAAATGGCAGGCTCTCTACGTCCACTGTTACTTCTGTTCTTCAGGGTTTGGGTGTGTACACCCTTGGAGCTGACTCCTCCTGATTTCATCCTTTCCTCATCCACAGAACTCCCTTTAAACCATGGTACTTCGGTTCACGAAGTCTGTGACAGAATCGTGGAATTAAGTTCGTGGACCCATGCAGCACTGTACTTTGTCTCGTGTCCCTCAGGCACGAGATCAAGTTACTTTTTGCTGTTGTTTTCTTCAGTTATCTTCAATATGTGAAGACCACTCAAGCTCAGGGGCGCTGTCCGTGAATTAAAATATCTTTTCTATCAGTGAGAGGAGTCTCCTTTTTTTTTCTAAAAGCAGTGGCAATGATTATTTGAAAAAGTAAAAGTGGAGCATAGAAACTGGCTCTGCAGAGCGAGCTTGGGCTGAGTAAAAGAAGGAAAAAGCAAGATGAAGGTCTACCCTGGAAGATGAAGGGCAGGTTCTCCTGAGGGAACCACAGTAGCAAGCTCTTCTTGACATCTAAATCTTGAGGAAAACCATGAGAACTCATACATCCAGGTCCTGAGGGGGTGCTGGGATCCCATGCCTCAGGCTGACATCAGGTCCAGGCATCCTGTTGAAACAGGTTCTTGAGTTCTGCATAAATCCATGGGCAGGACTTGGGGAGCTGTTTTGCATGTGTGTCTGGGATTTTGTAATTAACAGGTCAGACCTACCACCCCAGCCAGCTTACCACACCCTAATCTCCTATACTGTGTCCCCCTGAGAGAAACACACCCCATAACCCATCATGCAGTGCTGAGGGAGAGGGGGCTCTGTCTTCTGCAGCTTCTTCAAACTGAGAAGGATTGCGGACCCTACCCACTCGGGGTTTTGTGCTCTCCAACTACTTTGGGGGGCTGCGGCTCACTGTCTGGGTTGAAGAAGGAAAACCCTGCCAGGAAACAATAAGAAAAGAGGTAGTGAACATCAAGCCATACTGCTCGCCCAAATGTGAGAAGCAGACCCAGTTTCCAGGCTTCCCATAGCCACAGCAGAGTCCTGCTTTGTGATGAGAAATCAGAAGCCTTCCAGAGGCTGACAGGAGTAGCAGTCTCCTTTTGGGTGACCTTGTTCTTCAGACAGTTCAGACAGGACTGGCTTTATTCTAGAAAAATGAATCCAATTATCTGTTCATCTTTTTTGCAGTGGGTGTGGCAAGGATCGCTGAAAATTGGCCCTCCTGGTTTGGCTTCTATGAGTCAGTGGGTATCCTCTCTTTCCAAGCTTTTACAAGCACTTGGGTTCCGGGATGGACAGGTCTTCATGAGCCAGGAGCTGGCATAAGTCTATTCTCACACATTTGTCTACCCTGTTGTACTTGGTCCAATAGTAAGAGCCTCCTAGTCTTGGGGCCCTCTATCCTCAGAGAACAGAAATGGCCTCCAAAATTACATCTCAAATGAGCTCAATTTGGCCCATTTTGGGGTATTTTATGAGCCCTCATAAGCACTATTGTCAGCAATTGGAGACGGGACTCAGGAATCAATTGGCAAAGTTTTGCCAGAGCTCACTTAGGGTCTGATTGGCTCTCTCTACTTTTCCCAAAGATTGAGGCCCACTTACCACATAGGATTTTTATAGCTTGTCATGATGTCCCTTGAGGAAGGACCAGAATGATTCCTCAGGAACTGGAAATTAGGCTTGGGCCTCGAGGGGCTCCAGGGCTTCCCTTCTTGATTCCTTATTAGCCTTTTGATTTTCCAAGGAGACCTCAGACGTGTCTCTTTGGTGCCCTTTACAGTAAATGGCTATGACCTGCTTGGGATGATGGGTTGACTCTAGGAGTTGTACAAGTTCCTGCCTGTTCCTTACAGATAATTGACAAGGCTATTTCCATTGGTGAACCACACCTAAGTGTTGTGGAGCAGCAGGTCACTGATGTCCTGCTTCGTTGAATCAGTCTGGAATATTATCCACATGAGTGGCTAACTTCTGGGTCTGTATGCATCAAAGGAGCAGGGTTAATTGTAATGTGTGTTTTATAATAAGCTCAGAGGTGTTTAAGAGCATGACCTGATACTTGGTAAGCTGATACCCTCTTAATTGCAAGTAAACTTTTGTCTCTAGTATAACTCTGACCTGATGGGGAGTCAGGACTTCTAGTCTCTGTTCCAAAGTGAACTTTGCAGCTTCCTCTGTTAGTGCAGCTGTAGCTGCTACTACTCTTAGGCAGAGTGGCCATTCAGCAGCCACTCCATCTAACCTTTTTGGAGAGTATGCCACTGGGTGGGGTTCATGTCTTAGCTTTTGGGTCAAGATCTCCAGAGGAATTCCTCTGATATGTAAAGGAAGGAAGTTTTCTTTAATCAGGAATTCTTAGTGCTGGAGTCGAGTTGGGGCATGCTTCAGTTCCCTGAAAGCAGTGTCAATCACTTTTGTCCATTGCAGGGGCACAGACTTAGGATCTTTGAGAGCCTCATAAAAAGTCTTTGCCATTAGTCCAAGCTTAGGTAGCCAAATCCTACAAAAGCCACCCATCACCAGGAGGGAGTGAGGCTGCTGTTTGGTGGCAGGAGGCCCAAGATCACAGACAGCCTGGATCTGGTCCCTAACAGCTGTTGTTCCCAGATGTAAGACTGTATCCCAGATTTTCCATTTTTTGGAGGAATATCTGAGATTTTTCTTTGGAGACTTTAACAATTTTTTTCTGGAGACAAGGTTTTGCTATGCATTTCAGTCTGGACTTGAACTCATTTTGCAGCCCAAGCTGGCCTTGAACTTGAGGTGATCCTCTTGCTTTAGCTTCCTTACTGCTGGGATTATAGCCATGTAACATCACACCTGGCCTTTTTGGAAACTTTATATCTCTTCCTAGCTAGAAAGTTGAGTAGGTACAATATTATAGTTGGATCATTTTTGAGTTAAGTTGCAAACTAGAATGTCATCTACATACTTTAGGATGATTCCCTGTTTAAGCTTTATGTTCCTCACATCAAAAGGTGAGGACCATCTCTAAATCCCAAGTCTACTTCTGCTTTTCTCTTAAAATGGGGATTTTCCCATTCAAAGGCAAACAGAGAGTGGGAGTCTGGATGTAAGGAGATGGAGAAAAATGTGTCTCTTAAATCTAAAAAGGCTGAGAACAATTAATATCCCCTGGAACTTGGGAGAGTGTGGTGTATGATCTGCTCCTGGAGGGTAGATTGGTGGAGGATATTCTCCTGGGGGTTTAACCACTGGGAGGACAGGAGTATTGCAAGGGGGCTGACAAGGCTTTAGGAGGCCACATTTCAGAAACTTGTCTGAGAGGCTGTAGGCCTTCCCGTGCTTCTTCTTTGACTGAATATTGCTTTTAGTTAGGAAATCAGCTGGGGTCTTTTAGCCTTAAAACAACTGGCATGGTAGAATTCCATTCCACTGAGTATTCCATTTTACCATGCATCAAGATGCCTAATTTGGTCAGGGGAACCTGGTGTAGTCTCAACAAGTAAAATTCATGTTGACCTTTTCCAGAATTTGAGAATTGTACCCAGCTTTGCTAGCAAACCTCTTCTTAGCAAGAGAGTAGGACACTGGAGGACAATTAGAAACTCATGATTAGACATTTGACCTTCAAAGTGACATGTCAGAGGAAGAGTAAAGAAACTCTGACCAGGGGTCCCCTCAATCCCAAATATGGCTATAGACCTAGATGTTAATTTTCTAGAGAAGGAAATAAAAACATAATTCCCTGTATCAATAAGCAGTCAAACTGGCTCACCTATGACTTCTGAGATTACCCAGAGTACCTTGGAGGAGATGGATGGTGTTGTCTATGGATAGGGAATTGCAGGCTTCTTGGGTTTTTTCAGTCATCAGAGCAGGAGAGAATTATTTTCTGAGTGAGAGGATTTCACTGTTCAGAGAGGAGAGGACAGGTAAATAGTGCAGGAAGAGGCACCTGCTGTATATAGTTTGGAGGTAAGTCTTGGAGATTCCTTGGGCTCAAAGAATTAGGTCCAGCTTGTCTTAATTCTCCAACTGTTGACTCACCCCATCAGATAATCAGTTAGATTGTTTTTACCCCTCACTATGAGTTATTCAAATAAAACTTACAACTTCAGGGGAAGTCTGGATTTGTGGTGCATGACTTACAGATCTGTAAGCAGGTGATCTGGAACTTGGTCTTTGTCTTAGGAGGAGATAAGGAAGCTTGAAAATGGGCACCAGCTTGAGGACGGGTCCCACTACCTTTCTCTTTATTTCTTCAAGACTGTTACCGCATTTATACAGCACATATATCATGATTAATCTCCCTGTAAGTGGTTGTGAGGATTAATGTTGACAGTTTCTCTAAAGGACCTGGATAAGAGCTTGAATAAAGTATGTGCCACTCACTGGTGGGTAGTATAGTTTTCTTTTCCCAGAGACTGTGACTTTGGTTAAATTTTCCATATTAGGAAAATTTAATCTTCGTTGGGGGCTTTCTTATGGCAGCTCACCTGGCCGAGACACAGTGACATGATACTTGTTTGACTGATCTGGAGGATCAGAATGTGGCTGTCAGCATTGGAGGGAGACAGGATGGGAGCTGGCCTGAAAATGTGAAGGAGAAAGGTGGTGTGGTCTGGATAAAATACATCCCCTGAGGCTCAAGTGTTGGGGCTTGGAACCCAAAGCAGCTGTGAGCTGGGGCTTTGGGAGGTGACTGGATCATGATGGATTGATCAGCTCATGAGTTCATAGCCATGTGGTGTTGTTAGGAGGTGGCCCCGCCTCTCCTTCCTGGCTGCCTTGAAGGGAGCCACTTTCTTCGCCCACATTCTTCCGCCATGACACTCTCCTTCCCCACGGCCCACTGCAATGGAGCCAGCCAGGAATGGATGGAAACTCCTGAAACTGAGCCAAAACTCAACCTTTCCTCCCTGATGTTGTTATTCTCAGGTGTTCATCACAAGGATGAAGAGCTGACCTCTTGTGCGAAGAGCTCACCTCTTGAAAAGGGCTTTTCAAAGAAGAGAGCTGACTTTGTCTCCTAAATGTCTTTTAAGAATTCTTCCAAAGGGGAGCTGGTGCTAGCACATTTCCTGCAACACATGAAAAGCTAGTGATTGATTGTGACTTTAACTGACCTTGGCCCCACGGAGGGACCTGCGAGCAGAGAAGCATGATAATGTATGGGAATTTCCAAAAGTCACCCTCCTCTGGCCCAGTGGGGCGCTGCAGCCACCCCCTCGACTGGTGCTTCATTGATTGCTCTACTTAGAGGACAGACGGACATGGGCTTTAAAACTTTCCATGGTATTTGGGAGACCCAGGACCTCTGAGTTTCAACCACAGCACCGTGCTGCAGGTGTGCAATCACAAGTCCTGTCTGAGGACGGGAACTCTGAAGAGGCAAAGAGTGAGGATGTCTCCAAAGGGCACAGTGGGGTCTGGAGAAAAGATCAGTTACGATCAGAGTTAGGATCAGAGCTCTGTGCTTCCAGAGCAGGGGAGTTCCACATCTCAACACTCTACGAGCTGCAGGTGGGGCTGACTCCTCATCCGGGACGGTAGGAACTATGTTATCCCTTTATGGAGTTTTCATATAATAGGCTTCTCTTTTCGCTCCAAATGGTGACTAAGCACCCTCCTGTAGTTTGGGAAAGCACAGGACCAGAAATTACCGCCAAGCACACCTTCCTGCGGGCTTTGTCTCACTGCCTGTCACTGTGTGCTATGTGATAACATCTTATCCTGAGTTTCTCACTTCATCTTATCCTCTGTTTCTCACTTCCGGCACACATATCATTGGGATGAAAGTCCATCTGGGATGTGACATGTGTCTCCACATTGCTCACGAAGGCTGATCTTGCTGAAGTTTCTGGAGGTGCTCTTTTTTCTGCTTCCTCTCTGCTTATAATAACTGCTGTTATAAACAGCATTCAAAGTGACTCCTTTTTTTCCCCCTCTAGGGATGTCAGGGCCTGGGTTTCACCCTCCCAAACCGGCAGTGTAGGACCCTGGACGTTCTGGGTGCCGAATCTCATCTGCGACTACGGCCAAAGCTGGGTGTGATTTTCAGCAAACGCCGGTAAAGTGACTTAATGATCCCCATCTGCTGGGTCCACGCCTAGTGTAGGTCCCTTCCCTTGAGCATGGAGGGGAGTTAACAGAACGTGACAGCGGTGATGGTAAGACACTTCTCCGCTTACATAAGATCATAGTTTTTCTCTTGCCTGCAGACTCTTTCTCTTGCTTTCTTGGTTTGCACACTTGGACAAGACAAGTGGGCTTTTAGGGGAGGAACTGAATCCTGCCAACAATCCTTTGTGGAAATGAATCCTTCCCCATCTGTGCCTCAGGTGAGACCCCAGCCCTGGCCAGCAACTTGACGTTAGACTTATGAGAATCCCTGAATCAGAGGAGCCCTGAGCTGTGCCTAAATTCCAGACCCAGGGAAACCATGAGGTGAACCCTGTGCATTGCTCCTAGCTGCCGCATTGGCGCTCATTGGTTACACAGCAGTGGGTAACTGTCTTTCCCGCTAGTCACCGCGAGGGTTTGGACACGGTTTACGCATGTCCCCCAGTGATTCGCGTACTGAAGGCATGGTCCTCAGTGTGGTGATGCTGAGAGGTGCTGGAATCAGTAAGAGGTGTGGCCTCGTGGAAGGTGATTTGGCCCTCAAGAGAGATGAGGGTTTTTCTGGTGGAAATGTATTCTTTCTCCATCATGGGAGGTCCATGAGAGGGGGTTGTTAGAAGAGAAACGGGCACATCCTGTCTCACCGTGTGTCCTCTCTTCCTCTCTCTCCTTACACACAGTCACACTGTGTCAGGCTGTCTTTAGAGAAGTCCTCACCACAGCCGAAGTAATGTAACTACCATGTTCTTGGGCCTCCAGAACTGTGAGTCATAAAATTCTTTCCTTTATAAGTTATCCAGCCTCCGGTATGTTTTAGCAACACAAAACAGACCAAGGTGGTTCCTGCCCGATGCCGTGTCACTCTGTTGCAAAGGGGGTCCTTTCCAGATAATGGAGCACGTCCCCAGATGTCACGAGCTCTAATGACCAGTTCTCACCTGCAGAATGGCACGATCCTTGGGTAGGAAAGGAATCATGTCAAATACCTTGCAGGGATGGGCCTCTGATCTTTGGGAAATTCCAATGGTCTTTATCCTGCACAGGTCTTGTATGTAGTGGCTAGGAACTGGTCTAGAAGGGGCTCACTGTGACCATGTTTGTGGTCGGCACCCTGATTCCATGTATCAATTATTGAGGGGGCAGGAACTCACTGCAGGCCCGCAAGCCAGGCGTCTCTGCTGCACAGACCTAGAGGCCAGGTCCTTGTATATTCAGGTGTTTATGTAAAGGTCCTGTGCCTCCCGTTTGTGTGTGAGCATAACCTCTTTCACACAGTGACATATGTGCGATTATATTCCCTGTTGAGGCTCCTTCTGCGAAACAATAAAACTGGACATAGTGTGAGAAAAAAAAAGAAGGAAGAGGAGGAAGGGAGCAGAGAGGGAGAAGAGGGTGTGGAAGTGAAGGAGGAGCCAAAGAAGAAGGAAAAGGAGGAGAAATCTTGGTCTGGGAACAGCCATCTGAGCAGGTCTTGCATAGCTGAGCTATGCAGCTGCCCAAGAGAATGGGCCAGTTGGGCCACCCTAGCACAGGGATTATTAGTGTGGTAGTGAGGATATGGTAAAGGGCAAGAGAAAAAAGAATCCCATTTCACAGTTCCCTGTGATCCCGCATGCATCAGGGGCTGCTCGTACTGCTAGCCCCAGCATATCAGGCTCGTAGATTTAGCAGGTCATAAACGTTTGCCATTCACTCGACCCAGTCATCCCTGAGGTTAAGGCTGGGGCCAGTGAAGGGTACCAGACTCCACCAGAGGCATCTGCTCCCCAAACCTCACGACAGTTTGTTTGGCATAAGGGGTGCAAACACTGTTGCCCCTCTGAAGCACACTCATGGCGCTGAGAGCACAGAGTGGGTAGTCTGGGCAGGAGAATGCAGGTGAGAGGTGACCTAAATTGGCATCTAAACCTGTAAGAAAAAAATATGCTTCCTAGAAAGGAAAAGATTATATGTATGTAGCTGTATACATATAACTGTATGTGTGTATGCACAGGCAAGATAGAGTACCATACTACTAATTCTCTGTTAGTTCATCAGAAAGAACAGTTTGTGCTGTCATTGTCTGATTGTCTCATCATTTTTTATGCCTAGATCTTGTAACCTGAACAAGTACCTTTAAGACAACAATACACAATATATAAACTAGTGCTGATTTTTTACTGTTTTGTTTTGAAATTCTGTATTATTTTGATCCTTTTTTCTGTTTTGCTTTTTTAAAATAAAAAAAAATGCTTCCTGGAGTGGCTGACATATTGTGTCAACTTTGGGAGTTAGAAGCTTAACTAGGTCACTCCTCGGTGCTACACCCCAGTGTGTTTCGGCACATGCCCTTGCCTCTCTGGGATGTTGTTCACTGTGTCAACTGGAGAAGTTTCAAAGTTTAACTAAGTGACTCAGCAGGCGGCCAGGGTCCTCGCTTTGTGAACATCCTGACCCTATGCAAGAAGAGGGCACAGAGGCGTTGTAAATGCTATACCCACAAGAAGGCAGACGGCCTGCCTACAATATAACGGGGAAAAGAGGCGTGTTCTCCCCTCTTTTTGCTCTGGTAGCTTTTGCTGTCTTCTGCTGCCTTGAACAGTTGCCCCTCTGCTCAGCCCCCCTGCCTTGGAGCCAGCTGACTATTGGCTGAAACCTCCACAAACTGTGACCTAAATAAACCTTTCTTCCTTTAGCTTCCCAGCAAGGTGGGAAAAGTGAGACACTTCCAAAGCTTTCGCCAACTTTCACCCTGACCTGGGGCCAGAAGCGGACATCAGAATGGGTTTGAAGTAACATCTCATGCATTTCCCTGGGCCCCTACTGTCCTAGGAAGAACAAGTTTCTTTTTGTTTGATCAGAGACCTCAGTTGTTGGCTAGAAGATTCTGATCATATAGATGAAACTTTTCAATTTCCTTCCTTAAAAATTAGAATTAAATGGAAGAAACTATTTAATCTAGTCCCAAAACCCAACTATCCTCTTGCATGGCCAAACCAAATCAAACCAAACCAAACAAAACAAAACACCAAGGCTCAAGCCTGGGGTTGGAGCCTGGTGGTAGAGCACGTGCTTCACATGCAGGAGGCCCTGGGTTCAATCCTCAACCCTGAAAAACTAAATTAGACCAAACCAATGAGTCACAGTAACAGAAGACAAGCCTGGAAAGATGGATAGACTTGCTAAGATCACACAGTCAGTCAATTACAAGGCTCGGTCACCGTGCAGTGCTCACTCCGTATCACTCCCTGGCTTCTCTGCTCTTGGATGAGTGATTTGTAACCATGGGACCCTGGGCACTTTAGAGCTGTGGATGCTGCTGTGGCCAGGACTCCCCACACTCTGGGGGTGAAGCCAGCGGAGAACAAAATGTGGGCGTGCCTGGGATATGGGCCCATCTTCCTGCCTTCCCTCGAGGCTCTGGAAGTTGGGAGTTCAACAGCACGAGGCATCTTGTTCATATTTTCTCAACCGGGCGGTCCTGGCATCGGCTCCTCATTTCCTGTTGGGGAATGAGTTTTTAATCTCTGAGCTCAGATTCACTCTGGATGAAATGGGGGTTGAGGCAGCAAAACTGAATCCTCAGTTTCTATCCCAGCTCCCTGTGATGCGGCCGGGGTGTCCTGATTGCGAATCAGGAGTGCTATCCGTGCAGGCTCTGGGCAGGGATCCAGAGGTCTGGAAGAACAGAGGCAGAGCGGAAGGTCTGTTCTGAGGCCCCGTCAGCACGGCCTGGGCACATTTACAGGATCCACGTCTTTTTCTTTCTTCCATTTAGGACTGCCTGGAGGTCAAAGATCGTGTTTGCTCATGCTCTGTCTCTATGTTGGATCTTGCCTCAGTTTACCTCTTTTGGGAAGCACCTTGGCTCCTTGGAACGGTTTGAATGTGTTCAAAGTTCTGGTGTTTGAGACTTAATTCCCAAGTTCATAGTTGGTGGTGTTTGGAGGTGGGGCTTGGGAGATACAGAAGACTAGATGAGGTTGTGAGGGTGGCGCCCTCATGAGGGCTTTGCTAGCTTCACAAAAAGATGGCCACTCTCTGTCTTACTGTGGGACGCCGTCTGCCGTGCTGTGAGGCAGCGTGGAGGCTCTTACCAGGTGCCAGTCCTATGCTAGGGGACTCTTCAGCCTCCAGAACCATGAACCAGATCACTTTCATTATTATTATTATTAAGATCACTTTTACTTATTATTATTATTGAGACGGGGTCTCACTATACAGTTCAGGCTAGTTTCAAACTTGCAGTGATCCTCTTGCCTCAGGCTCTCAAGTGTTGGAATTATAGGCATGTGCTACCACACCCAGCTTTTACTTTTATTCTTTAGAAATTACCCAGTCTCAGGCATTTTGTTGTAGCAACAGGAAATAGACTAAGACACCCCACAGTTCTAGATTGAGAGCACCCGTGTCTTTCTGTACCTGCCCCATTCCTAGCCCTGCCAAGCCTGACTGCCCACTTGCTTATCTGCTACCCCTTGCAGGAAAATGAGAATGACAGGATTAGGCAGAGGGAGAAGTCGTTCCCATTGTGGCTGCAGTGAAGACCTGTCTGGTCCCTCGAGGTGACTGTGAGCTGGCACAGCCACTTGGAGCTGCTCACCTGATGGGAGGGCACCTGGTCTTCCTTTCCTCCACCAGGTTATTCCTGGGAGGCAACACGGCCATGGCAGAGGCCGTTTTCACAGAGGGACAGGGCGTGGAGCACCAACGACTGGCATCCCCAGTAGCTGGTGGCTAGGACTGTCTCCTCCTAGAGGGAAGCTGGGCTGGGCACCAGACACCTGCCACGGACCCCTGGGAAACAGACATGTCTTGCTGGCTTGGTAACATATTGCACGCTGCCGGACTGTTACCAAGCATTCCAAGAATGTTTGCACTGTAAGTGAGAGATAGCTTTGGAGGGCCTTTTCTTCTCTGGGCTGAAAATTCCATTCCTCCTGCAACCTGTGTTTCAACGCTTACATCCTCAGGGCTCCTGTCTCCTTGAGATCTGTCTTGAAAATGTGACAGCAGAACTGACTGTAATGCTGCAGAGAGGTTTGATCAGGAGCCACCAGATCCCATTACTCAGTCTGGACACTGCTTTTCTACAGAGTGACCAGAGAGGGTAACACCTACAGAAAACTCGGACCCTCTGCACCTGTAATCTACTAAAATCTAGAAGCATTTTCCCCCAGAGGTGTTCTGCTGGCTTCCCTGACTCACGCTTATAAAGCTGGTGTGTGTGTGTGTGTGTGTGTGTGTGTGTGTGTGTGAGAGAGAGAGAGAGAGAGAGAGAGAGAGAGAGAGAGAGACAGACAGAAACACAGAGACACAGAGAGAGAAACAGAGAGACAGAGACAGAACGAAGAGCAGAGCCTAGTACTTATTAAATTTGTAGTAAATTTTATAACTGATCTGCATTTTCTTAGCCAAGAGTTTGTGGCTGCTCCCAGCCCCATGCCTGCCTCTGACTCTGTCTCCAGAGAAGGTGCCCTCGCTGGGCCTGGTGGCACATGCCTGGAATCACAGCTCTCTGGGAGACTGAGGCAGTGGGATCATACACTTGAGCCTAACCTGGGTAACTTGGCAACTCAGTGAGATTGTGTTTTACCATAAAAGAGAAAGTAAGGACTGGGGACGTAGCTCAGTGAGAAGGACTTGTGTCCAATCACCAGTACTGCAAAAAACAAAACCAAATTAGGTGCTGTGTGTGTGCCAGTGCTAACTAATCACTTTCTATGGCTCCTTCTCCTTTAACATTCACAATCTGACACAGGCTTTTTCTGTTGGATTAACTGGGCATTGAACCTAGGGGTGCTCTACTACTGAGTTGTACCCCTGGCCCTTTTTATTTTTTTGAGAAAAGATCTTACTAAATTACCCAGGCTAGCCTCGAATTTGTGATCCTCCTGCCTCAGCCTTCCAAGTTGTTAGGATTATTGTGTGAGACACTATACCTAGCTGGTTGCATTTTCATTAGTTCCGTTCTACAGATCAGAAACTGACAATTAAAGAGATAAATCAATTTCTCCAAGATTGCAATAGCTGAATTATAAAGCAGGACTTGAGTCCAAGTCTATCTAATCCCAGCAGAGGCTCTTCACTGCTACAATGGATAAACCCCTGTGGTTTCATCCCAGTCACTGGCTGGAGGAATTGGAAGGGAGACCAGGGGAAAATCCTGTTGAGGAGAATAAACACATCAATGCCTCCATGAGTAGGGTTCTCCCTGTGTCGCAGGGGAAGATCTAATGTCCTGGCATGAGCCGTGAGGGCCAGCATCTGGGCATCTGTATCTCACCAGGAATTTCCATTTCCAAGGGGCCCAGGAACTCCGATGAAAAGAACTCAGTTGTGTAAAAATACCACATCTTTTTTATCCATTCCGTAGTTGATGGGCATTGGGGTCGTTTCCAAGATCTGGCCATTACAAATTGTGCTATAAACATGGGTACACAGATACTGCTGTGGTATGATGTTTTCAGTTCTTCTGGGAAAATACCCAGAAGGGGAATAGCTGGATTGAATGGGATCCTCAATCCTAGTTTTTTGAGGAATCTCCACACTGATTTCTATGGTGGCTGTACCAGTCTATACTCCTACCAACAGTTTAAAATTAAAAAAAAAAAAAGAATTCAAATATTAAGGTGTACGTCTCCACCTATGAGCTGGGCATCCTAGAAGACCAAATGAAATGTCTGAAAGCTGCTTCCCGTAAATGTGCCAGGCAGGGCCTTTGTATGTGCAGCTTCTTTGCCCGGACTGCTCTGAACCGTGGCCCCCACCCTCACGCGCCTTCACCCACCAAACTCCCACAGCCTCGGTCTCGGCTGCAATGTTCCTGCCTCCAGGAGCCTTCAGTGAACCCCAGACCGTGTGCCTGGTCTCTGCAAGTTCCCGTGTACCTGCCCCTCTCCCAAACGCTTGGTGGGCTCGTCATGACCGTGGCCTTGTCTGGCTTCCGCAGCACTGCATGTCCCTTCCAGGCAGGCACTTGTCTGAACTGTTCTCCGCTCTGACCCAGCGCCAAGCCTAGCCCAGGGCACGCTCCTAAAAGATAGTCCGTGACTATCCTTGGAAAGCAGTAGTGAGAGGCAGAGGGAAAAGGGCCATTCCCACATCCTTCCTAAGAAAGACAAGGAGCGGGCTGTCACTCATCTTTTTCTGCCACCTGTTCCCACCCCTTACCTCATGTCCTTGGCTGGGCTTTGCTTAATGATCACCCAATGTAAGTAAATGTTACTGGGGAGGCTGAATCCACAGTGCATGGCTGAGCAGCCCCTGCATGACGGTCCCATCACTAGGGTGAGGAGTGTGCTCTCCACCTCACTCCCTGGCAGCCCCTGGTCATGCTGTGATCAGAATTATCTTTAATTGCCAAGGTGAGTTGGTGTTGGAAAGGTTTATTTTTAAAAAGCTGGGCTTGGTGGCACCTGCCTATCATCCCAGCACTCTAGGAGGCCATGGGAGGGGGATTACAAGTTTAAATCTGGCCTGAAGAATTTAGTGACTTAACGAGACCCTGTCTCAAAACACACACACACACACACACACACACACACACACACACACACACGCATGTGCACACAGAGTTACCCAAATCACAACTCTTCGCCATTGACTTTGAAAGTAAGAATGGGGCTTTGGGTAGTGCATTGAGAGAGATGGTTTCCAGGGAGCTACTCCCTGAGTTCCCCCTCTCCAAGGGGCTCCTTCCCTCAGCCCCCAGCACCAGATCCGAGGGCCAGGATCCAAGGGCCTTGATTCTCCTTCCATCCTGCAGATTCTCTCCATGCCCCAGCGAGGGAACCGAGGAAGCTGGATACTGATCTACATACCCAGAGTGCCAAGGCTGCTGCAGTGCCCTTACATTTGTGTCGCTGTCAGAGGCAATGACTGGTGACCATGTGCCGGGTGCAATGATCATTTATCCCTACAACTCCTACCAGAAATAGAGCCAGAGTCATTACCCTTACCCTACCAATGGGAAAACTGAAGCGCAGAGGATTAAGTGGTTTGTCAGTGGCAAGTCCTGGCCTAAATCTCCGCATCTGGATCTTTGCTTGATCCCACAAATCCTTCTGCTATGCCCACTGCCACCTCTGGGACACCAACCTGACCGCCCCGAACACCAGGCCTTTCTAATTCAGACAAGGTACGGAAGGAGGCGGAAGAGCCCCGAGGCACAGAACTTGCTGGAGGAGCTGGCAGTCTCCTTCCTCTGCCACGTGAAAGTTTCCCGAATGTGGGGAGCCATCTGCGGATGCTGTGAGAATTGGGCAACTTCCACTCTCATCATTAGCTTGGCACCAGGGAAAGCGAGTCCAGAAAGAGCCCTTGTGTATCATAAAGGGAATTTGAATCATATGTTTTTCATTCATTTAGTCTTAAGTCATCAAAATGTTGGTTTTAAGAAGGCTTTGAAGTCTAACTTGCTTTCTGCTTTTTATGGGGGTGGAAGCGGGGAAGTCATGATTCTCTAGCTGTAAACTGACCAGTTTTGGGAAGGCTGGAGATGGATCCAGCACCCCTGACACCAGAAGACTGGAGGAAACTCCAGGCAGGGTTCTGCTTTGGGAACACAAGCAATGACATTTATTTGTACTCAACAAAGTGTACATGGGACACTTGGAATGTGTCAGGTTTAAATAGGTACCAAATAGAGAAATTATAGTCCTCTTCCATAAACCGTGAGAAGTAGCAGACAACTAAATGCATGACTGTGCTATTCATCCATAAGTGACTCCCCTGCCCAGTCACCTTATGGGGCTGCAACCCTAAGCAAAAACTCCGTGATGAGGAAACCCCGACTTAGAGGGGGTCACACGCGCAAGGCCGCCTGCGCATTGGGTGTAGTCCTGCAGCTGGCGTTTGAATCCAGGATGTCTTGCTCTAGAGCTCATGTTCTTAACGTCTCCTGTCTTGAGCAGAAGTATTAGCTGTGCAGGGAGAAAGTGGGGAGGACCTACCAGGCAGAAGAAAACATGCCTGCAAAGGCCCCAAGAAAGGAAGGGTGGCCGGATGGCATGTTGTGTGCTGCTAATCCCAGCTACTTGGAAGGCTGAGACAGGAGGAGCACACGTTCAAGGCCAGTGTAGGCAACTTAGTGAAACTTTCAAAATTTAAAAATGTTTTAAAAGGGCTGGGAGTATAGTTTAATGGTAGAGCTCTTGCCTGCCATGTAAAAAGCCCTGGGTTCCACTCCCAGCACCACCAAAAGAGTGGAGTGGGGGGATATGGCACATGTAAGGGTGCCTTAGTTCATTTTCCGTAGCTGTAACAAAATACCTGAGGTTAGGCACATTGTAAGAAAAAAGAATTCTTTTTTTAAAATTTTATTTAAGGAGAAAAAAGAAAAAAAAAAACAGAAAAAGGGTACAAGTTATACAGACTTTCAGAAAAAATAAACAGTAGGAAATCACTAGTTAGTTACATATTGTCATCTTAGAAATAGTTGTTGAAGTTACAAAATTAAAGCATATAGAGGGGACTTTCAAACAGTGAGACTGCAAACAGTTTTGTTCAATGATCTAACAAAACTCAGTAATATGGTTATCTATCTTATACACTTAAATATATATGCAGTTATATCTTTTAGAGAACTTTCTTTTCCTTTCTTTTGTACAATGACAATTACACATTTTGGGTTTTATTACTCCCATAGTTCTTATTACTTTTTTTTTTTTGAAGAAAGTAAAACCAAATGTGACATACCAGGACAGAGTCAGTCAAATCAAAAGGATGGACATAATACATAATATAAAAAACAAAATACAAGGTGATCAACAATGGTTACCATAATGCCTCTTGTTATCTTAAAAAGTATTGCCTATATCATCAATTATAATAAAATTGAACAAAACAGTAAAGAATAAGACCAATAAAACCAAAACATTGGAGACATTAGAGGACTTCAAAAGAAGATAATAGTCAACCAGAATGGGCGTCACAATGAATCTTATTGTCTTCATAGTTGTTGCCTAGAATTTCAAACTTGGTACTATCTAGCATAACAGAATAGAGGAAAATCAGTCAAAACAAGATGGTGAGAGCAATACAGAGTTTCAAATCAAGTTAATAGGAAATCAAAGTGGGTTACTATAATATATCCTGCTATTTTTTATTTATTTTTCCCTTAATTAAAAGGATAAAAATGAAAAAGTAGATAATAAAAAGGAGATTGAGATAAAAAAAAGAGGGCATAACAACAAAACAGCGCAGTTTCAAACATACCCATTTAAGCAAAATAGTGTTTCACCACAAGATAATCTCGACATAATAGTAGTTACCATAGTGTCTCTTCCCTTAAAATCGTTGGGTATAACTTCGTATACTGTCGCATCAAACGTATCAAGACAATGTAAAACTGTGCAAGAGAATGACAGTATTACACAGTATTTAGAAGTAACTAAAAGAATTCTTTAGATCATAGTTTCAGAGGGTAGAAGTCCAAGACTGGACAGCTCCATCTGGCCTCTGGTGGGGGTCCTTAGGCTGCATCACAGTATGGCAGATAGCATCATGGTAGAAATATGAAAGGGAGAAGGGGAGAGAGAGAGAGAGAGAGAGAGAGAGCCAGAGAGAGGAAGAAAGAGAGACACACCAGGGGACCACAAGCCAGAGAGGGATCCAGGGGCAAGCCTTGCTCCTGGATAGCAATTCACTGTTGTGAGACAGAACTCAGTGTATGAGACCAGCCTCAGTCCTCTGAGAGAGAAGTGGCACCACACTGGTTTAACCCCGCTTCTCTGTGCCCCCCATCACAGGTCCTCCAGCTCTCAACACTTGCAGGGTGTGAACCTTTAGGGGACCCTCCACCCTGCACCATATCCAATAACAGGGATACACGGGTCAGTGCAGTGGACAGGAAAGGGACAAAAAGAAGGTTGGGAAGACTCCCAGGCAAAGGAGCAGAGGATGATCACGGGGCCCACAAGGACCCAGAAGCCCTCTGGGTGATTTAATGTGGACGCAGGATAGAGAACCATTGAGACGGGGTGGTGGCGATCAAAAAGAGAAAAGTGTCTTCAGGTTATAGGGTTTTCTGTAGCTGATTGCATGGTGGGGATGGAAAGATGCAGAGTCAAAAGGGAACAACCGGCAACATTCGTGGGGAATCCCAGAGGGGCGTGCAGTGCCCAGCTGTCAGGAGGAAACTGCTGTACTGCACCCCTACAGCACCCTCGCTTCCTAGGGGCTCAGCTGGACCCTGAAGCCTTCCAGGCTTTGAAGTCCCGACAGTTCTGTGCTTGTGGCCCAAACAGCCTAATTAATGTGTTTACAGAACAACTTGGCAAGTGTCACAACGCGGCTATAAATAAAATGCTGAGAGTTGCTGAGAGAACCGAGCGATTGATTCTGCTGGCGAATGCTGGGTTGCTTCACAGAGATGGTGGCACGTGAGCTGGATCTCAAAAGCTGAGCAATTCTTGGATGGAGAAGAAACAGACATCTGATGTGTGGGAAGGACCCACTGAGCTTGGGAAACGGCAAGAGGCTCAGAATGTGCTAGAGAGGGTGACAGGGGTGAGGATGGAGGGGGGCTGCACGAGCTGAGCAGAGTCATGGGAGCCACCAGGGGATTCAGATCTTCCCCGGTGCACTCGAGCTCAATAATTGCCCTCCTGAGAAGACCCGGGCTTTTGCCCTCTGCTGGGGGTTGCTGAGTGCAGGAGCATCTGTGGCACCAGCAGACTCTCAGAGGCCTGGCCGCTCCGTTCACTTGCTCCTAGGCAGCGCTGGACTGAAGCATTTTGAAGGTGGAGATTCTTTAAAGGAGGTGACCTCTCTGGGTCATTCTTGGTTGGGTTGTGAGGCCTCATTCCAATTTTTCCCCCTTCAGTTTCAACTTATTTTTTCAGGTTCACAGAGGAATGGGTGCCATCACCACTTGCCATAGTGGAAGAGACCCACGTTCTTAGGTATCACCAATAAACACACACGTTGGGTTGCAGCTATGGGCAAGCTCTGTACAGATTGGAATAGAGGATTAGAAGGCACATTATTTGGCCATGAACTATCATCCATGGGCTTAAGGAAATAAAAAGAAGACCACCAACAAAAGGTAATGTTCTAAGTGTCAAATAAAATATTTAAAAAACATTTTCCTCTATCTGTGCTCTTTTTATTCCTGGTACCCAAGTTACCTCCCAGAGAGCAGTCATCACGTGGTCTTGTGTTACCACCTTCCTGGCCTTGCCAGCAGACTGAGCCTCTTAAAGCTGCATTGTGTTTTTTCCTCTCCAAGTGAAATCCTTGTTCCTTACCTCAATATCTACCCCATACCAGGGGCACAGTCGGTATTAGGAAGATTAATACATGAATGGTAAAGACACTAAAGTTCTCTTAGCAGTTCAAAAGCTGGAAGGGTCTCTCTAGGTCAGAATGGTCAGGAAAATTTGTCAAAATCAGCCAAACTCCTCCTAGATGCCTAACTTTGGGGAGAGGGGAATGAGAACCGAAACAATACAGTTGGAAAGTGGTGAGCTGGTTAGAAGACAGGACGCAGCAGTGAACTCCAGATAATGTTTCCCAGGTGGCAGCCCCTGGCATCTGCTCTCTGACTTGAAACTCAAGGAATTTTGGGACAAATGGCCAATGAATTGTTTTAATTTGTCACTGGGTTCTGGGTCACAGGGCCGCTAGTCCCATCCTGGGTGTTCTCTTGGGTGTTAGAGCAGCAGATGATTCTCTGGTTTTTCTGGAGCTTCTCTCCACTGGAGACCATGCCCCCTTCTGAGTCAGTCTCTTTCCCTATTGCCCAAATTAAAACATCTAATTTTAGACATTTCCTGATTACTCCTAGCTGGGTCTCATTAGCAGCCTGAAAACTGTTGGAACCTCAGCTGGAGAAGGAACTGCTTTCATTGGTCCTCGTCTGGTTTCCATCTCCATATTGTTGTTGATGTTGGCTGGCTTGGAGCAAAGCAAAATGAACTCTCTCCAAAGACAGCGGGCCACAGGATGCTGGCCGAGTGCCCACACCAGTGGCGAGGGGTGAAGGAACACATGTCCGAGGAACATGACCATCACTGGTGGCAGGCGCTTGTTTTGCTCGTAATATGTCTCCCAAGTGCACAGGCATTGATTTTCATGCATAGATTCACTCAACATTTAATGATCTCTTACCGTACACCAGATTCTGAGCCACTCTGGTCCTGCTTACCATACTCCAGGTTGCAAGAACACAAAGCGTTCAGTGACTGGTTCCTGGTGGTGGAGAGCTCACAGGAAGGTGGGCACGATAGAGAAGCGTGTGCCACATCCCAGGTTCTGTAATCAGCTTTTCTTAGGTATCAGGAATTGAACTCTGGATCTTGTGCTTGCATGGCAGGCGCTGGTGCCACTGAGCTATATCCCTGGCCCTACATCCAGGGGTTTGTCTGAAGATTTCACCCAAGTGTACTCAGTTTTCAGGAGAGCCCTACGAACTCTGGAGAGTGGGAGGCAGACAGCACGGGGCAGAAGAGAAGGACCTTCCAGGCAGGGGCAATGTGTGTGCTGTGCACAAAGAGAGCAGGATTGCTACGCCACTCCCTGAAATGTGTCTTCCTCTGTCATGGAAAATAGGTGTGTCTGTATCTTGTAGTTGGATGTGGCTATTGAGTAGAATTCAAACATCATCAGCACGTTTTATTCAACTGAAAACAATCTCTAGCAATGCCTTGGTCTCCTTCTGTTGAGCTTGTGCCTTAGTCAGCAGGATCATGGCTGGGGACATCACACGCCTCCTCCTCTCTTGTCCTTCTTCCTGCTGCCCTGGGTGGAGCCCAGTTCGTGTCACTTTTAGTCTGCAGCCTCTTCACGCTGCTTTTTTCTTCCATCAACCTAGCTTGTTTCCGGAGGCAATGGAACTATTAGGAGCTCCTTCATCTCTTCTAGCTGCAGTCATCCTGGGACTATCCCTGACTTCTCCAACTCACGCGAGCTAGCTCAGCAGCTGTCAGTGCCCATCAGCACGTGGATGGACACAGCAGAGGTCGGGGTTCCCTTCTGTCTGGCACTTTGATGCCCAAATCGGGTTAATACAAGATCTAAGCCATAGACTCAACTGCTACTCAGATCTAAGTGGTGACTCATGAAAGACAGGACAGTCCGGGTCAGCAGGAAAGTACTTCTGGGACACTGGGGAGAAGTAATCCTAGAAAGACATTCAAGCCCTCTCTGGTAGGTTTTCCTGTCCCTGGACCCAGTCAGATGGCACAAGAACCATGGCGCTTCTGGCCTTCACTGCCACTTCAACAACTCAAGGCTTCTTCTTGGTTTCAAGCCCAGGGAAGAACTGCCTTTCTGTCTTCGCATGTCCTGTATCCTGGGTCATAGTAAGAGCTGTCCCAAGCCCTCACCTGCAGGAACTGGGTTGGGGAGCAAAGGAAGAAGCATGGTACTACACAGGGATCGGCCTCCTTCCTGTCTGTGTCTTGGCTCCATAGAATGATCCTCTCCAGAGCACTTGAGGCCTAGAGTCTTTTTAAAATGGAAACGAGAGACTCATAAATCCCAAAGCCAGACTCCTTTGGAAGCTCCTGGCTCGGTGCTTGCCTCCTGGGCTCCCTGCCATGGGGAGCATCTCCTAGGCCGCTCTCCCAGTGGACTTCACTTGTGAGTGTTTGCTCTGCCGGGGCAGCCAGGTCCTGCCTGGCCCGGGCCTTGCCACTGCGAGTTACCGTGGGTAAGCACCTCTGGGCTGGCTAGGTGAGCATCTTGAGGTGTCTTTCACTGCCTCTTGGGGCAGCCGAGCCCAGAGATGTTAGTCTCAGGGACTAGGGTTGGAGAGGTGCCAGGTAGGTAGTCACCAGCGCTACCCGTGGAGGTTCAGCGGAAATCTCTCTCTTGTTACCTTTGTTTAAGAGCCCACAGCACCCAGGTTTGTCCTCTGCACCTTGTGGGGCCCCTGTGTGGGGTGTTGACGCCCTAGCTTCATCCAGCTGTCCAGGACTCTGTCTCTCCCTGGTTCCTGGCCCCTCCTCTCTGGCTCCCTTTTCTGATCAACCTTGACCTTGGTCTAGGGTCGTGGCAGAGACCCCCAGGTGCAGTCTGAACAAGGCTACCACTCTACACAGTCAGGCAAATGTGTCAGGAGAACGTTAGGTTTCATAATGAGGGGGGCCAGCGGCCTCCTCCTCTAGTCCTCCAGCCCACCGCCCAGGCTGGCTGTGACTTGACTTCTTAAGATGGAGCCGAGGGAGGAAGGGAGGGTAAGAAGAAAGGCCGAACAGCTCTCGCCCTGCTAACCTTTTGCCTGTGTTCTAAAACCCACCGCGCGTGCCGCATTGTCTTTCTTTGCTCTCTTCCCCCTCCTGTCCTCCTCCTCCTCTCCCCGTCCTTTGTTGTGTGGTGTTGGGGACAGAAACCAGGGCGTTTGACTCAGCTACATTTCCAGTCCTTTTAAAATTTTTGCTTCGGAGACAAGGTCTTGATAGTTTGTAAAGTGCCCGGCTGGGCTCGCACCTGCCATCCTCCTGCTTCCTTCCGTCCCCCGGGGTGCTGAGATCACAGGTGTGCACCCCCACGCCTGGCACATCATTGCTTCTTGGCTCCCAGTGTTTCAGGTCTGTCACTGTCCTCAGGTTTTATAGCAGAAAATTTCTAACGGAGAAAAAGGATCCCTGAAGCAGGAGAAGGGTGGAGACTCCTTCCCTGGGGTTACAGGGAGTCAGTCATGGGGCTGAAGCTGGAGCCCAGGATAGGAGGCCACCGGGAGCCCCGGAGTCCTGTCACACTCAAGCCCCAGCTTGCAGGGGACACGGACAGGTTCTTCGCCTCTCAGTCTATCAGTAGCAATAGGAGGGAACTTCTGCTTCTGAGTCCAGGCTAGATAAACAACAGGGAAGGACCAATGACTGCGAGGAGCAGCTCATGTCAGAGGCGGAGGAGGCCTAGGCTAATAGGGATTTGGTGGTGGCGCTGAACTGTAGTATTTTGACTAAGCATGGCAATGCTTGGGAGAGGACACTGGCCTCTAGGGGACACAAGGTTGATAGAACCAGAGGAGGGGCCTGAGACAAGGACAAGCAGGTCCTGCCAGGACCCCTATCAGGCCAATTCAGAGGAAGTCAGAGTTGGTGGGCACACACCTCTCTGGAAGGGTTTCTGGACTCCTGGACACCATCCAAAGCTTCTGGAGGGGTCTCTTGTACTCCCCCTCCCTGTCTGAGTGCTGGTCTCTGTCACCTGGTATGTCTGCACTCCTTGGGGGCTTATGCTGTCCACTCCCCACCCCACCCCTCACTTTGGGATCCAATGACTGAACCCTCCAGGAAAATTTAATTGACTATTTGCATTGAAAACAGGAGCGAGACCTGGGGCTTGATTGGAGGAACAGGGGACAAGAGGAGAGCTTGTGTTTGCTTCTCATTCAGATGGGAGACTTCTCACTGTGCTGGGAACAGAGGTGAGGACTTGGGGCTAGTGAGTGTGAAGTTGGTTTGCTCACTTGGGCTGTGCCTCCCTCTCCATGGAAGGAAGGGTTAGGGCAGATGGGCTTGGGACCTGTCCCACCTACAATCTGCTGGAACTTTGCTCTCTGGGGGCACAGGTGGGTGTCCCCAGGAATGGTAGGCAGCCTGATATCACCTCCAGCAGGAGGTATGGGCACACACCCATATACATGGGTGCATGTACACGCATGTGTACATTTGTGCTTGTGTATGCAAGCATGTGCACATGATCAGGCAACAGTGGTTGGTCCTGAGCTCCTCCCCAGAAGGCCCTAGGCTGGTTATGTGTCCCTGTGTGGGGGATGCTGTCAGTCAGGAGCTCCACCTGCTGCCAGGAGGCAGAGTCTGCCGCACGGCATGGCGCCTATGGAAGCCGGCAAGTGCATCAATCTTGCTGCCCCTGGAGGACATCAGATGCCCTTCCTGTGAGCCACGCTGTACTACCACCTTCTGCGAGGGAGGGCCCCACAAGGGGTTTCTGGGGTTCCAGCTTTCTCCCAGAATAGAAGCTGTGACACTCTTGATGTCCTGGGTTCCCGCCCATCATCATAAGGCCTCAGGAATCTTATAGTTTTCTATATGAGCAGGATCCAGAGAGGTCCCTGCCTGCCTGCCTCATGCTGGATGTCATGCAGGGAAAGATACTATAATTGTCCCGAGAGCCTGCTGGCTGTCAAATGCACTAATAGAGCCCTCTCCCTCCTCTTCCTCCTCCTTCTCTTCTTTCTTCTTTTGACAGTGTCTTGCTATGTAGTTCAGGTTCGCTTTGGTATATAGCCCAAGCTAGTCTCCAACTCTTGGTGACCCTCCTGCTTCAGCCTCCTGAGTGCTGGGATTACAAGCATATGCCACTATGCCCATCATATCATATAGGGCAGTGTTGGAGCTTCAATGACAATAAACAGTCCTCTGTGGCATGTGTGCCTTGGGTTGGCCACACCAATATAGAATAGGTGCTGCCCAGGCAATTTTACAGCTCTGGACAGCTGAGTCACATACTCAGCGGAACACAGTTGGCTCTGGGAAGAATGGGGGTTCAGCCTAGGTTTATTTGTCTCTAAAGTGTAGGATTCCGCTCTCAACCTAGAAAGCAAAATCAAGGCAAAGGGCAGTGGCTGAAGCACGGTACTGAACATAGCGGAGGTACAGAGGATTGCTTCCCTGGCTTTTTCTTTCTAAGGAAATACTATGAGCAGGGCCACGCAGCGTGTGCGAGGGTTTCAACTCCTGCACTTCGGTCCGCTGCTGGAGTGTGCAGACCAGTGCCTGTGGTGCCTTCTCATGGCCATGCTCTCGGCCTCTGCCTTCGTGGAGCTCTCCACAGTTGCCATGACTGAGCGCTACTTCAAGCCAGGCCCACTCTGTGTACGTGGGTTAACATGTTTAAATAAGTGAGTTCTGAACACAGCAGAAACGCTCGGTCATTTGACCCCTCAGTCACCGGCCAGGTGTCTGCCTCTAAGGCCTCTGTGCTGACCAGTGTGCTAAACAGCTCCAAGAGGGATGAGTCCGGCCTGCCAGATTCCCACCCACAGCCTCTCTAAAGAGGCCTAAGGGAGGAGGAAGGGTGAGGGAAGGCTAGGGCACCACCGTCTGGCCTGTGGACCAGAAAAGGCAAGCTCAACCCAACACTGACCTGGAGATCCCTCCTTTTCCTTGCCACCTCTGGGACCCTGGTGGCAGGAGTGTGCTGGGTACAGGAACTCCAGGGCCATGAGGTCCCTTAGCACCTCTCAGCAGAGCCAACCCGTCCTGTAGCAGCCCCAGGGCTGGACACCACTTTCCTTAGGCTAAGTTCTGTGGCAGGACAGTCTAGAAGGACCTTACACACTGGATGGGCTGGCTTCAGCTCCTGTCCTCAGAACCCCTTCTTCTTACTCCCACCCCCACCTTACATCCATGAGCCACTCTTTCCCAGGCAGGGGTGATCCTTTTGCAGCCTGGTCACTCCGGGAGAGACTCCCTGGGATCAGGGCTGCAGGAGGGTGTGGGAGAGGAAGGGACGTACACAGCTCCCTTGCCACTGAGTGCAATTGACCCAACCTCCTCATAAACATCTGGTCTCCCTTCTTAAACTCTGTCCCTCCAGCTGTGCGTCTACCAGGTGCAAAGAGGGATGTTGTAGACAGTAGAGCCTGTACTCTAGAGAAGCAGGAAGACCCATGGGAGAGTGAGTGACAGACCCAGGGGGTCAGCACCCATCTGGTGCACCATCCACATAGGAGAGACCTTCCCTATGCTCCCGCAAACCAGGCTTGAACCACTGGAGCCGGGTGGAGCAGGGTGGCTGCAGGCTGGCTCCTTTCGCACAAACAATGGTTGGAAATGCAGCTGGCTGCGTATAAGCTGATGCTTGTTATAGACCTGGAAGCTTCCCACTTGGAGCTCAAAGAAGAGCTTTTGGGGAGGCAGATCCTGTGTGAGCAGGTACTGCTGTTGTCCTCCCTCCTCTCACCCCGCTGGAGCCCAAACACAGCCAGCTGCAGACCCATCAACTGGGGTTCTGCAGAGACACAGCAGATCTAGGGACGTAGCACAGGGGTACATGTGGCAAGCTGAGATCTGGTCTTTCTCGTGATGCTAGGACAGGGTGCTAAAATGCACATTAGCTAAGGGACAGGTACACTCTGGGATGCTGGCTATGTGCTGTGGCTGGGCTGGGAGCGAACCCCTGCCATCTGCAGGCCTGGAGTGGACTGGCCCTCTGCAGGGTCTCGGAGAAAGGTTGGGTCAGGAAAGCTGCAGTGGGATGGGCAATGGGCACTCACCCTGCTTTGGCAGCAAGAGGTTATGCAAATACATGCAAACCGTCCCATTATTGTGTCTTAGTCAATAGCTCAGCATTTTTCATCTTTGACCCATAGCTTTGGTCTCCTAGAGCCCAGCAGGTCACCAGGTGGGAGGGGGAGGCAGCCAGCTTCGGAGAAAGAGGGTGGGAAGGGGAGAATCATCACTTTCCTCTGCTGGGTAGCTGTCAGGAGGAAGGGGCTACCCAGCAGCAGCCGCACTGACAGGTCCTAAATGGTGTGGCAGGCCGCTGCGGGGAGGGAGGCTGGGCCAGGCCTGATGGATGGGCCCTGGCAGCAGCCTTAGCCACCCTGCTGGGAGCCAGCCCAGCTCTGAGCAGTGGGGTCAGGGGGAGGGCAGACAGAGCTTGGGAGGGGCCAGTGCTGGGAGGTGGGTGCTGGGGTCTTTCCCAGTGGAGGAGCTGGGGGAAGGGCAGGGGAACAGGTCTCGCATGGGAGGGGGAGGAAGGGCCTCTCCAGGGGACGCAAGCCCAGGGTACCATCTTGAGTCCTGTCTCTGTCTTCTCAAGTTCCTGCCATCTGTGAGCATTCAGTGAGCATGGAGGGCAGGACGGGGTCTGAATGTGGGGCACAGGGTGTCCTCACCCTGTGGTTGATCCCAAACATGCACTCACACTCACACTGTCATATAGACTCACAGCCCGTGTCCACTTGCACATGCACACGCTAATACACGCCACAGGCATACTCACACTCACACTCACCCTTACAGACTGTACACATTCATCCTCGTACAAACTTTCACACTCCATCCACACATACACCCCTTCTTTTCATTTTAACAGGAAGCTAATTTCCACTTAAATACCTGAAGTGTCTGAATCAACATTTTTGAATGTGAATAATGTCTCTCCTCTCACCTTTTGCTTCCAAGAGTGTACTGCTCGGATTCTGTCTTACTTAGAGTCCCAGAAATGTCATTCCATCCTTCCTCAGCCTTGGTATAGCTAAG
Organism: Cavia porcellus; assembly: GCF_034190915.1. Lineage (NCBI taxonomy): Eukaryota > Metazoa > Chordata > Mammalia > Rodentia > Caviidae > Cavia > Cavia porcellus. The sequence goes on along the minus strand of NW_026947492.1, from coordinate 20,214,188 downwards.
GACGTTGGGGGTAGGAATGGTGAGAGATGCACCCTCTTGCTCATCTCTGTCGTCTTTGTTTTGTGGTCACAAAGCTGGGACCCAGCTGCCAGTCTTTGAGGCTGCCCCCCACCCCCCAGCAGCATACGGCTGTCCACTTACCTCGGGGCGTGTCCAGCCCCTGGTGAAGTCTGCACGTGTCTGACCTGGATGTGGGTGCAGACCATGTGGTAGAGGGTTGTAAACAGCTGCCATGGTTTTCCCATTTCCAAACAGTTCCACGATCCTGAGTGGGCTGGAGAATCTCGCTCCACCAAAGCAAAAGCTTTGCAGGACTTCAGGAGAGGGAACTGAGGCACCCCTGTTGGGGCAGGGGCCAGGCCACAGCTTGTCAACCCTGCTGCCTCCTCACTTCATAAATTCTCCTGCCCTTCCCGGGATACCTTGAGTTTGACCTCAGTGCCGGGAGCAAAGTTCTTTCTTTGTCTCCTAATAAACAGCCTTGGGTGGCTGGCCTCCAGCTGTTCTGCTGCCCCTGTGGCCCCACCCCGCCCCCCAAGAGGCACTTTCTCCCAGGGCAGTCTCATTAAGGAGAGGCTTGGGGCCAAGGCAGGCTCTGGCGGGTCACCTCTGTCCTTATTAGAGCAATCATATCTGTCTGGCATGATGACCAAGCTCCTCGTTTGCAAACCTGTCTGTGCAGGAGCCCTAGAGGCTGCTGGATGACGCTGCCCTGCGTCCTCCCACTGACCAGGGCATTCCCTCCCCCTGGTCATTAGTGAAGAGCAGCCGAGCGAGGGGTCGGGATGTAATCTTTTCAGGGCCCTCACAGAGGCAGGCACTCAAGGACCTGATCCAGGTACATGGAGTCTCTCGGGACCTCCTCCCAGAAAGCCAGCTCTGGCCTTCCTCGTGCAGAAATTCATTCTCTTCCTCATGCATCTGCCCAGAGGAGTGCTGGCAGCTCAGGTCGCTCTGGGATAGTTCTTCATGCACAGCGCTTCTATTTTCTGGTACAACTCTCTTCCTCTCTCAGATTCATGCAAACCCTCACCTGGATGAGAAAAGCCTTCTGAGGAAACTTGAGATATTCTCTGCAGGTAGATTTTCTCCTGACCTCTGATTGGGGACTGAATTTCAGGCTGTTTTCTATGTAGACCTCCATGTTATGGAGACTTCAGGCTACAAAATCCCAAGTACTTTTCACCTCCTCCTTCCAGAAACAGCTATATGCTGGCAAAGAGCCAGCAATGTGCAGTCAGACAAGCTCAGACTCAAATCTTGGTGTCACCTAATAGTGGGATGAGCAGGAAAAGGTTCTAAACCCCTCTCAGTTTGTATATTTGGGAAACAAGGATGATGATAGTACTACTGCCCAAAGTTGCTGTGAGCGTTGCAAGGGGGGATGCATATAACTCATATGACATTAGCTTTTTGTTTTTTGGTACCGAGGATGGAACTTGAGACCTTGCACTTGGCAAGCAGGCCTTACGCCACTGAGCTAAATACCCAGCCAACATTAGCTATTCCTATTCTGAGGATAAACATTTGTATGAAGGAGAATATAGGGGCTCTACACTGGCTGAGAACTATGCAATTTTCCCCTTTGCTAGCATGCAGAGAAGTCCTAAAACAGTCCAATGAGTCTGCTTCAGTGGGAAAGAGATTAAGAAAACATGCAATGTAGAAAGTGTCAGAAAAGATGCAATAAAGCCCAAGAATCCTTCTGTCTCAGCCTTCCAGAGTACTGGAATTACAGACCTGCACCATCATACTGAGCTATAAGCTTTTTTATTTTTTAAATTATAGTTTTGTTTCATTAAAAAAAATTTCACTAGTTGCAATTACACTCCTCGTTAGGAATTGCTACGTATATACGTATCATGTTGATGAGTTTTACCCTCACTTCCGGTTCTCCAGCTCTTATGGTATCTGGCTACCAGAGTTAGGTGAAGGACTAAGTGTGAAGGATTCTTTGGAGGAGAAAAAGTATTAAGATCAGGAGCCTAGGGCTCAAGGTGGGGGCTTTTGCATGCATCTGGTCCCTTTCTGCCCAACAACCTCGCCTTAGGACTCTGACCTGGTCCCACACTGTCGCGGTCTTACTTGTGAGAGTGACTGTGCTGTGGGGGGAGAGAGGAAGCTGCGGCCCCTCTGGAGGCTGCCTCAGCTGGGCAGCCTCCAGCTGCCACTGCCTTTCCCTGTGGGGTTTTCTGTCCTGCTAAGAGTCTGTCTTTCCTCCAGACGTCCTTCCAGCCCCATTCCTCCATGGACTTCTGAGCTGATCAGAACTCACCCCTCCAACTGTCACGGCAACTTTGGTCCTTCCTCTAGACTAACCCCTTCTGCCATCTTGTTTTCTGTTACCCATCTGTTTGGACGCTGTTTCCCCTCTTAGATGTGAAGCCTCTCAAGTCTCTGTCTATGGAATCCATTGATCCTATTGAAATGAGACCCCGAATCCTTCTTCTGAGGACACGTTCTTTCATGACGCATGCCAGAGGTCACTTCTCCCATAGGACAGTAGGATACAGACATCTTGGGGGTGTTGGGGGTGCGGTACAGCATCATCGGGGGTGTGGCTCTGGCCAGCCTAGTGCCTGCCTTTCTTTCCTGATCTGGAACAGCCTCTGCAGTCCCCACAGGGTAACAGGGACCCAGGATGAGGCGGGCGCAGCATAGGCACTGCACCCACCACGTGCCAAGCCCCGCCCACTTCCCCTAGCCCTGTCCATGTCTGTCCTACACCCTCACCCTAGTGCAAGCGCCTTCAGATTTATATGGTGCTATTTACTGGCCCTCTGCCAATTAGTGACACTTTGAAATTCCCTTATATGACGGACCGCTGCTCTGACAATAAACAAGTCATTAGCCGGGTCGGAGGGTAGCTTCCAGCTGGTTTTGATTCATTGTTTCTGAACCAGCTCAAGAGGCTCTCTAAAATGTAGGGTCTCCAGTCTAAGGCTTAGGAAACCCCTAAAGCTTGAGGCGATGGGACTTCTGTGCTCGGGCACTGGGTCGCTGTGGCCTCTGCTTTCTCTTCTGATGCCCCCCGCACTCATCCCCTCCCCAGTAAACCCCTCCTGGCCCTTTTTCCTAAGACACAGCCATCAGATGAATGCATCTGCAGGGAGTAGGTGGGGAAAAACAGTCAGAAGCTGGAGGAGGCTGGGCAGAGGGCAGTTTTAGGTGCCAGAGGAAGGAGGAAGAGAGGAGAGCTAGAAATTCCAGTGGGCGATTTGGTTGGGGAAAAGATGGCAACACCTGAACAGAGCCTGACTGCCTCTGTGCTGTTTGTGTTCTTCACGTGCAGTTCCAAAGGTTGTTTGGCTTGGAGGGAATCTTAGGGGTCTCACAGGCCAGCCCCTGGTTCAAATCTCTCTTTATGATTCGGGAAAGACACAGCAGAGAGAGAGAACAGGGGAGCACACAGCTTGGGCACGCGCTTGGTTCTGCCATTTGTCTTCTATCCTCCTTTATCACCTCTCATGACTCCTGCCTTACAGGACGCTGCATCCATGAAGGGATTGCCTGTGGGGGTCAAAGGACGTTGTGTGTTTGAGTGGACAAGTACTAGGTGTTCTGAGAGAAATAAAAGTGAATTAGACAGGCTTTTCAGGAATGCTCGATCCATTTGCAAAAACACTAAAATGTGAAGCACAGTAAAAACGTGGCTACTAGGAAACAGAGAACTGAAAGCCTGGTGAGCCCCACAAGCAGAAGCTCTGGTGACCGTGCCATGGGATATCAGTTTGTGGGCAGCTCTGGGGACCAGGCACTATGGTTTAATGTCAACATGGGGGCAGGCGATGTCATCTCTATTCCATAAGCTGACAGTTAAGTCAGCTAAGACAACGAAGACCGAAAGGCTTTGCAAACCCTGAGACCCTGTGATGGATTCACTCTCCAAAAAACCAGGACTCACAAGCTAGGGGTGGTGACAGTGAAGCTTTTCCTACTGGGGTTCTGAATAGAAAAAAAGTCTTCAGCAAGAAATCGAACCCCAGGCCTGAGCCATATGTGACTACAGTGTCTGAATTTCCACTGTTAGAATTCCCAAGCTTGAGACATTACTGTAAAAAATAGATTCCAGATGAGTAAAACTCATGAGGTATTGAGAAGGAAATGCAAAGCTATTGAGGAATGTGCCCCAGAGCGACAGCATTCTTACAGCAAAATATAATCCCCTTTGAAGTTGTCCTAACAATAAAAAACTTACAAACCACATGAGGAAATGATATGCCAGTAGAGAAAGTCAACAAGCATATCAAACTTACTTAGCATTCAAATAACATAAAATAATGTAACAGTCCAAGAGAGACTTTAAATAACTACATTTAAAATGGTTAAAAGTAAATAGAAACCATAAAGAAAGGATATTTTGAAAGAGACTAGGCAAATTTGTAAAAAGAGCCAGATAGAACTTTCTAGAAATGAAAAAGATAGCCATTGATACAGAAGTTCAAAAGATGTGTCAGATGGCAGATTAGACAAGGCTGGGCAGAGAATCAGTGAACTGAAAAGATAGATCAGAGGAAATTACTTTAAATGCAGTATAGAAAAAGATAAAGAGAGAGAAATATGGAAGAGAAACTAAGAGGATTGAGGATAACTTTTACAGGAGTTGCAGAAGGACAAGCTGTGTATGGGGGTACATCCCTGTAATCCCAGCACTCGGGAGGCTGAGGCAGGAGGATCACTGCAAGTGTGAGACCAGCCTGAGCTACAAAGTGAGCTGAAGGCCAGCCTACACTCCATAGTGAGACCCTGTCTCAAAAAGACAAAAAAGTTACAGAAGGAGAATATAGAGACCAGGGCAGATGGCAATATCGATTTTTCAGGATCAATGGAAGACTTTCATCTTCAGATTAAAGAAAGATCAGAAGTTTTGAGGAGAATGCATAAGAATAAATCTGCAGTATAATATGTCATAATGAAACTGGGCTCAAAGAACTATAACCAGAATGTTCAGGGATTAAGGAGAAAAAAGTTTTTAGCCAGGGATATATGGGAAAGCTCTTAGAAAACTGAGACGTAAAAGCCAAGTAAAATTTTAAGAGGCCCAGAAGATGGTAAGGTAGATGAGGAGACCTAGGAAATAGGAAAACACCAGGTTTGCGTCTGCCTGGTCGGCTTCTGAACACGGTGCAAAGAGTTTAAAACTCAGGCGAGCCACTCACACCTGTGTGTTTCGAGCTAGCGCTCTTTTGGGGAACCTCTACTTGCACTTGGCACCCAGCCTTCACTCTTCCTGCTTGGATCCCCTGCCCTGTCCAGGGCTGCCTGGGTACCCAACAGCCCCCTGGGTCTACAGAGCTGACTTATAAATCTGCCCATAATCACCCTTTCGCACCAAGCAGGTTCCTCTCTGAGGTCTCCCCCTCCTTCGGGGGTGGCGGTGAGTGAAACTGGCCTCTCCAATCTTGCTGTTCTCTCCCTGAGGTCCTCAGGGCGGGGAAATTCCCTGCTCTGAAGTGGACAGCAGGGCACGCCCTGCCGCATCTGGGTCTCGTTAGCAGTGTCAGTGGCTTCAGAGGAACAAAAAAACCTGGGCACGGTAATTGGCTCATGAAAGCTGCCCGTCGCTGGAGGGGGCGGGAAGGTCTAGAGAGGAAGGGCAGGGGGCTTAATGAGAAGCAAATGCCTCGGCCCAGCTCGTGCACCCCGCCCCCCTGCACGGCCATTAGCATTCCTCAGACACCTGCGGGCGCTTGGCCCGGCTGGGCTGGGCGGGAGATGTGCTGGCTTCTCCCCGCCGGTGCACGGAGCAGCAAAATGAAGTTTGGTTCTAATTAAGGGGGCAGGGAGCAGGGATGGGTGTGAGACGGGAGAATACTTCCTTGCCTCTTTTGAGCACACGTGATTTTCTTGGCTGTTGCCAAGTTTTGCTTTCCCTAGGGTTGTTGTAGGGGGTGAAGAGCCCTGGAACTGGCGCCAGCTGAACTTGGTCCTTTCTCTAGGTCTGTGGCTACAGAGGGAGCCCCAGGTCTCCCCGGGCCTCAGGCTTCTGTCTGTAAGAGTGTGAGGGAATAATTCCCCTGCCCTGGCACACACACGTAAGGCGGGCCATCTGGAGACACTTGGCAGAGTGCTCTTACCGAATGCACAGTCAACAACAGTAGTTTTCTTTATCTGAGATTTAATACTGCATGAAGGAAAGGTGTCTTCCTCATCTCTGCCTGCCCCAGAGCCTGGGACACGGCGTCTCTGATGGACAAATGAGGGTGCACACACTATCCCACACACGGCTAAAACAGAAGCAGCAGCGATGCCCAGAAGGAGGAGGCCTGTGTCCCTGCAGAGCCATTGAAATGGGCACAGCGGCAAGCAACTGACCCACCAGCAAAGAGCCAGTGTTCTGCGAGGCCACTCGAACTTGGTACTAGGAGACTCCAGGTCCCTCTTGCAGGAGACGGAGTGGCGCGGTCAGGGGACCCAGCCTCATTTAGAGAGCACGTTGTCTTTGCTCTCCTTCCGTCCCAGTTCTGCAGCTGCTGGCACTGGGCACAGATCCAGCCTGCCTGGGGCCGCGGGAGGGTGCAGTGGTCTCCGGACGGGGTCTCTTCAGCTGAGCAGGGCTTCCTGGCTGGGGCTCTTGTCCACCTGCTCCCCAGCTGCTGCTGGAGGAGTCTCGGTCGCCTTCGGCATCTTCCACGCATCTTTAATCTGTCGCTACTCTCGGCCAAACATCTGTAGAGTAGATCGACTGGCCGTTTATTTTCTGTTTGTCTTGGGTGTGACACAATCTCTATTCTTCATTTTAATGACTCTTCGCTTTATTATTATTGTCTCAACCACTCTGTTTATTTAGCTTCTCCGAGCCCCAGCCACTTTCTCTGTGCTTTTCTGGACCGGCCAGGGCCTGTGCCAGGCCTCCCCACTTTTCTCCCCACAGCTCAAGGCTGTTCTAGGCCCTGCTCTTCCTGATGGGTGCAGCACTCAAACCAGATGTGGCTTCCTCTTCTTCCTCCTCCTTCTCCTTCCCCTGAGTTGCCCAGGGCTCCTGGGGGTGTGGGGAGAGGAGAAGTCCTTGACCCACATCCTGTTCTCCTCCTCTGCTCCCTGTCCAGTCTGTGGCCCCTGCCAAGAAGGGAGGTGGGCAATCATGAGGGTGCCTGTTCAGTGCCCACTGTGAGGGGACACTGATGATGCTGGACAGGAATCATCCTTTTGGGAGAGTAGCAGGAAAGGTCGGTCCCCTCTGCAGCAGAGCTGCTCTGGGAGGGCCTTGGGCCCAGTCCGTGGTATTAGCCATCCCGTATCTCTCTGATCCTGGCTGTCTCAACTCCTTGCTGCGTACATATTGGCTGATTAGCAATATTTTACTACTCTGCCTTGACCTTTATGGGCTCCATCGCCTTCACCACAGCCCTGGAAGGCAGGGTCATTACCTCTGGACAGGGGAGTCCGAGGCTACTGGGTCACTTGGCTGATAAAAAGCCAGGTGAAGATTTGAACTCAAATCTGGTTTGCTATGCAGAATGGCCGATGAGCTTAAAATCAAGGCCTGACTTTCTGGACCTGGCTTGGTTCCCACACCTGGGCATGAACTTCTTTTGACAAATAAAGTCTGGGTTTTCGGGCCTCAGTCAGTCTGGCGAATATCTGTGTGCTCCCTCTGGCCTGAATCATTTTGTCTTTTAGATGACTGCAGTCATCTTACAGGTGAGGTCTTAGCTCCTACTGGGCAGGATTGCTAGATCGTACAAGAGGTGGGGAACAACAGAAAGGGGAGGACAGCTTATTGGAGGGACAGATGTAACAAAGAACTCAGACTATGACAGACCATCCTTCTGCTAGTTCACCCAAGCCCTGGCTCTGTGGGGCATGAGCTTTTTGCACTAATGGTGGTAATGGGAACTCTCAAGTAAAAGAATTCATGTGCGCACACACAGAGTAGTCGGACTCCTCCCAGGGGCTTATGAGAAGCCTACACAGCGCCCACTGGCTCCCTGGAAACCCAGAAGCGCGCAAAGACAACTTTCTATCGAGCATGCGGACAGAGTGTCAGTCAATGCTGTATGTGGGAATGGGCTGAGACTGTGATTCTGTCAGTGGCCTGTTTTGCCCAAGACACAAGTTAAAACACGAGTCATGTTTTGCCCCAGAAGTTCTGCTCTGATGGTGGGTCTGGGGTGGTGATTTGGCGCCTGCATGCCGAACAAGTCTTCCAGGGATTCTGCACCTAGGGCACTGGGAACCGAGGAAGCATCCTGGACCCAGTAGTGAACTAGAGAAGGGGGTGGGGAGCTGCGGCTTGCTGCAGACGCATGCCAGCGCCCTCTTTTCCAAGCTGTTTCTGATCATGCTTCATGTCCTAGAGAGGGACCTTTGTAATACAAGTAGGGGTGAAGCCGGTGGGAAGTGGGGCAGGGGCACGGGGAGGCCGGAAGGGAGGGGTGGGGAAGGTGGGGAGCACAACCCGGCTTCCTCAGCGCAGCTGCTAGTACAACTGGGCCCCTCAGACTCTGAAAGGTGAGAGACCAGAGCGGGCCCTAGGTCACTGGTAAGGGGAGCTTAATCGCTGGCAGGTACTTTAGGATGGGGCTGGAGCCTCACGGCCACTGTGGAATGTCCATGGAATGGCAGCTCAAAAGCCTTTCAAGAGACACAGAGAGAGAGAGACAGACAGAGACAGAGACAGAGAGAGACAGACAGACAGAGAGAGACAGACAGACAGAGAGAGACAGACAGAGAGGCCTCCTGGAGCTCAGAGGTCACTATCAAAGGATCCAAACGGGAAGGTACCCTCTCATTGCCCTGTTAGTATGGACCTGTTTGGTGGGCACAGGTCTCATCTAAACACGAGGGTGACAGTCACCCGCCGAAGCATGGACATCTTCTTCCCAGGAGTCTCCTCTCAGCCCTGGGCTGTGGCTCCAGTGAGAAGCCCAGCCGTAGACGGGGAGCATGGGAAGCTGTCTGCTCACTGTCCCGAGGAGCAGACCAGAAGGAGTAAAGCAGTGGGGACGCGGAATCAGCCCTGAACAGAGCAGAGGTGTGACCACTTCCTGTGTCTGGAAGAGCTGCCCTGCGGGGCACCCTGCAGTCCACACTTGTGCCAGGCTCCACCACTCCAGGCTCCTCCACCCACCCCACGAGCCCAGGCAGCCCCAGGATGAGGAAGATGGGACAGCCCCTGCTCAGATGGAAGGGAGGAGGATCCTGCTCAAGATTTTGGGAGGGCTGGGGAGCCTGAGAGGTGGAGAGAGGTGGGCAAGGCGCTTTCCACCAGGCTCCTTCGCTGGGTGCCACACGTGCAGTGCTCCAGCGTGGTCTGCAGTGTGGCCCTGGGCATGTGTGTAGGCGTCGCTTCTTCCATCTGTTCACAGGGAGAAAGGGCAGGGCCAATGGGATGGGAGGGTGAGGACAAATGGGAAGGAAGGAAGGAAGGAGGGAGGGAGGGATGAAGATAGGAAAAAGGGGAGGAAGGAAAGAACAGAGGGAGGAGGAAAGGGAAAAGAGGAGAAAGGAAAGGAAGGGGCAGGGGAAAGGGGAGAAGGAGGGAAGGCAGGCAGCAGGGGCGCTGTGGCCCAGGCTGTGACTGGATGCTCAGGTGGGGGAGAGGAGACCAGCCCCAGGCAGGAGAGGGACCCTCCAGAGGAGGCCAAGCCCCTTGAAAGCTGCTATTGTTCGAGGCCTCTGCTCAGAGAAGGCCAGAGTAAAAAGAGCTTGTTAGAGAGGCCGGGGCTGGAGAGGAGCTGCTCTCAGAGAGCCAGTGAACCATGCAAAATGACTTAAACTAACATCCCCGACTGCACCCGGCTGGGACCCAGGAGTCAGGGCCCTGTGCTCATCAGAAATTCATAGAAGGTGCCCCGCGGCTCTGCTTTCTCTGACCGCCTTGTTCATTGAGCGGTTTTTTTCTTTCCAGTCCTGCAACTCTGAAAGGGAGACAGGGGCTGCCTGATGGGGAAGATCAAGTGGCCTTTGAAAACCTCTCTCAGAGTTTATTAAACCCCGGGGCTAGGGCAGGCCAACCTGGAGGCCCGGCCAGGCCTGGCCCTGCCCCAGTGGACCTCATCTGATCTCAGGTCCCAGAGTTGGCAGGCCCATGCGGAGAGATGAGGGGTGGGAGCAGGGTCCAGAGGACCTGGGGGTAGACTGCTCATCCTTTTCCAGGAGGGTGGGAGCCCAGGTGGGGTGGAAATCTCTACCCCCACAAAAGATAGGGACCATCTCTCCCCAAACCCTGCAAGACATCCCTTTTTCCTGCAGGAACTCAGCTCTCCAGACACCCTGCAAAGTGTTTGCGCTCAAGATACACAGAGAGGAGGGTGGTGGGGGAAGGACCCAGAGGGTCTCCAGGCTGGATTGCAGCTCAGTGACCAAGTAAGGGCAGGAGTGAAGCTTTGCCAGGAAACCTCAGGTTTCCAGGATCTGGAAGGCCTGACTCCTGCAGATGATTCTCAGGGTGCCCCTCAGTCCTCGCTGAAGCCCGGAGGGACTGGTCTGGGCTGAGCCAGTGGCCCTAACACAGTTGGCTTAACATAGCACGTGGCATAGAACACTCAGCAAAGCCCAGGCTCAGAGGCAGTGGAGTGAGGTGTATTCGGCCCTCCGAGAATATTTACCGAGGGCCTTCTGAGTGTCCCTTCTGACAGTGGGGAGCTCAGTGGTGGGTTGCATGCTGAGCGGTGGTTGCTACTGAGGGGGCAGCACCTCGAGTGACTGCTGGGTGGTGACACCTGTGAGCTCCACACCCAGCTGAGCCAGGAGACCCCAGGCCTGGAGGGAAGGGGCAGAACCACGGGGAAGGCCTGTTCTCCGCGTGTAAGCAGAAGGCTTTCTTTTTATCAGCTTATATTTATTCTGGGGATCTGAGCAAGGTTTCTTCTCATAAGATAATTCTGCTTATTTAAAAAGTTGAAAACCGTCCCTCTGAGTCCCACTCACCCTGCCACACAAGCATCTGCAGTGTCATTTTGGCTCTTGTGCCGTTTTATTTTGCACACCTCCCAGCCTGTCCACGGCTACCTGCTCCTCCTGGGACTCAACTGGGTGGCTCTGGGAGACCGAGAGCCCTGTATCCCAAGCCTGGAGTTGGAATCCAGTTTTGTCTCTACCCCTTTTGTATTTCCCCTTTAACCAAATTCCAAGTTCCCAAGAAGTTTTCCCCAAGAGTCTTTTTCACGGTGACAGTAGGACCTAAACAGAGGGGGACAGTCTGAAGAAAGCAAGCGAGAGTTCAGAGGCATATATGTTAACAGTGCCCAGCCAACTTGGCTGGATTGTAAGTGTTCTGCCCGAGTTCTTTCTGCAGGGCCTGCAGCTGACAAGGATCCTGGAAGGTCTTATCTCCCGAGTTAAGACTGGGCTTAATTCTTTATTGAAAAAATAAGTAAATAAAAATTAAAAACCAGCCAGCATCTTGTCCTGTACCCCGGGAAGCCAGGAAGGATACCGAGGTGAGGGCCTTTAGGATGGTGCTTTAGGGTCAGACAATGGACCACGTCTGGCTTCTGAGATGGATCTTAGCCCATCTGCCAGTACTTCCCGACTGCGGGTAGCTGTGCCAGTGCTGTGTTCAGAAAGATTCCAGGAGTGTTATTTATTATTTTTCTGAGCATTGTTATTTTGGGGGGTTCTGCGCCTGGAACCCAGGGTCTCACACATTAGGCAATGCTTTCCCCCTGAGACACCACTCCAGGCCATTTCTTTTTACCTTTATTTTGAGACAGGGTCTTACTGAGTTTCTCATTAAATTGTCACACTGAGCCTGGATTTGTATCTTCCTGCCTCAGCCTCCCAGGTTTCTTCTATGAGGATTACAGGTTGACCATGACCACGCCCAAACTGTCTGGGTACTGTTTTTGAGTCCAGTTACCTGTTAGGGGCACAAACTAGAGAAATAGCAGCCACACAAGTTCTGTTGTGGCCTTTCCTGCCCCTGGTCCGTGTTGGCTTCTAGGACCCCCAGTGTTCCTGGGAACCTACTGGGGAAGTAGGGATTCTATTCCGTCTCCCTGATTTTAGGGGGTACTTTATGATACCTTCGTAGAGATAAAGGTGTTGGGGCCCCAAAAAGTCTGGCCAGGTTAACCGCACAAATATGTTAGCAGTTTATGTCTCCTTTCCACACCGCACAGGCTCCCGTCGTCACCCTGCCCGTGTCCTCTGACCTCCTCTTGTCCCTGACTCGCAAGCAGTGAATGATTTCTGCCTTTTAAATGAAAGCATTTATTAAAACTGTGGCCGTACTCTCCCTCATGGCTCCTGGGCCGTGTGGTATCATCACAGTCTCCGATCTGTTTGTGTCCTCTGCTCAGGAAGAGCTCCAGGTCCTGGGCACCCGCCCGCCTGCTCCTGGGTGTCTCTGTGGCCCCCTCCTCGTCCCCTCTGCACAGGCTCAGCTCGTCCCTCTGGTTTTCGGTGCTCCCCTCGCCCTGCTCAGCTGTCCTCTGCCCCTTTTCTGTACCCTCACTGTCGGTCCCCATCCCCTCTGTCCTGTGCTCAGGTCCGCTCTGCTCCCGGAAATGCCTTTCGGTTTGAGCATCCTCCATTTCATCTAAAAGCCCTTCACATGCCAGCTTCTTCCCAGGTAGACAGAAAAGGAAGATAATTTCATCCCGTATCTCAGCTCCTCTTCCTCTCCCTTTTCAGAGTGCTGGGGATTACTAAACCTAGGGCTTTACATTGACCTAGATCCCCAGATGTGTATAAAATTTGTGTTTTTTGAGGCAGGGACTTGCTAAGTTTCCCAAACTGGCCTCAGACTTGTGATGCTCCTGCCTCAGCCTCCTGGGTGGTTGGGATTACAGGTGTGTGTCATTGCCAAGGCAAGATAGCTTCGATAGCCACCGTGGGCCTCGGTGAGCAGAATTTCCCATCTCCCATCCAAAAGTCGGCGATGCCAGCTTTCCTGACACCTCTCTCTCTGTCTCCCCACAAGACAGCTAGGAGCTGACTGAGGTTCAGTGCCTGTCATCCAGTTCAGTGGGAAGGAAACATTAAACACTCCAACACTGCTTGTTGGGACTGGGTAAACTCTGCACGCCACAGTTTACTTTTCTGTCACAAATCCCTGAGCTTACCACAGAGCAGAACCCCCGAGGATCAGGACTCTACCACTCTCCTCCTCGTTCCCTTCCCACCAGGAGTGAGCCACCTCTCTCTTCCCAGCTCAAACCCTTCCGTGGTCCCCTGCGCAGCCCCAGCTTTCCTCGTCTCTTATTTCCTTCTCCTCCTCCTCCTCCTCCTCGCCTGCTCTTACTCCCTTCTTTCTTTCCACCCAGCTCTGCCTTGTGCTTCCTAAATCCTCCCCCAGACTCCGTGTCTCTGCAGCCCAAGGCTGGCGGGGCTCCCTGGTCAGGGTGGGGAGCCCAGAGCAAGCACAGACGAGGTGCAGGCATTTCTTAAGGGTCAGAGAGAGAGAGGGGGGCAGGCATCGCCCCTTCCCTTCCCCTCTCACTCCAGGCAGCCCTGGGATATGAGCCGAGCCATTGGTCTGGAGGGAAGATGAGTTCAGGCGAAGGTGCGGAATGGCATCCGGGGATGGGGGGGGACAGAATGAGAGGGGCTCGAATGACAGCAAGGGAAGCAGCTTTGTCCTCGTCTCCTGGGCGGAGACATGAGTTATGAAGGAGAGTGTTGGCGATTTCAGACCTCGAGTTGTACAGGCTCTCATATTCTTCAACAAGACAGCTTCAGCCTCCCCGGGGGCCTCCCCTGACCCCCACCTCTGCTAAGAAATGCATAGCCTGGGCCAAGTTTTTCTCCTTGGCTCTGCTTGGAAGTGCAAACCTTGTGGGCTCGAGATGAAACATATGCTGTTCTGGAATGTGGCGATCAGCCAAGGGAATGCTCTGAGGCCCCTGCAGAATTCGAGGCCATCTGCCTAGGGCAGAGCTGGGGATGCGCCACAAAGCTTCTGGGATCAGGCAGGAGCAGTGGAGGCTCAGGCACCTTCTTTCCCTCCACCCCACTTAGGACTGGTACCTCCATCAGCACGAGAGCGCATTTCAATGTATTGCCTTTCCTGCCCTGGGCAGACCCAAAGCCAGGCTCAACCTCAGATGCCATGGGTCTCCACGGCCAGCCGTTTCCAAAGGGAACAGGTGCCGATTAGTATGGTATTTTGCATATTCTTCGAATGTTATTCATTTCTTGCCAAAAGACACAAACCATTTCCTCTGCCCTTGCCACCCTCTCCTGGGAACCCGCAACATTTTCCACTCTCCCCCTGGCTGCACTCGACAGACGACATATTGTCCCTGCTGAAGCTTTTGCTCGTGGCCCTCCCCCAACCTCTCCTGTCCTTCCAGGCCCTAGGGGTCCACCTGGGCAACTTCCCAGGTGGCTGAACCTGGACCCAGCCACTGATGTGGCTTGAGAGCAAGGTTCTCAGAGCTGTCCTCGGCCCCTAGGAAGCTCAGAAATAAATTTGCTTCTTGAAATCAGGGTTCGCAGCTCTATCGCCTAGGAAGACCCTGGCTGGATTTTCTTGGGTGGCTGCAGGTCTAGGCTGGAAAGCCTCTGACAGGAACTGGGCGGGCTGTCACAGGAGAGCGGCAGTAGGCAGAGACCCTGCCAACACTGTGGATCTGCTTCAGTACATTTTTGGGAAGTTGCACAGTGTGGGTGGGGTGGGAGGAGACAAGGACTTAGACTTAGGAAAATGTTAGAGGTTGAAAAGGACCTTGGAGATTATTTTAAATGTGACACTGGTTATTATTTATTTTGTTCACTTCTAAAGAATCTAAGACTTACAGGAGGAAAGTAATATTCTGAGGTGTTCTGGGGTTAGCAGTGGAGCTTGATCAGATGATTCCTGGCCCTCAGGGCAGCTATGTTTTCACCGACATCTCTGTGAGCACTTTTTTGGGAAACGTTACTGTGTGAAGCACAGGCCTGGAGCTCCGGTTCCAACCTCTGCTGACACACACGGTTCAAGGGAGGTGAAACCCCTAAGTACACAGAGAACGTGTCAGATTTACCCCAGGTGGGCGACGACCACAACTTCTTGGAGCATTTTTCTCCCTTTTTTCAGCCCCTGCCAGCTTAAATGTTTGTGCCATGTGCTCTGTTCCTCAAGCACAGCTAATCTGAAAAGGGAGTGAAACTCAAGGCCAGCCAGCGCTCTGGCCAGAAACAGCCATTCTGTTTTCCTCCCTTAGGAATTTAAAATAGAACGAACACAGACAGCTGGGTTTGGTGGCTCACACCTGTAGTCCTAGCACTTGAGGGAATTAGGCAAGAGTTGTGTGAGTTCAAGGCCAGACTGGGCTGCATAGCGAGAGCAGTACAAGGAACCGGAAAAGAGCATGGATTCTGTAGCCATTTAGTTGTAGGAACAGAACCAAAATTTAATGATTGATGAGGAGCTGAGTTAGGGGGCATTTAAGAGACCACAGGCAAAGCAAAGTTACGCATAGAGATGAGCAGAGGCTGTGCCTCAGGAAGAAGGAGAAAGATGAGGCCTGAAGCCCCTTCTATCTGGAATCTCCTTATCCTTGCAATGGTTGTGTTGTGTCTGCCTGCCTGCCTTTCTTTCCTTCTTTCTTCCTTTTCTCCTCTCCTCCCCTCTCTTCTCTTCTCCTCTTTCTCTGTGTTCACTTTTCATATGTGCCCCTGGGGATGGAATTTAGCCTCTTACAACCAGAAGTGCTTTGGTCACAGGTGATAAGGTATGGAGCGTCTTAGCACAAGAGTCATCAAATAAGCCCAGCTCAGAAAAGCTGGACAACCACTGCTAATGGGCACGGGATGTTTCCACTCAATCAAGGCAGAGATTCTGCGGAGGAAATTTAGGGACCCATGCTATCCAACATAGTATTAGCTAAGAAAGGAGAACTTAGCCAATAACTACTACTATTTCTTCCTACTTTCCTTTAGGGAAAGTGCTCCAGTGTTATAGGATAACTTTCACTTGCGAAGCTTTCTGCATCCTCAGGATACAGTAGGTCCCCAATTGATGAATGAGTTCCATTCTGGGAGAATTATTTGCAAGCTTTAAGCTGACAAAGTGAGTCTTACACTGTACACCTGTGAAAGTTTGCAAGTCTGGGACTTACTGTATTGTAATGAATGAAATGCTTACTTGTGGGGAATGCTCAGTGTGTTGACAACTGTTAACCAGCACGGTTTTGTCTCTCCTAGAAAACCAGTGTGAGAGTGACTGCGTTTGTATGTGTGTAAACGGAAGAGATCGAAGGCATAGCCAGCCAACTCTAAGTTGGTTCAAGGTCCGTGGTCTTGGGAAGGGCCACAGACCCATGTGTATCCCTACACTGGCTCCAGTCAGTGAGGACCCGTCCACGTCAGGGCCTTGAGGTGCAAAGCATGTGGCAGACAGAGCTGTATCTCGCAGCACGGCTACATCTGCCAGCCAGATGAGCAGTACCTGTAAAAACTTCCCACGTCAAGCCTTGCGGGGCTAATTCCTCTTCCAGAGCCTGCTGACAACAGGAAAATGATCCCAGAACTGCACTTCCCAGAGGACTCAGGGATTCTTGCTTTGGGGAAAACTGTGGGGAATGTGGTGCTGTCCACAGACATCCTTGATGGGACTGGAGACTGTGGGAGAAGAACAGAGGGAATGAGATGAGCACTCAGAGAACAAAGTGGATTTGCAAAGAGGTCAATAAAGATTGCCTCACTGCTTAATAGTAGGAACATTAGTAAAAATCCCTAGTGCTTACCATGGGCCTCTACACACCACGTCTCTCACAGACATCACTTCATTGACCTTCCGTCCTTTGGCATGTGTGCTTTCCTCCTTTTGCTGAGGAAGATACTATAGGCCCCAGAAGCTATGTTTTTGAAGATCACAGGGCTGCCACCAAGCTTGCCCCTTCATGCCTGGGTGAAACAGATAACCAGAGACAGAGACCAGGAAAGGGGACTCGAAGAGAGCAAGCGAGCCGCAGCTCTCAGGCCTGCGCTCTTGGAACCGAGCTGGAGACAAGAAAGGCTGCCCGCACAGAGGTCCTGAAAAGAACACGAGTGTCTTTTTAAATCAACATGCCAAAGCATGACTCTCCAAAAATGCATGCCATGCCTTGGAGAGTGGGCCCCTTGGAAAGCCGTGTGCACTCAGAGCTGCAACTGCTCAAAACATTTTCAGGACTGTGCTTTGGCAATGGCCTTCAGGGCTCACAGCACATTCCTTTGAAAATCTTCAGTTGTGGCAAATCTTCCTTTTCATCCTCTGGGGTAGATTTGATTTCTGGGCAAGCTCCAGGAGTTATTTCAGATTTGGGTGAGTCATGAAACCGAGTTGTCTATTTGGGCTCGGGGTGAGGTGCAGCTCTAGGGCAGAGGCGTGTCTACTGTGGTGGGAAACACCCTGCAGTCCTTGGGGTTCAGTTGAGGGATGAGCCCAAGAGCCCTAGAACAACTGAAATGCTGGAGCCTTGCAGGGGAATGTGGGGACGGGGCTAAGCAAGATCTAAGGGTTCTTCATAGGGAAAGACGCGATCAAACTCAATCGGGGCATAAGTGAAAACACACGCAGTCCCATAAAGTGGCCTGGGAAGGATGCCACGTTAATAAAAGGAAAAAATGCAGAGGAATGTGTGAGGAGGGAGCTGTTAAGAAAATGCAAGTGCCTATAAACTCCGCTCTGCAACAGTCTCCCCCAACTCTCAGCCCCCAATCGTGGGCTCTAACTTGGTTTTCATTAGGACTCAAGAAAGGCCTTAAAGGAACCAGCCTATTTGTGGAGGTGGCAGAAGATAAAACTTAGACACTCACCTCATGTCTGGCCTCTGCTGACCCTCTGTGTTCCTTGCCTGACCACTGGTCTTCCATATATCTCTGGGTCTGGCTGCCCTTGAGCGGCTTCCCTCTGTGTGTACCACGTCTTACTGATTCTGCATTGGGTAGGCCGGGATGCTAGGTGCCAGAGGAGAGGGTCAGGGTGGGTCTGCTTGTGGCGAGGTCCACTGCTTTCTCTCTGGGGCATTCTGAGACACTATTTACACGATAGGAGTCATTTCCCTGTCATATTCCCAAATTGGCCTTGGGGACCAGGCAGTATGTTGGCAGTTGGCCAACGCTTTATCATGTTTTCAGACCTTAACTACACAGGAAATGGGCTCCAACTGTAGTCAGAGGGCTAACTCTGAGGTGGGCCTCCTGATGGTCAGTGAGAGAAAGCAAACACCCACAGCAGTGGAGCATAGGGACACCGAGTCTGCACGTGGAGGATGTCCCCGTTTGTGGAGTAGGTAACAGAGACACTAATGTGAGAAGAGAAGCAAAGTGAGAGAAAACACTTAAGTTAAATTCACTGGCAAAAATTGTCTAGTTATAAGTTAGTATTAAGAAAAATGCGAACAGACGAATTAGACTCTCCTAGTATCACTCAGAACAGTTTTCGGGAGATCAGTCTTCTAGCAGAGAGCTAAAAGGACTGGGGTTGCCATGGAAATGGGGAGGGTATTTCGGCTTGGGCAACAGCATGGAGGTTCCGGCTTGCCGAAGGGCAGCACACACTGGTACCAGTAGTTCATACAAGAGGTTTGACCCAGAGGAGGACATTGTAAGAAGATTCCTGGTGGGGTCACTAAATACCGAAAGAAGTGACCCAGGAGGCTATAAAATTTCCTTTGTAAGGGTTTCTAAAATCTGAGCTACACCCCTAACCTCATGCCTGGTTGACATCTGGAAACAGAGACTAAGGAGCCCTTGGTCTTTTCTAGCCAGAGAAGTTTGCTGTTGGCTCTGAGACGATAGGAAAACTCTCTCCTGCCCCAGACTGCTGGGGCCCCTGGTCAGATGCAGAGTGGGGGCTCCCTGGCTTTGCTTGCGAATCCATGCTGAGACCCGAGGAGCAGGAAGCAGCTGAGATGCCTCCATGCATGCTGCAATCTGAACACCCTCTGAAGGAAGCACAGCTGAGAGTCCGACAGGATCCGCTTTGTTCCCCCAGACAGCTGGGAGCAGCTGCAAGGCCCCGCGGGTCTCCTTGAGCTCTGGGAGTTGTGACTAACCTTCACCCCGGGCTCACAGACATCCTGAAGAGATCAGTGAAGTGCCAGCCTGTCTGGTGTGAAATCCGCTCGAGAAATAATCATTGTCAATGGGAGTGAAGGACAGAGGGCTTTGGGGGCTCATAATCTTACTTAAAAGAGGTCATGGTGACATGTTGTGAACGGCTGGAGGAAAAAAGCGCCAGGAATGAAGGGACCCATTAGGGTAGACTTAGGAAACAGGGTCCTCTGAGTATCTTTGGAGCAGCAAGCGAAGTGCCCCAGATTCCCAGCTAAGCTCCAGACTGCATCAGCTGTGCGATAGACTAATAGCTGCTTCTCTGACTTGGGCAATTGTCCCTCCTCAAGAGCTAGTAACATCAAGGAATCCTACTTTTAGAGAAGTAACCCCAACGATCAATGGATCCCTCAGCTTCACCTTTTAAGCCCTAGACGTATGAAGTCACCCATTCAAAATCGCACTTCTCATTAGTGGCTGAGCTGGAATTTAAAATCCTGGTCTCCAGACTTGAAGGCCAATGGCCAATCTCTTGCTGATTTGCATGAAGCCACTCAGCTCTGCTCTCTCAAGGCTGGAGTGGGGTAGGGTGGAGACTAAGGCCTGAAGAGCGGGATATGGGACAGTGTAGTGAGCACATTCCAGCGTTAAATCGACCAACATGGAGATGAAATGCAGAATTAGAGGCAGTCGAGCACATAGACTCAAGGGAATGAGTCGTGGAGGGAAAGAATACAGGGCTACGGGTCAGTAGACTCCGGTTTAGGTTCCTGTTCTACTTCCTACTGGGAAATCTCTCTGAGCCACCATTCAATCATCTGCTCATCTGAGAAATGGGGCTAAAAATACTGTAGGATTCTTGTGAGAAGTAGTACTTTGCAAACGGAATGGGCTAGGCGATATGAGAGCTGCTATTATAATTATTGGGAATATGCTGGGTTTGAAGGTTGGCATGGATTACGGACGGGGTTTCTCCTAGAAAATCTAGCAAGTGACGAAGTTTCTACTTCACCGGGGAGACATCTTCAGCAACAGGGGCTGAATTAAGTGCGGCAAAACGAAAAGCTCGAATGGAAGTTCAGCAGTGCAGTGAGGAGTTTTCCTAATGAAGATTTCGAGTCTTTAGTTTCTGCCCTGAGCTCTGGTCCTTGCTGGGACGGTGCCTCTGACAGAACCAAAGCCGGATCCCTTTCAGCCTGATCAGGGTCCTGCTGGGGAGAGGGGTGAGTCGGGAGATGAGAAGAGGAAAGGGGGCCGCCCGGCCTGGGCCTGTAGCCTTCAGATAAAGCCACTTGAATGGAAGGGACAAAGGAATCATAGTGTCTTCCTGGGCCAGGGCACTGCTCCCTGATTTTAGTGCTAAGCTTGGGTGGGAAAATGGCCTCAGGGAGCCATGCTTGGCGTGCAGGGTGGGGTGGCTTGGAGGAGAAGGGCTTGGAGGAAGGAGGTCCCGTTGTGATCTAGTCCAGAGCAGCAGTTTTTCATAGGTAAGAGCTCTGCTGTGCAGGCTGAGGTCATTCCTGGCACGCGCTCCGCACTTATTGCAGACGCCCGCAGGTCTGTTTTAATATCTGTAGCAACTGCATTCCTGAGCAGGGTGGGTAAGAGCCTTTCTGGACAAGACTGCTTTCCATCACAAATTATTTCAATTCACCAGGGTCAGATATTTTAGAGAGAGCTGGAGTTTTTTTTTTTTTTTTTTTTAAGGAGGAAAATAAAAATTCAGAAAGAATGGCTGAATGCAGGAAGCAGGCGCACAGCAAGGTCCTGACCATGGGAGAAGGGAGGAGAGACTCGGGGTCACAGCAGAGAGAGACATTAGGACGCGGGATACAGACAGTGGATGCTGGGAAGGGGCCCGCTCTTTGGATTTGTCCATTTAGGTCTTTTTAGGTCCTGATGTGTCCTTGTCGCTGTCACTACATCCCACTCACTCCTTCATCCAGTTCCCCCAGCTCACGCTCGCCTTCTACTCTGTGCCAGGCGCTGTGCTGGCATGGATTATATACACAGGCGTTGTGCTGGGAGGCGAATGGGTCCCGTTAGGCGTCCATGGCTGCTTAACAAATCACTGTAGTGTGGGTTCTCTTAGGACAGCACGCACATGTTATCTCACAGGTTCTGCGGGCCGGGAGTCTGGATACAACTTAAGCAGATCCTCAACTGTAGGGCGTCTCAGAAGCTGTAATCACAATTTTGGCCAGGGCTGGGGTCCCCTCTGAAGGCTCCCTTGGGGACCAATGGACTTCCCAGTTTAGGTGCCTATGGGAAGAGATTGGCGTCTGGGGAGTGGCTGGTCTCCAGTGTGTAGCTGACTCACTGCGGGTGGAGGGGACCCTCATGCCTTGTCCCGTGGGCCTCTCCACCATGGCAGCTGCCTCCTCAAAACCTGTCGGCAGCAAGACAGGAGTCAATGTGTCGTGCACCCTGAGGGTGGAGGTGGCGTCCCATTGCCTGCACCATGTCCTGTTGACTAAAAGTGAGCTGTAGGCTCCACCTGCACTCTGGAGTCTGCCTGTTTCTTACCCCTTGGCTAACTCATAGTCAGCAATGATGGCTGTACACTAGGAGTGATAATAATAATCATGATAATAATAATGCATTTATTGAATGCTTATAGTGGACCAGGAGCTGTACACAAATATACATATAAACATACATATACAGGAATAATTATTAGTTTTTTTGGGGGGGGGCCCAGGAACAGACACTCAGAGGGGTCACCATGTTGAGTGGGGTTTGAACTCCAGTTGGCCAGAATCTAACCCCTTCATTATGTACCTTCCAGCTGAGGGTCAGTGTCCCATGGAAAGTGTGGTCTTGGTCCATCTGCTTGGGGTTCTGGAAGGCTTCTCAGAGGAGGTGACATGAGAGAAGCACAGCACGTCAACGGGGCAGATCCCAGGGGGGCATTTAGAGAATGACAGTGACACACTCCTTTGCTCTTTAGGCTCCCTCGAGGCTCAGGTGGGGCCCCCATGCAAGGAGAATGCTCGGACACTTGCTAGGAGCGGCAACAAGTGCAAACAGAACAGCTGCGTGGCAGGGAGCAGGGCCAGGGAGCAGCGGAGCGGTGGCTGTTTAGATTAGTTTTCTAATTGGCTGAGTGCTAGCAAAGCCTCTGTGTACACAGTGGGAATAGTTAATCTTGTCTATTTGTACATCCACTCATGCTGTCAGTCCCTGCTCTTCCCAGCTGCCTGCCTTTCTCTTACTGTTAGTTTTAGGCCGAGGGAAGGTTTAGGTTCATGTGTCTCCCTGTCCGCGTACCCACCACTGGTGGGCCTTCAGGAGGAACCCACAAAGGAGAATGATTTGGGTCCTCCCCACCCCCATCCTCCTCCTGCCCTTTTTCCTGGCCACAGTGGCTCCCATGCATTCTCAGGGGTGGCCTTATATATGTCACCTTGTAACTTCACGACAAAGCTGAAAGTTAGACTTTATTCTTCCAAATGAGAAGCCCCAAAGAGAGGTGAAGTGGTCTGCTCAGTGTCACTTGCCCAGCTACAGAGCCCCTGAGCAAGGACTTGAACTTGGGCCCCACACACTGACTGTGTTGCCTCTGCTGGTCTGGGTCACCCGTCCCACATACCATGTTCATCGTGTGACTTCCTTCTGTTAGAAGCCAGCAGGCCTCTCTTCAATGACCCTGTCACTCGGTCCAGGTGTCTTTGGCTGCCTTCCAGGCCCTTTGGTACTTGTCCCACTTTCCCTGCCCTGAACCCACCTCGACTCTATCACAGGGTCCTGGATAAGCAGGTCGTGTTCCCTGACTCCCCGAGACATCCACGTTTGTTGTCTCCTCTCTGATCAGACTTTAGACACCTTCAATCAGGGGCCATGACACCTGTACCTCCCAGCTGAATGGCAGTGTCCCATAGGATTTGAAGTCCTATCACCTTCAAATCCAGAGCAAATATTTAGGATTTAATTCAGAATGTCGAGAGAGAAGGATTGGGTAAGGCTGGGAGGAACCTAGGAAATGAAGGTCCTCTTTTACATGTAGGAAAGGGTCCTGACTGAGGGAACTCCTGCCCAGGCCATTATTTATTGACCTGTTTCCCAGGACTTCCCTGGAAGCTCATTTTCAGCCTTCAGGGGCTGCTAATGGTTTTCTTCCCTTTCATGATGCTGAGGGTCCAAATCCCGCTGTGTTACTGCTGCGGGCTCGGCCTGCCCAGTGAGCACCTGACTCCTGCATTTCTCGGGAGTTAGGGTGGGGAGGGTTCTTACCTACAGGGACATGCATGGCAAACACTTGAAAGGATGGCAAAGAGAAGTTTGTCTTTCAACAATATCCAACATACTGGACTGCCATGATCAGCTTTTATTTTGGGAACTGCATTCAGAGACTTTATAAAGAGATAAACACACGAGTGAGATGAACAGCAGAGATGCGCTGGTGTCCCAATTTGTGCTAATGGATGCATGACTAGGCTCCGAGCCACTCAGACACTTTCCTAAGTGTTCCACAGAGATGATCATGTTTAGTCTTCAGCAAAATAGTTCTATTAAGCAGCACTAGTTTATCCCTGTTGGAAACTGAGGCCCACAGTGGTTAAGCAGATGATTACAAGGCTGCACATGAAACATAAAGGCTGGTGATGTATGTGGCCGGGTGGCGGAGCCCTTGCTTAGCATGACTGAAGCCCTGAGTTCCAACCTGGGCACTGAACAAAGTGAAAGCATAAGAGGCAAGGTTTGAACTCAGATCGTCCGACCAGCCCCGCCTTGGTCTGTAACTCCGGGGGGTGGTCAAGAAGTTGTATTTGTGATTACATCGGCCAAGCAGGATCCAGCAAAAGTCCCCGTTGCTCTTCTCAGGTCTGGGCTTGTGGGGAAGAGTGGGGACAGCCCAAGGCTGTAGGGAGGAGGCCTAGGTCCTGGGTTCTCTCCCCACCTAGCACAGCCTTCTGCTCTGTGCTCAGCAGAAGGGGGGCAGCTGGCAGGGGAGTTGCATTTTTCAGGCCCCAGGCTGTGTCTTCTTATCTCAGGGAGTCTTGATTTACTTTTTGCTGTCTTATCTCAGTCCAGGGCCTGGTGATGGATTTCACCTTCGGCATTTGGGGGGAGGGTGTTGGATAAGAGCATTGGCCCATAGACAGATTGAGGAGATGCCTTCCTCCTCGCTCTGGGCTCCACCCTTCACTTCCTGCCTCCCCCAGCTGAGGTGGAGAGGGGAGGGGTCCCCTCCTGTGGATGGGAGAAGATGAGGTGGGACACTGTTGCTTACCCAGAGTAAATGAAACAGCCTGTTCCCAGATTCGACCCAGACCTGCTCTTACTCGAGATGCGTCAGGAGACACAGGAGAATGAAAAAATGATAGCACCCTCCAGCGCTCTCCTCTTTATGATTGTTCAGATGCCTTTTCAAATTTGAACTTCACAACAACTGGAGGAAGTAGCTTTTGTGTTCTTTTACGGAGAGAGAAACTGAGACCCAGTGGGGCTAGGATAACAGACCGTAAGTGGGCACTTGGGCGTCCAGCATCTTCAGATGCTAACTCCTGTGCATCTTGCATGGCATCTTGGAGGAGAGTTTTCTCTTTGGGGACTTCATCTCCCCCATGGTTGTTTACTTTGCTTCCTCTGAAACAGTGTGGCCTAGACATGGCTGGCCCAGCCTTTTGTGACCCGGGACTCAGGTGAGGGAGTCAGTCAGAGGTAGGGCTGTGGTCTGAGGGTCACCACATAGACCGACTTAAGGACAGAGGCCACAATTAGAAGGGAAATGACGAGTCAACCCTCTTCTCTGTACCTGGAGGCAACTCAACCATGAGACAGTCTGTCAACAAACAAGCATACAGACCCTCCTGTGTGCCTCATGTGGCAGATGACACGTAGTTATGTAGGACCAGAGCTCAAGAGAAAGGAAGGCAAGTAACACATACAGGGGTCTCTTGTGTGCCAGGCATGGAGCCAAGGAGTTCACTTATTTTACTTGATTTTCATAGCGGTCTTACAAAATGGGTTCTACTCTCCTCGTTTCTCAAGCTGATGCTCAGAAGTCAAACAGTTTGCCTACGGCTGCAGTATAGTGAGCTGTAGAACTGCAGTTCAATTCCAGGCTGTCTGACTCTGAATCTGTTAGTAAACTAGAAACCTCTCTTTGACATGAGCCATAGAGTGCGGAGACTTAGGTGGAAGACTTTCCTTTTAGAGCACCTTACGGATGAGCTTAGCTTGGTACCTCCTGCCTGCCATTCCGCACGCATCCTAAAGATTTGGGGGTGGGAGGTGGGAAGAAGAGTTGAGGCTATTTGTCAGAAAGAAGCCAGAAGTTCCTCCCCCACCCCCTGTGCGTAGATCTTAAGGATGAGGTCTGTGTCTCATCCACCTTTGAGTCCCTAATGCTTAACACTTTCTTTACCTGACAAATAGCAAGGGCTCAGTAAGTGTAACCTATAGATTTGAACAAAGTGGACACTTCAAAATCTAACCCTAAACTGTGGATGTAGACTGGCCAAAAGCAAATTCACTGGGCATCAACCCTTAGGAAATCATAAGCAAGGGGGGAATTGGGTGGTTAGTTGGAAGCCTTGGAGGTAGCTGCTCAAAAAGATCCATCCCCGGCTTCAGGAACTCAGTTCTAGTTCAAGCTGTGTCACTTATGTCACTCTGTCTCAAGGATCTTGGGTAAGGGCTTGCTCTCTGTGAGCGCTAGTGCATTCATTTGTCAGGTGGAGGGCTGGACTTGCACCTTGAGATCCTTCTTGATGCTAATGTACTCTAAGTTTTGAATCATTAGCTCTCTGGCTTCCACCAAAAGGTTCCTGGGAGGAAGATAAAGAAGTGCCTTACCACTGAGCTACAGCCCAAGCCTGTCTCTTTTTCTTATTTAATTTAGTTGACAAGTAAAAATGGAACATAACGTGGAACAAATAAAACAGAGCATATTTATGGGGTGCGACGTAACGCTTTGTTATATGTACACTGTGGAGGGGCTAAATCCAGCTATTTAACAAATGCATGACCTCACACTTATTTTATTGTGGTGAGAGCACTTAAAATATACTCTCTGAGCAATTTTATAATATACAATATATAATTAAGCTGTAGTCACCACAGTGTACAATAAGTTGCTTGAACTTATTTCTCCTCTCTAACTGAAATGTTATGTCCTTTGTCCAGTGTCTCTCCACGCTCTCCAGCCCTTAGCCTCTGGTAATCACTGTTTTACTCTGTTTGAGCTCCACTTTTTGAAAATATTCCACCTAATAGGGAGATTATGAAATATTTGTCTTTCTGTTCATGGTTTATTTCACTTGGTATAATGTTCTCCAGCTTCATCCAAGAAAGTTGTCTTAAGATAAAAGAGAGTTTC
The DNA here is from genome assembly GCF_034190915.1 of Cavia porcellus. Classification (NCBI taxonomy): domain Eukaryota; kingdom Metazoa; phylum Chordata; class Mammalia; order Rodentia; family Caviidae; genus Cavia; species Cavia porcellus. The sequence continues at coordinate 20,187,952 of NW_026947492.1, read as the reverse complement.
AGTTCCAACTAGGAAGAGTGAGGCATGGTTCTACCCATCTAGCTAAGGATGGGCTTGATGGCATTGGCCAGATCTTTTCAAGCCCAGGGGATTTAAAAGAAGTTATAGCTTCCCCCTCCTCAAATTCCTAAAGCTGAGCCTCTCTAGATGGTTAGGCTCAGCCTGCAGGGTCACTGGGAAGCTGTCCCCTTCAGAGGCAGCTCTCCCCACAAGAGGAGCCGGCAGGGAAGCCACCACTCTTGTGGGCTGCTCTCAGCTCCCCAGTGTGCTGGCCATCTCCCACCTGGGCTAATTTGTGCCGATAATCTGTTATGTCTTTCTTGGTAATTTAGCACTTTCAGACAGTTATGGTTAGATTCTGTTTATTTTTCTAAACCTCACAAAACTCCATAATACAGCAAGAGCAGGAGCAGAAAGGGCAAGGGGGAGAGGGAGGGAGAGGGAGAGTTTTTTCTAGAAATGTAAACTCCAGATTCAAACACTCTTCCCATCTGTCCGACAGCTGTTGTGGCATCCTGGCCATCCTGAAATCCCCAGCATTTCATTTCAAGGCTCTTTTGCTGGCTTGGCTGTCCCTGTCATTCCTTTGAGAGAAATGTGGCCTTGAGACCAAGGTGTGGAGAGCTGCTAGCTCCTGCCACGGACATGAAGGAAGCCTCATAATCCACGTGGGCTGCCTCTTGCTTTTATGTGAGAGAAAGGAAGGGACAGTAAGGGCTGGAAAAGATGACTGACTAGGAGGAAGTTTGGGGTTCCAGGGGCAGCCCCTAACCTGATTTTTGCACAGTTTTTTGGACCTTGGGTCCCTGAAAGATTTATCTTTTGCAGGAGGCATCGTGCATTTAATTGTGTGGCTATAGCTAAACTGGTGGAGAGAAATCGATGCTGGTGAATGTTCGCTAAATGAATGGATGTTTGGATGATAGCTTGAAGAAGTGTCCAAGGTTTGCGCAAGACACAGAAAGAGAAGGCCAGCAACTTTGAGCTCATCAAGTGCCTTTTGTCCCTCAGGAAGCAGAAAGATGCATATTAAAGAGGCAGAATAAAGATGTTTAAGCATAGGAATAAAGAACCTAGAACTAGATTAGGAAGATCAAAACTAAAAAGATTTCTCATCATCTCAATCAAACCTTTAACTTTTCAGTGAAAGACCCCAGAACCTTGAATAGGTAGTGACCTCCTTCACCTCACAGAGTGGGTGAAGACCTAGGTTTCTTGACTATTTTATCTCCCCAAAATGCTGGTCTCCCTTCCTCATATTCACCTAGATGCATTTATTCTAGAAAAGTATCTGATGCCCAATCTGGCAAATGTTCTTCGTAATACTAAAGAAGTGATATGAAGTTTCCTGAAACTTACTATCTTGAGGTCATTTTGGTGTTTGCCTTGTAGCCTAAAGCAGATGAGGGTAACAGAGCTAGCCACTGCCCTGGGCTGGCCCCTTAGAAGTTTGGGTTTGGCTATCACAAGGGGCACAAGCCCCTCCTCCTCGAAGTGTGGTCCTGTAGTCTGCAGTCTTGGGAATCTGCAGTTTTGAGCAGTGGTTTTTCAGAACTTGTGCAATGATCCTAGGACTGGGATTGGAATACACATTTTACCCCTTTATAACAACTTGGGTGTCCCAAATAGGAACATTAGTCCCAAGTCCCAGGCTACGATTTTCTAACCAAGTATGTACTTAAAGGAAAATTTAATCCACATGTATCTGACTCACTGATATCGAAATCATCCTAAAATTTGATTCTGGGAATGATTTGATATTTACTGAGGTTTCTTCCCCCTCAACTTTTGGATGAGTGAGTTGTCCAAGATACAATAAATAGCAGCCCTGAGAGAGAGAGGAGGAAGCTACAAGACCCTCCCGTAGGCCTAGCTTGGGGCCACAGCACAGCAGAGCAGGGAGAAGGCAGCTTAGATTTATCTGGTCTCCAGCCACTTTTTCTGTTTGTCTCTCTGAGGAAAATCAGCCCAGCAGATGGCAGCACCACAAGGCCATAGCATCTGACCTGTGTCATACCCTCAAGGGAACACAGTGACCCCCTCATCATTGGGTCCTTACTGACACCCAAGGCTACTCCAGCCCTTTGTTACTCCACTCAAGGCCCCAAAGGCTCTTTCTTAACAGCATCCCACTTGGGAGGTGAAAGTTCTGTGCCAGGAAAGCTCTTACTCAGTTGCTCACCCTGTAATCCCACTTCCTCGGTGGTCTCAGTGAGAGCCTCAGAGCTGCCATGCTCCAAAAGTGGCAGTGGCAGCAGCAGTGGCTGCAGCAGCCCCCCACTTCTCTGTCTACTCTGTTCCCCACAATCTCCGGGGCCTTTGCCTTCTTCCTTCTGTGCCCTCACAAGAAATGTGCCCAAAATGGCACCCCAGGAATTCTCCTTCAGGGACCCCTCAGAGTTTGTTTCCTGCGCAACCCAGCCCAAAATAAGAATTTCAGGGACTAAGAAAGTGTCATGGCAGTCCCATATCTTCCTGTGTCCTCTGAGTCCTTGCTCCAGATCTCCTTTCCTGAATCTTCACTATCCATCTTCCCTAAGCAAATGTGTGTTTTGAGATCTTTCCTGTGCTGAAAAACAAAACAAAACAAAGCAACAAACAAAACAAAACATTTTTCCTTCCTTCCACTTTCCCCGCATCTTCCCCTTCAGTCAAACTTTCCACAGCTATCATCTGCACCTTTTGCTTTCATCTTGGATTCTTTTGTCCCTTAACGTGCTGTGGTCTGGCAGGCGCCCTCACAGGGGAATGCCACCTGTGAAGCCCGCAGGTCACCTGCAGTCACTTGTCAGTCTTTTTTGTATTTGACTTCTCAGCGATAGTTCATCTCATTGGCCGCCCCCTCAGTCTTGATGAGCTCTGTTCCTTCCTGGATCTCTGTGTTCCATGCTTGGCTGTTCTTTTCAATCTCCTTTGTGTTTTACTCCCCCTGGCCACCAGGTCCACATGCACTCATTGGAGTTTCCCATGGCTGTCTATGACAATCAATATTATCTTCTCTCCTCGCTCCGTGTACTCCCCACTTTGGGCTAACCTGCACCCTTGTGCCTAAACCCCAGATCTGGGATTCAGCCAAAGTCTTTCTTCTGAATTCCACCTAAGTTCTCTTCAGGAGATCAAAGCACGACTTGAGAGCAAGATTCACTCTGCTCTTTGAATCTATGCACATTAGCATGTACACTTTTATACATTTATGAAGCCCTCCCCTTGGAGGAGGTGTCAGCATTTCCCCAGGGCCTCTATCCTCTGCCTAGCATCCAATCACCCATGCCACCGCCACTCCCAAAGCACCCTCTGCTCTGCTCTAGCCCCATTTCCGCTTCCTCCCTTGGGGTCTCACATCGTGGCATCGCGGTAGTCTCCTAACTGACTTCCCTTCAGCAGGACTTGCCCATCCCGGATCTACGCTAAGACATCACAAGAACGCCCTTCTCTCTGGAATCACGTCCATCAACTCCCTTACTAAAATTCTTCAGTAGCTTCTCATCACTCTCCTGATAAAATAGAAACCTTTCAACATCTCACGCAGAAATCATTAGGATCTGGGCTCCATCTGCCAGCCCAGCCTCAGTTCCCCTCCCCGCTCCTCCTCTTTACACCACAGTGAATCCTCAGTTCACCGGTCTGCCTCCCAGAACTCGGCAAGGTGCTCACGGCTGTGTCTGCACTTGCTCCTCTGTCTGCTTGTGCTGCCCTTTGATGTCTTGTCTGTCTGAAAAACTGTTCATCCTTCCAGGCTCAGCTCATTGCCTGTCTCCTCTCTGATTTCTCAAGGAAGATTCGAGCATTGTTTCCTCACCTAATGCTACTGCATTTTGTACCCGCCGCCACCACAAGAATGGTCATCACTAATTATACGCGCCCATTTGAAGGAGGAATCTCTGCTCGCCGCCTGGAGTCTAAACTTATTGAGAGCAGATTCTGTATCTTTTCATCTTTGTGTCTCCTACACCAAGTACAGGGTTTGGCCCAGAGCAGACACTCAGTAAATGTGTAATTAGTAATAACGCCTATTCTTATGGCCAGCACTAAGCATTTTGAAATCCATCATACCCTTTAGTCCACACAACTACAGGCGCCCTGGGAGGGAGAGGCCTTATTTCTGTTTCAAAGATGAGAAAACTTGAGAGGTCTGAAGGATAGGTTCCTCTCCCGAGCTGGTAAGTGGCAGGGAGATCTGGAGCTCCGCTGTGACTTCGAGGGTGCCCTGCCCACTGTACTCATTCACACTGGTAAAGATTCAGTGTAGTGGGTTCTGAGCGGAGCTCCCTGGAGCTGTGCAGTCAGTGCCTCCGCCAGCCTCTACCCAGGAACTCAGGCTCTGAAGCCTGCACTTGGCAAATAAAGTACAGGCATTCCCAGTTCAGTCAATTTTAGCAGAGCATTAAAATATTTTCTTGTTGCTAGGATCCCATACTGGCTGCCCAGACCCTTCCTCAACCTGGCGCCTGGGTCTCTTGGCTGGGAATTCCACTCAGACTTCCTGACTGTGCAGACTCATGATCGGTGACACTCTCAGACATCACTGAGCCAGTGCTTGGTCATGGGCCATCAGTCCTGGGGGGCAGACCTGGGCCGCCGCCGTAGGTGCAAGCTGACTGGTTCTCCTGTTGACTCAGTATTCTCAGGAAGGCCGGCCCTGGCCCGAGGTCCTCTTGGCCTTCTTCTGAGTCTCCTCTTTGCAGAACCCGCTGCCTGCCTGCACTGACACAGCTTGCCGACTGCAAGCCAGAGAAGACGGAAAACTGGGCCACACTTAGAGTAGACCCACGGTGTTTATGAGGCAGGGCTGTGCTGAAGCCGAGACTCCAGGTGGGTCCATCTCCTCAGGGTCCTCAGCCCCTACCTGTGCTTTGAGACACACCTGCAGTCTCTCAGTTCCAGACCTGCTTGCTGGGCTTCCTGTTGGTCACTATCAGTTTCTCATTATGGCAAGGTTACAATGCAAGCAGCTATCAGACAGATGATTTTGTATTCAGCTCTCCTGGCTGTATGGTTAGTCATTTCTACCAGACTACAAATACAAGTCTGCCTTCCTTGTCCTTGGAGCTTGTGTCCAAGGATTCAGCAAAACTTTGCACAGAAAATATTGAGGAAAATAATTGTATCTGTACTAACCATGTGCAGAATTTTTTTTCTCATCACTATTCCCTAAGAGATACAGTTCAACAACCTTTTGTATGACATGCATTTTGTATTAGATGTGATAAGTAATTTAGAGGTGATTTAAAGCTTACAGGAAGATGTGCATAAGTTATGTGCAAATGTTGTGGCATTTACATAAAGGACTTGAACAACCATAGATTTTGGTGTCTATAGGGGCCAAGAGCCAGTCTCTCTTTGTTCATATCTGAGGATAACTTTCTCATCTTAATAATACACAGTAATGAATAAGACTTGGGATTTTAGACACATACAAGGCCAGATTGGTTTGGACAGTAAAATTATTTTAAGTGAAAATACATTACTTTTGTAATTTTATCCTAATGCACTTTCTCACATATGTTGTTTTAACTCAGCAAATATGTTTTCTCCCCTGCCACCCGAGAGGGGTGGGTAGACCTGGGATTTCGAATCGTATGATATCTGTCCATCACTGCTGCAGGCAACAGGGCCTGGCCTAGAGACTAAATACCCAGCATCGTACTAATAATGCTCATGTCAACCACAAAGGTGGGGATCTTCCTCATTTTAGAGACAGAAGAAATTAGGTAAGTTGGCGGTGCCCCACAGCTGATAACAGAAAAGCTGAGATCTAAAACCAGATACGCCTGGTGCTACAGCTCATGTGTCACTTTCCCTGATGCCAGGCCTGTCTCCGTCTGTAGGCACTGCTGGATGTCTCCCCCTGGGCTTTGAGCCAGGATTAAACACCACCCACACTCTGCCTCGAGAGTTCTGCACTGGGACGTGGCCTGGGAGCCCACACCAGCCCCTCTGTCTCTTTCTACCTTCTTTTCTCCCTCCCTTTTTCTTTCCTTCCTTCCTTCTTCCTTCAGATTGAAGCCAGGACATTGGCACTGAGCTCAATCCCCAGCCCTTTAGGTTTTTTTTAATGGTGAGACCAGGTATCCTTAAGCTGCTTAGTTGCTTCAGCCTCCTGGAGCCCTCGGATTACAGGTGTGTGCCTCCCTGTCGGGCTTTTTCTGCTTTTCTTGTTGCCCTCATCTTAATGTGGGCTCTAGGCATCTGGCATTCTCACCCCACTTGTTGATGAGAGGGAGCTGGCCTTTAGCTGATGGACTGGGTGTCACAGGAAGCCACCCTTCCCAAGGAGAAGACAAGGCCAGCTCCCAGGCGGCTGCAGGGTGAAGGGCAGTGGGGCTCTGTTGAGGCTGTCATTCCAGAACTATCTTGGACAATTTACTATCTAGCTGTCAGCCCTTGAGAATCTGCTATCCAGATGGTGCCTGTCCTCTTGAAGCTGTTCCAACTGCAGAAGTCCACACTTAGAGAGGATAATCAAAAGGCCTACAGGGGAAAGAGCCCTTTGTGGGGAAGCAGAAAGATTTCTAGCCAAGAGTTCTGATCCTGGCTCCATAGGGCTTGTCCTTGAGATTTTGGGCAAGTCAACTTTTCTCCAATTTCTTACTGGAGAAAACGAGTTACTGGATCATTTTGAAGATCCCCTTGTTTGTGGAATGTTCCAAGTGGCTGGAGTCTCATTCTGGTGGTACCCTCAGGGTGAGTGGAAGTTGTCCTGCATAGGCTTGCAGGCTGCCAGAGCAAGCCCTGGCCTGCTGTCTGGGTCTCTGCACCTGAGGCCCTGGCTCGTCTCAGTGCCCTGGCAGAAGGTGGCAGGCGCAGTTAGAACTTTGGTTGTACCTGCCTGTTTGAGCCTGGAGACAGTGAGGGCCACACGGAGGGCAGAAAGCAGCCCTGGGATCTGCAAAAGACCCAGAAGGAGTGTGTTGAGTGTGTGTGTGTGTGTGAGCTCACACATGCACGTGCAGAGTGTATGTGTGTTTATTTGTTCTGGGGCAGGGTGCTAAGTTGGAGGTGTTTGCCAGCAGAGAGGTGCTTGAGTGCCGTGTTTGTTTACTTAGCAGAGAGCAGGGAAGGACAGGGGAGAGACAAGGTAGGGCAGGCTGTGTTAGGGCGCGAGAGCTGTCTTGGGGCCGTGTTGAATGGTCCCATCCTCGGCGTGCTACAGGCTCTAGACAGCCCTGTCTGGGGCCTGGGCTCTGGTTTGCCTTCCTCCTTGACAACAATTGCTTATTTCTGTACCAGGCTGGCTGGCTCATCATCCTGTACTGCTGGTAGCCTCTTTGATTGCTGAATTCCAAGTTCCTGAAAGGTCGTGGAAGGGAGGAAATCAGAGCAGAGGGAGGGAGGCAGTGCATAGGGCTCCAATCTGGGATCCTTGAACCAATAGATGCGTGGCCTTTCACAAGTGATTTTCCCGTCTCCTATTAGAGAGTAAGGTTGGCTTCAGGGTTTCCTTGAAGCTCTACAATTTCTTCTTTCAAGAAAGCTCAGAGATATACACCAGCTTTTCCCCAGCCTGTGGGGCCTGTAAGCACAGACTCTCTGTAATCTCAGTCCTGCTCCTGCCCCTGCCTGGGTCTCTACTTCTTGACTTAGCCTCAGTGGTTACATCTTTACAGGCCTGATGTCCACTGCTTCTGAGATCACTGTCCTCTGATGTCTGGGTTGTAGATTGGTCATAGAGTCCCTGCCTTCAGAAGACAGAGAAGACCAATCAATAAGAGATCCTTCTGACCCCTGGCTCAGCTGCAAGCCAGGGGCTGGGACTGGCTGAGGCTCGTGGTCATTATATCCCAGCTGGGTGGGCCAGGGACTCCCCAGAGGTCTCTCACTCCCTCCCCTTGCTATAGGCCCCAGAAATGTGTCTGTAAGCCTCTGAGAGAGCACTGGCTCCCAGACTCAGGCTGGCTGGCAGCCAGGGGTGGTGTTCTGGCTCCTGTACCAGCCAGATGGGGTGGCAGGAAGGCCTTGTTAATCCCCCAGAAGAAAGCTCCTTGGCAAACAGAAAAAAGTGGCTGCCGGCACTATGCCCCTAATCAAGGGCTATGGAGCATCACATCCCAGAATCTTCTGGGCAGGTTTTGTGCTTCTGAATGCTGTCTTCACTTCCCAGAGGGCTTGGGCTGGGGTCACAGCTGGGACTATGGGTTGGGGAAAGGATACTAGGTTCTATCACCTCAGGACTCTTCTATCATACATCAGTCTAACAAAAACAGAATTATGAAGCAAAGGGGAGATGGGACCTCGTCTCCCTGCCACGCTCCAGCTGTCTCCAGCTCCAATTAGCTCTTAGACTTTCCCAGTAATGTTTGGAGAAACAACCAAGATTCCCTGGCTTCAGCTACCAACTTCTCCTCCTCCACCCCAACATCCCATTGGTCCTGATGCACACTTCTGTGCCACCCCATCTGCCACCATGGCTGCCTCTTCTGATGCCATGTAGAGCTAGATGAGGAGCTGGAAAAATCACTCCAGGGCCAAAAAGAATCAGTGTGGAAAAATCAGAGGGAAGTATGAAACCAGATACAGAGAAGGCGGCCAGCTGGGGAGGTGGGGATCCGCCCAGCAGGCTTCCTGCTGTCCTCTCTGGGATTCAGGGCTGGCTGGAGGGCCTGAGCCCAGCCTAGGTCTGCAGTTTTTTCCTGCATGCCTAGCTAGCTCCCTACAAGAGAGGGCTGTGCCCTAGTCCCAGGTCTGGGAAAAGGATTCCTGTCCTCCAGCCCGTTCCTCCTGGTCTTGGCCGTCAGTAGGTGAGCTGGACACCAACCGTTAGCCATTTCTTGTTTTTCCCTACCTCACCTTCAGCTCATCCCTCACAGCATGGCACTAAACTAAGGCTTTGAACCTGAGGTGAGTGGGATGGATTTCATTCTTCCCAACAGCAAGAGAGAGAGCAAATCTGCTCTGTCGGTGAGATCGCTACAGTCCCAAGGGAGCTGGTATCATGAACCTCATGGGGCTTAGAGGGTCAATACGTGCCACGTCCAGGCCTGGTTCCCTGATGCAGGGAGGGGTGTACACTGGGTCCTGGAGAGAAGGGAGAGGCAGAGAGAAGGAGTGGGGGGAACTTTCCACCAGGTTTCCCTACGCCCTGCCTTGGTTTTGGCATTCCTGGGGGAATGTGCCAAACCAAGCAAGGTCCACTGTGTCCCAGGGGACCATTCCCAAGCCCGTTTCTATCACGCGTCACTTCTCAGACACTTTCTGAGATGGGAAATCACGACCGCGCCTGCTTGTTTGGATGGGGAAATCTGGGTGTAATGTCACTAGAGAAACCAGTCCCCTCGCATGAACCTTGGCCTGCAGCTTCTCCCTGCCCCTTGGCCTGTCTACTCCACTCTGCCTGAGTCACGACAGCAATCAACAACTTGGACACAGAGCTGGACTCTGTGCCCAGTGCTCCCACGTGAGAGCGCCGTGGCACTGACTCCCGTTTACAGCCCTGCTAGATGAATTATTGTTAGCGCTGCCCAGGGGAGGCCAAGAACGGAGGCCTGGGGAAGTCACGGGGCCCTAGTAAGGTTGTATGAGCAGGAGGCAGCAGGACCTCTGGCTTGAAATCTTGTGTTCTTTCTGTGGAAGACACAGACAAGTGGGGCGGGGGATCCCCAATGCCATGATGGCAACAGGGTAGGCAGGAGCCAACTGGCTGGCTAGGAGCTGGCCTTTGTGGTAACTTCAGCCCTTTTAGGCCCTCGGGAGGAGCCCAAGGCTGGCAGGAGCTTTCTGAGAGGCGCCGAGATCTCTGTTACTTGGTGCGGAGTCACCCTCCTCCGTGTGTGCCTGGCCAAAGCAGCCCCTTTCCGTTTTCTCAGGGTTACCTGCCCCGGAGAACACTGGCCTCTCTTTCGTTCCGTCTCCCCAACTTCTTTCCCCAGGACGTTGTTACCCTTCACTTGGATTAGGATCGGTGTCCAGGGTGGCAGCTCTGCCAGGGCACTTGGCTCTTCCACTGCCTCAAGGCCTCCCTGTAGTGGTGGCTCAAGGCCTTCCTGTAGGGGTGGTTTTGATCTTGAACCTCTGGGATCCTTTCTGGGTTTGTATAGACTCCCTGGTTCTCTCCTTTGCTCTCAATGCTGCTCTATAAGTTCAAACTGGTTTTTGACCCCTCCCAGCCTCCATCCTGGAACAGAAGGATCGAGATACCTAAATGTAGACTCAGAGAGGTAGTTAGGGGAGAAACATAGAATGCACCTTTGTTTCCTGAGCAGAACTCTGCCAAGGCCCACTGAGTCCTCTAGGGCTGTGTGCCTTTTACCCTGTGACCTTGAAGTCCCACTCTGGCCTCATGGGGAAGGTGATTGTAAAAAAGCCAAGTTTATCCCAAGTTTAATGCAACAAGCACATCAGAGGAGCCAGGGGGCGCGTTCATTGGGGAGAGAGGTGCACATCCAAAACACATGTTATTGCCACTATTCTAGTTGTCTTAGAAATCTCCTGAGTGTTGTCACTGTGGCCCCGGCTCAGCATGAACTCTCATTTGCTGGGTCCTGCAGTCCAGCAGGGTGGCCATGTGGCATCAGTTTGGGGTTCTCAGTGCTTTTCAGTCTCTTTGTCTGTCTCCACAGCTCCTGTCTCTTGGTCTCAGTGCTTTTGGTCTTTGTCACTGTCTCTCTCTGTCCCCATCCTGTCTCAGGGCTGTCCATTTTATTCTAATGGCTGCTTCTGTGTGACTTGAGGTGACATAGGTGGGGACAGTGCCCTCTGGCAGCCCCTGCTGGCAGCCCTTGACTAGGGATGGCTGGGAGGCAGAGGACACACAGGGGGTCAGCCCTGAGGAGGTTCTGAAGCCCAGCTCATGGCTGTTTGTAATAGACCTCTGCTACTCGCATGGTAGGCTGGGGCTGAGGGCCTCTCAGGAAGGTAGGCTGGAGCTCTGGGGAACACCAGTCAGAAGGACAAGGGCTTCTCATCTTTCCTTTTTGGGGAGTAGGAGTAAGGGGCCACCTTTTGGAGCCTTTAGTCCCTAGACCTGAAGAGAAGAGAGGCAGGAAAGCAGCAGGGCCCAAGCACACAGAAGAGCTGCAGAGAGAGAGAGGCTGACAGCAAAGTACTGGGCAGATCTGAGCCCTCTGAGCTGCCCAGGGGTGCTCGCCTTTGCCAGTCCTTTCTCTAGGGCTGGAAGCGAGACAGAGAGTGATGTCGCTCCACAGGGGCACCAGGCAACAGGGAGGGTGTTGACATTAACAGGACGTGAGGGAGCTTTGCCAGCAGTCTGGAAAAGATGGAGAACAGACAGAACACAAACACACAGCTCCACCAAAGGGAGGTGGCCCAGGCCTCTCTCTAGCCCCAGGCCTCATGTCCCCAGGCCTGGACATCTCTTGTTACCCACTCCTACCGAGTTTCTGCTGTCTCCATCCTTTTGGAGAGGTCTTTTCAGACATCTTCCTGACTGTCCATGTCCTTGGCTGTTTCTGTCCTGTCTGATTTCCACCTCCTGGACCACGTGATCTTGGGAAGTGGAATGGACCATCTCAGGCAGGTCTGGCACTTCTGTAGGAGGCCAGAGGAGGCGCTAGAGAGTAGGGTAGGGCCTGGAAACCGACGACAACGAGTGGGAAAGGGCCCTCTTTACTGCTCTGATGGGACCTGGGGTGAGAAAGAAGAGGCCGGGGCAGGGCAACTGTGGGCCTGGGGCCTGACAGCAGCATCCTGTGGCCCCCTGCCTAGCACCCAAGGGGTACGGGTCTGACTCTATGGTGCAGAGCAGCAGGAAAAGTCAGGAGGGCAGCAGCAGCAGGATGGAACCAGTCACTTGGGTACAGGGGCCCTATGGGCTCTGCTCGGTGACAGGAACCAGGGGAAGGGACTGCCAGGGCCAGGTGTGGTGCTGCATGCCTTCAATTCTGGCAGAAAGATGGAAAGTTCAAGTATAGCGTGGGCAACTTAACAAAACTCTGTCTCAAAAAATAAAAGAGGGCTGGGGATATAGCTCAGTGCAAAGGCCCTGAGTTCAATTCTCAGTACTAAAAAAACACAGAAGAATTAGGGGGTATGGCTTTAGTCACACTGGACGCTGCTGTGATCTGAATGTTTTGTCTACCCAAAGTTTATGTGATGAAGATCTAATTGTTGTGAAGATATTAGGAAGTGGGCCCTTTGGGATGTGATTATGTCAGTAAAGTGGAGCCCTCCTGGATGGTATTGGTGTCCTTAAAAAGAGGTCCCAGAAAGCTGCCTTGTTCCACAACAAGAGTGACAATGAGAAGGTACCAACAACCCACCAGAAGGTAAATGATAAATTTCTGCTGTTTCCGAGCCACCTTGTCTATGGCATTTTGTTACAACAGCTGGAGCAGTCTGAGACAATCCAGGAAAAGCTCCATTCTCAATGCAGAACTAAAAAGCCAAATGGGAAAGAGTCCGGGACAAGGTAGGCAGAGACTTGAGCAGCAGCTGGTTGGCAGCACAGAGATTGGCCTAATGTGGGTTATGGAACCAGACAGACAGAAGTAGCTAAAATTTCAGCTCAGCACTCTGCACACCTGTGTTCTCACCTGTATGATGGAGACAGTGCCAACCCCACAGAGTTTTTCTAAGGAGAAACCAAGGGAAGTCAGCAGCACCCAGGTCACATGGGAGGTGCTCAGTGCAGTTCTGTCCTCCCAGGAAAGGTTTCAGACCCTTCCCCCAAGTCTGGTGTGTTGCTTGTTCCTCTCAGAATGAGTTTGGGTCCTATCAGGACCACACTGGGAAGGGGAGATGCCAAGAGGTGAGAGGAGACATCAGGGTTATTTCTCTTTAGAACAGAGGCCAGTGCAAAACAGTCGGCCTGCCTGGGGACACACAAAGGTACGTACACACGGGAGGAGCCCAGTGGGCCCCTGCCAGCGAGCTGGAGGCCAAGTCCCAGTGTTCCATCCTCTTTCCTGCATAAGCCTGTCGAAGGAGACACTACTGGATCAATAAGGACCAAGAAGTCTCGTTCTAGAAGCTGAGGTCATCGTGTTAGGGAAGAGTGTCTCAAAAATCATGGTACCTAGCATGTGGTACTGGTAGAGAACAGGAGAGAGGCCAGGATGTGACAGAGTGGCCTGTGCAGAGGACAGAGAGTGAGTTCTAGACAAGACTGGGCAAGTGGGCCTGGCTTCGTCCTCCTGGTGTCTCCTGAACTGGGTGTGAAGCATGCAATTGGCCCATCCCACAGACAAGCTGTCCCACTCTCAGGGACATTTCCTCTCTCCAGTGCTAAGGGCCAGCCAGAGTCCCTGGCTCAGCCCAGAGTCCCAGGCAATGGACTTGAGTTCTCACGCTGCTCCATTATTTGGAGCCAGCCTGTATTCCCTGTGAGCTTCTGCTTTCCCATTTGACCAAGGAGGTCAGGACGAGGAGGAAGTCAACTTCGAAGAGGAAGGAGTGGATGCCCCTGGACATGGCAGTGGGCCTGGGGCACAAAGAAAAGCGATGAGATTGAAGATGGCAGCAGACAGCTCCAGAGCTAAGGAAACAGTGGAGCCAGCAGGAATTTTGGAGCGGAAAGAGGGGCTTCCCACCCCTCCCCAGCCTCTCAGTCCTCCCACGGAGACCACAGCCCCAGACCCAGCTGCCGCCTCCCAGTGATTCAGGCTTTGGCTGCCTTCCTCCCACCCCCAAGCCCTTCCAGTCCCTCGGAGCGGAAAGTGACACAGGTGTGCAGGAGGGAGGGCTGCTCTGCTCTGGCTCTCGTGGCCAGGGAGTGGTCTGCCCAGGGGGCCCTCGTGGCCAGGGAGTGGAAGTCATTCACACCCTTGTGATCGTGTCACCCTGGGCCATGTCAGGAATGTGGGTTTGGGCTGTGTGGGGCTCTGTCCTCTCTCTACCCTGACCACTGCAGGTAACTTGTTTGTCACTAGCAAAGGGCAGGACACCCTTTCTGCAGGGTGATGTGCATTTTTATGCTCTGTGCTGGAGCAGTGGGGACACAGTGGAGAAGGAGTCCCATGGGTGCTGAGCAAGGGAAATGAGATGAGCCAACCAGGACATTGTGGGATCCAGGGCGAGGCTGGGGCTACACAGGGCAAAACTGTTAGGAGCAGGGGCTGGGGATTTAGCTCAGCAGCATAAGCGCCTGCCTTGCAAGCAGGCAGTCGTGAGTTTGATCCCCGGTACTGATAAAAAGACAAAAAAAAAAAAAAAAAAAAAAAAACTGTTAGGAAGATACAGGAACCATGGTGCCTGCTGAGTTCAAAGGCAGCTGTGCTAAGATTTGGAAGAAATGTGGAGCCAATAACCTTGCATTTATTAACAGGAGTAAGTAGCATTCATTCGAGGGCCAGCCTGTGTGAGCTGGTTCACTTAGATCACTCCTTTAGACCTCACAATAACTCTGTTTCACAGAGGAGGAAATCAAGCCCAGAAAGTTTAAGTAAATGATCCCACTTCACAGTAATGAAGCATTCAAATCAGGACTTGGATATCTGATATTTATGACTTTTCCCCTAATACGCCACATTACTTCTAGCCTGGTTCTTAGTTTTTCGGTGCCATGGAAAGTGTGGTAAAGCCTATGAGACCCTTCTTAGAACAACGTTGCTTAAAAATACCTTAGGGACTGGGCTATGGCTCAGTGGCTGAACACTTGCCTAGAGCATGCAAGGGCCTGGGTTCCATCCAGCACTGAAGAAAACACAAACCACATTAGATTTATAAAGCAGCCCAAATCATATTGAAATATAGTTATTGAGACATTGAACAAATGCATAGCAAGATTCAATAGCTATCACAATTTCAAAACAGTGGTGGTCATAGATAACATTTTATGGTATCAGCAAAAGCTGTAATGCAATTTCTACTGGTAACAAAGCCACAGGCAGTGACAATGCCTATTTTCTTAATGGAAAGAAATGTTTCAGTTAGAGATTAGTGAAAATAAATGTGTGATTTTTTTCCCATAGAAATGTTAGGGGGAAGTTATTATAACTTGGTGTGCAGTGTCGTGAAGTCTCCTTAGAAACCTTTTTGCTCTGCTGGTAGGGGTTATATAAACCACTTCCAGCCTTATTGGTGACATCTTAAGTGACTCCAGCCTTCAGCTCTGAGCTACCCTATCCCATGACCTCCCTAGGGTTTAAGGTTGCCAGGGTTAGCATTAAAGCACCAAGAGTCTCGGTTAAATCTGAACCACAGACACATTGTGATTAGTTTGTAGTCTATATATATATTTGTGGTACTGCATTGTACTTACTATGCTATATTTCTATTGTGATGTCACAAATCAGCATAATTGTAATGGTTTAAACAACCCAAAACCATCAGCTCACAGTGCTCTGGGCCAGAATTCATCTGCAGAGTAGCTCAGCCGGAACTGCCACTCAGAGCTTAGCCAGTTGGAATCCAGACACACCGTGCTCGGTTCTGGAGGCGCCGAGGGTGTGTTGGCTTCTCTGACCTTCAGATTCTTGTGAAATTCGGTTCCTGGTGGCTCTCCTTTCCTCACTGGCTCTGGGCCCCAGCTTCTAGAAGCTTTCCACATTCCTCCAAGCCAGCCCCCGAGTCGGGGTTCTTACCATGCTTCCCGCCTGTGACTTCTTGCTCCCCGTTGAGGAACCTGCTCTGCTTTGGAGAACATGCACCTTGTCTTGTTACTGTGTTTTTTGTTGTTGTTGTTGTCTTTTTCCTTTTTATTGGTACCGGGGATCGAACTCACGACTGCCTGCTTGCAAGGCAGGTGCTTATGCCTCCGAGCTAAATCTCCAGCCCCTGTCTTGTTACTTTGAATGAGTAGCTTTGCCTAGGTCATTTCTATTGTGTGGTTCACTGTCACTGAGACCTTGAAGGTACCTCACAGGCCCATATGGCAGCCCTCAGCAGGATTTGTTCCCAGCCCTCAGCAGGATTTGGAGGTTGCAAAACCTTTAGGTGCTGGGCACCAGTGGGAGGAAGTCAGGTCACTGGGAACGTGGCCTTGCAGAGGACACAGCAGTCCCAACCCATTCTTGTGTTTCTGCTTCCGTAGCTGCTGTGCGGTAAGCAGGCCTCCTCTGCCATGTGTTCCTCTCGTAACATGCTACTAGCTGCTGTAGACCCAAAGTAACAGGCCCAAATAACTGTGTGCTCAAACTTCCAAAACTTCAAGCCAAAATAACCTTTCTTCCTTAAAACCTGTTTAACCTGCCAGGCATGGTGGTGCATACCTGTAAACCCAGTTACAGGAGGCTGAGGCAAGAAGATCACAAGTTTGAGGCCAGCCTGGGCTACTTAGCAAGACTCTGCCTCAAAAAATACAAATAAAAACGGATGGGGGCAATGGAGCTCAGTGGCAGAGCATTTGCTTAGCAAGTTCCTGGGTTCAATCTCCGGCAGCTAGTTTCTCTGTTAGAGTACTGGCAAGCTCACCCACATACCTCCTGACACAGCATGCTCATGAGAATGCCACCAAGAGAGAAAAGTCATGGCACCAGCTCCCAAGTCTACCTAGCACACATACTCGGACCATTACATGTTGTCTCTCCAAAGTGCAAATGGCCTGGAGGTCCTTCATGTTACCTCCAAGCCCTCCTCAGGCAAGACCCACCGCGTCACACATAAGGAAGGGCCAGGTGCTGGGGTGACTTGAGTGGCCAAGGTGAGAGGCAGAGAGTGCATATGAGACAGATCACAAAGGGCCTGGCCTGTCATGCATCGGACTTGGGGTTATGTCTGGAAAGGCAAAAGCGACAGGAGTTGTCTTTCATGTGGAAAACAGACAAATCTGAAGTAAGTGCTAACTGGGCAGCTGCAGCCACTCTGTGTTGATGAGGAAGTCGGCGTCATGGTCTGGACTCACTGCCACTGGGCAGTGCAAGTGGAATACGAGAGCCATGTGACCAGGTCCCATCAGCTGAGAGCTTACGATGCGCTGGGGAGACAAGACAAGGTGGTGAGGAGGACAGCACAGGAGCAGGACCTTCAGTGCAGAAGGGTCCAGATGTGAGTCTTCCTGTCGCCACCCTTTAGTCTAGGAAGTTGCCCAAGGGCTCAGCTGCCTCTTCACTGAGTGGTCAGAGGTGCTAATAGCAGTGCCTACCTGACAGGTCACTGTGGGACCTGGCTCACATGCGCCTGGCACTGGTGTCATCCCTGGGTGAGGCTGTGAGGTGGCACAGTGCTGCTGCAGGTGGCAGCGGTGGTACTGGGGCTGGGATCTGCCAGCAGAAGGTAGCTGAGGAGGAAGGAGGGGTGAAGGGTGGGAGCTGGCAGGAACAAGTACAGTGTGTTCTCACAAAGGGGCACGAGGGTGAGGTCACTGTGAAATCTCAAAGGGAAGCCCCCAAAAGCTAGGGTGGAGGGGGAGGTCTTGGGCAGGTGTCTAATTCAGCTGGTGGGAAGGCCGGATTCTGAAAAGCATGAACATGAATTGTCTAATTAGAGGTGACAGGGAGTGGGAAAGAGACCAGTCTGGGGCGGGAAGGAGAGAAGCATGACAGTCCCACAGCCCGCAGTGGCTCCTTCCCATCTCTGGTGGCCCCCCAGCAGGTGTCCCGGCGCCCAGGAGCCCAGGACTGCTATGCAGGAGGAGGCTGGCCTCTATTTCCTGAAACCGGATCTTTCAGGCAGCTGTCCGCTCAGCCTGATGGACTCAGGGACATTCCTCCCAAGGCATCGTTCTCACCAGGCTCTCGCCAGGCTGGCTCTGGGAGAGGACAGGAACCGGATGAGGAAAGCGGGTGGGAATGGCAGGGCCCCGGTCATATCTCAGGGAGTGATAGGGTACAGTCCACGGCAGGGACAGCCTCAACGTTCTGTCTTTGTGCTCAGGTCTGGCTGGGAGGAGACCCCACTGGGGCCTGTGTAGCCTCTGGCTCTAGGCCAGTGATTCCCAATCTGGACTTACCCAGTCCCTGAGCATTCCTGAAGATACCAATGGACACTGGGGAGCTGTTTTTGTGTTTACAAAGATATGATTTCTCATAGAAACCATATATTTTCTGCAACAAGGTATCTCCCATCCATCTTTAATTTCCGTGCTGGCCCTCTGGGAAGCTTTCCTTGACCTCGGATATAACTCAGGTTCCCAGCAGGAACATGTGGTTTGTTCAAACCAGGCCAGAAGAGACCAGTGATGATGCCATTGGCAGGATTTAGTGACACTAACAAGAGGTGCTTGGAACAGCTGTCACCTCCAGGTTAAGTCCTTACCCACCCCAGGCCCAAAGGTGGGTATGGGCTGGGGGCGGTATCAGGAAAGCAAGCCCTTTAGCTCTAAGGAGACAGGTGATGTGGCATTTCACTAGAGGAATCCCAGAGCCACAGCTGACCCAGAGCGCTGGTCGAGGAGGGAGCTGACCTCACCCTCCTCCTACCAGGCATCGCATTGGCGCAAGCTGATGGGAAATGAGAGGGCAGGGGAGGCTATTAATGCAGCGCTGCAGTGCTGAGAGTCAGGCCTGGGTACCAAAAAGCAGGGATGCAGGCACCTGAGGGTCACAAGGCCACCATCCAGGGCACCTCCCGAGGCTGTTGGAAGCCTCTGACATAGCGTTCCTGCATTTACCAGGACACAGATCATGGTACAGCCTTGTAATCAGCCGCTTCCTTTTCTGTTTTGGTGAAGTCCTGTGGTTGTCCCAGCCCTCAACCCCCACCCCGTGAACTCCAGAAGGAAAGCAAAGAAGTAGGCTGCTCCAGTGAACTGAGACATCACGTTTCTCTGTGTGGGACTGGAATGAAATCCCTCCACATGGAAACAGTTGCTGTCTCCTGCATCAGCAGCTCAGGTGACCAGTTCTGTAGCAAAATGTGAAGCCACAAATCTAATTTAACGAATTCCATTTGCTTAGTGCACCAAAATCCTTCCATACCATGCATGGGGTGAGAATGAGATCAATAACAAGGAGTTCTGGATGCTGGGAATTTCCCAAAACCCCCTACAGTGGAGAGGGTGGGCCAGCCCAGGCATTCACTCAGCCCGAGTGATGGGGCGCTGGCTGGCACACAGCTCGCAGGGTGACCGAGTTCCTGTCACAGACGGGCAGCTGTGGAGCAGCCCCAATAAGCCTGCTCTTGTCTCTCCACCTCTAGGTCTCTACGAAGCCTAAGTAGCCCAGTAAAACCTCCAGTTTGGCCTCTGCCCCAGCAGCATGCCAGGACCCCTATCTCCATTCCCGGCCACCCGAGATCCTTTCTTCTCACCACCCAGCAGTTCCGGATCACACTATGCTCCTCAAAACCTTAATTTCACTCGGAAGAGAAACCACCTTCCTTACCGGCTGGGAGGACCCTGCCCTCTCACCACTGCACTTAGGGGTAGTTTTCCTCCCCCTTGCTCTAGCCTCCTAGTACTTGAGGTCTCAGATGTGGTTTGCTCAGAGAATCTTCCCAGAGACCCCTCTGATGCCCTTACTGTGGCCTGTTCCGTTCCATCCTAGCACTCTGTTCAACTAGAAAATACTGTGATTAACCACACTGCTAAGTAGGAGATGCTGTCTGTGCTCTGTGAGCTTCTGCAGAGCAGGGACCTGGGGTGCCTACCCATGGCTGGATCTCCAGTGTCCCACACAGTTCCCTGCAAAACTTATTTGCTGAACAAATAACAAAATTGGAGGTCTTCACTGAACTGCCAACAGGCTTGTCGGGGAGACAGACTGAGGTATAAAACTATTCAGAACAACACAGGGTGATTTGTGTCAAGCCGCCTCTAGCAAGCTTGAACCTAATTCTTGGAGCTCTAAAAATCTGGAGGAAGGAGGAAAGGGTGCTCGTGACCTGGTGAAGACTCTGCTTGAGGCCACCTATTCCAGCAGGTGGGAAGAGAGGCGGAAAGCAGCTCTGACTGTATACCCCTGACAGCCTTGCAACTTGTTTATACGGCGTCTTCTAAAAGCTTCATGGCTATACTAGTTTTACAAATGAGAAAATATAGGCCCCACAAAGTCAGGTCAGCCATCCAAGGTCACAGAGTGAGTGGCACAGCAGAACCAAGAGTCAAACAAGGCAGTTTGGACATCAAGCCTGTGTTCCTGTCACTAGCAATAAGAAAGGGGTGGCAGCGGTGGTGGTAAAGTGTTGCCCTCTGCCCACAAAGGCAGTGCTTGAAGTAGAGGCTTAGGGCTAAAGGGCATCTTATCCGCAGTGATGCCGAAGGCTGGCCATGCTGCGGGCCATTTAGGTGCAAGGCATGTGGATGCCAAGGGGTCCAGCAGCAGCAGGCAGGGCAGTTGGACCCATCTCACAGCAGCTGCAGCCCTTGGAGACTGCCGGAAATTGGACGAGCCCTGGAATGAGGGCCTGGGCACTGCTCCCAGCATCTGCCTTTGGAAGGAAGCAGCTGTACTGTTGTGGTTTTGAAGATTTTCCTTTCCCCACAAAGAACCGCACAGGCTGTTGAGAAGGGACCGCAGGTGAGCATAGCTGGGGAGGGTGGACCGCATGGCTCTGTCTTGGCGAGGTAGGGAAGGAGGGGGAGGAGGGTCAGTCCTGCCAGGCTGACCTCAGCTGAGTAATGTGATCAGCCTGTCATGGTTCTGAGCCCTGATTTGGGAAGAACAAAGAGGCCAGGCCCCTCTGCCTCCTCAAGCCCAGGAATGTAGCTGGGGGCCAGGCCGTGACCAATCAGGAATGCAGGTTGGGAGCGAGGCGAATGCGGTTTGTAGGGCACAGCTTTCATGCATTGATGGGAGCCCAGCTCACAAAGCCGGGCTGACATGGCCCCTTGCTACAACTTTGATATCCCAGCCCCGCCTTGGGGGAGTTGCGCATCCCTGTGCTGTCCAGCTGGGACTGCCCTGTGGCGGCCCTTGGGGTGGTGATGGGGAGGGAAATGGAAACTGTGCCTCTACCCATAGCCCACCAATCTTCCTATGAGCCGGTGAGCCCATCTATCTCTCTCCTGCTCAGGAAGTCTGAGAAATAGGCAGGGAGAAGAAAGTTTTTAGGACTGGAGAGAGCCGGATGGATAGACAGACAGATATACCCCAGGAGAAGCTGCCAGGTCCCAGCCAGCCACTTCTCTGAGCAGGTTGCAGAAATCACTGGAAGCCACCCCCTCCAGGGAGATAAATAATGTTGGGGTTAGGAGGATCTGACCCCCACCTGGACTTTGAATGTTTTCTGCATTCCCAAGCTCCTGGCTCTCCCCAACCCAGTGTCTCTTCCTGCTGGCAGCTGACTCAGTGTGGGGTCCTCTGAGCCTGCCTTCATCTGCCTTCCCACTTACCCACTGGCCCCTCGCTCTGGTCTCCTTGGTGTCCCATGCTCTTCCTCTCCTCCTAGTGACAGTAGTGACAGTGCTTTACAGTTTATAATACAGTGATACACATGAACTCAGCTTCTATCAGAGCCCTCTGGAGGGGCTCCTTCCCATTAGCTGTGCAGACAGGAAGGAAGGAGCAGGAAGAGTCTCTGAAGGATGCTGAACCGCAGGCTTCCATGGATGCTGTCGCCTCAGGTGACCCAGGAGTGGAACCAGGAAGATGCCAGAGATTCAGGGGCCGAAGGACTGGCTCCAGGTGCTAGGAAGATGTGCTTCTCAGTATTTCCATCTCCAATCTCTAAGATGAGGCTAGAGGAGGGAGAGAGTTCAGAAATGTCTGTAGATGGCTTGAACGTGTCCGCTCTTCTCTTTTGTCTGCTTGCATGAAAACACCTGGCAGCCACACTGAAATACAAATGATAGATGATAGTTTGCAAGTGATACCTTTGAAGAAGTCAGTTCTTATGTTACAGATTCAATTTCAGTGCAAAGATGCTGGACAGTTTCTATGATTAGGAGAGGCATTAGGAAGGAAAGGGAAGGACTACCCCAGAGAGGTTCCCGGTCATCCGAGGGTTCAGAGGATCCCAGCAGCATTTCTATGGAGAGGACTGTGGTGGGTAGAAAGCCCTGAACTCACTCTTAGATTTTCCTGTTCCAGGGTCACTGGCTGTTGAAAGGGGAGACCTTGGCTCTAGACCTTTGGGGAGAGAGAGAAAGATAGAAAGAAAGAGAGAGACAGTGACAAAAAGAGAGGCAGAGAGCAGAGCAGAGGGGGGGGGGATTAACCGATGTTCTGGGATCAGGGATGTAAGATCCTGGGTTCAATGTCCTTCACTGTAAGTTAATTAATTAATTAATTAATTAATGAGAGTGTCTTTTGTTCTGCTCATTATGTGAATTTTACTCTTTCAGGCTTTCTGGTAGCTCCCAAGTTTTTTGTCAACCTAGCTTCCCAACAAGAAAGAAAATAGTGCTCTCTCTCCTGGATCCAGTGTGAAAGTTCCAGGAAAAAATTCTGCACTGGCCTGGCCTGAGGGGTGTCCACCATTCTAGGACTATTGTAGTGGTCCTGGAAATAGGGTAACTCTGAGTATTTGGACTAGAGTTTACAGGATGCCAAAGGATATGTCCCAATATCATAGACATGCATCTGGGGCAGCTGAGCTGGGGAATCATCTGGTTTGAATCTATACAAACCATGCTTATTATATCACTGCTTGTAATAGTGCAATCTTAGAATAACTCTCATCTTTCTATTTATTGATTTATTAGTAGGTACCAGGAATTGAACTCAGGACCTAATGTTTTCCAGACAGGTGCTGTAATGCTGAGCTATATATCCCCAGCCCCTAATCTTAGAATAAGTCTGACGTTCATCAATAGGGAAACAGATGAACAAGTGATAGCACCTTTTAGGGTGTCACGTATGCAGCTGTTGGGAAGCTTGAGGTCAAATATCTCTAGGTGGAAAATCACTATAATATATTAAGTTTAAACTATAATATAGCTTTGGAACAATCTGTATAGTATTATTTATATAACATAAAGCAAAATAAAACTATATGTATTTATATATTTAAAATTTATTTTTAAAAAGTTCTATACCAAACTGTTAATGGTGGTAAGCTCTTTGTACTTTTTAAAAAATTTTTATTTAGAAAGACTAAACAAAATAGAAAATGGTAGAAATAATACATATGTTCAGAGAAAAAAATAAACAGTAAGAAATCACTAGTTGATGTTTACATATTGTCATTTTACAAATAGTTGTTCAAGGTTCAAAAATGGAACATATAAAGTGGGAATTCAAACAGCGAGACCACAAACAGTTCTGTTCAATTGTCCAACTAAAACTTAGTAACATGGTTGTCAATCCTATACACTTAAACATACATGCAGTTATCCATATCTTCATTTATGTTTAGATTAAACAAATTAAGCAGGTTAAAATCCTTCTAAACAAAGAATAGTATTGCTGGATTTCATATCATGACACTCCATGATCAGCACTGGGTAATGTAGTGTATTTTTTAAAAATTTAATTTAAAGAAAGACTAAACAAAACAGAAAATGGGTAGAAATAATACATAATTTCAAAGAAAAAAATGAACAGTAAGAAATCACTAGTTGATGATTACAGATTGTCTTACAAATAGTTACTCAAGATACTAAAATGGAGCATATAAAGTGGGGATTCAAACGGTGAGGTTGCAGCCAATTCTGTTCAACTATCCAACAAAAACTTAGAAATATGGTTATCAATCCTATACACTTAAACATACATGTAGTTATCCATATCTTCAATTATGTTGAGATTGAATAAACCCAAGCAGACTAATATCACTCTGAACAAAGAATAATACTATTGCTGGGTTTCACATTATGACACTCCAGGATCAGCATTGGGTATTTTAGTGTCTCTTTTTCTTCAAAGTATCTGTTCATCTCATCATGTGTCGTAAGATCAGTTCTCATAAACTGTTTATAGATTCTACACATGCATAAATCTTAACATGTATTTCTATCCTTTCTATATTAGAGGGGGAAACAAAACAAAGCAAGGCAAAACAAAACATATTCCTATAAACACATGAAACAAAATAAACATATAAGACCATTGTACAAAGAATTCTACCATGGTTCCTGTGTTGTCTCTTATTATTTCCAATAAAATTGGCTATATCATCAGACATAGTATAATTGAATATATCAGTGATAACAGTATTAATAAAAACATGACTTTGTATATAGTATAGAACTTAAAAAACCAGCAGTTATCAAACCAGAATGTGTATCGAAGAATCTTGTCATCTTCAGTGTAGTTGCCTGTACTCTCAGATTTGATACTATCAATCATATCAGTTTTGAATAAAATCTTCTCTACCTCATTTTTGTTATGCTCTTTTTTTTGCCATCAGTTGTCTGCTTATCTTCTTCATTCTGCTTTCTGCTCCATGCATTGAGGCCTCTCTGCCACTGTTCCTGGAATCCTAGTACTTTTCTCTCTCTATAGAATGCCCTGCAATATTCTCTGTAGGGTTGGATTGGTGGTTGCCAATTTCCTAGGTTCCTCTTTGTCTTGGAAGCATCTTGTTTCTCCATTAATTTCTAGAGATAGTTTAGCAGGGTATATCAATCTGGGATAGAAGTTATTTTCTTTCAGGGCTTAGAATATTTCACTCCAGGCTTTTCTTGACTTGATGGTTTGTGTCGAGAAGTCTGCTGTTAATCTGATGGGCCTTCCTCTATAGGTTATCTGTTTCTTGTCTCTAACAGCTTTTAATATTCCGTTCTTATATTGAATTTCTGGGATCTTGATTATTATATGCCTGGGTGTAGCTCTGTTTTGGTTGTAGGTGGCTGGAGTTCTGTATGCCTCATATATCAGAATACCATTTCATTTTCCTATGTTTGGGACATTTTCCTTAATTATTTATGTGAATAACCTTTGTAGTTCCTTTGTTTGTATCTCAGCTTCTTCATTCACATTCTTTATTCTCAAGTTATAGATCCTTTTGTTGTTGTCTAGCCTTTGTTTTATTACTGCTTGTTTCCTTGTTATTTTTTTAAAATTTTCCCTTTCATATTCCCACATTGCAAAATTGTCCTCCACTTTGGATAATCTATCCTTAGTTTCTTTCAAGCTGATTTGCTATCTTTCCATAGAGTTTTAAATTTCCTGGTGATCTCTTTGAATCTGCTTCGTGTATTCTATATTGTTTTTTTTCTTCATCAAATGGTTCTCTCCTTTGTTTGAGTTCCTCCCTTCTTCTGTCTGTGTCTGCTTGAGGGGTGCTTAGTATCTTTTTTATTAATCTCCTTATATCTTGCTTTATTTGGCTAAATATTTCACTTTTGGACTTGTCTATGAGGTCCTGAATATATCTCTTTATGTCCACTGGCGCTGTGTCTGATATTGCATGTTTGCGCTTCTCATTCTCCTTTGTATTTATCTGTCCTGGGTCCATGTTCTCAGGGTTGGGACCTGGGGACTTTTTGTTGTTGATTACTCTTCCCATCTTGGAGGGTTCCACTGATTTCTGGGATTTCCTTTCTTCCAGGAAGCCCCAGTTTCTTTCTTTGTTGGTTACAATTCTTCTGAAGCATGCTGGCTAGATGACCCTTCACACTGCCATGTGCTAGTGAGTTGCAGACAGGGACAGCGTATGCTGGCCCCTCCCCTCCGGATCAGTCAAGAGGCTGTGGCCTGCACTGTATTACTTTGCACTGCCTCTTTTCCGGGTGGTGGCGGCAGCAGCAGTGGCACGGACTTTATGCCACCTCCCTTCCAGGTCAGCGGAGGCAGGGGCAGGGGCGGGGCAGCCAGTGGGCACCAAGTCACTCTGTTCCTCCAGCCTCCAGCAGGCGCACGACAACAGGTCTTGCCGGCAACCCAGAGGCGCCAGAGGCAGCAGCTCGGGGATCAGTCAAGTTGCTGTGGCGTGCAATGTATTTCTTTGCACTGCCTCCGCTCTCACTCAGTCAAGCTGCTGTGGCCTGCACTGACAATCAAACTTCAAGCTCTTTGTACTTAAGAATTTAAATTTTTTTTAACCAAAGGCATACATTGCTTTTTTGCTCTTTCATGGTGCCTTTGCATAACCAAGCCAAGAGTTTTACTGATATAAGCTCATGTTGCCTTGGTGGTGTAGGGACTGGGAATTGCACCCAAGGCTTTTGCACTGAGCTAATATCTAGTCCCCCGCCTTTTAAAAAAATTTGAGACAGAATCTTGCTAGGTTTCTAAGACCCCAGGTTGGGCTTGAACTTGTGATCCTCCTGCCTTAGCTTCCCAGAGTGCTAGGAATACAGGCATATACCACTCCCAGTAGTATGTCATTTTTATATGAAAAATGAATGGCCCCTGTCATGGTTTATGTCTGTGGACCCCAGGCCTCATGCATTTGCATTATGCATTTGTGATTGGTTCATTGTCTAGCACTTGGATTGGGAGTGTGAGTACTACACCCGCCTAGGGGTGGAGCCAGGATGTAATGTAATGGCAGGAAGAAGGTATGTCTTGTTCTCTTGCCAGTTTCTGCCTTGCTGTTTGCAGCCGCAATGAATAGCAGCCTCGCCATGCCACCCCCACCTTGGAGCCACCTGGGTATGGACTGAAACCTCCAAAAACTGTAAGAAATAAGCCTATCCTTTCCCAACTTTGGTTGTCTGGTATTTTGTCTCAGTGACAAGTAAAAAGTAATTAAGACAGCCCCTTTCCCTCATCTTTGCCCTGGAGTCTCAGAGGAAGAGAAATAGAACAGTTTAACCTCTGCTCCATGGAGGCCTCTCATCCCACACTGGCAACTCAGTCCTCTTCTTTGCTCTTGAGTTCTGCTGACAGGGACTCCAAGCAAAAATCCTGTAGTTCAGGAGCTTCAGCCAGGCACCAGAGGGACAGGCAGGTGGGAGGCTCTGATGGGAGTCAGATACTTGAGGTGATGGAAGCTGTCTTAGTTACTTTTCTCGTGTCTGAAACAAAATACCAGACACCCAAAGTTGAAGGAGCACAGGTTTATTTGGATCACAGTTTGTAGAGGTTTCAGTCCATGGTTGCTGGCTCCAAGGCAGCATGGCATGGCAAAGGGGCATCACAGAGGAGAAACAGCTCATGGCAGGCAGAAGGCAGCAAAGCAAGCAAGAGACTTTAGAGGCTTCTGTCTGTCTCTTTTATATTTTGTCTATGCTACCAGCATTAAGATAGTGTCAAACTAATTGGTGGGCTGATCTAGTAATCACACACCCTTAACCCCAGCATCACATACTCTACATCCAGCCACCTCTGAAAAAGTTCCACCCATGACTGCATAAGGCTTTGTTGGGAATGTCTACATGCAAACCATAACAGAAGCCCCCAGCACTAATCCCAAATGCCTAGGATGCCCCTATCCCTCATGTCCCTACAATTCAGACTGCTCCAATTTACAGTGTCTGTTTGATTCCATTACTTTGGTCACTATCCAAGGTACTTCTGTGTCACCTCTGGGCCTCCTTAGCATAAACTTCTTTCTGGAGCAATCAAGCCCTATCTCTCTATCCAGTGCCACTTGCTCCGCAATCTGATGTAAAGGAACTTCTGGTTCCAGAACCTCCTTACAGTACCTAATAGCACGTGTCTTTATGAAACTGTTCTGGACTTCAGTCTCTCCTGGCAGAAAACGAGGGTCAAAGAGAGGAATAACCCAGGCAATGTCTGTCAATCCCAGCCCATGATGGAGCTAACTGCCACATCCCTTTCTCCCATTTTCCTTGTGCCAAAGGGAAATAATGAATCAGCTGAAGGACAAGATATTAGCAAGGTGAGAACTGAGGAATGAAGGTTGGGAGGAGGCATTTACTGAGAGAAAGATGACATAGTGGCTTTTGGTGATCCTGAAGTTTTGTTATCCCAGCAGAGAAGACAAGAAGGTGCCTGTTCCCTTACAGATGGGATCCATAGCCTCAGCTGCTGGGCAGTGGGACACAAGTCCCAGGGACAAAAGACGTGTGCAAGTTACCTGACATACAAACAAGGTAGGAAGAGGCATAGGTTGAACTGGATTATAGCTGATGTGGCAAGGTGGCAGACTCAGGCTGTCTTAGGCTAAAATATGGAAGGAAGCCATTAAGGCCTTGGCTAAGAGTGGACATAGGATGCGGGAAGCACAGAGAGACAGAGGCCAGGGTTCTCCCATGTAAGCACCATGTGACCTGGAGAGAGAACATCTCAATTTTCTCCTCCTGAAGGTAGCATGAGGTATGTGCTCTGGGATGGAAGCCTCCCAGGTGGGCTGGGTGGAACCCTCCCAGAAAAGCACTTCCGGCAACCAAGTCAGGGTCCTGTCTCTATACACAGGCTTTTTTGTTTTGTACCAGGACTCAAACTCAGGACCTTGCTCTTCCCAGACAAGTGCTTATGCCACTGAGCTCCATTCTCAGCTCTGTACATAGGTTTCTTTTTTTCTCTCTTTTGAGACAGGTTCTCACTATGCAGTTCAGCTGGTCTTGAGCTCACTTTGTAGCCCAAGGTGGTCTCAAGCTTCACAATCCTCCTGCTCCAGCTTCCTGAGTGCTGCGATTACAGCTGTGCACCATTACACCTGGCAAGTCTATACATAGGCTTCTGAACTCAAAATGTGTTTGAAAACTTCACTGGAAGTGAGGAATAATGCCAAATGATGAGACGGATTTGTTCATGAAAAGAGCTCATGCAAAAGAAAAGCCATCTAATAAAAAAGAAAAGAAAGTTGTCATAGGTTTGGTAATTGAAGAAAGAGGAAAAACCAAAGGACAGGTGGGCAGGAGGACAGACTGCATAGAGAGTGCAGTCAGGGCTCCGACTCCGAGTCCTGACTACAATGGGTGACTTCCACGTGGCTCCTCTCTGTGCCTCCGGGACACAAAGGGAGATAAAAAATGTCATTCTTACAGGGATCTATTTGAGATGGTGATAGTAAGGTAATTAACAGAAGGGTTGGGGCACAGGCAATACGGTCGTCAAGAAGAAAGGCAGAGCCAGAGGGAGACATGGAGACTGTTAGGGACAGGGCTACCGGTACAGGTATGAACACCTGAGACTTCAGTTCCCACCTTCCACTCCAGGTCTGTTTCCAGAACAGTGCTGCCAAGTCACACACATTCCATGATGTGACTTCTTGTGCACACAGTCCTATGATTCTCTGTCTTACAATGCATCTTTCCCTAAAGGTATGCTCTTTGCTAGACTCTGCTGAAATCTTTGCACACCTTGTGTTGAAAGGCAAGAATTCTGAAAGGTAGGTAGGTACAACTTAGCAACTGCATCTTGTAGATGGGGACACTACAGCAGAGAGGAATTACTTCTGTATCTAGTAGAAGTGAAAGTTTGAACCTGGGCAAATTTGGGGGTATAGCTCAGTGGTAGAGAACTTGCCTGGCAGGCTCAAGGCCCTGGGTTCCATTTCCAAGAGAAAAAAAAAATGGAAGCTAATATTATTATCACTAAAAAGTTCTACAAATCCTTATTCAGGCTTCTCCCAGGGAAGGGGGAGGCTTCCAGGGGGTCACCAGTTAGTGTATGGTTAGTGTCCACATGCTTAAAATAGTGCCTGACAGATCATAAAAGCTTAAGAGTTGTTTATTGTTCCAATGTTATTTCTATACAGCGCTGATTCCTGGGAGGCAGTATAAAACAGTGACGTTCAGGTTCAAGCACTGGCTTGAACTTCTGGTTGAGGATAGCAAATTACACACACTCTATAACTTTCTAAAACAAAGCAAAACAAAAGAAAAGTTAAAGAATTTATAAACCCACAAAGACGTGGGAGAGGAGACAATAGCATCGGAGCCTGGAGGCTAGAAGCGCATTTAATAAATACCATATTAATAAGTGGAAACTGCCTAAGCAATTCCGAGCAAGTCAAGTCCTAGCTCAGAAGTAGACCCCAGATCCTTTCTGTGATACCAGGCTTCCCTCCCTAGCCAAGACTGGCCCTCTGTTCTCTAGAGATGATAAAACACATTGTTACAGACCAAGGAATACAAGACACAACTAAAAACACAAGGAAATATGGAACTTAGTGCATGTTTTCACACTGAATGTTGGGATCTCCAGACTTCTTCCTCTGACTAGTAAAGGTTGTGTTTATGTGCTCCAAGCAGGAGACCTGATAAAGTTTTGATAAAGACTTGATAAAATGACTATCAAGCAACACTGAGTTTCCCAAAGGAACAGCCCAGCTAGACACCCAAAGTGAAATCCACAACTGATAAGCTCTGCCCACCTAGAAGTCAGGAATAGGATTCCATTAAAATGAATCAGGAATTTAAGGTCAGCCTGGACTACATAGTGAGTCTCTGTCTCAGACAGACAGACAGACGAACAACAATGAGTAGAAACTACTAAAGAAAAAAGAGCTTTTGAAAATAAAATAGGATAGGAGAAAATTCTCAGATAAGTAGATGATTAAAAATAATTTGAGAGGGGCCAGGGATATGGCTCAGAGACATAAGCACCTGCCTGGCAAGTGCAAGATCCTGAGTTCAATTTCCGTTACCAAAAAAAAGTTGAGAAAATTACTCAAGTGTATTTGTGTTCACCGATACAGTTCTCTAGGCTAACGGCTCCACAGGGCATCTTTCTCCGTTGGAACCTGCAGAATGCTCTTAGTTACCAGAATGCACGTGTGCTAGGCAAACAAAACTACAAGGGGAGCCAGTGCGCAGACATGGTCACGTCTGGGCAGAGTATGAGGGACAAACAGTGCAGGGAGAACATGCTTCTTTACCTGGGCAAAGCATCCTGTTATGCCTTGCCCACTTTCAAAGGTAATTAACGGTGGTGTGGCAGGATTTAAAGACCAAAAATGTTGCTGCAGATCTCAACCTCACCTTATGGACGAACAATTTGAGACTAATTCTTCACTGTAACTGGAAGCTAAACTAAACATAATGACCTTATTATATGGTTATTACATATAATTTATCAAATGAGGATCTTTATTAAAAATAAATATGGTACATGCAAGCATGCATAACTACCATATAAAAGTAGTATTTTATAATATTCAAAATGCATTACTATATATTATAGGTGTATATGTATCTTCTACATAACAGTAGTTTTATACACAAAATATATCACTATATAATGTAGCACAGGTACACACAGATATGTGTATACATGACTATTATTTTTAAGGTATACTACCATTGTCCAATAAAATACAAATCTGGTAGATTTTTATCTGGTGGATTTTTATTCAAGGGTGATTGTCACAAGGTTGGGGAAAGGGAAGCAGCTAGAATGAGATGAAAGCATTGAACACGGAGCTGCAGGCTTCCTAAGGGTCAAGCAAAAAAGGGTTTCCTCTATCAAGAGACTGGAGCAGTGATGAAAGGAACTGGGCATGAGGGGGCGGCTGGGTACAAGGGTGACCTGAAGGGGACAGAGCGGGGACCCCTCTCCCCAAGGCCACCTGTGCTCAGGAAGGCTGTCTGCTAGCTCTGCCGCGAGGCGTGCTGAAGTTTCTTAACCAAAATTTGGTTAACAAGTGTGCTGCTCCAACTGCTGGGGGGACGAGAAGTTCAGAAGATCACAGGTGAGGCAGAGCGCAAGAACCTGGAGTGTCTCTGCCGGTCTCAGGATAGGTGAACACGGGAATCCGGGCAGCTTATTCAAATCACGTGGGGCACAATGATTGGCAGACGTGAGCAACTTCCTTTGCATATTTCGCGGTTTAATTTCCAGCGTAAACTTTGAATTCATATTTTGCACTTTCTATTCACTATGAAATATTTGTTTCCCATTTTAAATGGATTCCAGTTCCTTCCAGTGACCATTTCCCAGACTCAATCACCCTCCAATAACAAGAACCTTCCAGGGAGCCCGAGTTAGACCCACACTGGATGTTGGTTACCAACAGCTGCAGGCTCCTTCAAAGCCTCGCATTTTATCTCGTGTTGTGTGCTAAGTTTCCCTTTGAAAAATTACTTACCTGCTTAATAAAATTCTACCGTAAGTTCTTTTTAAAAAGATTCTCTGAGAAAATAAAACATTTTTATGCTGTGATTTTACATTCACCCCTGTGGCACATTCACTGTTTCCCTCAGGATACGTGGGCTGAATTTGTCAAGTTTGATCATTTATGATCAAATTTATTTGGTCCTTGATAATAGCCAGAAGGGAAAGCTGCCTGTTACTTACCATACACAGCCAGAGAAAAATGTCAAAAATGCTCCCATAGAATATCTAGCTTGGAGCAATCCTCTGATGACTCTCTGAGAAAATTAACTCTAAATGTACTCCTAAATTGCTAAATTGATTAATAGCTTTATGTCTTTCTGAGCATGGTTAGACACTAGGACCCAAGGTCCCTTGAGCATACTACTGGGTTATGTCAAACAAGAGGAATCATATCTCCACTTAAAGAGCTCCAAGGCTGGATTAAAACCATAGTTTTTCTTTTGTTGTGCTCTAAGAATATAATCAGAAACAGGGCCAGGATTTCACAGGCATTATCTCTAATCTGCACAAACCTCTAGGATGCATGTCCTATCCCCTTTTTTACAAAGGAGAGAACGGAAAGGTTAAATGATTTTAAGTCACACATAACCAGAAGGTAGTGGGATCACTCTAAGGCTGATTCCTCTTCCTAACACTACTTTAGACCTTTGTGGATTAGGGTTATAACTTAAAACTTAAATGACCACCAGGGCCCCTAGCCTGTCTTCAAGTGCCAGCTGGGCTTTGGAGAAGCACTCTACAATGGGCAGTTCAAGGCTCAGCCCTTAGGGGAATGTCCAGAGGACAAAATCCCTACTTGAAGGAGGACTCAACTTCTTTCAAGCTTTCATCTCACTCAACTTTTGGGGCAGCACTGGATGATACGGAGTATCCTTTCTGCTATAGAAATAAAATAAGCAAACTATATTGAGTAAAATTGTGTACCTTTTCTCCTTCAGCTGTCCTCCTGCCTCTGGGCACAGCTACTAATCCTGAGGGCTCCACAGGGCACAGGCTGGCCAGTACTTTAGGTATTCAAACTGTGGGCCTTGGACACTGCATACAGAGACTTTCTACAGGGGAACCCTTCACCTTGCAGGCTGTCTGTCCCCAGCCAGTGTCGCCCTGCTCACATGTCCCAGGTGCTGAGCAGCAGGTCAAGAGTCAGCTGAGCAGGCTCCACCCCCAGCTACCTGTTTGTCAGCCGGTGGGCTCCCTCCTTTGCCCTCTGGACATTTCCTGACAGCCTCCCCTCTCCAAAGTGCAGGAAGATAGGCCCGGGTGGGGCTGGGACCTAGGAGGCCGAGGCCCTGGGCCTCGGGGCTGAGGGCTGAACAGAGCCCCTGTTCTGCATCTTTTCTGGAAGCTCCTGTTCTAAGCATGGCTCCCACCCCTGAGCTGTTTGTCTAATAAGGAAACCTTTCTGACCTAGCCAGTTAAAAGTCTCGGCCCTTCGCCTCATTACTGCCAAGCCTAGGACTAAAGAGGGAAAAGCTGGCAGCCCTGGCTGCCTCTAACTTGGCAACTGCCCCTCAGGGTCTGTGTCGTGGAGTCCCAGCCTCTGAATAGGGCTGTGTTTTCAATGCAGGTTAAACAAAGCCCAGCGGTCTCCCTCCTGGGCCTGGTGCTGCGTTCTCATCTTTCCATGGGGGATTAAGAGCTGCTCTCTTGTTTGGGTGTCAGTCTACCTTTGAACTGCGGTGGCTTCATCTGGTTTCAGGCTCAGCTTCCTGCCAGGAAGTGGATTTACCTCTGATTTGTTGTTACTGTCTCTGCAGGATGACACGGAGGGCAAGCAGGGAGTCGCTTCTCCCAGCCTCACCACCTTTTCCTCCTCCTCCTCCTTCCTCTACATCTCACTGCAGCCTGCAGCTGCAGCCAGAATCCTGAAATAGCTCCCAGCCACCTTCTCCTGCTGAAATCACTTGGGCACAGTCAAAGGGATGACCCTAAAACTAGGGGAGCCCTGTGCCACCTGGCTCACTCTGGGAGCGATGGAGGCGAGAGATGGGGTGCAGATGCCAGAAGATGATGTGTCCTTGCCAGGGCTGTGGTGAAAGAGGGTCCTAAAACTGAGTGGAGGCTACTTTTGTTCTCATGGAGCAAGGATAGCCCCAGATCTTTCCTCATTTTCTTCTCCAAAGTTCTGCGAACTGGGAAAAGGGATCTCTCTGACCAAGACACTGAGCTTACATGGAAGCTAGATCTCTTGAGTGTAGGGCAAGGCACAGTTTTACCTTACCACTTTTCACATGCATGCCTTTATCTTCTTTTTCTTTTGCTTTTGGTACTGGAATCAAACTCAGGACTTTGTACTTACCAGGCAGGCAATATGCTGCTGAGCTAGGTCCCCCACCCTATCCTTCATTTGTAACAGAATTATAGGTACAGGCATGCAGGTGTGTGTGTGTGTGTGTGTGTGTGTGTGTGTGTGTGTGTGATGTAGGAAGGAGCACAAAGATCACAAGAAGGAAGATACATTGACAGCAAGCAAAAGATAGAAAATTCTTCCTGAAGAAAAGGTTGCTGCCCTTTTGTAGGAAAGACAAAGAAAAATATTAAGATATAATTAGCCCAATATTATGCCCGGTGTATGTAAGCAGTTGTCCAGCAGCCTGAAAGGTACACTAATAACAAGAGGAAGGAGAGTGGCAGTGATGAGACCCCATGGTGGCCTGCTCAAGGTGATGTTTGTGCAGAGCAGTTCACTGGTGGCTTTCTAGGTCTCAGGGAAGAGAAACTAAAGAGAAGCAGTGATCCTCCTTGGGGAAAGACACCATCCCTGGGGCAGGACAGGTGGTGGTGATATTTGCTTGATTTTGCTTTGTGTCATGCGCTGATGAACTGAAGGACCTGATGTGAAATTAAACCAGATTCAGATGTATGTGTGAGAGAGGATGGGGGGCAAGGAGAGGGAGATAGACACAGATAGAGAGACAGAAAGAAATAGAAAAAGGCTTAGAGTGTTCTGATGGGAGAAGAAGGATGGTGTAAGGCAGCTAAATACTGCGGGCAAAGATGCTGGAAAGAGAGGTGTAGCTCAAATAGACAGAGGCAAGAGAGCCCTTGGTGGCTTCCTACAGTGCCACCTGGGCCTGGCCCTCCCTTGCTTGGCCCTCCTATCTATGCACCTGGGGTCCTGGGCCTAAGGGCGCTGGCCCAAGCCCTGTCTGCTGTCCCCTCACAAAGCCTAGGTTGTGCTCCTGGCAGAGCTGGGCCTCCCCGCCACAGAGGTCCTGGCTGGGGCCGCCTGCCCCAGGAGGCTCCCTTCCCAGCCAGAGGCCCCGGATTTGTCTAAGTGCCAATACCTAATGAGGAGCTCATTTGAATCCATGCAAAATACCAGGGAGCAAGGAGACATGCTAATTAAAGTGATTGCTGTTCTTTAATTAAGCAATAATTCCCTCAAAGAGGGCATTATCATGCAAATGGAGCCCTCTTGGGTGAGGTAAGGGCTTTGGGCAACAGCTGAGGTCTGTTAATAAGGCCCCTGAGCTTTGGAGGGCAGGGATCCAGAATGCCCCATTGAACTGGGTGACAGAGCAAGGGAAATAATCATAGCCGCACCTCGCCTTTTGTCTGTCCAGGCTTTGGCTGCAAAGCTGTGGGAGGCAGGGACCCTGCACCCCTGCTGCTCCTGTCCTCTCCCCCTGCCTTCTCTCCCAGAGATGCTTTCAGAGCTGTGTGGAGTAGAGAGGGCTGCAGGACAATGTGGAGCTTGACCCTCATCACCCATGTCCCAATTACCAGACTGTCAGCATGGAAGGGTCAGAATGGGATGGGAATGAGGGCTCTGGAGTCTTCATATGCGTGAGAGATATTGCAAGAGGGGGATTTCTGTTGAGCCGCTGAAATACAGTAATGAAAAGGGCTCTGAAATGTTTCATCTACCTGGTGATCATGGGCAAGCCATGTTCTTTCACCAGGACTCAGTTTCTCCATCTGAAAGCACATTAAAAGCCAAAAGCTACCTGACACAATTGTGTTGGTAAATGGATGTAAGCCAGTGGTTCTGGACCTGGGTGAGTTTGATATCCTTATGCCAGGAGATACCATCTGGAGGTTTTGTCACAATGGGAGGATGTGCCATTGGCATCTAGCAGGTGGAGGCCAGGGTTATTTCTAAACATTCTACAAGATGTAAGACAGCACCCCAATAAAGAATCGTGTGGGCCAAAATACCAGGAAGACTCAGGCTGAGACAGTCTGACCTAAACACTGCTCAACAAATCCCACTTAGATGAACAAAAACAAAAACAAAAACAGAAACATGAAGAAAGTGCCTTTTATGAAGCAGGATCATAATGCTATGGTTCTAAATCTTTTCTGAGACAAGCTTTAAGACAATTTTTCTTATCTCAAAAGGAAGAGTTTACATTATTGTGTTTTAAATAACTGAACAAACAGACCAGGGTGCAATGGCACAGGCTGGTGCCTGGAGGCAAGCAGTGAGACCAAAAAAGGCTTGGGAAAGGTCTAAATTGGACACCAAACCCAGGAGCTCCCAGGATAATACTAAGTCAGCTCTGGAAGAGGCACCATGGCCCAGCCTTGTGGGCACAGCGAGGTGGTGAAGAGCTGTCTGTGACTCCTGACTGTGAAGCTCAGAGTACCTAGAGATGAAACCGTACCGTGCCTTACCTTGGACAGTGATAGTGTTTACATCACCAGCATTTACATTGTGCTTGCCATTCTCATTCTTACAGTTGGCTCTCGGCATTTGAAACTGAGTAACTTGCACATGATCACATGCCTACCAAGAGGCAAGATTTCCATGGAGGCAGTCTCTGAACCTAGCACAGCCAGGAAACTCAGTGTGAGAAACCGAGTCCTTCTCAGCGCCCACAGATCTTGACGGGCAGTCGTCTTACAGCGTGGGACTCAGGCCCGCAGCCAAGTGACCACTGTGTCTTCTTAGCTGCTGCGAGGTCGCCAAGTGTCCCCAGCACTTAGCTTTGAGTCCCCCAACAGATAGCTAAAGGACAAAGGCAAGGAACGCGGGGAGGGCAAACCTAGTTTTGTCCATCAGAGCTGACCGCGTTGGCAAGCACTGCCTGCCTCTGCAGTTTCCTCTGCTTCTGCTACCCAGGCTGGGGCACTCAGGTGCTCACAGAACAGCCTTGGTGCTGGCATCTGCCCTAGGGGCGTGGTGACCTGCTCATGAGGAGGCGGCAGAGGCAAAGTCAAGGAAACCGTTGTCTGCCTAGGGGAAAACCAATCCTCTTGCTCCCAGAAATCTTGGACCCTTTTCAATTTTGTGTTCACTTGCTGCAAAATAAATGTTTTGTGTTACAAGACAGAGATAGTATCTCATCAGCCCCACCAGTTCAGCATTGCCTCTGCCAACCCCTCACTCTACATTTGGCAGGGGAAGGAGTGAGGAGAAAAACAGGACCAGGCTCTGTTTGCAAAGTATTTTCATCAGTCAAAAAACTGCCAGGCTTGTGAATATTAAATAAACCCTGACTCATGGAGACATATACCTTGCTTTGCTTTTTCTGATCTGTGGGGAAACAAAGTTACGTTACTTGAGAAGTGACAGCTCTAACATTCTGCAGACTTCTCAGTACTGCTCTGGCTTTTTCTGAACAAAGAACAATCCACAAAAACGCCCATAGTTTGCAGTGTATAGGAGTCTGTTTACAGGAACACAGACTCAAGCCCTCTCCCCAGTCAGAGGGGACCTGGTGAGATCATCCGTTTAATCAGCCTCCATCTCCAGGTGGGGTTGAGTGGCCCAAAGGTCTTCCACCGAAGGGTTTAGTGAGAATGTGACCCACGTCTTAGGCCTTTACCCAGAGCTCCCTAAGGGCCAGCCCCATTTTTTCCATTGCAGAATTTATACGAGGGATTGAAATGAGAGCACAGTGTTGCTTGGCCAGGAACAAAGATTTTCAGTGTGTTTCAGTCACTACCCTAAGACAACATAATGTAAGCCAGACTCCCCTCTCCCCAGAGCTAGCCAGTCCTGAAATAAAACAAGTCATCCAAGAACAACAATAGTAAGAGCGTAGCCAGCAATGACATTGAACTTACTACGTGTGACACTGCTGTACTCACACAGTGAAGCAGGTACCGATCGAGTGTCCCCCATCTGAAATGTCTGGAATCAGAAGTGTCCTGGATTTTGGAAAATGAACACATAATGATCTATCTTGGCGATGGAAACCAAGTCTAAACACGAGTTTCAAGTACACCTCGTGCATGTAGCCTGAAGGTAATGTTATAAAATATCTTTGCCGTGCCTATGTTTTGACTGCAACCTGTCATGTGAAATCAGGTGTGGAATTTTCCACTCGTGGTGTCACGCAGATACTCAAAAAGCTTTGAATTTTGGATTTCAGATTTTCTGATTAGGCAGCTCACTCTGTACTGCCGCTATCATTTTGCAGAGAGAAATGTTCCTAGTTTCCTCATTGTTAAGTAGGCGAGGTGCCCACCCAATTCCTCAGCTTCTCTGAATTGTCAGATTGCCTTCCAGCCACATGAAGCAGCTCTTTCTTTGGTTCTCTTCTTGTTCTTTAAGCCCATAACCTCGGCCCATGCCATCTTAAATGAGTGTTGTGAAATTTGTCAGAATAAAAAATGGAGCCGCTTATGCCAAACTCCAGCCAAACAGAGCCATGAAGTGGGCAGGTGGGTGGAGACCGCATGCTGGCTTGCCTGATAACAGGAACTGTCAAAAGAGACTGCCAGAACCATAGCTTTGTACAAGAACACTACGATCTCACATAAAAAACAATGCATCTGCAAATCCAGCCACTGCCTTTCCAACCTTGGGTTGCTGTCGACTTTTTGATTATTATTTTGGTCAAGGATAATTATTTCAAAGCAACTTACACAGCCTTTCTCCTTTTACCTTTGCCAACCCTCGCTTTCTTTTGCCTGTGGGTACACCTGTGTCCCCCAGAGCTCACAGTGGTAGAGTGTCCTGGAGTGCAATCCCTCTGTCATGCCCAAATAAACATTTTTTTTGAAGAGTCTCTCATTTCACGGTGTTGCTGTTGTTTTCCTCATTTCACGTTGACAGTGTTTATTGGAAAGCTACATGCCAGGGCTTTCTAATTGCTCTGGAGGCACTGCTGGGAGGCCCTATGAGCTGCATAGCACACTAGGTAAGTGGGTTGAACCCTACAACTCAACCGCTTGTGTTTCAGCCCAACTTAACCACCTGGATGTATTGGTTTGGGCAAATTACTCACACTCTCTGAGCTTTGGTTTCTTGTCTTTGAAGTAGGAATAACAATGGTGCCTATTTCTCAGAATATTGATGAGTGCTTATGGAAAGTATTGGTACTCTGTGTCTGACAGTTAGTAGGTGCTACCTTACAACATAAATATAGTACTTTTATTTCACCAAAAAGACTGGGTGTCTCATGAGTGGAGATGCCATTGCATCCTCGTATGGATAAGAAGTAATAGAGAAGCAGCTTAATGAACATATATTGACACATCTGAGAATGCTAAAAAAAAAAAAAAAAACCCAAAACGATGGAGGAGCCAAGCACAGTGGTGCATAACTATAATTTCAGCACTGGGGTGGCCGAGGCAGGAATATCATGAGTTTGAGGCCAGTGAGGAGGCTATATAGCAAGGCCCTGCCTCATAAAAAGCAAACTAACTAACAAGCAGAACGGCATGGGGTATACTACACTTGCTAGGAAAACTGCAAAGAATAAAGCAAACACAGAATTGTAGAAATACTACATTTTGTTTGGTAATATCTTGTGTATAGCAGGCACTTAATAAATGTGCTCAGTAGTTGTATTATACTTGAAAATTACAAGCAAGTTGACAAATTAAGAAGTATGACAATTTCAGGGCTTCAAAGGCAAAGATAACAGAGGAAGAGAGAAAATGAAAAGAAAAGTAATCTCTTCCACCTCATTTGGGTTTTTGGCTTAGTTTTTCCAAGAAGCACTGAAGTTCAGCATTTTCCGAGTATAGAAATGCGTGCAGATTCAGGTAGGAGAGGAAAATGCAGGGCCAGATTTTGAAACCGTGGCTGCTAATGTTGATGCAAAGAGAAGCCAAGTCTGTCCCCATCTCTGGTGTCATCCAGCAGCAGAGCTCAAATGCAAATGGTCCTGAGATGTTCCCTGTCTTAGAGGATGAAATAGCCAGACTTCTGGGTCTGGAAAGGAACCTCAAGGTTACCTTTTGGGAGAGTAGGACCCCAATATCTGAGAGACAAGAGCAGATTAAGGACCTTGCAGCCAACCTTCCCTGAGCACCCCCATGCACAGAGGCAAGGGACTTGACCCAATGAACTCAAAGGGTGCACAGTCCCCAAAATCGCAGTCTCTACAGTTGGTAAGAAAAGAAAATCATTTTGCATTGTTTCGGTTTCTTTGGGGCTTAGTTCCCAGAGCCCCCACTCTGGTCCTTCCTTCTAAGGGAAGGCATTTGGGAAGAATGTTAAGCACACTATCTCCTCAGGCACAACCCTTTAATCAAGGTGCAAGGCCTTTGTGCAGGAGCCTGGCAGGGGCCCCATACAGGAGGGGCTAATTGGCTCAGTGTGGAGATTTTGACAAACCCGTGAAATGAATACAACAGAGAAGTGGGAAAAAGAGGTGTTGCTGAGAGCAGGTGGGGGTCTGAGAAGGAATGGGGCCTTGTGGGCAGGCCCTGCTGAATCTGGGACCTTCACACAGGTGGGGGTTGCTAAGCTCAGCTCCAGAGCTGCTGGTCACCAGGGAGATCACTGGTTTGGGGGCAAGGTGACTTAAGTGCAGATGACACAAAGTCAAAGGAGACTGTGATCCGATAGAGAGACAGAAGGTTCCCGAATCCAGGGGGCCGCTGTGGTATCTGAAAATCTGCTCCTGCACAGGGGTCCTGGGAAAACCAGTTATAGAGCTGTTTTCAGGTCCTGACAGTTCAGTGTCACCTAAGTCTCTCAGGTGGGAAGCATGCTGAAAAACCCCTGGCCGCTTCACAGTTCCCACTGGGAGAACCCTCAGGAGGAAATCTTTCTCCCTAGGCATTCTCTGATGCAGGGGTTCAAGGAACAATGCCCATTCCTGAGCAATGAGTCGGGAGCAAAAGAGATAACCTCACACTTAAGCAGTCAATCCCCGCCTGGCCTCTGCACTCTGTCGTCTCAGTGTATAGCTCTCATGTGCATACGCAGCCTCCCTACTTGATTTTTATTTTCTATCATACATAGAAAGACCACATCTGAACTGCTGTTGGAAGGGGGTCTTAGTCCATTGGGCTGCTTACACAAAATATTTTAGGTTGGTAATTTACGAATGGGGTACTATGAGAAGAGACCCCAGAATTTACTCTTATCTGGAGCAGAGCTGGCAGGCTAGATGAGCTCGTGAATCTGGGGGCTCCCCTTTGTGGTATTCTTCTGCCCTAGTCTGAATTATGGCCCACTCTCTCTGGATCCACGCATTAGAACCTCAGCCCAATGTGACAGCATGAAGAAGGGGTGTCACCAGCGAGAGGTTACGTCATGAGGCCTGTGCCTTCTGAAAGGGATTAGTGTCCCTATCACAGAGGCTCTAGTAGTTCCACCATGGAAGGACCCAGCGACAGGCACCCATCTTCAAAAAAGAGAGCAGCCCCTGCCAGATGCCAGGTCTGGCGGCCCCTGGTCTTGGACTTCCCAGTCTCTGGAACTCTCCGTAAAACTGTGTTGCCCGTGCTCTGGCCAGGCTCTCTCCAGCCCCCAGACACAGAAGAAGGCTCAGCAACAAAGAGCTTCCATTCTTCCAGGAAATTTGGTTCCCAGACCCCTCAGGAGCAAATCAACAGCAACCAGGGTAGAGGAAGGTGTTTATAAGCTGGTCAAGGACCCAGTCAGCGTGAAAAGATGAGGCATAGAAATGGGAACTCTGGGGAGCATGGGGCTGACTGAAAGCATGAAACCAAAGAAGACAGAAGGAGTTGGATTTGGTAGATGCTCTTTTAAGAGCTGTTATCACTGATGCTATTTGTAAAATACTTTTAACTGACCAACAGAAGAAGAAATCCTTGGTTAGGCAATGTAAAGTCAAAAAAAAGGACAGAGGCCCAT
The DNA here is from genome assembly GCF_034190915.1 of Cavia porcellus. NCBI lineage: Eukaryota > Metazoa > Chordata > Mammalia > Rodentia > Caviidae > Cavia > Cavia porcellus. Next base: position 20,146,318 of record NW_026947492.1, on the reverse strand, counting down.
GTGCTATCCTTTTCTTTTTATGTCTGTATTTATGTAATTGTTTAAAAGCACCTACTGTATGATGGTTACCATCAGCCAAGGTTATTTAATGGCCCTAATGATCGTAATTGATGCCATTTATGGTTACATAAATAATACCTATGAAACTAATGGACAGTACAATAATTTGTACAAAATTTTTAGGATGTTGATGATATAATTACAATATTAGTCGATTTTTATTGCTCATATCATTGTTATATACATAAAAATAAATTATTTTCTTATTGATCATTCCCGGGCCCACACTTCATATGCATTACTTCATTTAACCCTCAGAACAATTGTAGACAATAGGTACTATTTCAGCTGAAAAACCTGAAATATAACACATGTTAGATAATTTGTCCAAGATACAAGTTAGTTTTTAATAACATTCTTTGCTTCTGATCTAAGAAATGTTCACAGTGGGTCAGGAAGCTAAGGATATCCCATGACCCATCATCAGTAGAGTGCCTGTTATGTCTTAGTCCTGAATACAAGGTATGCTGTGTACCTTAAGTCCTCAAAACATCCAGGCAACTTATTGTATATCTGTCCTTGTTTTACTGATGAGGAAATAGTCTCAAATTCCTATAGCAAACAATGGGATTGGCCAGAAAATCATTTACCTCCAGGGGATGGGTGAGGTCAGACCTGCCATAGATGTCAGATCTACAGAAGGGACTGAGTCCTTTGGGCAGCAGCTAAAACATTACATAAACATCTTGTTGGTCCAACCTACACCAGTGCTATTCAAGTTGCCAGGTTTTGCTTCAACAGTGCCAATGCCTTAGAGTCCCTGAGATAATGTAATTCATTTTTCCTCTTGAGAAGAAGGAAAATCCTACCACAGAGACTAAGGGATTGGCCCAAGTCCACTCAGCAGACAGGAGGATAATGGAGGAGTTGGGAATAAATTATACAGGACAGGTTTCCAATTCTCAATTCACTGCGTTTTCTATAAGGCCATCCAGCCTCAAGTAACTCGCTCGTTGGCCGTCTACCCTTTGCAAATATCCCCAACTCCTTGTCATTCTTTTTCAGGTCCTTTGCTTTCTTTCATATTGTAGACAGGGGCTGCTGTGCTGCACATAACTGAGTGACAGGGAAGGGGTGCTGGTATCTGTTCGGCCCCGTGCTTGGTTAGAAAGCTCTCCTTCTCTTTTTGTAAAATGATCTGCACATTCTTTGCTAGTGTAAAGAAGATTGGAAAGTCATTTTCTCCTGACCTGCTGTATGGGTAAATTAATCTAGCATTACAAACCCATAACAGAGTTAGGTGATCTGTGTGTAATTGGTTTAGGCAGTGAGTCTCCAGAGCTTAGCCTGTTGAGCATAAAAAAGCCATAGAAATCCCTCTCTCCGTGAAATCCTCCTGCACGACGTTCAGGAAATGTACAAGACAGTGAGGATGCAGTCAACCTATTGGAATTTCTTTCTGAAGAAAGAAATAGATTGCAGAGGAAAACTCTCGATTGTGAACTTCAAGCCTTGTTAGGAGGCTAGTCATTAGAGGCAAAATCTCGAAGCCTTGGGGGAGACTCAGGTCATTTAATAACCTGTCAATATTAAGTTACATCATAAATAACCAGAATTTCCTGCATGTTTAATGGGAACTTTTGTTGTATAAATTTGGAAATCATCCAAATGGAGACAGCCAAATTCTCTTATTGTTTAGCCCTCTGGGTTCAACTCATTGTGGGGGTTTAGCTGTTGCTATGAACTCTGTTACTTCAATAGAGAGTAAAAAGGAAGGTCATAAGCCAATTAAATTGCAGTCATCTTTGCTTTCTCTTTTCAGTTTTGAGTTAACACTTTCCTTACATAAATTAGATCAAATAAAATCCAAAGCCATTACCAAGAGCAAAACACGAAATAGCTGTTTAGTCTGCAAATCTTTAGCAGATTCAGTTTGGTGATAATCAACTGTTCTCACATTCACCAATATTAAATGGGATACTTTCTGACCCTGGCCACACCTTTCAGATTGTTTCTAGACCTAGAATATTCTAATGACTCATAACATTAATTTGAGTTGGCACTAAATTCCATACAATGAGGTATTAAGTTTTTGACAGTAAGAGATCTATAATTAAAGTTCCATAAACCACAGGATCCAATACAGTTGTAAAGATTTTTAGGATTATGAGCCGAAGAACAAAGTCTCAAGTTCTTACCCACAATTCAAACTCTCCCCTGTGCCACTGCAATCTGTCTACCAATGTGTCAGTCACTGGTCTTCCGCATCAAATGGTTGGCTCCAAACACAGGGCCTCCTGTGATTGGTGCATTGTTGCATTGGTGATTTTGCATCCGCTCCTTGGTGCCCTGTTCCTCCTTGGGCATGGTTCCTATTTCTTTGCTTTTAAATCTTTCCAAGCCTCTGGGTTTAAGCTAAATCTTCCTTTATTGAAGCCTTTCTTCCCCTCTACTTAGTTTTTTTCTCTTTCTTTTTGAAGGCTCTCACTATGTAGCCCCAGTTGGCCTTGAACTCAGGATGATCCTCTTGCCTCAGCCTTCTCAGTGCTGGGATCACAGGTGTGTGCCATCGCAGCTGTCTGGAAGTTATTTTTGAAGCTACCATGTGCTGAGGAATTGGACCCATATTGTCTCATGTAAGGCTTGAAAGGCAGGTTGATAGAAACAGAATTTTGAATGGCACCGAAGGCCTCTGTGTTGCAAGCTTGGTAGCCAGCCTGTGGCACTATTAGCAGGTTGTAGAATTTTGAGGAGGCAGGCTTAGAAGGAGGAGGTCAGTCACTGGGGTTGGATCCTTAAGGGGGATCCTGCCCATTCTTGTTTCTCTCTTTGCTTCCTGATAACCATGAGGTGAACAGACCTCTACTGCCGTATATTCCCACTTACTCCTGTCCTGTGCTGCCAAGGTTAAGGAACCATGGATTGCAACCTTTGAAACCACATACCGAGGCAAACTTTTTCTTTTATTAAGTTGATTATCTCAAGCATTTTGTCACAGTAATGAGAAGCTGACTAATACAAAGCTATTACCTTTATACTAATTTTTGTTTGTTTTGGATACATAACTCATTTATATAGTTCAAAACTCATTTTTTTTTTTTTTTTTGGCAAAGCTATAAATTAGAAAGTACCAATACTTGTTTCAGTTGGCTCTGTGATCCACCTTCTGCCACAGGTCATCGTTTAAAGATATTCTTTGTATCCCTCCAAGGGTTCTTTATGTCAACAAATTCAAATATATATTCTTAGTTTATCCCAAATCCTGTGTACATCATCTTGCATGCACATCTCTTCCTTCTTCCTCCCTCTCTTCCTTTTCTTTTCAATTTTTTTCTTTTCCATTTAAAAATATATGTTAGAGTCCTTTCTGCAGCAGTTCTCTGGCATCTTTTTTCAGTTACAAGGTATTCCATTGTGTAGGTGGATATCATTCACTTCCAGAAATTTATTTGTAATTGACAAATAATAGTGTATATTTATGGGCTATGATGTGATGTTTTGATCTGCATATTCACTATAGAAAGATTTAATCAAGTTAATTAAAGTGTCTATCACTTCATCGGCTTATAACTTTTTCTTGTCTGGAGAATGTTAAAAAATCTGTTCTTTTAAAATTCATCATTTATAATTGTACATATTTATAGGATATAAAATATATGTACATTTTATATATTTATCAAGTCATGGTATCATTATTATTTTTGTGGTAAGACCCTCAAACCTCTTTTCTAACTATGCTGAAACATACACCTTATTGTTAAGTCACCCAGTGTGCAATAGAACACCTGAATTTATTTCTTCAATTTAATTGTGATCATATTGCTTGGCATGCTTTTTCCTAGCCTCCTTTGTCTTCCTTTTCCGAGTCTCTGGTAACCACTGTTCTACTCTGTTCTTTTTTGAAATCAGTTTTGTTTAGATTTCTGCCTGGCATAGAAAAATCTATTCTTTGGAAAATTTTGGAACACACAATACATTGCTATTAACGTGGTTAGCATGCAATGCAAAAGATCCCTGGAATTTACATATCCGAACTGGAACCTTTTACTCCTTTATCAACATCTTTTCCTTCCCATCCCTGTCCTTCACTCTTTCCAAGGCTCTGGTGACCACTTTCTATTCTGTTTCTATGAGATTGATTTTTAAAAAGATGCATAAATAAGATCATATGGGATTTGTTTTTGTACCCTTGGTTTATTCCACTTAGCATAATGACCCCCAGTCCATCTGATTGGGAATGACAGCATCTCTCTCTCTCTCTCGCCCTCTCTCTCTGTCTTTCTCTCTGTCTGTCTCTCTCTTCCCCTCTTCTCCTTCCCTCTTCCTCCCTTCCTTCCTTTCTTCTCAGTGGTATTGTAATTCACTGTGCACATATATCACATTTTCTTACTCACTTATGCATTGATGGACAAGTACTATATGTTATTTCCATATTTTGACTTTTGTGAATAATTCTAAAACAATCATGGAGTGCAGCTATCTCTAATTTCAAACCCTTTCAAATGCCAGAGTGAGACTGCTGGATCACAAAGTAATTCTATTTTTGTTTTTTGAGGAACCTCCTCACTGGTTTTCATAATGATTGTACTAATTTACATTCCCACTAAGAGCACCATCAGAGTATAAGTTCATTTTCTTCAATCCTTGCAAATATTGTTGTCATTTGTCTTTTTGGTAAGAGGCATTGTAACAGATGTAGTTGATATCTCATTGTGATTTTACTTTATATTCTCTGATAAGTAAATTTGTTAAACCTCTTTTATCATAAAGCTGTTGTAAGAAATTCCTGTTCAAATCCTTCGCTCATTTTAAAATCATTATTTGGGTTTGAGTTGAGTTCCCTGTATATTTTGGGTATTAGTCTCTTCTTAGTTCTATGGTTTATAGACATTTTCTCCCAATCTATAAGTTCATTCTTCATTCCGTTATCTCCTTTGCTGTGCAGACACTTTATGGTTTCATATAATTCCATTTGTTAATTTTTGCTTTTGTTGCCTATATTTTTTGAATGTTGTCCAATAAATTTTCACCCAGACTAGGTCTTGGAGCCTTTCTTCCTCTTTTCTTATAGTAGCTTTGTATTTTCAGTTTTACTTTTAATTCTTTATCCACTTTGAGGGGATTTTTGCATATGGTGTGAGGTAAGAGTCCAATTTTGTCCTTATGTGTGGGAGTATCTGATTCTCCAGTACTATTTATTGAAGAGACTGTTGTTTCTCTGTTGTGTGTTCTTGGCACCTTTGTTGAAAATCAATTGACCATAAACGCCTGCGTTTGTTTCTAGGCTTTCCATCCTGTTCCATTGGTCAACAGTCTGTTTTTGTGCCAGTACCATGTGGTTCTGATTACAATAGCTTTAATATATTTTGAAACCAGGAAGTGTGAAGCCTCCGTGTTTGTCCTTTTTGCTTAAGATTGTTTTGATTATCTGAGCAACTACTTTGAAGATAAAATGCAATATATTAACCATTGTTAGTTTCCTATTATCTTGTTTTGAAATTCTGTATCATTGTTTCTATTGTTTTTTTCTCTTTAAAATAAATTTAAAAAAAGATTGTTTTGGCTATTCAGGGAGTTTTCTAGTTCTGTAGGAACCACAGGATTTTTCTCTATTTCTCTGAAAATTAACATTGGAATTTTTATTTGAATTACACTACACCTATAGAAAGTTTCAGGTAGCATGACAATTTTAACATTAATCCTTCTAGTATGTGAATGTGGAATATCTATTTGTGTTTTCTTTAGTTTTCATCAATGTTTAATGGTTTTTACCATACAGATCTTCACTCTAGTTAAATTTACTGTGTTATTTTATTTCTAATTTTTTGGATGGTATTAAACAATGAATTTTCTCAATTTCTTTTACTGACAGCTTATAGTTAGTGTAGAGAAATGCTACTTATTTTGGTATGTTAATTTTATAATTTCCAGACTTAATAATTTATCACTTCTTACAGTCTTTTTTTTTGGTGGAGTCTTCAGAGTTTTCTATGTATAATATCACATCATTAGTGAACAGAGATAATTTCACCTCTTTTTGTACATTACTTTTCCTCTCTTTCTTTTCTCTCCCTTCTTTCATTCCTTCCTTCCTCCTTTCAATCTCTCCTCCTTTCCTCTCTGGTTCTACTTTTTCACCTTTTTCTGGCTATTTTCTTTTATGCTTTTAACATTTCTCTAGGGAAGTCTTTTTTGGGGGAAGAGGGGGGAAGAACTACTCTCAAACTCCGGGCAGGGTTACAGTAAAGGAAATGACTTCTCCACTTTATAATGACTTCTCCATTTTACAGACAACCCAGAAGACCATAATCAGTATCAATAAACATATGATTACTTCTCAGGCTTCCTTGTGAGTAGGCACAGTGATGTTTGGATGGCACTGTAAATTAGGTGGGAGGGGACGTAGGGGGGTGTGGCCAAAGTCACTGTTGGTGCCAAGAGAAGAAGCTGGTTTTTGTGGTGCAGCTGCTGCCCCTAGGGAGGCTGCCGTTCTAAGAGAGCTCGAGGGGGCGGGGCTCAAGAACGTCCACGTGCACAAAGCTCTCATTTCAGTTAAACTTTTCACATTTATGAAGAACCATTTATTATACCTGTTAATAACATATGGACTGTGTGTTTCAATAAGTTAAAAAAATAAAAGAACAATGGAGGGCAAACCAGAATTCGAGGTTGGTTTTTTTTTTTTGCCTCTTGTATACTAATTTTTCTCTGCAAGTGCTCTCACGAAGACCCTGGATCAAGCTAGGGCAGGAAAGGTAGAATGGTGCATTTCTCCTTAAGTTCAGTACTGAGTGTGAGTTTCAAGTGTCGCTAGGGGCTCTTTCTGTAGTTAAATAATGAGTAGTAATGATCATGATCACGAGAATGAACTGCTAATACTGATTATGTAGTTATACAAAGTTGCAATTCTGGGGTGACCGCCGTGTGCCTGCTAATTTCAAAGTATCCTATCTGTTCTCCACCACGTTTCTGTTTTGAACCACTAAAGTCCAGGGCCATCAAATACGTCGGGGCAGGTCCAAGGGACAAGTCGGGAAGACTGGGGACCAAAGGCCAAGCTGGGTGCACCGAGCTCGGCGGCCCCTCCTCTCTGCGGGAGCGCGGACCCGCTAGCGGGAGAGGACGGCCGGGCGGGTGCCAGGATCGCGGCGCAGCGGCAGGCGCGCGGCTGCCAGGTGGGCAGCGAAAGTCGCCACGGCCACTAGACGAGAGCCTGGACTAGCAGAGCGCAGGGAGCGGGGCGTGGCGTGGTCGGGGGCGTGGCCGATGTGGGGCGGGGCGGGAACACGAGGAAAGTGCGGATGGCTCGTGCACACGCCCGAGATGCCGCGCTCCGGGAAGAGTACAGTAAGCGAGGGGAGAGTGAGTGCGGCCGTCGCGCACATCTCCGCGCTCTGCAGAGGCAACTCGTTCTCGCCTGTCCTCCGCGGCGGCGGGGCCTCTGAGGTACTCGCCTGGCGTGGCGTTGCGCTGCAGCGAGCGGACTGGAACGCGCCGCGGCGCCAGCGCGGGGCGCACCCTCCCCCGGCGCCTTGGTACGGCCCGGCCCGGCGCGGCGCGGCCGCTGATCTGGCAGGCTGCGCGCGCACCCTGCGGCGGGGCGCGGGCCGCGGGGAGCGCGGCCTCCACCGCCAGTCAGGCCGCTCGCTTCTCTGGCTCTCCGCGTCTCGCGCGCTCCTCACCGGCTCCTCACGAGCCTGGCGCGCGCCCGCTCGCGCGTCTCCGCGCCCGACGAGGAGGAGCGCGGCTGCGAGGGCGCGCCCAGGGGCTCCGCCCCCTCCCCTCCCCTGAGCCCGGGAGCCCGGCTCGCGCGGCTGGTTGCGAGGAGACCCGGGACCCGCGCCCGCCCCAGCGCCCCCGCCCCGCCGCCGGCCTGGTGCATGGAGGGGCCCGTCCGGATTGCCGCCACCGCCGCCGCCCGCGCGCGGGGGGATGACCTGGGGGTGGCTTTCCGAGCCGGCTGCCGCGCAGGAGGTCTGGGGGCTTAGCCGGCCCCGCCGAGAGGTGCGGGGCGGGGGTCCCGTGGCAGGCGGGGCGGGGGACGGGCGTGGGCCGCGTAGGCGGCGGCGGGGAGCGGCAGGGAGGCTGCCCGGGGGCGCAGTGGGGAGGGAGCCGCGGTCGCTCCGCGTCCTGAGCGCTCGGAGCCACCTCGTGGGCGGCGGCGGCGGCGGCGTGAGGTGTCAGTGACGCGGGGCCGCCAGGGCAGGTGGGGTGCGACGGGGCGGGGCGCCCGCGGGCTTCCCCAGGGAGTGGGCTCTGGCCGCTGTCGTGCGTCCCTGCGGAGCGCCCCGAGGGACGGTGATTTATGTGCGCGGAGAAGCAGGAGAAATCCCCTGCACAATGTATCTTTCTCCGCCTGCACAGCCTTGGTGACTTCCCAGCCCCAGGGAGCGTATTTTGCCTTCTCTGTAAGGCTTTCTGTGGATTTCATTATCATTCGCTAAATACGTTTCAGCTCGCTCTTTATTTCAGTCTGCCTCTTCCAGACCTTTGTTGCTTTCTCTCCGCATGTAGGAATTTGAGTGATAAATCACTGCGGGAATAGATGGGCTCCCTTGCCCTCGCCTTCATTGTTCTCCCCAGCCCCACCAAGTCAGGTGGAAGAGCTTGGGAGGCTCTCGCTCTCCCACAGCATCCTGGCTCTCCTGGTGGGGACCACGAAGGGTGGCAGGTGCCCTCGAGGCGGGCGGTGGGATCCGGCATGTAGTGAACTTCGTAAATAGAAGGTTAGCCTTTGTGCTCTGTATCACACACCTTGAAAACCAGGAGGTTGAAAGAAAAACGTAATGCGAGATTATGTAGGAATGGCAGGAAAGAGGAAGGAAACCAGGTTGGTTGATTCTGGTTCCTTGCTTCTCTAATACCAGAACCTTTAGATTCCCAGTGACGTTTGGCACACCTGAGGAGTTCTCTGGGAGGACAAGTGGGGAGGGGGCCACAGGGCACGTGGAGTTATTTTTAGTATAATCTAGATGGTCTATTACTTTTTGTAGTCCCTCACCCCCATAGTCTGTTTTTAGATGGAAATGTTGGGTGCAGTAGTTTTGGGATAAGGTTCTAGAAAATCTTCAGAAAATTCCTGGAGATTTAAAATTAGTGTTTAACTGGAAAGAATTCTTAGGAACCCAGAGAGGCACCCAGGACTGTAGCCTCTGTTATGCACATGTTGAAATAAACTGCCGCATACTTAAGTTATATGAGAAGTTTGGAGAAAACCTGTTTCATTTTGTAAAGACGTGCTCTGGGTATACGTTTGGCATCGCGTAGAGTGGAAACCTTTATATTTCTATAAAACAGACGCAATCAAATGTGTGTTGTTTAACTTTCATGCAAAAACTCGGATACAGTATTTGGGAAAACTGTCTTTGTTTGAATAGTCAACCAGGAAAACCATTTGCTAGAAGTACTGTGCTGTTGTTTGTGTAGGAACTCACTTGGGATGCTTTGATTGATTGCTGTGGTTCTCATCAACCTCCTCTTCCCTGCAAAGTACTTAAACAGCTCTGCCTCTCAAGTGGGAAGTACAAAGAACCCTTAGGATTTGGAGCATACAGATTCAGCTTGTGCAGATTGCCTTCTAAATCTGTCTTGTGCCTTGCCTTCTTTGCAGGTGGTTTGACTTTTCATAAAAGGAATTAAGTTCATTTAAGATAGGGCTCCCCCAACCCCTTCCTCAAGATACATACAGACAAGGCAGGAAAAGGAATTTCTGTTACAGGGATTTGCTCTGAAGAGGTCAGGTAAAAATTAATAGCTGGGTCTCATGCTTCCCAGTGATTTTTTCCACTTTGTCTGCATCCTTTCACCCTTCTAGACAATTTCACTTGTGGCTTTGGTAAAATATAAACTGAAGTAAAAGTTTACTCTTCCAAAATGTTTCTTTTGTGAACATGAATCTTAAAGATTGGTGATTGTTTCTAAGTAAAACAAGGAAATGATTTCACGAATAAACTATTAGGGAAGTTAAGGAGGGGATAGGAAATAAAAAAATAATGAACTGGAAATTTGTTGGTTTAGTGTGCAGTTATATTAGCTAACACCCTATGATCAGCATGGGTGCTCTGTAGAGCAGAGATAATGTATTAGAAGTGTAGGTGAATTGCCCACCAGGTAGTCTTCAGAGAAATGATCTTACTACTTAATGCAGGCTACTTAAATTAAAAACAGAATTTGGAATCTGGTTGTGAATATACTGCTTTGAAGGACTTGCTTTGTAGTGTTATTTTGATTGGCACTTTTTTCAAGGAAGTTTATTAACTTATGAAATTAAGTTTTACATTGTACATTAAAGTTCTATGTGATATATTTTTGTTGTGTATTTTTCATGAGTACACTGGTTCACAAGAGGATAGGAAGGAGGGCTTTATTCGATTGTTTTCTATTAAAATAAGGGATAGTCCATAGAATATACTTAATGTCACTTTTAAGACACTGGGTTACAATGAAATGAAAACCTGGTGTGTTATTTTTTTTTTTTTTTTTAATCCTTCAGGTTTTCTCTCATTGTTAGTGCTTTTTCCCTCCCATTGTTGGGTTTAAAACATACAGTATCATTGTCATCTGTCCCCTGAATAATGGTCCTGAGGTGATATTATTAATGTGGCTTTTTAAAATCAAACTAATTATACTTGCTTAAAAGAGCCACATGTGTGTGATTCTAGCTGCCTGGTGCCTTTTGAGAGCCCTGGAGACAGGCTAGTGAATAGAGCTGAAAATTCATTCTGTATTTGATTAAATGGAACAGACTCACAGCTCCTTACCCCAGCAGGGGCTATGAGATCTCTTGATCCCCGAAGCGGCTCCAAGACCCTGGGAATTCCATTAGCGAGCACCTGAGGAATTTCTGCCCTGCAGTGCCTTTTTTTGTATGTGTGGATGTGGGGTGTGTGTGTGTGTGTGTGTGTGTGTGTGTGTGTGGAGCGGAGCACAGTGGTGATTGGGAGGAGGTGGGAGGTGGAGAGAAGGCTGTTTCAGAAGGCTCCATATGTTAGCAGATCTGAAATCAAGGCATGACTTAACAGCTTATCTTGTAAGAGAAAAGCCCAGCTCAAAGGCACATTTGCTAGTGGAGACTTAATTATAAGCAGGATTGTGGTGATATGTGTTTAGCACTGAAGTGAACCCCAGTGTCAGAAGAGAAAGGTACTTGTCTGCTTTTTACTCTGTAGCACAAGCATATACACGTTGAAGACCTGGTAAGTACTTTTTGAATGATCTTTTGATAAATATGTAAAATTATGTTGCAGTTTGGTCTTGTCTATAGGAGTTGATATATTATGCAATAACTCTTAAGCTTCAAGAGCAAGTCAGACTTTTGCAGAGGTGAAATGCTAATGTAAATGGGGATATTTTAGTTTGTTTTTTGTTTTGATATGGTTTTATTGTATTTTTGTTACATTATTGCTGCATAACTTAAATTCCTTTAGCATACATCTCGCTTTTCATTTGGCTTCTGGCAGGTATCTAGTATTTTTTGAGAGATTGCTTTGTAAACTTGCCAGCAGCGCCACCAAAATCCAAATCATGCCGTAAAATCTTTAGAGTAAAAATTTTGAGAAATGTTAACGTATTTTCTTTTTCCTAGTCTTCCTTCCTTCCCCCAAATAGTTTTTGGAAACCTTTCAGAGTATTACCTAGATTGTTTCTTGGGTCCTTCTCAAAGAGAACAGTTCCAAATGGTGTGGTGGTATAGTTAACTGATTTTCATCTGAGAATGTGGAATCCAGTGCTAATAGTTTCCAACTAATGCAGAAGGCAGTAACATATTTGACGGTTAATTTGATATATTTTTTGCTGACTAAAATCATGTTGTATATACTACAGAGTTCTTTTCATCCTCTTCTCATGTCCTGTACTCAATTTTTCTCACAATTCCGTGTGTTTAGGGAAAAGAAGCCGTTTAGAAAGAATATGTTTAATTTTTTTCATCTTAATCCTGGGCATGTTTTCTACTAGCACAGCCCCATTGAAAGGACTGTCAGCTGAGTTGGGTAAACAGTGAGGTTAGCCCATCTGGGTTCACACATCAGCTGCTTTAGTGTGTGCTGCGGTGTTTTTATGGCTGGAGGTAATCGAAAAAAAGAAAAGTACTCTCTAGAATATTTTGTTCTGCTGTATGTCAGTTGGAATGTAAGTAGGAACTTCAGTTCTTGGGAGCTAGTGGTTTGCCTTTTAAAAAGAGGAACCACATATGTACTGAATACATTGTTGATTTAGGTTATATCATCTGCTCACGCTTTGTTGCATGGATCTGTGTGTTTGATTTTTATTTTCGTATTATGAAAATGCAAGCAGAAAACTTAAGAAGTTGATAGAGAGCTTGATTTTCAGTTTTTTGTAGACCAGCTCACCTCTTGTTATTTGTTTGAACTTGAGCAGTGATCTTGACCTAGCCTTGGGTTCTTTATCAGTACAATGGGGATAAAGTGGACAGTGTCCCTTGCACTGTGATGGGGACTCAATCAGATAATGAAATTAAAACATTTGGCAAATGGTAAAGGCTTTATAAATGTTAGCTGCTGTTAGTATGAACTCCTGTCCCTGTTAGTGTACTATTTTGATTCAGAAGCAAGTTACTTTGAAGTACTAAGTGAGGAATGAGGAATTCTCATGAAGTTAGTAACAGTGTGTAACTGCTGTAGTCTTGGTGTTTTCAAGTTTTCTTAAATTTCTAGTTGAGATAAGAAGGCACTGGAAGCAATGTGTTGCATTTTTTTCCAATGGAGGAAAAATATAAAATACACGCCCATAAGTGTACAACTAAATGAATTGTTTTTATAATGCACACACCTGTGGGTCTTTATCTGATCAACTAGTGTTTCTTTCACCTCTGAAGGCTCCCTAGTGCTCTCTCTCAGTCTCTCTCTCCCTTGCAGTTGATGACTGTTCCGACCAGTCTCTGAGAGATTGCTCTGTTATAAATAGTATTAATTCATGGCTTTACATTATTGTAGAGTCTTTGTGTTTTGAAATTTGTAATACTTCACTTTATTGGCACGCTGAGTGAAAAAAGAAACAACATTTTTTTCTAAATTATTAGGAAATCAGATTCTAATGGGTATCTTAGAAAAATAACTATAACTTCATCTTTGTACATAAAATGAGTTGAAGGTAATGTGGGGACCTTCAGTCATAGTTCCATGAGTCAGATCCTCTGATAACTGCTTTCATTTCTTTATTGTTTTCAGAAGGGAAAAGAGAGACTCAAAATAGGGGAAAAGAAACACTTAAGGCAGCTTATAAATGCCTTATACAGTTCTTAGAATTGGCAGGAGTAACTACCAGTCCCACACTAGTGTAACATTTTTGGCTTAAAAATGAAACAATATAACTTTTTAAAAACTCCCCCTTTTTGGAAAAAAGATAGAGCTAGAATTTTGTATTTCAGGAAGATTTCAAAGAATGGGCCACATACTTATGTCAGGGAGAAGAATTTTGGCTACTAACTTAATGGTAACAACTGCTGTCAGTCTGTGCCTTGCACTTTGAGAACTTCTGTTTGTGGTGTTGGAATTTCCTGGTATGCTAAGGAATATTTATTTCACAAGCAGTGAGACAAGAATACAAAATGATATAGATGAATCAGCAGTGTTTTTCTTTCTCCTCAAATTTTGGAGGGGACTCTGATTATGGCTAATACTCATATTTCTCTTATTGGAAATGTTGATGAAGGATTTTCCAGGTGTTCTGCTTGGACTCTAGCCATTTTTCTCTCAGAAGACACTGTATTTTTCAGCACTTATAAATGTATTAAATCTTATTATTTGTTCATAGCTCCTTGACAGGGGTCTTTCGTCTCAGATAGCTGTGCAGGGATGGGCTCCTCTAGACTCCAGGTGGGCGTCTGCTTCCCTGTCCTCTTAACTCAGAGCACCGGTGCCCAGGAGGTCCTGGGAAGGGAGAGTTGAAGTAGTGATAGGTCACGTGTGATGTAGTTCATCTTTTGTTGAAGAAGGGCACTCAGAGATGCAGATCATGTTTCAAAAGAAAGAATAACTATCCAACAAATAGAGCCTAATCATGGGATGATGCAGTAAAGGGCGTAAGCTCCTTATTGCTGGATGTGCTCTAGTGGCCTTTGCAAAGGATAGCAAAAGAATTATCCGTGAATGATTGGACCAAATGACCTCAAAAGGCCTTTGTAACAGTACTGAAGTTCCATGAAATGGGCTTTTGTGGTGTAGCTAGGATATATACCTGCCATGCACATAATTCTGGAAGGACATGTGTCTGAGTTCCAAATAACCATTGGAAAAATATGTTTTTCCAAGCCAACCCCCATTTAAAGTTGGGGACTGTCTCTATTTATGCTACTCTTAGTTTACTGCTGACAGTGAAATGTCAGATATTATTTCTTATTTTAAGAGAAGACAGGGATTTTCTAATATTTTAGATGGGTCACTATACGACATGGTAATACTTTACAGGTACGGTTTTTACCACCTTTTTGTAATTACACAGGATCCCGCACACTGAGAAGTGGTTGAGGCCATGTGGTCCTCTGCTGTGTTCACTCCTACAGCAAATTAAGTGTAAAATGAAAACTAACAAATGCTCCTCTTGTTTCTCCTTTATCAAGATTTATCTAAATTTGAATTTTGAGAAAGAGAAATAAGGCATATTAGGAGGCCTTATTTCTCTCTCTCAGAATTCAAATTGGTCGTGAGTTCGATCCCTGGTACTGATAAAAAAAAAAAAAAAGAATAAAAGTCATTAGTATTCTTTGTTTTAATTTGATGTCCTTTCACTGAGTAATTATACACTGGGTCCATATCTCGTATATATAAATACAGGACTTTACGGTTAGTAATTGGTATTTAGAATGATTGGAGGGACTCCAGAATCCTGAGTCACTAACATCTCCATTTTATAAAGCAGGATAATATTTTTAAAAGTTATTTATGCTTTTAGTACATACAAGTATCCTTTCCACCCTCTGGAAAGGTATAAATAAGCCTTCATTATCTTTTCTGTGTTACCATTGTCTTACTCTTCCACCATCATTTTCAAGGAGAAGAAATTCAAAATGCAAGAGGAAAAAGTACCTTTGTGACCCCTGCTTACATACACTAACT
The DNA here is from genome assembly GCF_034190915.1 of Cavia porcellus. Taxonomy (NCBI): domain Eukaryota; kingdom Metazoa; phylum Chordata; class Mammalia; order Rodentia; family Caviidae; genus Cavia; species Cavia porcellus. The sequence goes on along the minus strand of NW_026947492.1, from coordinate 20,131,244 downwards.
TTTCCTGGTCTCTTGTCTGAGTTTCCCTCCTCCCAAATCATCCATTTTCCTGTATGTTGTCAGAGTCATCATATTTCTTAACTGTAAATCTGCTCATGTGTCTGCTGTCCTGGAAAACCCTTCCACGTCCCTGAATTGCTCACTTATTAAAACAAAGATCTTTACCAGTGTGTGTAGGGTTAGTTACCTACCAGATGCTTGTTATTCCCAGCTGTTTTAAATTCCTTGCATATATCTTGATTTGATATTTGGCTCCTGCAAGTTGAGAACACAACTCTTGGGGTACTTAGGTGATGTCTTAATTGCATACATGTTCATCAAATTCTCATTTTTCAAGGACAGAGGTGTCATGTGCCCTCATCTCTTCACTTACATGTTCCTTGCTCTCTGCCCGCCAATAACACTCAGATGTTCTGAATAGCACTGATGTTCACTGGAATTTTCGTTGAGTGATTTTCAAGTGTGAATTTTGATTCTGGAGGAAAGCCCACGATTTACTTCTATAAAAATTTTCCAAATAATGTTGATGAGCTGGATAGAGCATACGGAGTAGCAAGATGCTAAACCATCTTCTCTAAATGTGTAAATGATTTGAACACACAGTTTTGCTCTTAAAATTCCAGTGTAATCATGACTTTCAGTTGTAAGCTCAGGGAGAGATACCAGAGCCTCAAAGATTATAAAAAGCTTTAGACAACAGCAAACAATAAGAAACATTGAAGAGACTAGGATATTGTCACATTGTTATTGGAATGCTTCTCAAATATTTTGAATATTTTAAAAACATTTATGTACTTAAGATGTAAGTATTTTTTCTGTATAACAACATTGGTGCCTAGAGAGCTGACACAATGTTTTCTCTGCATTACAAATACTCTGTTATGGGGTCCTCCTTGGTTTTTAAATACTAAAAAATATATTCTGATTTCTGTCTGTTGTCAGAGACATTCTGATAGTTACTGGCTTTTTATGGTATAAGAATAAAAGTAATAGGGCCTGGGGATTTGGCTCAGTGGCATAAGTGCCTGCCTTGCAAGCAGGCAGTTGTGGTTCGATCCCTGGTACTGAAAAAAAAAAAAAGAATAAAAGTAATTAGTATTCTTTGTTTAATTTGATGTCCTTTCACTGAGTAATTATACACATTGTTTGATTGAAGGTAAAATTGGCAAAGGGAGCAAATGTTTAATGGATAAAAAAAAACTGCTATCAGGCCATGAAATGACTGTAGTAACACTAGAACTTGGCAGACTATTCCAGTAAAAAGAAAAACAGCATCACAAGCTGGGGATGAGACATTTTTCCTGCCCATTTATTTTGGCTGCTTTTCCTGGTTTTCGCCTCAGGGCGTGTGTATAACAAAATAACAACACGGTGAGTAACAGCAGTAAGAATGAGGGAATGAAGGCTCTAGCCTGGTCAGGCCTGCTGAGCACTCACCTCCTTGAGTAATTCAGACTGTTCTCTTTGAGAGCACAGGGTGGGCATGAGAAAGCCTCAGTTACACTAGGGGCCAGCCTCACTTGGCTTGCATCATGCTGAAAGCATGTAGTGATTGGTTTATAAAGTGATAGTGTGAGAGTGAAGATCTGAATGTGCTGACGTGTGTGCTTTTTAGATGATGCCATGACTTAGTGACACCGAATAATGCACCCGGATGTCAGTCTGGTGTCCTAGCAGCTGAGTCCCGGTAGACTTTGAGACTAGCAGATCCTGAAGAGAGATGTTAGTGGTTCTTAGTAGATTAGGAAACTATTGAGTAGAACCACACTGCTGAGTCTGTAGTTTACCTCAGGGGCATGTCTTCTGTGTGATTACCAATTTAAAGGAGATGATTTTATTGGTTCCTCCGTTAAACCTTGTTCTTCCAGAGGAAAATGGCAGTTTTTCTACATTAAGGAGAATTGCAGTAAGGTTCTGTAGCTTGAGTTCTCAGTTGGCTCTGGTGGGTTACTTTTTAAAACCCAATTATACCTGTACTTAACATATTTCCAAATCATGTTCTAATCTGATGAGAATTGTTCTGATCTCTAAGTTAATGTAATTTGACTTCTATTTATTGAAAATTAGGCCTTTTACAAAATAGCACGAGTCCTTTTTGAACTTAAGACAAAAATAAACACATTGAATTTCTCTCCTAAGTCTTAATTTCAAACTAGTCGCCATGTTTTAAATTAATTTGTATTTTACTTGGATTTTTGTCTTAGAAGAATTTGATAATAGTTTTATATGTGTGTTTGATATTTTCATCTTACATTTGTGCTTTTTTTTTTCTTTTTCTTTTAATCCTTTTGACTAACTAAAGCCAATTTTGAGTCATTATAGGACTGGTTGTCTAGCTGTGGTTTCCTATTAGCCTAGAAAACACAATTGTCATAACTTGTTATTTCTTTTGTGTTTGAGGATGCATTTTAAAAGCCCTTTTGTTGTAGTGGTTAGGCCTTAGAATAACTTCATATTTGTTACTATGAAAGCAGCTGCAGTGGGGTTTTTAATCATAATACAACTTGTGCGGAGATTTGATATCCGTGTTCTGCAGCATCTGAGATAAATTTTAGCTCAGGGATTTGACTGAGTGCACATTACTAATGTTTGTAGGAATCTTGTAGCTAATTCCCAAAGTGGGTTTCCCAGTGTGAAGTCTGTGCTAATGCATCCCATCCCACACCTCCCCCTTGAAAATGATAGTAAAAATTGTTTTAAAGTAACCAACAGTGTGTTATTTCTTAGTTTCCACTTGTCTTCTCAGATGGGTAGACTGTTAGGGAAAAGTAAATGATTAAGATAAAAATGAAAAAAAGATAAAAAAAAAAAGTGATTAGCTCTATAGAGCCGGATCTGTCACTTGGTCAGATTTATGTTTTATTATCTAGCTGTACATATACACAGGCCATTTATAATTAATTGAAATTCTAGTTGGCTGGCTATGGACTCAAATTGATAAGCACCACATATTCTTTCTAGAACACAGAATGAGAAGCTGAGTTTTTAGGGTTTCATTTGTACAAATAGTTTTTTTCTTTCATTCAGAATGTGAATTTTCTGGGAGGTGGGTGGGGGTCATACCATTGACATTCAGTAGGCAAACAAAGTTCCCATTTGCTTGTAAAGGTTCTTTCTAATTCACTGAGAAATACTGGCGTCTTTTGTGTCTGATTCACCTAGAGTGAGCGTGTGTACTTGGGAGTTTGACAGTGAATAACGTGGTGACAAAGGAGTGAAGGACTGCTTTTGCGAAGTGGGGCCCTGTCTCTTGGGTGTCCTGCAGACTTACAAGAATGGTGCCTGCAGGGGACTGGGAAAGCGTCCAGACAGGCCAGGAGGAGCCCAGGACACCCTGTCCTCCGTCCCTTGCTGAGCAATTACACACTGGTTTTGTGGTTCCTTTTATTCCATATACAGAATACTGTTTTCCTTCCCTGCATTTCTGGTGATAATTTCTTAAGTAACTTTTACAGAACCTTTTGTACTTTGCTTAATGTTATGCGTTTTATCCTCTTTTTTTGTTTTTGCTACTTACAAGTAAAATTTTTTTGAGATGGGAGTCATTAAGATAGTAAATGAGCATTGGTGTCAGATGTGACAGCTTTGAGTGCTAAGTCAGGTGTCCTTGAAATGTCTCTGTTGAATGTTGGAAGAGGGTGTCAGAAGCTAGTCTTTTTAGGCTTATTTTATATTATCACACATTCGTATATGTGCAGTAAAAGAGGAAAATCATCAAATTCTAAGAAGCTTTCATCTTTGAGAAATCTAAACAAACACTGGATTCTGGATTATATTGACTTAGTATTGAAGTGAATTTTGGGTAGACTAAAGCTGACTCACAGGTGTCTTCTATTTTTGGACTCTTTTTCTCCTAAAGTAGTAACTTCATTTTTTCCCCCTAGCCATTGGAATTTTTGCTTTTTCACCCTTTTCTTTCAGTAGGTAGCGTATTTCTGCTGATGAATATTAAGTTTGAAAGCCATTTCCAATTATGTTAAAGAAATTAGGAAAGGAGATACTTTAGAAATCCAATTTGTATTTGTGTCTTTGAAACAGTTGTATCCATAGGTGACTGATAATGGTGAGACAAAATTTAGTTTTTTACTTCTTGGATATGTTAGAATAGGAATTGAAACTATGCAGTTTTAAGTGATTCTCTCAGTGTTGGTTTTGTTAATCGTCAGCAGTTTGTTTTGTTTCTGTCCATTGTGTAATGCTGGCTAAGACAAATGTTAACGCAAAAGCATTTAACCATGGGCGATTTGTGTTATTTTGGTGTAGGTCCAAACAGTCCTGTTTAATGGAATAGTTTAAAAATAGTTTTGGTGACTGATTGAATAGGAAGGAAGGAAATATAGATATTCCCAGGGCCAGAGTTCACCCCTCCTCCTCCTGAAGGGGGCTGAGTGGTAATCCCAGCAGAGAGCGCTCCCAGTGCGAGGTGCGAGGCTGTTTATTTTCACTCCGGAGATGTATATACTGCAGAAGGAAAACTCTGGCCTGGCTTAACCTAAGCAAGTCATTACTTATCTCCAATCTGGCAAGCAATTTGATTAAGGTTGACAGAGCTCATATAGTATCAGAACCAGACCCTCCTCAGTGATTGATGAGGCTTGTCTTTTTTTTTAATCTGCAAAGAGAAAAACTGAACAAGAGTAAATAGTTATTTAGCTCTCTAATTGCCAAGTGTAGACTAAACCTAAAGTGGTTTTATATACTAAATAATACATATTGATAGATATGCCATTTCTTAGGTTATAATTAAATGGCTTAAAAATAAAATATGATATTTTAAGTCTATAGGTTAATGGACTTTTTTTTTTTCTTTTCAAGACAGGGTTTCACTATGCAGTGCAGGCTGCCTCCTTGAGCTCACTCTGTAGCACATACTGGTCTTGAACTTGTAACGATCCTCCTGCCTCAGCCTCCCAAGTGCTGGGATTGCCAGCATGCGCCACTATCTCCAGCTGGTTAACTGACTTTTTACACATTATCTTTCTTTTCTTTTTTGGTACTGGCAATGGAACCTTGTGCCTCATATAAACTACACATTTGCTCTTCCACTGAAGTACACCCCTAGCCCTTAATTTGACTTTTAAATGATTAAAATGTCAGAGATCCTGCTTCTAATATTAATTAACATCTTTCTTAACATGCATTTCTTCGATGTCATTTTTTTTAGTATAATTGAATTATTAACCTATAAAAGATTTTCCTCTTCATTTTCTAATGAAATTGAATTATTCAGAAGTGTTTGACACTTTCAGTCTTCTAACAGAATGGCTTGAGTGTTGTAATAACATATCTAGGCCGTTGAGGGTTGCCGCTGACCAGTTTGTTAAATTATTTGTGTCTTATCTCTTCTCATTACCAACAAATTGACCTAGTGTGTGACTGGAAAGTGCTGAAAGTGCTCCTCCTACGGACTCTAGTCCGCTACAGAAGGCTGTTTCTTGTTTCCCTTTGTGTCTGCTGTGGGCAGGTGCACCCAGGACTAGCAGACAGTCCTACCCGTATTTTGGGTCAGTGTAGCGCACGGAATGTCTAGAGTGATGAAATGCTAAACTTGAAAAGTGAGTTCATGTTAAATACATGGGGAAGGTTTAACTTAGGAATTGCCCAGTGGTGTGTCACAGCAGTTTTCTGTCATGGTGGTGACCTTGGAGTCAGAACCAAACTCTACCATTACCTGGCAGTGCAAACTCCCTCATTCCCATTTCCTACTCAAAGGGAATGCAGGTGTTTAAAGATCCTTGGGTGTTGGATCAGGGCATCTAGTGCTTGCAAGCAGAGTACTTTTTAAAAATTTTTTTTATTTTTATTTTTATTTTTTTTATCGGTACCAGGGATCGAACTCACACTGCCTGCTTGCAAGGCAGGAGCTTAATCCCCAGCCCACAAGCAGAGTACTTTGCCCAGGGCCCCAACAAGTGCTCATTTACCATGAGCCCCTGCTGTTGCCACTTGTGTCGTTATTGGTGTCATCAGGTTTGAAGGGGTTGCTTATTGGCAGAATGTGATGTTCTTGTGGTCCAGCTTAATTACAGACTGTGAGAGCAAAATAAAATGAGTAGGCAATAAAATTATGGAATAAATTAGAATTGGTTATATTTTTGCTCTTGGGTTGGTTGAGACTTGGGTGTTGTCAAAGGAAGCAGTTAGGTGAGTGCTGTACCATCTAGTGATGAAGTTTGAATAAATCCCCAGATCCTGAGACAACTCAATACTCTCTTGACTTTTTTGCTCCATATTTTTAATTTAATCTCCTTCCCCTTTTCATCCTGAACTCAATATAACATAGTTCAACTTAACACTGGGGAAAAACCCCCTTTATTTTATAATAGGTTTTCCTAGTTACCTTTCTTTCATTGCTGGGACAAAATACCCGACACCCGAAGGAAGGAAAGGTTTATTTAGCTCTCTGTTTGTGGAGGTTTCAGTTCATGATCAGCTGTCTCCAAGGCAGGGTGACATCGTACAGGGCAATACTTCCAAGGCAGTGGCCAGCTAAAGCAGCAAGAGCAAAAGGAGCGGGGAGGAAACAAGCCTCTTTTCCTCCTTTATATCCTAAGCAGGCTACAGAGCAGGTGTAGCCCTGGCACCACCTCTGTGCCCTCCTCTCACAGGATGAGGGTGTTTACAAAGTAAGGATCCTGGTTCCTTGCTGAGTCTCCAAGTTAAATTTTCTGAACTTCTCGAGTTGACCCAATGTATCAACCATAACAGAGGAATACTTCATCATATCTAGCTTTACTGGCATGTTCTTAAAGGATAATTTGTTGTTGAAACCCTTTGATAACTTTTTTGTTCATATAGTAGCTCTTCCTTATCTGCAGGGCATACAGTCCAAGACCTTTGATGGGTGCTAAAACTGGGTAGTACATATTGTTTTTCTATACATACGTATCTATGATAAAGTTTAACTTACAAATCAGGTACAGCAAGAGTATAAAAATAACTAGTAAATTATAATAGTATACTGTAATAAAAGTTTATATATATGTTTTTCCTGTGTCTCAGAGTGTCTTAAATACTGCATTCGCCCATGACTTTTCATTCCTTATTAAGTTGAAAATTTATACCTTTTCACTTGGATTTCTTTCTGACTATTTAACATATCTGAATGGCCAGCCTCACTGTTCTTGTGCTTTGGGGCCATTATTTAAGTAAAAAAAGAGATTATTTAAGTATAGGTGCTGCATGTTAACCAGGAGAGCTACTAAGTGACTAGTAGGTGGTAGTACATATAGCAAGAAATAGAAGAAGATGGTGTCATTGGAGATATATATTTGATAGGAGATACACTGATTCCACAGCTGTCAGTCTGCCTCCATGCTATATATCACTGACCAGGATAATAATAAGTTGTTGTCATGTAGCTCTTGAAGATTTAGTGGTTAAGGGGAAGCTGAAACACTGGAGTCAGGAATTGTGGGTTGTAACAAGCAAGACATGTGATGGGCACAGAACTTACTTTTCAGCTGGCCACTGCTTTTTATTCTCTGGACTTTTTCTGTCTTCTGCCAGAAGGAAATGTTTATCTTAAAATTTAAAAAATATTTAGATAAATAATGAGAATTTCATCCTGCTTCTCCATAGATTGGCCTAATTATTAAATTTTTATCACTAATATCCAGGTTTGCAGAGAATCACAGAGGTTTTTGTAGTGGTATTGAACTTGTCTACAAAGGAAAACATTGTATCACAACTCTACAAATGTATAAACTTTTAAAATATTCCATTGAGGCCAACAAAATAGAGGCTAAAGCTTGTCTGTTTGCATAGAGTTTTCTTAGGAGAGTGTTCTGTGACTGTGAGTTGGGTAGTAGTTATAAGATTCCATTACTTTTTGGATTTGGAGGAATATGATTTTGTATTTGAAGCTACAATTCTTGTTTTATCCTCCAAAACCATTCGCAACCCAAATCAAGGAAGTAGCTATGTATTTTAGTTAATTAGTGTTTAATGTTATTTTAATTAACATCATGTCTTAGCTGAGGTGATAATGTTCTGTATTTTGCTGAAAGGGAGCTAGCATTCAAACTTGAATAGTGTTTGGCTTTTAAAAAATTCTTGTTAAATCATAGTTTTGATTGTACAATACTAATCTTCATTTAATGTACAAAATAAATTAGATGGGAATTTCTTATAACACTAAAACATTTCAAAGTAAATACTAACAAAACTATAAAGCTAGTATTTTAAAGCATGTTTCTTTCTTTCCTTCTTTCTTTCTGAGGCAGGCTCTTGCTTTATAATGCAAGCTGGCCTTGAACTTGTGATCTTCCTGTCTCAGCCTTTCAATTGCTGGGATTACAGGTGTGCATCATCATGCCTGGCTGTTTTCTTTTTGAACAAGGAACTTACTTTTAACTGCCAATCCATTATTTGACCCAACCACCTTAAAAGTATACTCCAGTATACACAATCCCTCCCAAATTCAATGAAACCTTTTAACTATGTATTAATATTCCCTTCTCATACTGAGCCATATTATTAAGGATCCAGGCAGTATGTGTGTCCTCAAGATGTTAAGGTCACCTGCTGTGTCATGTGCTTTTTGAGTTTGGCGTGCCAGTGTTGCCATGAGCTCAAAGATATTTCACTTTTCCTACTTTCCTTTTTACCAGTTTTAAAGTTTTCTTGAAGGTACAGAATTCTGTAGCATCATTTGACCTTCACATCTCATTGATGTGCTTCAGAAGCACACATGCAAATTGGGTGATGAAGTCTTTTGTCTTTGGTGGATGACCTGAAATATGTTAGACCTATTGATCACCATAACTTTTTTTTTTTGGTTCCGGGGATCGAACTCATGACCTCATGTTTGCGAAATCAGGCACTTCGGTCCCTGAGCTAAACCCCCGCCCCACAATAACTTATCAAGGGTACAGAAACCCACTAACAGTGTTTTAAAGTGAATTTTATATTTCCAAAATCCATCTGCAGTTTAGACGAGAAAAGAAGAACTAAAACCTCATTCTTCCAGGATGAGAAGAGGCTGTGTTCCCATTCACAGACAGAGAGTAGGGCTGTCTTTCATTTAGGAAGCTGAGTGTGTAGCAGGGAAGCATAGGCAGTGCTCATCCTGAGCACAGATCTCACTTGTCATTCACAAGCTGTGGACTCACAGGGATGCTGTCTGCACTTTCTCTATCTTCTTTTGTAAAATGGAAATACCAATGTAGCTGTGATTCTTTGGTATAACAAACTCATAAAACATGTTTGGTTATATACAGAATCCACCAAAAAATATATACACACTTTAGAAAAACTTGTATATGTATTTTAATGCTAACTTTATTGATACATCAAGAGATTAATACAGATTACCTTTGGCCTCTACAATTACAAGAGGTGTTCAAACTGGTGATCATCAGCTTTGAGACATTTATTAGTATGTTAAACTGCTGCTTTGGGTAACTGTGGTCACTGAGATTGCTGCACATGCATTTTCAACAAGTTCTCTAAGGGCCAGCAGTGTGGTGGATTTTCTGTGATATGTGACATCCTGTAGTTCCCCCATATGAGGGTAACACCATCTGTTGAAAAAAATTATTATTTTTCTATTTTATTTTATTTTTTAAATCCATTTGATTTCAAGGAAAGAAAAAGAAGTGGATCAACAAGTTTCAAAACATGTCAATCAGGGGGCAACACTGGTATATACCTTGTACATTGTCATCCCCAAATTATTCACCATATACTGTTTTTCTTGAAGTGTCTATACATTTTTTGGGTAGACCGTGTGTGTGCATATGCATGGTCACGTACATGGTCACAGACACACATATATTTGCACACAAACCAATTACTCCCTGCCTAATGGAAGCACAAGGTAGATGTGGAGTAGCTTAGCAAAATTATTTGGCAAAGCTTTTGTGTGCCTATGTAGATGCCCTCCTCAAGGCATAGCCATGTGATCCCTGTTTAGCCCAGGAAAGGGGTCGTAATTCTTCTGTGCCAAGTGCAGAGAGGATGGAGAGACACTGTCTTTCACTGTCAACCCTGATTTAAATACTTAGGCAAGATTTTAAAATTCTAATTTTAACTATTTAGGAAGATGGAATTTGTTTATGTAAACAATTCAGCAAATTTGTATTGCCTGATATTGCCAGGGAATGACTGATCTGCCTCATGTATATGTAAATTAAATTCATTGAATTGAAAACTTATAAAAATGTTAGGAGGTGGGATCAATTGACTTGATAATTTTAAGATTTGTAAAATGCTTTTGTGATTCGACCATGTCAGTTTGTCCAGAACTCCTAAAATATACTTAAAATGGCTCTTTAGAGTGTTAGCGCCCTTACATGATTTAGCAGGTCTTGCTATTACTTGATTTTGACTATACTTAACGTCAGTTTACATCATGTTACAGGAAACAAAACTTATGTATACCAAAATACTGAAATTTTAGCTGCTAAGGCTATCCTCTGTCAAAAACATATGAAGAGTCTATTGTTGTTTGGCTACAGATCCTTCAAGCCATCATAAATGTCTGATTTCCATTTATCTGCTGCTGATCATACCATGCCTTCAGAGCCTTTGAGATGACGATGACTGTCTGCCAGATGAGTGATTCATTTCTATTTGTGAACAAGGAAGTATACTTCTGGTGCTGGTTTTTGAGTGTTCTTTAACAGACTTTTGATAACACCCATTTAACTTATTTCCATTTTTGCCTATAGTTTCTCTGTAATTCAACCTCACACTTTTTCTTAGTCATCTTGACTTCAGTGCCTATTTTAAATTACATATAATATAACCCATTGGCTGTCGATTTTAAAAACTGGGCATAGAAATAAGTAAATAAAAATATATAGATCTTCCATAGGAGACTAAATAAACTCAGTGATCAGGTAATAAAGCACGCTCTTAAACAGTTATTTTATAGTTATTTCATAAATGATATATTCTTATCATTTCTGTGTTGGCTGTGGCAAGTGGTGGCTAAACGTAATTGTTAGCTTAACTGGAAAAGGTCATGGGTTAGGCAGACACTGTGCTCGCCATGGGTTGCTCCGCTCGCAGTCACCATGGAATGTGCTGTTGGGAGATGGGGCTCAGCTGGAGGGGTCACCACGGCTGCCTTTGAAGGTTCTGTCTCTCGCTGCCCCTGTTCCCAGCCCAGCTTCTATGAAGCCTCTATGAAGTAGTCAGCTTTCCTCCCTGCATCCTTCTGCCTTCGAGTCAGCCTCTCAAGCTGTGAGCTGCAGTAACTCTCTCCCTCCTGTACAGTGTGTGTGCTGGGTATTTTGTATTAGCCACGAGAAAGCTACTGCAGTTGTACCTTGTGACTTGAAAAGCTGTCGAATCTGGAACTCTGACAGGAAGTTTGATGCTGGCATGCATTACTTGTTTGCATGCTAGAAGTTGTTGGTGTCACTTGCCTGGAGTTGCTGCCTTTTTCAGCCAAAGCAATTTATTTGGTATTCACTGAGCTTGGTACTCAGCACACCTCCTGGCATCAACTGGTATTATTAAATCGGTAGTTTTTCAAGTTACTCTGCATTTCCCAGGAAACATTGCTGGGTTTTGTGCAGTATGAGTTTATTCATTTATCATAATTTGTGAAGCATTCATTTGTGTAAGATAACTTCCCAGGTGTTAGATGTACAGTCGTGAGCAAGACAGACAGAATGTCCTCCATCATGGACCTGATACATAGTGGTTAATGTGAATTCACTAGAAAATTTTAAAAACAAATTTTACTTTAAGAGCAGTTTTAAGTTTACGCCAAACCGAGTGGAAAGTGCAGGGGATTCTCATGTACCTTCTCTCCTCAAGAAGCTTATGTTTATGTGACGTGACCTATTTCTCATAGTATAGTTGGTTGGGTGGAGTAAAATCCTGCACTTTCCCTTTATGAATCCTTGGCAGTGATGTTGGCGCATATAAAATCAGATTGAATTGGAAATCAGGGCCATTGCTGAAGAAGCAAAGTTTTAAAACCTGGTTTTAAAGTAATGTGTGGAGAGCAAGGGGGGTGATGGATACTTTTCCGAGTTGACTGTAGGGTTGGCTATGAACAGCTTCCTGCCTCTGAAACCCCAGCTTCCCTGGCAGGTCTGAACATCTGGCTTTCTTTAGTGGGAGATATAATTATGAAGATAAAGGATAGGATACAAATTTGGGCTTTCTGAGGGGCAGGGAACTGTCGATATTGAGGAGAGCAATACTGTTGCTCTAGGGAGATTATTTTGGCTGATATTGAGGATGAAAAGCTCGGGGATGTATTAGGGGACACATGATTTAGCCTGTTTTATGATGAAGTGTGTGGTGATGGGCTGTTATAACTCCACTGACTTAAGACAGTGAAAATGTAAGTCTTTGTTTCTTCTTCAGTCTGTGTAGCATGATTTTTAGTGAAATTTTTATACTTATCTGGGGTAGAATGAGACACAGCCAACCAAAAGACATGTAGTGATTGCTTCCTAAAGCCAAATTTGTGCTGCAGTTATTTCCTGCTTACCTTTTTGTCTTTTTGTAATGAAACAATGATAGTAGATGGCATGCCTTAAATTTTTAAAAATTTAATGTTCTTGGTTAGTAAAATTTTGGCATTCATACATAGGGCAGAAAGAGGTGTGTGTGTGTGTGTGTGTGTGTGTGTGTGTATGTTTTTTTTTTTTTTTTTGCGGTAGCAGGGATCGAACTCATGACCTCATGCTTGCCAGGCAGGCGCTTATGCCACTGAGCTAAATCCCCAGCCCCTTGTATGTGTATCTTAATACACATATACCTTTTTTTTTTTTTTTATTACACATATACCTTTAAATTTATTTGTTCAGTGCTGGGACTTGAACCCAGTGCTTTATTCTAAGCAATTGCTTTGTCAATGAAATATACCCTCATGTCCAAATGTTTCATTTTTAGATCTTCTGATGATTAACATTACAAAGTCCGGGAACCTTTGTCGTAGTTTAAATCTTCAGTGTAAAATTGTCTGTATTAGACGGTTACTTCTTTGCTATGTCTTAGGGTAGGCGTCTCTCCACGTGTAAGATTTATGCCCAGTACGGTGTAAAGTGCAGTTCTTTCTCTGGCCAAAGACTTAAATTGACCTTTTATCCTCCCCATCAGACATGGGGTACCTCAGTTACACACCTTGAGTTAGGAGGAAGTGCATGAAAAGCCTTTCTCTGTATCAAGGCTGCTGTTTAGATATTTTATTAGTCCTGCTGCTGGTTATTTTAATTAGTAGTATGTTTTATTTGCATCCCGAGGCTGTTCAAGCAGAGATTGTAATTCAGATAAAATAATATCTGATGTTTGGAACACCCACACTTGCACCTGGGCATTTAGTTTTAAGGCGCTCGTTGGCAGAGAAACTAGAAGCGGGAGATGATTATGTGAACGTGCTAATGGGATTCATTGTGCTGGTTCCGTAGATGGATGGTGCGCCCTGATCCAACGCAGCCTCCCCTCTTCGAGCTGTATAGTTTCCGAGTTGGTAGCATTCTTTAGTCATAAGTAGTGATTCTTTTTTTAAGGTGAATACTGTCTCCATTAGAAGACTGATGTTTCTCATTGTATATTTGCTTGTCATAGTGTTCCCAGAATTCTGTGATACCTCATTGATGGTTTCACTGTGACATGGTTGGGATCATTTTTACAAAGCAAGAGAGTTTACTAGGTGGTTTTGTTATTTCCGTATGCAGATATAAAGTGAAAGGGGCTGCTCTTTGAAATTCTGACAATGAAACTGTGACCTTCACATCTTCTAATTTTTTTTTCTTTTCAACTTAGGTTTGTGTTTTTTTTTTTTTTTTTTTTTTTTTGTCTTTTTCCTTTTTATCGGTACCGGGGATCGAACTCACGACCGCCTGCTTGCAAGGCAGGTGCTTATGCCGCTGAGCTAAATCTCCAGCCCCAGGTTTGTTTTTCTTTGTGAGTGAACACATGCGTTTCTTTCACTAGCACATCAAAGTAATGGGTTTCATTTTCAGAGTAAAGTTTTATTGATTTTAGACAACTTTGCTATTTTTCCTTTTCCCTTTTCATTAGTGCAGTTTTTAGAGTCTGCCAGAGATGAAGCAACACTGTAATGTAAGAGGTACATACACGCTTCTGTTTCTTTTTTCCATCACGTTTAAACACAGCAGTTGTAAAATGCCATAGAAGTCTACAGCTGAAAAAATGTGGAGATTTTCCCCCTTTCATATAGAGCTTATGTTACACTAAGTTAGTGAATGCTGTCTGAATAGCATTCTTGAGGAAAGGAAATATACCAGATGGGACGCCAACTAATAATTTTGTTACAGGTATATTATTTTAAAAATAAGAGATACTGTCCCCTTTTGAAAAAAATTTATGATAAATGGTTTTACATTCCTTTGCTTAAATATAATACAAGAATTAAAGGTCTCAGAAATTCAGCAATTTAGGAAATAAGGTAAAGATCTCTATCACCTTATTTATCAACCAACACTCCACGCATCTTTTGTTTTTCTGAGTCCCTTGGATATGGGCCTTTGCTGTGGTTTGAGTGTCCTTCGTGGTTCCTGTGGGGGAGCTTCACCCCCATGCAATGCAGGTGAGAGGAGGGGCTGCCAACAGGTGACCATCCTTCCCCTTGAATGAACTGATGTGAACATGGGACTGGGCAGTTACCACAGCACTGGGTTCCGGAGAAAAGCAGGTTTAATCTCTTGCGCTTGTGCTGCTTCCTCTTCCATCTTGTAGGGATGCAGTATGGTCTTCCATCGCTGTTACTGTGCCAAGACGCTTGAATTTCCTTTAGAAATGTTGTGGCACTTTTTAAAAAATATTCTTGATTTTCTTTCATTTTTTTTTGAAGTAGCTATAATGAAGAGTCATAAAATTGAGATTAAGAATATATGGGATTACAAATCAAATATAACCATGAGAATGACCTTATAATGCTTCTTTTGTATATTAATACATTTTTAGTAGTAATCATTTTTAGATTAACAGAGGACTTTCAGAAAAGTTTATCTTCTAGGTTAGGTGTGTCTGCTGCCTTTTTGTTCCTAATTGCGCATGTGTGAAACTGTATGCCTCAGTGTCCTCAGAGCAGTCCCTTTGCTTGTCCTGTTTGGTGTTGCCCAGAGTGGCAGCTGCTGCCTGGCTCAGCTTAACCGCTACAGCCCAAAAAGTTTTCTTCATCTCTGGTAGACGGGCCAGACCTCATGCCAAAAACGACTTCTCAGACTCCATCAGTTGGACTAAAATTTCATGCTGTGTTTACAAAGATACTGTGATCTTAATGTGCTTGTTTTTCTCTTTTCTCATCTGCTGGGGATTTGTGTTCTGATCATTACACCGAGGTGGGGTTTCTGCGGTGGGTGTTTTATTGGTGCTGGCTACAGTGTGTCCTGACGGGTGTCGTGACTTCACAGTTGGTGTGTGCCAGTTGTGTGCTGGCTCCTGACTGATCTGTGATTGACATGTGTGTCAACTTGTGAGCGTGCCCGTAGAGTCCCATTGTGAGAGCATGGCTGGTCTTCCTCAGGGGCGTGGCAGAGCTGATAAAGCTGTGTCTGACTTAATTACCCTTCCCAGGCTGAGAAAAGCAGGGGCTGTAAGAATCTGACTCGCTCAGTTATTTCATGTAGCCTTATGTTAATGGCGGGGAATAAAGCAGTTGGAAATAATTGTCAGCATATTCCAGCTTTCTGGGAAACTTAAAACCACAGTGCCTATAACCTAAAAGGTACTTGTGTAGAGATTTATCATGTTCAGCGAGTAGTGATTCAGTTTTATTTACAGCAAAGGTACTTTTCTGAGAATTTTAATTTTTTTATTTTCATTTTCCTAAGTGTTTGACTTCATATATTAGAATATACTTAGTGGACTTTAGTTTCTCCTTCACACTGCCCTCCTTCCTTATTAAAATGAAATCTAAGCCAAACCCCTCAAGGTTGAGTCTTTTGTAATTGCCAGTGAAGATCCTGTACTCAATTAGCTTCATTCACAGCATAATCTGGTAGTGTCCAATCAAAGCCCTGAACCTGTAAACTACTGTGTTAATTATATCACCTGTTTAGCAAAGCCCTCCTTTTCAGATGTTTCTGTGTGCCTTCTCCTCCACCAAAGAAGGTTAGCCAAGTATCTGATGGCATCGTTACAACATCAGAATATTCAAGTTCAGCTAGTTCATAGCAAACATTAAAAAAGTGGTTTTCAGTGTTTGTTTTGTGGTTACCATAACTCCATTATTGTTACCCACAGGCCAATGCCTGTGACAAAATTGAAAATCCACCAAGTGTTGAATTTGTAGCAAGTGTTGACTCTATAGTACTTGCAACAAATTCCCCTTGAAATTTGCTGTTTTCTTTCCAGTAATCTCTCCTGAATGTTTTTCCTAAGCATTTCACCCTTTGTATGCAGCTATATTTTTAAAAATTCATAATGCTTCAGTATAGTTCACAGTGAATGCCAGATTTGTCTTATCTACGTAGTTCTCGATTTCCTGTGCTTCAGAAGCAGGAAGAAAAGTCTGCTGGAAAGAGTGGACCAGAACATTTGACTTGTCCTTTTTAAAAACCACACAAATATTGTGAGTAGAGCCTAACTCAGCCCTGGGACTCTTCTCTTTAAGTGTGTAATTAGGACCACATTGGTGCCTGGTGCAGCTGGTAGTCCCTTGCTGTGGCCTTTTTCTGCTGTGACCCTTGACCCCTGTGACCTTTCCTGGGGTTAGTCCGAGTCCTTTTTCATTGTGTTGGTGCTGAAGTAGCTCATGTGGAGTTGATTATTTCTTTGCTCATTTGGCCTTTCTGGTGCCATAACTCCAAGTCACTTCCATTTTCTCTGTCTGTTTTTGGCCGTCTGGAGTGAAAGGAAAGGCTTTTGCAGGCAGCGGGATCCTTTGTATGCTTGGCTGACTGCACTGAGAAGGGGGAAGTGTTGTGTAGTCTGTGGTGCCATTCCTTTAAGAGGCTGATCTGAACGATGCTGTGGTCATTAATAAGGGCTCATATGATGGGTACCGCCAGCATTTCGAATTGAGAGGCCTCTGGTAACTGTTAGTGGATGTGGGTGTTTGAGACCCCGTTTCTCCTCCTGATATGGTGATGTGGCAAGTCAAAGAATTCATCATTGTTACTTGCACATGACTGCTTTAAGGAGTCTTTAGTTTTTAAAGACCTGCTTCACCCCCTGGAGAATAACGTGCTAACTATTAGTGTACTTGTTGCGGTTAATGACAGCACTTTCCATGCCTCCCTTTTCCTTGCCCCTCCCCCACTCTCTGGTGGAATCACTGGAGGATGTTTGCCAGCTGTGCCTCTCATTCTGGGAGACTCGATTGGGCAGGATGAAGACTGTCCCTGATCAAAGTTCTTAGTAATCACCAAAAAGTGAACAGCTTCAAGCTGAGCCTGGTTACCCCAGACTACAGTGCCTTTCAAAGGTGCATCAGTGTGAAATTTAATGATGTTTCAGAAGTCATGTTTTAAAAGTCTTCAGTGGTTGACAGCATCAATGGAATATCAGTTTCTGTCTTCTCCTTTTTGTTTTTAAATTTTTTTCACTAATACTATGATAGTGTGAGTAATTTTAAGGGGTTCTAAACCTTCAGAATTGGCAATTTTTAGAATTCAGCTGGAGGCTTTCTCCTCCATTTGAGTCAAAAGTTATTCTTGTCTGCTGTTGATTCCCAAATTTCCATCAGTGTTCCCCGCAAGAATCTACTAAGAATCTCAGTTCACTTTCTGTTGCCCTGCCTTGGAGTCTCATTTATACCCATCTGAAACTATGATCTCCATATCTTCAGATAGCTGCTTTCTATTCCCTCCATACTCTGCAAACAGCAACTGGGAAAGACCTTGCTATTTCTAATGCATCTCTTGTTTTGGTAAATGCACATCATGTCACCAGTCCAACTCAGAAGTCTGGACAGCAGCCTCATCAGGGCAGTGGGAAAATAAAGAGATGGATATGTGCGTAGGTTCCAACCTATCAATTCTACCTCTTGCACTTTTTATATATGTCCATGTCTTAAATGTTAAACAACTCTAGGTTTATTTTCTGATATTTCTCTACTGCAGGTCCCCAGTTACCTTTCATGACAGTCTTCAGCCATTTCCCATAATGCAGGGTACAGGTTGGAGCTCGTTGCCTGCAGAAAAGCTTGCACTTTCTGTCAGGATAAAAGCCTAACTCCATAACCTGTCTTATAGTGTTCTTTATGCTCTCCTCTCTCTCCACCTGTGTACTTCTCATGGAGGGCCATCTTCCTGTTGTCACTTTCTTCTCCAGACCATATTCTCTTGCTTTCTCCAGCTCTGATTCTGAAAATTGTTATTCTGCTTGGAATCCTCCCTTTTGTTCCTCTTTGCTTCCTCATCTGATTTCACCTGATCAGTGTTTCCACAGAGAAGTCTTAACCTCCAAGTTAAGGTGGTTAGGTGAAGTAAGGTATTCCCTTTTTCCTGTAGCAACTGCACATGTATTGTTGGCTCACCCAATTCCTCCCTCACCTAACTGCTTTATTCTCTGAAAGCCTTGTTTCCTAAAAATTCTGCCTTTTAGTGAAAGCAGTGTTTGTTGATTTTGGTGGAAATAAATCATGACATGTTCCATCCCAACCTGAGATAGCCAATTTTCACAGAAAGGAAAGAAAGTACATTGGGTGGACAATGAATATAGATTTGTAGAGTGCTATAACAGTACTTTAAAGTCATTTAAAAGTTTGTTCTTAAATAAAACATACTGGGTTGATTATGCTGTCAGAAGAGGGAAGACTTTAGGGTGGCAGCTGGTGAAGGAGGATTTGTGAGGAAGTCCATTGAAAGTGGCTGGATAATCGGGACATGGACTTTTAGGTAGGAAGTCTGTTAAGGTTCTTCAAACTTGCCTTCAAACTGCATGAAAATTAAGTTATAGCAGAGAACAACGTCTTACAGCAAAGTAGATGTTGAGCTTGAGGGAACTTAATGACCCGAGGAAATGGTGGTGCCACTGCAGACAAATGAGTCACAAAAAAGTTACTGTCCTCACAGGGCTTTTGTCTACAAAAGCACCCTGTTTGGCATGCCATTCATACACAGCATGCAACCTGGCCTTTTCTGTATGATGCTTTCCAGCTAAAAATCATTGTGTCCAATCACCTGGCAAGTTCATCTTGGAAACTAACAGCCAAGCACCCCTTTTAAGAGTTTTTTTTCCCAGTTTCTGATTAGCAGTTTGTTACACTGAATAAAAAGAAACTAAGTAACTTTTCAAGAACTAGGAGGGCAAAAAGTTGCTATCAGTAGGGCAATCAAATGCCCAATACACTTTAAAAAAACCCACTGAAGTAGTTGGAATTCAGTCACATACAACTTTGTTTTACTATCAAAGTTTTTTTTTCATTCAGAATATTTAAATAATATAACTAAGAAGCTAACATTTCCTACACAAACTTTAAAAAAAAAAAAACAAAATGAAGGAACGAAACAGTATACTTCCAATCAGTTCATCCCACATATACAACAAAGATAGGGACGGTGTCATTCCATCCCTACGTGAGATCCATGTCTGTGTGGCAGTGGCCCCTCCTGTCACCTGACTGTGAGACCCATGCAGCGGATCTCACGGCTCATCGTCCGTGGGCCCCAGCAGAGCGCAGTGCCTGCCATGTAGTCAGCATGCGTCTGGAATCACTGAATAAAAGCCGAATGCCTGTGGCTTGAACTCTTACCACTTTTACTCTCTCGGACTTACAGCTTTTCTCTTCATTCTGCACTTAGCTTCGGCCCGCTGTTCTGTTGAGCTGCAGTTTCCTTCAGTACAGGAATGACGCCATCCCTATCTTTGTGCTGCTCACAGGCCTCGCCCTGAGTAATTATCTTTTCTTTGGGATGAACTGATTGAAAGGATATATTTTTTTTTAAATTTTGTGTAGGAAATGTTAACTTCTTAGTGATATTACTTAAATAGTCTGAATGGAATGGGGAGTAGGTTTGTTTTTAAAGTATATTGTGTATTTGATTCTCCTACTGAAATTGTATAGAATTAATCTTGATCATACCTAACCAAGTATATTTATAAGTATATTTTAGTTTTTTAGAAGTTGCTATGAAAAACTCATTTGTTTTCATCAGTTGATAAGTAGATGTTTTGAAATGGACAGTTTTGAAAACTGATAAATCTTACTTTGAAAGAAGGAAATTGCCATGTTTCACATAGAATAAGATTCTTTTACGAAGGAAACAAACAGTATTTTTTTCTGTTTTTGAAGAGCTATCCTGATCCTGAAGCTAAGTTTTTTTTTTTTTTTCCCCATAAAAAAATGACAGTTGTTCCTTAAACTTGGAGTAGAGGAGGACAAACTCTGAGAAAGTATGACATACGCCTCTGGGGAGGGAGATAATTCAAAAAGGCAGCCTTGATCGTAGGAGAGCAGAGGCAATGCTTCAAAAACAAAGTCATCAAATCTAAAAGTTCAGGAAGGACTTTTCCCAAAGGGTTATTCTGGCAGCGTGTTGAAGAGGGGTTATAAAAGCAGTAAGTTCACAACCTGAACAATAAGTTAAGCAAACGCTGGGGAAGTATTTCCTTTCTCACTCTAAGATGAGGCATACCTTCAGCCTCCCTTCTCTGACAGAAATGCTGCTAAGCTTGGATGGCATATAAAGTGCGGTTTGTTATCCTGACAAATTGCCTTCTATGTAGATCGGAGGGGAGAGCTTAAAGTTCCAACTTAGGAAATACCAGCTCTTATTTGTGACCTCAAGATTCAGAGAGAGCAGCACTCTGCCAGAAGCAATTGAGGGAACACTCCAAAGATTTCTATGGCAAGGAAGAAAGAGATGTCTTCATTAATGGGGCACAACACTGTGCTCTTTTTTTCTTTTTTTTCCTTAACTTTACAGTCTTTTTTTCCTGGAGTGACTGCTACTGGGGCTTCCCTGAGAACAGAGTAACGAGAGAATATTTCCTCAGAACTGTAGTGGAAAAGACGGACAGATGGTGGCCATGGACTTCATCTGGAGATAGGAAGGAAGTGGAAGGGCTGTCCTGGGGTTAGTCGGTTCATCCTGAGACCAGTGAGTTAGTTAAGCCTTAACTGTTAGGTTATTCACGTACCCATTTGAACCCAGTTTAAAATTCTACCCCCCTAGATTTACTTTAGTACCTCCCTGAGTTTGGGGACTAGAAGTATGTATGTTACGTGGAGAAGAAGAGAAACGGGTGTAAGAATAAGGGCTCCAACCGAATGGTACTCTTTGAATGCCAGCGTATCTTCATATAAAAAATCAGAAATGTTTGCGTACAAATGTATTTTTAGAGAAGTAAATATTACAAATTAAAGCCACTATGCTGTTATCCCACTTTATAAATAATTTTGGGGAAAGCATAGGTTTTCTGTCTGGTATATTTTGTTAGTGGAAGGTCAGATATGGATCAGATTTGGTAAATGTAGCCTGCACTCGCCGTGCCTTTCATTCTTATGCAGTTAGTTTCATGTAAGTTTAGGATATTGGTAAAATAAATTCTTAATAGATTAGACAGTAAATGTTGCTTTGTGCCTTATCAAGCATCTGAATAGTTCAAAGCGTAGGTGTTTAATTCCACTGTTTGCTTACTGTTGTATAAGCACCAATACAACATACTGTTGTTGGGAGGAATCACCATCATGTGCTTGTTGGGCACAGGTGTCATCATCTTAGAAAATAGTTTAATGATGTATCAAGAGTCTTAAAAATGTTTGTATTCTTTGACCCAGTAAATTCCACTTCTAAAAACCTGAGAGTATAATTAGGTGTGGCTAAGGACTTATGGACAGTGATCTTAATGGCAGCATCATCTGTAATGGCAAACATACATGTTACAAAGTAGTCTAAGGAAAAAAGGGAATGGTTAAGTAGATTAAAATACATCCATCCAAGAATCTGAGTTTCTACAGCTGTTGCAAATAATGGCTATAAGTCTACAGCCTTCCACCACTGAATGCGCCTGATCTAGGCTGATCTCAGAAGCTAAGCAGCCTCTGTCCTGGTTTGTACTTGGATGGCAATGAAGGATCATGAGGTAACAAATGATTAAAAGGATTTAAAACTATTACATGTTACGCTATCAGTTGTATAAATACATACATGCATGATAAGGATTAGAAAGAAAAAAGATTATCTTTTGTGTTATCTATATGTTTGTGTTACTTTGTTTTTTATACATTTATCTCCCACACATTCTATACGAAATTGTGTAAGTTTTTTTTTTTTTTTTTTTTTTTTTTGGTGAATGGATAGTTTTAGAAACTTTCTATTAACAAGTTTCTACTTTAAAAATATTCATTGTAAAATATATGGGAAAAAATCTTGAATATTTTGTTGAAAATAATATGATGGGAACAGCACTGTGTGTTTTTAAGAAGTTCCAAGTGAGAGAAACGCTGAGTTTTTAAAAATGACGATATGACTTCAATCCAGATTCTGTTCTGATATGACTTGCATCAGAATTCGGTTTTTATTGAGAATATTTGAATTCCACATATTCTCCAACAGAGGTCAAACAGCTTTTGGCAAAGAGTGTGCCGATGTGCAGTGCTATGGCCTGGTGAGCTCTTCCCCTGGGCCTTTTCTCTGCTGGTGCTATTTCCAGATAGGGTGAGAGAAGGCGGGGAGAGCACCTGTGCTGAGGAATCCAGGGCAGTTGTCTCTTGACAATAAACTTTTACAAATGAGAGAGCCAATGTGCATGTTCAGTCCACTGTCCTGTGTGCAGAATGACAAGAGCCTTATTTAAATGAGGTAAACTTGGCTAAGCAAAATTAATTGTTCATGTGCCAGAGCAGCGCAGCGGAAATTATATATAACATGTATTTGGCTTTATAATAACTTACTAGTCAAGTAGCAGTGGCACTGATCTCATGAAGCAGTATTTTTTTAAAATTTTATTTAAGGAGAAAAAAAAAGCAGAAAAAGGGTACAAGTTATACAGAATTTCAGAAAAAAATAAACAATAGGAAGTCACTAGTTAATGGATTACATATTTTCATCTTAGAAATATTTGTTCAAGTTACAAAATTAAAGCATATAAAGTGGACATTCAAACAGTGAGACTGCTAACAGTTCTATTCAGTGATCCAACAGAACTCAGTAATATCATTGTCTATCTTATACACTTAAATATACATGCAGTTATATCATTTAGAGCACTTTCTTTTCCTCTCTTTTGTACAATGACTATTACACATTTTGGGTTTTATTACTCCCACAGTTCTTATTACTTTTTTTGGAAGAGAGTAAAACCAAATGTGACATAACAGAACAGAGTCAGTCAAAGCAAAAGGGTGGACATAATAGATAATGTAAAAACATAATACAAGGTGATCAACAATGGTTACCATAATGCCTCCCACTATCTCAAATAGAATTGCCTATATCATCAGTTCTAATAAAATTGAACAAAACAGTAAAGAATGAAACCAACAAAACCAAAACATTGGAGACATTACAGGTCTTCAAAAGTAGATAATAGTCAACAAGAAAGGGTGTCATAATGAATCTCACTATCTTCACAGATGTTGCCTAAACTTTCGAACCTGATACTATCAAGCAAAGCAGAATAGAGGAACATCAGTCAAAACAAGATGGTGAGAGCAATACAGGGCTTCAAATCAAGTCAATAGAAAATCAAAGTGGGTTACTATAATATATTCTGGTATTTTTAAATTTATTTTTCCCTTAAAAGGATAAAAATAAAAAAGTAAATAATAAAATGGAGATTGAGATAAAAGAGGGCATAACAACAAAACAGCGCAGATCAAAACATAACCGTTTAAGCAAAATAGTGTTTCACCACAAGATAATCCCGACATAAAAGTAGTTACCATATTGTCTCTTTCCTTGAAATCTTTGAGTATAACTTCGTATACTGTAGCATCATATATATCAAAACAATGTAAAACCATTCAAGAAAATGCCAGTATTACAGGGTATTTAAAATCAACTAACAGAAAATGAACAATGCTTTCTGTATAATCTCCTTGTCTATAAAAAAGTTTTTGTTTATACTATCACATATAATAAAATCCAATAAGATACAACATGTTAAAACCTATGGAGACAGAAGAACAAAAGCTTGATGGGACTTCAAAACAAGATGATACTAAATCAGCATTACCTATTACATCGTTTTCTCCAAAATAGCTGTTCCTATCATCCAATCTTCTCTGCCTCATTTCTGTTGAGCTCTTTTTCTGTCATTAGTTGTCAGTTTGTCTTCTTCATTTTGTTTTCTGCTCCATTCATTGTGGCCTCTCTGTCACTATTTCTGGATTCTTCGAATTTTTCTTTTTTAGAATATCCTGCAGTATTCTCTGTAGAGTTGAATTGGTGGTTGCAGATTCCCCTAGTTCCTCTTTATTCTGGAAGCACCTTCTTTTTCCATCAATTTACAGGGATAGTTGTGCAGGATATATCAATCTTGACTGGAGGTTATTATCTTACAAAGCTTGAATTATTTCCCCCCATGCTCTTCATGATTTGATGGTTTGTGCCAAGAAGTCTACTGTAATTCTGATGGGTGTTCCCTTATAAGTGATCTCTTTCTTGTCTCTGACTGCTTTTGATATTCTGTTCTTATATTGGATTTCTGGTATTTTGATTATTACATGCCTGAGTGTAGCTCTGTTTGGGTTGTAGGTGGCTGGGGTCCTGGTATGCTTCATACATCTGAGTATCTTTACCTTTTGCTAAATTAGGGAAATTCTCCTGGATTATTTCTGCAAGTAGCTTTTGTAGTTCATTTGTTTGTGTCCCTACCTCTTCTTTTATGTTCTTAATTCTTAAGTTATAGATCCTCTTATCATCTTCTAGTCTTTGTATTATTGCTGTTTGTTTCTTTGTTATTTTTAAGAAGTTTTTCATTTCATGCTCCCATATTAGAAATCTGCCCTCCAGTTCAGATAATCTATCCTTAGTTTCTTTCAAGCTGTTATGCCAGTTTTCGATAGAGTTTTTAGTTTCCTGGTAATCTCTTTGAACCTGCTTCACGTATTCTATGTTTTCTCTATTTTCTCCATCAAACAATTCTCCCCTCTTTTTCTGTTCTTCCATTCCACCATCTGTTTTTCCTTGGGTGGTGCTTAGCATTTCTCTTAACTATTCTGCTTATGTCTTGCCTCATGTCATGAATAACTTCATTCCTGAACTCGTCTATGAGGCTCTGGAGATAGCACTTTATGTCGATTGGTGCCGTGTCTGCTATTGCCTGTTTCTCAGGATTGGGGGCCGAGGAGTCTTTCTTGTTGCTCCCTCTTCCCATATTCTTTGTTCCTTATATATGCAAGCATATATAGGAGGCCCAGCTTCCTTCCCTGTTGGCTACAGTCTGGTTGAATTGCGCCGGCTAGGTGTTTCCGCCCACCACAGTGCACCAGGGAGTTACGGACCAGGCAGCCTATGTGGGGCCCGCCCTTCCAGGTCAGCCTACCGCTAGGGTGCACCTCCAGGCGCTGGGATCTGGGTTGTGGTAGCCTACTGGGTCTCAGCCAGCAGCATCACGTAGACTAGGCACTGCTCACCAATCCCGCTTGAGAGGGGGGTATGTGACTGAAGTCACTACAGCGTCCTGTTCCGGCAAGTCTGCCCAGTCCCGGCATGACCTCTGTTGGAGCCTCCTAGACCATAGAAGAGTCCCAGTTTCCCTCATTCACCACAGGTCGATGCATGGCTCCCCGCCCGTCCCGCTCTCAACTCCGTTCACCGATTCTCATTCTCAGAGCTTTCGCACGTCTCTCTCCCTGCCGAGCCGATTCAGACGCAGCAGCGGTGGCAGGAAACCCAAATCACGGCTTCCAATGGCGCGGGCTCCAGCTTCCACGCTGAGGCTTTATCTGTTCCTATTACAGCAGCAGGATTGCATTCTCAGTTGGTTTCTCTCAGCCCAGTTCATTCTTGGGTCAACAGCGTATATTTCCTCTTGCTTAGGATTCCTCACTCTGCACCATTCCTGGATTCTAAGCTGGGTCTCTCAGAGAGCCTCTGTCTGCCATCTGTCTGCCATGTTCTCCCGGAAGTTCGCAGTTTCTTTTTTGATTTCATAATTTTGAAAGTGATACAGCGTCCAGTGATCTTCCAGTGGTGCTGATGGATGTGCTTGGACTTGTGCACGTCTTATCTTCTCTGTGGTCAGTGAGGTTGCACCTGAGGGTCTCGCGGTAACCAGTGAGTGTAATTCAAGCCATGCAGCCTGTATAGTAACAGACTCCCAACTCTCTGCTGTCACTATCCAGTGCTCTAGAAAACTGGAGTAGCTTGCTTTGGATAAATGTCAGCCGATTCAAATATTTAGTAAACACCTTTTATGACCATAGATTCTTTCCAGCTTCCAAAATCACCTGGGAATATGTAACCAGCAGAGACAGATTTAACAAGAGAGAGTCCTGTGTGATGGTATTTAGGTAGCAACAGCGAGCAATGAAACTTGAAAGTAGGTCATGTGCTGCTAGGGTTAAAGTTGCCTCTGAAGTTTGTTTCACTGCTTTCTAATAAATAAAGATTCTGCAAAAAGTAGAAACAATCCCCCCTGTCTTGCTTCTCTTGGGGCAGTATCTCTTGTTAACAAGTTATTTGAGTGTTTACATTGCCTTGACTGCTTACCAGCAGTGTGTGTTGGTTCTTACCATTGAACAAAGTGCGAGTTCAAATAAACCAGATGAGTTTGCCCACAGCTAGGACCTTCTGTTGATGAGTGGTGCCAATTTATATGTCTTCTCCTGCTTTTTAAAGGAGGTCAGCAACAAAAACTGAGAAAGGCAGTCCATGACCTCATGTCATGAGCTATAGAAACTTGAGTTTGCAACCCATTTTTGCTGTACCTGGCACAGAGAACAGCAGATCCTGGGAGATACTATTTGACTTAAAAGACATCATATGCATGGTGTCTTGGTTTGTTACTGCCAGTTTTTATCGAGGATTAAGATTAACCTTTTTTTGTATAAGGAGTATGCAGGTAAAGGTTTCATTTCTCCAATATCATGAATACAGCGCAGTTGTTACGTGTTGACCATAGTCATAGGTCCTTTGTCAGCCCTTGCCAAGCAGGAACATGGGGCAGAATTTGCAGAAATACTAACCCGGTCTAGCATTATGCCTGACATATGACAAGCACTCAATGTGCTTTTGCTTATTTTTAAAATTATGCATATGAATGAGTAAATGAATGAAGAATTAAAATATAGCTAAAATACACCAAAATCAGGTGAGATGGTGGTTTTTTCATTAACTACTACTCTTTAACATGCATCTTGGAAATGCATTATAGTAACATACGCCCTTTGTTTTAAGAGACATTTATGGAGTGTTTACTTGCTTAAAATCAAGAATTAGAATTTTTAAAAAAAATTTTATTTAAGGAGAAAAAAAAACAGAAAAAGGGTACAAGTTATGCAGAATTTCAGAAAGAATGAACAGTAGGAAATCACTAGTTAATAGGTTACGTATTGTTATCTTAGAAATAGTTGTTCAAGTAAGAATTAGAATTTTTACAGTGTTGAATATGATGTCATTCTTGCCTTCAAAGTGCACGTAGCTATGTGACCAGACAAGTTCTACAACCAAGTGCAGTAGTAGACTTGTGTCCAAATCACAGAGGGAAATAAATCTTAGCTGTGTTTCCATGTTGCATGGAGGTTTTTAATTTTACTAATTCTATTTATCTTGCTCATCATCTCTTCCTCCAGACCATAAGGTGGTAAGCCTTTGTTTGTTATTTTTGCTTGTGGAGTGAAAATTGCTTTGTCCCAGCTCCTGAGCAAGTACTTTGAGATCCTCCTTCTTCAGTCTCCTGAGTAGCTGGGGTTATAGACATGTGACACTATTGCTGGCTGAATGTACTTAGCATGTAGTAAATATGTAATATTTGATAGGTACTGCCTCCATAAAAAAAGTGCTGATTTCATGTCCACTAACATATCCTAGTGATTTATTCCCTCAGACCTGCCAGTTATTGCTTTTTGGGAACTTTTTAAATTTTTGCTAAATGTGCTTTATATACGACCTCTATATTAAACACACACACACACACACACACACACACACACACAGACACACACACACACACAGCAAACCTTTTGACCATATCTGGCTGCAGCCATTCTCCCTGTCTGCTGCTTTCTTTGCAGAGCAAACCTTGAGGTATTGCTGATCCCCATGCCTCTGCCTTCCTGTTCTGTACGGCCCACACTGAATGCTCCTTTCAGCAGAAACCACTTGTCAGGACCACGAGTGATCTATGGTTTTTTTTTTTTTTTTTTTATTGGTACCGGGGATCGATCTCACGACCATGCGCTTGCAAGGCAGGCGCTTATGCCGCTGAGCTAAATCCCCAGCCCTGATCTATGGTGTCTTGCTTCACTCTGCATATCACTGGTACTTGGGATGTTGACCATCTTTCCCAGAAATGTTTTTCACTTTCTCCTTAGATGCAGCATCCTTCTGGATTTCGTCCCATTTTTGCCTGTTATCCTGGGTCTCCGCTGCTCTCCATTGCTGCTTAGTTTCTTCTTACTCAGTCTAAAGGTTGGAGTGTCCTGAGTCTTACCTGGTGTTGCCTCTGTCCCCTACACATGTTTTCCTAGTGCTTATCCAGTGCTGAGGCTTTTGTATGTCTGAAATCCATATGTCCAGCTCTGACTTCTCCCCACCACCCCAGGCTCACAGATGTACTTGCTATCTTGACAGTAGTATAAATACTTGGGTGCTTTACAGCAATCTCAGATTTAGCTTGGCCAAACTGACCTGCTGGCTGTCTCCCTTGTCATTCTGTGTCCCCCACTTTAGTCTTCCTCATTTTTAAAAGCAGTTATCTTTGACACATTTTAAAAATTTTTACACTTCACACCCATACCTCAGTGAATCTTGGTTCTGCCTTTAGAAAATACTCTAAATTCTGTTGTTTTTCACTACTTCTATAGGCAAAGACTTGCTGATCCCCCTGCCCCCGTACCCTGCTGTCTTCTGGGGGATTACAGTGTCTCCTGATAGCTCTTCCTCTTCCGTACCTCTCATTTTTGCATATTTTCTCTCAGCTGGTGATCTTTTTAAAGCATAAATGGGATCACATCGCTGTCCTTCTGTTAATGCCTCACAGGCATTTAAAACAAGTTCTAGAACCTTCATGCAGCCTTCAGCACTGGGTACAATCTGGCCCAACCTTCCTCCTTCACTGTTCTTTTCCTGGCTAACCCCACTATCACCACTGAATGTCAAATTCAGTGCCAGCACAAGTGACACTTCGTATTTTTTCTATCTGAACAACCCATGAACCCATGTTTCCATCTGAGGAAAGGGAAGAAATTCGGAAAAATCTGTGTCAAGAAGACCGGTATATCAAAAGCACTGAACAGGGTCTGGCATATAGGATGTACCACGTATTTATTATGAATTTGTTTTGGGAATGAGGAGGAAGAATTCACATTGCTTGTGTTCAGTTGCTTGTGAGTTGTATAAATAGACGCCAGAGGCAGTTGAATGTATTCATTTGGAATAGCTAGTTCTTTAGAATAAAAGGTGTCTTGATACCCCAGGAGAATGCATAAAACTTCCAGCTTTAATTTTGTGTCTCCATGTCAGTTTGTGAATGGAGGTGGTGTGGGTCACTAAGTGCCTGGGATGTGACATAAACCATGCAGAGCTTTCCAAAGAGTGGGCAGCCATCATGCTCATGATTCCAGTGGTTCAGATTAAAGATTGCAGTGCATTTTGTGGCTTAGATTTTTTTCCCTCTTGTTTTAATGCTTTCTAGTGAGTGAAGGCCTGGGTCTTCTCTGGAAGTCGGTCTTTCTGCCTCTGTAATCGGGCGCTATGCATCCAGACCCTGGACCCTTATGGACACTGCTGTATGTTATCCTTAAGATTCTGTGTTCTTCTGTGAGCTCAGGTAAGAGGAGAAAGGTGGGGTTCTGGCTGAAGCCTTCCCTTATCTTAGTCCTGTAAACAACAAATTTCGGTGTCAATACTTCGCCAGTAAGATCAGTGTGTAAAATGTTTCTGAAATTTGCTTGGCCACTACATGATTTAAAAACTTGATTAAAGGCGTTAAGGATTTCTTAGTAGTGCTTTGCACATTAGGGGGCCTTCCCATCCTTGTCCTTACAATTTGTTATCCTTGTAATTTGTCACCTTGAAAGTATTTCCTAATTGTGCTTTTCTTCAGTGAGGGAATACGTTATGTGTTATATACTGGTTTCTGAATTTAGAAATGATAGCAGGAATTAAAGTGCTAACTGCATACCATCACAGAGAAGATGTAGAATCAGTGTGGAATAACATTCAGTTTGGAGTGTGAGAGCTTGGTTCAGATGCCAAGTCTGGCACTTTCTCTCGTGACCTCAGTTAATTTACTTCTCTACGTCTTTGGGTTTTTGGAAAGTTTAAATCTGTTTATTGTTAAGAATGTACAAGCCTCAGACTAAATACATGGCCCACATGTATTGTTTTTTACTTGAGACTTAAAGATGTATATACAAATATCATGATGTTAGTTCATTGAGTAGTATTTATTATCTGTTGAAAATCCTGTATAACAGTATTAGACTTGGTAAAGGAAAATTGATTCATTGGTTTTATTTCTTTTATGGTTTTCTAAACCACTACGATAGGTTTAGCCAAGAAAGACATTGTCTTGGGCTGGGGATTTAGCTCAGTGGCACAAGCGCCTGCCTGGCAAGTGCAAGGTCATGAGTTTGATCCCCAATACCAAAAAAAAAAAAGAAATAAAATAAAAGGCTCTTTAATCTTTATTTCTGATTAAACTTTCTGTAAAAGGATATTGAACAATTTATTATTGTGTATTTTATATCATCAGATTAACAGTATTGCTGCTCCCCTATTCCTTTGGAAGGGGGGAGTGGTTCTTTATTGCTATTCTAGTGCAAGAGTCACTCTTCCTTGTCCAGGTTCCTGGAGGACTACATATAACAAATGAAACTATTTCAGTGCTAAATATAAACATGAAACCTTTAGACCCAAGAAAGGATAGAATTTATATTTCAGTGTGGCTCCTATTTTCTTAAGAGTTGAATATTTTATATTAAAATATCTTGTGTTTATGTTAAAATACTTTATACTAAAGTAATAAAGAAGTGAAGAAGTACCACATCCTTTATTTACAGAATAATGTCCTAGCTTTGCACAGTGGCAGCGAGGTTTACCCGAGGCGTGATTATTGCTAATTGAAAACTTTTCCCAGAATAACATCCTATTCTTAAAATAGGAGAGAGTTCTTTTTATTTCAAAAGGCATCTTGTCTTCACTTCTTCAGGTGTTTAGCTTCTATTTCTTACAAATCCCTTTGTTAAAAGGCAGTTTGCTGTTTTCTATTAATAAAGTTAGTGTTTTACATCAAACATTTTTGTGTGGCCTACCTTAATTTTAACGTAAGTCCTAGGCTAATGTGTTGCTCTGTATTTTTCCAAAAGATGTTCTCATAAAAATTGTATTAGAATTTTTACAAGTCTCAAGAGCTGCCATAGATAGATAGATAGATTGTCTTAGTTACAAAGATTCAGCTGAGAAGCATTCGATGTACTCATTTCTCTTTCTGCTTCCTTCCCCTTCCTCCCCTCTTTTCACCCTTTTGCATGTGGGGTTTGTTCCCTCTTAGACTTGGCACCTTATTTTATTTCTGAGCCGCTTTCTGCTATCCAGAAGCTTGGTGGACCTGTAACACTACATTGTTCTGCTAAACCTGTGACTGCTTATATCTCCTGGTTGCATAATGGAAAGAGATTGGATAAAAACACAGAACAGATGGAGCTTCAGCGGGGGACCTTGACGATTCTTTCTCTTAACCCCTCCCTTTCGGGGTACTACCAGTGCATTGCCAACAATAGCATAGGTGCAGTTGTGAGCAGCCCTGCAGCAGTGTCTATCGCAGGTGAGTTTCCTTTGGTCCTTGTTACTGTGGGTTTTCTGGAAGTGACTGTCAGTGTTTACATTTCTGAACTGTGGGAAGAGCGTGGGCTTTGGTGTGAGACATGTATTGGTAGGAGTCAAGAATTCTTACCTGGCCTTGACTTGATTATTCGTACAACGTGAGGAAACTTACCTGAGCTTCTGTGGCATAGACTGGCATCTTCATCTGGAACAGTGGTTTGCGACAGTTTTCTAAT
The DNA here is from genome assembly GCF_034190915.1 of Cavia porcellus. NCBI lineage: Eukaryota > Metazoa > Chordata > Mammalia > Rodentia > Caviidae > Cavia > Cavia porcellus. Next base: position 20,099,191 of record NW_026947492.1, on the reverse strand, counting down.
GTGTGTTCTAAACAGTTTCTTTCTGCATCTTCAAGTGCCCTTAATATCAATGACTAGGAAAAAGCTGTTGTCTGTTTTGACACTCAGTTATTTCATGCAGTGCTTTATCTTTCACATCTCATTGTTTGATTTGCCTTGCTTATTGAGTGATTTTAATTTATTTAATTGAAACCAGGCTAAAGTAGCAGGAAAAAAAATAACTGACTGTTAAGAAAGGAATTTTGAGTATTGAACTTATGGAAAATCTGGAATGTGTGGTTTTTCTTAGTAAGTTTGAGCCATCTGCCTTTCAAATGGTGATGGCTTCCAGTAATGGAAAACGTCTTTGTAAGGGCACCCTTATTTACAGAATAAATCTGGATTCCCCAGGAGTAGGGAGTTTGTCATAACTGAGAAGAGTAAATGTTTTTGTAGAGCTGTGACCCATAGACAGCTCCAAGACACACACTGCAGCGCTGGATTCCTGGTGGCAGGCTGCTGAGTTCCTCGGGCATTGGAAGACAGTAAAGAGCCCTTCGTTCAGGCTTCTCTGCAGTGAATTTAGGCTGGAAGGGGCAGAGACCGAGTTAGTATGTTCAAAACATTTAAATGATGCGCTGCTTTGGCGTTTGATGTCCCAGGTTCATTTTCCAGGAGCCATTTTATTGCAATTTGAGTAGTCACCAAAGGGGAAAGTGACTTTTAATGAGGGTCTGGACTGAAGAGGATTTATCATGACAGAATGGGAATAATTATGCTTTATAGTTCTTCCTAGTGCTTTAGAAGTTTTCTTTTCCCCCAGTCCTCTGAAAGCAGTGGCTTCTGAGGAAAGATAACATAACCGAACAGGTAGCCTTAGAACTACTACCTCAGCAGCTTTCTGAGATACAAAGATCATGCTACCCTCAGGACTGGGATTAGTTGCAGTATCAGACTATGCTGCAAATGTTTCCAATTTTTAAATTCCCCCTGAGAAGGATTCAGCTTTGCATTCATTTATGTATCTATTTATTTCAGTTCTTGGTGATTTTGATTCATCAGCAAAGCACATTATTACAGCAGAAGAAAACAGCACTGGTTTCATTGGCTGCCAGGTACCAGCTAGTAACCCCAAAGCTGAGGTGCGCTACAAGATCCGGGGAAGGTGGCTGAAGCACTCCACAGGTGAGTCCTTGTTTGGAAAAGCCAGTAGCACACACAGAGCAGAAGCTTACCGCATAACCAGGGGCTGTGCACACAAACATATATGAGATACATTGCCTGCCATCTCCAAAGTCGAGTGGAGGGGCGTGACCACCGTCGCATACCCCAGGGGCTTGCTCCTTGGACTCATTCCGGACCCCACCCAAATGTCACCCCTTCGGAAAGACAGACCGCCTGTATGGGCCGCTCTGTGACATTCCTTGTTGTTCTCGTTCAGCTTTGTGTTTCTTTATAGATAGAATATATCTCATGCAGTGAGCCTTTTACGTATTTTTGCTTGCTTGTTTGCTGTGTGCCTTTTCACTGCTACCCCTGCCCTGTGGAGTGTTAGCAGAATGCAGGGCCCTGATCTACGTCCTCCATTGCCGCGTCCCATGTGGCTGGGCCAGGCCTGGCAGAAATAGCTACCTAGTGTGTAAGAAATTAGTGGACAGTGAGTGCACACCACGTGACTGGTGCTGTAGGTGGCATTTGTCGAAGTGTCACCGGTGGTCATGGTGTCTTTGTCCAGACATAGTTCACGCTTTCAGACTCATCAGCTGCTAAACTGTTAATGATGGGTTGGATTTTGTCCACCAGTACTATTGACCTTTTTTTTTTTCTGCCTTGTTTTTTCTTTCTTTGATTTAATGCATTTTCCTTAATCGCTTATTTGCTCCTGGGCATCTGTGTCAATCTAAAGCACGACTGTGACCCCCTGGTCATTTCCGTTGTGTTGTGGTGGTCTTCAGAAAAGGCGAGGCTAAATGGACTCCTTTCCTTTCTCAGGGAAGTATGTGATCCTCCCATCAGGAAACCTTCAGATTCTGAACGTATCCTCAGAAGACCAAGGGTCATACAAATGTGCGGCTTATAATCCTGTCACCAATGAATTAAAAGTTGAGCGTATCAGCCAGAAGCTCCTTGTGAGTCGTAAGTATTTGAAAGAGCGACAGTAATTTGTTCTCAGAAGTGTTGCTCATAAAAGTTAGCCCAGGAGAATTCATTTTCTTTTTCGTCTCTTTTTTCAGATGTTGTTTGTTTTATCTTAGGCATGTCTCACAAGCAGAGTAAATGCATCAACGAATTATAGAACAATGTTGTGTGTATTTTTAAAATACAGAAACCTTACGGTTGTGGTACTCAAATGGGTGGCTAAATGTGAATAAGGAAGAAAATATATATCTGTTCTCAGTCCTTTCAGATGTGATACAAATCATGAGTGATTTTAGATTGTGCCTCTTAGTTGAGGTCACGCCAATAGAGCACTATAAAGGAGTGATTTTCGAACTTGAGAACTTTATATTTCTGAAATATTAATTCAAAATAATTCAAAAATAGCTCTAAAGGACCATAAAGTGTTAATTTTATTTTTATTTATAATTATGATTATTTTCTTTCTTTTGGGTTTCTTTTTCTTTTTCAGATAGGGCCTCACTAATGCAGTTCAGGCTGGCCTCTAACTCACTTTGTATCCCAGGCTAGCCTTGAACTCACAGAAATCTTCCTGCCTCAGCCCCCCAAATGCTAGGATTACAGGTGTGTGCCTCCATGCCCAAGAGGTTTTTTTTTTTTTTTAAATAATTTTTTGTGTGTGTACCAGAAATTGAACTCAGGACCTTCTGCTTGCCAGGCAGGTAGTGTGCTGTTGAGCTATATTCCCAGCTCCCCCAGCTTTAACTGAAAATGATTTGCTACCCGATGGGACCTTGTCATACGAAGAAAAATAAGCAGAAACATAGGGATGTGCACTGTGTTGCAGGGGCAGAGATTGGCCATGGATCTGTGGTGGTGATACTTTGTGCTTTCTTCCTCTTCCAGGCCCTTTGGCAGATGGGTTTCGAATTCTTCACCCCACCCTTCCCCAGGCACTAGCTGTTCCTTCTCACAGCCCTGTAACTTTGGAGTGCGTGGTGACGGGGGTCCCGGCCTCGCAAGTGCAGTGGCTGAGGGAGGGGCAGGGCGCTGTGCTGGGCAGCCACTGGAGGCGTCTGTATTCCCATCTTGCCACTGCAAGCATCCACCCAGCGGACTCTGGAAACTACTCCTGCGTGGTGGGCAACAAGTCTGGAGACATCAAACATGTCACCTACATGGTTAATGTGCTTGGTAAGATGTTGCTTCCTTCGTTTTGTTTTTTCAAATCGTGCCATTTTCCTGGTCAGAAGGTTATTTATAGGCTCAGAATGAGACATGAGTTGTCTAGAAATATCCATGCCAGTAGCCAGAGCAGTCACCATTTTCCTCAAGGACTGTGGAATTCAGCTGTGTTTCTGACCGGCACAGAACAGTCACAGTGGGTGTTCTTGGGATCCTCACCCCTGACCTGATCACTTAATGCATGGCTTGTGCGCCCACCTCCATGACCCAGAACTCAGCGGAACAGGAGATTCTGAGATGTAGCTACATGGTATCCTGTAGTGGGGACTGTGACCTAATGATCACATTCATCATAGAGAATTTGTACCTACACATGATGTAACTTGTTTTTTTCTGCCTTTCCCTAACCCTCCTTTCAACCCCTTCTTCCCACTTAGAAAACCTTGCTGTCCATGTTTCCTTCTTTTCTCATTTTGTATGTACTTCTTATCACAAAACTATTGCTTCTGTTTTTTTCTATCAGCTATCTACCTGACTAGCAGAAAGCACTGGCCTTTATCAAGGCAGATTTTCCTGAAAGGTGGAAAAAATGAATAGGAAGTGGTTTCATAGTAATGTAATTTTTGTAAATTTTCTTCATGTTGTTTACTTATATCATTGCCTGAGGTAGGATAGCAGCAAAAAGACGGCAGGAAAATTTAAAATTTGTTGAAAGGCAGAGGATATAGCTTAGTGGTAGAGCACTTGGTTAGCGTGTGCACGGCCTTTTTTTTGTTTTCTTTCCTTTCCTTTGAAATTAGCTATACCTAATTTCAAAGATGAGCTGACCATAAAAAGAATTTAAATGAAAAAATTTTTTTCTTACTTGGTTGTTGTTTAGCATGAAATCTAGGGAGACTGTTACTTTATTTTATTAATTTTAATTTGTACTTTTATTTTCATTTGGTTCAATGTATTTCTAAATTTTTCTTTTTTTAAGGTGAGTACCAGGAATCAAACTCAGGAGCTTACGCTTGCCAGGCAGGTGCTGTACCACTGAGCTATAACCCCAGCCCGTTACTTTTATGTTAAACTAATCACTTGAAATAAATGCTAAGAGAAGCGCAGGATTAGAAACTATTTGTGTGTCTGTGTGCATACTCATGTGTGTGAGGGGGGAGGTTGGATGAACCTAAAGGAGGAGACAAACTTCTTAGTGCTATATGGTTTATCCTATTAGTGGGGAACTAAAATGTAGTTCCAATTTTTAAAAATCAGTTTTAAAGGGAATAGCAATAAAACAAATCGAAACAGTGATAGGACTAGGAAATCTGCAGTAGTTACTGTGTTGCATATTTTTGGCCTCTAAATAGTCTCTCAGCTTTCGGCTTGCAGAGTCAACTGAACAACACAGCTCCTCCAAATCAGCTGGTTGCTCACAGGGCGGGGCGTGGAGGGGGTGGGGCTGCTATTCTCTCCCCAACCTGTGAGCCAACCAGCTCACTGCAGCTCCCCTGTGGGGGCTTAGCTTCCAGCCTTGTTCCTGGATCTGCGCTCCAACTGCTCTAATTTTTCCTTGATGGCCACAGCAGACACAAGAATGTCAATAAAGATTACAACTTGTTTGCAAGTTGTTATTGTTAGAAAGATTTTATATGACTTGTGTGATAATTTAAAACATGTATCTTGAGGACTAGTGTTTACTTGGTGCGTTTGCTTTCAGAACATGCTTCGATTTCTAAAGGACTACAGGATCAAAGAGTGTCTCTAGGAGCCACAGTACATTTCACCTGTGACGTTCATGGGAATCCAGTCCCCAACTGCACCTGGTTTCATAACGCACAGCCTATTCGTGCTTCCCCACGTCACCTCATTGCAGGAAAAGGGCTGAAAATCACCGGGGTTACCATGGAAGATTCTGGGCTGTATCAGTGTGTAGCAGACAACGGGATTGGATTTATGCAGTCCACTGGAAGACTTCAAGTTGAACAAAGTAAGCTCGGAGATCATGTAATCCCAGGAGATTTTACTTCACAGGTAGACTTATAGAAGCTAAAAACAGTCATTTTTACTACGATAATCCTATTGCTGTGCCAGGACTGTTTCATTTACCATGTTCTTTACTAGTGGGAGGTAGGCATTTCTGTGAAGAAGCCACCTTATTTAATTAGGCTTTTTAAAAATTGCTTTCAGGATGGTGGTATACCTGCCTGGTAGAGCGCTTACCTAGCATACATGAGACCCTGGGTTCCGGGGCTCTGTTCCAGGATTAGGAGAAAAAAAAAAATCGGGAAGATCGTTAAAATTTCAAGTTAAATAAAGTCAAATTTAAAAATGTTTTCAACAGGTACTAGTTTTATGGTAAAGTTTTTTGCTCATGTTCCACAGCCAGTCATGTCCCTCTTTAGAAATAATTGGTAATTGGCTTCTCAAATATCCTGGTACATAGGCATGCCTGTAGTTATGTACTGTATGGCACACGTAAGCATGCCTATGTATGTGTATTTTATAACAGGTGTTTTTTTAAACATAAATGGTGGTAGCATTCTTTACCTTGAAATTTTCACCTAACATGTATCTTAGATATCGTCCTATATGGTACATAAAGGAGTTTTATGTCTTTTTGATGAATAGCTGTTTAGTGTTCCATTGTATAGCTGTAACAATTTGATTAGTACCTTATTGATGACTGTTTCTAATATTTTGCTATTATACATAGTTCTGTAATGTGTGTCCTATAAAGATTGTTTTGTACATGTTTGAATATCACTAACAGATTCTTGGAAATGAACTATAAACCGTAAATGAGTCTGAAGTTTTGATAGATACTGCTGATTGTGCTCCTGGTTGTTATAGGTTTTATTCTTATAGGTAGCGTAGAACTTTGTTTCTCTCCTCGTACCTCAGCAATTCAGAGTATTGTCCAAAGTTTTTTTTTTTTTTAATCTTTGCTAATCCAATAAGTTTAAAAAAAAAAAAAAGGAAAAAAAGACTTGTAGTTATGGCCTTGTAATCTGTATTGGGTTTTTTGTGGGGGAGGGAGGTTTTTTGTTGTTGTTATGAGTGAAGTTAGGTATCATTTCATGTTAAGGAAACTTATATTTTATGTTCCTATGTTTTCATGTTTCATTGTCTTTCGTTCATTTTAAAACAACTATGTTTTTGGCCTTTTTTCTTATTGATTTATCAGAATTCTTTATATGTTAGGGAAATTAGTTGTTTATAATGTGTTATAAAAAATTTCAAATTCAGAGAACCATTACAGACCACATTTTTTATTTCACTGCAGCTAAGTTAGAAGTTAATAGTGAAAGATAATTTAAAAATTTGTCCTGTAGTTGGGAATATAAAATTATAATTCCAAATGACTGGATTAAAAAATCCTAGTATAGATGTAAAATACTTTGAAGTGAATGATAATGAACATGCCGGTGATCAGGTTTTGTAGCAGAGAGCCAAAATGAGATTTAGGGGGATTTGTAGCCCTATTTGCTTATAAAAGAAAACAGAATGAAAATTAGTGAGTGAAGGCAGAATAGATTTTTTTTTTAAAAAAAGATAGAGAAATCAAATAAGGGCAGAAATAATTAAATAGAAAGCAAAGATAAAATAGGATCAATAAATGTAGAAGTTGATTCCTTATAATCTAAATAAAGTAGGTAAGTCTTTGGCAAAATTAAATATAAAGAAATCAGATGCCTATAAACAATATTAGAAATAAAGAGGCCGTAACTACAAGTCTTACAGAGATTAAAAATAATGGTGATAATAAACTTTTATGAAAGTTATTTACTTATATAAACACAAGTGGACGTGTTAGCTTTCTATTCGCTGTGACAGAATACTTGTAAAGGAGGGAAAGTTTCTGTGGCTCCTGTTCCAGGAGTTTCACTCTGTGGTCCCTTGGCCTTGTTGCTTTGCTCCTGTGGCAGCACAGGTCTTACAGCAGGAACCATGGCAGAGAAGGCAGAGGAGGCCCTTTCACCTCATAGGGCAACACAGAGAGACATGGAGGCGTGGGGGCCTCCCTAAGGCCGCACTGGTGATGACCTAACTTCCCTCCACGAGGCCCCGCCTCCCGAGGGTTGCACCACCTCCCAGTGGTACCACAGATGAATGGGCCTCCAACATATTGGCATTTGGGGGATATTTAAGAACAAAACTATAAGCACTTTGGGGGCTGAGGCAGGAGGATCACTGCAAGTTGGAGGCAAGCCTGGCCTACATAGTGAGTTCAAGGCCACCTTGAACTACATAGCAAAACTGTGCTTTATAAACAAAACAAGCAAACAGAAAGAACCAAACTATCGCATGCACAAATTCTGAGAAAAAAGGTAACTTAGCAAGGCCGATTTAAATAAAAAGTCTATCAGTCATCTATACCTGTGAAAGAAGTTGAATTAAGAATTAAAAACCTCCCACAAAGAAAACCTGAGTCTTGACCTGTGAAGGTTCCACTAAACTTGCAAGTAACAGATCACTCCAAATATTATATAGTGTACAAGAGAAAAGGAGAGGCTAGAAACTCTCAGGTCAGTAGACTCGATTTCAGAATCACAAAAGGCTGCTATAAGAAAGAAAAATCAAAAGCCAGTCTTCATTATGAAAATAGGTGTATAAATCCTAAACAAAATACTGATTAGCCAGGAATGTGTAAAAAATAAAAGCCATTGAGCAGTTATCCTAGAAATCCTCAGAAAAGTTAAAAGTATTTTTTACCCTATTTATTGAATAAAGGAGAAAAAGAATATGAGTATCTCAGTTGAGGTAGGAAAAATTGGACATAATTCACTATTCGCATTACACACTCAGAAAAATGAAAATAGAAGGAACTTCATTTAACTATGCCTAATAAGAACTTACATGAAACATTACTTTTAATGGCTAGTCATTATTATACTAGAGATCTGAACCAGCACAGAAAGACATGAAAAGAATTAGGAAAGAACCCAAATTGTTATTCATTTACAGCTTTGCCATCATAGAATATCCAAATGGTTTGCTGGCTGTTTTGTATCTTCTTAGAACTAATAGCATTTAGTCTGGTGACTGGATAAAGACCATAACTAGAATCATTTGCCTTTTTGTATAACAATAAAATATACATACCAGTTCATAGATGGCAAAATTCAGTATTATACAGCCTTTCCAAATTTTTTCTGTAGATTCATACTATTTTAGTTAAAATCTCATCTGAATGTTTTGAGAAACTTGAGATTACCTTAAAATTTATATAGATAATCAGAGGCCTCATAATACCTAAGATACTCTAAAAGAAGAAACTTGCCTTAAATATAAGAAAATCAGTAATAATTTAGAAAACATTGTGTTGGTTCAGGAACAGATAGACTATGCCAAAAAGATACTTGCACATAAGAAATTGACTGAACTGGTATTGCAGATCACTAGTCAGACGATAGGTACAAATTTTAATGTGGAATAATTGGTTATCAAAATGGAGAGAAAATTTACATGGTATAGAAAGATAAACTCCCACTGGGTTGAAAACTTAATATGAAAAGTAAAATGGAAAATTATTGTAAGGCTATATTGGAGAATATTTGTATAATTTAGAAAAATATCTTAAAAGGCTGATTACAAAGATACGACTATATTGAAATGAGAACATAAATGACACTATTAAGAAATGAAAAGCAATAAACTAGAAGACACTAGTGATGTAACATAACTAAGCATATATGTAATATACCTACGACTAAATATAACTAAGGCTATCTAATGTGTACAGTGAACTTTGAACTATTTTACAAAAGCAAGTCCCCATAGAACAGTGGACGATAAGCCTTTCAGAGATGAGAAAATATGAATGACATCTAAACAGATGGAAAGATGTTCATCTTCATTAGTAGTGCTGCAAGTGCAGATTGTAACTAGGGAGATGGCATTTTATTGTCAAAAAAACTCAGAAATCTGAAATCAAGTGTTAGTTGGGTTATCCAATGTGAGAAGGAGGTTTTGAGAAAAACAGATAGAAATGATCTTTTGTGTTAATCAGTATGTCATTGTAGTCTCAATGAAAAATACCTCTAGAGAGTACCAGGACCAAAAGGAAAGACTTAGTAAGACTGTAATTTAGAAACAAAAATGTTCATGTCAACAGTAAGAAAACAGTTTATCAACTTTTATTTAAATTGGAATTTTTTTTTTCTCCCAAACCTTTCTTAATCAGATTCCCAAAGAACTGAAGGATTGTTGATCTAGTTTCTTACTTCTTTACCCCTTTTTCATGTTAAGGCCTGTAACACATTCTGTGTTTACAGTAGTTAATGTATTTGTCTAGGGAAGGCTCTTGAGTGATTTCTTCCTGAAGAACAGGAGCTCTGTGTGGGATCCTGCGGCTGTGAATAATTCTACTTCATTGACAGTTTCACTTGGTAAAAACTGAGAAGATAACTAAGGAGGGAGGTGTGCTCTTCTTTGTTCTAATCATTTCTCTCATATTTTATTTCTGCCATCAGATGAAATTTTTGCAGTGTAGATACTATCCCATTCCTGAATTTTAGTATGTGAATTATTTTTTCATAGACAATGGATTCAAGCCAGTTATAATCACAGCGCCCACGAGTGCAGAGGTGGCAGCTGGAGACTTCGTCACACTGTCCTGCAATGCCACCGGAGTGCCAGTCCCAGCCATTCGCTGGTACGGCAGTCAAGGGCTGATAACCAGTCATCCATCGCAAGTCCTTAGGTCCAAATCCCGAAAGTCACACTTAGACAGACCTGGCGGCCTTGACCTGGAGCCTGTGTACTTCATCATGTCCCGAGCTGGCTCAAGCTCCCTCTCCATCCAGGCTGTCACTCGGGAACATGCCGGAAGATACATCTGTGAAGCGGCCAACAATCATGGCACCACACAGTCAGAAGCGTTTCTCACAGTTGGTGAGTTGCTGTATATGTTGTTTCAAGTAAGTTATCTCCTTTGGTAGTAGAGGAAAAAGTGGTTTGAAATGTGTTACTTTAATGAGTGGAGTGTTCTCTAAATACGTGTGTTTTGCCTTAAGACAGTGAAATGTGAAACTAACTTTTGGGGATATTTTGCTGTACGTGGATCAGGTGAACCTTGGTCCCCATTTGTGATGTGTATGAGTATGCTGAACTTGTGCTTATCAAATAGGAAGCTCTTCTTTAGGAATAAGCTCAAAATATACTGATCTTTGGGAGTAACACTTTTGACTTTGTAAGCTACTGTTATGGTTTGTGTCGGGATGTCTCCCCAGAATCTCACGTGGTCATGGAGGGGGCAGGCTTTTTGGAGGTAACTGAATCTAGAGTTTTTGACTGATTCATGGACCAATGCCGGATTAAGGATTACTTCCCCTGCCCTAGGGAGGAGAGCAGTGGGCATACAACCTAAGGGACAGAAAGAAGCTTGCTCCTCACTTTTCTTTTGGTGCTTTTGTTGCCACCATGAGCACTTGTCCCTCTGCCATGCCACCCTGCCTTGGAGCTCCAAATTTGAGCTAAATAAACCTTTCCTCCCTTAACTTTTGGTATCAGGTGTTTTGTCTCAGCAACAAGAAAATTAACCAAGACAGCTACTTAAAATTTTATTGGGGGACTTTTTTAGATCAACTATTGATAAGTACAGTATTCCAAGTCTAAAAGGTTAGCTTTCATTGAGAATGTAAACTCATGTTCTTATCAAATAATACCTGTATGTATTGTACGTGCTCAACTTATGAACATTCGAGTTATGGCCACTTTGTGGCCCCTTCCTGCTGTCTCCTCTGGCCCACAGGTCAGAGAGCCCATGGGGTCCACATCAGTGCTTCTGATCCCTTCTGGATGACAGCTCTGGGGCTTTAGCATTACCTGCTTCATTTGCATTGTGATCTGGTTCCATGTGGTCTCGTGTATTGTGAAAGATTCACAGGTATACTGTATGACTCTTTTTGTTGAATTGCAAATGAATCCGACTTGAGAACATTCTCCCATAACAAAACTTACTTGTAAGTCTATATATATTGGGTATATATATATATATATATGTATATATATGTATGTATATATATATATATATGTATATATATGTATGTATATATATATGTATATATATGTATGTATATATATGTATATATATGTATGTATATATATGTATATATATGTATGTATATATATGTATATATATGTATGTATATATATATATTTTGTTTGTAAGTCTATATATATTGCTATATATATGATGACTAAAAACTGTAAGATTTTTGAAGTACTTCCATATAGAATATCCATCAGTATTATTTAAAATTAACTCGAGGGCCAGAGATTTAGCCCAGTGGCATAAGTGCCTGCCTGGCAAACACAAGGTCATGAGTTCAATCCTCGGTACCAAAAATAAAAATAAATAAGATTAACTCAGAGTTGACTTAACTAAAATTCAAACCTTCTGTCAGTGGGCATTTAGAGTAATGTTCCCCAGCAGCTGCTCAGGGGGTAGAGATTGCTGTTATATTCACCTTCTGAGAGGCAGGATACCCAGTACTGCCTTTAGCATGGGCAGCTTGAACTTCCTGCCAAGCCTGCAGTTTAAACAGGGCTCTTTGTGGCCCTTCCTGCTGGCTCCCCTGGCCCACAGGTCAGAGAGCCCATGGGGCCCAGGTCAGTGCTTCTGATCCCTTCTGGATGACAGTTACCTGCTTCATTTGTCCTGGTCTGGTTCCATTCAGGTCTTTGTACAGGTCAATAACAGTGTGTAGGCACTCTTAAGCCAGAGTATGGGCAGAGTCCACAATATGGACATGGCCTGCTTTTCTGCATTGGAATCTGAGCCATATTAAATTCCAGTGCATTGATTGTCATTTTCTTTGTGGTGAAGGCAAAAGGAAACAAGGTTTGAGACAGAGGTCTTCCCCCTTTGATTTCCCCTCCACCCGCAATGGAGATCTCAGGTTTTTGAAATCCTAGATGTACAAATATTTGTGCAGTGAATTGTAACTCTTCAAAGCTATTATGGGAGTTGGCCTGGGTTTTCTAAATAGTGTAGGGTGGGTGTTACTGGTGTGAATCTGCATGAAGGAAAGGTCTTAGACAGATGTGGTTCTACAGTACTCCATATTTAATTAGTTTCAGCTCAGATCATTCAGCTCATTTACATTGTAGTTTTATTGATCTCTTCTAATTAAAAAAACAATCTGCCTTTAAATGAGGGATGTCTTTTCAACCTATTTCACAGAATTATTTCAAATATAAGTTGACAATATGTGTGAAAACACTTTTCAGAGTAGCCGTGCTCCCCAACTTAAGATGATTCCAATTACAATTTTCTTTCACTTTTTGATGATGTGGAAATGACGCATTCATTGAAACATGCTTTGAATTTTGTCCTTTTCCTGGACGAGCCTTGAGAGGTCTGATACTCTCACTACATTGTAGCCCCTAGTCAGCTGTTCCGTCACAGAAGTGCCCAACACATGCTTGGTGATAATGCAGTAGGTTAGGAGAATTAAGTGCACTTTCAATGTAATGATACGTTTAATTAACAGTAAATTTACTGGGATGTAACCCTACTCCAAATCAAGAGGCATCTGTACTTTAAAAAATATTTTGTGTGGGGGGGTACTGGGAATCAAACTCAGGACCCTGTGCTCACCAGGCAGTCCCATTGCTGCTCAGCTATGTTCCCCAGCCTTTCAAAGCCTTTAAAATTGTATCTAATATCTTGTGAATGCCCAAATTGTATCATTGGGATTGGCAGAAGCTAATTGGATCCCTGTTTTGATAAGAGCTGTGAAAGCCGGCATGGTACCTGGATCACAGAAATTGGATTTGATACTCTTGCAGTGGATAGGCTGTGGTATAACACTTTTTGTGTGTGTGCCTCTGTGTAAACTGAGGCATTTGATGTGGGAACTCTTCTGTAGCCAGATGCCACTTCCCAGCGGTCAGCTGCCCAGAGGTCCCATGAAAGTGCTAATGATGCAGTGGTTTCCCTGCTACCCAAGCCACAGCTAATTACTTCCAATTTCAAGAGTCTGTTTCTGTGCATTAGCAGGCAGGCACCCGCTGGACCCGCACATCCACACAGCCTCTGACTCACTAGGTAAACACAGCTGTTCCAGGAGCAATATTTTCAAGTTGTCTCAGTGAATGTAGTTTTCTTCTGTATTATTTTCTCACTAGCTTCTTGTTTTCTTTGATGGAGGATGCTCATGGGCCTTCTGTTCTCTCTTTTACACTCACAGGGAACTGACCTTAAGCTATTAGTCTGATTTTCCTTGGGCAGTAGGTCTAAAAACACACCCAAACTTTACCAGGAGTCTGAACTTTCTTGTAACTGTGACATTGTTTCCTCTGTTCTCTTCTTTCACAAAGAAATGAATAATCTATCTTTTTTGTAACCAGTATTCCTAGCACTTTAAGAGAAACCAAGCTGTCAATCCTTTAGTTTTATGATGCTGGCAGGGGATTTGTTTTCATAAATTCCTCTCCCTTTTTCCACAGCAGCACCACCAACATTGGACTGACAGCTGTTGCTGGTTAGTCTCTCCGAAGCCTGTTTCTTCATCTAGGAAGTGGAGGCATTACCTTCTACCTAACAGTGCTGCTTTGAGAATTCAGTGAGATTGTGTTTATTAATATCATGCACAGTGCTTGGCCTGTGAAATGTTCTTAGTAATTTTTATCAGATCAGAAATCAGATCAGATTTTTATCAGATCAGAAAACCTGTTTGCATTTTCAGGGCACATAAATGTTTTTTTATCTTCCTATGTAAATTCTGTATACTGTTTTTCGTAAGTATTGACACTGTCTGCCTATTTTGTTGGTGTTTAGGTTGTAATTTCTTAACCTAACCTTCACTTCTATGCAGAAATAGGACTTTGAAATCAGTTCCATATCTATGAGGTGTAAACCTTACCTTTGTCTCTGCTGGTCTTACTGGTTGCATTTCTTCCCTTTCCTTGAGAGTGGGTTGATATGGTAGGTATCTGTCAGGTTGTGTGTGGGGGGGGACCCTGATGCAGCATAGCTGACTACCCAAAAGTTTAATGACTTAATGTCCCCTTAAGTGGATACAGGTAGCAGTTCTTCTGGTCTGTATGCAGTTGTACGCGTGTCTTTATGGGGGACAATCAAAAATATGGTGGACGCTGCTGCTGTGTGCTACCCAACAGAAAGGGAGGCTTAGAAGAATATTCTGCTGTATCCTCCCCCACCTCTTCCACCCGGTTTGGCGCCATGTGACTTCTGGCTACTCCCCAGAGTCAAATTGGTCGTGAAAGTGAAGGGCTTGTTGTTGTTTTGAGACAGTGGCTCGTTCTGCATTCCATGCTGGTCTTGAATTCATTATGTCACCTAGGCTGGCCTTGAACTCATGATAGTCCTGGAAAGTGAAGGTTTTGAATTGATTGAGGACACGGAGGCAGGCATTGGCAGTGTAGTGAAAGACACAGAGGAGGACCTCGGGGAGTGGCAAGAACAGTGTGTGTTTGAGGTGAGGGAAGGTGGCTTGAGAGGGCTAACTGGCAGCGAGCCTTTCATTGTAGTTTGTTTTTTTAAAAAAGCAAAACATTTTTCAGTCGCATCTCATAATCAGAGGACACTTGGAGACAGAATGGTTGACACAGCTTTGGCACTTTTGGGGGCCGGATTCCCCAGTCTCCCTCTCCATGTCCTCTTACACATGAGTGGTGAGTGGGGCCAGACATCTGTGTGGTGCCAGGCCTCAAGGACACATACGCCAATGCCCTGGACTCAGTACAGGAGAGAACTATGTGACACGGGTAGAATTTGAGACTAATTACCCAGTGTGTGAGATCCTAATTCTTTTTTGGGAGAAGGAGGTGGTTACTAGGAATTGAACCTAGGTTCTTTGCACTGAGCTACATCCCCAACTGTTTTTGATACATGTTTTTAAAAATTGTCCAAGTGGAAGTCCAACTTATGATTGATGGTCCTGCCTCAGCCTCCAGAAGTGCAGAATTCTAATTTCTGCCCATTTTCTTTCTTTCTCTGTTACCTTGTTTCCAGGGGAATGCAGTGTCCATTGTGTTTTATTTACCACGTATGTTTTGTTTATCAACTTAGATCTTCTGAGGTTGGTCCAGCAAATTGTTAATAAAGAGGGACTGCTCGGAGAATGCAAAGGAAAAACCTGTAAGCCACTCAACCATCACATCACAGAATTGTTTTTCAAACAGTTCATTTACTCTACCATGAGCAACAGACTGTAGAGTGTAGATGTTGCTGTGTTTTAACTTTCAGGGCTCAAAACGTGCTGGTAATACCAGCGTGGGCAGTCGTATTACCAGCTGGGTAGAGGACACTGAAATAATGAGTTTCTTTCAAACTCTCACTTCTCTTTTTCTGTCTCTGTCTCTGTCCCCCTGCAGTTCCTTCTGAAACAGATACAAAAGAGGGAAGAGCTGTGACTCCTGATGCTATTCAGAGTGATGAAAGAGACCATAGAGACAGTTCAGAATCTGGCTTGTTGAGTTCATTTCCAGGGAAGGGACATCCTGGTGCAGTGCAGTCATCATCAGAAAAAAATGCCAGTGGCGGCTCTGTGCCTGATGCCCCCATCATCCTGAGCCCCCCACAGACCTACACAGCTGACACGTACCACCTGGTGTGGAGGGCGGGCAAGGACGGGGGATTGCCCATCAACGCCTATTTTGTGAAGTATCGAAAGGTGACGTCTTCCTCTTTACCATCTTTGTCTCTTTGTGTGCTGTGTGCTTAATGTCTTTTACATTTGTGGAAGGGCGCCCACGGAACAAGGGTGTTCCAGAGTGATAAGCTTAGGAGATCCAGTCATGCTGGTTACCAGTCTTACAGCAGTAATGAGATTGAATTATAAGCAATTTTCTCCAAATTGGGATTCTAAAAACCTAGTAACCATTTCATATTTTTTGAATCAAGTTGTTTGTTTTATCCTTTTGCTTTTAAGCTCTATGAACCATTTTAAAACTGTAATTCCATCCCTTGCTGAGATTGTAGGATGCAATTTAATCAGCACATAAAGCAGTTATTCCTAGAAACAACTGTTTGAACAAAGCCTTTTGGCATAATTTTTGAGAGTTGTTTATGTATTTTAGGCTGTATTCTTAATTGTATTAGAATCTCACATTATTTGGTCATTTGTAGTAGTAAACCTTGGACCTCTCTTTGTTGATTTTTCATATATTTTTCCTCCATGGGCTTGTATTATGGTAAAATGAAAAAGCTCCTTTCTTTATTTAATGAGATTTGTAAATGACTGAAATAGGATATGTATTCATATTTAAAATCATTATTTAAAATTTTCTTTGTTTAAGACACTTTGGTATCTATTTAAGTAATGTCTAATATTTTCAATGACTAGAAAAACCATTGTAATGAAATTAGGAAGCTTATTCACTGTTCATAACCCAATGATTCTAGATGAAGGAAAGTGAATTGTTGGTAATCATCTACCCTACAACCATTTTGCAGTATTGTCTCTTTGTCTCATTAACCAGGAAACAACTAATTGGATCTCTTTATATTTCCTCTGATTACATATTAAACAATGTTAATCCATGAAGCAAGAATGCTAGAAATCTTTCATCCATAATTATATAGTTCATAGGCATACAAACATATTTGATATAAAATCTATCTTAATTTATCATGTATGTTATATAACACTAATACTGTATACTTTTAAAATTCTTCCACTAGCCCAGTAAGAAAGGGGGTATTGTTCCTCTTACAGGTAGAGGAAACAGACTTTGGGAGGCCCAGGAATCTCGTGACAGTGGTAATTTTTGAGTTCTTGCTCCTCACATTTCTTAATGTGAATAGTATTGTATCTCCTTTGCCTACAATGGTACATCATGTGAGTTCTAGTTTTTATCAAGTTTGGATGAAGGATTTCCTGCCTCTATCTCTTATTGTTTTGGGGTTCTCTCGAGCAGCTGGACGATGGTGCTGGTGCTGTGGGGAGCTGGCACACAGTTCGAGTCCCTGGCAGTGAAAACGAGCTACAGTTAACAGAGCTGGAGCCCTCCAGTCTCTACGAGGTTTTGATGGTAGCAAGAAGTGCCGCAGGCGAAGGACAGCCCGCCATGCTCACCTTCCGAACCAGCAAAGGTGAGTGTAACCGTCCGTCAGAGGAAGGGGCTGGCTGTCTTTATACCAAGCCATGCGTAAGAATCCTCTTGGACAGTAGATTCTTCAATATAAATTTGAATAGTTGTAGTATTCCATTCCATTCAGTGTTTACCAGCATCCCTGAGAGCTTGTGATATGTAGCATTAGAATAGGTAATGCAGGGAAAGCAGAGATGGTCATGACCAGAACTATCCCAGTGCAGCTGGCACTTCCATAAAGAAGGTAGATCCATACTTAGATAGCAAATGCAAAACAGAATTTGACTCAGTTCAGCTGATATTTACCACACTTCATGTGTCCAGCAGTACACAAAATAGATAAGACTCTCCCCCCACAGAGTTCACATTTAGTTGGGAGAAGCTTATACCTAATTTATTAGTATGTTAGAGAGTAGTGTTAATGAGAGAAATAAGTTCAGGGATGGATATGAGACACATTGGGCTGGGAGTTGTTGGCCAAGAATTTCAGTGATCAGTTGGTGGTAGGCTTACAGGCGGTGGTGGGGAGTATCTTAGTTACTTTTCTTGTTGCTGAGATAAAATACTTGACACCCAAAATTAAAGGAGGGAAGGTTTATTTTGGCTTATGGTTTATAGTGATTTCAGCCCAGACTGGCTGGCTCCCAAGGCAGGGTGATACAGCAGAGAGGTATCACAGAAAAGGAACAGTCCAGGGCAAGCAGGCAGGTGAGAGCACATTAGCACTCTCTCTGTCCCTCATATTGTATGCAGGCTACCTGTGCTAGGCCCGCATAGCACTCACACCCTCAGTCCTAGCCACAACTATGCCAAACCACTCAGCAGACTGGTGCAGTGGTCACATCTCTGAAGAGCTCCCGCTGTGACTACAGAAAGCTTTGGGGGGACATCCAGACATAAGTCATAACAAGGAGGTACAAAGGCTTGTGGCAGTCCGGGGGAGGAACACTCCCAACAGAGAGAATAGAAAGTGCCAAGGTGCCAAGGTGGGGTGTGCTTGGTGTACCCCTAGGAGAGCCAAGGTCACTGCAGTGGTGGGAGCAAAGTGAGTGGGAGGCTGAAGTGGAAAGATGCTCAGCTAGATGACAGGGTCCCTAAATTGCATAGTGCCTTGGACTTTGCAAGGAGTTTGGCTTTTCCTCTGTGTGAGCTGGGAAGAGCAAGACCATTTGAGCAGAGCATGACATTATACGCCCTCTGGTCTAACAGGATGGTTCTGGCTGTGGGGTAGGAGAGGACTAGAGGGCGGCAAGGGTACAAGCAGAGACCCCAAATATGACAGGTATTGTGAGTGCTTTCTAAAGACAGTGCTGGGCAAGAGAGCTCAAGGAATGGGACAGCCCTTGAGGGAAATTGACTTGAAGGTGCTGTCATGACCTGGCCTGAAAGGACACCCCTGGATGGGGATGGGGATGGGGACTGGGAAACTTTCCATTTGGCTCTGTAGCAGAGGGAAGTCAAGAGTGAGAAGTTCTCTGCTGGCTCTTGAAAAAGACCTTCTCATCTAATGACCAAGTCTGGTCAGCAAGTGATGAGTGCTATTTAAATATACCTTCAGCTAATTTTCACCATTGGTCCAAATTCTTTATAGAGTGACCAATAAATACCAAATAATAATGTATTTTACCTTTTAAAAAGCACCAGTCTTAATTTTTGCCTAAGAAATGTTAAAACTTACTGTGTCTGACCTTTTTTCTATGAAAAAACTTAGCAGATGCTTTTAAGCAGTGAATTGTTGAATTTTGTTAAGAAATATATATAGTACAAAGAAAAATGGATTAATAGTTTGAAAACCTCATTTGATGTTTTCACTTGTTTCCCTGGTGTTAAAGTTAGTACGATGAAGAAAGACACATTTTAGTTTTTTCTTAAAGGTACTAAAAAAACAAAGTCATTTTTTGGTCAGTTCTTAAGATCAGCTGAGTATTTATAATATAGGTGTTATATTTAGATGGGTGGCAGGTTAGTCCTATCTCTATATTTGTACCCCAGTTAAGTTTCATCGTACTTTTAAAAAAATTTACATACATAAGCAAAAGTTGCATTGAGGTTTTGATTTTTGTTTTTTTAAACTTTTTGTAGAGAAAACAGCATCATCGAAAAACACTCAGGCGTCCTCCCCGCCTGCAGGGATCCCTAAGCATCCTGCAGTTTCAGAGGCTGCGAATAGCAACTTTGGAGTGGTGCTGACCGAGGCCTCCAGGCACAGTGGAGGTAAAGAAAGGGATCTTCATTCTATTCTTCTTGCTTTTTTACACCTCCATTGACCCACTTTAGATTTTGGGGGATCCGTAGATAGAAAATTAGGGTGTAATCTGCTGTTTGTCTCCTTTGTGTCCTATTTCAGTCATTTCTTTAATGTCCTAGATTTAATTTGGCAGCTCTGTCATGATTTTATTTAACGTGGTAGACTCATTCAGAATGTTCTGCTACTAAGTTTTTATAACTCACAGAAAGGATTTTTCTGTTTCCTGGTTGGCAAGAAAACTGACTTGACCTTTTGAATTAAGAGAGTCTAACCTTTTGTGTGTGCGTGATTTATCCTCAGTGGAGGTGCCACTGGTAAATTACGTTACTAAGTTACATGTCACAGTCACTTGATCACCATATCTAGTTATCTTAGGGATTTTAAATGTCTGAGCAGGAAAGTTTTCAAATGGCTTCTTAATATTTGAGTTGCACATTTACAGTTCTAACCAAAAGTTTTTTTGTGGGTTTTTGTGCACGCACGTGTGTATGTGCATGTGTGGAGCTGGGGATTGAACCCAGGGCCATGTGCGTGCTAGGCAAGCGTGCCGTATATTGTTGGCAAGCTGCCAGACCTCTAATGTGCTTTCTGTGGTTGTGCTAATATGTCTGCATATGTAGGGAAGACTTTACATTTCTCAGTTGAGGGTTTCCAGACATCTCTCCTATAGTTTTCCACAACTGGTTGCAGCAAAAGCAGGTCACCATGCTTTGAACTCCCCTCTTGAATGCTGTGGGCCTTGTTCACCTGAGTGCTTTCACCTCAGAGGTACCTTTCAGTCATTTTAAGCAGATCCCTTCTACGAGTGTGTACTTTATGTGAATAAAGCAAAAATCTGAAGAGCAAAACCTGTGGGGTTTGTTTACGACACCCTGTGGAAAATGCTGTGCTAAAGGTTTGGAGAGCAGAGATGAAATGATCCTTGCTTGCAGGAGTGTGTAGTACAGGAATGGTAGAGACATCTAACCCATCCTAATCAGTAGGTGAAATACCTTTGCCATAACTGTAGAGACAGTTAGACCGTAGCAATGATTTTGATTCATTCTGTTTGAGATTATACTGATGGTGTTACGGGATCACAAGAGAAGTACCCATGTCATCAGCTTGATACCAAGGAGGATGAGTAATGGTGAGTGGGCTCCTCAGCTCCCTGAGCTGAGCCACAGAGGACAAAAAGGACAGTGAGATGGAGAAACCGGAAATGAGGTTCTAGGCAAAGACTTCTTACACAAGAGATGGACACATGCCATGTTCAAGTTTGTTTAGAGGTTTGAAGCTTTATTTAGGGTGACTGGTGTAGTGAAACTTTGGGTGGAGGGTATGAATTCAGCTTTGAAGGTCTTGAGTTTGGAATTACCCACAAGACAGCCCCAAGAAGTGCTTCATTTGTCTTCCTGACAATGGAAAGTGGCGTATCCATCAGGCAGGTTAGGAAGGTGAGGCTCCAGGAGTTTGCAGCATGCTTGCACAGACGTTAGTGGAACTGCTGCTCACATCCGGGTTTTCCAGTGCCAACTGAGCATGCTTTCTTTTACACCTACTGAACAGTCACGTGCTGTACCCTTAAGACACCTAAGATGTTTTCCTCAATAACTTTCTTCTCTTATATGATCCGTGGTAGTTAATGAGTTCGAGCCTCATGTGAATCAATGTAAAGATGTTGCTTGGTTTTCTGGTATTTAAAAAGTTTCACTAACAGCTCTACTCATTCTGTTTCCCTTGCTTTCTAATTGAAAGGAATACCGTAAGTATCGCTGGAGGTCGCCTGCTTTGAATCTATTCCTTTTATTGTCCCTTAAGCTATTGTTTCTTGAAATGCCACAGCTTTCCCCATACGATGCTACCTTCACTGTTGCTACCTTCTTTCTTATGTATTTATAAGAAGGGCTGAAGAGACCTTGAGAGTGAAGTGTGTTGCTTGAGGTACACGGCACAGCTAGGTAGAGAACTTCCTTAATGGCTTCACCAAAGCCACGTTACCCTGGCCAGGAGTTGATGCTCCGCTCATGACCTCTGCTGTCAGCTCCCCAGAAGATGTGTGATCACTCGAGTCCCCCTCTCCATGTTTACGAGCTCACAGGTGACTCTGGAAAGCAGAATGGCAGTTCACCATTGCTCTGTGAGTGTCGAGTGGACCAGATTGTTTCTATCAGCATTCTTCCCTCCTTCCCTCGTAGGAACCAAGGGAGAAGGTGGTTTTTAAATTTTTCATTTTTCTTATTAGTACATGTTTGCACTCATTGTGGGGAGCTATTACATGTACACGACAAATCTTAATTCTCTTTATTTTTTTAGTAACCCTCAGGTTTCTTGGTTAGTGGAGGAACTAAGCGTGTGATTTAAGTGGCTGGTGAACTCACTCTTCTTTTTTTTTTTTTTTTTTTTGTCTTTTTCCTTTTTATCGGTACCAGGGATCGAACTCACGACTGCCTGCTTTACAAGGCAGGCGCTTATGCCGCTGAGCTAAATCCCCAGCCCCCGGTGGACTCAGTCTTGATGTTGCCACCTGCCGCAGGGTCCGGTCTGTCTAACTTGTGCATTAGGACCCCCTTCCTTTGGCCATACTAACTGGAGGCTGCCAGAGGGCAGCTCCCCGGCCCCCTTTGCCTGCATATTCACATGGCTCCTCTTGTTGAGAACACTTTCCATTACTTACACATTCTTTCTTGCTGCATTTATTCCAAGCAGTATTTTCTTGTCCCATTATTACCAGTATTGATTTAACCAAATTGTGTTTATTTGCCCCTTGGAATCTATATTTTGAAATAACAATTCATGTAACCTTGAGATATAGTGAAATGGGATGTAATGGTAATGGTCAATATAATAATATATTACTAGGAGGTTAGGTAGGCTGAATATGTTTTATGTAGTTTGGTTGGATAAAGGAAAACATTTAAGTAAGTAACGCATAATTAATTGTGAGAATCTGTTATTTATGCTGTAACCACAGCACACTTGGATGTACCAAGTAATAATTACTCACATATTATTTTACTCATGATTCCAAAATGGCATAGTCAGAATTGTCACAGTCATTAACTGTCTCAGAGCTGATTATCAAGTCATTGGTCATTTTTCTTTTCCTTTTTTCTATTTCTTGTTTTTCACTGTTTCATTTCCCTTAGCTTTTTGCACATGCCAGGAAGACAGCCATAATATTAACTCTGGCAGAAACTTTAGTGAGAAGCCATTAATAGCATGAGGTTTGGGGTTTATCCCTGTTGGTTTGTTTAGCTTATTCTTGTCTCCAGGTTATTCTTGTCACTGTGGGTTCCTGTGAAATGAGTGTTTCCCTTTGCAGTTCCCGAGGCCCCAGACCGGCCAACTATCTCCACGGCATCTGAGACCTCAGTCTACGTCACATGGATTCCCCGGGCAAACGGTGGCTCTCCCATCACAGCCTTCAAGGTGGAATACAAACGGATGAGGACCGGCGATTGGCTGGTGGCAGCGGAAGACATCCCCCCTTCCAAACTTTCTGTGGAAGTTCGTAACTTAGAACCAGGTCCTGATATTCAGATGTTTCCTTTTTCTAGACATCAGTGCTAATTTTAGATACGTATTCTTACTGTGTCATTGTTGTCAGAGTAATGAATGCTTATAGTAAAAAGAAATTTGAAAGTAGAGAAAATATAGCAAGTGTGGTGATACATGCCTACCACCCCAGAACTGCGTATGGCTCGGCAGGAAGATAATGAGTTCAAGCCTGGCCTGGGCAGTTTAGTTACTCAGCAAGTCTCTGTCTCAAAATAAAAAGTAAAGAAAGAGTGCAATGGGGCCTGTCCCCAGTACTGACCAAAAAAAAAAAAAGATTTTACTGTATTGTTTAGATTCTGATTTTCAAAAAACTAGAAAGCCAAGCATTTTAAGCATTATTAATATTTAATCTAGATAAATTTCTTCTATTGTGATAAAAATCTGCTTTCCTTTATCCTATTTTTTTTTCTTGAAACCAGAGGGACATCTGCTGTTACTTCTTTATGATTTCTTTATAAATATATTGCCCATATTAAACTTCGCTTCAGTTTTTCTTTCAAAGGGAAACTGGTATTTCAGTTGGTACTGTCTCTGAGGGTGTAACTGCAGATGGCTGGTAAAGAGTCAATGTCTGTCCTCTTTGTCCACGCATCACTAATGCTCATGGCATCCGTTCTTGTGACTCCTACTAATGTCTTGGGTTCTCAAGTGCAAGGCATTGAACAGCCAGTCCCCAGTGACTGCAGTCAGCAAGTGGGCTGACATCTGTTTAGCATGTAGGCACTGGAATGTGCGATTATAGTAGACAGACACAAATATAATTGTCATTTTGAATAGTCTACCTTCAGATATCTTACTATAGCTTCTTATACTTACAGGGTTTTTGTTTTTATTTTCCCCCTAAAGGTTCAATATACAAATTCAGGGTCATTGCTATCAATCACTACGGGGAGAGTTTTCGGAGTTCAGCGTCTCGTCCTTACCAGGTGGCTGGATTTCCCAAACGTTTTTCCAGCCGACCCATAGCTGGGCCTCACATTGCATACACAGAGGCCGTTAGCGACACTCAGATCATGCTCAAGTGGACGGTAGGTAACCATCTTCCTAGTGAGAGTCTTTCCTGGTTTAGTCATGTCTACCTTCTTATATTCTCTTATTTTTTGTAGCCATTAATTTAAATGTCGTTTTGTGATTTTTTCATTTTGAACCTAGCATACTTTTATGCCTTTGAACAGACCTGTACTTTGCTGAATGCTCTACTAACTACCTTTAAATATGTTTGAATTAAGTTAAAAATAGCCATTAAGTATGCTCGCAAAATAGAGCTAGAAAAGTATTACCACACAGATATCAAAATCTTGATATGAAAATTAATTCTTTTTTGTCTTTGACAAATCTTGTTTCGTATCTTTTTTTTTTTTAGTATATCCCATCAAGTAACAATAACACTCCCATTCAAGGATTTTATATCTACTATCGACCAACAGATAGTGACAATGACAGTGATTACAAGAGGGATGTTGTAGAAGGTAAGTCCCACTGCCAAGCTGGGGTCTTTACCAAGGAACTCTGGAGGGAGAGCTCTTATAAACATGAAACCTCATGAAATGATACTGCACCATCATTTTTGAATTTGTCCCAAGGAAAGCCAAATTTTCTGGTTTATTCTGTGTAGTGTCTCTTACTTTCACTGCAGAAACAGTTACAAAAGGATGGGGGAAAAGTGTTTGTTAATACTTCAACTGCAAAGGATTTTGATTTTTTTCTTTCAATGACCAGTGACCTAAATATAAAAATTCATTGAAACTTCTAGCTACATTTTAAAAATAGCACATTCACTGTTATTAATATCTGTACTAAAAAGATCAGATCATCTACTTTAGAGATTCTGAGAATTGGAATGCATGGAAAATTTTTGAAAAAGGAAATAGCCAAGATGGTGAGAGGTGTTATATTAGTCTGCTTTCTGTATTAAAATGCTTGAGAAAAATCAGTTAAAAGAAAGAAACTTTTATTTTGGCTCATGGTTTCAGAGGTTTCAGTTCATGGTTACTCGTCTGCATTGTTCCTGGGCCTGTGGTGAGGCAGAGCATCATGATGGGGGCGTGTACAGTGGAACAAATGTGCTTAGCTCGTGGAAGCAAGGGAGTTGGGGCAGAGGAGGAGAAAAACAGGGAGGGGAGAGTGTTTGAATGTCTGAATGGATTATGTCAGAAAATTGCCCTAGGCCAAAGTTGTTTTCTATATGACTTTTTGAGGTCAGATAATACAGTGTTTTGTTATAATAAATTACTTTAAATATGCTATGTTACATTTCTCTATTATAGTGTACTTTTTCTTTCTTTCTTTCTTTTTTTTTTTTTTTTTTTTTGTCTTTTTCCTTTTTTATCGGTACCAGGGATCGAACTCATGACTGCCTGCTTGTAAGGCAGGCACTTATGCCGCTGAGCTAAATCCCCAGCCCCAGCGTACTTTTTCATATTCAGTGGAATTTTGTCATGTAATGAAAAATTTATGGTCTGAGTTTTTATACTTAACATGTAGTAGGCAGATAAATAGTTTTTGAAGGAAGGAACTGTTGTCTCTTCTGCTGTAGTTTTTAGTGGCAAAGCTGTTGTGTGCTCTTAGAGATCAAGATGGTAACTGGTAGCTGCATGGGGAAACACTGGGGTACCAGCAGTCTCCTGTGCTTTCAGGAGTATTACTAAGTATTATTAAGTACTATATTTGGTTTGTGAGCACTTTATGATCTATACAGTTCTGGGTAACTTTTCTGCATGTGTATATTTTATATCAATAAAAGGCCACTTAAAAAATAAAAGACAGTTGTTTATTATTGTTCTGCCTTTTCATCCTATCTTAATTTTAGGTTAGCTTATTTAAGAGAATGAGGATGTTAGGGTTTTATTATTTAAAACTTACAGTTTTTTAATTTAAAATTTTAGGTTTTCAAGATAGGGTATCATCATGTAGCCCAGCTGGCCTTGAACTCACGATTTTTCTGCCTCAGCCTCTCAAGTGCTGGGATTCTAGACATGTGCCAGTGCGCCTGGCTTACTGTTAGAAATTTTTATAGTAATTAAATGTTTATTTATCAAATGGCTCTAACACGCAAATGTAAATAAAACGAATATGTGTTTCTGTCTCCCTCTCTTCCTAGTTCTGCTTTCTAGGAATACCCAGTGATAAACACGTTTCAAACAATAGGCAAATCTTGGAATTTTTTTCAGACTTGTGTGACCTGAATATTGAGCGTGGGACTTGGAAATCAGTTTGACAAAGCCTTTGTGTCTAGTAATAGTGTCTAAAATGGGAGTTTTGTTTTATGGCTCACAGAGAGTTTGTTTGTAAGCCTAATATATCCAGATGTTAGATGTTTTAGTGGGTTTCACTGTGGTGCACAATTTGCTTATTTCTTATTTTCAAGTTTATGCATTTGAAATTCTTTTTGTGGTAATTGGAACTATTGGTGTGTTCTCCCAAACTCAGGAGGAAAAGTATACATCTTTTGTGCTTAAAATTTACTCTAAGGGCTTCTGATTACTTAGATATATTGGCCCAAAATTTAAGCTTTAGAAAATTGAAACCATTAACTTAAAATACAGTAGAAAAATACTGATATTATTTAAGTATTCCACCTTCTGCATTAAGTTCACATTTAACTTCTGTCCCGCATACCAGTGCTTTTGCGTTGAGTGTTTTTATCTTGTAAAATAAGGTCAGGTTCTGGAGAATCAGAGATTATTCTGGCAGTTTAAGTCCCCGTTTTTATTTCTCTCTGTGATAAATCTTTTCTAAAACTTCCTTTTGGAAAATACCTGCTTATTTAGCCATGGCTATGTACTGATTGATTGATTTAAAACCTGATGATGCACTTGATCACTGAAGATGCATTCTCTTTACTGATAGTTCTTATAATTGTGGCCATTGGAAGAATGTCTGTAACAACAGCATATGAATCTAACTATACCAGAGCTGTTTTCTTAGTAACAGATCAGAAGCTGGTGCAATTGCATTCTCTCTAGTGCTATAAGAGGAGGATGTCAGGCCTCGCGTGGCAGTTACTAAGAGAATGTTTGCAGTCGGTGAGAGGGGGACCTGGTCAGGAAAGACTTCTTCGGGGGAAACGTTTAGGTTTTAGAAATAGATCTTTTTCAGCTTCAACCAGTATTTGAATAAAAGTAATTCAGTGTTTCTCTTAGCCTTTATAAATGAGGCACAGAATTCCTTACTTCTTGAATCTTTCCGAAACCCTTGACCCTAAAGCAAGCAAGATTTTTTTCTCCCTTATAAAACGTGAGAGTGTGTGGGCGAGGGTTTTGTGTAGGTAACACAGAAGGAAAGTTGTACTTCCAGACTGAAAGGCTTTTGTCTGCATGGAACTGGAAGGAGCCTGTGATACGCTGGTCTGTCAGCCAAGTGGACGGGACTTGCACGTGCGGTTTTGTTTTGCTTTCTCTCGCTCCCTTTAATTAATTCTTAGATCAGTTGGTGGTGTACTCGAATTTCTGTCTAACAGTGGAAACAGTTTGAAGAGTTGTTTTTTAGCGGGGATTAAGAGTGCTCGAAGAGTTCATTAAATCGGGTAAAAGTGTCCCTGTTTATGAAAGTTTGTCACTCGTCCATGGAAGTGAAAATGGAGAGTCATTTATCCCTGAGTGGTCAGTTTAGGAGTGTTTCTAAATGAAATGTTGGCTATACGCCACGAATAAGAGAATTGGTCTATTAGAGATCCTTTTGCAATTTGGAGACCCTGACTCAAAAGAAAAAATAGCATTGGGTGCAATGACGGAGGGTCTCCTGCAGGAGTTTGCTTTTGGTTGATTCTTAGCTGTTAGCTAAGGCATTGTTTGTCAGTCCATGTTGTGTCTGTGGTAATGAATCCAAGAGCTTCGAAAAGGGGTTGCTTGTAAGTGCCTCCTTGCTGTGGGTGGTGCACTGTCTGCTGATTCATTTATGGTACTGCTTTTAGGTAGGTGTACATAGTGGATTGACTTCCTGGGCTGAAAAAAAGGTCCAAAAGACTTGATCTCTTTTTACTTACACACAAAGTGAACATTGTTTTATGAAAGGCTGCTAATTATTTTTTTAATAAAATAAGTATTATGATAAAAGAGATATAGCTTTAATTCAACTCTACTTTTTTATGTAGGAGTGCTGTTTATTGGTGGTACACTGTTAAAATACATGAAGTATGTTTTTATCGCACAAATTGAACTAGGTGGTGATGGATGCTGTTCCAACCTCATTCTGAAAATATTGAAGAATTACACTAACATTGTCTCTTAGGTTGTGTGACAGGCAGAGCTTATCTATTTTTTTCACCTCTAGGTTCAAAGCAGTGGCACATGATTGGCCACTTGCAGCCAGAAACCTCGTATGACATTAAAATGCAGTGCTTCAATGAAGGAGGAGAGAGTGAGTTCAGCAATGTGATGATCTGTGAGACTAAAGGTGGGTGCAGCGTGAGAATTTGTGCTTTTGCCCTGGGTAGTGCTGCAGTTCCAGTTCTAAAGTGATACATTTTCCTTGGGAAATTTCTACTTTGGGCCATTTTCTAGGTACACATATATAGACTACTCCATTGTAACTACATGTATTAGTTAGAGCTAATATACACAGTCTAAAAGGTCATTGCTGGGGTCTTGCTAAGTGGCCTAGGCTGGAGTGGAACTTGCTGTCCTCCTGCCTGAACCTCTCGGATTACTGAGATTGTACTCATACCCTACTGCTTAACGCTGTTACCATGGCAACTGAATGTCAGTGTGAGTTCTGGAGGTGACATCAAGCCATAGCACTCTTCTTTACACCTTTAGAACTCTTTTTTTAAAATTTTTTTTTTATTTTTATCAGTACCGGGGATCGAACTACTGACTGCCTGCTTGCAAGGCAGGTGCTTATGCTGCTGAGCTAAATCCCCAGCCCCCACAAGATAGAACTCTTATTGTCCCCATTTTCCAAATGTAGAAACTGTGGTTCCTGATGGTAAAACTCATACATCTATTGACAAATGGTAGAAATAAAATACAAATCCGGGTGAGTTGGTTTTAGAGACCGTGCTGTCAGCCACTGTGCTCTGCTACTTTTCTGTGACATTTAGAGCACAGAGAACATACAGATTGGGAATAGAGAGGATGGGGTTCATGTTCCACCTGTTTTTATTATTACTGTCCAGAATACCAATGAATCAGGTAAAAGTATCACATTTACATGGACTCCAAAAGTCTGTGCTTTGGAAATCCTTAATATTAAGCATAGAGATTGCAAATTATATATAGTCATTCTAATAGTTAAAAGCCGTACTTTCTTTCTTTCTTTTCTTTTTTTTTTTTTTTTTTTTGTCTTTTTCCTTTTTATCGGTACTGGGGATTGAACTGAAGACTGCCTGCTTGCAAGGCAGGCGCTTATGCCACTGAGATAAATCCCCAGCCCCAAAGCCGTACTTTCTTATGTGGTTACTTTTAAGACATGATAAAAGTATGAAATCTATAATTCTGAGTCTTAGTGCAGAATACATCAGATGGAAAGGCATTTTTGTTCCATCTGTAAGCTGAAGTACTTTTATTTCGAGGCTCTGGGAGCCTTCTAAAGTACAATTAAGTAGCTAATTATGTAGCAGTTTAGTTTCGACCAAGTGAGTGTGTTTTGATACTCATGATTTCTCTCAAGTTTGTGGACCAAAACTTTGGCGCATGAGATTTAAGCTGGAGCCTTCTTCGTGACTCACTGGTGGTCAGGTCATCTCTGCAGGGAGTGTAAACAGACTGGCTTGGATTCCTCAGCAGACCTCCTTCAGAGAGTAAACCATTTCATAGACTCTGTATTCACGCTGACATCATGTTTTCTTTTATATTTCAACTAGTGAAACGTGTCCCTGGGGCTTCTGAGTATCCCATCAAAGACCTGAGCACCCCTCCAAATTCCTCCGGAAATGGAGGAAATGTTGGGCCTGCGGCTAGTTCCACCAGGAGCAGTGACATGTTGTATCTCATTGTTGGCTGTGTGCTTGGTGTCATGGTCCTCATCCTTATGGTTTTCATTGCAATGTGCTTGTGGAAGAGTCGCCAGCAGAATGCCATACAGAGTGAGTCATTTATAAGTGTGTCCTTCTGTTTTTCTAAAGATGGTAGGAAAAAACATTGTGAGAATGAATATCGATTCTTCATACTTCCACGTATTAGTGTCGTGGTATAAAACCTGTTAGACATCTTCATTCAGAGGAGATGACTTTAAAACCGTGCTAGCAGTCAGCCAAAGTAAGTGGAGCATCAAATTAAACTGCCCACTATAAACACCAAAGCCAAAACCAAGCAGGTCTCCAAGGCAATAGCTGACCTGGTGCTCAGAAACTCTGGCTTTGTGGGACCACCAGAGAGGGTGAGCCTTGGAAACGTGTGCTCTGCAGTTGCCAGAGGAACAGCTTCTCGCTGGGGCAAATGTGGCCAGCAGGGTGTAGAACCCGCTCGATTCCAAGGAGTGTAGTGCAGACTTTTCTAGATTACTGTCACTGACTCACCCAAGTGGAAATTCCACGGACCCGTCTGCACTCACTGTATCAGGATTGCTCTGGAATAGCATCCTCTCCCCCAGATATCTAATAATATGTGTGCTTGCACTGTTAGTGATAGCACTGTTTTGAAAGGAATAACTCATCTCTCCTAGTCCCCCAAATATTATAAAATATGATATTCAAATCAAATAGGGATTTTAGATGTTGGTGGGAAAAGATTTTCAATTTCCTCTTCAGCCCTAGAATAAGGACAAGAAAGAAAACAAGAAGGCACCACTAGCAATAGGCATGTCTAGTGGTTGTCACCAGCTTATCATACAGCTGCTATTTAGTTAATAGCTTAAGAAAAAAAATAGTCAATGGACAGGGAGAGAGGTGTTGAAGCCAGACTGTCAGGGTTGTGATTGGCCCTTTTCTAAATGCTGTTACCTTTAATTACATGAGTGTGTATGGAATCATTAGTGTGTGTTGAATAAGTCGTTGACATTACTTCAGGTCACCAGGAGATAACTTGCTGACTTGTCTTCTATGTGCCAGTTATTATGCTAGACAAATGATAATTTAAACATGATCTCTGCCTTTTCAAAGTTTGTAGGTTGATGGAAAAGATATATAGGTATGGTAAATACACACCTGCTTGAGAAAGCCCAGGAATGCAATTTCTAATACCTTTGAATAAATTATGAAAACCCCAACAACAAATTCTATATAGTTTAGATACTATGGTTCAAAGGAGATTTTTTCTAAATATGTCTAATATGGTATCCATGGAAATCAGAATGTATATATGTAAATGCTTTTAATATAAGGAAATAGCCTTTTGCTCTTGGTTCCCCGCAGCCTGCAGCTGGGCTCTAATGGCTGACAGCTGTGTGAATAGTTAGTGAGTGTATGTACAACACTATCCTTCTCTGTAAAACGTTGCTTGTTGTTATATGAGATATCTGACCTAAAGTTAGTCTTTCCTTACTGCTTTCCGCAGGCTTTTTCAGCCCTTTGAAACAGGTAGGCCTTTTAAACACTGTTCATTAGTTGTTGCCAATACTTTGATAGTTTTAGATCGTACAATTTATTCTTTTTCTCTTGGGTGATTTTTCTCTGGTTAATTTTTCTTCCTGTTAACAGAATCATAGTTAATTCGAAGTTTATACTTATCTCCACATTAAAATGACTTTATTAAAGTACATCTTGTAAGTAGGCTTTATGACACATTTAAGATAGTTTTATTTTAATCTACATGTAGTATCTCAGGGACGTCAATAATGAAACTTTCTTTTCAGCATCTGACTTCTCTTCTCTTCTTTTGCATTTTTGTTTCCTTTTAACAGAATATGACCCCCCGAGGTACCTCCACCAGGGCTCGGACATCAGCGGGCAGACTGTGGAATGTGCTCCTCTCCCTGGAGCCACCCGCATCAATGGACACATTCATGCAGGCTTCCTAGGCAACGGCAGCCTCAGTAATGGCTGCGCCCATCTCCATCCCAAGGTGCCCAATGGTGTCAGTGGCTTGGTCAATGGGAGCTTAAATGGAGGACTCTACCCGGCACACAGCAACTCACTCTCCAGGACCCATGTGGGGTTTGAGCATCCCCATCATCTAGTAAATGTAAGAGACCAAATTGTAATGGCAGCCTCACTGGGCTTCAGGGTGCCATGTACCCGAGGAGGGTTGCCAAGCTTTGTTCTCATTACAGAAACCCTGTAGGTTCCATGGGTAAAAACAGTATGTATCACCAGTAGCCCCTTGATCCAGAAGAATCCTAGGTAATAGTTATATTTCTATTTTTACATTATTTAACACACAAAGTAGTATATCAGTAAAGAACACAGTGGAAGTTGTTCTGGAGATGAAATGGCAAAGCCACTGGGCACAGAGCAGAGCAGATATTTTGCATTCAGTTTCTTTGGAGGGAGTGAAAACACACATGCCAAGACATTTGCCAGATAGGGAAATGGTAGCAAGCTGGGCATGAGAGGTAGCACCTGGGGAGGTTCCTTGTTAACCAAACAGCTGCAGTTTAGTGCCTATGGGGTTGGCATGTGGGATGGAAGGGGCCTAGTGTTGCTAGGGTTTTTGATCCTTTAAAATGTCTGTATATCTAAGAGAAGTCACCAGAAATATTCGTGCTGAGAATGAACTCACTTTTTTGTGGTACTAGGGATAGAACCTAGGGCTTTGGACAGGCTAGGCAAGGACTCTACCATTGAGCTACATCTCTAGCTCCAGATTTTTCAAAATACTGTGAAGACCATGCAAAACATGTCTACAGGAAACTGGGTTTGACTTCCAACCTATTATGAGTTATTGTTTGTTTTTTCCATTTTGCTTTGTCATTGTGGCTTGTAGGCTTTTTGCATTTAGAATATTAGTATTCTTTAGTCGCAAAGAGTGACAGGCCCTTAAAATGCCCTTATTTTAGAGATAACTAGCTAAGCCTTTTAAGCTCTGTTCATTAGTGTTGCCAATTTTGAAATGGGCATAGAGTAACTAGCATATTTTATATTTAATCTGGTTAAAGGTGTTCTCTAGTGCTAGGAAATTTGGGTTTATTAATATTGGTTGGTGCTTCCAGTGTTCTAAACTAAACAGATAACTTGTTCAGTTGATCAAATTAAGCATTTGGTTAGATTCTGTCATTGTTCTGACTATGGATAAATTTGCCATCATTGCAAAGTGCTGTAATTTGGAGTAAATTTAGAAGGTTTTCTTCATCTCCAGATATTACATCTGGAGAACAATACTGGAATACATTTTTGTACCTTAAAGCTGGAAACCTATGGCTTTTATGTGACCACCTTTTGTATGTTATTTAAAAAAGTAATTTACTTTTGTGCATTTATTTATCAAAAGAGGATAATGGTTTCCTTATTTATATTTTCCAGTCTGCACTGCTATCTACACTGCTAACACTGTGCGAAGGAAGCTGAAGGGAGAGAGTGTTACATTTTGGAGAGCACACGCTTTTCCCATAAACAGAAAAGACATTTGCTTTAGTGCTTGAACACAGAACTTGGAATTTCTTGAACAGTGATTTACTATTTAATAATGGCCCCACTAAGGGTATAACTTTAGAAGTTAACGTCTATGATTTTAACCTATTTTCGCACTCTTATCTTTAGGTGGGAGGACATAGGGTATTTAAAAATGGTAGTGCTCATAAAAATCAATCACTAACTTTAACATATTTAGTGGTTTGAATAAGTAGGTTATTCTCTAGGTTGTAAATTTCCTTTTCTGAGTCTTTGGAGTCACTGTTAGGAGCATAGTATAAGAATAGTCTCTCCTAGTATTTTAATAATTCCTGGTGCTAGAAAGTTGTCAGTGTTTGGTTTGTTTGGATTCTGGCTGTTGTTATGAGGAGAATGAAATGTAAAATACCCTAGCAAAAGCGTCTGCCTGCACTTTCCCCAGCTTTTAAGGCCTGCTTTAGGTCTGGGTGCAGGGTGGCAACTTCTGCCACCCTTATCAAATTTAGTTCTGCTGTTATTCATCAAAAAGCAGAATTCTGACTCTTAACTGTAAGGCCAGTTCAGTTTTTAACTTCAGGTTTGCCATCGTGTATGTCAAGTGAATTTTTACAGTGAGGTATGTGTTAATCTGGGCATTTTTCTTAATTGCTGAGCAGTTTCCGCCAAAAGAAACATCCAAATGTTGATGTTGCCCTCCAAGGCATTGCTGGCTGAGAATCTGCTCCATCTGGAAAAATATGACATGTTCTAAAACTTAATGTAGTCAAATGAACAGACCTAATCGAAATAATTGCAGGAAAGTGAGGATGGGTTGCTGGTGTGACATCATTCAGACTTCACACCCTGTTTCTCCAGCTGGCGCCACCGGAAGTTTTCCCTGACTGCTAGCAAAAGAAAAATGAATAGGCGGCCATGATGTACCATATATTTTGGGCCCAGTAGATTCGAAACATTGGAGGGAAGTGATGAACCGTCTCCCTTCATTTGCCTTTTTTCCCACTACAGAAATATATGGAAAAACATGGATGTTAAGTTTTCGGAGTGTAGTTTCATGCTGTGCAGAATTCACGTCTGAGTACTAAGTAGCAAGCATAGCATGGCGCAGGAGCAGGTGCAGACACACACCAGGCACCTGCTGGCTGCTGACGTGATGTTTGTGCCTGTGACTGTGTGCTAACAGATGCATGCAGCACCTTCAGCACTTTCTTCTTTTCTTTTCTTTTCTTTTCTCCTGGACGTCCTGCTTGACCAGGGTAGCGGAGTGTACACAGCAGTCCCTCAGGTGGAGCCTCTGGAGTGTGTTAACTGTCGAAATTGTCGGAACAACAATAGGTATGTTCACGGGACGCCCACAGGGCATTGGGAGTAAGGCATGTGTGCTCCTGTATTTTCCTCCCTTCCGTAAAGTAAGGTCTTGAAATTTTACCTAAGATACAAAACTCAAAATAAGCAACCTTAAATTTGAAGACTGTGTCTGTTTCCTATTTTATAATTTTTATGTTTCTGTGCCTCAGTTTCTTTAGACATACAGTAGCAATAATGAAGGCTAGATTTCACACAGGAAAATGACTAAAAATTTTTGAAATTTTTAAATCAGTCACTCTTTTAAATTAGAGTCACTCTAAATTATAGTCTTTTTCTTCTCTAAACGCTTATATCCCACTCTATATTATGGGACTTTGTGGAGATTAAAGAGAAAATGTTTAAATGTTAACAGACTCAGTGAAAGCAAGCTGGACACAGCAGTGCATGAATTAAAAGAACTGGGATGTAACTTGGTGGTAGGGCACCCCTGGGTTTGATTCCCAGTACTAAAAACAAACAAAAAGTGAGAAAACAATATTCCTGCATATATATAGCAGTATCTTTTCCTAGTCATATTAGTGAAATTTTCCTGCTTAAGGTAAGTATTAAAATCTCCCTGTCTTTTATTTTTTATTTTTAATTTTAAAAGTGATATATACTCACAGTATTTCATACAGTATAGGATTAGAATAATTTGTGGATTTAAATTTTAACACAGATTATTAGAAAGCTTTCCTGCTACTTTTCTGTATGTTAATTCCAAAGGATCATCGAGCTTCTCATACGACAGTTGTTGAGAAATCTTGGTCCTTTAACATAATGGTGGTATACAGTGATGGCGACCCTCTCCGAGTTTTCAGTGTCATGAATGGCCTGTACAGCCTGTGTTCCATAGGTTCGCCACCACTGAATAAGATTGGCTGTTCTCACCATCCTTCAGCCTCTAAAATGCTGCAGCTATAAAAATTATAATGGTTGTTTGTACCTAAAATAACTGGAGTATGGATTGGAGTTTGGATATTTTATTACTGAAAACAGATTTGACCTATCATTTTTAAATAAATTAAAAGGTAACCAGTTGATACTAAAACCAGAACTTGAAGAAGGATGTGGCCAACCATAGAATTAAAAGTACATTGTTTCCACAGTTTTGAGAGCCCATGAATGAAGCAATGAATCTTCCTAGAGACTTTTGTTATCATTTACTTACCCCATCTTACAGTTATGTTAGCAAGAGCTATCTGCTTGCTTTATGTACTAGAAGTACATAGTGCATTTCTGTCTTGAGCATGTTCTTTACCACAGTCTGTTAAG
This sequence comes from Cavia porcellus, assembly GCF_034190915.1. Classification (NCBI taxonomy): domain Eukaryota; kingdom Metazoa; phylum Chordata; class Mammalia; order Rodentia; family Caviidae; genus Cavia; species Cavia porcellus. Next base: position 20,063,051 of record NW_026947492.1, on the reverse strand, counting down.
AAAACTTGTTAAAGAGCCAGTGGAGCCGGCTGATACACTTGGTGAGTGACCAGATGCCGAGTTAGAATGAGTGGTTCTGCCTGAGCATAGGCTGTGTTGTCTGTAATGGTCCTCCTGGGCTCCTGCACAGTAGAACGGTGTAACGTGAGGACCTCTGGGCTAACAATAAGTAGACTTGGGCTTTGCTTAAGTCTGTGATTCATTTGGATGAATTCTCTTCAGCTTGGAAAAACCAACTTTTCTTTCTTGCTGGCTTAAAGGGTCTTACACGAGAACTTGCCTGTGAAGGGCAGGTCTGCTCACCTCGTCACCACCAAGACTATGTGTGTGATTTTGACACTTAGTAAGTCAACAGATATGTGTCTATAGGTACTTAGTGTCAACTGTGGAAAACTGGAACCATTAAATCTCATGCTTTAATTCTTATGACTTTGAAATTGAGAGCAAGTATCTCCTTTCAAGATCCCACAAAATGGTAAAACTTGTAGTAAGTTTTAAATGCTGAGAGGTGATGATACATGATTTACTTCTAAAATAGGCAAAATTATACTAAGCATACTCTTTCAGAACATCAGCATTATTAACTAAGAGTAACCTCACTTTTCCTAATATAGTATGAAATATAGTTTGTCGATAAAAAGGTAAAATGTTAATGACAATATCTAAGGGTTATCAAATGGGCATTGTAGAATTCTGGCTGTTCTATAAAAAAAAAAAAACAAAAAAACAAAAAAAAAAAACCACTTACTGATCACTAGGCAGGTCCTGGAAAATAAGGTGTTTTCAAGGAATTACAAGAGTAGTCACAGAAATGGGGAGGAAGAATGCTTGTTCAAGAATAAATAGTTGAGTTCCATGGTGTTAGAAACTAAGGGTACCTATAAATATATAAATGTTCTGGCTCTACTCCTAGCCTTCCTTTTCAGGGGTACAGTACTAGAGATCGAACTCAGGGTCTTGTGCATTCTGAATAAGCATTCTATCACTGAACTAAACTCGCACTTTTAAAATGTTGAGACAAGTGCCAGGGTATTATCCAGACTGACCTTGAGGTGAGAACCTTCTACCTCAGCCTCTTTGGTATCTGGAATAATAGGCAAGTGCCACCACGCTAGTCCTGGACTTCCTTATTCAGTCAGTCTAGGGTGGAGCCGAAGACTGCATTTTCAATGGGTTCCCAAGGAACCCTGATGCTGGTGCTCCTGTGGCCGTGCTTTGAGAACCAGTGTAATATTCTGAGCAGCTGATGAAGTGGAAGTAGAGAGCAGTAAGATATAAAAGTAGACTGAATCTATATCAACAAGTTACTAATCAGTTCAGTAGACATATTTTGGGTGCTTACCATGTACTGGGCACTGGCCCAATCCTTCCTTCAGAGAGCCCACAATCTAATAGTATTGATTCTTAGACATAGCAAGGAGTATAGTGAGTAGTTTGAAAAAACAGATTGAATCTCACTGTTTTGTATTTAAGAAATATAAAAACCTTGTTTCTGTAAAATCTTAAGTAAGAGGGATGTGAGTCTTTTTTACAGTAGCCACAAAGAGCTGTGTGTTAGACACTGAGAAACACTGGGCTAGTGACTTTCTCATTCATGACGAGCTTCTCAGGAAGGATGTGACCCGTTCATTGACGCAGTTTTGCTCAACAAATGGAAGCAGTGCACAGGCTAGGTTGGAGAGAGGAGACAGGGAGACTGGGCTGTAGGGAATGCTCTACAACCATCACAGAACGCAGAGGAAGGCCTGAGTGAGTCTGCGGAGACGGCATCTTTAAGACTTGGCCATTGGCTGATAGGGCTCTTAAAATGTTCCAAATGTGAGCACCAGAGTAATTGCCAATGTGGTAGTCATAGAAATAAGAAACTAAATAAAATGGTACGTTGAGGAAAGGTGATGAATTTGTTTCAGGCCTTTTAACTTCAAATACCAGTTGGTATCTAAGTTAAAGAGACAGATGAGAATGTTGGTCTTGTGGGGCCTGGGATGTAGCTCAGTGGGAGACTTGCCTGGCGTGTATTAGCCCCTGAGTTCAATTCCCTGCACTGTTTAAAATTTTAAATTTATTTTATTTTAAAGGGAATAAAGGGGCCAGAGATTTAGCTCACCAGCAAAAGCGCCTACCTGGCAAACTCAAGGTTGTGAGTTCAATCCCTGGTACCAAAAAAAGAGAGAATAGATTCCAACAAAACAAAATAGAATAAAGCCAATCAAAACAAAGCAGTGAAGGTGGTACAGAACCTCAAAACAGGGAAATAGGAAATCAACAGTGGCTACCCTGATATATCTTGTTATCTTCACAGTAGTTTGTCATAGCATCAGACATAGCAAAATCAAACAAGACAAAACAGAATAAAACTAACCAGAACATAACATTCACTAAAACAAAACTGTAAATCTAAATAAAACAGAACAATACTGTATATTGTTATCTTCAAAATAGCCACTCATATTACCAGATTCAGGGATAAAACAAAACAGTAAAATGGAACAAAACATTGGATTTCAAAAACAAAGCAGGAAGAAACCCCTGCCACTGCCACAGTGCACACTGCCATCCTCCAAGTAGATGCCCAGACTGCCAGCCCCAGGCCTGCAGAGTCAACCAAACACCACCAGCCTCTAGCACTCCCTTCTCTCAGTGCAGTCATGTCACCTCTGGATCAGCGGGGAGCTGGGGGTGCTCCTCGCACCCGTCAGCATGGCGGAGCTTGCTTCATGGAAGGCGTCCCCCACATTGTTTAAAAGAAAGAGAGGCAGAGAAAACAAAGTTGGTCAAGAGTGTAGATTGGAATTATGTTACTGAGTATGATCATTTGTATCAAAGTGATTTAAACTTGAATGAAAAAAATCCAGACTTGAATGAAATCAAGGCAGACAGAGTCCTTGGCTGATTGCTTTTGTATATTTAATTGAGGTATTGGTTCACTTTCAGCTCTCACATACTTAATGTAGTTGTTCTTATAAGATGTTATCTCACTTTTGCTTGCTGCCTTGCTGTGTGTTCAGAGAAGAGTGAAGATCAAAGTCACGGGGTATGAGGACTGAGCTTAGGAACGCAGAGATGATGTGGTAGTCAGCTTTTCGTTGTGAGGACAAAACGCAGAACTGGCAGCCAGCCTTCAGGAGGAAGGGTTTGTTTTGGCTCACAGTTTGGGAAGTTTCCACCCCTGGTCTGCTGACTCTGGGGTGGGAACATCATAGGGGAAGGACAAGGCAGGGCAAAGCCAATAACCTGGTGACATCCTGGAAGCAGCACTGGGGAGCAGCGCCAGAGAGGAGGCAGCCAGGGACTCTTAGTCCCAAAACCCCCCAGACGAACCCACAAGTGTGTTTCACTGATCTCCTTAGTGTCTCTTAGGTCAAATAGGTTGGCAGTAGAGGTTAACTGTTTCCCATGAAGAGGACCTGTCGTCCTTTAGTGGAGAGGAGCTGAGTTTGGGGGCCGCCACATTCTGTGTGGTGGTGCCTCACAGACCTCCCCGTCCTGTTCCACAGAGGCCTAAGAACCGGACACATCCTCTGTAGGGCCCTTGATGGAAGTTCACCTGCACTGCACCCTGCTGCTCCTCCATCCTCTTTCTCTGCTGTCTTGTGTTTAAACGTACATGTATTAGTTGGAGTAGACTTCGAAGAAAGAAGACATTGCCAACCCTCAACCCCTTTGCTTGTCCCTCTATTTTAGTAATAACTAGCTGGAGAGAAAACTTTGTCTTTATTATCTTAGCTGGGGCAGCGATGTGAAAACTGAGCATGAGTAAGAGGGCAGTGGAGAGGTTTTATTTGATTCTGAGGCTTTTGTGGCATGTTACAAATGACTGCTTGCCCCACTGTGTTCCCTTAACTTGAACCCTTTTCAGGTTTTAAGTGCGATTTATAATAGCTCACTGTGAGCGGCTGGAAAGAAACATAGTGCAATTGTCAAGGAGCCAGTTCCCTACAGTAGAGACTTCACTCGGGAATCTGTGTGTATAGGGCACTTCAAGAGTTAAACAGAGTTAAACCAGAAAAGGCAGAGCTTTCTATCTTTCTCTGCTCCTCTCATTCGGAAGACATTAACGCAGTTGTGGGTGTGCGATCAGAGGTGCTTTGTCAGTGGCTTGGCTAGTTTCTTGGGAGGGAATTGACACTAAATTGGGTCCATTTGCCATCAGTCTTGCTAATTTGTAAAAGAGACTAGCGAGGACACTGATGAAATTCACAGATGAACAAACTGAGAGAGCCCATCAGGGGAGAATGAGATATTAACTTTAAAAGGGTCTAGAGAGACTAGAAGTGGGCAGGAAGTAGCCAGGAAGGATCATCTTGGAAAAATGTATATAATTCCTCTGGGGAAAAAAGTACAAGCTATGTGGCTGATAGTCAAGAAGAGGAAGAAAACCGTTGTGAGTAATGCTTTAGAGAGCAGTGATACTGTAAGTGGTCTGCAGGCTTTTGTGTAACAGTGAACTGAACGTGCGCTGGTAGAGTTTGGAAGTCTCTTGTCAACAGACGCCAGATACACTTAGATGACAACAGAACTCTCGGAGAGGCGACAAGAACACTGAATTCTGGTGAGGACTCTTTTAGGCCTAGGGTATTTCTAGGCCTAGGGTGTAATCCACCCAGCTGGTTTATTGAGTAGGAAAACAATTAGTTGCCTGACACTTCTAAACTTTTTTCTAGCTGCTGTGTTTTTTATATCTCAGTCCCTCTCCTGCTTCTGACCATTGAGCTACTTCAAAATTAGCCACAAGCCAACAGAAGAAAGTACGTAAAGCTGAAGGTTCAGCCTTTTTCCATCTATGGTAGTCTGCCTACTTCCTAAGGAAAATTAATATTTAGAGTCCTGGGTCTAATTGTTTATATAATCAATACCTCCCTTTTGGGAAGAGTGTGTATCGCTCCAAAGGTGTCTCCTGTTTCTAACCTGGAGGCTGAGGTGGCTATCACCAGAGGAATGCTTTTGGTCTATTTTTTCTTTTTAAAATTTTTTTATTTTAAAGAGGATAAAACTAAACACAACAAAGCCAATCAGAAGAAAACAATGTAAGTGACACAGAAAGCAAGACAACAGGAGATCATCACTGGCTACCATAATGTCTCTTGTTTTCTTCTAAATTCATGTCTTCACACACAATGAATTCATACAAAACAAAATAGTATTAAACTGATCAGAACAGAGTGGTGAAGGCATTATAGGCCTTCAAAAGCAGATGATAGGGAAATCACCAAAGGCTGCCATAATGTCTCTCATTCTCTCAAAATAGCTATTTATATCTTCATGTATATTGAAATTAAACAATACAAAAGAGACTAAAATCACTCTGAACAAAGAATAATGGCATTACTGGGTTTCACAGCATGATGATACAGAATCAGCAATGGATAACATAATGTCTCTTTTTCTTCAAAGTAGCTGTTCATTTCATCATGCATTATATAATCAATTCTCATAAACTGTTTAGGAGAAGCTCTAAGCATGTGTAAGCCTTTACATGTATACCTATCCTTTTTGTATTAGAGGAAAAAACAAAACAAATTAGGAAAACTCGAAACAAAAAAGACAATAGTAGCAAAGAGCCCAAAACACTGACAACATAGGCCTTTAAAACAAGGTGGTAGGAGCATACCTAGGGTTGTTATCTTACATAATGATCTTCCGCAGTTCCTCAGGTCACCATACAGTAACGAGCACAATTGTTCCAATCTTACGAATGTTAACTATTTTGTTCCAAGACCTTATAGAATTTGTAGCCCAACATCTTAGCTATCCTAAGTATGTTTATATAATTTTAGATATTTTTTATTTTCCCTTACTTTTTCTTTTTCCTCCTTTTCCCTGAGATATTAGTTTTCCCCCTTTGAGCAGATTCTTATCCTTTCACTGAATTTATTGAGGTTTTTGTATCTTATGTACTCTTACCATTTCTTATGCTAGGGAGCCTAAATGGTATTTACACATGTGAATTTAATTTATTTTACTTACGAGTATGGTCTCAAGTTGCATCCATTTATTTATAAATATCTCAATGTGATCATTCTTTATAGCTGAGTAAGTTCTCCATTGTATAAAAATACCACATCTTTTTTATCCATTCCTCAGTTGATCGACACTTAGGTTGTTTCCAAGATCTGGTTATTACAAATTGTGCTGCTATAAACACGGATGTGCATATATCACTGTGGTATGATGTTTTCAGTTCTTCTGGGAATATGCCCAGAAGTGGAATAGCTGGGTCAAATGGGACTTTCAATCCCAGCTTTTTGAGGACTCTCCAGACTGACCTCCGCAGTCATTGTACCAGTCTGCACTGCCACCAACGGTCTTCTGTTTCTATGTTAAGTGCGTTTCTACTTGCCCAGTCACTAATGCACTCAGTCATTTATTGTCATCTTTTATGTGGCAGTCACCAAAAAGTTAATCCCAAAAAGGGAGCTCTCATTCTGGTGTAGACAGTGAGGATGTTTAGTCCTTGCCCTCTAGGGACAACCAAAAGAGGAATCTCAGTGTGAAACTTACATGCTCATTTAATAAATTCTACACGATCATGCTTAATACAGATTCAGCTGTGCAGTAGGTAAACTACTTTTACAAAGTACATCGGGGATGCTCTATAGGTTACAGAAATATCCAGAATATGTGCAGTTAACTACAAAAGCACCTTATTCTTCCCAGCACAATTCTATACGACTGTGATAGCCTCTTATTTCCTTATCTGTGCTGTTCAGATTGTTGATTAAAGAATATTTATTTATTTTTTATTTATGTGATTCTATAGTAGAGTCATTTTCTAATCTTGTAGTTTGGTCAGTCATGTCTTTCATCTACAAAAGGGTACTTCAGTAAACGGAGAGGTCCCAAGCTACTAGAGTTCTTACAGCAGCACAGACTTTTGCATGTGGAGAGGTGGATGCAGCATTCTCTTGATGTTGTCAGACTTCGCCAAGTGAGAGACAACTCACTTGGAAAGATTGTCTGAGAGGTCTGCAATATTGTATAATCTCTAAAGCATGCATCGTAAGAGCGTCTCATGAAAAGTATATATTTACAGATGTTTGTACTGTTTTCCCTTCACTACATGAGATTTGGAGCTTTTAAATTTACATGTACAGACATTTGTGATCATTTGATTGTATTAGAATATTTCATTCAGGCATTATCACTGTGAACAATTTTACATACTATACCTAATTACATTTAGAAGAGAGATTATATCCCTTTTCTTATAACCAGAACGCAGAATTACTGCATTCTTGCATTTTAACATGTAACCTCCATGTTAAAGCTGTTTTTACTCTGATACATGTAGACATCTGATACACGTGAACAAAAAGTAATGTGGTAGAAGTATTTACGTTTGGTTAGCTAAGTGGCTAATTGCTAATGATTATGAGTTGAGTTAGTGACCTAGAAAATTTTAAGTCATTGTGGTTTATTGTGCTCAAATCTGGGTAATAACTGCTTTATAAATTAAACTTTGATTATTGTGTTTCTATCTACCCCTTTTTGATAATTGAGTCACAGTTCAGAATAAAAGTAAACACTGCTATGATTTCCTGTGTCACTTACCTGAAAAACAGATATAAAGAATAGTAGTTAGCAGAGAGCTCTGTCGTGCTATCTGTAATTTTCCACATGTGTTTAATAGGTTTGTTACTCGCAACACACAAGCCTGTGCCATGACACCAATTCTGGTACTTTGCAGTGGCCCATGCCACTGTCCGGCCTGCCTGGCCTCTGCCCCATCCATCTAACTTTACTGTCATTCTGACCAGTGTATTTTATAATCTGGCTGTCTGAATGACCACAGACTTCATTCAAGTCTTGCCCTGCAGCTTTGCTTTAAATTAAAGAAAAGACCAGGAAAAAAGAACCTAGAAGAGGAGAAGAGCATCATACTGTCTGGTGAGTCTTCAGTGTTCTGTTACATCAACCTTATGAAATTCATTCACTGATGTTAGCTCTACATAAACAATTACTAACTTAGTATATTTTGTTTGTAGGGAACCTCCCTGGCTTTTCAGATTCTGGCAAGTATGTTTTAATTTTTTTCTCAGCTTAATTTTACTTCTTTTCAGTGGAACCTTTTCTTTCTGATCTGATACTTGCCTTTTAAATACAGATGACAAACAGTACCTTCAGATTGTCATGGAGAAATAAACCGTTAGGCCAGAGGCTCACCCAGCGTGTCTGACGCCTTTACACTGGCAGATTTCATTTCGTTAAGTACTTGTCTGTCCTCCTGTCCAAAGAGTCTCATGTGACACCAAGGGCAGTCATTACCTGTCCTCCTGGATCCTGACTGAAGCCAAGAAAACTTCAGAGTTATCAGATACTAGAGAAACCATCAAGCCAGAAAACAGATATTAAGCAAGGACAGACAGAGATAATGCTATTGTGATAGGAAAAGCCAAAGGGTAAGTGCATCTGTTTGTTTTCACTTTTAACGTGCGTGTCTCATCTTACTGTTGGGTATGGCTGTCGTGAGATCCTTTGACTAATTAGTTTAATTGTTGCTCCCTAATAATTTATGCACTTGTTTAGAAGCGCGGTATAGAAGAAGTCTGACATCCTAATGTTCGTTACTGTACAAGTTGAGGTCTGCTGTGTGTCATCACTCTGCGCCAGCTGCTGGAAGCGATAGCTTTAGTCGGAGCCCAGTGGAACATTATGAGTACTTCACCACTTCCCAGGCAATACAGATGCTTGACAGCACTTTAACTGCACTTTCCAACCCAGGCTTTTCTGTTTTACTATCCATTTTTATTATAAAAGCATTTAAGATCCTCTAAGACATTCCAGTTATCTACATCAGTATTTGCCCAGAATTTCTGTAGTACATTTTGTTGCTACGTGTTTCTCTGTGTTTCCTTCCTTCTATCTCTTGCTACTCATTTTCCTTCAACTGGAACGAATTCCTGTAGTATTTCTTCTGGTACAGGTCTGAGGGTAACACATTGTTTCAGTTTTTGGTCTAAAAATGTCTTCATGTTTCTTTTTAAAGCATTTTTTCTTTACTGTTTATTGAATTATAGGTTGGCAGTTATTTCCTTTTAGCGTTTAAAGATGCCATTCCAATATTTTATTGCTTCTGTCCTTTCTGTTGAAAATCATCTGCCCAACTACTCCTCTTTTCAGGGTCATAGGTCTTTTCCCTCTGGCTGCCTTCATGATGTTCCTTGTGTATTTTGCTTCTGGCCATTGAGTCATTGGCATTTGTAAGAGTAATCTTTGTATTTATTTTGGGTTTCATAGAGCTTTGAATCTGTGATTTGAGCGTTCATCAGTTTTAGAAAAGTCAGCCTTTTCTCTCCCCCAGTATAGTTTCTGTTGCTGTCTCATTTCTACCCATCAGAAAGACATAGTTTTCACTGCCCTGTGTCTCATCCATCTCTTGAGCTTCGTTCTGTTTTTCTGTCCTTTTATGTTCCGGAGCTACTGCCTGAAATCTGCAGTGACAGATTCTTCTTCAGCAGTTCTGTATGTCTGAACCCAACTCTGATCCTCACTTAGTATTGAATTTATAATGTGTTATTTTAGTCTCAGAATTTCCAAATGTTTAACCTTCAGTTTTGGTTATGAGATAACATTCAATCATGTATTTCATTGAACATTTTTATCCAGATTTAAAAAGTCTTCATCAATTTAGTATCTACATCACTTGTGTCTCCTCCTGGAATGCTTGCTAATTTTTTACTGAGTTCTAGACATTACGTGGAAAAACTGGTACAGGCTCTAGAGAATGTTTCCTTCATCCAGGAAGAATTTATTTTTGCTTTTGACAGGCAGTTGGGTGAGGGCAGGCAGACTGACAGGCAGTCCAGTCTGGAACTGGATGGATCCAATGCTGAGTTTCAGTCCTTATAAAAGACCTGGGTGTTTTTGCTTTATGGTTAGTTTTAGGTTGTTTTCTTTCAGAGGTTTCTGTTAAAAATTCGATGTGTGTACAGGCCGTTTCTCCTTGGCAGGCTCTGAATTCCAGCTCTATCTTTTCAGCTCTGTGTTCTTCTTGATGTCTAAATATTTCACTCTGCATCAAACTGAGAGTAGGCCTCCAGGAGAAAAGTGTGGCTGATATTCAAGTTCATATTCATCTTCTCTCTAGAAGCTCAGTCTCCTCTGTGTACTTTGGTAGCTCTCTAGTACCTCACACAGATTTACAGTAAAATCCTCCATCTCTTTCGTTGCTCTTAGCAGTGTAGCTATTCCGATGCAAACTAACCAGTCATAATCAGAAGCCAGGAGTTTAATTTTTAAGAAATTCCAACAAATCACAGCAGACATATAGATTCCCCTTACCAGAGAAATTTCTGATCTGTTGAAGTCAGAGAACCCCTTGTACTTCAATTCCATAGGTGCTATCTAATATAAATGCTGCAATTTGAAACAATAAAGTGTGATAGAGAATGGAAGAATTTACACCTGTCTCTAGTTAGACATATGGGAAATGCCCAGCTCTCCTCGGCCACATAGCCCTAAGGCATCTTGGAGTGCCTCAGTGTCATGTCACACATGTGATGTTGTAACCATGGGCTTGTTCATCTCCTTTGCTCGCCTGGGAGCGGGATCTCTGCTGTATTTACCTTTGTATTCTCAGTACCTTCCATGGTGGTTGGCATATGGAAGGATCCAGCAAACACTGAATGAATAATTTTCCTGGATAAGATTATTTATATAGATCACAGTACTCAGTAAGTATAGTAGTTTAAATCCAGAATTTTTTCTTTGACCTACATTTTAACTTATTTAAGAGTCTGTGGGTTGTATTCATTGAATCCACAACTCCTTTTCTCCTGAAAATTGAGAGCATAAAAGACAATATATAGGAAAGGAAGATACCAATAAATTTCACAGCCAAATGAATACAGTGGTCAAGAGAATGAATGAGAAGTGCATACTCTTGATTCTGGCTCCAGCAAACTTTCTTTTACACCAGTACTTTCTTCACTTTTTATTGGCTTAAGACACACGTGGAGGGGCTGGGGGTTTAGCTCAGCGGCATAAGCACCTGCCTTGCAAGCAGGCGGTCGTGAGTTCGATCCCTGGTACCGATAAAAAAAAGTTATAAAAAGTTAAGATACACGTGGAAACACTTAGGTCATATTGACTCGGGTATATGTATTTTTTTGCTGTAGTATTATTAAAATGTGAAGTCATAATTGACCATACTGTGTTCATTCTGTAAAAATGAATGCCTCACCTACTTTGCTTCCTTTCCAGATGACGAAATCTGAATTCCATTAACTATGTAGTGAGTATATTTTTCCATTTGAAATTAAAGTTGGAGTTAGCTAAGTTAAGGACGTATTTTACTGACTGACGTCTTATTCTTTTTTAGGCTGTGTCTTTGTTCCTAGCACTTGGTGTTTCCATTGACTCGAATTAGTAGAGCCGTGAGGGACAGATGCATGGACTTCATTCACTGACCCTGCAGCCCCCCGCCCCTGTACCATTCCGTGTGTATAGGATGGAAATAAAGACTTCTTTACCCCCTGACATTACCTAGTGTCAGCACAGGCACTCCTGGTGGTCTCTATCAAACATGGAAAGCCCAATCCAGTGTCATCCTCAAGCTTTTCTTATTCCCAATTTTAGAAATAAAATATGTATTTATAAGGCTCTGGCTTCTGGAAATAGTTTGATCATCAGTGGGTAATAATGATAAGATGCGGGCAGTTTGAAAGTATTGGGAAGTTGCCAGACAGGTAGCAACTGAACGAGAGTTCACCCTTCGGGCAGCGTGGGGTTTGTGGGGTTTTGCCTGCAAGCACTCTCGAGTCTTGAGGCGGTGGCCAAGCGAGAAGGGTCAGGAGACCAAGTTCAGTGACAACAGAATGGTCAGAGGATTAGAGGGAAAAATCCAACAAGGAAAAGATGACTGTATATCTGCAAAGCTAGATGCTCAAGGGGAAAAAGGAAAGGTCAACAGTAAAAGACCTTGAGAGTGAGCCAGCAATGACATTAGCACCTCTTATATTCAGGGGTTTAAAGGAAAAAAATACGCACAATAAATGAACATATGGGAAATTCCAGCTGAGAAACAGAGTGAAAAAAAGTCCAAATGAAAATTCCAGCTCCACAAAGAACAGTAACTGAATTGGAAAATTAACCAGTGCTCAGAAGAGTGAGTGAACTAGAACAACCAACCAGCGCAAAGAACAGAAGAAAATTAAAGTGCACATGTTAACCAAAGACAGGATATGAGAGTAGGTTGGAATTGAAGTGAAATCTTGTAGCAATTAATTCTCCAATCCGGACAAGAAAAGACTCCTTGAGTTTTGGGCATTAAAATGTTTCCTTGAAGGACGAGGGAGAATGTACCTGATTGCACAGCTGTGTGGCTTTTGTTGACTTTCATAAGATCATTTTCTCTCAGGTGGCTGTGAGTTTCTTAGCTTTTTCTCTTTTCCTTCTTTTTCTCCCTCATCCCTTCCAGTGGCTAGTGGTCTTTCCATGTGTGCTGTATTTGGGAGCCAGTTAGGAATAGCATGAAGGAGCTATGTGGGCTATAATCCCAGCACCCTGGGAGACCAAGGCAGGAGGATAGCAAGTTTGCCTCAAGCCTGGGTTGCTTAGAGATGAGACCCTGTCTTAGAATTTTTTTTTTTTAAGGGCTGGAAATGTAGCTCAGTCCGCAGTACTGGAGAGAAAGGAAGTCCTTCTGACAGTGGACTAAAAAAAGGAAGCCTGTGGGAAGGGGTGTCATTTAGGGCCTGTTCTGAATTACCTGCCTTTTGGATGTATTCTCCTGTTGCGTTGAATTCTAACTACAGTTTTCGAGTTGTTGATGGTTCAAATCGTGAATTACTTATAAGCACCAATCTTAAGAATCTGTGAATTCAAAATACCAAGTGGTATTTCAAAAAGCTCACTTAATGATTGTGCCCTCTTGACATACTTCTTTCCTTTTGGTTTAAACCCCACAGATGCTTCACCAAAACCAACAGCGCATTCAGCAGCAGCCCCCTTCCTCTGGTCCCAGTGGTAGCACCCTGCCCTCAGGATGGTTTGGAAATGAAGCCCCTCGGTGCCATGAAGATGCCCGTGTGTCTGGCTGCCATGGTCCCCGACTGTGGCCAGTTACCTCTGGAGAGCACCAAGGACGGTGTGGTACCAGCATCTACCCCACACCCCTGCTGTCAGGACAGTGTAAATGGCATCAACTCTGACTGTACAGAAGATACCACGGAGTTCAGCAGAGGTATGGGAGGGGATTTAAATGTGAGCGGTCTCCGAGGGTAGTCTTCACCTAGCTGAGAACTCTGTCCAGGAGATTTCTATGATGCTCTCACGTTCCTCTTCAGAGACTGAGTTAGGAGACAGGACAGAGAAAGGCTGCTTTGCAGTTCTGCTATTATGTGCATTCTTCATCTCGGACAATTAATCCCATACATTTTGGAAAATGTATCTGATCAGGTTTGGATTCAGTTTGCGCCTGAGCAGAGCACTTGCGGGCAGATTGCATTTTGTGAACATGAGCCCCTTCAACATCTGAGTTGTAACCTCTGTGAGTGACTATCTGGGGGCTTATAAGGGGTTTGCTTTAATCCCAGACGGACTGTATAACTGTTCGTGAGAGCTCAGTTTTATTTTAAATCAGTCTTGCTCAACCTCAAGCCAAGCATAGCCAGACTGTACTTCTGCTCACTCTTCTTTTATTATTGCTGAAAGTAATGTCTCTGGAGTGCTGTGTAAAAGTCAACTTTTTTCATGTCATAATGTTCCCAAACCTTTGTGTTTTTCAGGAGACAGCTGTGGCCATTTAGAAATGGAGAATAAAAGTTTAAATTGGAATCCTCTTAGTTTGCCACCCACTTCAGGAGACTGTCCTGGGAAGATGGCAGTGTGCTCTCCTCCTGGCATTCCTTTAGACAGCTCATCAGAGGTCCTTCAGCAACCCCAGGAAACCTGAGGCCGCGCAGACACCAAGTCCTGTTCCCTCTCTAGCCAGTGGCTGCACAGAACAGGCCCAGGAATGAACTGTGGAAAGGACATTAATTCAAATAACAGAAGATCGTTATTTATTTTTTTGTAGTAGCAACTTCATGTGAATGTATCTTAAAATGTGTGTCCTTTTATATTTATGCCTTAAAATTTCCCTTCCCTAGTCCTTCTTTCTCTCTCAGTAGGAAACAACCTTGTTTTGCATGGTTCAATTTTCTGGTGGTGTTGGGTGAGAGAAAGGTCTGGCTGGATTACTGCAGTCTGCAGAAAGAGACTCAAGGTAGGGGCTGGGGATTTAGCTCAGCGGCATAAGCACCTGCCTTGCAAGCAGGCAGTCATGAGTTCAATCCCTGGTACCGATAAAAACCAAAAAAAAAGAAAGAGACTCAAGGCCAAGGGGAGAATCAAGGCTTTACTGTCCCACTGCTTTAACACTACATTAATTTATAAAACTGTCCTCATGGGGCTCCTTTTGACTGATCCTAAAAGTAGGAACAAACAAAAGACCGTAAGGTGCTGGCTTGCAGAGGAAGGTATGTATTTTAAGTAAAAAGTGTAGAGTTCAAGGGCCCTTCTTGGCAGAAACTCTGCAGTCTGATACTCCATAGTAGCGTGCTCCTGCGCCACCCCTCTGAGGACGGTTACTTCTTCCCTTCCAGCATGGGCCCAGAAGACATGCATGCGTGTGTGTGAGTCAGTTTCTATCACTCTAACGAAGTGATTCAAAAAGTAAACTCGGAGAATAAGTTTGTGCTGGCTCGCAGTTTGAGAGGCTGCAGTCCATGCTCAGCTGACCTTGTTGGTTAGGACCACAGCAAGGTAGCACATGATGGTGGTCGCACACGGTGGGGCAGGAGGCGGGCATCACCACTGAGGAGCAGAGAGGAGGAGGAACGGGTTAGGGTCTTGGAGTCTCCTGCAAGGCCAGGGCCCCAGTAACCCAAAGACCTCCCGCCAATTCCCACCACCTCCAGAGGGTACCATCGGGGGACCAAGCTTTTAACTTTCTGGGAAAACTCAAGATCCAAACTATAGCAGGGTATCAGGAAGGACTTAATTTAGAGGAAAAGGCGTTTTAGAGGGAAATTTCCTGATTTTTTCCTGAATGCAGTAGCTGTAACCTAGCACTTAAAGATTTGGTCAGCAGAGTTTGTGCGTCACAGCCACTGCTGCCTCGAGTGACAAGAACATTGCAGCTGTCTGTGGAAGACTGTTCTGCTCCATATTAAAACAGACAGACAGCAACAGTAACAGCAGAAACCCAACACTGTATGCCTTTCATAGTGTAAGTGACCCTTCCTTCTTGAATTGTGTATCCCTTTGGGGAAAGAAACAAAAAGTTATCCTCTTCAGGTAGAATGAAGAAGTTCCAACATAAATAAGTAAATTTAGTTTTCCCAGAAACTGCAGTGGGGTAGAATAATGGAATACTATGTTAATCAGCTTTTCTATGTAATGCATCAGTACTCCCGACGTGTGTCTATGTCTTTTATAAATAGAACCGGTAGTGAAGATGTGCAGTTAGGCTTGGTCTCTATGCCAGAGTCCTCCTAGTGCAGGGAAGGGGATCTGAGGCCACAGCCAGCTGCAGTGTTAGGTTGCTATAAAAGCAGGTTCTACACTCCAGGTGTCCGAGCCTGTGGTGCTCGGGGCTTACTCTTCCTGTTGTTTAGATGTGAGGAGCTTTGCCTGAGGGATGGCTGCAGCCCTTGCTTCTGTGACTAGCAAAGGACAAAGTCTTGGTACACAAAATACAAAAACGCAGTCAGTGTTTCCCCATCCAGTTTCGGCATTGCTGTCAAGGGGGGAGTTTCAGAAAAGCAGGGAGGAAAAATCCATGGGCCAGCATTTTGGCTCATGAGACAGAGGTGGACTTGCATGAGCCTTAGGTCAGAAACTGCTTTTAAAGACTGAGTTTGAACGTGGGACTTGTCCATGAGGAAGGGAACGCCGCCTTTTACCTTTAGGGCAATCTCCTCGTGGACTGCTTTATTTATGTTGTTAGTAACGCTGTTTTAAGTGTTATCCCTTTTAACTGTATTTTATTTATAAAAATGCCTTTATATATTGAGATATATAAATATAAATATATATAATAGCCTTTATATTTAGGAGGTATCAGTTCTCCCTAGGCACGAGAGGCTCTGAACTTTCATGCCCCGCATGGTCACTAGAAACAATCCTACCAAACATTGCTTCCCTGGGAAGGAAGAGGACCTTGGATGGCATGGGGCACAGCGATGTGGAACCACTGAATACTGGGCGCTGTGCATGGCGCTTGGTCCTGTGATCTTGTTAATCCTCACAATGAATTGCATCACAGGTGTGAAAACTTGTGGTTCACACAGTGAGCCGCAGAGCTTGAGTTGGATCCTGGTTTATCTGGAGTCTGTTTTGTACCAGGGATCAAACTCATGACTGCATGCTTGCAAGGCAGGTGCTTACGCCACTGAGCTAAATCCCAGCCTTATCTAGAGTCTGTTTATACTCCTTCCATTTTTTCACACCTCTTTCCAGAAGCCTGAAGCAAGGTTCTCTGATAGAACCATCCTGCAGCGTGGACTCTGCTGTGTAGTTCCTCTGGGGCCCTGGCTACCTTCTGTCCCACCTGGTCAGAGTGCTTTGCTCAGTACTTCATCTTCCAGTACCTACCATATTCCCCTCGATACCCCAGCCACTCACCCACCCACCTCCTACCAGAGAATCTGATCTTCACACCACCCACCCGGCCTGACATCAGCCGGGCCTCTGTATGTCCCTTGGCCTAGAATTCCACATGATGCTTTGTCATCAGCATTAAAATCCCTACTCCCGTTACATCATGTCACCATCTGCCCTTGATGTTTGCTTTTATTTATGCACTGATGAGCTGGTGATAGGCACTGTACCAGGTTCGGGACAAATCACAATGTTCTAAATCTTGTGAAGTGGGCTCTCAGAAGGCTTTGCTTATTGAGTTTTGTTTTTAAGGAGTAAGTCTCTGTAGATCACGATATCTATAGCAGGCAATCATGTCACATATCTCATCCCAATTATGAAACCGCCGTGAAATCCCGCTTACTGAACTTGCCTGTGTTGCCCTCTTAAAGCAGTGACTCTGAGATGCATGTTTTGTATCATACGGAAAAATGTTTTATTCTCCTTGAAGTTGTAATATGTTTGAAATTGTACATATTTTAAATGTAGCTTGGACAGGTTTTATTTTATTGATATGATTTTATATTAAAAGAGAATGCTGCTCTCCATATAGCCTGGCCTGTGAAATGGAGCTGTGCAGATGCTCGGTTTGTATCGTGGCCTTGTGGTTTGGGATGGGAGTGGTATGCTATCTTACCCCAAAATTCTCCCCCAAAAGTCCGCTTTGGCTGCCCAGGATCCCAGTGCCTTCACCCCTCCGCGCTGGCTGCAGCTGTCAAGGCCCTGAAGGAGTAGGCTCTTGGGCGAGTGCTTGAGGAGACAAAATCCTGAGGCCAGGGCTGTGTAGTGGCTGAGGGAGCCTCGCAAGGTCACAGCATTGTTGGGAAGGAGGAAGGCAGCTCGGAGAGGCAGAGCCATGCGGAAGAGGTCCTGTCACACACTTTTACCACTGACCCAGAGCTTCGTGTGGTAATGAACTCAGGAGTAGGAATTCACATGCCTGAAAAGAAGTTGCTTTACTGCTCCAAAATGAAAATTCCTAGGCTCCTGTGACCAGAAAGTCAAGATCTTTCATGTCCCTCTGTGTCTCGTTTCCCAAACTTAAATAAGCCTGCCTTAAACCCTCGCTCCAGCTCTGAGAGCTCTGAGGGAGGCCGAAACCTCTTTTCTAATAAAGTCTCTGTCTGTGGGAACCGAGGAAGTGACTCAGGTTGCCTCGTTTCTGTCTCCTGGCAGGCGCCAGTCCCCTGCTGCTGGCAGATCACCCTTGGCTCTGCTGTTTCTCCTCATCTGCGTCCCCTGTCCCCTGCGGAGCGGCCCTGGGGCCCGACTCTCACCAGTTGAACAAGCATTCATTTGTGTTTCACCCAGATCTCAGACGCACACATGCAGCCAGTGAGTCATCCTGGCAGTTGACAGTATGACAGGAACGGCCCTGGTTCCCGTCAGGCAGCTCCCCAGGCTGGGTGCTGAGTGTGGCTTCCATAACACCTCTGTGCTGCTGTGCTGGACTGGCGTGGACTCCTGAGGCCTGACCACTGCAGGGTCCGCGAAGTTCCTGAACCGCTCGAGGGAGGGAACACACAGCTACATACCCTGCCCTGCCCACACCTAGAACGGGGTCCCGCAATCAGAGTTGCAACTGAAATAACCCACTGCTAGTGAGAACATTGGGTATGATTGGTTTATCTCAGATGTGTTTTATTTTTTCTGTAAGTAGCTCGCTCGTTTCTGTGTAGCACCAGAGATGATTCCCAGAACCATCATTTTCGCTTGCCTTCAGACACCCAGCAAGTCTTTACCCATCGTATCTTCTTTGTCTTGCTATGTCTGCCATCCCCAAGCTAGGCCAGGGCTTCCTGTGGCCTTGTCGCAGGGGACACTGCAGAGGGGTCCTTGTACCAGGTACAGCCTGAGGTGAAATGAGAAGGCGTCATAGCCACCTTGGGCTTAAGTCCGGTGGGACATAGGGGTACAGAGGGTTATCTCTACCTCCCATCTGCCCTCCCTAAGCTGCTGAACACCTTTGTCTTTGCCTTCATGGCGTCGCAGTCACTGTGATGGTAACATTTACTGGGTCATCAGTGGACTCTGGTGTGGGATCCGAACTTGGAGTGGAGGTTGGCATTTCCATACCTACAAAGACCATAGGTGGACATGGGAGAAACGCCTTGGGGGCATCCAGGGCTGTTTTCGGGGTTTAGGCACAAAACTCAGCACCGGTCTCCCAGTAGAGGAATAATTCTTGGGGTGGAATCCTGCTTACTTGCCAGTGCCTCGGGGCCTTCCCTTGAACCCCTCTGTTGATGCCTTGGCTCCCTGAGAGTGAAGTGGCAAAGTTAGTGGCCGCTGAACTTCCCCAAGCTTCTCTTTCTCATGAGAGAAAAGTCCCGAACCCCAGAATGCCCGAGCGTCCACACTCACATGGGCACAAGCCACTGGCTGAGGCCTGCAGAAAGGAAATAAGCATTACTGCACCAACTGACATGGATCCCAGAGAGTGGCCCTCCCTTCCTGGTGGTCCCCTGAGATGGAGCTCGAGTCCTACTGAGGACCACCCCGATGCCCCGAAAAAAGACCTAGGGAGAGAGTCACACCTCAGGAAGACCCTAGAGTCTCCCCAAGTACATCTAGATCCGGCCACCTTAGGGAGTCAGGCAGCCCCGCCCTTGAGATTCCCACTCACGGGGGAAAACCTGTGGGTGCCGAGCCGCGTACTGGAACACCAGGAGAGAGGCCAATGTTGCTACCACCATTCCCGTGCCGGCTGCACCCAGCACCGCTGGGTAGGCGCTGAAGGGTGGATCCACTAGGAGGCAAGAGCACAGGGTACACTGTTTAGAGCCATGACAACTGGGGCGCCAAGGGCTAAACAAGGACGTGCTGGCCTCCTTGCCCAGTTCCCCCTCAACTGGTTGGGGTTGGGGCAGGAATCCGGGGGTCTGCTGTCTCCCAAGCAAAGCCATGTGCTGCCTGCCTGGTGTTCTCAAATGCAGAAAGCTATTTATTTTGACAGCTTGCTGCTGGAAGGAAGTAGGCACAAAAGAGGAACCCCCAGGATGGAGAGGAAACCCCGGGAAACCTAGAGCCCTCTGTACCCCAGGAGGCAAGACCAAGGCACAGAGTGGGGCTCTGCTTCTTAGGTAATCACCAGCGCCCTGTTCTTCCTCTTCCCTGCTCTGACTCAAACCAAGTCTGAGTTCTATCCCAGGTAATGCCCACGCAAGGCTGGAGAAGAGCAGCAGAGATTACAAGATGCCCCTGAAAAGAGGGCAGACAAGAGGACAGAGGACTGAGGGCATCCACGAGGAGAGGAGCAAAGGAATGGAGTGAGGATGCCCTGGGGAAGGGGTGAAGTGGGGTGCAGTCATTTGGGGCACCAGGATTCTCTCTCCAGCACTATGCCTGGCACCTGGTGTCTTCACCTCGGAGGGATGCCCGGTAGTACGGTGATTCAGGGCCAAGATGCGGAAGGCATAGAGCACCCCTGGGTCCAAGCCCCCCAGCTGCCGGTCCCGACTCTCTGGCTCAATGTCACTAGCTGCAGTCTCCCAAGCCCCAGCTCCTGGGCCAGGGACACTGGCCCTCTGCTGCACCAGAAAGCCAGTCAGGTTGCCGGGACCCTGGATGGCCCACTGCAGCTGCACCTCCCTCCGGTGCCGCCGGTAGGTCAGGCGGCTGATGGTGACGTTGGGAGGAACAGGGTACCCTGGAGGGCAGAGAGGGCGGGAATGGCAGGTCAGGCCCCTTGTGTGTGTAATGGCACCCACCCAGATTCATCCCACGGGAAGGCAGCCTGCAGCGTGGAAAAGCCAGAGTCCTCATCCATAAAATGAGCAAGGAGACGATTCTGACCCCATGGATTTCTGTGGGTGCCCTAGGCCTGTCTATGGCTGGTGATCTCCCCCCTGCCCTTGCCACACAAACCCGCCACCCGTCACTCACTGAGGACCTCCAGCAGCACACTCCGGCTGCTATTGTCCACAGCATTGTGGGCCACGCATTGGTAGGTGCCCCTGTGGTGTGCCGGGTCAGCATCTTGGATTTGGAGGCGCAGCTGGGCACCCTCGGAGTGCAGCACAAACTTGGAAGTGCTCTGTTCCACCTGCTGTCCCTGGGGTCCCAGCCAGAGGAGCTGGATGGGTGGGGTCCCGCCGTGGAGGGCACATTCCAGCCAGGCCTCTCCCCCCTCCAGCACGGAGACCCTGGGCTCTGCCACTGTCAGCTGCGGGGCCTCTGTGGGAACAGGACAATTGACAAGTGACTTGGGGGAAGACTTGAGGGAAAGGTGCCGGCCGGTAGTGGAGGGAAAGCAGCGAGGAGACAGAGAACCGTGAAGCTTGTGCCGGGTCACCCTGTCCTCGGGTTCAGACTCTGGTCTGTGCCAAGCTGGGTCACAGTCTGTACAGATTGCTGCTAACAGCAGTCTTCTTCGGGTTTCTCCCCTACTT
The DNA here is from genome assembly GCF_034190915.1 of Cavia porcellus. Classification (NCBI taxonomy): domain Eukaryota; kingdom Metazoa; phylum Chordata; class Mammalia; order Rodentia; family Caviidae; genus Cavia; species Cavia porcellus. Next base: position 20,042,037 of record NW_026947492.1, on the reverse strand, counting down.
CAGACCAACCCTCCCCCCCCCGCCCCGCTTCTGCAGGCCTTGTGCTTCACTGCAAGTCTCCCTCCCCCACTTCCTGTGCACCTGGCACCCGCCTCTTTCCCCTGGTGGCCCACTGCCTCCTGGGGGCTGCGGGCATTGTGCCAGGCTGCGGCAGGTGCTCGGTTTTTATGGACTAACCTTTATTAAAGACCTAGACTCTCAGGTGTCAGTGAATTTCCTATGATGGAATTTCTGAGTAATAGGGAAAGAAACATTTTGGGTTAAGGACCTCTGTAGAGTCCCTCACAAAGTGCTAGTCATGAAGCCATTGGAGACTGAGAGGTAAATCATTTTGCAAGAATTTTTGTTTGTGACAGTTCTTTTCTTCTGTTTCTCTCACATTTAAAAAATTTCAGTATTATTTTATCTTCTGTGGTTAATAGCAGACCAGGTGAATGCAGAGAAATCAGATCATAAGCAAATAAAGAGTATGAGATTGTACAGACAGACCTGACACCTGACCCATTCATGTAAGTCAAGAATACAATCAGGTACCTTATGCAAATATATGCAAATGAGGGATAGCAGTCGCCTTCCGCCTGGTGAAGACTGCTGCCACCTACACTGTCACCACCAGCCAGTGACCAACCAGTGGTCCCTTGCAATGTGGCCAGTCACATGGAGGTGTGCAATAGTTGTAAATACACTGGATTTTCAAGAAGGGATGAAGAAATGTAAAGTAGCTCATGAATAGTTTTTTATTATTATTATTACACATCAAACTGTATTATATGGGATATATTAAGTGAAGTGAAATATTCCCTGCTTCTCACTTTTTAAAATGTGGCTGATGGAAAAATTTAAATTGCACATACAACTTGCACTATGTTTCTATTAGAGGACGCTGACCTAGACAAATCTCTTTCATTTTATGGATGAAAAAAGCTTGCGGCCTTGGACAAAAGGTGAATCAGCCTCTCCAGACTCAGTTTCCATTCCAACACCCTCCAGAGCCCTCAGCCTGGTCCCAGAGGGGTGATCCTCTGGCCCTGGCCCGAAACCCAGAGGCTGGCCCCGCTCACCCAGCTGGAGCTGGCACTGGACGTCAGGGATCCTGAGTGGGTGAGAGCCCCGGCAGGTGAACTCTCTGCCGGCCAGCTTGCCCCAGGCCCGCAGCATGTGGAAGGCCTGCGAGTGGCTGCTGCCTCCCAGGGGCCGCCCCTGTGCATCGAACCAGCTCAGTGTAGCCGGGGGTGCGCCTCCGGGCCACTCACAGCTCAGCAGGATGAACTGGTCGCCCACTGTGGCAGTGGTCCTGCAGGTGGGGCTCTGGGGCGGCTCCCCTGGAAAGGAGCCATGGCTCAGATGGGCCACCTGTCCCTCCCTCCTTCACTCACTTAAACCCCATTGCTCTGTCACTCTTCTATATGCTCACACATCCTTTACCAAGGGCAGGCTGTGAGGCAGGACAGTGGTGGGCACAGACACTGAGAAACTAGGAGAGGAGAAAGGCAGAGGAGTCCTCAAAGGCTGAGAGAGTGGGGCTTTGCAGAGAGAGCATTTGAACTCTGTCTTGACCAAGACCGAAACTTCCCAGGCTGAGAGGAGGCAGAAGCAGTGTAAGGGTGGTGAGCGCCTGTGACCATGGAGGTGGGGGACAGGAAAAAGGGGTCATGGGCTCCAAGTCCCAAGTGAGATGGACAGAGCTCAGTGTGGTCAAGAAGCAGAGACCCGGCAGTGGAGGGCTGAGTGCTGCCTGTCTCTTATTTGGGGCAAGTCTTAGAGCCTGCAGTCTGGAGCCCCTCTGTAGGTGCTCTGATCCCTATCCCCCTCTTCCTGGAATGTTGGAGCCTTGGCATTCCTGTGCCCACTTACAGAGTGTGGCCCTGCAGAGGGCAGGGAGTGCCAGGGCCGGGTGCTGGCCAACACAGGTGAAGACGCTGCCGTTGGGGAGCCCGATGGCTGTGAGGGTCCAGGTGGCATTGCTGGGGAAGGTAGGCCCAGGCCCATAGGGCCCCTCCCACTGCAGCTGGGCAGTGGGAAGCCCCCCAGGCCAGGTGCAGAGCAGGGTCACAGCTGCAGGGGCAGGCAGCACAGCACAGGAGGGCTGCCCCGCAGGGGGATCTGGGAGGGAGGCGTGTGAGGAGGGGCTGGAGCAGGCTCTATGGCCAGTGCTCTGCAGCCCAGCCCCTCCCAGGTGAAGACAGGAGCAGGGACGAAGGCTAGGGAAGCAGGGGCCAGTAGGCAGGTGGGGAAAGATTTGAGTCACTGCAAGAGGCTGGTCAGGAAAATTGTGAGGTCTCAGGTAAAGGGCAGAGGGCTAAAGGGGTGGGCAGCAGTTCCTATGGAAGTTAGCCTGGGCACCTGGCCGCCTATCACTGCCCTGCCCTTCTCTGTGCCTCAGTTTGGGTCCAAGCACCATGGGAATGACCACTTTGGGAAGGAGGGAGGTAAGGTCAGGGCATCCTACCCCGCCCCTCCCCCAGCCCTGCAGCTCTGTTTGGTTCTTCAGATGCACCCCTCCCCCTCCTCCACCGGGTAGCAGGGGCCAGCAGCACACAGGTCACCTCGCCCACGCACTCACAGTAGATGGTGAGCTGGACAGAGGTCTGGGAGCGGGTGTCCAGATAGCTGTTACGGGCCAGGCAGGTGTACAGGCCTGCGTGGGCACGGCTGGCCCTGGCGATGACGTAGGTGGGGCCAGTGTGGACTTGAGTATCGTCACAGAGCCACACATAGTGACTAGGAGGGTTGGAGGCAGCCAGACAGCTCAGGGTCACCTCCTCCTTCTCGCTGGCCCAAAACCCCTCCTCGGTGAGTCCCAGGGGCTCCACAGTGACCACAGGCTTGTCCGGGCCATCTGAAGGGCAAGGGAGGCAGTCACACCCAGCAGTCACATCCCCTCGTCCACTAACAGGATCATTGCTGAGTCTGTGGGTCCCACTGCTCTGCGCCAGCCCTCATTTCTTAGGGTTCCAGGGTCACAGGATGGTGCTGTTTGTCAGGCTCCTCACAGTCCTCAGTTTACAATTTCTGCCAACCAAGCAGGGCACTGCCAGCCCTTGCTCCTTACAACCAGTGCTGCCCTGTTCATGTTGGCGAGCCACAGACGTTGTGTTTTCAATTTTCCAGTAACTGAATCTTAACCAAAGTATCGAGGTCCAGCCAAACAATAACAAAAACATTGATTGGCTCTAACTTTAATCATCGACTTTAGTCGTCCACATTTTTCCAGCATATTATTTCTCTATCACCCATGTGAGAGTCATTGATACAACATTTTTCTTTTTTCTTTCAGGCGAGATGCTCAGAGTTGTGTGCGTTGTGTTCCCGGCACAGCTCAGGTCGGGTTAACTGGGCCTGAGAGCTCCGGAATCTAGACCAGCAGTGCCAGCTTACGGTCCTTGTGCTGCAGAAGGCATGAAGACCCCCCTCCCTTGGGGCATGAGCTAAGTCACCCCAGCATTGCCCCGGCAGCTGAGTGTCAGATAACATTGCACACGGGCAGTGCTGGCACTTTGTGATAACTAGGTGGGTTTTGGGTTGCAGTCTGGGTACTCCAGCTCCGAAAGGTTTGCTATCCCTGGTCTACATCACGCACATCTGCATTTTTCTCATGAGGCTGAGCCTCCGCCTGCGGGCAATCTTGCTCCTCTCTCATCCCGCCATGCTCTCCCCCCTATTTTTCCATGGTTCTAACCATGCCTTAGAGCACTACGCACACAGCCCAGAGCCTGACTTTCTGCCCACTCCCAAAGTCATGAGTAAAACTGTGAAGATAAATGTGTGCCCTTTTCCCAGGGAGAGGAGCTCGTGACCTTACACTGGGGGGAAACCCTGGTACCAGAGCCATGTCTGGCGCTAGTGTGCCCAGCACCTGCCACTGGTGCCATGGGGGTGCCAGGGTGGACTGGGGCACTCCTGCTGTGAGGGGACATGGGGAGCACTGAGGCATGGCAGGGGCTGAATGTGGATGGTGAGGGGGGTGCCCACACTTCCAACCCGACTCACAGACAACGTCCAGGAAGACTCTGTCACTGCTCAGCCCGCTGACAGCATTGCGGGCGCTGCACATGTACCAGCCAAGGTGAGTCCGGTTGACTGGGTCCAGCCAGAGCATCGGTTCCTTGACTCCCACCAGGACCTCCCCAGGGCCCTGGGGTGCCTGGTGCTGCCAAGCAAAGGTCACGGGCTCTGTGCCCTCCCGCACTGTACATGTGGCCATCACAGAGGCTCCTTCCACTGGGGATGCGTCACTCAGCCACACCTGAGGCTTGGATACAGGCACTGGCCAGGGAGGGAGGGACGCTGAGTTTGCTACTGCAGACACTGACCATTCCTGGCTGTGCCCAGTGGCCTCACACCTGCTGGCCGTGGCTCTCCCGTTCACTGGACCCTGAACATCTCTCTGTTGCAGCCTCAGGTCTTCTCACTCCCTGTAGGGGGCCCCCTCCCATGACTGTAAGCCTAGCACATGCAAAGAGACGGAAAGCACATGCAGAGACGCCAAGCGCATGCAGATGTCTGGAGTTCAGATATGTCCTTGGCAAGGTGCCTTACCCAGCACGGCCAGTGTGAAGTAGGAGTAGGTGGTATGGAGCTGGTCATCAGATGCATGCAGGGCCTGGCACAGGAAGTGGCCCCGGGCACCCTCCCGCAGCTCCCTCATCACCAGGCTGCTGTTTTGCAGACTCACGATGCCCAGAGCTGAGGCCCCAGGCTCCACCTTGAATGTGACTCCATCTGTGACAGCCACAGGCCGAGGAACCACGGAACCCAGTGGGGTGAAGCTCCAGAGGACCACCAAGGGGGCAGGCCCAGAGCCGCAGGCCAGCTCCACAGAGCGGCCTCTAATTCCTTGTAGGGGCTCGGCCTCCTCTGCAGGGAGTCTGGGGGTTGGGTGGGGCTTCTCTGCAGAGAGAACAGGGTGGGGGATCAGGACTGCCCTGGGTCCTCCTGCACCCACATTGTGCAGAGACTCTGCTGATTATTCTGCAGTTCAGGTGGCCAGGCAGGGGTCAGCAAAATGGTACCAGCACTTTGAAGCTGGTGGAGAAGAGACAGACCCGGGGGAGCCTGTGGGGTACCCTGTTTAGAGTCACTGGAGTGGCTGACAGAGAACAGAGAATGAGCTAGAGCAGGAGTCTCCCCCCTCATGGGTCCACGCTAGAGTAGCAGCTGATCCAAATCTAAATTCATGGGCCTCACCCCAGGCTACCGTGTCAGAATACCCCAGGATGCGGAGGACCAGGGCCCAGAAATCTGCATTTTAACAGACATCCAAGATCTGTCTTAGGACTACCCTGATAACACCGATGATCCTGGAGATTCAGGACAGCCTCACAGCCACTGGCCAGCCAGGGCCTGCAGGTCTCGTGTAAGGATTCCAGGAGGCTTCTGGAGCCAGCCTGAAGGGGTCTCTGGGCACCGACCTGACCGCAGTGTGTTTCTTACTTGCTTTACTCTCCGTGTGCGTTCTCCTGAGTCATTTCCTCCTACAGTTACCTTGGATTCTAGGAACTAAACACATGCTTATGCGTTTAACATCTTATGATAGAGGTGAACATCTTATGATAGAGAACCAAGACCAGGCCTCTCCTGCAACAGCAGCGGCCTTCTTCAGAGCTCTGTGATGCTGGTCCTGAGATAATTGTGAACCAGATCACCTCTGGACAACGACACCTTGCACGTCTGGCCGTGGAAGCCCCTGGTACTTGCCCTGCTTCCTTTTTCTTATGTAACTCTGAGACTGCTCTATGCACATTAAAGACAGATTTTAAATCCCTAGGTCTCTGTTCTTGCTGGGGCAGCCCCACCGAGAACAAAGCTCCTTTCCTATTTGTTGGATTGACTTTATGGGGTGTGGGCTGAGACAAGTCTGCTGAGAGCTCTAAGACTCTGAGAACTCCAGGGACAGAACCCCACCTCGTTCCATCCCACTGCAGCCAGGAGAAAAGGGCGGCAGCCTGTATCAGCCAGTGTTTGACTAATGATAGAGAGCCAGGGTCACAAGGGCCCGTGAGTCTCATAGAGTTCTCAGTCAACCCCAGGCCAGACTTTAAGAGTCTCCCTGGGTAAGTCACCTAACATGCGCTCTGCTCAGGGCCTCGCCCTCATTCTGTAAGGTGCAGGGCTGCTCCACAGGTTGGCCTGCAAATCCATGTCTGCGAGGACAAGCAAACCACAGGAGTAATTCCCTCTCGCTCCCCTGCCTGCCTCAGTCCTGCCAGGCCCTGGACCAGCCTCTTCACGCGTGTGACCTATTGGCCTTAATTCTCACAACACTGAGAGGGATAATAACTTCCCACGGAACTGAGAAGCTGAGGCTTCGTGGCCCAAGGAGACAGAGGGGGCACTGGAGCTGGAATTGGATCCCTGTCTCATCCCGGATCTCAGACCTTCCCGTTGCTATTGGCTTCTCCAGAAGAAGAGAAGACAGGCGTGGAATTGGTGGGAAAAGATTAAGGCACAGTTCTAATGTCCTGTCACTCCAGGAGAAAAATACCCGGAATCAGATTCCTTCCAACACCATGGGCATTGCCCTGGCCCGAGCTGCCAGCATCTTTCACCTGGGCTACCACAGTGGTGTCTAGGCTGCTCTCAGCTCCCGCAAAAGCAGGGAACTCTCTAGGACCCAGGTCTGACCATGTCATGTACAAGCTACACCCTGACGGTAGCTCTCGCTGATTCTGTTACCCAGCTGGCACCAACCTGCTCACTGCATGCCAATTAAATGTCTGGCAGATTAATGGCATGAATGGACTTCACTAAATGGAGGTGAAAGGGCAGAAGGAGGGACCCCAAAGAAGAGAAGGGAAGAAATAATGGGACATGAGTCAGGAAAGGATTGGAGGGGGCCTGAGTATCACTCACCCGAGGCCCCTGGATGCAGAAGGCAGAGGTGGATCAGCAGCAGGGGGCCGAATGGTTTGTGCTGGGCACACTGCCCGACCATTGTGCCATCCCCCTGACGGCGCCCACCCGAGGCTCCTTCCTCGCCCATGAGCCCCTACCCCCAGAGCACAGCCAGCCCCGGGGAGGATGGGGGTCTGGCTCAGGTTGCCAACCTCAGCCTTTCTAATGCGGCTATCTTTGTTCTCCTGTTACCCTTACTGCCCAGATTGCTCATGAAATATTTACCTCGTGATTCACTCTATACATAATGCAGAGTTGGGGCGGGATGGGGGACGGGGTCCAGCTGGGGCAGACCTGGGGAGGGGACTGTGGGCTCTCTGCATGTACATCGCAAGAGTAATGTGAAACTGGAGAGCCACTAAACGTGGAGCTGACAAAGGCCCCTAACATTATCACGTCCAACTAACAGCCCAACAGGGATCCTAAAAAAGGCACCCAGGGCTCACCATGGGCACAGATGCCCTGGATCCCCTTTTGGTTGTCCTCACACACACTGGAGCAGCAATTGGCTTTACTGATTCTATCAGTTGTTAATCTGAATCCCAAACACCCTTGGAAAACACCTGGGATAATGTGTAATGACATCTCTGAGCACCTTGCAGCCTAGTTAAGTGGATGCGAAATTAACCACAACAGAGGCGAGGGATATGCTGGGCCTTGGAACCTAGGGCAGAGCTCTGCGTGGCACTGATCTGGAGGACAAGGCGGTGGAGATGTGACTGGACTGGAGATGCAGGCTCAGAGCGGCGGCTCTGCTGCTGGTGCAGGTCCAGGCTTGGGAGAGACGAGGCAAGCGATGCCCTCGCTGGGAGAGTGAGAGCCCAGGGCAAGGGCACTGCTGAGCCTCCTCACTGCCACGTAATCTTGGCACACTGCCTAACCTTGCTGGCTCCAGTTTCTTCACTTATAAAATAATTTTCTTGCGAGAATAAATGAGATTACACATATGCTATGGATTATATGAAGAAAGCCTCTGCAGTCCCAGGCAGGCCTTTCGGAAGAGGAGTGAACCATAGCAGCTGACAGCTGACTTGTCCTTAGAGGTGGCCGTGGATGGGGAAGCAGGTCACTGGAGGTGTGACCAGCTCCTTTCTCTGCTTCCTGGCCACCACAACATGGACATGAGCCGTTTTCCTCTACTCAGGCCCTCACACCCTGCTGTGTCCTGCAGCTGAGCCTGCCCAGCAAAGTTCTGAAACTGGGGCCAAACTCACCTGCCCTCCTTTAGACGGTGGGAGTTGGGTATTATATCAGCAATGAGAAAGTGACTAACACAGCACTTATAGCTCCCAGTTAAAGTACTCATGCCTCTTGATCTGAAGAGCAAGTTTGACAAATATTTCCTGACTATGTATTAAGTGCAAAGCATTGTGCTGGATCTGATAGGCTTCCTCCCTTCCTTCCTCCATTTTTCCCAGGAGTTGCAGCTATGCCCTGGCCACCCAGGGCTGGGCTTTGCTGTGGGCATGCCCAGCGTCCAGGCCTGGGGCAGATGAAAAAGCCAGCTTCTGGGTTTTGATGCTTGCCTCTCACCTTCCCCACCTACTCAGGTTGTCTGCACGCCACCCTGTGGGATTCCACCTACAGGTTTCCTGGGTCCCCAGGGCTCCCGGGGTTCCAGGGATCTCAGGGGGAAGGAGAAGAGATTGTGTCCCGAAGCAGTCCCTCAGCTCAACGTGGAAATGTAATTATAAGGACAGACCTGAGGATGCTGACTTTTGAGGACCTTGAGGTAGAGTTTCAGAATACTCCACTAAGGGCTGTAAATGGCTGTGTGAGGCCTCCCTTAGGGTACAGGACCCTCCACCCCACCCCAAGAACCCCCCAGAGAGACGGTCCTGTGGTTTCTCCCGCTGAGAACACTGAGTGAGAAGCTGCGTGACACTGGAGAGGACCGTCCCCCTCAGCTCTCATAGTCTCCTCTTCAAGGGGAGGATGACAATACCTCCCTCTTGAAGCTTACACTCCACAAACGCTGATTCTTTTTCTTCCTCTAGGTCAAACTGAAAACTTCTGCTTGGACACATCTATCATGGGATTGAAGCTTGGCAAAATTATTCCCATTGTTTTTCCAAAGAAGAATCACTCCAGATTTGTCCTATCCCTTCCTCACCTAAATAGTAACAGTTACCGTATATCAAATATCTGACCTCCATGAGAATGTTTTGTTAGGTGTTTCACATTCAGGTTCAAACTCTCCCCACTTTTCTCCCACTGACTTGGCTTCCCACGTGCCGCGTTCCTCAGCTCCAAACACCCTTCACTTTGGTTCTGTCCATTCTGAGGCTGTGGTTCACTGTCTGCCCAGGGGCCTGAGGAAATGAAGTTCCTTTTTTCCTGACAGGAGTACTCAAAATCTTTCCTACTCACAAACCATGTCTGAATTTTGTTTTGCTATCTAGTTAGCTGTCCAGTTAATTTTCTCTTGTTGCTGAGACAAAATACCTAGTATCCAAAGTTAAAGGAGGAAAGGTTTATTGCGTTCACAGAGTTTACAGAGGTTTCAGTCCATAGTTGGTTGGCTCCAAGCAGGGTGGTGAATGGCAGTGGACAGCTATTCCTGACAGCCCAAGATAGCCGAAAGCAACAAGAGGCAGGAGACGAGACTCTGTCCCTCATGCTGTATGCAGGGTGCCTGCCCTAGGACAGCAGCATTCATACCTTTAATCCTAGCCAGAACTGTGCCAAACCAATCAGCGGAGTGATTTACTAATCACCCGTGCTTAATCCCAGCATCACACACCTAGCTTCAGCCATCTCTGAAAAAGCACCATGACCACATAAGGCTTTGGAGGGAGGGCATCCAGACATAAACCATAACAATGGTTTATGTATCAGGGCGGCCATGGTTCCATGGTTTTCTTGGGCTCTCACTCCAGGCCCGTGAGGAGGACTGGGCAGCTGTTACTCTGAGAGGGAATGGTGGCTCCATGTCTGTCTGCTGACTAGGGAGCGATGTGGCTGGAATAGGCGCCCAGGTTTCCCACCACTTTCTAAGCAGTGGCCACATCAGCCCATGGACACCTGTCACACTCAGAGTCGAATGGCTCTTGTCCTGTGCTAGCCTCTTCCAACTATTTGTGGGGCCTCCTTTTGTGCTGTGGGTTTAACCCAACTCTCCAGCCTGTTGCAACCGTTCTGAGTCCTGATTCTGAAACCCCAGGGTTTGGGAGAAACAGAGCATGGAAGGATGGGGACAGCTGGCCCGCGCAGAGGAAGCAGATGCTCCTGAAAGTAAATGGTTTTTCCGTGTGGCCTTGTGAGAGGCTTACCATGGGCCCTGGGGATGCTGGCAGGAGATGAGCTGGGGACTGGAGAGGACACGGGTCAAAGGCTCCACACTCAGCAGCACCCCTGGCTGTGCTCGCACTGCAGAGGAAGGAGAGGGTAATAGGGACAGAGGGCCAGCGGGGGCTCAGTCACTTTGTAAACTGCACCTTGGAGACCAGAGAGGAAATGAAGGAGGGCCTGGGAAAGGGAGATGTGTGGGAAGCCGCCTATGAATGGCGCCCATTTCCTGCTTCCGGGTTCTTCCCGGCCTGAACAAGCCCGCCAAATTGTCATATCTGCCCAGTTACCCGTGACGCTAGCCTATCAGCTTGTTAGGCGCGCTTCTCTGTGATTGGATACTGCTTCCCCTTATAAGAGGTTGTTCCTGCCCCCAACGGCGGAAGAGGAATCAACACCGAGGGTGGCGGACCTTGTCAGGTCCGGTTCGCTGTACGTAATAAAGTTTGAGAGCTGATCCTGCTCGAGTTTGGTCTCCTGTCTTCCGCAGCTCCGGTCATCTCGTGGCCGCCCGTACGGGGAAAAAGGTAAAAGACTCAGCGACGTGCCTCTTCGGCCGGGAGGTGCGATTGCTGTCACCTGCGGTACGACGGAGGACCTGGCCCAATAACAACGGAAGGCCGCGAGCGCCTCTTCTCTTCACCCTGATCAGCTACGTGAGATACAGCGGTTCCTGGGACAGGTGAGTACTGGGTCACCTGGGTTGGGTGGACGCACCTAACAGATTTTGAGCGCCACACGAGTGGACGCTGGTTTTTTTTTTTTCTTTTCTTTTCCCTTTGCATCTGTTTTGCTTTCGCTTCGCTAATACAGCCTGACAGGCTTTTGATAAAGCTCGATCGGAATGCTCAGAGGAGCCCGGAGCCACTGCCGATTGTGGGTCTCCGGAGGACCCTCAGGGCTCTAATTCTGATTCGGATTCGGAAGGCTCAGAAGAGGAGGTCGTCTTTGCTAAGCATGACCCTCCTACACCGTTAAAAGAGGAACTTAGGGCTCGGGAAGATAAAAAGGGGAACCAAACACCACCCTGCCCGAGCTACTCCGCCTTACGGGAGGAGCTTAAGCCCTTCCGCCCTTTGGCAAGTTCGCGACCCATGGTCGCTCCCTTCAGGGCGCCAGGCCCCACTGCACCGCCGTGGCCGGAAGAGGAGTTGCTCCCTGGGCTGCCACCACAACCTATGGCACCGCCCTGGTTAGAGGGAGAGCTACTTCCTGGGTTGCCTTCTGCGCCCCCATCTGGGGAGGGAGGAGGACGTTCCTTCCACCAGAGGGTATGGTCGCGGCTTCCCTTTGAGTGTTCCGGTCTCCATGCATTCCCGGTACAAGTAGGAGGCAGGGGAGGAGGAGGATATTATGAGCCCTTAGAAATTAAACAACTTAAAGCTATCAAGGATGCAGTTTCAGCTTATGGGCCCAATGCACCATTTACCATGGCGCTTTTAGAGGCATTGGCAGGTCTGTGTGATCTCTTCACTTCAACAATCTATTGGCGTTAACCCGAAAGGACTGCGCCCCAATCATATTTGGCAAACACACATCCCAGAATTCGGAAAAATATGTACATGTTTCGGTTGACACCGCTTCTCAGGTTATGTTTGCTTCGGCAGAACCTGGAGAAAGGGCCACCCATGCTATTAATCATTGTCTTGCAGCCTGGGCTGCTTGGGGAAAGCCCAATATATTAAAAACAGACAATGGTCCTGCTTACACCAGCAAAACTTTTGTAACATTCTGTCAACAAATGGATGTTGTCCTTAAGCATGGCATTCCATATAACCCTCAAGGACAAGGCATCATTGAACGGGCACATCGGACACTCAAGGGTGTCTTACAAAAACAAAAGGAGGGAATAGGCCATGGCCTAACGCCCAAAGGAAGAATATCATTGGCACTCTTTACCATAATCATTCCCCTGCCATGGAACATAGCAATCTGTCCCCAACCGACAAAGGGCTGGTTAGATGGAAAGATGTCCTTACAGGACAATGGATGGGCCCGGATCCAGTGGTTAGCTGGACCCGAGGTGCGGTTTGTGTTTTCCCACAGGAACCAGGCTGCGAACCGCTGTGGGTCCCGGAAAGATTGACGCGAGCAGGAAACTCCCCACCAGTTCCTGATAAAGCACAGGAGGATAAGCCCGCGGACACAAGTCAACTCGACCCTTCTGGGACCGACGCTCAGCGCCCGACAAACTAAAATGTCTGGTTTGGAGTTTTTTCTATTCTGTGGGTTCCTATTAATCACCCCTGTGATATGCTCAGATTCCACAGAACCACCACAATATCTTTGGGGTCCTTGGCACCACCCGCCCACATTGGCACCTTTTTCGGCGGCCTCGCCCACCTCACCCAGGGTTTATCCTAGTAGGGCTTGTGGTTATCAAATGCTTGTTAGATCGCCTCATACAAACTCAGCAGCAGGTTAAGATCACAGCTATGGCAGCCATGCAAATGGCAGCAGGTGGCCCATCAGGCCAGCAGGCCGCCGCATATCTCCTTCACATTGCAGAACATCAGCTATAAGAGCTGAGTGGGCAAGCCAATGACGGGTAAGACGGGAAAAGCCCTCCCGGTCAACCTAAGACAGGCTCCACTCAGATATACATGGCCTATAAGGCCAGGGGTCCCTTCTGGAGTCAAATTATTGGCATTGAGATGCGAGACCAAGGGTACTGCAGTGCCATCCGCCTCAAAGGTTGGGGGGAAGGCAGGAATGAATGTCTATATGCATCCAGGTTCGGTTCACAAAAGCCTGGCCCTGCAAAAAAATGAACCACTCACCTTGAGCATGGTCCTGGCGCAAGGATATGCACAAAACAGGGTGATGCACAGCAGGGTATAGACCTCTACATTCTCTCATGCCTCGGCCTACAAGGTAGGCCCACTCCTAGGTGTCTAACAGCAACAAGGTCATAGACACCTTGGAGGGACCCACAGACCATCCTATTTTAATAAATAAAAAAGGGGGAGATGTGGGAAGCCGCCTATGAATGGCGCCCATTTCCTGCTTCCGGGTTCTTCCCGGCCTGAACAAGCCCGCCAAATTGTCATATCTGCCCAGTTACCCGTGACGCTAGCCTATCAGCTTGTTAGGCGCGCTTCTCTGTGATTGGATACTGCTTCCCCTTATAAGAGGTTGTTCCTGCCCCCAACGGCGGAAGAGGAATCAACACCGAGGGTGGCGGACCTTGTCAGGTCCGGTTCGCTGTACGTAATAAAGTTTGAGAGCTGATCCTGCTCGAGTTTGGTCTCCTGTCTTCCGCGGCTCCGGTCAGAGATGAACAGGTCAGGAGAGAGAGGAAGGGCAGGAAATCAGAGGCCACGGACAAGCAACCTGACGAGGCTGTGCGGAAGGAGGTGCAGTAGCCGGTGCCACGGCACCTGGAAATGTACCCCTTCCATCCGCTTCCCAGTCCCAGGATCCCTTTACAGCCACCTCTTCCTGGGTCACTGTGGGTGGAGTTTTCCCTCGCTCCTAACTGGTTAAAGATGTGATTTCAGGGTGAGAGGTGTGGCTAAGCAGTAAAACTTCACTAACTGCTCTGGGTTCCATCTTTAGCACTACAAGAAAAGAAAGAGAGAGGCCATCCGTACCCTGATGCCCAGCGCTGCTGTAGGATCTGGATGGAACATGAGCAGGAAAGTATAAACCTCTGTACAGAAGAGGCCGTGTGCAAAGGGAAGACGCCTGGGGATCGCATCAGCGCCGGATCTTGGCTCTGTGCCCCAGCCGAGAGCAAGCCCCTTACCCATCCCTAGTCTTCATTTTTCCTCTGTCGCTTGGGGGTAACTGTTTACTAGACAATCTAAGGAAATAAGTGTTAGTTTTATTGTGTGAGATATCTGTGATTATGTGAGACAATGTTTCAAATTTTTAAACTAAGCAAACCATTCAATGATGAGCTATAACAATGGCTACAGTTGACCTTAAAATTCTTCTGCAAAAAATCAAATCAATGCTGCTTTAGCCAGGTTTCTATTCTACATTAACACAGGGATTTGTGCACAGCACAATCAGTACCTACCTGACACCCAGATAAAGATTTACCTAATTTGCTTTTTTTTTTTTTTTTTGTCTTTTGATTGGTACCAGGGATCGAACTCACGACTGCCTGCTTGCAAGACAGGCACTTATGCCGCTGAGCTAAATCCCCAGCCCCAAGATTTACTTAATTTCTTGAAAGCCTAAATTCATGGAAAAGCTGCTTGAAGAGTGCGGGGTGGAAGAGGTGAGGAGAGAGAGAGGAGAGAGCCTTTGGCTGTGGAGCAGCGGAGTCTGGAGACAGGTCACACTGAAGCCATTGGCACTGAAGGAAGTACCACCTCAGGCGCAGAGGGGCGAGTGAGGCAGGGACGGCAAGGACGACTTGTCTTCAGTGCCTCGGTGTATACAGCACATAGCTGACGATGGGTCACTTGTAAGGAGCAGGAATTTGTTTGCCGCTGTTCTGGATGCTGGGAAGTCTAAGGCCACGCTGGATGGCTCGGTTGTCTGATAAGGGCTGCTTTCTGCTTGCTGCGTTGTCTGGGGAGGACAAATGCTTGTGTCATGTGGCAGAAAGGAGGGTGAAAATGGGTAATGCCCTCTGTGAGGCCCTTCTGTAAGAGCAGCTCATCCAGCTCAGGAGGGAGGCACACTGTGGCCTAAGTGTCTCTTAAGAGCTATAAGACGTTATCACATTGGCAAAGGGCTCATTTTGGAGGGGGCACATTCAGCCCATTGCAAACAGCCTCCTGGATTCTGGTGGATCCAGGAAAATCCAGAATTGGGAAATCAAGAGCATTTGCTTTTAATGAAACAAAGGGGTAGATATTTTTCCATATCCACGTTGGAGTATGAGTTATACCCACTTCACTACTATTATTACCATTAGAGTCGCTATGACTATGAGACAGATCAGAACCCGGGCTGGGTGTTAGGTCTCAGGGCGTGTTGGATGCTGATGATGATAGGAGCAAAATGCCCAGGGTGGCTGAGGTTCCTTCCGCCTGGAGAGGCTCCAGGCTTGTTAGCTCCCAGGCCCTGCTCTGGCTGTGCCTCAGCTAGCAATGGGGAGTCTACTAGGCCTGATGGGACAGCACGGGGACAGTTTTCTGTGGCTGGAGTTCTGGCTGGAAGCCCCTGGTTGGAGACTTGGCTGGACACAGTGGGTGTCTGTCTAGACAGAGCACAGTCTGGCAAGGCCTGCCTTAGCTTTCAGGGTAGTCAGGCGCTTGCGATCTGTCGGGGAAGCCAGGATCCAGAGAAACACAGAGTCTCCCTCTCCGTCTTCAGGCCTGGCCTCTCCCTGCTCCCGCAGCCCTCTGCCCCAACCTGGCTAGATGTTCCAAGTTCCCTGGCTGGGACTCAGGAAGGAGTATGGAGTTTCCAGGAGAAAGCTTGGCAACTGGAAATTGTCAGCCGTCTCCTTGGTGACCAGCAGCCAAATAATTCTGGGAATGGAGGAAGGAGGAGAGCTCTCTGCAGGGCAGCCAAGAGAAGCAGCCTTGGCCCCCAGAAAACTTCAGTTCCTCATTCCCTATGTCAGTCAGGGTCTTATCAGGAGACAGAAACCACACATTAATTGAATTAACACTTGAAGGACTTATCCGCAGGTGTGAAGTTGCTCATTAGGTAGGAAGAGGGTAACAAGAGAATGCTAAGGTATCATAGGGTCCTGCAAGAGGGCTGACTCTCCTGGGGCTGGGGACACCACAGGAGGAGTTCTTGAGGAGGGGTGCCACAGCCTGCAACCCAGACCTCTGAGGAGGGGGCCCTGCCAGCTGGAGCTGGTGTCTATGAGAGAGGACTCCTGTGCCCAGACCTCTGACCAAGGGGCACCCATCTGTTGGTGGTGGGCTCCGTAGGGCAGGGGTGCAAAGGCAGCGAGGTGGGGGTGGATGATGAAACTCCCAGAGCTAGAAAAACTGCCAAACCAGATGCAGCAGCCACTTCAGGATGGGGTTGTGCTGTGGGTGGTGAAGCGCTGTAGATCCTACTCCGGGGAACATGGAGGCCCACAGAAGGGGCGTGGCCCACCTTCCTCCCTAGCCTACAGATTCCCTCTGGGGGTTCCTGTTGGCTGGGCCCAACAGTGAGTGCCTGGCTAGACAGAAATGGGGTTTACAGAGCCCCTGAGCAGCCTTACAAATTCAGATACATAGGATATAAGGCTGGAGCTGAGGAACAAGAACCTTGAAGTCCTGATCACTGTATGATCAGAAGTTCTGGTCCCCCAGCCTTGCTGCTAATGGAAAGACTAATGCTGAACATACAGGAGGAGAACACCATTCTTGGCCTCCGCTTGGCTGATTTCTGCAAAGGCACATGGGCAGGTATGGGACAAGCCTTCCCTCCCGTCTTGGTCTCATTCTGGTTTGTTTAATTTATTTTATTTTATTCCATTTTATTCTGTCTTTTTGAGACGGGGTCTCACTATGCAGTTCAGGCTGGCCTTGAGCTCACTTTGTAGCCCCAGCTGACCTGAACTTGCAATGATTATCCTGCTTCGGCCTCCCAAGTACTGAGATTACAGGCGTGTGCTATCATGCTCGGCTTTCTGGTTTGTTTTAAAGAGTTATTGACATTCACAGGCTCTGACAGCGGGAAGAAATTTTATAATAGTAATAGTAAAAACAATAGCAGCTGAGCCAAGCATATCCCTGTAATATCCCAGCACTCTGGAGGCTGAGGCAGGATGATTATTGCAAGTTCAGGTCAGCTGGGGCTACACAGTCAAGGACAGCTTAAACAAAACAAAATAAAACCAGCAAAGAAATACTTAGGCAGGAGTTTATTTATTAAATTATGGAGTTCATTTATTAATGAGAAGGTAACAAGAGAATGCTAAGGTATCATGTAGGTTGTATCTGCAAAGTGGCCTGACTCTCCTGGGAATGGGGACACCACAGGAGGAGTTCTTGAGGAGGGGGTACCACAGCCTGCAACCCAGACCTTTGAGGAAGGGGGCCCTGCCTCAAGAGTTCATTTATTAAATTATGCAGACACAACTGGCTATGTCTGAATTTAAAAAAAAAGCTGAGCTCTCTAGCTCTTAAGTTATTAAAGCAAAATTTCAAACAGGTAAAAGATTTAAATGTAGCAACACATTATGAGAAAAATATGAATAACAATACAATCTAGAATTTTTTTTTATTGGTACCAGGGATCAAGCTCATGACTGCGTGCTTGCAAGGCAGGCACTTATGCTGCTGAGCTAAATCCCTAGCCCCTACAATCTAGAATTTAATGATATTTTTAAAAACAAAAATATAAAAGCTTCAGAGGAAAAGGTAGACATGAGATGTTAACATTTTAGAAAGATAAGATACCAGATATAAAGTCAGAAGACAGATTACAGAAGATGTCAATATATGCCACCAGTGGCTAACATTTATAATACACTCAGAGCCCTTAAATCCTAAAAAGAGGAATAACTTAGTAGAAAAATAGGCAAAAGACCTTAGGAGGTGAAGAGAAAATCCAGATGACCTGCACATTTATGTAAGATAGAACATCTTGCTTCATGAAAAGGCAATGAAATACAAAATGTTAAAATTGGGAAACCATTTTTCATTTACCAGAATAGTGAAACTTAAGAGGATGGTCCTCCCTAGGGCTGCAAATATCCAGAGAGAAATAGTAATTTAATAATTTTGTGAATTACCACAGACTTTTGAGAAAGGTGCATGGTAAAATAGATGAAAGCTAAAAATATGAATCTCTTTGATTAATTTATGCAATTTTATGGGAATTATACCATAGAAGAAAAGAGCAAAATAAGTATTCAAAGATATGTGTACAAAAAACCTTAGAATATAGCATTTTTAATAACAGTCAACTAGTAATGGCTGATAGTATACATGTATACACATACTGTACTATTATACAACTATTAAAAATAATAAATCACAGAAAAATGCTGTATGATTCCATTTACATGAGGTCCCTAGAGTCAAAATCATAGAGAATAGAAAATAGTTGCCAAGGCTTAGGGAAGTGGAGAATCATTTAATGGATATAGAATTTCAGTTTTGTAAGAAGAAAAAATTCTGGAGGTGGGTTTCACAACAGTGTAAATATAATTAATACTACTGAACTACATACTTCCAAATTGTGTATTTTAGCACCATTTAAAAAAAGAATAATTTAAAGGGATTTTTTGGATGTTTTGCAAGGTAAGAGAAGCAGTGAGCAGAGAAATTCAAATGGTGTTTGTAAAATGACTGACAATAAATGTAAGAAAATGCTGGATTGCTGGGCAATCCAGACCTGCAAAGCCCCGCAGATGCCCCCTCTGATGCTGCAGCTTGCTGCAGCCCGCGCAGCGCCTAGGGCTACAGACAGGAGGAAGCTGGTGTGGACCTCCACGCACCAATTCTGTGGGCCTGAGGTGGCCCTGCACCCTTTAAATAGACTCAGGCCCCCATGTTCCCCCTCTGAACTCTCCTGCACCAGACGCTGGGCCCCCACTGTCTCCAGCCTGGCTGAAGAGGCCCACAGCTGTTTCCAATATTCTGCACAAACTTTATTGAAATGAGAAGCCCCGTTTATCATCCCTCAGGCCCTGGCTCTTCCTGATTAGGTGCAGATGACCTGACAGTCAGTGGGGCTGGAGCCAGCAATCAAAGAGGAGATTGTTCAGAGCCAGGAGGTGAGAGGGGCAGGGGCCTGGGGAGCTGCGGAGGCCAAAGGCTCGGCCAGCCCCGGGAAGGCGGGTAGTTCTCAAGCTGAGGGGAGGGGAGGGCAGGGCTGAGGAAATTCCACAAGGGCCACTGCTCATCTTCTCTGGCCCTGTCTTCATTCTCTGGCTTCCCATCCAAAGGCGTTTCCTATGCCAAACGATATCTCCCTTCTCTAACCTCCAAATGGAGTCCAGTTTCTCTGCTCACGTCCCTCAGGAAACCTCTGCGCATGTAGTAAGAATGGATCTTTCTCCCCATGGCCTCACCGCAATTCCACCCTCCCCAGGTCTGCGGAATCATTAAAACTCTAGTAATGAAAACAGTCTAGAGATCCCCTATTTCTTAGCTGCCTCTCCGTGTAGGGGCTCCCTCAGCAGCACTCCTGCTATGCTGGGCTTTGTAAGTTGCGCTGTTATGATACACCAGCCCCTAGCCACGTGTGGCCATTTGCAAATAAGTAAAAATGAAAAATTCAGGTTTTCAATCACACTAGCCACATTTCAAGAGCTCAATTTTCATATTACATTGGACAACATGTCAAGAAATATCAAAGTTCTCATATTTTACCCTAGCTGTAGACTAACAAGTCCGTCTGCCAGTTTCATGAGAAAACATGAGACTCCCGGATCAGAGAGGGGACTTTTTAATAGCAATATTAGCATCCAGAATATTAGCATTTGCTCCTTCCAGTTTCCTGAGCTCCAGTTACCACAGGGCAACATGAGAAGCATTGAGTGACCTCTGCACACGCAGTGAATTGCCATACAAGGAAGGACCTATGAGTTTAGGATTTTTTATAATGGGCAGTAAACATGCTGTCCTTTGCTCTGGAGGAAGAGGTCACTGTGGGCTGTGTACAAACATCCTTGACAAGTGGCCAGAGCATAGTGCCTCCACTTGAAAAAAGTACTGATACACAAGAGATCCACAGAGAATTATCTCCCAATACAGAGCAGACATGCAACATTTCCATCACTGCAGGAAGTTTTGCTGAACAGCACTGCTCTAGGGAATAAGGAGCTCAGTTATTTACCAGATTCTCATCACTTCTAAATTTGGACCTAAGGCGTCTCAAAAAAAAAAAAAAAAAAAAAGAACTGGCCTTTTGCACCCTGATATATTTCAAGGTGTTTGCTTGATACAGATAGTCACTCCCATCCTGCTTCTTGCAGCTCTTAGATAAACCATGAAAGGGTTGGCTTCATGTGCTCTGTCTTCGTAATGACTCTCTGAAGAGAGGAGGTAATAAAAGCATCCAGGCAGGGTCAGAGCTCTGGCAAGACCCAGAGGTGGGTGGACAGAGTAGGGCCAGAGAGGCTGGGGCAGGTGTTACAACAGGACGGCTAGAACACATCAGAATCACCTTGTGAATTTAAAAAATGAGATTTCTGAGCCAGTTCCCAGAGTTTTTGATTCAGGTCAAATGGGAGCCTGAGAATCTGCATTTTCTAGGAAGTTCACAGATGCTGCTGCTGCTGCAGATCCGGGGACCACATTGTGGGAACCACAACTCTAGTCTGACATGTGCCCCATTGGTGGTATGCTAGGATATACAGGGATGAGCAAGGTTATCTCACAAATATTTGCATTAATATATGTTGGGAAAAACATAACTAGCAAAAAACTAGTTATATTTCTAAATCATATTAAATTGGTTTAAGGATATTTTTGCATAAGTGTGTAGAACGAACATTGGCAAAGATGGCAAAGGTGTTCAAATGACTAAGGTTGGGGCAGTACTGACACAGGGGCGGTCAAGATAGCTCAGCAGTCACACAGCTCTGCCGAGGGGAAATCACCGACTCTTGGCTTCCTCGCTGTTTTGTTTACCTTGCTCATTGCTGAGACAAAATACCTGATGCCCAAAGTTGAAGGAAGAAAGGTTTATTTCAGCTCACAGTTTGTAGAGGTTTAGTCCATATTTGGTTGGATCCAAGGCGGGATAGAATGACAGAGGAGAAGCGTAGAGAAGAAACAGTCCATAGCAGAGCAGGCGGGCGGCAGCAAAGCTGCAAACATCGAGCCTCCCTTTCCCTTTTATCCCATCTAGGCTACAAGCCTCTTGGGTGGTGCCACCCATATCCAGGGCGAGGCTTCCTATTACCCACATCCAGAACTATGATAAGCCAATTACCAGACTAATCCAGTACCACACCCTAAATCCACATTCATACACTCTAGAACCAGCCACCTCCAAAAATCTCCCGCCGTGAAGCCTTGGGGGGACACCTAGACGTAAGTCATTACGCCCATCTATAGAATGGTATAAGGTTTCCAAGGACTTGTGACCTTCATCCAACTCATATTTTCTCTACTTCCTTCCTCAGGAAGCAGGTACCATCCCTGCCTTTGGCTGCTCACAGCCTAGAGCACCTGCTTTGTTTCCTAAATGCTAGGAACCTGGGGAAAGCAGATCCCTCACCCTTAAGACAGAGATTATCCCTTCCTTGTGGCTGAAACCTAGGACTCTGAAGCTGGGGTCATGCTACTCTGTCCTGGGAAGGGCAGGTGCGACCGTGGGGCCCCCGATCGCCCACTTTCCCCTTTCCTTTGGAACAGCTGTTTGTTTTCTAGTCCTGCTGCCTTACACTGATAACCAAACCACTTGGCGAACCTTGGTGAGCCCAGCACCCATGTAAGAAGGATGAGCCGGGCCTGGCCAGTCTAGGGCAGCTTCCATGTCCCTTTTCTAGAGCACTAAGTCCTTTCCTGGGACTTAGACATAAGGGTAGTGGGGCAGCACGAGAGAAAAGAGCATTATTTGCTAAGAAAGGAAAACTCAGATTTTCTAGACATCACTGGCACGGAGAGATTCTTCTGAAGCTGTCCTTTGAGCCTTGTGCTGTCCTGTCCCACAGGCTGGGGAGAGAACGGCTTTCTGAGTGAACCCCGCAGTCTCCGCTCTGAGCAGCATTTCCAACCCTGCATTCACTCCGCAGGGCTCTCTACCCGCTGCCCTCATTTTAATGACCTCAGACAGATATAAAAACAGCTGAGCTCAGCGTAAGTGATGGAGACATGCACACTGCTGCGGGTCCCCTCGGACCCCAGCTGGGCACCCCACCTCCCAAAGTCCCGCTTTGACAGGATAAAGTGAACTCATTTATTCAGTTGTTTTAAGTGAGCTCACGCGAGGCGCTGCCAGAGCACCAAGACATAAATCTTTTCCAGAACCTGGAGTCACTGCCAAACACCTTGGATAAAACCTGCTGCCTGTCCAAGACAGTTTTCCCTCCTTTCTAAAACCAGGAAGGGAAAGTTCTGAAAACCTAAGTATAAGGGGAGGGTGTGAGTCGATTCTGGGAATGACAAGCTTGTCAGCGCTGTAGCCTCATAAAAACTCTTCCAGTAAGAAAGGAAAACTTCTAAATCAGGGGGCCTTTTTTTTCTTGCTTGCTTTGTAGTGCTGGGGATGGAACCGCCCGCCCCTATGCTAGGGCCGATTCTCTACCAAGAGCTACCCCAGCTTGCACTCAGAGATTCTTCTTTAGCACCCCTGGGGTTTGGGTGGGGGGTGTCAGTGTGGGTCACCCTGACGGCAATGAGGGCTTTACTTCTACCTCTGAAGGCTGCATCACACCAGGCGGAACAGCCTGTCCTGAGTCACCTGGACTGCGTCACAGCCTCAGATACTTCACACCTAGAGCCAACAGCAAGCAGGCTTTTAAAAACATTTCGAGACTCACCCCAGCCAAAGAAACCTTACCCTGGGTGTGCAGAGGGGCACAGAGAAGGGATGATGAGTGGGGTGCCCCACATAGCCTTGGGGTGGCTGGAAGATGGAGAACTGCTGTTTACTGAGATTTTTCAAGCTTCTACTCTGTGCAGTTTATAGCAGCAAACAGATGTGGTAAAAAGTCACCCACACTCTTCCGGCTGTGATAACCTGTCAAGCGGGCTTGTGTTTCCACGTTCTGTGTCTACACAGAATTACACGCACGCTTTAAGCATCACTGTGCCTTGGACTCATCACCCCTCACCCACACTCTCTTTTTCAGCCAAGAATTTTCACCTAGATTACTTCATTAAACATTATGTCAGTTTTCCACAGAGTGATGCATGGACAGGACAAATCATCACAGTCAAATCAGTACACTCAAAAAAAAAAAAAAAAACAGAGCAGTTTTGGGGAATTGATAAAATGAATCTAAAATTAACTTTGAAGCATAAATTGGTAATAATATTTTTTTTAAAATATGAGAGAATTAAAACAGCTAAGAAGGGGTACAAGTACTTTAAAAATATTGTAACAAGAATAGTAAAAACTGTGGTACTGGCACAGTAATAAATTCAGTAAGTCCCAGAATTCTCTCATGGGTTTAGCTGTGTAGGAATTTAATACGATAAAGGAGATATCAGAAGAAAATGAAAAATGGGGTTTACTCTGTAAGAGGTGTTGGGTTAACAGTTTTTAAGAAGGGAAAATCTGACTGATTTGATGATATACCTCACACCAGAGTAAACAGATTGCAGATTGGTTAGAGTCAAATGTCTTTTTATATTTTTTTGGTGGTGGTGCTGGGGATTGAATCGAGGGAGCACCAAGCTACACACCCGACACTTTTAAAAGCTTTGAGACAGGGCCTCACCAAGTTGCCTGGAGGGGCCTCAGACTGTTGCCTCAGCCCATGAGTAGCCGGGACCCTGATGGGCAGAAGTGCAGGACTGATGCACTGGCCAAGCAGGGCTGGGAGGCCTGGCCCCGGCCACCAGGACCCTCCGTGTGCTGACCGGACCCAAGAATCAGCTCATGTCAGGTGTGTTTCTTGTATTTCACTGCGGTCTAGAAGCTTAAGTTTAAAGGGGGAAGCATCATATTCTCTCAGTCACAGCCCTAAGGATTTACAGGCAATGTCTTTTAGGGTAGTGGCCTTTCCCAAGGCATATACAGTGTGAAGAGAGTTTGTAGGGTGACACGAGGTCTTGATGCCCCTCACTGCTGCCTGGTGTGATGGTTAGAGGAGAATCGGACCCTTCTGCTGCTCCCACAGTGAAAGCAGGTGCTGGGTGCCTGGCTCTTGAAGGCTCCTGGTAAGCTAGGCATGCATGGCTGTCTGGGAACAGAATAGGCCAAGGCCTCCCGGCTCCCCTAGGGAACTGCAGGCCCAGCCCGAGTGCCTCAGTCTGGACTCTCATTTCTATTTCGCCTCTAACTACTGGGCTGTCTCTGCTTGGGTTCTTTGTAGATGAAGTTCCTCACTTGAAGCAAGAGGACCAGGAGCCAAACCAAGGCTTGACACAACCACTTTCCTCTGGAAAGTACTCCCCTCCCCACCCAGCAGTCCTTGAGTTAAGATTTTCCACTGTTGATCCTATGTGCAGAGACAGCCAGCGGCTTTCATGGTGACCGAGCTTTGCTGAGGAGGATCAACACCTTCTCCATACACAATCAGTCTCTTGAGGGGCAGTCAGACACGCTACCAGACTATGACCAACTCATTTACCTTTCCTATTACTAAGAGCTGCCTCCGTCCAGCACTGACATCACAGCAGACCTACCCCAGGCTAGGGGATCACTCACAACTCCCACTGCAAACTTCAGCCCTGCCCCACGTGAGTGAATTTCAGTATAGTAACAGGACTCAGCTGGTCAAGGTAACGCTAATGGATTGCTTTAGGATTTGGTGCCAGGTACTATACAGCTGATTAAGCCGGCTGACAGATGCACTGAAGCCGTTGGTTTCTTCTTGCCTCTCCAGCAGGCACTGAGCAGACGACCTTGAGCAGGGCAACCCTGAGCAGGGCGTAAGAGAAGACATGAAAACTGCTTAGGGTTCTGAGCAAGGAGCTGCCTTTGGATTGCTGACTCACCAAACTGGACAGGGAGTCTTCAAACCACGGTGGACGTGCAGAAAACAGGATGGCTGAGCTGCTTCCTAGGTGGCCAAAGGAATTCGAGGAGAGGGCCAAGGGGCGGGGTGGGGACAGCTGTCAAGGGATATTACTGAACAGTTCACGAGGGTAACTGGTGAGACTTTATCAGAGATCTGCAAGTGGTAGAGTTTTGTTTAGGGGACCCCAAGGCCAGGCGGAGTGCGGAGAGAAGTGTATCCTGTTATGCCCTCCGAGCTCAGGGACCATCCTGTGTCATACTATTTGCACTCAAAAGTAGGACGGAAAATAGCAAGGAAAAAAATGTTAGTGAATGAGGAAATGGCAAAAAAAGAAAATTATTTACTCAACGAGAACACATGCTCAGTGTGACTTGTTAGACACTGGATACTTGTCAGGGTGCATACTGAATGGACAAGGCTGACCAACCGCTTTTGCAGTGAGGAGACACAGTGGAAGGAAGACTGGAGCGGGCCACTGGTCTGCCTCTGGGTTCAGCTCCCTTATGTAAGGCCGTAGTTTGGGGCTCTGTCCTCTGAGAGTCTGGTTCTGTGTGCACGGGGCAGGGAATCCACGGTTTCCCCCAGGATCTCCAGCACTTCTGGGAATGGACTGGTTGCGGAACACTGCCTCAGAGGACCAGGTTAGGGAATCTCTAGGTGGTACTCGAGGCATACTGGGAAGCGGCTGCTGATTATCCCATTCTACAGGAGACCCTAAGTGTCCTCTGCTCTGGAAACTGGCCACAGAGCAACCCCCACCCCAGCCTCACAAAGCAGTAGCACCCTGTAGACCTGTCCTGTAGCACAGTCTAAGCATGGTTTATTCTGAGTCTGTGTCATTAAACCTGGACTTCTGGGACATCTGTTGTATCTTTTTCATCTCTTTTCTAGCACGTAGCATCAAGGTGCACAATACACGGCTGATGTTCAACAAGGAAGCCTAGTGATTTTGTACATTTCTAAGCCCCGTACTTAGGGGTAAAATACTGGTAGGGAGATACACACGGTGAGTGTCAAAACAGGTAAGCCAAAAGCCAGCATCCACACCAGGGTGACAAAAGCATTCACCAGAGCTGCTGTGGGTGACGGAGCCTGCACCTGGACTCTGGCTGCTCCGGCTTTGTGGGAGACCAGCCCTTCACCCCATTCCTTGAGGCCACGGCTTCACTTCTGAGCAGCAAATGTGGAAAATAAAAGGTACCTCAGTGAGGCTTGCAGGAAGGTATCTGAACGTCCCAGATACGCCATTAGTTCTTGAAGTTCTTAAACCCAGGGACATTTCTTTTCTAATAGGGTGTGCGGACTTGCCTTTAACCCCCTCACTGCCTATCTTTAAGAAATAAAGGTAAGAGAATAAAGTCACATTTTCAGAAGTTAAGAAATAACTGGCTCTAATCTGAAGACAGAAGCAGCAAAGCAGGAAGCCAGTCTGAAATTCTAGATGTCACATGAAGCATAAACAAAAGCAAACACTCCGTCTTCCAAATGTTTCACTCTTCAGAGGTTTTGCTCTGTACTTTCACCCCCAAATGTGTACATCTACCGAGAGGAGGGTGCAGGCCCGGGGCAGGGACACCAATGGCTAACAAGGGTAGCCGGTGGGGCCTGGAAATGCAGGGCTTTTCCATTGACCCCATGGCTCAGGAGACCTGTCCTTCTACCGCCACCCTGTGGCCCTGGCTCTGCTCGGATTATATACAATTAGACGAAGAAAGGGTCTTGTTTTTTTTTTATTCAAAAGGATCACGTGCTTTATGTTAATATGGTTTCAGAAAGACCTCAGGTCTTAAAACTAAAAGTACCATGACATTTACTTTGCCACCTGTGAAAGTTTCACTCTGAAAGAATCTCAACATAAAAAATTATCTTCAAAACCTACTGAACATTCTCACACAAAGTAGGGTATCTCATCAACAATAAAGTTCTCTCTTCAGTATTCAATCTTTTCAATCTCATCCATGTCTTCAGGGTCCAGGTGTTTAATGCTGCTATCTAAGGAAACAAAAGAGAAAAGGGACCATTCTCCTATCAGGGCCTCAGTGGGAGTTCATTCCCAGCTACCTCTGAACCTCTCTACGTTCCTGGACACCTTGCCCTGAGATAGGAAAAAGAGGCCAGCACGGGAACAAAATAAGCGACGTGAACCACAATGGCGGCAGATGCACCAGACCACGGACACACACATTCGGAGGTCTTGGGGCAGCAAAAGGCCACAGGGACTGTGACAAGGACCCAGAGTCTAAACCTTCTCAGCTATGGTCACTTCCCAAGACCAGATTTATAGGGCTTACTGTAGCCACAGTGTTCCTAGCGGTTCCCTTTCCAAGTCAGCCTGGAGTGACATTATGGTCCAGACACGTGTGCATCCTGTGTGTGTTTCTTGGGACACACGCCTGTTGCCTCCTCCCAGGCAGCAATCAGTGTTCCTTGGATCCCACTCCCCACCACATCCATGTGCTCTGGGGTGGAGGGTGAGCTCAGGCCAGAGCCCCAGGGAACTGGCAGAGCCTGCCTTGCTTAGATGGTGGGGGTGGGGGGCTGCAGGAAGGGTCGCAGCCCCTAGAATTTAGGACTGTCCTAGTGGGGAGGGTGGGGCAAAAGGAGGGGAAAGATGTGAACCAAAGAGGCTGGGTACAGAATATAATCTGAAAGGACATTTTTACTTTCCTTAGGTGCACTTTTATAGGATGTGCAAATCTGATCCAGATTCTAGAATGAGCTCATGTAAATTTTACTTATTCTTAGCTTGCTCTTTAACTATCCTGAGAATGATCTGATCAGGTCTCACGTGAGGAGACTGGTCCTATGGAGGATAAGACTTCCACTCACAGCTTTTACCTCCACATGGCCCTAAGTCTCTGGACTCACACTCCCTGGCACCGCTCACTGGCTGCCACTGAGAACGTAGTGCTACTTACTAAAATGGTCCTGGATTTGCATAAGCAGGGGCAGTTTATTAACTTCAATCATGTTGAAGGCGAGGCCTTTCTTCCCGAAGCGCCCAGTCCGCCCAATGCGGTGGAGGTAGGTCTCATAGTCAGGCTCCTGTACTTGGTTTATTGGAAGATCGAAGTTCACAACAATAGTGACCTGCTTCACATCAATCCCTAGTAAAGCAAAGACAAGTAGGGTTGTGATATCTTCTTTCAGACACAGCCACTCAAGAACCACGTGTGCTGAAGACCTTCTTAATAACAGGCAATTTGGAAATCACCCTGGCTTCACATAATCCAAGTAAGTATTTTGGCCAGCTATTAGCTTTTTTTTTTTTTTTTTTGTCTTTTTCTTTTTTATCGGTACCGGGGATTGAACTCACAACTGCCTGCTTGCAAGGCAGGTGCTTATGCCACTGAGCTAAATCTCCAGCCCCAGCTATTAGCTTTCGAGCTATGATGTCTAAGTGTGACTAGAGGCTGATTTTACATGAGTGTACACATCAATCTACACAAAGCACATGTGTGCACGGGGGTGCGTGTCTATGGGTGGAGACGTAATCTCGCCTACCCCAGAGGCAACCCCCACTCTCTGCCTCTGCTGTACAAACTCCCCAGCAGGGCTCGTGGCCTCCAACTCTTCTCACTGGACTACAACTCTGCTCCATTCCCTGGCTACTGTTCTCCTTGGGTCATTTTATTTCTTGCTTCAACTGTTAGGAAAACCTGTAGTTGCCCTCTATGTCTTCTCCCACTTTTCTAATTTCCCCTATAATGGCTGCCAGAGGAAGGTTCCAGAGCCTGAGCTCAGAGCCATTACCCAAGTCATAGAGGACCAAGTGCAAGCCAGGCAGGACCTCAAGCCACCTAAAGTCTCACTTGCTTTCTCTCCTCACAGAGACAACACACCAGTCACAAGGTCCAGCCACTTCCCAAGCACACTGTAATTCTCCCCCAACTCAGTCATCAAGCGTTGTTTATTTAGCCTGGAAACTTCCACAGTGGCCATGGTACCCTATTCCTACCAGTCGTGGGGGCTGTGCATGCTTGCCAGGGATGGACGCAGCCACTCTTTCTGGGTTTAACCATCCTGGTTACTACCTTGTAGAGCTCACACCATTCCTTCAAAGCCTTCCAATTCTATGGTTACCTAGGAAGACTTGTGGGAACTTGTGGGCCTTCTGTCTCCCAGCTAACAAGGTGCTTGGGTCATGACTCGTCATCTTGGTACTTAGAGAGCTCATCCTGCCCTCTTCCATCTTGGGCAGGTGTGTCCAGCCTATGGCCCTGGATGGCCAGATATGTGGCCCCATAAGAGCATAAACTTATAAGAGTATTATGATTTTTACAGTGGTATATTTTGTGACTCAACTGAGTGCTGCTTGAGTATGGACTACATAGGTGGTGACAGAACGCAAGGATACGGGAGAGAGCAGAAAGTCATTTGTTCTCTTGAAGAAACAAATTTCTCCCCAGGAGTCAGTAGCTTTAAAACTAAACACACCCCATAGATGCTCAACATCATTAGTTATTAGAGAAATGCAAATTAAAATCACACAAGATGTCACTGTGTGGCTTCTAGGATGGTTAAAATCAGCACTAACAGCGTAAGTGTCACTGCCGACCAGGATGCAGAACCACTGTGACTGTCCCACACTCACTGATGGTGCAGCTGTCCTGTGGAAAGGTCTGCAGTTTCTTACAAAGCTAAACACATACTTACCACGTGACCTGAAATCCCTCTCCTATGTATTTACCCAAGATAAGTGAAAACATGTCTACATAGAGGTCTACACATGAGTTTTCACCACCGCTGTATTCAAAATAGCCTCAAACTGGAAACGGCCTGATGTCCAACGGGGGAATGAAGGAAGCATCAGTGGAAACCACTAGCAATAAAAAAAGGACTGCTAATACCCGTCACATCACCGGGGAAACTCAAAGGCATGCTGCAAGTGACAGTCGGATGCACAAGCTCCGCGGAGTGACTTAATGTACATGTATTCTGGAAGAGATGCTGCATGGACGGAGTCTGACATCTGTGCAGCTACGGCAAGGGCCACGTGACAGGGGAGCCTGACCGCCGAGGATCATGAGGGACCCGGAGACAGCGACGGCCCGTATTCTGATTAATGATTGTCACTGACAGCACAGCTGCTCTAAACTCACCACTGTGCACCTAAACAGCGAATAGCATCACGTGTGAGTTATACCCCACACCTGCCTGTGCGCGCACACACACACCTCGAGCACAGACATTGGTTGTGATCAGAACCTTCTCTTTGCCATCTCGAAACCGCTGAATGATGGACGCGCGCTGCTCCACCGTCAGCTCCCCGCTTAACAAGGACACCTGGTGGCCGTCCTGCATCATCTCCACGGTCAGCCACTTGGCATTGCGACGTGTCTACGTGGGAAACAAAACCCAGCATAGCACCTATGGTTATAGCAGAACAACTGAGCCTGTGATGCTCAGGGGTGAGAGGACGTGGGAGCAGGGGAGTTCCGGCTCCACGGCGCCTCGGGACACGGACCTCAGAGCATGGCGTGGATTCCCCTGCTGCAGCCTGTACCTCTGAGGGCCACGTCCTCTCAGGCAGAGCTCTGGCTTTCACATGCCTAGCTCTCATGGGATCTAATGACAAACCGACACATAATGTGATACTGCAAAGCACAGATCTTCTGAGAAGGTTTGTATGTGCCAGGCACTACTTTCCTAACACTAATGAAGTAGCCACTAATCTCCTCCAAAAAATTTTAAAATGAATCAAAAATAATTCTAAGCTAAAAAAATGTTAAATAACTTGGCCAGGGCCAGGTTTAGCTTAGTGGTGTAAGTGCCTGGCCCACCAGGGCGAGGGGCCAGTTCAATCCCCAGTACCAGAAAAACAAAAAACAAGAAAAAAAAACTTGGCCAAGGTTACATGGCTGGTCACACTGAACTTTCTTTAATGCTAAGGAACATGTTCTCATGCTCACACCATCAGTGAGAAAATAAAATACACATGCATGGAAAATGTCAGAAAGTAAAAGATAACCATGAAAATAAACATAAGGAGACAGTGACAGAATAGTATGCAGCATCCTTAATCTAATAAAGCGCATGGGTAAACACCATAATAAATAGCAACCGAAATGGGAAGCGCTAACGCAGCCCTTTTGAGGAGAACCTCTAGGCAGCATCGTATTGAAGATGGGAACTTTTCTAAGTCTCACCCATCAAATGCAGACCACTTCCAGTCAGAGCGCCTCTGAAGATACAGTGAACAATGTGGAGCCCCGGCTGTGCTTGTGTGGCTCTTGCTTATGTTACTGTCCCCCGACCTCCCTGTTGGGGTGTGAGGAAGACATGTCTAGCAGGTTTACCTGGCAGAAGATAATGGCCTGGCCAATGGTGATGCCACCATAGATGTTGCACAGAGCTTGATATTTGTCATTTTTGTTCTCACACAATACATAATACTGTCGGATGTTGTTCAGGGTCAGCTCCTCTTTTCGTAACTTGATAACATTAGGGTCAGGAATGATTCGCTCAGCAAACTGCAAAACAGAGTCTTCAAAGGTTGCTGAGAAGAGAAGCATCTGGCATTCGGAGGGCAGAGCTCTGTGGGAGAGAGGGGAAGGTGGCTGTCACCAGCTGCCAGGATGCCCGTCCTGCAGGCCCTGAGGGACCCTGCTGGCCACCACACCTGCAGGGCAGGAGGTGCTGCCTGCAACATCACTCTATGGTTTTATGTCTGTGTCCCCCAGGCCTCATGAGTTTGCACTGTGCATTTGTGATTGGTTCATTGTCTACTGCTTGGATTGATGATGTCAGTGCTCCACCCACATAGGGGTGGAGCCAGGATGTGATATAATGGCAGGAAGAAGGTGTGTCTTGCTCTTTGCTGGTTCCTGCTTGCTGTTTGCAGCCGCCATGAACGGCCAGCCATGCTCACCTGCCTTAGAGCCAACTGAGTGTGGACTGAAACCTCCAAAAACTGTAAGAAATAAACCTTTCCTTTCCCAACTTGGGCTTTAGGTATTTTGTCTCAGCAATGAGTAAAAAGTAACTAAGCAATCATACTAGGCTCCACACACAGCCAAGTGTCCTCCTCTCTTTACCACTACTAACTTGCAGAAACACAGACACAGAAGGAGGGACGTGGACTGGAGCTTAGATGTACACTCCGGAGCACCTCGGGATTCTTGTGCCCATTTCCTGCTCTGTACAGTGACGTCTCACATGGAGGTAAGACATTGGACCAGAGACATTATACGTCTTGGCAGGGAAAGAACAGCTACAGCTGACTTTATTTGGCGTGGAGAGATGCCGTAAGAGACAGCAAAGGGAGACAGTGCAGTAATTTAAATGTACTCTGAACCCATAATACATGGTAGAATAGTTCATAGAAAGTTTAAAAACAGGAGAAATGCATCCAGGGACTCAGCGGTCAGGAGAGAAGTTAGTCCCTAGGGAGAGGGGGACCTTTTTTTGGGTGCCGGTAAATAAAACTCTGTTCCTTGATCTGAGCTGTTAACAGGCATGGTCTGGGGCGAGAGTCATTCAGAAATATGCTTGGGATTTACAGGTCCCTACATATATATTTTATGCCAGCCTTTAAAAATTAAAGGCTTTATGTGTCATTTTAACTGATACATAGAGATATAAAAATTGATGGGAAACTACGTGATGCTTTAATACATGTACATGTTACATAACATTTAAATCAGATTAAGCCAGGTGTGTCGGCATGCGTCTGTAATCCCAGCACTCAGGAGGCTGAGGCAGTGGGGCAGAGTTTGAGGCCAGCCTGAACTATATAGTGAGACCTTGTCTCAAATAAAGAAAACCATCAAATTAAACAGATCTATGTCCTTAAACACTTATTATTTCTTTGTGGCGAAGACTTTCAAAATCTTTTTTGTAGTTGTCTGAAACAGGTTTTAATGTCACCCTACCATGTAAGGGCACACCAGGCTTCTTATTCCCACCTAGCTGTAACTTAAACACAGACTCAGACACTTTCCGTTTGGTCATTAAATTTTTCCATCCCACCCTCCCCAGCCTTTAGTAACCCTCATATGACTGTCAACATTTATG
The DNA here is from genome assembly GCF_034190915.1 of Cavia porcellus. NCBI lineage: Eukaryota > Metazoa > Chordata > Mammalia > Rodentia > Caviidae > Cavia > Cavia porcellus. The sequence goes on along the minus strand of NW_026947492.1, from coordinate 20,009,342 downwards.
ATATCAACATTTTTAGTGCAGCCATTATGGAGAACAGTACAGGAGCTGCTCAAAATATTAAAACCAGAATGCTGGTATGCTGCTGCAGCACTCTCATTATGGGTGGTATGTACACAAAGGAAATGAAATCTCTGTCACAGGGACACCTGCCCTCCCATCGTCACTGCACAACTGTGTACAACAACGGCAAAAAAAAAAAAAAAAAGGAAACCACCAAAGTGTCCACCAACTGACAAATGGATAAAGAAAATGCAGTATGAATACACAAGGGAAGAGAATTCAGCCATAGAAAGAATAAAATCCTGTCATTTTCCGAGACACAGATGGTACTTGAAATCATTATGCCATGTGAAATAAGCTAGACACAGAAAGACAAGACTTCACCAGCTCACTAGAAGGTGGGATCTAACAATGCTATTATTTAAAAAAACAAGATAAATCAGAGAGAAATCTTGTCTTTTGAGACAAGGACAGAATATCTGGAAAAATAAAGAATTAGGCTAACAGGGAGGTGGAGAGGTCAAAACGTAGCTTGTAAGGCTGGCGCCTGATCACCCACGGAGCTTTTTAAAATCACAACATGACTGATTTCTGTTCAACTGCAGTTAGATGGTCTACATGTCCCACCATTCTGCTATCACGGTTCTGAAGAGGGAGTAATTCATAGAGAATGGGGCACAAGAGAAGAAAGCTGGTGGATGACACTTTTCAAAGTATTTTTGCAAGGAGTATCAAAAGTGGGTAGAGCCAGGAAACGAGTGCCACCAGGTGGAGAGTTGGTGGATGGCAACCAACTTTCCCTCCGGACTGCGCAGAGGTCTGGGACCTCCCAGCTCCTGAGGCAGAGAAGAGGCAAGGCGGGAGGCGGAGAGGACTGAAAATCTTTTTTTTTTTTTTTTTTTGTCTTTTTCTTTTTTATCGATACCGGGGATTGAACTCATGACCACACACTTGCAAGGCAGGCACTTATGCCTGCTGAGCTAAATCCCTAGCCCCAATCTTAACTCACTGGGAAAATTCTGCATTCCCACACTGGGGCCTCCTGGCCACACTCTTGTCCCAGCCCTTCCTTTGGAGAAAGGTGACACGGACTGGTGTCCCAAGGTCTGGACATTCACTTCAAAGTGAAAATGCATACAAATTAACATAGAGACAGAAAATCACTGTTCTGAAGATCACATTGGGTTTGGAAGGTTTATTAGGAAAAAAGAATAAAATATCTCAATAATTTTTCTATTGATTAGTTACTGAAATAGTTTTTTGATAACTTATGAGTACAATTTCACCCACTTCTTTTTTAAAGTGGCCATCAAAATTTTTAAAATTACACGTGTGTTTTGCATATTTCACTAGAATCACTTATTCAGTATTTTTTTAAGCAAAAGAAAGGAAAACTGAACAATGGAAGACTTACTAAACACCATAAATTCTTTTTTAATATTCTCTTGAGTAAAAAAGTACAAGAGACTTTTTGACTACTGAATCTTTCCTCAAGTTCCGAATCTTTTACTTGCTGTTATAAATATGTACACATACATATTTGTTTGTAAAAGGGTGCCAAGAAGGGAATCTCCCTTGCTCTGTGGCCAAAATTAATAGGAAGGCTGGCTAAAGTATAAACGAGGGCAGTTGGAGGCCGTGCAGAAATCCCAGGCGGGGGACACCGGCCTGGGGGAAGGTGGGTAGAGCACAGGGCTGAGAGGAGAGGCTCGGTGCAAATATGCACACTGGATGGCATCTTCTTAGCTAAGCTCTTCTTAGCACGGGTTCCCTTAGCGGTTTCCAGGGGGCCAGGGCTATTTCCCAGGAGGATCAGATGACAAATCACCCACCCCCAAGTTACAAATCCCAGCCAAGTACACAGAGCTGTCAATGAGCATCTTAGTCCTTTATCTTAGGTTATGCAAGGTTAGTCAGGGGTCACCAGATACAAAGAACGGTCTGCTGTGAAAGACAAACACAACACACAAACTGGATAGCAGAGAAAATGCTGAAAACAGAAAAAACTAAAACACTACAGTTAACTATCATCAGAGAGATAGTAATGGATATCATATCCACAATAAAGAAAATGAGCTATGGAAAAGAAATAATCAGAGAACACCAGTATGATTCAGACGGAGAAAAAGCAAGCTCAATGTGTCATTTTAATGACAAATAAAAGTTGAAACACAACTGGACTAAAGGTAAATAATGAAAATAGAGCACAGCGTAACATTTGAAGGGAAGACCTGGAACTGGGCAGGGTGGACAAGGGACTGTGGAAAGCGCTGCTTTGCTATTCAGCCTCCACAAAAGACACCAGCGACCAGTGGAAAGCAGCAGACCCTGCACAGCGTGGCCACATCACCCAAAGGAGCCCACATTACTGTAGTGTTTGTTTCCCCAGCGTCGCCATGAAACTGGGTCCCACTTCCCAGTTAGACAACCTCAGTCAAATGTCCTGAAGGTGAACAGATGGGGACAAGAGATGTCCCACCTGTTTCAGGGCAGACCTGATTCTACCCAGTCTTAGCCATGGCCACGCTTCTGACAGTGTACTAAGTGCTGCGTCAAATCAGAGACGGAAAAAACCCCTCCAAGCCCTTAAGATATTCTGGTTTACAAACACGAAGCTTCAAAACCTCTTGACATTTATAACATTTTAATAAAGCACAGAAAATATAAAACAAAACATTGCTTATATCTTACCCAAATAAGACCAGCCTTTACTCAGCCACATGTGTGTGAAGCAGACAGTGTAAACGTCAATGCGGAGTGTGTCCGCATTGGTCAGCGCCCTTAGCACAGGTCTTACCAGCTAAATGTGCTGCACACTTTGTATAGTGCAATCAAAACATGGGTATCATCTGCTTACGCCTGTGACGCTGGGCCTTTCACCATCAAAGTTTCTGTCCACATTTTAGTTTTCTAACTGTTGCAAAACCAGTAAGTTTTTAACTATACAGAACTGGAGGGAGCTCCTTAGACATGTATCTGTAAGATGATTATCACGTTGAGAAGACTGACAGTATTAGTCTGCTGTAGCACCGTATTTTTCAAGTGTAGGATGAAAAAGAAAGTCTTTTCCAATCTGAGAACAAACTAGAGAATAGAGAAAAGGACTGCTACGAAATAGAAATGACATGTTGTCCCCTAAAACTGTTTGAAGGCCTCTGAAGAGGACCTAAGCAATCAAGAGAAAAGGAAAGAGTGGACCACCGGCCCCTAAGCTGTCAGGAATTGTGCAGAGTGGCAAAAACACTTCTGTGGCAGAAAAGTACTCACGTATTTTAAAAGAATTAAGACTGCTGTGGAGCTCAAAAAATGTCACCAAAAAAGGTCAGAAAAGTTAAACAGGACTTTACCTGTTTACCAAAAGTGTAATTTACTTGGAATCTATCTTTAATTAAATCATCTCTGTGCTTTACAACTATTTTCCAAGAGAAAGAGAGTTTAACTTAAGATGATGCTTAATGTACTTTAGAGGATTTAAAACTTGTGGGCATTTTAAATATTAACAGTCTATCTGATGAATTTACAGATACAAGAGATCTGAATAACAAATAACTGGTCAACCCCAAAGAACCCGTAGACAGAGTGGATGGCCATTTCTGGAGAGCTAGACACTACTCTTACCAAGTCTAGAAGAACTTAAATATTCTTACCAATTCCCAGCAGAAACTACATGAAGTGATGTGTATGATAATTAACAATCAGTTTATAATGTGTGTGCACCTCAAAATGTCCTGTTGAATACCATGTGTGCCATGATTGTGTCCTGTATTGGGGCTCCAAAGAGTCTGGTCATTCTAGTTAAAAACAAAATAATAAGAAAATTTCTTAGACTGGTAGGTACAAATTCTGAAAATGAAAGGGCACATTATGTGTCTAGGATAAGGAATGAACCAAAGGATATCTCTGAGAAATTTCAGAATACTTCAGAGAAAGAAGAGTCCAAACACTGCCAGAGAGACAGAAATAAAACCAAACCAAACCAAACCAAGACACATACAAAAGCTTGGAGATTAGAATCAGCAACAACACAGGAAGCTGAAGATATTAACTAAAGCTATTTTTAAACACTTCTATTTCAGTATCGCATCTGAATTTGGAGGGAGAACAATTTCCCAACATTAAATTCCTGGCTAAGCTATCAATCAAAATATCAGAACCTGGGGCTGGGGATTTAGCTCAGCGGCACAAGTGCCTGCCTTGCAAGCAGGCAGTCATGAGTTCGATCCCTGGTACTGATAAAAACGAAAAAGACAAAAAAAAAAAAAAAAAAAATCAGAACCATGGGGCACTAAAAACATTTTCAGATACATGAGGGCTGAAAAACGAACCTTTTACCTTCTTTTAAGGAGCCTAGAAAGCACACTCCAGCATCTTGAGGAAGTGACTGACAAGGAGACAGGAGGGTGGTGAAGACTTAAGCAATAAAAATAACGACCAGCAGCCCACAAATGAGCTTCTTACGTGGACGGAAGATGCAGGGAAAAAAGACGAATTTGAAGATTACCTTTGAATACGAATACTCTGATCCGAGAACCCTTGGGTATCCATCATCACATCTGCTTCATCCAGGACAAATACACGAATCTTGGTCAAATCAATCAATTTTCGTTTGAAACACCAATCAAGGACGGTCCCAGGGGTGCCAATTATAATCTGCTTGGTGATTTCGGTGCCTCTGGGAACTACGGAGAAAAGGTTTGGGGTGCTCCTTCAGACGCAAACAGTTTAACATGACAGGCTACAAGTCAGGGCCGTGTGATACAGCTCAGCAGCAAAAGCTCATGATGATTTTTAAGCACAAATCTTGAGGGCCACAGGGGTTTTTGATTTTGCGGTTTTAGGATAAGTTCCTGGGTTTTTGGATTTCTAGTTATAATATTCTTGCATATTTGATTTTTTCCTCCATGGCCATTTAAGAAACCATGCTGCCTTAGCTACTCTGGAGGCTGAAGCAGCAGTGTCATCTAAGTACCCAAGTTCAAGACGAGCCTGGGCAACACATAGAGTGCCTATTCCAACAAACAAACAAACAAAAAACCCAACACCCCATCCCCTAAAAAACAGAAACATCAGCAACAACAACAAAAAAGTCACACTCTGGTCATTTCACTCTCTTACAGAAATACTGGCACAGTTATGCAAAACCCAGGAAACTTCTCAAAATGAAAAGCAGCCACAATGTTCATCAGTAGCTTGCACTGATACCCTGAATAGATTAGTATCAGAATACTGCAGTGACAGAGGAATTAAGAATTAATCCAGACACTTCCAGAGAGGTACTGTACAGCCAGTCAAAAGAATAAGCCGTGTAAATAAAGCCCCCATTTTTGTAAACCAAAACACAAAACAAACACACTCGTGTGCTTTTGTATGAGCTTTAGAACAAAGCAAAAAGGAGATACCTACCTGTTAACAAGGTTTTTGGAGGACAAACAACTTTGACTTTTATCTTTATCTTTTAAAAGTTTTTTTCATGATAAGTAAGTTATCTTTTAATGAAAAAATCCAAAAATAAGTTGTCCTCCATAATGGAGTCTTAAAGAATACAGACGCACCTGCTGCCAGGTGTGGCACCGATGTAGCTCACAGTTCCTGGGTCCTTCACATTTCCCAGGTGTTATGCACCAGCATATTACATCTTCTCATTTAATTATAGTAACAACTTAATGATACAGGTGCTATAATTTCTCCCATATCAGCGATGAGAAGACAGAAAAGTTACACTTTGGTTAGCAGTGAAGCCAGGAGTCTGGAAAACCAGCCAGGGCTGGCTTCCTGGTACATACTGTGATTTCCTCGAATGGCATACATTACTTCCACGTTCACACAGAATTTTCCCATCTGCTCCACCACACGGCCGGTCTGCAGAGCCAGTTCATAGGTAGGCGCCAGACAGAGGCACTGTGCAAGGGGAAGAGAAGAAGATTCACATGAGCCAACGTTCAAACCCGAACTGTCATTAAAATCTATATACAGAGAGGTGCAAAAATGATACTGGAGGTTTTGGTTAAATGAAGTATTTTATTTACTACACTTTTATCAGTATATGTTTGTATTATACTGATTATACTCAGCTTGGGGGATCGATACAAATACGTATCACATCTGGATCATTTTTATCCCACCATGTGCTGCCTGCTGCCCCTTTCCCCAGGTCCCTGTTCTACATTTACAGAATCTATATTTCTTTATAGGGCTCCTTTATTTTTCCCTTTGTTTATATTTTTGATTTCTCTTATTAGACAAACTATAAGGCTAAGATGATCCTTAGCCTTCAGTGTCTGACTTATTTCACTTAGTATTAGAATGTCAAGATCCATCCATTTTCCTGCAAATGAGTGAAATTTATTTTTCTTTATGGCTGAGTAGTACTCCACTGTGTGTACCTATATAACATTTTGTTTACCCATTCACATGTTGACGAGCATATAGGTCTCTTCCATGACTCTGCTATTGTGAACTGTGCTGTCACAAACATGGGTGTGTATGTCACAGTAGTGTGATGACTTTAGCTCTTTCTAGAAGACATCCAGAAGAGAGATCTTTAAGATAGCTGGGTCAAATGGAATCTTACTTTTTTGAGGACTCTTCATTCTGATTTCCAAGGTGGTTATACTAGTCTACATTTATACCAACAATGTAGACCACTTCCTTCCCCCCACAATCTTGCAAGCATTCATCATTTTTGAGTTCTTGATTATAACCATTCTTACTAGGGAAAGGTGGAATCTCAGAGTTGTTTTGATTTGCATTTCTCAAATCGCCAAAGATGCTGAGCATATAAAAGAAGTATTTCTTTTAATAATTGGTAGAGTTGAAGTAAATTCTGAGGATGAGGAGGCAAGGGGATGTATGGAGAAATAACAATCTTTTATATATTCCTCTCTGGTTATTTAGAAATACAAGCCACTGGTCGCCCTCTTTGGTGAGCACAGACTAGAACGCAGGGCAGCTGGGAGCCGCTGCCGTAAGATACACCTATGTGAGAACACTAAGCCATCTCTGTAGTACTTATGTGGTGCACATCTTCCACCAAACTCTTTCACCTGTTATTCCATCCCCCCTCAGAGAGGCGGTTGTTGATGAGTGAAGATACTGTGAAGGAAAGCCTAGTGACACCGAATGCGTTTGTGTGCTTCAATTAGGGATCTTTGATAGAGAGGGAAATGTAGCCAAGTGCTAAAAATAGTCTCTCTGCACATTTCTCGACATGTGCTCAGGCACAAATTATCCCAAATATTTTTGATTAATATTGAACCGTGAACAAATTTTCCTGGCCTTGTTTAAAATGTAGGTTTCCATCTGTCATTTAGACAAATTGTCATTTGTCATCATGGCTGACTGAGAAAGCCCCTCTCCTCCCCACTGTATTTAATGCACATGGGAACTCAGCTTGTCAAGGGTTGCTCTCTGAAGAAGGAAGGAGAGACTACTGGATGCTTTTTGAGTGGAGACTAGGCTAGGTCAGCAGAGATACTAGGACTGAATGCCTGTGCTCTGTGTCACTGTCACGTACCGCAGCCTAGCGCTATGAGTTTATGAAAGAATGAATACTTCCTCTACGCACCCTTCCATCACTGTAGTAACCACATACTTTTCATTTTTAAACACAAACTTGCAGTCATATCATCTATTACTGAAGCATCACTGGCATTACAGGGATCCCCACCTTCTCCAGCCCCTCCTCACCTGTGGGAACAAGTCCAGGGGATTCACTCTGCTGAGCATTGCCAGGACAAAGGCAGCTGTTTTTCCCGTTCCAGACTGGCTCTGTGCTATAAGGTTCTGGGGTCTGTAGAAAACAGGAGGCCTCTGGGTGTAAACTGAACACAAAGTCTTGGGCATAAATTGAACTGAGTGCACTAAGAATAACCAAGCTGGAATACCAATACCCTCGGAACTCACGGATGTGCCAGCATCATAGGAAGAGCCATCTCCTGGATTTTGGATGGCCTGTTAAATCCCATTGCATAGATCCCTTTGAGTATCTCTTCCTTTCTGTCAAAAAAAAAGAAAGAAAGAAAATAAAAAACATATGATCATGCTTCTACTAAGATAAGAAGCTGTACTCTCAGCCTCCGTTAAGGACAGGGTAAGGGCCTCAACTTAGACTTCGCATTGAGCAAAGGAAAAAAACAAGGAAAAATCAGTCTGATCAAAGGAGTACACTGCTTTGTTAGGAAACTTATATTTTTCACATGAGACATCAAATTGACATTTACTGCTTGGTTTTTTATATAACAACTTTTTAACAGCTATTTTCAAAAAAGGTATTTTATTGAGTTGATTCTTTTACCAGTTTTCTGAAAAGTCATTATTATATCACCTTATTCTGAGATAGTTATAAAACTCATCTTTCTTGGACTCTTACGCAAAAATGTTAGAAGAAGGACAAAGCAAGTTGGCTGGAACACTTTTGCTGTTAGTGACACCCAAGCTTGGATGTCCCTGATTGGTAGATGAATTGGCAGGTGACTGGCAATGATTTTTAATCATAAGGAGGCCTTTCCTACCATTTAGGTAGAAAATTCTGGACCTTAGGATTTTGAATTTTTTTTTTAAATCAGTACCAGGGATCAAGCTCACGACCGCACGCTTACAAGGCAGGTGCTTATGCTGCTGAGCTAAATCCCCAGCCCCTGGATTTTGGATTTTTATCATGTGCATACATTTATTTATATGTTACAGAGCAAGGGCATCCCCCAAACTAAGACACTTGTAATGAAGGCTAAACTGGAGAGGAGGAGAAATAAGAATCTGATTACTTGTCCTGGAGATACTCACTGAATATGGGCTCCTTAAGACCCAGAAATGGTTTCTAAAGCTGAGGAAAGCCCTGGGGTGAGTACCAGCACTAGCTCAGACCTGTCCACAGCTTTTCCATCCCAGCAACAGGCTGAGGGGACACAAGTAGAATGTCTTGACTTGCCTGCCGGGTGAGCTGCCAAAATCCTACCAAACCAGGCTCATTTGGTCCATGTGCATGGTGGGGAAAAGGGACCTGTTTGGTAACACATATTTGAAACTTCCCCTTTTTGTTAAATATTTTTCCCTAATGTTAGCTGATAACTCCCTAGGGAATCCAAAATGATTTGGGAAAGTTACCCATTTTAATAACACCTGAAACAAAACATGGGCAAATAATGGCTAGTAACTTATCCAAAGCGGATGGCGAGGATGTTTGGATGGTTAGCTCCTCTGTCTGACTTCTGATATGGTCAGCAGCAGGATGGCTGCACCTGGTTCGGCTACTCTCCTTTCTACTGCAAGACTGACATATTTTACTATCGGAACTTCTTGCCTGCCATGGTGGCACACGCCTGTAATCTCAACACTTGGGAGGCTAAGTCAGGAGGTTGCTGATTTAAGACTGGCCAAGACTACATAGTGAGACTCTGTCAGAAACAAAACAACAAAATAACCCAAAAAGCAAGACATAAAAAAGTTCTCAATTTCCTGGGCAACTAGAGTTTTCTTTTGAGCTATAGCTTCATTGCATGCAAAATGTACACATTCATTTTAATACTATTAGAAAACAAAGATTGTAACAGTTTTTCATCATTATGAATAGTTTATTGTGCGCTATACTTTAGTATTTTCCAATACTAAAAGAGTTAAAATACTCACAGCCGTAGCTCTTCAAATGTTTTTACTGAGTAGAGTGGAGAGTTGGGGTCCTTTTGTAAGACTTCCACTAGGTGACTGGATTCTACTAAGGACTGACGGATTAACTTGTTTAAGAGCGAATTAGCTGCCAAATCCACTAGAAAAGTAAAAATTAAAAAGAGGGGCATCAAGTCTCCTGAAGATGTCTAATAAGTTGCTATCTATCATTCAGCGGCTGCATATCAAGTAACTGCACCTACTCTTTTTTTAAAAAGAAGATTCTAGAAAGAATGATGTAGCATTGAGAATCTCTTCTTTCATGTAGATCTAATTTCTCATGCTTTATTACTACATCAGTCTCTAACCTCAAGGTGCCAACAGCTATCTCCACCACACCTAATTCTTCCTCGCTTGCTGGAAATTCTTTTCTCCCTGTGATCCCATTTCATCTTCCTCTTAAGAAATATGTCCTCTAATTTAGTATTTCTTTTGATATTCATTCTTCATAAACAAAATAGAAGCAAACTTGTTTTCTCAGATACTAGTCATTCACGTTGTAAAAGTGATGATAAATTGAAACAGAATGCTAGTAGACATATGCAAACGAATTTATCTCCTACCTACATCATCTTCATCATCATCTTCAGGGTTATTAACAGAATCATCTAAAAGGACAGAAGAGAAACAAACATAGATAAATGCTGAACAGAAATGTAGCGTATTCTACTGCAATATTTTTCCAACTCTACAGGGTATACCAACAGACTTGGCTGATCAAAGAGTGGGCAAGAGTGATTGGGAATGTGGTGGAGGGTCGTAAATGTTAAATTAAGGCAGTCAAAAGCATTTCAGCTGGCTGAGACTTGATAACAGAAATGAATTTTAACTCACTTGAGACCAGTCACTCACCTATATTTGGGACTGTGGTACTCTTAATACCCAGAAGGTTCTTCCGGGGGTGGATGAGATTTGAAAACTATTGAAAGACACAAAATTTAACCTATATTAGGAAGCACGCCATTAAACTGCCCGGGGGGCCTCCACAACTAAAAATGGAAGTTAATTCTGGGAAGACTGCCCCTCCCCGCAATGGTTTCCTTTGCGATGTTAGGTATCAATGGATTCAGGAACAGGACTCCTGTATGAACTATTTAGTATCAGAGACTTTCTGTAGTCTGCACACGAAGCTCCTGTTTGGCCTGTAGTTTCAAGAGGGGCAATATGGGGGGGAGGGGTCGGAGCCCAGACAAGAGGGAGGTGACTAGGAAAGCATGTTGGTAAATATAAGATGGCCCGGTGAATCGTAAAATTACAGTACAACTCTCAGCAGAGTACGCATCAGCTGCTTCCCTTCCCGGGATGTGCAGGTGTCTTCATTTTGCCCCATTCAAACCGAAGGTCGTAGCTCTCAAGAGTCCTTCCCTGTGGCCTCCCTCCAGACCCACCCGACATCTCCCCTCCACTATTTGACACCCCACTTCAAACGTGCGCCGGGGGTTTTCCCCGGAGATTTCCCTCCGCTAGTTCCGATCGTCGCCCCCGCCCCCTTTCCCTCCCCGGCTCGGTGGCGGTTACTTGGCTGTTCAGCCGCTCGCCGTCCGCCGCCCCTGCGTCGCCAGCCCAAAGTAACGACGCCATAGCTGCGACCGCTGCTCCCGCCCCCAGCACGTGCTCCCACCGGGGCTCGAGGCAAGGCTCAGCCCCGCGCCGTGGCCAATGGGCTCGCTCCGGGGGCTGGCCTAAACCCGCGACCACCCGCGGCGCGGCGCGCAGGCGCGGTGGCTCAGACCAGGTGGGGCCGCGGGAGACGCCAGCCGGAGGATTCCGGGAGACTGACTGCGAAGCGTGGGATCCGCGCTGGGTCGGAAAACGGGGAGGAGGCACTGTTGTAGTAAACGCTGGCCAGCTGCTGACCTCCGCTGAGTCAGCCTGCAGCTGGGGATTGTACGTGGCAGCTGTGTCCCTACTGATTCCAGAGTTCTGCACCTCCTACCCCACCTCGCGGAGCCCGACAGTAGCACCCCGGAGGTGAGGCTGTAACCCACAGCCTGCTTCAAGCTTTCTGCCCGTGTCTTACCCTTGGCATTTCCTCCTGCACGTTAAAAGGGGTCAGAAAAGCCAGCGAATCACATAGGAAAGTCGGGACAAAATGGGTTTGATCTGATGAAAGCACTGAACGCGCCAGCTGCGGAAAGAGGGCAGAGTTCTGATGCTGTTGTTCCTGCCCTAGGTACCTCTGTGCTGTTTCCTCACAGCAGCTCGCTTTACTTTTTATTCTGCGATGTCCTTTACTACAGCAACGCCTAAAAAACCTTTTCTTTCGGAGTATCTACTGGCTGCACAATCCAGGATAGCTCCCGTACTGATGACTGCTAAATTTGGATTAAAAGACTCGAATTTTTTTTTACTTTTCAAACTAGAATTTTGAGTGTTGAGTCAGCATCTCTGGAATTGGGGACCAAACCACACCCCCACAAAACTGTCAAAATGCTCTCTCCGTGGTGCTGAAGCAACACTCCCCATCCTGTCCCGTTCCTCAGGGCTCTTCCCTATTTTGTTTTAAGGTTGAGACGTTTCTTTTTAGCCTTTACTTTTGGATTCTAATAGTCAACGTTTTTGTCTGAATAGTTACTATTTGTTATTTAACTAGGCACAAAAAGGCCAGGACCTTTAATTTTGCTGTAAGTTTAGCAGACATCTGAAAGTTAGTTTCTTTTTATTTATTGTTTTAGTACAGCAGTAGACATTCTTTTTTGTACCATCACAGGCTCCAGATCCTGTCCGGTCAGGGTAGAGAAACCGGTGGCTGCCCTAGGGACCCTCTGGGTGGCAGATTCCACTTCAAGCTTGCGCCCCTTTCTCGGAACTACGTTTCCCACAACCGCGCGCGGCACCTCTCGTGAAGCCTCGCGAGTGCGAGAGCCAGCAACTTCCTGCTTCGCGGAGGGCCGCGCGGCCGGCGACCCCGGAAGGTGAGTGTGGTATGCTGAGGAACGTGCAGGTAGATTTGTAGCTGAAGGGTTATTTCTTCTGACCCTCCCTTTCCTTACTTTGGTCTTTTTTTCAAGAAAGCCCTCGGGTATGGAAGTGGGACCTCGCTTAAGACCGTTTATTTTTCTTTTGTGCTTGGTGCTTCTGGAAGAAAGTCGCATTAACTGGGCTCGGCAGCTTAGAGGGGTCCTTGGACTGGAGTAAGTCGGCTGCACAAGAATTGTGCGCTCAAAAAACTAAAAAGTAGAACTCGTGAACCCAGTAGAAAGCAAGGAGGTGTGGCAGCAACTTTCAGATTATTTGGAGTGTTGCTTTACATTCCGAAATAGCTTTTTTCCCCCAGAAAATATTACTGATGAGTTTTTAAAATTTTATTGGTACATTTTAGATATGCGTAGTGATCAGGCGCGGTGGCTCAGGGAATTTATACCAACGAATTATTAATGGTTCTCTTTAATTTTTCATATTTAGGAATGCTATTGATATTATTCCACTCATTCCTTAAGAGATTGACCTCGCTTTCAGATAATGCTGTGGAGAAAGCACTGCACTGGGTCTTAGCCTTCAGTTCTTTTTACCAGAAATTTGACTAATTTAGCCCCCAACCCTAAATCCTCAGCTAATAATGGGGTTAAGCAAGGGTAACCTATAGTAACTTTTCAATTTTGATGATTTGAACTTTTGAGATACAGGAGAGAGAAATTTACTTACTGTAAAAAGCACCGCGTAATTTTGAAAAACTGAATGGTAAAAAAAATTACCTAGTTTTAATTTTTCCCTGTGCCCTTTGCTTGCAAAAGTAGATGGGTTACTACCTGTTTGCTTCACTTATTTTGCGTCTCCCCATGTTAGTTTCTATGGCATTTTACTGTTTCCTAAGGAGACAGCCACTAAGCAGACAGGTTACAGCTTTAGGTATGTGAAGTGAATATATCCTACACTCTTGAGTCACTCATTACTTCTCTTCCTGATAAATGTCTAACAAACTGGGAAGTGTATTGTGTAGATTCAAATATACAGTATGTATTCTAGCAGGTAGTAATGGTCATTTCATGTTCTACAGTTTTTTTCTTCACACATACTACTTCTGCTGTCCCCCTGCAGGCTTCAGTTAAAATATAATTTCCAGCTTCTATCCTTCAAATTAGAACTGTCATGGAAATAAGTTGCAGAGTAAGGTGATAAGAAGAAGATCTGCACCCCAACAGTTTGGATTAATTTTGGTATTTTACATTTGCATGAGATTCCAAATGTTAGCATTCTGAAATTATGTTGTAGGGAAGGAATCATCTTCAAGTGACAGGTATAATGCCAAAGAAAATCTGTAGCAACTCTAGAAAGGCTGGTGTACCACAGTTGACAACTGGAATTTATCACATCTCTGAAACAAAACTTGGGTTAGAATCTCATAACACAGATTATTTTGAGGCACATATAGAAAGCATTTTACATAGCCGCCTGGATTTACTACTTTAATAATGGAGATTTATGCCATTATCTTTCCTCCCTTTAGATGATGAAGAGGTGCAGAATCACAGCCTAGGTTTGAGATCGTCTTTCTTTGGGAAGCATTTCCTAAAATTAATGTTCAAACTCATGAGTTTCCAAAGTTTTTTAATAGATAAGTTAAATGCTCACCAGCTTTAAATCACATTAAAACATAGTACTTACACTGGCCCAAAGTAAAAAGGTGCTTACTAATTGGACAACATATAAAGGCTAGGTAGGTTTTTCTTTCTCTGGCATGTTTCTTGTAATTTCTGTATTTAAGAGTAGTAATCTGGAAGCCAAATTGTGCTTGACAGCCATATGACACACATCAGGGGAAGACTAATGAATGGGTGAAGTCCTTACTCTGTATCACTTTCTAAGGCAGTTGTTTCTATTTAAAAGGAAAGGGATGAAGAAGCAAGTTATCCTAAATAGTCCTGTAGGAGAGACAGATTTAAAAAAAGACTTAAGAAAAAGGGAAGGGAAGTTTCCTGGGCATGTCACCATTTGCAAGGTCACACCGAACACCCCAGCGAATGGCGTATCTTTTTTTCTCAGTTGGTACTACGTAATTGTTTGGAACATACATGTGTTGAGGCTTAGCCTGTGGTTCTGCCCGGGAAAGAAACCTCTCTCGGATACTCCACCGTACCTCCTTCCTATGATCTTCACCAGGCAAACGCATTGAGTCCCAGTCCCTTTTGTATTCAAAGTATCGTGCTACCCGGTCAATCTTGCCCCGGTTTCGGTTTAACTGGTCCAGCCTGGGGAGAATAAAGGACTTGGGTCTGCTGGCGACAATCAGGTCTTGTTCGTAAGCTGGAGGGCCTGTTCCCTCTCCACGTAGATAGCAAATGAACTGATCTTGTGAAATTCCTTGGTGTTCAGGTGGCTGATTAAATTTTTGCGAAATGTCCACTGGGGACTCCCTGTCTTCTTGGAACTGCAAATTCATCAGCCTTTGTTTTAAGTCCCAGAGGTCTGTATCACTTTCTGTGCCACACTCTGATTCACTGATAATCGACTCATCTGTCACTAACACTTCCCCGTCTGGCTTTCTGCGCAGCACCTTTCTCTTCATCACGGGCTTCCGGAGTCTTTGAGAGGCCTCTGAGGCTGTCTGCGAAGGGACAGGGCTTTCTACACGTGGGCACTGCAGTGGCACACGATGGGCAGGTTGCTTCCCTGGGGCTACTGAAGCTTTGCTGTAGGGGTCATACTGGACAGACTGGGCCTCTCTCCTGACATCTCCCTCACCCTGCCCTGCACAGATATGAGCAAAAGCCGTGGCAGCTGCTAACACCGTCTCTTCTGGATCCATATCGGCCCATTGTCTGTCAGGTCCTGTGAGTTGCTCCATTGCCTCCCCAACACTGTAAGGCTGTCTGCAAGAGAGAAGGCTGGTCAGTTTTCTGACACATTTCTAATTTATCAATTGGTCACTGCCTGTTTCAATTTCAGAGTCAAATAGTGTAAGAATGGCTAAAGCAGTTATTCCTAAGAGATGAGTACGGGGTAGTACTGAGACAGTTTACGAGGGTCATCAGCTCAGCTCTGTGGTCAGCTCCCTGCTTTATTTCCATTCTCATTCACTCGCTGCATTTAGTGCCTCCTATAACAACCGATGAGTCCTGGTGTAATAGAAGTCTGGAACTATATATTATGGGATGTGCTGCTTCGTGTGTTGTAAGTTACTCAGAGGGTACTTGATATACTTGACATTGTCCCGTGTGCTTAATGTTTATTAAATCATGTAATTATGCAGGATTCGTTCCTTCCCACAGATGAGTAGCATGGGGCACAGAGAAGTTAAATTATCTTGTTCAGAGTTACAGATAGTAAAGCAGCAAAGCTGCATTATAAACTCAAGCAGTCTGATTTCAGATTGAGTTCTTGCTTTTGTGAGTGTGACACAACCTGAACAGCCATCAAAAAGGGCGTATTATGGTGACATACTTAACTATGTGGTGGCATGTTTATACTTCCTGTGCTCCAGTAACTGTAACACACCTTTGGATGAATGTGTTCATTCTGGTAGCCTACTACAGAAGTAATTTTAAGCTCAGACCCACCAGCTATATGAGCCAGTACTTTATTTTACCAGATTTAAGACAGGTATCTGCTTGCCCGTTTCCTTTCGTGTGCCTGCTATTTTAAGCAAAGATTTTTTTCCCCCTCCTTGCCTAAATTTCAATCTCAAAAGGTAGTTTTGTATAAATTTCTCTGAAATTTTCTGTGTCACATGTACATTTCAAAATATCCTATAAAGGAATTATTGCAAACCTTTTGTGAATCTTAAGAGAGAGTCATGGGGACCCAGCTGTACCAGTACATGTAGACTGTTGCATCAAATTCCAATGTGGACATACCGTAATTTATCAGCCAGTTCCTTATGAACATAATTTAGGTTTATAGTCACTTGTTAAAAAGCAGTGAAGATCTTGTAAGTTTTACATATCTGTGCAAGCATACGGTGCACATGGTCAATTTTGATAGCTGTTGCTAAAAAATGCTTATCTCTAAAGTTGTACCAATAACATGTAAATACAGCCTAAGTTCTCTATCTCCTCTCTAAAGTGCTGCTCTAACCAAACTTTCTTAGCCTTGCAATCAGGCCTGTGAAAAACTGTTCTTACTTACTTTTCAGTTATTTAACTTGAGTAAAACTAAGCACCTTTTTATTTGTAAGCTTTTTTTCTGTTTTGCAAGGGTTGATCTTGCCCATGTACCTTCAGGTTGTTGGGCTTTTTCTGTTAAAAACTAATTATATATTCATGATGTATCTATCTATAGATACAGTAATTTGCCATCATTCATTTTTTACTTACTAGCTTATCATTTGACTTTATTTTTTGCTGGTTTTTAGTTTTAGGTATTCACATTTTTTGGTTTTCTACAGTTTCTAAGATTCTGAAGTCCTTTACTTAGAAAAGCCTTTCCCACTGCATTATAAGAAAGAGTCTACGTTAAATAATTCAGTATTTTCTTTCTTTCTTTCTTTCCTTTTTTTTGGTACTGGGGATTGAACTCACAACCTTGCACTTGCCAGGCAGGTGCTTGTGCTGAGCTAAATCCCCAGCATAATTAACCATTTTCTTTGGTACTTTTATAGTTTTATTTTTCACATTTAAAAGTTTAAATTACAGATAGAAAAATTAAAGGGCCCAAAACTTAAATGAACTACTTAGCCTTATACCATAGCGTTAGGATAAATGTGGAGATACCTTCCACAACTAAGTAACCATCAGTTGCAGATTGCCTAGGACTGTCCCAATCTTAAGGATGTGATGTAGTTGACCCCAGATTACTGAAATCGTGTACATAAGGATCACGTGGATATCTAAAATTGTATCACCAAACTGACTTTTGTAACTATTAACATACAAAATCTTGTCAGAACAATAATTTGGCTTAAGAAGATGAATAATGCTTAATTACCTTTTTTCTGCCATCAAAACTGCTTCATATAAGAAAATCTTGTCTCCAGGTTCTACGTCAAATGTGAAATACAAACATCAATAATACTTCTTCAGTTAGGCTAGCTTCTGTTGTACCACCTTTAAAATAGAATATTAGGTGACAGAACATACATATGTAATACCTCATTCTGAAAAGCAGTAGAAACTCATTTGTAAGTAGCACACAGAAAGAACTCGTGATTAGAAAATTTGAACAAATAAATCAAAAGGAAATATAAGGAAAATATCATGAGTCCTCAATCTGTTAATGAAAACTAATAAAATGAAATCTATAGGTATTTCACCAAAATTTTTAAAAGAAATTAACAAAAGGAAACCTTTAATAGATACATATTGTTTCTTTTCTCCTATAAATTGGTCAGATAGCATGTAAAAATACTGTCTGTGGATGACTAACTCATAATAATTAAACTACTGTTTATTTCTCTGGGCTAGCACTGAAATTGTATTCATTTGTTTTCTGTTCAAGTAGGGTGGAACCGTGTGACTCATTTCTTCCTGGGGTTGACACACCATGGCTGAAGCAGACACCGACAGAAACCAGACTGAGATGCTTCTAAAAAGAATACAAGAACTGGAGCAGGAAGTACAAAGACTTAAAAAGGAACAGTCCAACAACATCAAAGACCCAAACATTAAAGAAAACTCTTCAGGATCTGCAAAAGCTAAGCGTGTATTTGACTTCAGTGCCCACAGCCGACGGCGTGTAGCCCTAAGGATAGCCTATCTGGGCTGGGGATACCAGGGCTTTGCTAGTCAGGAAAACACGGACAATACCATTGAGGAGAAACTGTTTGAGGCCATGACCAAGACTCGGCTGATAGAAAGCAGACAGACATCCAGCTATCACAGGTGTGGGCGGACGGACAAAGGAGTTAGTGCCTTTGGTCAGGTAAGGACTACTGTACCGTTTCTCAAGGCAGGCAGGACCAGGCTGTCCAGATGTGCAAACTGAGTACTGAGATATTTGTATTGTGTCTCTAAAACTCATTATATTTTTCTGATTGCACAGGTGATTTCTCTGGACCTGCGGTCTCAGTTTCCAAGGGGCAAAGATTCAGAAGATCTTAATTTAAAAAATGAAGTCAGTGACGATGCCAAAGAGATCCGGTACACCCACATTCTCAATCGGGTCCTCCCTCCAGACATCCGTGTCCTGGCCTGGGCCCCTGTGGAACCTAGCTTCAGTGCCAGGTTCAGCTGTCTTGAGCGCACGTACCGCTATTTTTTCCCTCTGGCTGATTTAGACATTGTAAGGATGAATTATGCGGCCCAGAAGTATGTTGGTACCCATGATTTCAGGAACTTGTGTAAAATGGATGTAGCGAATGGAGTGATTAATTTTCAGAGGACCATTCTGTCTGCTGAGGTGCGGCTGGTGGGGCAGAGCCTATGTGCAGAGAGCTGGCAGGAGCCCTTCCAGTTATGTCAGTTCGAAGTGACGGGGCAGGCCTTCCTTTACCACCAAGTCCGCTGCATGATGGCTGTCCTCTTTCTGATTGGCCAAGGCATGGAGGAGCCCCAAGTTATTGACGAGTTGCTGAATATAGAGAAAAATCCCCAGAAGCCTCAATACAGGTAAGTTAAATTAAACCAGACCAAACCAAAACCCGCTCCTCTCCTCCATGGCTGACTGAAGGACCGAGTAAGTCACTGTTTCTATCTTCATGAAGCTTTAGTGCTCCTTGCAGAGTGCTAGGAACAGACGGGAGGGGTAGTGTCTTCTAATTTTCTCATGGTTTTACATTAGTAAGGACATATGTTTGGACCAGGTCCTTTAATTGAAAGGACATTCATTCCTACATCTTTTTTCTTAAATTTTTGAATTTTTGTTAACAGCTATTGTTAGCTTTTGGTGAAATTAAAGCATGAATATATTAAATCTTCCTTGTTTTGTATTACTAAATAGCCATACATTACTGTACTTTTCTTAGATTTCCCACTTCTAAAATGGTAGGAAAGGCAGAAAATGGGTTTTTCTTTGAGAGCAGGCTGAGGTCAGACAGATACCATTAACCACCTGACAGTTTGGCCAGGTGCCACTCAGGCAGTGCATTTATGCCCTGACTATTCTGAGTGTTGCTTGGGCAGTGTCATTGCAACCAGTCGATTCTTGTTTGCACGACATAATACTTGTATGTCTGTTTTGTAACATTTATTTATTTTGGTACCAGGAATGGAACTGAGGACCCTGTGCTCGCCAGGTGGGCACTGTACCACTGAGCTTTAATCCCCAGTTCTACGTCAGTTTTTTTTTGGTTTTTTTTTTGGTACTAGGGATCAAACTTGCTACCTTGCGCTTGCCAGGTAGGTGCTTATGCCGCTGAGCTAAATCCCCGGCCCACTTTGTTTTATATTGATAATTTTTGCATATTTTTTTTATTTAGAATGTTGTATTAGCCTTGATATTTGTTTCTAGTGAAATCTAGTAAGTTGTAGTTATTTTATTGTTTGCTTTGTGAAAAATAACATATGTCTGCTACAATCTATAATGTACTTATAAGTACTCTTTTGCTATACAAAATGGACAATTTGGAATACTTAATAGGAAGGAAATGCCAAAAAAATCTACCAAAAAACACACCTGAAAACAGACATGTTAGCGTATCAGAGAAGGAAAAGTCTGTTATAAAATGGAAAGACAAAAACATCTTTTACTCCCAACTATTCATAATACAGAAATGATAGTACTTGAAATAGGAAACAAAACAAAAATTTCCAGTAGTGGTCACTGATTATAATAATCCTATGGGTGGTGATGACAGAGTTGACAGTCATCCAACAAGCTGGCCTGTAATCAAAAAATGAGAAAAATACAACTATTTATGTACCTTCTGCATCAAACAGTATAGAACTTGTTATTTATTCAAAACAAAGGGGTTTTGGGGCTGGGGATTTAGCTCAGCGGCATAAGTGCCTGTCTTGCAAGCAGGCAGTCGTGAATTTGATCCCTGGTACCGATAAAAAGGAAAAAGACCAAAAAAAGGGGGGGGGTGTTTTGAAAAGTCATTTACAATTTAGGTTAGGTCTAAACTACATCTAATAGATGAAATAAATGAAAAATAATGGACAGTGAAATGCCAACCCGGATACCCATCACTGATGTCCTTATTATGTTTAGTGGATGGACATTTTACAGAAATTATACCACCCACAGAAAAAGGGAAAGACCATCACAGCAGTGAAAGTGTACTGTGCAAAGAAAGTAGTGCAAAAAGAATTTGGAAAGAGACTAGACACTACCGTCCAGACTGAAATGACGCACTGTGCATAGTTTTAAGATAAAATTATTGAATAAATTTAATGAAAACCATCATTTTTATGTTTCCTACCATATTAGCTTATAAAAGTTAATGAAAAAAACATGCAATTTTTGGTTACCCTGTATTTAAAGAATTGAACTGGTAACGGGTTAATTTATTCCCAAGCTAAGAGAGTATGGCTAATAAATTTGGATATTTACTATCAGCTGTTTTAAATTTCATAGCATTGTAATACACACGTGAAATCACTTCCAGGTGATTTGTTACTGCTGATACTTATCTAATATAGGTTATACCGAACCATGTTTTGTTGCATGTAAGAAATATAAAGTTGATCAAAGTTAAGCTTAGCTGTTACGTACTTAATATCAACATCAGTGGGTCCCTCTGTCCATCTTCTATCTCAACCCAATCTCAGGACTATAAGAACTGTTGGTAGTTCTGTACTCTCATACTCTGTTTTTTTTTCTCTCTAGCATGGCTGTAGAATTTCCTCTAGTCTTGTATGACTGTAAATTTGAAAATATCAAGTGGATCTATGATCATGAGGTTCAGGAGTTCAATGTTACTCACCTACAACAGCTGTGGGCTAATCATGCTGTAAAAAGCCACATGCTGTATAATATGCTGCAAGGACTGGACTCTGTCATGTTACCCTATAGAACAGAGCCGAACATGGATGGAATGACAGACCAGAGACACGTTAGGCCCTCAGTCATAAAGCAGACTAGTGCCTTTGTAGAAGGCGTGAAGATGCGCAAATACAGGCCCCTCATGGAGCGCCCCAAGTGCCAAGGACTGGAATCCCGGATTCAGCATTTTGTTCGTAGAGGGCGCATCGAGCACCCACGTGTATTCCATGAGGAAGAAACAAAAGCCAAAAGGGACTGTGACACATTGGAAGAAGAGAATGCAATTTTAGAGAAACCAAAAAAGAAGGTCTGTGTAGATGGAGAAATTAAAAACATTATTTAATCACAGCAAACTTATTAGGATGTAAGAGACAACAACCTGCTAGTGTAGATAGGTAGAAAGGAAATACAAAAAAATTTATTGCAACAAGTTCTGGAAATTCTGATGATCAACTCTTTAAAAAATAAAATTGTTAAGGCCTAATTAAGGAAGTTCTTAAGAAAGAGACCGTGCTGGGCGTGGTGGTACATGCCTATGGTGGTGGTACAGCCGTGGCAGGAAGACTGCTGTGAGTTTTAGTGTGGAATATATAGTGAGGTCAAGGCCAGTCTGAACTGTATAGTGGGACCGTGTCTCATAAAAACAAAATAAAACAAGAGATTGAGATGGAACATTTTTCTCATTCTTGTCCAAATGAGATTTAAAAAGGCAAAAAACAACTACAATTTATGTATACCTGGAAACACGTGCCTTGTGTTTAAATTCATTAAAACCTGATCCCACAAGCATCTGATTTGTTGTGTTTTTCTCATCTGAATAATTCCCATAAAAAGCTTTGCCTAACTGTGTTATTTTCTAAGACTGAATTTATAAATATGTATTAAATCAGTTAAAAATAATTTAAATAGGTGTAATGCCAGATGTGCTGCTGCCTAGAATGTAAATGAGGAAGACACCACACTCCCTCAGCCCTTAGCAGACATAAACCTAGTGCAGAGGTAAACGTTTTCTGTAAATGTTTTAGACTGTAAAAACAAAACTATCAGGTGCATATTCTTTAACAACCATTCTGAAATATAAAAGTCATTCTTAGCTCATGGGCCACAGTGTTTGCCAAGCTCTGGACCATCTGTGATAGTTATAACAGAAAGGAGATATTTAAACTAACTCTTGCAGTACAGCTGGGAATAGGTTAAAGTGACAATAAGTAGAGCATCAGTGCATCACAGGCAAAAGGTTCACTTTCTTCTTTTGGTACCAAGGATGGAACTCCTGACCTTGCACTTGCCAGGCAGGTGCTGTGCAGCTGAGTTACATCCCAGCAAAAGATGCAGTTTCTATAAAGGATTAGAGTAGAGCATACACATTATGCAACTATAAATAGTTCAGGTATGGACTGAATGACAAAAGTTTAGAAAAAAAAAAAAAATAAAGGGTCAGATTTGTAGAGCCTGTATTTTTCCTTTAAAGGCCTGGCTTTTACCTGGAAAGGCCAGTGAAGAAAATTTAAGTTAGACTTACATAGCAAAACCAGTGCTCTGGGTATACTGTGGACTGGAATGGGCAGGACTGAGGGCAGTAGGACCAAAAAGGAAGCTGTTGGGGTCATCAAGGCAACAGATGCTGATGCTCTGCAGCACATTTGTAGTAAGGGGACTGGACAGAAGTCGCTGAAGGAGGTTCAAGAAGCGGAAGCAGCCAGACTGTGGTTCAATATGGAGCACCAAATTAGGGAGGCTTTCAGGATAATTTCTAGATTCCAGACATGAGCATGAGAGTAGCTGGTGTATTACAGACAACAAAGAAAAAGGAGGTGGGCCTTTGTTCTCAAAGCAAAGTTGATGTTTATAAAGACCTGTATTATTCAAAAGAGTTCCAGGTTCTTAATACACTGGCCTTTGTAATAAGATAAACAGGAAAGCAAACTAACTGAGACTTCTGTTTAGGGAATCGTGTTCTTACTGCAGCATGTGACCAATGTTTAGAACTACATACTGTTTCTGAGATCCAAATTTTATTTACCAACCAACAAGCCTATGTTTTTTATTTTAAAAACAAAACGGGGGGGGGGGACAAATGATACAGGATTTAAAAAAAAAAAAGGAAATTAACACTAGTTAATATATTGCATATTATTATCTTAGAAATAGTTGTTCAGGTTACAAGATCTAGGCACAAAAACAATGACAACACAAACTGTTCTTTTTGATGAACTAACAAGTTGACAGTATAGTTATCCATCTTGCATACAAATATATACATACCTTTATATATGTTTACCAACATACATCTCTCTTCTTTCTTCCTTTTCTCCTTTCCCCTATCCCAGTTGTTCTTTCCTTTTATCACTTTTTTTTCCTTTCATTATTATAGTATCTATTGTACACTTTGGATCTTATTACTCTTTCAGCCTTTCATTTTTTTTTAATACTAGGGAGACTATCGTATTTATAAATGTGAGTTTATTTCACTTGTATGTATGGTCTCAAATTGCCTCCATTTACCTATAAAAGCCTCAAGATTATCCTTTTTATATCTGAGTAATACTCCATTGTATAAAAATACATCTTTTTTTATCCATTCAGCAGTTGATGGGCATTTGGGTTGTTCCAAGATTTAGCTGTTAAAACAATCCTATGTTTAAGACTCCTAAGACACAAATATGGATTCTGGCATCAACTGCTATTTCAGTGTAATCATTAAACATGGCACAATATCTTAACACATGAGGACAAACGAGTTTTTTTTCAATTTCTTACCTTATTTCAGTGTATCTTGATTGCCATTAATATTCACATTTAAAACCTAGGGAAAAAAAGAGCTTAAGGAATCATTCCTCATTTTAAAAATGTCAACTCTAAAGAATGATAGGACAAAAGGCCTTAGAAGCTGTATGTTTGATGATTCTGTAGAAACAAAGGAAAGGGCCTGGAGGTTTAGCTCGGGCACAAATAACCTGCAAGGCATTTGTTTACAACCCCCCCCCAAACAATAACAACAAACAAGGAGAGGATCAGGCCTCCCACTTTTAAGCACAATCCTTTCAAGATTGGCTAGTCTCTATTATCAAATCCAGAACAGGAAGGATTTCATGACTTCATTATTGACAGTTACTAGAGAAAAAGGGCTCGCATCATGGAGCAAATAAAAATCCCAAGTATATCCTTGGGAAGTTATTTTCTTAGAGTCAGTGCTTGTACAAATTCTAAAGTCTGACCTACAGTACAGACTGTTAGAAGTGAAGTACAGTTTAGACTTTCTGTTTTTAAAATGGAAGCAATTATTTCAATAGCTTGCCAAGTGAGTTTATATGTACAAATAATCCTTTATAGGGACTGAGTTAAGAGGACTCTTGACATTAAAGATTGGTATGTGTATTATAATCAAAATATTTCCTTTATTTAAATTATGTGAAATTCTCATTTTTCTCCTTGAACATATGTAGAGAGACGTTTGTAAACAGCAAAATGCAGACTTTAAAAAACCTGTCACTGTCAATTCTTTTTTTCTATAAAAACAGGATATTCTTTTTCTTAGAAACTTTCACATAGAAGCTATATGCGTAGATGAAAATGGGTAATATTAAACAAAATACCTAACAATATCTTTCCATGAGAAAATATAAAATGAGTCAGTGTCCCAGGCTTAGCCAGTTTCAATTTAAAGGATTTCTCAGGTGGAAAGGTGGAAATTTTAAATCCTGATAGGAGTTAGGTGCATGCATAGATGGGATTCTAAGCATGGAAAAGGGGGATACCACAGAGTTAAGTAAGTTTCTCTCGCATTGGATAGGTAAACAGTAAAGAATCAGCATTAAAACAGCCTATTATAAAAGCAAACACTATAATCATGGTAAAAGGAACAACAAACTGGAGGACTTCTAATACATTTAAAACATCAATTCAGATTACTCTTGTTATTAAAGAGTGCACATTTATAATCCCAACACTGGGAAACAGAGAAAGAAGGATCCCAAATTTAAATCTCACCCGAGCAATTTAGATCTTGTCCCAAATACAAAATACAAAGGGATGGGATGT
Source organism: Cavia porcellus (assembly GCF_034190915.1). Taxonomy (NCBI): domain Eukaryota; kingdom Metazoa; phylum Chordata; class Mammalia; order Rodentia; family Caviidae; genus Cavia; species Cavia porcellus. The sequence continues at coordinate 19,983,842 of NW_026947492.1, read as the reverse complement.
GGCTCAATGCCAATCCCCAGTATTAACAGAGGAGAAAAGTCCTCTTAATTCTATGTAAGTTAGGGCTAATAAATCTTTCTAAAGGAAATGTCATTTTGAGTTATGTGCCATGATTTTAAAGCCATGATTCACTTTAAGGTATTTATTATAAGGAGTTAACAACATTGAACAAGAATGCAGACATACGTACAAATGATCACTAACATTTTATGATCAAGAAGAAACTGGAAACTACTTAAGCATCATTAGGAGATTGGTTAAATAATGTATGATACAATATAACCATGGCAAGAAATACCATTAAGTACAGTCATTAAGAATGGCTAATCCACATCTATATTTGACACAGAAGCATGTCTCATTGTACTCCTAGCTAAAAAAGGCATAATCTGGTTTTTTAAATTAACAACCTTATTTTATTAAAATTTCCAGTTAGCACAAATCCATTTTATAAGGATATTCGTTTAAATAATGCATATACTCATAATGAATATAGCTTAAGTAAATCCATATGTGAACAGTGTTTTATTTGATGGTTATTTATGGCTGGTGGACTTGCAAATATTTCTTCTCCTCTGGTGTACTTAGTACTATCGCTTGAATTATGTCTAAAAATACAGCCAAAAAAAGCTCTCACGAATACCTGCTTGTCCAATATATCTTCTTAGAATAAATTTCTAGAAGGAAAAATGGCTTAGCGATTGTGGTACAATTTAAAATATAATGCAAAATACAAACTGCCCTCTAGAAAAACGGACTCCCTAACAGAGCATAAGGGTGCTTATTTCATCACACTGTCAGCAGCTCTGGGTACTGAAAAATATTACCAATCTAAAAGGATATTAAGGCCTGCCGTAATCCCTCCACGCTGCGAGGACCACAAGTTCGATCCCAGCCTCGGCAATTTAGCAGCCCTGATCTCAACAGTGTAAAATAGAGAAAAAGAACCGAAGAGGTAGTTAAGCGCGAAGGTTCTAGTTCAATCACCAGAAACTCAAAACTAAATCACCCCAGTTCCCACGCCCCTCAAAACCCCCAAAGCAAACCCGGTCAAATTTCTGACTTGCTTTAATTATGTCGTATACTTTCATAACTAAAAAAGCTTCTGTCCACTCCGGGGTCGGCGGCCCGGGGCCCCTGAACTTTACCTGCTCTCCAAAGGGCAAAGGCGTCTCTCTCGGTCGCACTCGGTGAAGCCCGTAGGGAAGAAGGCTTTGCTCGCCCTCGGGGCACACGCACAGTCGCACCACCTGGCGGAGGGCTCCTCTTGGGGGACCAGGCCTGGGGGCCTCGGGGCGCCCCCAGCCGCCGTGGGGGGAGGGTGGCCTCGCAGACGGCGCCCACTGTGACCTCGAGCAGGGCAGCCAGCGGGGCACAGCGCGGCGCAAACGCGTCAGGAAACCACTACCGTGTCTGACTCGCCGTGAGGCGGTCTGGGGAACTCGGACACTAGGAAGAAAAGCCGCAGCTCTGCACGATCCCTGCCCTCTCCGCGCCCGCCGCCCCGGCGTCCGCTCGCTGCCCTGAGTCCCGCAGCCTCACCAGTGCAGCCAGGACCGCGAGATTGGGTTAGCGGGGCGTACTCGCACTCGCACTCACACTCGCACTCACACTCGCACTCGCACTGACGCACGCGCACACCCAACCCAGGCGCTTGCCGGCCGTTAACCGGCGAACCGCAGAGGTTTAAACCCCAGGGCTCGGCCCCGCCCATCGTCTCTCTCATTGGTCCTGAGGCTGAACGACCTTCACATCTGCATTATGATTGGCGCACACTTTCCTTCCCGCGAGGAACCCCGGGATTTAGGGTTTAGGGTTGGAAGCATCTGGACGCGCCTTGCTTAGGCGCGCAGTCTGTGCAGTTGCTACGTTTCCTGAGTGGACCCTCAGTCTGTGGTTGACGGCGTAGGATTTGGCAGCCACCCCGCGGGCACAGTCTCCGCCCTGGCCAACTCCGGCGGGGCCTCGGGTATCTGCCAGAGCTTGTGTGAGAGGACGCGGAGCCTTGAGTCCTTTCCGAAGCCGAGGAGGCACCTTGACCTGCCTCCTCGCTCTGTGTTCAGCCGCTGATTTCTTCGCTGTTTTTCACCAGAATGCCCTCCCATTATCCCCTTCACGTATCTTACCAAAAAAAGTATAATATATAAAATGCCTGACATTTCAAAAGTCATTGTTTTGTGTATATACCAGCTAAAAATGGCCAAGTGCTTTGGGATTACTGGGTTGAGATCTGGAAAAGTTTCCTCAGTTCAATGCATCGCACCCAACAATTTGTTTTCCTAGATCTGGGTTTTTATTTTTTCACCTTATACAAATGGGCAGGTGCTGATTGTTAGGTTCAATTTACATTGTTTCTTAAATCCAGGATTCCGTGAGAGGAGAAAATACTTTTCCTCCAAACACTTTATATTACCTCTTGCCCCCCTATCTGCACCCCAGTCCCTTCTCTCAGGACCTTCGCACTACCTCTAAGACTAGATTTTTTGAGAAAGGAAATGAGTGAACAGATTAGAGGAGAAAATGGCAGAAATGTGTTATGGAGATTTAAATGTCCCTACTGTTCTATTTTCAATACCACCAGGCTACTTAAATGCATTCATCCCCCCCCCCCCCGTCAGGTTTGGTCATCTCACACCTGCTTGAGTTGTCCTTTGGCATTGAATCTCTGATAAACACATCTTAGAAGTGTGGATGGGCTCATTTTCTACCTAGCGCGTTGGATCTTCAGCATACTCCTCCTCCCCCTCATTACTTTGTTATTCTTTGTTAAATTTTGATTTCTGAATTTGCCTAATTCTGATTTCCATGGTTTCCTGAAATCCCCTGAACCAAAGCCATCTAAAATATAATAAATGGAAGAATGTTCTATGTTTGCAAACCTAATATCTTTAGCAATAGCAACAACAACCACCACAAAGCAGCTAGTATGGAAATCTCAGACATTGAAAAGAACCCAAATATAGGAAGTCTAGTGAACTCAATATCCAGCTCTAGGGATTGTTAACTCATGATCAGTTTTGTTGCTTTCATGTCATTGCCCATATACCTTCTCTTGTAATATTGTTTCAAAGCAAAGACAGGCATCTGAAATATATATTTCAGTATAATCTCTATGAAGACACTTTAAAAGTGTAACACTATTATTACACCTGAAGTATTTAATGTATGCAATATCAAATTTCCAGTTTTACTTTCCTAGTTTTCTCTTTTTTAGTTTGCATCTTTGAACCAGTATCTAATCAAACCCACCCATTATGATTGATTGGTATATCTTTTACATTTCTTTAAATCTCTCAATTCCTCCTTCATTTTCCTCTTGCAATTTGTTTGTTAAAAGAACCAGGTTGTTGGATCAAGTTTCCCATAATCTGGATTTTTCTAATCACATCAAATGGTGTAGTTTAAGGTGGCTTCTTTGCCTGATAACACCCCAGCTCATTCCATCTGCTCTCCCTAATTAGGTGTAACTGGCTGATTAACCCATTAGTGTCTTTATGTACAGTCAAATATTTCAGTTGGTTTTATGGTGATGCTTAAATTGACCACTCCTTCATATTTTGTTTACCTCATTTTTTTGTTGTTCAAACTCCCTCAACCGCCGTTCTCTCTGGTCTGACCAATTCTATCCTTTTTCTAACATTTTCATTTCTTCCCTATTTCAGTCTTCCCAGGACTGAAGGAACAACAGTAATGACATAAAGAAGAGCAGAAGGAAGATAAGCCACATATCCTGTACATTGGTGCCTCCTTTACCGGCCTTGTGCATCCTCCCTTTCCAATTCTCATTGCTCAGCGGCTCAGGTCCTAGCATTCCGAAGTCTACTTTGTCAGCATAATAAACTATACTTTCAAAGGTCACTAGTAATCTTATTAATCAATGCCAATTGCCTTGCTTAGTCCTAAAAGGAGAGGGGGCTGGGGATTTAGCTCAGCGGCATAAGTGCCTGCCTTGCAAGCAGGCAGTCGTGAGTTCGATCCCAGGTACCCATAAAAAGGAAAAAGACCAAAAAAAAAAAAAAGTCCTAAAAGGAGTATTTGATAATTTACTTTTTAAATTATAAATGTTTATTGAAAAGCAACTATGTTCACTCTATGGTGACAAATGAAAACAAAACATCAGTTACAAAAGTATTAAAATATAAAATAGTGATAATTTATTTAACAAATACTTATTGAATACCCATGTTAGGTACTATGGTATATCTTGATGATTTGCAGATGACTTAAAAAAAGGCAGTCTCTGTCCTTATGAATTTTCTTGACATTGATCAATACAAATTATTCTAAAATTACAGTGTAGTCAGTTAATACTAAGAAGGGGCAACCTGCTCAGTGGGAACCTTGAGCAATAGGAGGATTTAGCAGAGTCACTGCACTAAGAACTAAAGGAGAAGTCGGTAAAAGGATGTGAAGGGTGGAGGGGAAAAAGCATATGCAGAGGTGTAAAAGCTTAGAAGTTTTAGGATATTGAAAGGGGACCAACAAAAAGACAGATGAGACTGACAAGAACACAAAGAGCAAATCATGTGGGTTACGTAGGTCAACATGAGAGATTTAGTGTTTTCCATAAGAGCTAAGGAAACGGAAATGTTTTAAGCAGGATTTAGGTATATAATGTGACATGTTCAAGTTTTCACTTGAAATTGTTGTAATGGGGAGAATTTGAGAGGGTCAAGATTACATGTAAAGTCCAAATGGGATAGAGTTGTGTATTCCGGGTGGAAGATGGTGGAAGCTGAGGCGAGGATGTTAATAGCCAGAGAGGTAAAAAATGGGGCAGATACATTTAGTGGCTAAAACCTATAATGTTTGTAATTGCTTTATCTTTTAACTCATAGTAAGGTTAAAATGGCACAACACTTTTACAGTTTCAGAAAATCCTGAGTATGGTTATGCATTATTTATACTGCTGATTTTTTAACCTTCATATATATGTGAAATGAACCAGGTTTATATATATATATATATATATACAATATATTTCAGTTTAAAGAATCCCCTTTAGCAATTCCTGTAAGGCCGATCTACTGGTGATGAACTCTCTTTTTGCGAAAAGCATTCTTATCTGGTACTTTAGTCCATTAACACTTTGAATGATCATCTCACTGTCTCCTAGCTTGCAAATTTTCTGCTGAGAAATCTGAAAGCCATATTAGGTGTTATGGATTAAGAACTGGTGGTCAACTTAATGCCAGCTGGATTACATCAGCATGGCATTGAGCAAAGATGCTCCACCTGAGGAAAGTTGCCAGGATAAATAGGTGGAGAAGAAGGAGGCGTTGAGGGTTGAGGCGTTAATGTGTTGTTGCATGGAGGCATTGTGGGTTCGCCTACGAGTTGCTGTGTGAACCATTGGTTCTCCTGGAGAAGCCCTGGTCATCACATTAAGCATTGCTTCCTGGCTCCGGAGGGGAAGACGTGTGCTGCTTGGTCTCCAGGATGAACTCATCACGCTGCTTCCTGGCATGTACCCGACTATGCTTGTTGTCGGAGGGGCTTGGGGCCTCCGTGTTGCTGAGGATGACTGTGGTGCCTTTCAGGATAGCCCTGGTCTTTGTTGTGAGTGTAACTTCTCGGCTCCAGCGTAGAACCCACAACCCACCTGCATAGCTACTTCATCCTGCTGGCGTAGACTTTCTGGCTTCTACCACTGACCATTGGGCCTTCCCAGCATGGATCCATAAAAGAGACTGGCGTGAGTCCTTGTGGGCTCTGGACCTCCAGTTGGACTCGTGGGAGACATTGTCCTGAGCTCTGGGTTTTATCTGGACTCATGTGAGACATTGCTGTAGGATTTGGGCTCTTGACTAAATAATCTATGTCTTTGGTGTTGTGGATAGATTTCCTGCATTTTCCTGTGTTAACTCTCGGTGACCATTATAAAAATAGTATTATAAACTCCATGTCTTGATCCAATTGTTCTCTGTGTACAACCCCTGACTACAACATTAGGTCTCTCTTAAATGTGCTGTTTTGTGTCTTTGTTCTAGATCTTTGAAAATTTGATTACGATACGTTCATGAGCTTGCTCCTCTTTGGGTTGAATTTGTCTGGTAATCTTTGAACTTCTATATCGGCATTTGTCATCTCTACCTAGATTTTGGAAATTTTCAGTCATTGTTTCTTTAAATTAATTTCTGGGTCATTTTCTTTCCTTTAAGTATTCCTGTTATGAAAATGTTAGTCTGCATAAAAGTTTCACATAACTTCCCTTGATTTTTTCATTGTTTTTTCTTTTTGTTTCTTTGACTAAATAATTTCACTTATCCTGCCTTTGAGCTTACTTTTTTTCTGAATTCTTTGTCAATTGTTTCACAGATTTCTGTTTCATCCTGACCAATTATTAGAACTTTGTCAGTTTCTTTTAATGGAGTCATATTTCCCAATTTTTTCATAGTCCTGGTGTCCTTACATTGATACATGTTTCAGAGATGATCACTTCTTCTGGTCTCTGCGCATGCTCTTTGGTGGTGATAGACCTTTATCATTTAGTTCAGCCTGGGGTTCAGGATGGCTGGCTGGCAGCAAAATAAAGAGAGCTTGGTGTTGTTTCCTTTATTTTAACTGGGGCATTTTCTAGGCCAAATGCTAGTGGTTTGTTGTACTCTAGGGTCTGGTGAGACCACAGGCTGAATTCTGCTTCCATGCAATCATTTTGATGTGGTGGGGTTGTAGGCTGTCTTCTTTGGCTGGGAAGAACTGTTGTTTAAAATGTGGTGGCTGGGGGGGGCCATGTGCTAGAGTTTGAGGCTGGGTGAGGTCTGTGGGTTGATTCTTGACCATGTTATACGCCCCCCTAGATATGTATGGACTTGGACTTGCCTCAGCCTGTAGTAGGCTTATGTGCAGCACTGAGGCTTGGTTGATTTGCCACTCAGCACCTGTGGCTGGGTGGTGGCTTAGCTTTTGTGGGTAATTACTGACCTACAGATGCCACTTGTCCTGGGAAAGACCTTAAATGTGTTTTTCTCTGTTCTGTGGTGCAAGGGAATATCTTAGCCTTATTCCTGAGTTCTGTGATATTTACAAAAGTGTTCTTGCTTTTGAATAGTTGCTAGAGTCTGGAGAACTCCTATTGCATTGTCTTGGTGATGTCACTTGTCATGGCTGGGCATCTGCAGCGGTACCTTTGCAAGTGAGATCCCCAGGGAAAAGAATACAAGTGACAAGAAAGAGCAGAAAGACAGAGCAGCAGCTGTGTCTGTATTGTTTTGTTGCTTATATATGCCCTTGTCACCTATTTATATTCCTTGCTGGACTAACCAGCACATGTGTGGTTTACTGCAGCCAAGCCCAAGGTTACATAAGCATATACTGGTCTGTGCCTACACCAGACACTGGGTTCATGTCCATGATAGGTCCTCAGATGACCCGAGATCCAAACTTTGAAACTATAGCATCCCCTACGTTCTACCCATCAAAGGTCAGGGGACAGTTGTCTCTTGAGAGTGGCCCATAGAGCTGACCCTTGTGCACAAATATCACTACCACAATGCAGGGAACAAAAGAACATTACCAGTCACATTGTCCCCACAGCAGAGCTTATGGCTTCCCAGTACAAGCTGGACCCTAAAGATTCCCACCACTGGATGCGGTAAAGCATGGATGGTAGAAAACTTTTGCGCCTCCATCTGGTGGTCAGGTATAAAAGCACAACATTCCACTTGCGAGAAGGTCTACGTCCCTCTATGAGCTGCAAATTGAGGGCCATGGTTTTGCAAAAAAACCCTTTTTCATTTGAGATATCTCATCCATGAGCAACTTCAACACCTGCCATATAACACTGAGGGCCTGGGCCATATGCTGAGCAAGGGCTTCAACCTGAAGGGCTAGGTCTGTGGTCCCTGCCCTTGGCAACGTCTAGGTCATCAGATAAAACCAGCAGTCTACCCGTTCAGTATGGTGACACACAGTGTCCCAGTTGTGGTGTGTGTCTGTAAGGGTGAATCTGACTGCCCTCAACACATGGAAATCCCCAGGTGCAGCGTCCTGTCCTATGTGCAAATGGATATGGCCATCCCATGTTGCCACAGATCCAGAAGGCTTCTGCAATGGGCCGATTCATGGGCACTGTGCTCTGGCTGTCCCACCATTTGTTTGTATGAGTAATCAGTAACGTATGGGTACAGAGATTAGAGGGGCATCCACCCCGTGGTTTAGTTTCCCACTGAATCCAAAGCAGGGTTGTACCCAGCAATGTCACTGGAGTTCCTGTCACTCACCCCCAGTCACTGTATATAACAGGTCTCAGGCTCTGTGGGGTGGTCATGGTCTTCCTGTTCAGTGCCTCAGAGAGCTGGTATCACTGATCCCAGGCAAAGCCAGTCTGGTTTGGTTGCTGCCAGTGAAGCTGTGCAGGGATGCCGACTCAGTTCTCCATAGATGGCCCTCCGCTGCGTCAGTTGGGTGTTCAGAGCACACCCAAAAATACGCTTGTTGGTGTACCAGGCAAATGCATGTGCCCAATGGACTCATCCTAGTCAGAAGGACAGGGCAGAAAGAGAAACCATTATATGGAGATCCTACCCTTCCAAGAGGATGCAGGCCACGTGCTCATCCTGTGATAAGATTGTGGCTGAAATCATCTCATCCCCTGGCTTAGAATGCCACACCTGGGTTCCCACTGCTGTGGGAGTAAGGGTAGAATGGGCCAGGCAGCCACAATGTCACTCCCTTTCAGAATGGTGGCACCAGCATCAGGCGAAGCGCACACTAAGGACTTTAATGACCATGCTGAAATCCAAGACTGAGCTTTTAAAGCATGTTTCAGTCCTTCTCCCCAGGATCCAAGAGGAACACCCTGTTCCCTATGTTGGGGTCCATGGGCCAATCCCAAGTCCATTGATAATGGCCTCCTGGCCTTATTGATTCCAATATGGGAAGGATTGAGAGCTCTTTCATTATTTTGGGGCCGTTCTCTGTGGCGCTGGTGTGCAGAGAACCAGCTGTGCTTTTAGGGGGTGATCCAGGTTGTCAATCATACGTCAGGCCTGGCCACTGAGTGGTTGGATTGCTCGAGGCAAAACTCATACCTACTCCTCGAACTTTCATGCCAAGGAGGCCAGTTTTGAGGAGTCCATTGTATCTCTCATTCATACCAGTGGCCTGTGGCTGGCAGGGCACATGGAAGCACATCTGACATTGTCTCTGGCCCCTCATTGCACCTGAGCACCTATGAAATGGATTCGCAGGTCAGATGCTGTTCCTAGCAGTATCCCTCATGCAGCTGTCAATGGTATGGGCCTGGTCAGCACAGGGAATAGGGTAGGTAAAGCTTACATCTGTGGCTGTGTCTTCAGCAGTCAAAGCATATTTATATCCCTGAAAGAGAGGTAGGGGCCCCATATAATCCAGCTGTCATTGCTGTAGTGGGTGGGGTGTGTGGTATGGGGCCAGCCCGTGCAGGAGCCCTCCTCCAGGGGGCACACTTTTATAGCAGCCTTCAACTCCACGTGAGTCAAGTCCAGGTACCACAGCTGTGCTGCAGCTTGCATGGCCTTACGTGTGCCAGTTTCTTGTGAAGCCAACGCACCCCAGCAGAACATAGCCTTCAGAACATAGCCTACGTCACTCCCCAGTGATAGGAGGGTCTTACATCCTGAAACATGATCCCCCCATTGTTAGTACTTTGGCCATGCTCCCACAAGTCTAGCCATAGGTCAGCATCCCATAAGGGTCAGTGCCCTACCTGCCAGTCCCGGGCCGCCTAAGCCAGTAACCAGAGTGTCATGGGTTATGTCTGTGTCCCCCAGACCTCATGAGTTTGCATTGTTCATTTGTGATGGTTCATTGTCTAGTGCTTGGATTGATGGTGTCAGTGATCCACCCACATAGGGGTGGAGCCAGGATGTGATGTAATGGCAGGAAGAAGGTGTGTCTTGTTCTTTTGCTGGTTCCGGCTTGCTGTTTGCAGCTGCCATGAATGGCGGCCCAGCCATGCCCGCCTGCCTGGGAGCCAACTGAGTGTAGACTGAAACTTCCAAAAACTGTAAATAATAAACCTTTCCTTTCCCAACTTGGGCATCAGGTATTTTGTCTCATCAACGAGCATAAAGTAACTAAGACACAGAGCATCAGCCTTTGAAATGTGGTCCAGCTGTCATGCAGACACAGTGCAGACCTTCCTCATGCCTTAGAAGGAGCCACGCTGCCTGCAACCCTGCACAGTGGCTTAACCTGTCTGACCCAGTTTCAAACCAGAGAATTTCCATGCTAGGCTGGACAGCCATCACTGTCCAATGTGGGGCTGTGCCCGGCCAGACCAGGTGTCAACCAGATGTCTCTCTTTGTCCTCAGCGTAGGTGCTTGGCGTCACAACCTGAGGTCTGTCATCCTGCAGTGTTTCCTGTGCTGTGCATAGAGATGAGTCTCAGAACTGTTGCCAGTTCAGCTTTCAAAACAGCTGCACAAAACTCATTTGCCATCTCTAAAAAGTTCTAAAACATTTGTGAATTCATCTCTTATATTTTCTTATAATGCAAAATCAATGGATAAGTCATCTTTTCTCATCTAAACAGAAAACAAAGTGTAAGGTCTCTCTCTCGCTTTCTCTCTCTCTCTCTCTCCCTCTCTCTCTCTCTGTGTGTGTGTGTGTGTGTGTGTGTGTGTGTGTGTGTGTCTGTCTGTCTGTCTGTCTCTGTCTCTGTGTCTCTCGTCTCTCTTTTGAGGCAAGGTCTCACTATATAGTGACCTGGCTGGCCTTGTAACAGCTTTTGGCTTGACTTGCTCTTCTTTTTCTAGAAGCTTAAGGTTCAACATTGTTTATTTGAGTTGATTCTGTTTTCCTGATACAGAAATTCACCATTACTAATTTTCCTTTTAGGACAGCTTTCATTGTGACCCATAAGTTCCTGTATGTTTTGGTATTATCATTTAATTGTAGAAACTGTTGAATTTCTTTCTTGATTTCATCTGTGACCCATTGATTGTTCAGGAGGGTGTTATTTAATTTCCATGTGCTTATAAAGTTCTCGTGGTTTCTTTTGCCATTGATTTCCAATTTCATTGTACTGTGGCCTGATAATATGCATGGGACAATTTCAGTTCCTTTGCACTTTCTTAAGCATGTTCTCTGAGTCAGGATGTGAGCTATTTTGGAGAACATCCTATGTGCAGCTGAGAAGAGTGTGTATTCTAATGTTACTGGGTGGACTACTCTGTAAACATCAACTATTTGTTTGAAAGTTTGATTGAGTTCTGATTTTTTTGTTGATTTTAAGCTAGTTGATCCATCTATTTGTGACACGGAGTTATTGATGGCCCTCATTACATTTGTATTAGTGCTTGTTTGATATATGTATTTATTTATTTTTGGTGCTGGGGATTGAACTCACGACCTTGTGCTTGCCAAGCAGGTGCTTACACCATGGAGCTAAATCCCCAGCCCTTGTTTGATTTTTCATGTTCATTAATATTTCTTTATACAGGTGAATGTGCCAATATTTGGTGCATTTACATTGATTATTATTATCTTTTCCTCTGAACTGTCCCCTCTTAATCACTCTTGGCTTGAAATCAACTTTGTCTGTAAATAAAATAACTACCCCTGCTTTTTTCTGGGTTTCTGTCACATGGAATATTATTTTCCATTCTTTGACTTTCAGACTATGAATGTCTTTTTGAATTAAATATGTTACTTGTATGTAGCATATTGTTGGAGCTTGTTTCTTGATCCACTCTGCCAGTCTGTTTCTTTTGATTGGTGACTTGAGACAATTAATATAGATGGTTATGACAGATAGATATTGACTTACCCTTGTCATGTTATTTTCACGTTATGTCATGCTGTTGGGTCCCCCTTTTCCTCCCTTTGTTTAATTACTTGACTTGCCTGGTGAGGTGGATTCAGTAAATGGGCCCTCAGTATGGTGGTTTTACCCTCAAGGGAAAAACTTTAAGTGGGAACAATAGAGAAGTGAAAGAAGAGGAAGAGATTAGAAACAACACTGGAAGACAAAGGAAGATTACATGACCTTTGGGAAACCAGTGAAGAAAACTGGCTGGAAAGAGAGAAGAAAGAAATAAAAATAAGAACAGAACAAAATAACCACAGAAGAGCTATCAACAGGGTTCACACTTACATAAAAACAAGAAAAAGCAAAAAAGGAAAGAGAGTCCACTTCAGGGCATGTCCCTGCTGTCACTGGGACAGAGAGCACAGATGGAGTTGAGAGCCATGTAATTAACCCCAGTAGGCCAGCTGTAGTTTTATGGCAGGGTGGTGGATAATCCCAGCAAAACTTAGTTCCAAGCTTTCAGTTCCATGGAAGTTCACACTGATTTCTGGCTGGGAGGCTGGAATCTGATTTGCTCATACCCTGTGTGCCTGCTGCCTGCTTGAACAGGGCTCCCTGCTGGCTTGAACCTGGCTCCTTGACCTCCTGCTGACCAGTATTTGGTTCTGCCTTGGCTTGACACTGGCAACCACTAGATGGACCCAGCCTGCAGCTGCCCCGAGTGTCAAGCTCCTCTGCCCCTCTCTAAAATGGTGACTGCCCAATCCTGCCGGTACCACGAAGCTCTGAGTCTGCAGGGACCTGGGAAGCAGCCAGGAGGAAGGCACTGACCATGGAGGCCTTGCTTGTGAGGGCTGGGCAGCCAGGTCTAAGGACAGCACTGCTTCTTGTGTCCCACCTGCACAGATTCTTATCACTGCTGCTCGGGATGAGGTGGGACAATTTCCTTTTCTTTTGCAGGAAGCTCATCAGACCTGTGATGGCAGAATTTCTACTGCAAGTGTTTTCAGACTTGAGATTTTGGAATTTAAGATAGATTGAGAGAAAGAGCAATTTAGAAAAGGACAGGTTGGGGGAGACACCATGGAGTCAGGTTATCATTCTTCAGGGTCTGTGATGTCATTCTCATCCATAAGCCTGAAGGAGCAAGGTGTCCTTCAGCACCTTAAAGTGTCAGGAAAGCAAGGCTAAGTAACGAATGCCGGCTGCCGAGGCAGAGAGCCATCACCGTCAGTGCTCAGGAAGCCAGGATTCTCTACTTTTGCTGAACTGAACCTGCCGTGCTGTTGGGCTTGCGGTTGTGGTTTTTCCACTGCTGTGGGTACCGCACAGCCACATCTGTCTGCTGTTGCCACATCTGTCTGCTGTTGCCACAGCCAGAGCCCCAGGCTATGTGTGCTGTGCTGCTGAGGCTGCTAATCCTGGGTCAGGTATGGAATGAGCAAAGTGGTATTTATTTATTTAGTCTTTTGGAGACAGGTCTCACTATGCAGTGCAGGCTGGCCTTGAGCTCCCATTGTAGCCCAGGATGGTCTCAAATTTGCAATGATCCTCCTGCCTCAGACTCCCTGAGTGCTGAGATTACAGGCATGCACTGCCATGCCCAATTACTAATGAAGGAAAATTGTCTCCTATGTTTACTGTCACAAGTGCCTCCTCCTTCTGAGAATTACGTTTTAGACTTCCAATTCTTTGCAGTACACAGACTAATCATGGACTGGAAGGAACTGAGGGCCAAGAAACGGATGTTGCAATGAGGGAACTTTCTCTACCAGATTTAAAGACATTTTACAGGACTCTAGGGATAAAATGCCTTTGAAGTCCTTCAGAAACAATTATTTTAATCTGTTAGGGTGCTATCACAAAAATACCAATACTGAGTAATTAGGTTTATAAACAATGCAATTTATTGCTCTGGGGTCTGGGGGATCAAAATGCTTGGCACAAACAAACTCCATGTCTAGTGAGAGGGAAATGGAGTTGAAACTGAGCTTTAAACATCAAGCCTCGTTAAAGCTACACTGTTCCCCGAGATTTCTTATACTTAGACTGAAATCATTAGCCTCGGCCCTGGCACCAAGGGAAATTCCCCAGAACCAGACTTTCAACTTTTTTCTGGGTCCACTGGTGGACTAAAACCTGGTAGAATCTACATCATGTATCTTGGCTTTTGATGTACCCTTCCTGTAGGTTAAAGTGCTTTAGGGTGACTGATGTGTGTGTGTGTGTGTGTGTGTGTGTGTGTTTGTACGGTGTGATTAGCTTCCCTCCCAATGTGGCCAAATTGTGAATAAATTCATTTCCCCCCTTTTTATGGGCCTTTCCATGGTGGTCTGGTGAAAGGGCCCAGATCCAGGCCTCTGGTTGTGTCCCTTGTAGTAGAATTTGGCGACTGTGGCAGCACTTGTGTCCTTTGATGGCATTATTGTGTAGGATGCTCTCAGAGCATTTGCCTGTCGCTCCGTGACCCTGGGCGAGGAATAAACAACCTGGTCTCTTTTAGCCAGAAGCTATCTGCAAAGCTGGTGTCATGAGTAGCAAAAAGTAATTTACCAATAGTCAAGGAATACAAGAAAAAGTTTGGCTAGTACACCACAAGAGAGCAGCAGGGGACTTCCAAAGACAGAAATGTACCAAGCAGGAGAAAAGCAGGGGGCTTTTTATTTGATTTTGACATGAGGGAGGGTCTGGGATGTCACCGCAGGAAGGTTTTTGTCTGGTCACGGTAGCTCCACTGTCCATTCATCTCCTTTCTGAGGTATCCAGGGGTTGTTTGGAGACTGGGCAGTGTTTTGTTTGATGGTGTATAGTCCTTTCCAGTGAAGTTGATCAGCACACATGCAGTGATCAGGAGAGTCAGAATCAAATGCGTCTGTACTTAAAGGACTTTTGACATTGTATTGTGATGGGGAAGGAATGGCATTGAGGCAGCACAAGTAGTTAGATCATCTAGTGAAGTATGCGTAGCTCTTGTGCATAGTTTGTAGCATAGAAAGCTAATGTTCTCCTACAGACTCATCACTCAGCTGAAGTGTGGCCCTGAAGAAACAATGGTAGGCCAGGCGTGGGGGTGCACACCTCTAACCCTAGCATTTGGGAGGCTGGAGGATGGCCACAAGTTGGAGGCCAGCCTGGGCTACTTGGTGAGTTCAAAGCCACCCTTGCAGACATGGTGAGACTGTAAAAAAAAGCAAAGCAAAGAAAAGAAACAATGGTAAAATAATCATGATTCCCCAAACTTCCTGCCTTTATAATCTGTGAGCACAAGGTTTGACCCTTCCTGTATTCTCACTGGCAGTGTACACAGGCTACGTTCTTCCTTTTTCTTGTCTTTAGGGGCACCTCATAAGCCACATTCAGGGATTCTTGTGAGCCAGCTTGGGGCTCAAGACACTTGAATTTTGTCTGACAAAGATGTTTGACTTTTGCTTATGACTTATTGGCAGTGTATTGAGAAGAGACCTAAGAGGTGTAGAGACAAGGGTATATTTAGAGATCTCTGCTGTGATTTCATTGAAATGCAAAGCATGTTCTATCTTACAGCTCCTTCCAGAAACTTTGGTTCCTTGTGACCTTAAAAAAAGATGGTTTTTGTTGTGGGGCAACATGGCCTGCATAACTGAAAGTGTCCCCTTATTAAATGAAACTGCCCCCCAAGGGCAGTTCCTAGGAGTATCTTTGTCAACCATATCCACGGATACATAACTTTTGCCCTTTTCAGCTCCTGTTTTCACCAGTGAATTTACTTCCTGATGCTATGTGCTGCACTTTGGCTGCTTTTTTATTAGTACATGTTTGTAGTATACAGAGTTTATATTCATCTTGGGGAGTGGGTGCATGCACAAATAACACAACTTGTTTCTTCTGCAAATTTCCTTCTTATCCACCTCCCTCCTTCCACTTCTAAATTCCCTCCCCCATTTTCATTTTTCTTCTTGTTATTCTTCATTCATGTTTATGACAAATAATGTTTACATTCACCAAGGTTATTGTTGTACCCCAAAATGTTGTACCTCAAAAACGGGGTGAGACGTCTTTAAAAAGGAAAAAGAAGCACTTTATTTAAGTTGGTACCCAGTGGCACAGTCACATTGGAATCTGCAGAGCTGTGCAACTAGATTAGGTTACAGGGAGGTTTATAAAAGGAAAAACTTCAAAGAAAAGGGAGAGAGCTTGTGCAAATAGGCAGTTAATCATTGTGAAACATTTTACAACCAAGGATCAGCCAGTTCCGGGACCATGTGTTTTATAATCAGTGGTCAGCTAGTTCCAGGAACAAATTGCTATTCTTGGAAGGGGGTAATTCACAGGAAACAGAAATTGGAACAAAGGTCAGGGTAACCATGCTTACAGAACAGGATGGCGGTGCTTTAATTAGGTTACAACAATTATTAAATTTCTATCCATGGCATTTAATTCCACTTAGTTCCTGGTCTCCTCTCCTTCTGCCCTCACCTGTGGTCCTGCTGATGCCTTTCCCATTTGCCAGCAATCTAACCCCATATTTCCTTCTGTCCATCCTTTGTTATTCTCTTTGTACTTTGCTTTACTCAAACAAAAGATGCCACACACTATTTGAGCATGTGTGTCTAATTTATTTTATTCAATATTGCATTTTATGGTATGTTCACTTTCCTCACATTTTTCCTCCTTCATAGCTGACTTGTATTCCCTCATGTCTATGCAGCATCTCTCTATGGGTATGCAACCTGCTTCCAGGGTTTCGCTATTATGAATGTTGCTGATAAAAATGTTGGTATACATGGGTCACTGTAGTTTCATGTCTTTAGCTTTTTGGGAAGGTGCCTAGAAGCAGAATAACTGGGTCATATAGAATTTCTAATTTTAGTTCTTTGAGAAATTTTCACACTGAATTCCATACTGGTTGCACTAGTTTATATTCCTACCAACAATATAGGAAGATTCCTTTTTCACCAAAGCCATGCCAGAATTTGCTACTGACTTTTTGATGACTGCCATTATTTCTAGTGCTGGATACTCCTCATACAGAAGTCTAAAATCTAAACTACATAAAGAACTCAAAACAATTCAATCATCTAAAATAAAAGATGCAATCAAGAAATTGGCAAGTGAAATGAACAGACATTTCTCAGAAAAAGAAGCATATGGCTCAACTAGTGTAGGAAGAAATGTTTAACATCTCTGGCCATTAAGAAATGCAAATTAAAGCTTATATATTTTGGCTCACTACATGTAAGATGATCCACTTTGACTTGAGGAGTCGCACTGATGGCAACAGGTACCAGCCCCAGGCTCTGTGTGCTTGCTGACTGTGCTGCCTTCTAGGGAGGAATAGAGTGTTCTTCCTGGGATTCTGGACACCGTTCATTGTGGTGATAATCCTTGGTTTGTTCTGAACTACATAGTTGTAGTGGAGAAGCTCTTATTGTTTCAAAGGATTGGTCAGAACCTTTGTTTGTTAGCATTGGGCCTCACCCCCTTTTTACTCCTCTATTATGTAGCTTCCTCTTTTTGTTTTTTTTTTCCTCCTAATTGTTGCAACCTTGCTCCTATCTGATTAGAAGGACGCTGAAGATAAAAGGCACTCATTTCCTTCAGCTTCACAGATTGGAAGTGTCAGGGGGAAACTCCCCAGGTCATGGACTGGCTTCACAGTAAAGCCCCAAATAATACCTTATTCCTGGATCAGAAGAATGTTATTGGCTCCTCCAAGCAAGATGGTCACTGGGGAATATCAGTGTCTGGAGTCCCCTCATGTTCTCATAAATGTAGAAGACACAGTGGGATGAGCTGGCTTTGGAGTGAGATCTGAGGGAGCTACCCAAAAAATGTGAACCTCACCAGCTAGTAGAGAAGGTAAGAGAACCCCATCAGCTACCATAGAAGGGTGTAGTTTTCAAAAGAAAAGGCACACACACACAGATGAAAAATTGAAAATTCAAGGAAGGCTTTCCCAGGTTGTGTGGGCATAGAAACTGTTTTGCACCTAGCAGCTGTAAATTTTCTACCTCATTTCAACTAAGAGTCATACCTTTGGAAGTAGAAATTTAGGATTAGTGATTTCTTAGTCCTTTGGAAAAAGAGATCATCTTGATAGTCTAATGTGTGTGTGCTTTACTGGGGATGGCATCCAGAGATTTAGCACTGACCCTCAGCCTTTTTTTTTTTTTTTTGGTTTTAAAACAGAGCATCACTAACCAATAAAGTTGATCAGGCTGCTCTTGAATGAATTTGTATTCTTCCTGCCTCAGCTTTCCAGAGTGCTGGGATTATAGGCATGTGCCACCATTTCCAGCTCAATAATCTAATTTAAAAAACTGGTAAGTGATAAATTTAAGCAACAGCTATACAATCTTTGCTTTTGTGTATGTTCATGGGCAGGCACACATTGTACATCGTGGCTACACGTGTACTTACATTTGTAAATTGTTTAGGTACCAAATTGCTTTAAAACAGATGAATAAGAAAACACAAACCCAAATGCCTTGTAGTTTATATTCCTTAAGTGAATCATTAACAGGTTAAGTTTGTTAAGGGTTATAGCTCAGTGGCATAGTCACCTGTCTGGCAAGCACAAGGTCTTGAGTTTGATTTCTGGTACCAATAAATAAATAAGTAAATATATCTAGAACTGTTAGCATACATATTGCCTACATTGCTAGCCAATACCTGATTTTGTTTTAGGTGTCTGAAATATAAAACCTATTCTTCCTTTCCATGCACAAAATTTTTAAAGGTTTTTTTTTTCTTTAGAAAAAGGAATAACAAGCCGGGAATGGTGGCTCATGCCTGTAATCCCAGCACTTGGGAAGCTGAGGCAGGAGGATCATTGTGAGTTCGAGACCAGCCTGGGCTACAAAGTAAGCTCAAGGCCAGCCTGAACTGCATGGCACGAGACCCTGTCTCAAAAAAGACAAAAGAAAAAAGAAAAAGGAATGACAGAAGATAGTGATTATTGTCATCTGATGTTTCAGGTTTCACAGGTAATTTAAAAATATGTATATGATGGTTAATCTTTACCGTCAACATGATTGCTTTGGAGATGCTTAGAGTAGTAAAGCACACTCTTGGATATGCCTAGATGGGTCATAGGGGCATGGCTTTTTGGAATTGGCTCTGGTCCTTATATTACCAGAAAGCTGGTCTCAATCTCAACTGATATCCAGGCTGTTTGTATCCTGAAGAATTGAGTAGATACACAGCAGCAGTAGTAAAGATGACTCAGAAAAGGAGTTGGCTGATGTGAAAACTCAGGTCGTGTTTGACTCACAGAAGCCCCATATACTTTAGGTCTTGGGGTATTGATGGGATCTTTCTGGGGTTTGGGGTGGTGCCTAATTATTCAATTTAAAGTCTCTACCCTCACATCAAGATGGAGTGGTTTTGACTTAATATGGGCTTGGATGGAATCAGCACAACTGGCAAAGACTAGTGGTAGTCAAAACTGCAGTGCTAATGAAATTACAATGGCTATGGGCATTACCCTTGGTCACTGTGAAGCAGTGTGAGCCAGAGGCTGGTCAGGCTCATGTCAGAGGTCAAACAAGTGTGATAATGGCAGGAGCATATACTTAAGGTTCTTTTTAGCATCATGTCAGGACATGAATGAAATACTGTAAGAGTAAGATGCTCTTGGTTTCCAAGAGCCAGAAGGTGTCCTGTGTGTTGTGACCCTGAGGCCAGTGTGTCCCCAGTACTGTCTATCTTCTGCCTTACCTGCAGGCTAGAAGAGCCTTAGAATGCTGGAAGTGGAGATTTATGAGCAATGCTGGTGGGGGCAGAGGAGGCCACCACGCCGACAGGAATGAAGACAGTGGAGGCTACGTTCATGAGATTTCAGAGGGTGATGAGGATTTTATTGGTAACTGGGCAACTTTAAATTGCAGTGTCAGATATTTTGAATGTTCCCCCCCACTCTAGGCTGACACCATAAGATGTGATGCTCTTTTGTGATGCTGTGAACAAACAGCCAATGGCAGCTCTGTGTTGGTGCCACAATCATGAAGGTAAGAATGGGTATTCGTTGGTGTAGTATGTTGTTAAGCTTAGGTTTATATAAGCATTTTTTAACTTAATGATTTTTTTTCAGCTTGAAATGACTTTTTGGAGATTTACCTCATCAAAAGTTGAGGAACAGATTTATTTTGGTTTTGCACGTGCCTCTTGGCACAAAGCTCCTAAATGCTTTGCCATTTCCCCGGTGACAGTAAAAAAGAACATCTTTTGGTGCAATATTTGGCCTTTGTCTAGTCCCAGAAATAGCTCTGTCTTTTGCTATTCATAACAACCTCCAACCACCTCTAAGTTTTTATTAAGGGTAGATTTTCAGAAATCACCTATCTACAAAATGAGGGCTGGTTGCCAAGTGAACCAACAATGTAATTAGAAGATTAGAAATTTTAGCCTTACTCTCTACCTCTGGAAGATCAGAGTTTCAACTATATAGCGGTGTCTTAATAAATTAATTCCCATGGCTTAATTAATCATGTCTGCATACTGAAGTATCCATTAAAAATTCCTTACCAAAGGCCTATAGAGAGCCTTTGGGCTGGTAAAGAGGAAAGCATCTACTGCTGGGGGTGATACACCCCAAAGTCTACAGGGATAGATCCTTTTGTGTTCAGTGTCCTTTTAGACCATGTCATAGGTACTTTTTAATCCTATTATTCATTGCTATCAATTAATAGGTCCTTTGTAATAAATTCTTGGTAGTAACTAAACTTTCCCCAGGTCCTGTGATGTATTCTAGGAAACAGTTGAAGCTGGGGAAAAAAATGTGGGTTAGTGACCATGCAATTTAGACAGAAAGTGTGTGGCTTGGGGACTTGTCTTTTGAGCTTGGCCTTGGAAGGAGGCAGTTCTTATGTGGGGCTGGGACATCTAGTGTCAGAATTAAGCTGAACTTCCAGTGTGTGTCCAGCCGAGATCTGAAGAATTCACTGCTGTGAAAAACTCAAATGTGCAGACTCAGATGCTGAGTAAAGCATAATTTTTTTGTTTGTTTGGCTGTGTGTGATTAAAAAAGAAAGAAACCCAGAATCAGAAATCAGAGGAAAATAGATTTAATATTAGATAGTTTTAACAGCAGAAACATAACATGACAAAGTTGAGTCAGTAAATATCAGCTATATCCATCAATGTAAATGGCCTCAATTCATCTATTAAAAGAAAGAGGTTGACAGAATGGATCAAGAAACAGGATCCCACAATATGCTGTATACAAGAAACACATCTCATCCAAAAGGAATCTCATAGATTAAAAATCAAAGGATGGAAAACAATATTTCATGCCACAGGAACTAAAAAAAATCAGGGGTAGCTATTCTGTTTGCAGACAATGTGAACTTCAAACCTAAAATGATTAAAAGACATAAAGAAGGTCACTACATACTTGTTAGTAGAAAAATTCACGAGGCAGAACTAACAATTATAAATATATATGCACCAAATAGAAGAGCATCCAACTATATAAGACAAATGCTAATGGACATGAAAAACCAAATACACAAGAACACAATTGTAATAGGAGACGTTAACACCCCACTGTCACAAAGAGATAGATCAACCAGACAAAAAGTCAGCAAAGAAATAACAGAACTGAATCATACCTGTGAGCGAATGGACTTAATAGATGTTTACAGAGTGTTCCACCCAATCACATCAGAATATACATTCTTCTCAGCTGTGCACGGGGCATTCTCCAAAACAGACCATATATTAACCCATAAAACATTCTTAACTAAATGCAAAGGGAATGAAATTATCCCATGAATATTGTCTGACCATAGTGCACTGAAATTGGAAATTAATAGCAAAAGAAATTGTAAAACCTGCATAAATACATTGAAATTAAATAACCTTCTGAATAATCAGTGGGTTACAGATGAAATTAAAGAAGAAATTAAGCAATACCTACAATTCAATGAAAATGCAGATACAACATACTGAAACCTGTGGGATGCTATGAAAGTGGTTGTAAGGGAAATATGTAGCAATGAATTGTCATATCAAGAAAATGAAATGAGCACAAATAAACAATCTTATGCTATATCTCAAGCTTCTAGAAAATGAAGAGCAAGTCAAACCCAAAGCTCACAGAAGAGAAGAAATTGTAAAGGTCAGAGCAGAAATGAATGCAATTGACACTAAAAAAACAATAGGACAGTCTCACTAATGAACATTGATGCAAAGATTATCAATAAAATACTGGCAAATAGAATGTAGCAAATCATCAAGAAGATTATACATCATAACCAAGTGGGATTCGTTTCAGAAATGCAGGGATGGTTCAACATACACAAATCAATAAATGTAATACAACACATCAACACATTATCATCTCAATAGATGCAAAAAAGCTTTTAGTAAAGTCCAACACTTGTTCATGATTTAAAAAAAAAACCCTACAGGAACTTGAAATAGATGGTGTCTACCTCCATCTGATAAAGGTCATCTATGACAAACCAAGAGCCAACATTATACTAAATGGACAAAAACTGAAAGTTTTCACTCTAAAACCAGGAACAAGACAAGGATGTCCACAGTCACAATTCCTATTCAATATAGTTCTGGAAATACTAGCCAGAGCAATCAGACAAGAGAGAGAAATAAAAGGAATAAAGATAGGGAAGAAAGAAGTTAAATTATCACTATTTGCAGATGACATGATACTCTATATAGAAGATGCAAAACACTCCACTAGAAGACTACTAGAGGCAATAAACAAATTCAGCGGTGTAGCTGGGTATAAAGCCAACACTAAAACATCAATAGCATTCCTGTACACAAAAGACTCTCTGAGAAATTATGGAAATATCACCTTTCACAATAGCTGCAAAAAAAATGAAGTACTTAGGAATCAACCTAACCAAGAATCTAAAAGACCTATATGCTGAAAATCATACTAGTATAAAAAAGGAGATTGAAGAGCATATTAGAAAATGGAAAGATATTTCTTGCTCTTGGTTAGGAAGGACCAACATTGTGAAAATGGCCATACTCCCTAAACTGTTTTACATATGTAATGCAATCCCAATCAAAATACTATTAACATACCTTACAGATGTAGAGAAAACACTCCTAAAATTCATTTGGAAACAAAAGAAACCTAGCATAGCAAAGGCACTTCTGGGCAACAAAGGTAAGGTGGGAAGTGTCTCAATTCTTGACTTGAAACTATACTACAAAGCCACAGTGATAAAATCAGCATGGTACTGGCAAAGAAATAGACCTGAGGATCAGTGGAGCAGATTAGAAGATGCAAATACAATTACAAAGACACTCAGCCACCTGATATTTGACAAAGGCTAAACATGTTCACTGGAAGAAGGATAGCCTCTTTAATAAATGGTGTTGGAAAAATTGACTTTCCACAGGCTGAAGACTGAAACTAGACCCATGCCTATCACCATGCACTAAACTAAAGTCAAAAATGGATCAAAGATATAAATATTAAAACAGAAACACTAAATCTACTGGAAGACAAAGGAAGTAGAAATCTTGGGGACATAGGGATAGGCAGAGAATTCATAAATAAAACGCAAACCACACTGGAAATATTTCAAAGAATCAACAACTGGGATCTCATTTTATTAAAAATTTTTTGCACTTCAAAAGAAATCACCAACAAAGTGAAAAGAAAACCCACAGAATGGGAAAGAATTTTAGCCAGCAATCCCTCAGACAAAGGCCTTATATTCAGAACATATAAAGAACTGTAAAATATCAAGCCCCTCAAAATCAAAAACCCTCTCCAAAAATGGACATTGAGACGAACACACATTTCTCAGATGCAGATATAAAAATGGCAAATAAATGCATGAAGAAATGTTCACTGTCACTGGTTATTTGAGAGATGCAAATTAAAACAGTACTGAGATTTCATCTCACTCTGGG
The DNA here is from genome assembly GCF_034190915.1 of Cavia porcellus. Taxonomy (NCBI): domain Eukaryota; kingdom Metazoa; phylum Chordata; class Mammalia; order Rodentia; family Caviidae; genus Cavia; species Cavia porcellus. The sequence continues at coordinate 19,960,230 of NW_026947492.1, read as the reverse complement.
AAGAATGGCTGCCATCAAGTATTGGAGACCACTATGAAGCGGCCCTAAGCTGGATTTAAAATTAACTAATTGGCTTTCTGTTTTTATCTGTGAGTCTGTCCGAGGCCTTGGCCCCTTGCCTGGTGATGGGAGCTGATTCATAGTAAATGAACCTCTATGAATCCCTGGTCCTGGCTGAGGGCTGTAGTGGTCTCTGAGGCCAGAGATACTTAAAGGGCAAGATGAGGCCACAGCTGCAGACCCTCTGGCCCTAGCAGTAATTAAGTAAATAGAAACTGCAGCTGAAGGAATTCCACTCCTGCAGTCTCAATCCTACCATAACTGTCATCCTGGAAATAAGGCAGTTCTCCTAAACTGGCATAATTTACTACTTTGAGAAGTCCTTGAAGTGGCTCCCAAGGTTCTGCTTATTTCCTGTGCTTTCCCCAGTTTATCCACCCTTTGTTTTAGACCTAATAAATATGGGTGGTCCAGAGAAGTCTTTGTCTTAGCTCTCAGAGCCTCAAGCTCTGCTTGAGGGCTTTGACCCTCCTGGAGCCCTAAAATCATACCACTTGTCTCATTTTATTTAAACCTTTGCCATATACTCACTTGGGAGATTGGGGATCTAGGTCAGGACCCGATAATCAAGAAATCAACTGATAACAAATGTCAGTGAGTCTGTGGAGAAAAAGGAACACTTTTCCATTGTTGGTGAGAACGTACACTGGTGCAGCCACCATGGGAATCAGTATGGAGATTCCTCAAAAAGCTAGGATTGGAAGTTCCATTCAGTACAGCTATTTCTCTCCTGGGTATTTTCTCAGAAAAATCGAAAAGGTCATGTCACAGATATATATATCACCCATGTTTATAGCAGCACAATTTATAATAGCTAAATCTTATAAACAACCAAAATGCCCATTAACCACAGAGTGGTTGGAAAAGATGTGGTGTTTTTATATAATAGAATATTACTCAGCTATAAAAAAGATGATCTTGAGGCTTTTATAGGTAAATGGAAGCAACTTGAGACTATCCTACTAAGTGAAATAAATCAGACTCACATTTATAAATATCACATTGTCTCACTAGCATAAAAATAATAAAAATAAAGGAGTAATAAGATTTAAAATGTATAATAGATATTATAATAATGAAAGGGAAGGAAAGTGCTCTAAAGGATATAACTATATACATTAAACTGTGTAAGATAGATAACTATACTACTAAGTTTTTGTTGGTTTATCAAACAGAATGGTTTGTACTGTCATTGTTTGATTGTCCACTTTTTATGCTTTGATTTTGTAACTTGAGCAACTCTTTCTAAGATGACAATATATAATTTATCATCTAGTGATTTCTTAATTTTTTTTGAAAAACACTACCCTTTTTTCTGTTTTGATTTTTTCCCTCTAAATAAAAAAAAGAAAAAATATTTGATGGTTTTTCAATATCTGACCCATACTATGAAGAAAAATAATACTGGATTCTTTTCTTAACACAGTATCATGGGTGGACCTGCCATACATGGATGGCCTAATATGAAAACAACCACCCAGTAGCAAACCTGGTCAGTACCTACAGAAACTCTCCCTCGGGAGTCTTGAGGAGAGGTAAGAGGAGAACTAGAAAGGGGGCAGTCTTGGAAGCGAAGTGAGGAGAGGTTTAAGAAGGAGGCAACTCTTGCTAAAACAAGTTTCAGTGAGTGCAAGAACTAATAAGAGATGGAGGAATCCAGGATGAGGACAGCAGGTTTCATTAGGAAGTGGCAAGGCAGCACTGGCTTCCCGGCTGTGTCTAAAGGATTGCAGCGTGTTGTGAGGTCTAAATGTCAAAGGTTGACCTCCCTGCCACTCACTGGCTGTGCAATGCTCTCCTCTTGCAGCCCTAAGAGAACAATTGACTGGCTCCTGTGCGGGCAGTGTCACCAACCCCTGACTCCCAAAAGGTTGATTGAGCCTTGGGTTAGGTTTCCATTGCTGCTGTAATAAATTACTGTAAACGTAATGTCTTAAAGCAGTAAAATGTATTAGTATAGGGACCATAAGTTAGACATAATACAGACCTAAAGTCCAGGTGTAAGCAGGGTTTTCTGGGGACTTTTCTCTGTACTTTTCAGCTCCTAATGGCTACCTGTGTTTCTTGGTCTTGGGGCCGTTGCTCCATTGTCAAAGTGTATCACACATCGCTGCTTTCATCACCGTGTCACCTTTCCCTCTGTGACAGTCAGATACTCTCTTATCTCCCTCCTAATTGGACGTTGGTTGACTGCATGGAGTGTCCGCCTTGATAACCCAAAATGACCTCTGCATCTCATGAGCTTTAACTTTTACTACTTTTTCATGTTTCCTTTGACACGTTTGGCAACCTTTAATTGGTTCCAGAGATTAGGATACAAAAATCTTGGGAGAACCTCACTAAAGGGCCATAAATCAGAAACCCAAACAAGTGAAATGAAGTAGGGTAAGTGAAGCCCATGAAGGAATCTTTTTGCAGAGCTCACGATGCCGAGTGTCTAATGGTGGAGACGGGGAGCCCTTCCACCACTGCCTCTGCTGCTTTCTGAGGGCTCTTATGCCAAACTGGAATTTTGGTCCAAGAAGGGAAGCTGCTCATCTTGGTTGGTACTTGATTGTGGGCCTTGAAGAGAAGATGATCCTCTTTGAGTCCTTAGGGTCATGCTCCCACATTATTCTCTGGCTCTGGGCACCAAGCCCTTCCATGGGAATTTGCAAAGGAACCCTTTTCACCCCCCACTATTCCCTGCCTCTCCACAAAGCAGGGTTAGCTGACGCTCACAGGATCCCAGGGTGATGGCTCTTTACAGGTATTTTTGGACTCTGTAGCAGTCTCTCTTACTCTCCTAGTATATGGTTACACACGTTTCGTTTTTTGGAATGCGTACACTTTGACTGCTGACTGTATGTGTAGCTCTTACACCTGAGACTCATAACTGCAAAGTAGAAGAAAATAAGAGGATTCAGGCTGAACAGTGATCTATAGGAAAATGAGACCATGTCTTAGGAAAATGGTGTTATTCGTCAAATGCTTCCTTAATTTAGCCTTGTGAGTTTAGCTAAGAGGGACATAAAAATCAGACAGAGTCTCTGTGAGTTGGATAGTGTCTATTTATATCTGAGAACAAGATAAACACATATGATATTATTATGATAAAATCAAAGATAGGTATAGTCATTCAGATAAATCATGATGCAGATTGAATACAGCCAATGGGCACACTACTGTCAGCTGAGACGTTGAGGAATACTTTAGTCAATGACTTGAGTTGGTTCTTGGTGTGTAGCTAGACTTTGGATTATGGGGTAGGGAAGGGTAGGCAGAGAAGTTGCTGCATACTGGAAATATAATGAAGAAGGGTCCAGAAGTAGAAAAGAAAATGGGATTTTTCAGAACGGACAGATATTATATTCTCTGTTGGTGACCCAACGGCTATGGCCCAGCCTTTCTCGCTTTGCGCAGAATAACTGCCACCAAGTAGACAGAGAGGTGATTCAGGAGTCCCTGTAACCAGGAAGTTAGGGGACAGGAGATACAGGGCAGATTACATCAGCACTCGTGAGGCGTTTGGATTTATGGTCTAAGTCATGGTGGCAGAGGGGAAGAGGGTTCATTTTTATCTGAAATTGCAAAATTATGGAATCAAAATTTATATGGAACCCAAGAGACCTTGAATGATATTGGCTTATATCTAATTTGGTACTTTTTCATTTCTTTGAAGCCCATCTCCATCATTTCATTAAGACTATTCTCACAAACGCTGGGAGGGAGCTCCTAGTGTGAAATTTAATTGCTTTTGCCTGGCTGCTCAGAATTTACCCACTCACTTAGCATTGTTTGAAGCGGTGAATGTGGATACACCTCACTTTTCCTCTTATTAGGGGGAACAAATGATGGCAATTGTTGGTTTCTGAACATGTTCAACATCCTAGATATTATCATAGGTACTCAAAATGGAAAGGAAAACAAGGCAAGTATTGTTTCTTTTCACATCTTGGTATCAAGAAATAGTTGAGTATGTGATGAGAGCATTTTAGAGGAAGAACTAATGTAAATTAGAGAGCTAAGGAAAGGTTTTTTGGGGCGTGGGATGTAAGCTGAGGCCTCATAATGAAGAGTCAGCCAGGTAAATAGGTGGGCAGAGTGAAGCACATTTCAGGCCTAGGGAGTATCATGTCCAGAGATGTTTGTACATGGAGGAACAAAAATGAGAAGGTAACTGGAGTGCAGAGAATGGAGTGGGCTTTGCTATCATACAGGGTTAGGTAGCAAAAGTGTGATCTTCCGAGTTCTCATAGGTTACTATGGTTTTGAACCTCAAGAACAATACAGTTCTGTTAAGCGTTTTAGGCAGGGTAGTGATTTGATCCTATTTACATTTAGTAGGTCAACAATGGATGAAGATGTATAATCAGAAAACTTTTTATTCCTTGGTCTCCTCTCTTTTCTGATCTTTTTTCTAGAGCTAGTTTTCCTGTTCCTGGAGGTAATTTCAGGCAAGTCTCATAGCTTGTCGACATTCTTTTAGAGGTAAAAAAGTCTTGCCATCATTTTTAGCCACAAGAATAAGCTGGTATCAGTAATGTGTAGAATCCAATGTAGTAAGAAAACATTTCTAGTTTCATTGAAAGTCTTAGTTTTTACTTTGCATTCACACCACGTGCACTCACACGTAAGACACCCATTAGCTCAAACATATCGTTTGTATTTGTTAAAGTATTTATAATGGGCAGTATTTTTCAGATTGATTTCATGTTTATTCAAACAGATATAAATATATATTTATGTCTTTTTCTCCCCTTTTGTAATTGATGGCACCCCTGACCCTCAGTGAATTCAACCCACCACACATTGAAAGTATTTGAAAAACCATTTGATATGCTGAGCTGAGATTTTTGTCATTGTCTCCTACTAGTGGTGATGGACCTCTGGCACACGTGCCACAGAGGGCTTTTTGTATCTCTGAAAACTCTAAAAGGTTCACCATTACTGCAAGAGATTTATGTAGAACATTGTGTTAGGTATAATAAGTCATTTAAAGATGAATTAAAGCACACATTATGATGTGTATAAATTATATGCAAACACTATGCAATATTAGAGGAGAAATTTAAACATTTGTGGGTTTTGATATTCACCAAGGACCTGGAACTCTAATGGAGTATCAAAGAATAAAGGTATATTATTCACAGTAGATACTTTGATTTTTTTGAGCTGTGGGTACTAGTTGCATAATATTTCCTTGTATCATGCTTTAATTAGCTACTTCCTTACTTGTATATATTGTTTCCTGTACAGTTTTCATATTATTTTTTGCAATTAATAATGCTGGACATTATTTATTAAATGATGAAGTTAGTATATTTTTATTCATGCATTAGTATATCTGTAAGATAATTTCATGGAAGTTGAATTGCTGGATTAAATATAAACATGTTTATAATTTTGATATGCATGCCTAGATACACTCAGAACGAATATAACTTATGTATAATCTTGTTATCAATGCTTGAAAAGTTCTTGTCTTGCTTCAATGATGATATCATATCATGTTATCAAACTTCTGGCTGTTAAAAATCTGATACGTGAAAAATGGAATTCAGTGTTGTTTTAATTTTATTTGTCTTATAATAGATCACTGATCTTTTCCTTTTTGAATTGTTAATAAGGGACATTAGTCATTTGTAATTTAAGTTGGTCAAATGTAACGGAAGTTGCATTTTTACATCTGAGCATGAAATATACTTTAAATTTTAATGTGATCAAGTTTGTTAATCTTTTTATTTAAGAACAATAGAAAGGTCTTTTTCATTATTATATTTATGGAAGAATAATCTCACATTTTCTTCTAATAACTTTATGGTTTAACACCGAATGCCTACTTAAGTGTCAAAGGATAATAAAGTAGAAATATGATTTATTTGGTGCACATTTCATAGGTAGGAAGCACAGAGCTGGCCATTAGTTTTAGTTAGTAATGAAGGAGCGATATATTTTAAGGTTAATTCCCACTGGAGGAGACATTTGTTAACCCAAGGCTGATGTTCAGAATAGAAATCTGGTTAGAGTTTGTTCAACTGTTTGTTCAAACTGTAATTGAAGCCATAGAAATGAATGAGTTGACATATTTGAGAATCATTACATAGTGCCAAACCTTTAGAAATCCTTGTGTTTAGGGGTCAGGTAGGATAAAGAATCTTGCAAATATACTGAGAAACCAGGCACCCCTGTTATCCCAGCTACTCATAAGCTGAAGCATGAGAACCGCAGTTTTGAGGCCAGCCTGGACAACTTGGCAAGGTTTCCTCTCCCAAAATATAAATAAATAGGTATACAGACTGACGGACAGATAAGGCTGGGTATGCAGCTCAGTGATGGAGCCCCTTTGGGTTCAGTCCTAGTGCTGGTGAAAACGACACAAAGCACTGAGCAGTAGAACAGAGAGAAAATTAGAGTTAAAGTCTTGGAAAGAAATACTGTCATTCTCTTGAACGGTTTTACATTGTCTTGATATGTTTGATGCTACAGTATACGAAGTTATACCCAAAGATTTTAAGGGAAGAGACACTATGGTAACTACTATTATGTTGAGATTATCTTGTGGTGAAACACTATTTTGCTTAAATGGCTATGGTTTGACCTGCGCTGTTTTGTTGTTATGCCCTCTTTTTTTTTTTAAATCTCAGTCTCCTTTTTATTATCTACTTTTTCATTTTTATCCTTTTAATTAAGGGAAAAATAAATAAAAAATAGCAGGATATATTATAGTAACCCACTTTGATTTCCGATTAACTTGATTTGAAACTCTGTATTGCTCTCACCATCTTGTTTTGACTGTTTTCCTCTATTCTGTTATGCTAGATAGTACCAAGTTTGAAAGTCTAGGCAACAACTATGAAGACAATAAGATTCATTGTGACGCCCATTCTGGTTGACTATTATCTTCTTTTGAAGTCCTCTAATGTCTCCAATGTTTTGGTTTTATTGGTCTTTACTGTTTTGTTCAATTTTATTATAACTGATGATATAGGCAATTCTTTTTAAGATAACAAGAGGCATTATGGTAACCATTGTTGAGCACCTAGTATTTTGTTTTTACATTATGTATTATGTCCATCCTTTTGATTTGACTGGTATGTCACATTTGGTTTTACTTTCTTCAAAAAAAAAAAGTAATAAGAACTGTGGGAGCAATAAAACCCAAAATGTGTAATTATCATTGTACAAAAGAAAGGAAAAGAAAGTTCTCTAAAAGATATAACTGCATATATATTTAAGTGTATAAGATAGATAACCATATTACTGAGTTTTGTTGGATCATTGAACAAAACTGTTTGCAGTCTCACTGTTTGAAAGTCCCCTCTATATGCTTTAATTTTGTAACTTCAACAACTATTTCTTAGATGACAATATGTAATTAACTGGTGATTTCCTACTGTTTTTTTTTTCTGAAATTCTGTATAACTTGTACCCTTTTTTTTTTTTCTCCTTAAATAAAATTAAAAAAAAAAGAAACAAAAATGGGATAAGTGTAGATGAAAAGTCAATTAAAATAAACCCTAAAAATTATTGTCCTGTTTTTGTGAAATCTGTATGTTTTCTTCTTGATTAGCACAACGGGTATTAACACTCTAGGACTCAGAAACAAGGACCTGTCTGCAGGTTTGAATTTCAGTGCCCGAGTCTGGGAGAGTAGGGGTTCAGAGAAAACCCCTCCAGGACGCCTGCCTTCACTCCCGCTGTTGAAACTTACCCTCTCTAAGGCAGAGAAGAAAGAAGCTCAAGAGGAGTGTGTACGTTTTCTTCATCAGATGTTAGAAAGTGTTCTGAACAAGATATTCCAAAGCAAGCCACTAGCTTCCTTAATGCTTTCTCCACTGAGCGATCAGGCCCCTCGCCTAGCTTCTTTAAGAAGGCTTAGATGTTGAATCACAGCGAACAGATAGATGGGCAGAGGGGGTCTGTGATGCGGGCAGAGGTGGACCTGCCCTTTCCTGCTCAGCGGTGATCACCCTGTGACAACCTGAGTAGTGCACACTGGAGAGCATCATCAGAGTGCCTGGCCTTGAAGCTCAGTTAGATCTGTCTCCTCGTCCTCTTCCATTGCCTCTCCTCCCTCTTTCTTGTCGTGTGTGTGTGTGTGTGTGTGTGTGTGTGTGTGTGTAGACAGAAAGTGAGGGGAGAGTTTTATGCAGTCTGCGGGTCACTAATTCAGCTCACTCCAGTTCCGAAAACATTCTCCTGATTTTAGATAAGGGCCAAGAGTGGTTTATCCAAGGAATCCCCTTCATGATCCCCCGAGGACTCTGACTTCCAGGGCCTTCATTTTTATCCCTTAGAAACTTAAAATCTTCCCATGGCTGAGCATTTACGATACTGACGGGCACTGTGAGGTTCCCAGCAAATCTCTTGAGATTGAGAAACGTAGAACTGAAGGAGGAGACACAGCAGCCTCTCCAGAGATATTTTTGGCGAGTTCCCAAGAAGGACTAGCTAATTCTAGCTATTTTCTTAGTTTTCACTCTTTATATTACAGCCGGGACAATGTCTTTCAGATAAGGTTCTCAGGAAACAAAACTATCTGATCCCCAAACTCACTTTCAGTTCCATTCTAGAAGAAACTTCTGGAAGACGATTCTTGATGTACTTTCCCTCACCAACACTTCAAGGTTTGGGGGAGACTTAACCCTCTCGGGGCTACTTCTGCCTGCCCTGTGGGCACCCACTCTGCTCACTGCACAGCATCTGTTCTCTCACTGCCCTTCTCGTCCAGGGGACCTTGTTTGTGTAAACCCCAGCTGGCATATCTAAACCTCGTTTAAAAACAGTAAATATTGAAGCCTTTCTTGTTTCCACCTCAGTCATGTTCTTCTCCTTAATAATTTGGTGCGGGGCACTTTCTAGCACCCAAATAAATGTGAACTCTCCCACTTTCCTCCTTTCCTACTCTTTATCTTACTGAATCATAGTAAGATCTCTGTGAGGTATGAGATAACAAGCATAAATAAAGCTCAGAAGCTTTTTGTGGATGAGATGATAAGCTTAGAAACATTTAGCAGCATACCTAAGGCTGTAAACAAAGCATGTAGCAGAGAATTTGAACCTAGGATCGTATATGACACATTTATATTTGGAATAAATGATGCCCATTCCAGATAAAAGAATTCATGGAAGTGGGTGGATTCTTTCTTTCTTTCTTTCTTTCTTTCTTTCTTTCTTTCTTTCTTTCTTTCTTTCTTTTTCTTTTGCTATATTTCCTACCCCTTGAGAAATAGATCTCTTTTTTTATAACTTATTGAAACTGTAGTATAGTGAACAAGAAATTTAATATTCTTGGGGTTAAGTATTCTTGGGGATAATACTTTGTATTATCCTCCTATTGCCCCTATGAAAAATAAGCTGCAAACTTAGTGGCTTAAAGTGACAGAAGAAAAATTTAATTTTCTAAAGTTCTGGAGGTCACAGGTTTTCTGGGGCTAAAATAAAGGTGTCAACAGTTGCTGAATCTGTTTCTTTGAATTTTGCAGTTTCCAGAGGCCTCCTAAATTCCTTGGCTTACGGCCCATTTCTCCCTCTTCAAAGCTTTAATATCTGAGTCCATCATCATATACTCTGTCCTCTTCCACATTCAAGTATTCTGTTTTCCCTTTATAAGACACTTATGATTGTATTTAGAGGCCTACCTGAATAATTCAATCAACCTTCTTGACTCACGATTGTAAACTTAACCACATTTCCTAAGTCCCTTTGTCTGTATATAGCAATATTCACACGTTTCAAAGGTTAGGATGCATAGATCTTTCTGGGTTATTATTCAACCTATTACCTACTCTCAGAAGCAAGACTATCACACCATTCCCTGGGAACCGTGTATTTTCCCATAGGTCCACTTCCGCTAAGATGCGTTCCCTCTGCCTGGCCTACCTGATTGCTTATGCTGCTGTCTAGCCCCCCGTCTACACAGGCCCTACCAAAACCTGCTTTTCTGACTGTGATGTGACATCTCTATGCTTTGTCATCTACTGTTCTTCTTGGTGCCCTCGCTAACTTTCCTTACCTTTTGGCTACTTCCTTACTAGTTTTTGAAGTCCTGTTCAACCATCTCCTCTTTTAGTGAGGAGGTCTAATTTTAATGCCTTTTAATTCTCCATGGCTAATTATGCTTGATATACTTGTGATCTCTTCAACTAGATTCTAAACTCTGTGAAGACATTAACTAGGATCTTAGTCTAATGGAGAGAGCCTAACACCTAGCAAAGAATTGATAAATTAAGTAATAAGTAGACATTACAGGGAGAGAGACTTTGGCTAATTGTAGGAAGAATTTTATAATAAATGAAACAAAGATACAATAGGGTCCTTTAGGTAATAACTTTCCAGTTACTGGAGAATTTGGATGTACACTGTCCTGGGCATACTAAGGAGAACTCAGGTAGTGTGACTGGGTGCTTGGTAATGTCTCAGATGGCATTGGATTTCATGATTTTCTGATATCACATAAATAATCTAGGGACACATCACAGAAGGTAGCAAACACAATCTGCCCCAGGGTTCCAGCTGCACATAACAAAATGCCTTAGGATGTTTGTGCCTGCTGGACACACTCACCCACTTGTATCTGGAGATAACTCCCTAGGAAAAGAGGAACACTTGGTGGTTGATGCTAATTTAAAGATTAGTACCTAAGGGTTGGGGATGTAGCTCAGTGGTAGAGTGTTCGCCTGGATCCAATCCTCAGAAATGCACCTCCTCTGAAGGCACATAAAGAAATAGTTATAGATAGATGTGAGATTGCATCAGGGAAAATGTTTCTTCATCGGTGGGCTAATGCACGCTGATAGAGGTACACAGAGTACTTGGATAAGTCTGTTCATTTGTGAAATGTTTGCAAGTAAAGGGCATCAATCTGTAGTGTTTATAACTAGCTCTCCTCTCTTCTCCTGGTTCATAAGGCTCTGAACCGCCGGTCACTCTCCTTTCTTCTGTGGCAATGTCAGCTGGCTAGATGAAGGCTGGGGACTTGCAGTCCTCAGAGAGTCTTCACTGTAACTCTCCCCACCTAGAAATATTTAAAACGTTTTGTATATGTAGGTATCTTCAAACAACAGAACACAAAACTCACCAAATCACAGAAAAGATCGATAAATTGGGTTATAGTGAAATAAAAACATACTACTCATCAGTAGAGATTGAAAAAAACTAGCTCACAAAATTGAAGAAGCTATTTCCAAAGCATACAACAATGCAAATATTAGTGAAGATTTAGAGCACCTGGCTCTTTGATAATCTCTTTTTAAAATTTTTTTAAACTTCTTTTTAAGGAAGCAAGAGGCATTATGGTAACCATTGTCGATAACCTTGTACTCTGTTTTTACATCATGTGCTATGTCTACCGTTGGTTTTGACTGACAGCTTTGTTTTGTCATATTTGACTTTATTCTCTTCCAAAATAAAAGTAATAAGAACTAAGGAGCAATAAAACCCAAATGTGTAAATTTTGTTGTAAAAAAGAGAGGAAAAAAAAGTACTGTAAAGTATACAATTGCAAGTGTGTTTAGGGGTATTAAATAGATGCCCATATTAATGTTTTTGGTTGGATCATTGAACACAACTATTTGCATTCTCACTGTTTGAATGTCCACTTTGGATGCTTTGATACTGTGACTTGAGCAACTGTCTCTAGGATGATAATTGTAATCTATTAACTGGTGATTTCTTATTGTTTTTATTTTGTAGTTCTGTATTACTTGTACCCTTACACTGCTTTGTTTTGTTTTGTTTTTTCTCTTTTTCCTTTTAAATAAAATTTAAAAAAATAAACTTTATTTTAAAGAGGGTAAAACTAAACATAACAAAACAGAACAAAGCTGATCAGAAGAAAACAATGTAAATGGTACAGATTTCAAAGCAAGATAATAGGAGATCATCACTGGCTACCATAACGTCTCTTGTTTTCTTCTAAATAGTTGTCTGTATCTTCACACACAATGAATTCATATAAAACAAAATAGTATTAAACTGATCAGAACAGAATGCTGAAGGCATTATAAGCCTTCAAAATCAGACAATAGAGAAATCAACAATGGCTGCCATAATGTCTCTCGTTCTCTTCAAAATAGCTGTCCATACCTTCACGTAAGCTGAAATTAAACAATGCAAAGCAGACTAAAATTACCCTGAACAAAGAATAATGGCATTACCAGATTTCATAGCATGATGATACAAAATCAGCAATGGATAACATAATGTCTCTTTTTCTTCAATGTAGCTGTTCATTTCATTATGCATTATATAATCGATTCTCATAAACTGTTTAGGAGAAGTTCTACACATGTATAAGTCTCTACATGTATACCTATCCTTTCTGTATTAGAGGGAAAAACCAAACCAAACAAAAAAACCCAAATTACTAAGAAAACATGAAACAAAAAAGACAGATAAATAACAGTAGCAGAGAGCCCAAACACTGACAATATAGGCCTTCAAGCAAGGTGGTAGGAGCATAGCTAGGGTTGTTATCTTACATAATGATCTTCAAGAGTTCTTCAGGTCACCAGACACTAACGTGCACAATTGTTTCCAATTTTATGAATGTTAACTTTTGTTCCAAATTTGTAGCACAATCATCTAGGTATCCTAAGTGTGTTTATATAATTTTAGATATTTTTTTCTTTTCCCTTCCTTTTTCCCTGAGATATTACTTTTCCCTCTTTAAACAGATTCTTATTCTTTCACTGTATTTATTAAGGTTTTTGTATCTTATGTACTCTTATCATTTCTTATACTAGGAAAACTACATGGTATTTACACATGTGAGTTTGATTTATTTCGCTTATGAGTATGGTCTCAAGTTGCATCCATTTATTTATAAATATCTCAATGCGATAATTCTTTATAGCAGAGTAGTACTCCATTGTATAAAGATACCACATCTTTTTTATTCACTCGTCAGTTGATGGGCATTTAGGTTGTTTCCAAGATTTTGCTATTATAAATTGTGCTGCTATAAACATGGGTACACATATCACTATGATATGATGTTTTCAGTTCTTCTGGGAAAATGCCCAGAAGTGGGATAGCTGGGTCAAATGGAACTGTAATCTTAGCTTTGTGAGAGGTATCCAGACTGATCTCCACAATGGTTGCACCAGTTTACACTCCCACCAACAGTGCAGAAGAGTTCCTTTTCCGGCACATCCTTTCCAGCATTTGTTATTGGTGATTTTCTTGATCCTGACCATTCTTTCTGGAGTGCATGTTGTAAGAACCAATCAATGATAGCCAAGCACTACCTCGTACTTCCCCTTTACAATTCCATAAAAACCTCCCTCCCTGACCCTTTGAGTCCTGATGTTTTTTCTTGAGGCCAATGTCCATCGATGTAGATAATCTGCCTCCAAATCTTGGGGGTCATTTTATGTTCCTATTTGCTGTTGCATTGGTTCTCCCACTTTGATTTATTTACATTGACTGACACTGACCTCAAGAAAAACTGCCAGGCCCCAAAGGCCCAGAAAGGGAGGTTTTTATGGGGTTGTAAAGGAGAGTACTTGGCTGTCTTGATTGGTTCTACAATATGCATCATAGCAATCAGCTATGTGACCCATCATTTCTAGGAGACAGTAGTAACAAGAACTGTAATAGGAACTATTAGCTGGGCAAGTAAAAAACTGGCTGGGGCGCATTTTCCACTACAAAAGGAAACATCAAGAAGAGTGACCTCCATACTTCCGACACTGATACATAAATTTAACAGAATACCAATCAAAATATCAATAGCATACCTCATCGAACAAGGAAAAACAATCCTAAATTCATAGGGATACAGAGAAAACCCAGAATAGCAAAATCAAATCTAAGTAACCAGAGTAAAACAGGAGACATCACAATCCAGGATTTCAAGTTATATTATAAAGCTACATTGATAAAAACAGAATAATACTGAATAAAAATAGACATGTGGGTCAGTGGAGCAGAATAAATGATGCAGAAACAACTCCAGCCAATTCAGCTACCTGATCTTTGACAAAGAGGTAAAAAACTTCCATTGAGGAAATAACAAATGGTATTGGGGAAAGTGGATATATTCATGGGCAGAAAATTGGATCTAGACCCATATCTCTCACTAGCTATTAAGTCAAAATAAAAATAGATCAAAGCTCCAAATATTAAAACAGAAACACAATACGAGAGAGGACAGGTAAAATTCTTGAAGACATAGGCACACCAAGGGCTTTCTGAATAGAATGTCAGTTGCACAAGAAATAACACCAAAATCAACAAGTGGGATCATATCAAATTAAAGAGCTTCTATACAGCAAAGAAACAAGCAACAGAATGAAGAGACAACCTACAGAATGGAAAAAATGTTGCCAGCTATTCCTTGGACAGAGGATTAATATCTAGAATAAATAAAGAACTCAAATGTTAGACTCGCCCCAAATAGAATACTTACTGAAAACTAGGCATCTGAAATGAACAGATACTCTCAGAAGAAATAGAAATGGATGATAGATACTTGAAAAAATGTTCAAAACCCCTGGTCGTTAGAGAAATGCAAATTAAAAGAACACTAAGATTTCACCTTGCTTCAGAAAAATGGGTATAGCGAGAAATCAGATGAAAACAAATGATGGTGAGGCCATGGGGAAAAAGCAACCTTTCTTGTCTTATTGGTGGGAATGTAAAGTACTATAATCATTATGGAAATCAGCATGAGGATTCCTCAAAAAACTAAAAAACAGAAATTCCATTTGACCCAGCTAATCCTCTCCTAAATGTCTTCCCAAAAGAGTTAAAGACTTCATACTACAGTGATACATGCATACCTATGTTTGTACAGCACAATTCACAATAGCCAAATCTGGGAAATGGACTTTGTGTCCATCAATCAATGAATGGATAAAGAAAATGCGATATTTGCTTACAAGGAATAGTAGTCTACCATACAGGACAATCTTAAGTCGTTAGTAGCAAAGAGGATTCACCTTGAAATCATAACGTTAAATGAAATAAATGATATATGAGCTTAAATATGGCATGATTTCTCTTATTTAGAAACACAAAATATAAATAGCAAAATGAACGATATATAATAGGAAAAAAGAAAGAGATAAAGAGAGGGGAGAAAGAGGGTAGGGAAAGAAAAGTATAGCCAAGAGGGAAGGGAAAGAGATATAAAAATTAATATGTGTTATGTACATGTACCAACTCCAACTTCCCGTGGTGAATGTAATCATATCTAGTGTAAATATGTTTTTAAAATTCTGAAACAAAGAAACAGTGCAGTCTCACCCTGTGACAGTAAGAATGTGATCCAGCAGAGGGTGCAAGAGGACGTGTTTTAGAGGTTGCCTTGGTGGGAGGTCTCCTGCACTGGACAGGCGTTCCTGTGATAGTCGCCTTTTATTTATTTCAGCTCCAAATGTTGTAATGTGGTGTGATTACATTATGAACTGTATTGAAAGTGCAGTTTGAGGGTGGGTGCATAAGGATGCCAACTTCTTATATTCTTGTACTATTCAAAATTTATAGCAGTCATACACTATTTTGCATTAAAATTAATCAGAAATGCAAATGTGTTTAAAAATAAGAAACATATTTAACAATGTGATTTGGTTGGAAATAATGATGTTGTATAATTGATTTCTGAATGTGGTTTTGAATAGTCCCAAGATATTTGGCTTCAAGTGTAAATTGCTTCTGTAAGTGGATTCAGATGACTTTTTTGTTTGTTTGCTTTGTTCATGTTTTTCTTAGTAGTCTATAAGTTTTCTGTACTTTTAATAGCTTCATTTGTTTCTTTTATTTACCTGATTTTTCTTGGGACATTTATTTTTACTCAGATGTGGCTTGCTTTTTCTAATTTCAAATCCTTGTGATATGGGAAAAGTCCAGCTGAGTATTTCGTATGACGTCCATAGTTTCTTGTCTACATTTGATTGACATTCTAGAAATTGACTTGCCCTAAGAGACTGGGTGTACTCAGAATCACCTGTGTGCAACTAAAGCACGCACTAAGCAGTTCTGTCAAGCCCTAAATGTCTGTTAGATGGAGTCAGTAAAGAGTGGGATCTGAAAAGTAGTGTAGAAACTCATAACTTTAGACCTTGTGCCATTTTGTTAAAGGAAGAAAAATCTCACTTAGAAAAAGAAGGAAAGTATACACAACTATGTTAGGTTGACTCTTACATCTAGAATGCTAGTTGATTTTTAGTGTTTTTTTTATTTTAAAGAGAATAAAACTGAACAAAGCAAATCAGAACAGAGCAATTCAAGCAACACAGGACTTCAAAACAAGACAACAGGAAATCAACAGCGGCTACAGTAATGTCTCTTGTTTTCTTTGAAATAGTTGTCCATACTTTCACACACAATAAAATCAAACCAAACAATATAGAAAAAACCAATCAAAATAAAAGAATGAAAACATTATGGAGCTTCAAAAAAAGACAATAGGAAATCAACATTGGCTACCATAATGTCTCTTGTTTTCTTCAAAATAGCTGTCTGTACCTTCACACATAATGAAATCAAATAATAGAAAACAGACTAAAACCAATCAAAACAGAAGAATGAAAGCATTATAGGATTTCAAAACACGATAATAGGAAATAAACAATAGCTACTATAATGTCTCACTTTCTTTAAAACAGCCATCCATACCATCATATATAATACAATCAAAACACAAAGAATAAAACCAATCAAAACAAAAGAATAAAAGCATTACAGGACTTCAAAACCAGATGATAGGAAATCAACAATGGCTATCGTATTGTCTCATTGCCTTCATAATAGCTGTTCATACCATCACACATAATAAAATCAAACAAAACAAAATGGAGTAAAACCAATTGAAAGAATGAAAGCATTCTTGGACTTCAAAATAAGATAATAGGAAACCAACACAGTTACCATAATACATCATGTTATCTTAACATAGCTATCCATACCATCAGACACAGTAAAACCAAACAACACAAGACAGAACAAAACCAAACCTAACACAATTATGAAAACTATCTCCAAGCGTTGAAGACAAGACAGTAAGAGATTAACAGCGGTCACCGCCTTCCCCTCCTAGATGTCTCCTCCCCTCTCACTTTCAGAATATCTATTTTGTTTTTTGGATCCCACTATCTCCTTCTGATTTTTATGCTAGAGTTCATCTGTATGAGTTCATACATTTCATCCATGTACATAATCTTCAGTTGCATCCATTTACCTACAGGAGTATCCTACTTTATAGCTGGATAGCTTTCCCTTGTATGAAAATACCATATCTTTTTTATACAGCTTTTTTTAAAAATCCATTTTGCAGTTGATGGGCAAGTTACACTTGCTTTTTTCCTAGTCTCCTTTTGCATGGAACAATAGTTTTCTCTCTTGATTTTCAGTCTATGAATTGTGCCAGCTTTTGCTAACTTGTTAATTTCCTGGATATCTCTTTGAATGTGTTTTGTGTAATTCCTTTCAATATTGTTCATTCAAAGTTTCCATCATTTTCCTATACTCCTCTTTTTCATCTATGTGTTCTTTAGACATGCTCAGCAATTCTTTCATTGTGTTTGTGATTTCTTCTTTAACCTGAGACGTTATTTCTGATCTGATTACTTTTAAACTCTCTGAAGTTGTTTCGTTACTTCAGTTGCTATCCTCTCAGAGATTTCAGAAGTGTGACTTCCATTTTCTTCCCTGACTGTGTATCCCAGGCTTGTTCTGTGTGGGCTGGAGGTCTGAGCTTACCTTTTGTACCTTCGTCTTGAAATTCTCTTGGGTTTCTCTCAACGAGCTGTTTTGGGGTCCCAGGCACTTCCCACATTGGCTGCCCCTCTGTGGTATATTGGAATGGGGCAGGCACCTGGGTTTCTCTGAACCCAAGTTCCCAGGATGTAGCAGGGTGTGGCGCGGGCTTCTCTAGACCCTTGCAGACACACGGAGGCTTCCCCAGTGGCAAAGGGTGCATGGTGGCTGGCTGCTGCTTCTCTCAGCCTGTGTGTCTACATCAGGACTCCCGCGATGGTAGCAGGCACACAAGAGTCTGTTTGTCTGATTCTCTTGTGGGCACTGGCTGCCAGAAGGAAGCAAGGGTCTCCAATGGTGGCCTGCAGATGAATGAGGCTTGCTTGGCTGTGTGTCCCTGCTTCCGCTGTCTGTCCATAAGAAACAAACTTTCCAGTGGTAGTGGCCAGCAAGCAGAGGCCGACCTGGCTGGATCTCCCTGCTTGCACTGGCTGCCTGAGGGAAGCTCAGCAGTTTCTTTAGGTCTCAGCTAAATTCCTCAAGCAAGCAATGCGCAGGGATTCTTGCTTTGCTTCTTGCTACAAAACGCTGAAAACTTAATGTTTTCATTTGAACTGTGTCTGGGTACTATTACCAAGGTGTTGAGAGTCTTAGGTCCTGAAAGAAGAGAAGAGAAAAGGAGTAACCAAATGCTCAGATTTTATTCCTGCAGATGTATGGGAACGATGTCCTTAGTAAGAGCATCTAATAATGGGAGATTCCTACTGTTCCATGCTATGTACTGAGCTCTTAAGATAACTCACTTTAGTCTTAGTACAGTCCTAAAACACTATTATTCCCTGTATTTTACAGATGAAGAAATTGGGTATGAAGACCATACAGCTAATAACTAAAGAGTAACTAAAGAGGCAGAGTTTAAGCCAGGAAGCTTGTTTAAAACACATTCTAACATATTTTACTCTCTCTGTGTTCTTTATGCTCTCACCGTGCTATACATGATAAATATCACTGAGAATAGGACCTCAGAGTTCAATGCCTTAGTTAAATTTATTGTCTCTGGGAGAAAATGTGTGTGTGTGTGTGTGTGTGTGTGTGTGTGTGTGTGTGTGTGTGTTCAGACTATAAGAACCCACAATATTATATTCTGGCTGATGTAGCCAAGTGGAATTTCAGGCTCTGTATCGACAAATCTTTTAATGATTATAGAAATGCCTCAGTGCTCGGGTCAGCAACACATATACATAAAAATGCCACAAACATGGATATTTGTGTGAATTCTGACATTCAATGTTGCATAATTGCTTAAAAAAAATTCTGGGTCATGTAGGCCTCCAAAGCACATGTGTTAGCAAAATATGTGACCAGAATTGGCCTCTACCTTCATCACTAAATTCAGAGAAAATGGTCATTGGGATTTTGTCGATGTCGCTCCCGGCCGGCAGGAAGGACACACGACAAAGTCTGGCAGTGGACAACCTTTTCTTTTATTTTCTCTCCGTACAGCCTGCCCTGGGATCGCTCCCAGCCGAAGCCTCCTCTGGTCCGCTCCCCGCGGCTCCTTCCGGGCTTCGCTCCGAAGCCTCTACCGGTCCGCTCTCCGCGGCTCCTTCTGGGCTTCTACTTCCCCCCAGGGGTGGCACCAGTATATATACGGATACAGTGTCCAATCATATTAAAGTAAGCAAGGCAAGCTGATTGGCTAACATATTATTGAGCGGGTTGTTTACGCGGTAAGCAGGAAACTAACGTGCTCGATGGGAGGGGTAATCTAACTCAGGCTTTGCTCTTTCCTACAGGCCTCACGTCCGCCAAGTAAGGCGACCGGGCTCGGGGCTGCGGCTCCCAACATCTCCCCCTTTTTTATTTTTTATGAATGTGCGCATCGTAGCCCTTCCTGGACTGGGTGCAGAGGCTTATGCCCTATGAGTAGGCCCACCGTAGGTCCTTGGCTTAGACCCTGGTCGGCCGTCCCATGGTCTGCCAAGGCCCTGAGGCCCTCGTCCTTTTTCTAGGGCCAGGCACAAACTGGACGGAACCTGGATGCACACAAGCTTGCACTCATTTCCTCTCCGTAAAGAAATCCCCTCGGAGAGAAATTTAGACCTGGGCAGCATCTAACAGTCCAGCGGCTTACGTGCAGGATGGGGTAGGGCCTGGCTTAGGTTGAGTCGCACCGGGGGAGTATGCTCTTACCCGTCATTGACTCTCCTACCCAGCTATGTCATAATTTTTTAGAGGAGGAGTGTGGGAAGCTCACCGCCCCTAGACTCGGTCGTAGGCTAGGCGAGCGAGCCATGCATATGCCTGAGGATCTTCTTGTCCATTTCGGGCTACCGCTATTTCTATTCATCTTGTTGGTTGGTCTGTGATGGATCTCCGGTAGGGCAGGTCTGATCTTCAGTCGAGGGCTTTGTCGCCCGTGTCAGTCTCTCCGGTACCCACAGTGGTTCTCGTCCCGATTCCTGCAGAAAAACACAAACCGCGCCTCGGTTCCAGCTGATTACCGGATCCGGGCCCATCCATTGTCATGCCATAGATAACCGCGCCTTTGGAGGCAGGCCTTGGCTTACTCCCCCTTTTTGTTTTTTATTTTTTATTTTTTATTTTTATCTTTTTTTTTTTTTATTTTTTATTTTTTTATTTATTTATTTTTTTTTTTTGGTACCAGGGATCGAACTGGCGATTGCCTGCTTACAAGGCAGGCGCTTATGCCGCTAAGCTAAATCCCCAGCTCCCATTTCCTCGACCGGCGTTTTTCTCAGCCTGCTCGGCAGAGAACTCTGTGTACCAGGCTCGCCAATCCAGGTAACTACCCGAGGGCAGACACGCCTTTGCCAGCTGAATCCAGTCCGCGGGGGTGAGGGGCCCAGAAGACAGGTTCTCCAGCATGGCAATGGTGTAAGGCGCAGTCGGCCCAAAGGTTGTAGCTGCATTTTTAAGTTCTCTAATCTGCTTTATCTCAAAAGGCTCCCATGCATTACGTCCCTGGCCCATAGCTACTTGTACAGGAAATATCCCGTAGGGGCCACTATCTATCCCAGGTGGTGGATGTACCTCATGAGACAAACGTCCCCCCTGCCAAAGCCGCCTGTAAAAATACCGACCCGCCGGCGGTGGAGCATAAGACGGCGGCCGTGATTGGGCGGAAAATGGGGGCCCGTGCATCACTTCCTGTTCTGGCGAAAGGGGAGGGAGCTCCCACGCGGCCGCCTCGTGGCGAGGGATCGCTTCCGGGAACAGCTCCCAAGGTGGGGCGGAAGGCTTCGCCTCCCTCTCGCGCCAGGGGGCGCTCAGGAGCTCTCTACTCCTCCGCAGACCAAGTTGAGCGGAGCGCAATTCGCGGCGCAACGCTGGGAAAGAACCCTGCGACTCCTTATTGAGCGGCCTATCCTCTTGGCATCTAGGCTCCTTGGTCTCATCGTTGTCTAAGCCTTCCTCGTTCTCGGAGTCAGACGACTCCGAGGCCTGAGCCCCGTCTTCCTCCTTTATATCTTTGTCTCCTTTGACGGACCCCTCCCGGGAGCTCCCTGACTGGGCCTGTTCGAATGCCCTACGCACTTTAATGAGCTCTTGAGAACCTTCCCTGCAACCACCCTCGCTCTTCAAGCATGCATATATCATTTCCCACAGTGGCCGAGCGAAGACCGAAGCCCCGCCCTCCCTTTCCGCTAGAGAAAGATCCCTGCCCAACTTCTCCCACAAGGGCAGGTTTAAGTGCCCTGTGGGCAAGAACCAGGGAGCGAAACTATCAATCTCCTCAAAAAAGCTCTCCAGCGTTTTGCGTCCCACCTTGAGGTCTCTGGACTTTAAGAGCTTCCGGAGGACCTGTACCAAGGGCTGGGTGTCGTTACTCGGTACGTTACCCATATTTAATATGTTACTCACCGCGTGAGGCCCAAAAATCCGCCACTTACGCGTGAGCCTGAGGGGAGTCTAAAAACCCTGTAGGTGCGCGCCACCCAGGGCCCAGGTTTATCCCCTGCTCACCTGTCTCGCAGTGCTGTATCAAGGAACGTTGTCCACTACCACGTCTCGGGGGTGATCAGTTGTTCCCCGTGCGGGCCTCCAAATGTCGATGTCGCTCCCGGCCGGCAGGAAGGACACACGACAAAGTCTGGCAGTGGACAACCTTTTCTTTTATTTTCTCTCCGTACAGCCTGCCCTGGGATCGCTCCCAGCTGAAGCCTCCTCTGGTCCGCTCCCTGCGGCTCCTTCCGGGCTTCGCTCCGAAGCCTCTACCGGTCCGCTCTCCGCGGCTCCTTCCGGGCTTCTACTTCCCCCCAGGGGTGGCACCAGTATATATACGGATACAGTGTCCAATCATATTAAAGTAAGCAAGGCAAGCTGATTGGCTAACATATTACTGAGCGGGTTGTTTACGCGGTAAGCAGGAAACTAACGTGCTCGATGGGAGGGGTAATCTAACTCAGGCTTTGCTCTTTCCTACAGGCCTCACGTCCGCCAAGTAAGGCGACCGGGCTCGGGGCTGCGGCTCCCAACAGGACTTCACCTTGAGGAGCTAATGACACACAAATTTGTCTCATGCTAATTCCTCATGCAGAGACTGAACTGCTTTTGTGATATGCTCTCTATGCTTGGTGAACTTAAAGTCAATTGTTTTATTTTTGCCTTCGACAATACTCCCAGGAAGCATGGTCCATATTCCTTTTGTTGGATGGATTTCCTTTTAGCTCTTTCTGGTTAGAACATTAATTCAGTCTATTGGCTCAATATCGGGTCCTGATCTAGAACCCGGATCTTCCAAATGAGTGTACGGCAGAGGTTAAGTAAAAAAAAGACAAATTGTATGATTTTTTTAGGACTCCAGGAGGCTCAAAACCCTTTAATTAAGCTCTCAACTCTGAGGACTAAGACAAAGACTTCTCTGGACTGCCCCCTTTATTTATGAGGTCCAGGAACAAGGGGCAGGGAAACTGAGGAAAGTGCAGGCAATGAGCAGGACCTTGGGAGTCACTTCAAGGTTGTCTCCAGGTAATGAATCATGTCAATTCAGTAGCACTGTCTTATCATGAAGGCATGGTAGAAGTGAGACTGTAGGAGTAATTTCTGCAGCTGCAGTCTCTACCTTGTTAATTGGGGTTGGAGCCAGAGTGTTGACAGCTGTGTCTTGACCTTTGAGTTATCTCTGGCCTCACAGGCCACTATACGACTCAGCCAGGACTAGTGGTTCATAGAGGTTCACTTACTATGAATCAGCTCCCATCACCAGGCAAGGGGCTGAGGTCTAGAACAGACTCAGATAAACATAGAAAGCTAATTAGTAAAATTTAAATCCTGCTCAGAGCCACTTCTTAGGTCTCCAACAGTTCAATAATTTCTATACCTTCTGCATCACTCACCCTAATCTGTGACTTGGAGTTGTTTTAATGTGCCCACTGAAAGCCTGGAGGCTGTCTCACTGGCATTTTGCTCTGTGTCTGCTCCATATGCTAATAAGGGTAGCTAGGGAAAGTTACCTTGGGGTCTCCTTCTGCTGTCTGTGCTCTCATGCTGTGCTCATTGTGAGAAACTTTTGTTCCAGGTTGTTGCAGGACAGAGTACAGGAAGACCTTCTTCAAAGATGATAATCAGGGAGCAGGGCAAATTTCCTTTTATCAGACCCCCACTCTCAGAGATCAATACGAATATTTGAAGTATTTTTTCTCTCTTGTTCTCCCATCTGTTACTTCTCCTTGGCTCCTTTTTCCTAAGGCTTGGAAAGCTAAGAGTATTTAATTTTTCCCTTTCTTTGAATCACGTGCATCCTCTTAGAGTAAATGCAATAGAGTAAATCTGGATATCCTAGTCTCACGGGGCCTCCACCCTCTACCGCAAGGGCATTTTCTCTGAGCTCTCCAGTTTTAGGATAGTTAAAGGAATTTTAAAAAGAAATTAGTTATCTCTCTCGAATAATTGTCTGACTTCTAAGGTTATTGTCTTCTCCATAACTGGATCCAAATATCAATTTCTGAATATCACGTAACTTTGTTTTCCTTTCCCTATGCACCTCAAGGCAATAAAATAAGCTTCTGCAGAGCTAAAAGGAAAACAAATTTTATTCTGCTTATTGATATTTTCTTCCAGTATCAGAAGCCTCAGGTCCTGTGTTAGGGATGTTGGTTGTTAGGTCAAACCTATCTACCTTAGCATCTGACAAGAAAGTTTAGGATGTCAGCTCTAGGCGTATGTGTTCTAATGTAATGTCTGCCCTTCTTTATTTCCTTTAAATTGTTAGTGATGAAGTTTCAGAGCTTCTCTGAAATTTAATGTAATGACATTCTGTTGTAAAGATCACCCTTTCCAGCATACACTGAATCCCCGAATTGTGCTTTCCTCTGCCGAGGAAAACATTCCTCTAACTACAACGCATAGGCAGGCATTTTTTGATATGATATATACTTAAAAATTGAGCATGTTAATTTGTGCCACTATCTATATACCAGCCCCCGTACTGACTTCAGAGCTGTGGAGGGATTGCATCTATGGCCTTGAAGACATAGTTAATATCTAATCCAAGTGCCAGAGGCTGACTGTCTCTCATGCTTGAGTGCCCTGATGTGTCAGGGCTGTCTGCCTCCCACTCTTCAGTGGTTTGATCCAAGAACAAGTCAAACTACTGCTATCCATGCTTTTTGTTTGTGCTTTCTATATATCCCCTTCAGGGAACTTTTCTTACCAGTATATTTGAGAGTAAAAGGGGTTTGTACTATCATGTCCACTCCAACATCAGCTAAGTACTGTCACTCATGGTCTGTGCTGAGTGTGCCTCCACCAGAGACCCTGCTGGGGACGAATTGTGTCTTTCCTAAGACCATATACTGAACTCAATATGATATTTGACCATATTTGTAGATAAGGCCTTAAAGAGGGGATCATGGCTAAATGGCAGTACACAGGCAGGACTGAATCTAATGACTGGTGTCCTTATAAGAACAGAGAGAGACACCAGGGATTTGCTTGCACAGAGGAAAGATCATGGGAGGGTTGGCCATCCACAAGCCAAGGAGAGAGGCATTCAGAAAACCCAATCCTGTCAGAAGCTTGATCCTGAACTTCTAACCTTCCCAAACTGTAAGAAAATAAATCTCTGGTGTTTAAACAGCCCGTCTGTGTTATTTTGTTATGATAGTCCTACCAGACTCACACAGAGCTCTGTCACCAACGTGTGAGTCACAGCATTAAGAAATTATGCTCCTTCATGGTCAGGGTCTTTCTGTGACTTTTGATGCCCCTTTCAAGCCTTTGCTGTGGGAAGAGGTAGGGAGTGGAGTTTCTGTCCTTCCCAAGAGAGAGAGATACATAAGCATACAAGATTATGCATTTGGGAAATAATAGGGGACTGGCAGGATTGACTCGGCATTCTAAATCTTGGAAATTGTACCTAGTTCTGGGCTAGATCTGGCATTAGGTTTTTTTCTACTTCTCTAGGGTGGACACCTAATAGGCATTTCAGAAGAAAGCTACAGTGCCCATAAATTTGCATGTAGAAAGACAAAGGATTTGTGGAGCCTTTCAGAAAATGCCTGAGTCAAGGGTACCCTTCAGGTAGGGGAAAAAGATGGAGAACATCCAAGGCGTGTTTGTGGGACTCCTTGAACCCAATACAATTAATTCCCTGAGTGTTTCGTCGGTCTTTGGTCACTCTGGGTTGCAGAGGTCTAGCTTTCACCTTCTATCAGTAGTACAGAGTTCAGCTAATCTCCTAATGGTTCGCCGATCTGAAATAAACCATACAGAGCCCAAGTCCTGAGCTTCAAAGACCATCTAGAAGAAAGTGTTCTTGGTCTGCTCACAGCAGCAAGTAAGCCACAACTGAGGCTTAATGGCAGCTGGTCTTTACCAGGCCACTCCTGCGGCTACTCCACCGTCACTTCTTTCTCCTTTGCCCACCAGAGCATCAACGATAAGTCCTGGCTTGCTGCCCTCCCTGACAGGTGGCCTCTGAAAGTGGACTCTGTGGGCTGAGGCATCCGAAACCTGCTTTGGTTGGGGGTCTGTGTGGCTCCTGAGCAAACCAAATGCTAAATTTTGGTGATCTTACCTTAGTTACCTGCTTTGTGCTCTGGCATGGACAGCACAGATGACATGGCACTTGGTGCTGGGAGACATAAATAATAAATCCCTTGAATTATACTGCACCACAGTGGGTCTTTCTTGACCCACTTTGTAACAAATCTTTGTCAACTTGAGGTCAACATTATCACTCTCATGGGCATCATGGTTAGGGGTCCTTGGGAAGAAGTCGTACTATGAAGCTGTGACATGCAGGCCCCCTTTTCCTTTGAAATTGTCAATCCCACTGTGGGAAGTTACATGAGGAGCATTTGCTGTAATTATTTGGTGAAGAGAGTTCTTATTTACCCATTCTCTATCTCTGACCATTGTTATGTTGAGCCCATCCGGGAACCTTTCTGCGGACTGTAAACTCTGGGGTACCCTGGGAAGATAATGTCCCATTGAATCAGACAGGGGTGCACCCTTGTTACACTGGCAAAAATACATAAACCCTAAAATGCTTGTGTTTCTTTGGTAAGATGAGGTTAATTATTTCTAAACTATAGGATTGTTCATAGAATTTAAGGATATCTAAAAGAGTCTTCTAAAACCAAGTTGACTTATTAAATGTTTGTTCCTTTTCCCCTGTTACACACGTGTGAGTTCACAAAGTACTAACAACTATCTCAGATATAACTGTGATAGCTCTTACTTTTCGTTTATTAGGTCATAGAGAAGCAGAGAGGCTCAGTAACTTGTTTGATGTCATACAGCAGATGGGTGGCAGTCTTGGGTTTCCATCTTTCATGTGCATAGGGAACCTTGAAAGTCCGCATTAGAGGAGAGAGATTGTGCTTGGGTGTCGTGTGTGTGACTCTGGAAATGAGTCTATTGTCATAAAGTGGATGCACAGTGATTCCCTGCAACAAGGGAAGCTTTCTGTTTGCTTTGTAGGGATTGCTAACTGCAAACTTATGGTTGGGAATTTCATTCCATGAGCTTGGAATTAGGGACCATCAGTATGCTGGCTTCCACCATTCCCTTAAACCACACAGGTGAAGGGCATCTGTTCATGCTGCTCATCTTTCCTACAACATTTCTGATGACCTGAGACATGCAGGACAGGATTCCAGGCCTTCGGAGAAAGCAGAGGATGTAAGACCCAAATCTCTGGCATCTGTGGAATTTTCATCTTATGAATGATGAGAACCAAAATGACACAAATTAGGAAAAGCCCTAGAATCACAAACTGGGAAATACTCTGTGGAAAGCCAGTAGGAAAGGCATGAGAGAAGTGTGGTGAGTGAGTTGCATTCTTTTATCTATAGGCTGGACTGGAAAAGACCCACCGAAAGTGACAGCTGATAGCACGAGGGATGTCAGAACTAAAGTAAAGGCAAGAACTCAGTGAGCAAACTCCCTTCCAGACCTACCTAACTTCCCGCCCTCATCCCCTTGCCAGGGATCCGTATCAGGGAGAGGAAGGACCAGTAAACTACACTTCATCTGTATTTACAGCCTCCACCCCCACAGCCAGCGTCACTGTCAGAGCGCTGCCTCCCATAAGATGATGAGGGCCATTAGCTCCTGTATGAGCAGGAACCTTCTGTTAACTGCACATTTCAAGGTCTACATTCTTTGTTCTTAATGAGAATCTAATCCCGAAATACCACCCCCTGGTCCTGCCAACTCACACCACTACCCAAACTCCTCACCATCCAGGGAAAAATTCCAAGAAACCCAATCATGGTACCAAAAGATTTAGGGACTACTGAGTTAGGGTCTTTGTTGCCTGAAAAAAAATTAATGAATTAGGGTAAATTGGCACAGTATTCATTTCCTCCCCACTTCCCCTTTTCTTAGACTGTTCTGTCCCCTTAGAAGGGATTGAGCACTCAGACGACCTCATAGAGTACTGCTCTCTATTCTGGGGTCATGTTCTGGGAAGAATGTGGTCTCCTAGAGATCATCTGGGAGAGAGTGGCCTGGAAGAATGTGCTATCTGAAAGGGACTAATTCATCCACAGTACTTTTTGACCGCAGTTTTATCATATATGAAAAGATGTCATGTGGATGTGAACTTAACACATGTTTCACATAGATCAACAAGCAGAAACACAATCAAAGTGAAGAGGATAGAGTTTGGGCACCGCCACAAATTAGTACTCTATGAGAGATCTCATAAAGTGAAATGAGGATCTGGGTGGGCTGAGTTCCAAGTAGCTGGAGGAGTGAGAAAAATAGACAAGATGTACCCTTGTCTGGGTACGTGGTAGAGAGAATTCAGGTGTTTTGATCTGAAGTTTATGATTCTGTGATTCTAGTGGGATGCCTGAGGGCAGGAGATGGCAATAAATAGGGCCTCAAGCTCCTACTGGGACTCCTTGAGAATGGACCCCAAGATGCTTAGGTTGCTTCTGTTGGGCATGGCCACAGTACTGTTCCTGGAGGAGGGTAGGGATGGGAAGGGAAGGGAGCGGGGTGGTGGAAGGATGTGTGGGGAGGAAGGAAGGGGTTTCTGCGCCTGGCTTTCGGTGATACTGGCAAGTGATTTAAGATGAATTTTCTTCTTTCCACAGGCAGCAGCCTGAAGAACAAATGTATGGCGCATTTGGTTTGGATAAATAATGCTACAAGGAGAAAGGACATTCTTGAGTTATCTAAGAATTGTTCATTCTCTTCATACTACTCCAGGGTCTTTTTTCTGCCTTCAGCCAGGGAGTGGAGTCCTTAGTTCTTGGAAGGAGTCATAGCTGTCCCTGATGGAGGGACTGAAGCTGAGGCAGTGTTGGCATCCTTTTGGGGATGTTTTCCCCCACCCTAGTCCTCTGAAGTGGAAGCACTTTCTTTTAGAGTTCTCTGTTAAGGATGCGTCTCTTTTCTTTAGGGATTCGACGTTGTTATAGTTGTAAACACTTTGATGGAGAGCATTGCCGCCACCCCATGAAGAACTGCTGGAAGTTTAATTGGCTGCCAGACAACAAGAGTTGTTCCACAGAAAACTTTTACTTTCATGATCGAGATTCAGGTAAGTGGGAGTTAGAGAAAAACAGAGTATCAACAGTGTGAGCACAGTCTCTGGAGCTGAGGTGCAGAGAGAAATTGGGGTCCTGGAAGAAGGTAGGGATGTGGGGTTTCCAGACACAAAGCTGGGTGTGGGTTGTGTGGATGAAGATGTCTTTTGGCTGCTCATGATTAGACAGACATAGGTGACATCTACTCATTCTAGTCTCTAGAACACCAGTGAGGTTCTGGGGTGAAGACACTGCCAAGAATATGGTAAAATGACACAGAGTAAACATGCTTGCTTTTCTTTCTTTAGGGAGATACCTGTTTCGTTATACAATTCTGTCTTGCAAGCCTTGCGTAGGAGGAGTAACCAAACTATACCACGACTTTCACAGAGAAACATTTTGCTGCGTGAATGAAAACTTATGTAATGATGGCAGCGCTAACCTTGATTTAGGACGTGTATCATTAGAGGAAGCAAGGTTGATAGCTGATCCGCCTAAAGTCCAAGAAGAACCGAACTACTACGAATGACCCTACAAGAAAACAAAAAGCGCCTGAGTTAGCCACACGAAGAAGTTGCTATAGCCCAGAAAAACCAAGCTCCTAGACAATCCAAGCTATGGGTTGCTAGGCAGAGGGGCTGAAATTGACATCATCTTTCCCAGTATATAAATAAATATGCTGTACCTTGTAAGATCTCCACCTGACCCTGGCTTTGTCTTTTCATCCTTTTGTGATCCTTCATCCCAAGAACCTCAGAAGCTGCTTTGGGCCACAGTAGCAAAATGCTACAATAAAATAGTTAAGATTTTAAAATCATGTCTGGGCACGGTGGTGCACACCTGTAATTCTCGCACTCAGGAGGCTAAGGAAGGAGGAACTTTGCTAGTCCGAGGACACCTTGTGCTATATATAAACTGAGTTCAAGGCCAGCCTGAACTGCATAGTGAGACCCTGTCTCAAAAACAGAAAAGTAAATAAATAAATGAACTAAAATCATGTCTCCCTGTAGTCTTGGCTCTTTCCTGGCCCACTAACAGCAGCTTCTCAAATATCCCCAGAGCCAGACCCCAATCTCTTCTCTATTCCAATAGACCCAACTATGGAAGTTCAGTCTTTTCTGTGTCCACACTTCCAGTAATGGAAAGAGGAAACTCATAGGTCACACATATCTCCACTTGCCTTCTAGTCGACTCTCCCAGATTTGGCTACCTGATTCCTCCTGGAAGTTCCCACTTGTCCTTAGGTTCTGATGCTGAACCTGGGCAAAAGACAAAATTCTAAAGTCTCTTGCCCACAGAATAAAATATTTTTCTGTTGGAGCTTCCAAAGGAGATTAGTGGAAAGCAGACAGTATAGAAGTAAAGATAAGGGATTATAAGAGATTTGAGGAGGAGTGCCTGGGAGGAGAGTGGAAGACGTCATTGTGGTGGGTGGTAGAGAGAAGGCTTGAGTTAAGGCACTTGTCAGTGTGGAATTAGAAACAGGTGCAGGGAAGAGTCGCTCTGTTTGACCAGCAGGTCAGAGTGCCTGCCATCATTCTGGGGAAACCAATGGCCATGGCTGTTCTGGACAACACAGATCTGTACCACTGTGTTCGCAATCCTCTTCGTTTGCTGTCATGGCCAAATCCAAGAACATCAGGGTGAGGATTTGCCTGATTGTTGGCCAGTAACTCTGTCTATTGGGATATAAGGGATATTGTCTTCAGAAATGTCCAAATATTACCACGCATTTAATGTGGGGTCCACGTGTAAAAGCCAAATGTTTTTCATTTATTGGTGCAGCCCTGCAACAGAAAATATCAAAAAATGATGAGCTTCAGGATTTCCTAGTAGGCTTTGCAAAGTTAACAAGCTATAAAATTATAGACTCTGATTTTTGAATAATCATTCACTTTACATGTGATACACAGGATTATATTTGTTTATTAACTTCTACTACATCGTGTTTTTATAGATAGAGTAAAATATTTAAATCTAAAATCAATTTTAAAATGCTTAAAATTTTCATCTAATAACCAGTGATGCTGAACATTTTTTCATATATTTATTTGCCAATTGTATTTCTTCATTTGAGAAGTGTATATTTATCTTAGATGTCTGTTTTTGGATTGGATCTTTAAATTTGAGGGCTCTGATTGTTTCATTTCTATATATGCCCTAGATATGTCTTTTATCTGAAGGACAAGTGGCTAAGAGTTTTTCCCACTCTGAGGTTGTCTTTTCACCTGGCTGGTGATTCCTTTGGTTGTGCAAAACCTTTTTAGTCGGATGAGATCCCAGTTATTGATTCTTTGTATTACTTCCTGTGTGATCAGGGTTTTGCTCATCAGATCTTTCCCTACCCCTGTGTCTTCAAAGGTTCTGCCTATTGTCTCTTCCAGTAGATTTAGTGTTTCTGTTTTAACATCTCACTTCAGAAAGAATGGTGATCATGAAGAAATCAACCAGTAACAATTGCTGGCGGTGGTGGGAAGCAAAAGGGACTCTTCTCCACTGTTGGTAGGAGTGTACAGTGGTGCAACCACTGTGGAAGTCAGTGTGGAGATTTCTGAAAAAACAATTAGAGGTCCAACTTGACACAGTTAATCCCCTTCTGGATATTGTCCCAGAATAATTAAAAACATCATGTTAATAGCTGCACAGATTGTAAAAACCTTGGAAACAACCCAAATGCCCATCAATCAATGAATGAATAAAGAAGATATGGGGTTTTTAATGCAATGGAGTACTGCTTTGCCCTGAAGAAGGATAATTTTAGGTAAATGGATACAACTTGAGACCATACTATTAAGCAAAATAAATCAGACTCAAATATGTAAACATCCCATTGTCTCCCTGGTGTGAGAAACTGAAAGAGTAAATAAGAACCAAAATATACAATAAATATTGTGAAATGGGAAGAAATTATTCAAAAAGAAAGGGACATTAGGGTGGGGGAGGGGAAAAGAAGTAAGAGAATAGGAAAAAATTTAAAAACAAGAAAAGAATAAAATAGAAATGAAGCTTTGTATATTGAAAGAGTAAGATGGGTTGAAGAGAGGAGAGGGGGTTGGGAAAAAAGAGGAATCAAAATAAATAAGTACTGGTATAAATTCCTTATGGTGAATATGATCATTTTGTATGTCTGAAGTGTACCAATAAAGTTAATTTAAAAGGTACTTGCAAGTATTTGATGAGTTTCCTGGAAGTTGAACAATGTCAGGATGAATGCCAACCTCTTGAGAAGCAGTAGGTTAACTAGTTCCCATAGAACGAAGGCAAAGGTTTGGAATTCCAAAACTGAAATGATTCACAAGTAAATTCTTTTTTTTTCACATTTTTTTTTATTTAAAGAAAAGGAAACAAAAAGTACATGGAGATAAAAAGGGTAGAAATAATACAAAGCTACAGAAAAATAAATGGTAAGAAATCACTGGTCGATAAGTTACATATTGTCATCTTAGAAACAGCCATTCAGGCCACAAAATCAAAGTATTTAAAATGACATTCAAAAAGTGACACTGCAAACAATTCTGCCCAATGATCGAACAAAAACTCAGCAATATGGTTATCAGACCTACACACTTGTTTTACATCTCAAAGAGGGTAAGATTAAACATATCAAAACAGAACAAAACAGTTAAAAACACAATTTAAAGAAATACAGATTTCAAAGCAAGTCCACTGGAGATCCTCACCGTCCATCTAACTGTCACTAGTTTCTTACAAATAGTTGTCCCCATCTTCACCCACATTATATAAATATTGCATATTATAGAACTAATCAAATCATTACAGGATGATGAAGGCTTTTTTAGGCCTTCAAGATCTAACATTGGGGAAGACAATAATAATTACTATCGCATCTCTCATTCTCTTCGCGGTAGCCGTCCCCATCCCTACATATGCTGAAACTGAACTCAAGAGACTAGACCACTATCACTCTGATCAGCAAACAATAATATTGCGGGAATTTATATCATAATGCTACAAAATTAGCATTGGGTTTCTTAGTGTCTCTTATTCAGAGTATCTGTTCATTACATCTTGCATTATATAATCTGTTTCTGTAAATAATATTAAAAAAAATCTCATGTGTGAATTTCTACACATATATCTATCCTCTCTGTATTATAGGGACAAACAAATCATAACAAGACAGCAAAACAAATTCCTAGAAAAACATGCAATGGATAAGACATATAAGACCACAATATAGGTGATCTTCTGTAGTTACTATGTTTTCTCTTGTTATTTTCAATAGATTTGTCCACATCATCAGCTTAATATAGTTAAACATAGTATTACCTATTTTTATAAAAACACAACTTTGAAAGCATTGTAGGATTTGAGAGTTGTTAATAATTAATACCAGTATGGATATCCTTTGCATCTTGTCATCTTCAGAGTAGTTGCCTCTACTTTTAGGGTTGATACTAACAAGCATACCAAATTCAAATAAAAAAAAGCAGAGGTCATTGCTAATGGTGTATAATGATTTAAAAGACACAGTAGTCCTAGTGCCATATTTAGATTGAATTAAATTTGTTCTGGTCTGTCCACTCATGTCAGATTTGAGGACACAGACCTCTAGAACCAAAAATAGCAGGTTATACCATAGTAACTATCCTTACTTTCCTATTGACTTAGGCTGAAATCCTGTATTACTTACATTGTCTTACTATGACTGATCTTAATTGTATCTGAATCATAAGACTATTGGTTGGCCTTGACTGATCCTATTTGAAATCGGTATGTGTGTTAGAATCAACCCTAAAAGTAGAGGAAACTACTCTGAGCATGACAAGATGTAAAGGATATCCATACTGGTATGAATCAGTAACAGCTCTCAAATACTACAATGCAGTCAAATATAAGTTTTTATAAAAATAGGTGATAGTATGTTTAACTATAATAAGCCAGTGTTGTGGACAAATCTATTGAAAATAACAAGAGAAAACATAGTAGCTACAGAAGATCATTTATATTATAGTTTTATAAGTCTTATCCATTGCATGTTTATCTAGGAAATTGTTTCGCTGTCTTGTTATGACTTGGTTTTCCCTATAATACAGAGAGGATAGGAACAAATACTCTGAGGAAGAGACCTGAAAAACCCGAGGCTTATTTTGTAGCATTATAATATAAATTCTAGCAATCTATTGCTTGCTGATTAGAATGACATTGGACTGGTTTCTTCAGCTCAACTTCAGCATATGCAGAGATGGGGACGGCTATCACAAAGAGAATGAGAGATGCGATGGTAGTTGCTA
The DNA here is from genome assembly GCF_034190915.1 of Cavia porcellus. NCBI lineage: Eukaryota > Metazoa > Chordata > Mammalia > Rodentia > Caviidae > Cavia > Cavia porcellus. The sequence goes on along the minus strand of NW_026947492.1, from coordinate 19,926,221 downwards.
TTGTCTTCCCTAATTTGGAACTTGAGGACCTAAAAAGACTCCATCATCCTGTAATGATTTGATTAGTTCTATAATATGCAATAAGTATAGAAAGTGGGTGAAGTTAGGGACAACTATTTGTAAGAAGCTAGAGACAGTTAGATAAGGTAGATCTCCAGTGGATTTGCTTTGAAATCTGTATTTCTTTAAATTGTTTTTTTTTTTAAATGTTCTGTTCTGTTTTGATATGGTTAACCTTACCCTCTTAGAGATGTAAAACAAATAGGTGGGACTGATAATCATATTACGGAGCTTTTGTTCGACCATAGAGCAGAATGGTTTGTAGGGTCACTTTTTTGAATGTCATTCTAAATACTTTAATTCTATAACCTGAACAGCCATTTCGAAGATGACAATTTGTAACTTATCAACTGGCAATTTCTTACCTTTTGTTTGTCTGTAATTTAGTATTATTTCTACCCTTTTTTTTAATCTCCATGTATTTTTTTTTTCGTTTCCTTTTCTTTAAATAAAAAAAAACAAATTCAAATAAAATCAGTCAAGGCAAACCCATGGTCTTATGAATCGGATTCAATTAAGATCAGTCATAGTAAGACAATGTAAGTAATACAGGATTTCAGTTTAAGTTAATAGGAAAGTAAGGATAGTTACCATGGTATAACCTGCTATCTTTGGGTCAGATGTCTGTGCCCTCAAATCTGACATGAGTGGACAGACCAGAACAAATTGAATTCAAACTAAATATGGCGATAAGACTACTGTGTCTTTTAAATCCTGATACACTATTAACAATGACCTCTGCCTTTTTTTATAGTGTTTCAGAGCTGTCTATGCTAAAGACTATAGCTTACCGTCTCTGCCTCATGTCTGCTACTCCACTTTTCTGCTATAATTTGTCCACCTTACTCCCTCTTTCCACTGTCTGCCCCATTCATTGAGGCCTCTCTGCCACTGTTGCTGGAATGCTGGTATCCCTTTTTCTCTTTCTCTGGAATGTCCTTCAGCACTCTCTGTAGGGTTGGATTGGTGGCCACGAACTCCCACAGTTCCTCCTTGTCTTGGAAGCATCTTATTTCTCCATTAATTTTGAGAGAGAGTTTTGACGGGTATATGAGTCTTGATTGCATATTATTTTCTTTCAGGACTTGGAATGTTTCTCCCCACTCCCTTCTTGACTTAAGAGTTTGTGTTGATAAGTCTGTTGTTATTTTGATAATTTTCCCGTTGTAGGTAATCTGCTTCTTTCCTCTGGCTGCTCTTAATATTCTGTTCTTTTGGTGGATTTCTGGAATCTTGATTATTATATGTCTAGGCGTAGATCTGTTTTGGTTATAGGTAGCTGGTGTTCTGTATGCCTCTTTTATCTGAATATCACTTCTTTTTGCTATACAGGGGAAATTTTGCTTTAATATATCTTTGCATATTCTTTGTATTTCAGTTTTGGTTGCTCCTGCTTCCTCACTCACATTCTTTATTCTTAAGTTATGTATCCTTTTGTCATCTTCTAGCCTTTGAATTGTTTCTTTCTGGTTCCTTGTTATTTTTAAGAGGTTTTTTCTTTCACGATCATATGTCATAAATCTCTCTTCAAGTTTCATAAGGCTGGCTTTAGTTTCTATCAGGTCATTTTGCCAGTGTTCAATGGAGTTTTTAGTTTCCTGGTAATCTCTTTGGATCTGTTTCATCTATTCTAAGTTATGTTTAAATTCTTCTTCAGAAGTTTCTCTTTCTTTTCTGATTTCCTCAGTTTTCCATCTGTGTTCTCTTGGGCGGGCCTTGTCATTTCTTTAATTAATCTCTTTATATCTTGCCTCACTTGGATCAGGAGTACAGCTTTAAATTCACCTATGAGGTCATGGAGGTATTTTTTAATTTTGGCTGATGCTGTGTCCAGTATTGGATGGTTACTGTGCTTGTTCTCTTCAGTGTTTAGTTCTCTTGGGCTTATTTTCTCATGTTGGGCAGCTGGAGATTTTTAAAAATTTTTATCTCTTGTCATGTTTCTGGTTTCTTTCAGACTGGAGTGTCCTGGGGGTCTCTGGCCCTCTCCATATTGCTTAGGGCCTTTCAGAAGTGTGATGACTTGAGTTTTTGCTGTCTTCCCCAATTTGCTGTTATCTGGGGTAGGCGGGAATGCAGGGATGGTGCAGGCTAGCCTCTAGCCTCTGTGCCAGTCAATCGTAAATTAGGCTGTACTTTCTGGATGTCATAGAGTTGCGACTATATTGTATCTGCTTATTGGGCCCCTAGCAGAGGCTTGGTTCAGCCCCAGCAGATCCTGCCAGTTCTCTCTGTGCCAGAAGCAGCTGACTAATGTCACTGTGGCACAGGGTTCTGCCCCAATCCCAGCTGTTCTCTTCCAGATCTCTCTGTGCCAGAAGCACCAGGACAGCGAGTCTACCCAATTCCAAGATGTCTTCCACTAGTTCTCTGTATGATGCTGAAGCCAACACAGTGCCAGGCTCTGCCCAACTTCAAGATGTCCTCCACCAGACCTCTCTATGCCAGTGGCAACTTGGTGATGTCACCGAGCTGCAGGTTCTGCCCAACTCTAAGATGTCTTCCGCCACACTCTCTGTGTTATTGATGTCGCCCTGGTGGAGGACTCTGCCCAATTCCAAGATGTCCTCCAGTCAGCCACAGCAGCTGCAGGACCCCATCCCTAGTACTCACCAGGGCTCGGTGCAGGTCTTCCTCTTGAGTCTACTGCACACCACGCTGCTTGCCTTCACTGCGTTACCGGCACAGTGTGGAATGGTCAGAAAACTGCATAGTGTTCGGCTTTGGAGCTCCAGAGCTTTTCACAATCTCCTCTGGTGCAGCAGGGCAGTCCTGGCTGCTTTGTGGGTTCCTGGGTCTCAGTTTCCAGCAGTCACCAAAAGCCAACACAGCTTTTCCTATTGGGTCCACTGGTCAGTTTGCCACATTAAAAGCACGGGATTTGCAGCATCCCATTATCAGCCTTCGCAGTCTCAGCATGACTTTAAATCCTCCAGCCAAGCTGTCTTGGTTAATAAGAATCATTATCCATTCGTCTGGCCCTCTCCATGTTGTCATATTCTAGCATCTAATATGATTTCTTGGGAGAGACTTTCCGCCCAATCCCCTAGCCCGCCTCCATTTTTGAAACCCTCCATGAGGAAATTCTTATTATGGGTGGTTAGTGCCTAAGATGGTCTCAAGCAAGTCCAAACTATGTTGCAACAGAAACCAAGAGAAAGACTCAAATTAGAGAAGAAATGTAAAGTATTTCCCCAAAACAGATGGTGGGAAATGTAACTGGTGGATAGATGCTGTGTGGTACAGACAGACGAACAGAGGCTGATGCTCGGTAATGCCTGAGCTTGAGCAGAAGACTCACAAACCCTGCAGTGTGGTCCTCAGGGCCGTGCCACAGCCACGCTGGCCTCCAGCGCTGATCTTCCTGAACCCTGGCCCTGTCTTGGATGTCCGTGAGGTTCTGGCTTTCATTGCCCCCTGTTACAGTTTATTCTCCTCCCGTCGGGAGTCTTTTCTTTCTTTCTTTCTTTTTTTTTTTTTTTTTGGTCTAATTGAAATCTTTTTCCATAATATTTTGCAAATAAAAAGAACAAAAATGAACAACAACAAAGTAAATGAAAATCAGAAAGAACAGTAAAGAAGACCAGGTCCTGAGCAATATGAGCTACAATGTGGGTAAACCATATAGGAATCCAAGCAGCCTATTTGATAAATTAGGAATTTTATTAGCTGAGCCCAAAGATCACTTGCATGGGAGAGCGCATAGACTCCTGTTCCAGAGTCCCACAGAGTGACACCGAACTGGAAAGTTACAGAGCTTTTAAAATAGAGAACAACAAAAAAACATCCTATTGGAAACAATTTAGCTCAAATAATTTTTGGTTGACACCTGTATCCTGCTTCTTTGTTGAGCAGGTTAATTTTTGTCCTGGTGCAGTTCATTCTGATTTTCTCATGGAATTGTACTCTTAGTAATTTTTCACTCTTCTGAGTCAAATACAGGGCACAAGATGGCATCAGTTATGCCAAGCTGTAACACTGAGCAAGTTTGCTAGCTGTGGATTTGGGGAGAGGATACTCTTCTAAACTGAAGATCACTTAATTTTTCTTGGTTGCTGAGACAAAATATCCAACACCCAAAATTGAAGGAGGAAAGGTTCATTTCAGCTCATAGTCTGCAGAGGTTTCAGTCTGTATTCACCAATCTCCAAGGCAGTGTGGTATGGTAGAGGAGAAACCACATGGCAAACACGCAGGGTACAGCAAAAGCAGCAAGCAAGCAAACCACAGGAGAAGCAGTAACAACTGAAGCCTTCTTTCTGTCCCTTATGTTCTATCCAGGCCTCCTCCCTTAAAGCGGTAGCACCCACACCCAGGGTGGGCACCTTTAATCCCTAGCATTAATTCCAGCATCACTCACTTAACCTCCAGCCACCTCCAAAAAACCCCACCTACGACTGCGTGAGGCTTTGGGAAGACATCTAGATACAAGCCACAACAGCCCCTATGTTGAAAAGAGATTATCACGGTGTCTCAAAGTATGCAAACACAAGACACATAAATCGGTGCTCTTTCCTCAGCTGTCTTGCAATCTGTGTAGGGCAGTGGAGACAAACCTGTGGTGTGCGTGCCACAGTGGGCGTGCAGGGCCCTCTCTGTTGCCACATGAAGCAAATTGCCCAGCACCATTTCAGCAGCTGAACAAATGGATGTTCTGGTTTAACTGCAGTGTTGTCCCTTTGTGATAAATAAGTGGGTTCGGGGTTGCACTTTGGGTGCTTGGTCTCTAAAAAGTTCCCATCACTGGTCTATTTGGAAAAGACAGTCCTTCAGGAATCATGAAGAAAACTGATGCTGTGGATATGACTGTGTGGATGTATATTTGTGTGTGTGCGCGTGTGTGTATGTCTGTGTGTGTGAGAGAGAGAGAGAGAGAAGAATATTTTCATAATAAACTAGAGATTCTAAAACAATATCCAGCAACAAAGTGCTGAAGTTTTTAAATGTGCCCTGAGCGTGGCAAGCATGTATCCGTTGGTTGACTGATTTGAGCTGGTGAGGTGCTACTGATAGTGACGAAGAACAATGGGAAAAGCATGATTGTTTGTATTCTTTTCTGAAACTTGAGTACCTGTCCAGTGATGTTTTAATGCAGACCCTTTGGGCTGGGGTAAGTTGCCCCTGGGGAAGCAGCCTCAGGGTGGGATTGTAATAAGTGTCTCTGGGAAGAGGTTGCAGGTGCCTGCCTAGGAGTTCAGGGATGACCTGAAGTCCTCGCTCAGGACTGCCCTGGCTGTGCACATTGAGTTGGGCATTTGGGGAGCAGCATGGTTTGAGAACCTCCACAAATATTTTTTTAAAAAAGCAGCTAAAATGACAAAAGGAAACTGCCATAGACAAAACTAAGGCCTCATGATTTAGGAAATACAGGATTGTGGCATTGAAAGTCCATTCCTCAAAACAGAGCTTTTTTTGGAAGAAATGAATGTTAGGCACAGCTCAAAGACTCAAGTTTTTGAAGAAAATGCAGAAATGGATAGGAGAGGGGCACAGGGAGTAGCAAATCTTGGAAATTGCTTAGCGGCAGCTATACGTAATGATATTTTTTCTATTTCCCTTTCAGGACCCAAAAACAAATGAAAGAATTTTCCCTGAGCCGCCACTGCTCCCCACACAAAAATGTACTGGGGTATTGCGGAAAACCCCACCTACTTTAAACATGAAAGATCTGCAAGCGAGCCTCATATAAAAATGTTGCAAGAAAAATTAACTGAATACCAGGCTTACAGGAAATGATAGACTGTCAGAAAAATGAAGTTCGAAATTATAAGGAAGCTCAGTGTGACAAAGTTAAAGAAAGGACGAGACATCAGTATCAATCAAAATAAGACATTCTCGGCTTCTGATTTCTTTCCAGTCCAGTATAAGAGCCCTGGAGCTTCTCAGGAAGGAGAGCTTTGGGTAGAGGCCGAGTGCAGGGGACTGTAAGTCCAGTGGCTGAGTACAATGTCCATACAGTGTGGGGCAGATGACAGAGCCTGACCACGCTGAAGAGGGCCTCTGTGCAGAGCGGCAGGGGCAGAGGTGGGCCGTCCTATGACATTGTTGGGGTCTGAGTGAGTGGAGAATGCTGTCACCCACGGCCCAGCGTGAGGCTCTGACAATGCTAAGGAGGCGACTTGGGTGGAACACAGTGGCACTGGTGGCTCCGTGAGGGGCGTTGCAACTCGCGTGGTGACACAGGAAAGGTCTTCACAGGTAGTGTGAGAAGGGTTTGTGCATGAGGGCATAGTTGTGCCGTGGCCGGGAGTGGGCTGTGGCACCCAAGTGAGAGAAGCCAGTGACAGTGAGAGTCATCGAGCTGGACGTGGGAGCCCATGACAATAGCCACAGCACTCTGGAAGCTGAGGCAGGAGGATCACAAGTTCAAATCCACCCTTGGTGACTTAGAGAATTAGGGACACCCTGTCTCAAACTTTTCTTTTTAAGAAGAGGCCTGGGTTTGTAGTTCAGTATGAAGGCCCTGGATTCAGTCCCCAGTAGCAGACACACATACGCATACAAACACATGCAAGCACTGATTAAATACATGATGTGTTTAGTATACGTGGAGCTCTGATTTCCACAGTTGTAGTAATGATCCAGAAATATGGAAAGAGATAAAGCTGCATAAATCCTGAATATGAATATGTATATGTATATGTGTGCATAAGTGTGCCTGTGTGTATACATGGACAGACCCACAGCAGAGATCCTCCAACATTAATCAGCACACCTAGAGTGCATGTTAGTTTCTGAAGATTGTTTCTCCCTAAAAAAATTAGGTCTACTAAAGGGAAGGTACACAGTGAAGGTTTCGTTTTCATGGTCTTGCTGCTCTTCACAATTATGTTACAAATAACCAATGCTGGCAGGGATGTGGGGGAAAAGAAACCCTCCTCCACTGTTGGTGGGAGTGCAGACTGGTGCGCACTATGGAAATCAGTGTGAACATTCCTCAAAAAATCAGGACAAGAGGTCCCATTTGACTCACCTATTCCCTTCCCAGACATCTTCCTGGATGAATTAAAAGATTACACCACGGTCATATATGTGCACCATGTTTATAGTGGCACAGTTTGTAGTAGCCAAATCTTGGAAACAGCCCAAATGCCCATCAACCAAGGAATGGATAAAGAAGATGTGGGCTTTTATATATGGTGGAGTACTACTCTGCCATAAAGAAGGATAAGCTTGAGGCATTCTTAGGCAAACAGACGCACCTCAAATCCATACTCTTAGTGAAATAAATTGGACACATGTGTGTGAATACCATGTTGTTTCTCTGATGTGAGAAACCAAAAGTATAAATAAGGACTTAAATATATACTAGATATTGTGAAATAGGAAGAAAGTGTTCAAATGGGGAGGGGAAGGGAAAGGGAAAAGTTTAAAAAAAAAGTGAGAAAAGAAGGAAAAATAGAAACAAATATTCCATAAGTGGGGAGGAGAGGGAGGGTTGAAGGGAGGGTGGGGGAATGCATCAAAATCAAGTTATATCATGCACAGGTATGAATTTTCTATGAGGAGTGTGATCATTACATATGTCTAAAATGTACCAATATAATCTCATTGAAGCAAAACCCTCAAATGATAGACCAGTATTCTGTGAATGCCCATGGCTCGCGGCTTTTCCTGGAAGGGGACATGGAAACTTCAGGGCCTTCCCACCTGTCTCCTGGCCACCAAAGGGGAACAGACTTTCTTCAGCATGCATTCGTGCCATGAGTACAGTGCCGGGGCAGTGCCCCGCAACCCGGACAGCGGCCACAGACTGAAACCACTGAACCATGACCCCAAAAACCTCTTCCTCTTTTTAAGTTGAGTCTCAGGTATTTTGTCACAGAATTGGAAAGCTGAGTGACACACACTCTCAAATAACCTCCTATACATTCACAGAGAAGAAATCATTTTTATTGTCAGCAGATAACCTCACTGGAAACACAAATAAGTCGTGTGCACCCTGCCCAGACACATTGGGAAGAACATCGAGCCTTTGAGAACAGATTGTAGAACTGTTTCAGATCAGAGGGGACTGGGGAGGTAACAGCAACTAAATACAACACTGCAATCCTGGAATTATTTTGAATTTTATGAATTATTTTGAATTTATATTTATGAATTATTTTGCTCTAAAAGTACTCTTGGGAAATTGATGAAACTAGGAGGGGGTGGCGAATCATGCAATGTATCAGTGGTAATTTTGTGACTGTAACGGTTGTATGGTGGTTGTGTGACAAGATGTCCCTGTTGGAGGAAACAGATTACAGAATTCAGGGCTTCTGAGGCATTTTGTCAACAACTTGCTCAACAGACTCAGTATACGCTTTCTGTAGTATTAAAACCAATAGGGATTCAATGAGGCTGAGATCAATATGTGATTTGGCCTAGTGTTTGCTTGCTTAAATACAAAAAAATTAGTGTATTTGAGCTGTTAATTGAAATGGCTAGAAAACATTGTGACAAAATAGATATTTTAAAAAGACACAAACAACATTTCAAGCATGAATATTATTTTTCTCTTTCTGGTTATAATATTGACAGTTGCAGAGCAGAGATATAGCCCACTAAGATAACTGGATAGAGAGTAAAGTCATGAAATGTCAATACTTTTTCAGTATTTTTTTTGAGACAGGGTCTCATTTTGTAGCCGAGATTGCCCTGAACTCCTGGCGTTCCTTCTGCCTCAGTTTCCCAAGTGCTGAGATTGTAGCTGTGCACCACCATGCCAGCTTGAAGAAATCCTTAAAATGCTATTGAATGTTTTTAAACATAAGGCACAAGTGGAGCTCAATTCCAGCAAAGAATGAGCTTTCGCTCTGAGATCTAAAGGAACAGTCTTCTCAGAAGTCGCCTTTGAAGGCTCTTCACAGCTGACCAAGTGGCAAGCGTGGCACCACAGACTTTGGCTAGAGAACAGAAACCAGCACGGTGCTTTAGAGACTTTTGGGAATGAACATATCATGGTTTGGGATCCGTGGATGTCAAAAGGTGTCCTAGTACTCCTGCTCACCGCGTACCTCTCGCGAGTAATCACTAAGTGTGTAATCAAGACATCTAATGGGAATCATCGAGAAATATGTCATGTTGCCAGGTTCTCAGATTTCAGATTCCTGCTGGAGTCTGCACAGAGGGATTTTAACACTCAGAAAACCCAAAGGGGGAGCTCTCAAGTGAAGTGCAGGGAACGTCAAGCTGTCAGGAAATAGAGGAGTCCTTAATACTGTTTCCACTGCATCCTGGGCCGTTTACATTCACCATGCACAGCTTCCCTGTGCAAAAACACATTCACTCACAAGATGTGCAAAGTGGATTTACTGTTTTCAGAGAGGTGGCAAGGGACAGACATTTCAAATCCACTGTAAGCTGGTAACCTAAGGCTCAAGAGAGCTGCCCAGAGAAAGTGGGGACTTCACCGAGTGTACCCTATTTAGCACCACGGACAAGGGACCCCAGTGGATAGCCCAACCTGGGTAATGGATCTCATGGGAGTGGGACACACTGTGCAGAGGTGATGGTTCATGGGGATTGTCAGTTTGACTCATATGGAGAGATGCCTAGCAGGTTAGTGAAGCGCACTTCTGGGACTGTCCAGGGGGTGTCTGGAGAGCACTGTCACATGGGTCAGTAAATCCAGTAAGCTTGCAGGTCAAATGGAATGAAAGAGAAGGAAGAGGAGGAAGTTGCCCTGTGTGCTGAAAGCTCCATTCTCTCTGAGACCGTAATACTAAGTAAAATAAACTGCACACACACGCGTACATATCACATAGATTTTGCTGCATGAAAAACTCAAAGTATATATAAAAAGCAAAATAAAAGATAGATAATAAGAAGTAGGGAGAAGGATCTTTCTCATAGGGGAAGGGGATCAAGAGATGGAGGAAGGGCGGTGCAGGAAGAGGAAGGTGAGGGAAAGGGGAAGAAAAAGCAATTATGATGTGTTATGTACACGCATCAGCTCCTCAGAAGGAATGTACACATTGTGTACCACAATGATGTGCTAATTAAAACAAGGAAAGAAAGCTCCGTTCTTCTTTAGGGGTTGCATTTTTGCAACTGTGAGTACTAACATCAAATTCTCAAGATTTCCGCTATGAATCCATTTGAGCCATTCTCCGTGCAGTTCCAGGCTTTTAATCCCAGGTTGGCATTGCGTCTTCGATCCTTCTTACTGTGCCCTTGTGGTTTCTTGGGTAGAGCAGTTACTGGGTCATCTGGCTCTGCAGCATGACATGGCCACTTTGCACCTTCCTGCCTCTGATGCTGTAAGCCTGATACCCCCTTGCAGGTAGACACATAGGCAGATAAGTAGATAATAGATAAGGAGGTAGATAATGCATAGGTAGGTGATAGGTAGATCTGTAGGTGGCTAATAAGTAGGTAGAGGATAGATAACAGGTAGATAGATGATAGGGAGGTAAGTAATAGACAAGTACATAGATACACAGCTGATAGGTTGTGTTTGCCTAGAGAACCCTAAGAAATGGAACAAAGCTTTCAAGCATTCCCCACCTTAAGAGGGGTGGCTTGTGTAGCAATAGGGAGGTGATTGGGTGACAGTAGAAATGGGTGGCGAAGGAAAGGAACAGAAAGAGATTCAGAGGGCAGGGGGACGAAATGAGAGAGGCGATGTGCTGTAAGTCTGCATCTTGACAAACGTACTAGCGCCTGGGTTTGGGCTGAGAACGCTGCAGGGTCTGGGGTGCCCCTTGTCTGCTGTGTGCTGCCAATGTGTGTAAGAAGGCACTCGTATAAGCCACAAAAATAGAAGAACTGAATCCGAAATGGGCACTCTCTGCTGGGGAGAATGAGTTTCTAACAGAAAGCAAAACTTTCAGTTATCCACCACCAACTTTATTGCTACTTATGCTTAATCAGTGTCGTGATTCGTGGGTGCTTAAAGACATCCGAGAACTTTCAGCTGAAATATTTCTGTGTACCTCAGTTCTCCAAGCTGATACAAAGGTGCTGTACGAATCGGGTTTTAAACTCTACTGTAAGGAACTCTGAGAGCATAGAAATGCCAACCCTTTTAATGAGAGAATTCCACGGTTCACACCTGCTATCCCCTGACCAGAGAGGTGTAGCAGAAGTAAGTCAAAGGCACCAGGAAGGGTGACATGGGTTTAGGAGAAGGGTGCAGTACTGGTAAGACACACGGGGTGGGAGAACCAGGGTAGGTAGAAGATGAAGGCTAAAAAACATCAGTAACGTTCCTGGATGAGGCCTTAAAGGGCTGAACGTATTAGATTAGCCTGTTACAGTAATTGGATTTGCAACAAGTGTACCGGTAAACGCGCCTGTTGATAGCGTACTTCCCAGTTTTGCAGAACTTCTGACAGTCCATGTAGGATAACACGAGAGAAAAGTCTGCAATAGGGAAGAGTCACAAGAGAAAAGCCAGTGATCTAAGTCTTCCAAGGCAGGTACAATCTGGCACCAATCTAGCAGCAGGACACATTTGGCTTCCCACCTTACAGTGCCCAGGGAAGCGATGCAGAAATTGCTGGCTACCTGAAGGGGTTGGACAATTTAAGTGAAGTACTTGATAGTTCTCAATGCATCGTGCACCTGTTTCATTCTCTTTTCTGCTAGAGAATTAGCAAATAGCACTTTGGGGCTCTCTAGGTAAAAAAAAATCTGTTTAACCATTTTTATTGGGAATAGAGAATCCCCACCTCTCTGTCCTTCCTAATACCCCACACCCTCTTCTTTTGCAGACGCAGGGATCTGTTCTACTTGCGCTGGGGGTGTTTGTAACTGGCTTGTGTCGTTTGGTTGTTCTCATCCTGAGATGCAAAATTACCAAACCCACTGTCTTGGGAGTTCCAAGGTTCTCATAGCACCTCCCCAGACCCTCTGACTTACTATAGACGACCTTTAGAACCATGCACGACTCGTCCTTCTGAGCAACACAGATGCCAAAGTCTCTTCTGCAGCGCTCTCCTGTTATTTGAAGATGACATGTTGCACATTTCAGTGATGCTGCAGCTAGAGAAGGACAGAGCTGGGTGTGAGGCCAGACAGAGGCAGGGGCTTGGGATGGAGCTGGCAGTATTTTACCTGAGGGAGTGGGGTGGCCAGGGCCTGGGTGGGTGGATGAGGACCTGATGGTGGAGATTGGCAGAAAACAGTGAAATCTTTTAGCAACTTTTCAGTTATCCTACAGTAGAAAGAAAATGCTATTGGGTGATTAAAATATCCTGGCCCCAACCTTAGTCCTTTTCATTTGAAATATTTTGAGCAAAAATTAGCTTCTAAGTCATTCTGTACCTTAAAAAAGGATCTATTCATGCTGTTTTCTCCTGCTTTACAGGTGGAGCAGCATGAGTTTGGTGAGGAGGAATGCTTTACAACATTTTATTCAAGAGGATGGGGTTCTGACATTTGACTTTATTTTGGGTTGTACATTATTGCTTACATATTGTTAGGAGTTATATTGTGTTGTTTTGAATTCAAGTATAAACCCCTATGGAAATCAGTATAGAGAGTCCTCAAACCTAAAAATAGAATTGATTTTGCCCCAGCCATTCTTTTTCTAGATATCTTCCCCACAGAGTTAAAGGGATCATATTCCCATGATACACACATAGCCAGGTTTATAGTAGCTGAATTCACAATTCCCAAGTTGTGAGGGAGGCCTATGTGTCCATCAGCAGACGAATGGATAAAGAAATTGTGGGATGTGTACACAGTGGAGATTTAGTCGTAAGGGTGAGCTCGAGTCATTTGTAGGAAAATGGATGAGCTTGCAACCTTAATGTTAAGCTAAATAAACAAGACACAGAAGCTTAAATATTGCATGTTTTCTCTTATAAGAGCAAACCAATTGGTGATGTAGCTCAGTGGCACAGTGCCTGGCTGGCAAGTGTGAGGTCATGAATTTGATTCCCAGTACCAGAAAAGAGAGAGAGAGGGAGAAAGAGAGGGAGAGAGAGAGAGAGAGAGAGAGAGAGAGAGAGAGAGAGAGAGAGAGACAGACAGACAGACAGACACAGAGACAGACACAGACACAGAGACAGAGAGACAGAGAACCAAAATCTAAATAAAGAGCAAATTGAAACAGATGGCAGGAAATAGGGAAACAGATCTTTTGCAACTGAAATTGGGACCAAGAGATGGAGAGGAGAGGAGACGAGGATTGAAAAAAGCATTAAGGTGTGTGATACACATACTCCAACTTCTCATGAGTAATGTAATCATTGTGTACTATAAACATGTGCTTATAAAAATGAAACAATTCCTGGAAATACAAAAAGAAAAACATAGTAACACCTTTCTCAGATTTTACAGGCTGAATTATTGCAATAAATATTCAATTTTTAAAACTCTCTTCTTGGTACACTTAACTAAGAAAAGAAAGAAGCATTTATTTATTATCTCAGGAGGGCCGTCTTTTTTCTCGAATTGTAGCTGATTTAATCCCTACAAAAGCCTTGCAAGAAGGTGTAAGGTCCGTTTGTCAAATGAGCACCCAAGGTACACAGAGTGTGAGTTCTTGATTCGACCTTTTAAAAAACACTTGTCTGATTTGAGACTGTACAGAATTTCTCTCCTAAATATACTTGTCATAAAAAAGTTTTCCAAAAGGGTGTCAGAAACTATCACGTATGATCCAGAAACACAGCACTATTATTCTTTATAGACTGACTAGCTCCCTTAGAAAATGAATCTGTATTCATGAAAAGATGTTCTGAGGGAAATCTGGTTGGGATTTGGCTAATACGGGGTGGCTGAGATAGAGGAGTAAAGAAGGACAAAGTGACAGAGGTACAGCGACCTCAAACACTGGGAGGGGAATGGCGGACCCTGGAAAAGACAGAAAGGTTGCTAGGAAACCTTCTCTCACAAGTGCGGTCCAAGTTCAGCCCTGCATGGATACCCTTAAGCATGCGGACTCCCCTGGAGTTAGTTCCCTGAGTCCTCAGGTCTGGGACTCACCCATGATGAGGCAGAAGAGGGAGAAGAGCCCCAAAACGCACTTGTTCATCCTGACTTGGAAGTCTCCGCAGGGCTGCGGGCACAGGTGTTTGGGCTCCAGGGAAGACGCTTTTGCCTTCATGAGTGGCCGCTGATTATTCATGCCTAAGGGAGCTCGTCACGCAAGGGGTTTTTTTGGACTCGAGTTCATTGGCTGTCCTTCCCACAGTAGAAAGTAGTGGTAACTCATAAATGCTGGGCATTGCAGTTTATGAACGTTTTCAAAAATGTAAACTTATAGTTGCCATTCAGAATCCAATATTTGATATCAAATATTTAAGCTCTGTGTCTCATCTAGCTTAACGTTAGGGTTGCATGGTGCACCTATTTTCATACGAATACCAGCAACTTATTTTCAAGAGTCTCCAAATCCACCAATCTTCAGGATATGAAATTGCATTGTATTTGCACATAGCTCTGGTACACTCACCTGTGTACTTTAAATGATCTTCTATGTGTATTCTAACTAAACTGCAAGGTGATCGCACAGTTTCTGTTCTTTCAAGAATCTCTTTCATAGATAGTTCCTGAAAGGTCCATTGAATTTTGAATCTTCATTGTACCAGACTAATTCTAATTTCAATTAGAATTCTGGAATTTTAAACTCCACCTAAATATTGAGGTCCTGAAACCTACTCAACATCCTTCAACAGTTCCTACAACTATCAAATTGTTTTTCCTAAAGTAATTTAGCTTTTCATTTCTCACAGGTCAGGAGAGGATGGCTGTCAGACCCTGTGACCAGCTTGCATGGTGTCATAGAGTGGGAATAACTGTGTTACCCATCTTTGCTGTCATTTATCTGTGATGTTCTATTCAACTAGTTTTTTGAGTTCTTTGGTACTTTTAAACGTTCTATGGCTCATTACGTAAGTTGTGAAGATGGGCAAACAGTTCTGTTGCTTTGAAATAACTAATCCTCTGTTTGACAAAGGATACCACTGTCCAAGCATAGCATCCAAATTACATTTACGCCCATGCCATAAAAGCCTCCAGTCAGCAGAGATGCCACCTGTCCTGCTCCGAGGGGGAGAAAGCAGAACACTGTGTCCTCATGTTCAGGTCTTGAACTTTGGATTTGGGGTGGGTGACAGAGATCTTGCTGTTAGCCTAGAGGAGCAGTCTGCACACTTTGTGCTTCTAGGGGACACCCTTCTGTTTTGGGGGAAACGTCTCTAGCCTAGAGTCAGGCTCTGGCTTCTGTGGGGGCAGCGTTTGATTTGCCAAGCAGAAATCAAGATTTGGGTGAGAAATAATAACACACACTGGCAAGAGAGGTGCTTGCTGTAGGACCCAGAGAAATACATAGTGCCCTTCTGCCTCCAGTTGCTGGTGGGGACCGAAATGAAGAAAAAAGAACCATACCCCACTGCTGAGTGCCAGCTACCTGCCGTGTCTGAGGACACGTTTCCACACAGATTGTCTCTCTGAGCTCTTCTAACAGAATGGTGAAGAACCTCGCAAGTTCAAAGCAGGGTCCATACCTAGAGAGTGTCACTAACATTCAGGCTTTATTCACCATATGGCCATGCTTCAGATGAAAAGTCACAATAGATACTACAAAGTTGCAAAACTCCCTTTTGGGTCTGCTTATGGACTGATTTCAGGATGGTGCATTAACATCTTATGCTTGGACAAGGTTTCCTAATCCTGTCTAGTGGCCTCTTAGCTTTAGGAGGTGCAATGGTTTGGATACACTTTGATCCACAGGATTTGGAAGTTGGTGTCTTTCCTGATGCTGGGATAAAATATCCAACAACGAACTTAAAAGAGGAGAGGTGTGGCTCACAGGTTCCTAGGCAATGTGGTATTTAGTCCACGATTAACTGGCTGGAAGGCAGAAACAGAGCTGCAGACGTGCATGGGGAGAAAGGCTGCTCACTCCACGCAACCAGCAGAGAGGGCACAAGAGTAGAGCCAGGGACAGAACAGCTCCTCCAAGTCTTGTCTTCCGTGAGTGACCTGCTTCTTCAACCAGGTCCCACCTCCTACCGGAGCAATGAATGAAATCACTATCATTGGTGCTCCATGATCTTGTCACCTTCCAAATACACGAGGTTTTGGGAACCTTTTACATCTAAACTATGGCGCTTGGCCCCCTATGAGGTGGAGGCCTTGGAACCCTTAGAAGTGGGTCCCAGTGAGAGGTCACTAAGTCATGAGGGTGTAATTTTCACTGGATCCTTGGTAAATTCTTGAGAGAACAAGGTGTATACAGAGGCTCCTCCCTGTTCCAGCTTCCTGCCTTGCAGTGTGATGACACTGGCTTGTGTCCCTACCATGATTCTGTTTGCTATGAAATGATTTAATGAAGGGGCCTCACCAGAATCAGTTCAAGCTTATTTTGATTTTGAACCTCTAAAACTATGAGCCACACAAACCTCTTCTCTTTGTAAAGTACCTACCTTCATGTATTTCATTATAGCAACTGAAAATGAGCTACTACACAGTCATAAACTTTAATAGAAAATTTCTATTTTTAGTCTTTTTAATTTCTATCTGATAGAAAACCTCCCTATTATCTAAATATTTACAACAAGCTACAAAAGAATTAGCAGTAGCTGAGACTTTGTTAGCCATAGTAAAAAAATAAGGCTTTATCTTCAAAATAAAAAAAATTTAAAAATAAGGTTTCATTTGTACCTTTGAATTTTGTGGGACACAAAAGTCACACTGATTTTATTTTTGAAATATTCCTGGGAATGGATGTATAAAGACAGACACAAGAATCTCTTGTGTATTTCTGCATCTCAGGATGTGGATGTTTTCTGCCCGATAACTAAGCTCTATTTGGAAAAGCACAGTTGTATAGCTTTGTCACTTTATAAAAGTCTTTCCTTTGGTATTCACCAGCTTGCTAAATAAAAGAAGATCCATGTTGTTGAGAAAATATTTGTAAACTACCTAAGAACTGGTTTGCAAATTGAACAGAAAATTGGGGTTTTCTTGTCAAATAGCGCGGTTTATATTTCTTTATAAATTGAAGCAGTCCTTAGGAAATTGGCAGTTTTGCCATTCTCCTCTATTTTGCAGTCAGATAAAGCTGAAGGCATCTTTCAACAAGGTCAGCTGCTCTTTTTCCTTTTGCTTTTGCCTGTTCTGTGCAGGATGAAGCTATTAAAGAAAAATTCTTGCATGATTTTTTTTTAATGAAACAGCAAAATTCAACTTTTTGGCAGTGGTGACAACAGCAAAGGTGATTTTCAGGTATAGAAAATTTGGACTAGAAACAAGAACTCTTCATAGCCGGATCTACAGTGGTTGGTACCTGGCTACTTCTCCATTTAATCACCTAAGGAATTTCCTCCCACATAGGACACTCATCCATTTTAAGACATACATGTGCTGATGACTCTTTAATAAATTTTAAAATAACTAAAATACATTGTATCATCAAGCAAAAAAAAAATCCAACTCTGTCAGAAGCAGGTTTCTAAATAGTCACATTTAAGAATATTTTTGTGGAGAGACATTCTCTTGTTTTCATGAGGCCAAGTTTTAAAGCACCTGTGCTAATAAGTGGAATCTTTCACTTCTGCCTTTTTTGTTTGTTTTAAAGGAAAACAAAGCCTACTGTTGAAACATATTTAAAGAGAGGATTTTATTCATGGTGTGGTTTACCTGAAAGACACTTTTCACCATTGGAAAGGTTAAAATCCTAAATATGGTTAATGTGTAAGTGTTCCACTTCAAGGTCCTAATGTTAAAGAGCGTTAGTGGCCAAGCTGATATACAAAGAAGAGGATTGAGATCAGCATCCTTGCAAACTTTTAAATGCTGCAGTACCAGGATAGCATCAAAATCAAAAAAGAGCTTTGTCAACTTATTCGAGAGGAGAAATCTTTGAGCACTGGAAATCTTTTGAAGCCATTTGTCTTTTGATGACATTAAAGCTGAATCAATGGATTATATTATTGTATTTTCTGAGAAGTCATGTCTAAAACGTAGACAGAGATGAATTCATTTACCTTAAGACAAAACACTTATTACCACTGGAGCTTTTTAAAATTTGTTTTTATTTGGAAGTTATTTCAAACCTGTGGGAAAGTTGAAAACTAAAAAATAATACTGAAATACCATCATAAAATACTCACCTGTTGTCAACATTTTATTTTCTAAGGATAGAAATATTCTCAATGCAGCAGTGAATGTAGCATTAAAACATTATTTTATCCCTCATAGCCTGTTATTTCATACAACAATATTTTAGGTGCTATTTCCCCCCTGAATAAAAGAACCAGTTTAAGGTAGGTGTTGCATGAATTGTTTTCTTCCTGGCTTCCTTTAACCTAAAAATTTTCTACAGCCTTTCTTTGCCCTTCATGTTATAGACACACATTTTCGTTTCTTTTGAGGAATCATCTGGCAATAGAAAAGCTGGATAAAATGGCAAATGTAATTTTCACTTTTAAAGAAAACACCACATTATTCTTCATAACAACTGTAACACTTTGAGTTTCTACCAGTGGTGAATGAGAATTCAGCCCTTCTGCGTTCTTGCCAAAATGTGAGGTCAGTCTTCTTTATTTTAGCTTTCCTAGTGGGTATGAAGTCTTTTAATTAGCATTTTATCAATAGCCAATGGAGTCTTTTCATATACCTATTTGACATCTGTATACCTTCATATATTTGACAAGATGTTTTCTAAACTATTTTTCCCATTTTAAAATTGAGGTGTTTATTTCTTGCAACGCCAGGTGTATCAGTTAGGGCTTGTAGAGGAACAGATTTAATATAAAACCCACAGATAAGCATACATGATTAAATAAAGGGTTTACTAAGTAGGCTTATAACACCTGCATATGGAGTCAGGGGCAAAAAAATGAAAAATGGGTCCAGTTGAAAGTCAAAAAGCCTAGAGCTCACTGCAGAATCCAGTGTAGGACTGTGCTGGAAAGCCAAAAGGTCTTTGTTAGAAGGCCGACAAGTCCTTTGGAAACCGGAAGGAGCTGGAGAGGAGCATTCAAAGCTAATGGCCAGACTGGAGCCTCCAAAGCAGGAAGAGGAAGGCTTGTTCTTCTTTCCCTCTTTAAGTCTATTGGTGGGTGCCACCCACATTTGGCAGTTTACAAGTCACTAATGCACAGACACATCCACTCCACTAATTTAATAAGCATTTCTCAGTCCATTCCAGTTACACGTCGCAATTAACAATCACACCGGGCACTGAATTCAGGACCTCGCTTACATTAGGCAGGAGCGCTGTTACTGACCTGCAGCCCCCCAGCTCAGGACTTCAGATTTTGTTGTTGAAGTTTTTTGTGAATGTACCAAAATGATCATGCAGTTTTCCCTTTTCTATTGCAATGTAAATTAGTTTGATTTATTTTATTTGATACTGGGAATTGAACTCATGATCTCACACTTGCCAGGCAGGCGCTGTGCCACTAAGCTATGTCTCCAACCCAGATTGATTTATGATATAAAACCAATTTTGGATTCTTGGGATATGATTGACTTGACTATATTTTCTTTTTTATATTTTTTGAGATCAATTTGTTAAAACTATGTTAACATATTTGCAACTACATGGCATGGCATACCAGTCTAGTTTCAATTTTTTGCAGTGTCTTTGGTTTTGGAGTAATGTTAGCTTTCTAAAATCATCTGAGAATTCTCTTCTCTTTAATATTACAGAAAATTTTGTGTAAGGTGCTACTATTTGACTCTATTGTACCCAGAAGCAGCCTGCCTTCCACCTTTCCCTTATATCCCATCAGGCTAAAAGCCTGGTACTATGTAGCACCCACACCCATGGTACAGCTTCCCACTGCCCACGGCCAGGACAACGTGAACTCACCAGTGGACTAAGCCGATTATCACATACCCTTAATCCATGGTCATACACCTTGGACCAGCCACCTCCAAAAATTCCCACCTATAAGCACACAAGGCTTTGGGGGGACCATCTAGATACAAACCAGAACACTATACCTTCAGTTTTTAAAATTAAATTCAGATTATCTGTTTCCTCTTCATTGAACTTTGATAATATGTGTCTTTCAAGAAATTTTTAATTTCATCGAAGTTGCTAACTTTCTTGGCAATACTGCTCCCTTATTTCTATTTTATTTTAATTTTTTATTTTTTGGTACCAGGAATCCAACTCAAGACCTTGCAATTGCCAGGCAGGTGCTGTGTCACTGAGCTGTACCCTGGCTCTTATTTTTAAAGTATTTGTAGAAACTGTAGTCTCTCACTGCTTTCATTAGTCAGTGATATTGTCAATTTGTGCTTTTCTATTTTTCCAAACCAGTTTGTTAGTATTACTGATATTCTCATTTTATTGTAAAATGAAAAGAGACTAAAAATGATGATACAGAATTTCTAAATAAAATAAGCAGAGATTAACAATTGTTAATATATTGTGTATTATCTTCAATAGCATATTATAAGATATAGGCATGAAAAAATGATCAAACAGTGAAAGCACGAACTATTCTTTTTGATGAACTAATATAGTTTAGTATATAATTTCCCCTTCTTTCCCCTATCCTAGCTGTTCTTTAATTGGGCATGCTTGCTCTTAGCAGACTAAGTCCTGTGTGAAGAGAGCTTTGTTATGAGGTAAAGAAGACCTCCTGGTCCTGTTCTAGGTGCTGCTGAATTCTGTTTCGTGGGGAAGGAAAGGGTTCCCCGTCTGACTCTGCTGGCCCCTAGAGCTAGTGTTTTACAGCTTCCTGGCTCTACAGGACAAGATACTGTGCTGCTCAGTCTCCAGGAGAAGCTTGTCACCCTGGCTTCCTGCGGTGAAGTCTGCTGTTCTCATCATCCAAGGAGCTCCGGACCTCACTGTCACTGAGGATGCTGTGGTACTTTTCCGGAGCCCTGGTCCTTTGAGTGTCGCTTCCTGGCTCCAGTGCAGAACTCTCAGTCTGCTGGCACAGATCCTTCACCCCACTGGCATAGACTTTCTAGCTTCCACCGCTGACCTTGGGGCCTTCCCAGCACAGCTTTGTGAAACAGACTTGTGTGAGATATCATGGGATCTAGGCCTTCAGTTGGACGCATGGGAGCACTGTCGTGGGCTCTAGGTCTTCAGCTGGACTCATGTAGGATGTTGTCATGGGATTCCAGGCCCTCAGCTGGATTCCTTAGGTCTTATGTGTGGACAGATTTCTGTGCTTCTTGTATTTAACTCTTTGGGTGACTACTACAAAATAATTTTATAAATGTGGGTCCTGTGTTGTCTTGTTCTCCTTGCAAATCCCTGACCACAATAGGCTCCCTACATATCCTGGGCCCATTCCTAAGAAGATCCCAATAGGAGCTTCCAGTTTTATTTATTTCCTCCTCCTGTCCTCAAGAATCCCACTAGAATCACAGAATCGTAAACAGCTACTGTATGTTCATTAAAGAAATTGGTCGTAGCTTTGCTTTTTTAAGTCCTTGTCTGGTTTGGTATGTGGGTAACCGTACTTAAGGAATGAGGTCTGTGTCCTGCTTTCGAACTTCTTATATAATTGAAGAGTTTGAGGAATATTTGCCTTAGAGCTTTCTTGAAGTTCTGGTAGAATTCTAAGGTAATTTTATCAGGTCTTGGGTTTTTCTTTGTTAGAAGAGTTTTTCTTTTCTTTTCTTCTTTTTGTGCCGGGATCCAACTCACAACCCCACACTTGCCAGGCAGGCGCCTATGCCACTGAGCTAAATCCTGGCACTGGAAATTTTTCTTATTGTCTTAGTCTCTACTCAGGATTTGTATAACTTCTTGTGTCACTTTTACTCACCCTCACCCTATTATACTACTGTTCAATCTACCCAGCATAATATTTGAGAATCATTCTGGTGCCCAAATTTTCCTGGGGGCGTAATTCTAAGCACTGCACAGAGAAGACAAAATATATTGCAGTAATGTTGATAACTCAAAGACATACTTGACATTAGCATACTGTGAAAATTAAATAAACAGCAACAACGAGGCCATCATCGGAAATAACAAAGAAATAATCAGTAATACAGTAAGCAATAAGGTGGATATTGACATACCATGAGAACCAATAAAAGCTGTGACTGTATCACCTTTATCAGTAGAAAAGATGTCTACAGATAGCTAAATCTTAAAAATGGCTGGTATGCCCCAAAACAGATGAGTAGATAAAGAAAATGTATTTATAGGCAATGGACCACTACTTTGACATAAAAAAGACAAAGTTGGGGCATTCATAGGTAAGTGGACATAATCTTAAGTGAAATAAGCCAGACACTTAAGCTTAAATACAACATGATTTCTCTTATATGTATATATAAGTATTTGATATATATCAAAACAGTTCAATAAATAAGAAGTGGGGAGTTTATTGCAAATTGATGGGACAGCACGAGATGGAAGGAAGGGAGGAGAGGAGGATAAACAGGCGAAAAATAAAAGAATTAAAAGGGGAAAGGATGAAAATAGAGGTTTTGTAAATGGAAAGAGGAACAAGAGTTGGAAGGGGAAGGAAAAAAGGAGAGGGCTAGAGAACGGGAAAAAAGAATTACAGATGTGTTTTGTACATGCACCACATCTGTGTGACGATGGCAATCCTTATAGACTGCAAATGTGTTAATTTATGAAAAGATCTGCAACAATAGTGTAGGCACAGACAAAGCAAACACAGATACACAGTAACTGTCTACTAAGTGCAACTGTGTTATCACTGGCAATAGAAAACCCAGAAATAATAGCATTCAGCCCACTAAATAGCTAAAATGTTAATAGAGCTTAATAGCAAGAATAAAAGTGGGCAGGGTAAGGAAAAGGAAGAGCCAAAGAAGTAAACTTGAAAAAAAGAAAAGAGGAGGAGAGAAAAATGAAATAGACTCCATTTAAAGAATGAAAGAAAATTAAAATTAGGTAAAAAGTTAAAGAAAAGTCAGAAGGAAAGGAAAACAAAAATAAAACAAAGAGCAAAAGAAATAGAGCAGAAAAAAAACTTTAAGAACAAACAAAGGAAAACCGAACAATTCCCAAAGAATCCCTCTGTGTGCTTGGCTAAGCTGTGTCTCTCCGAGGACTGTAGTACTGGAATCCACCAGGTGGGGAGGACGGATGGAGTCACAGCTAGGGCCTCACACAGACTTACAGGGCGTGTGTGTGTGTGTGTGTGTGTGTGTGTGTGTGTGTGTGTATACACGCGCATGCTGAGTGCTTTCCTCTCTTCTCCTGCAGCGTCGGGTCAGTCAATAATGTGATTTCAGCCTCAGGGCAGTAGCAAGTCCAGGGACTTTCACTGTGTGTGGCCCTCCACCCCGTGTTTCTCCAGTTGCTGATTTCGCTACCTAGCTGTAAGCCTGTGGGCTTGTGAGGTGCCGGGGCCAGAGGCCCCTCTGTTCATACACCCCAGGGCATGGTGACGGTTTGAGCCAAGCAGTACGCTTGATCATATTGACAGTTGGCTCCGGCAAACAGACCGCCAAGCTCTGTGCTAAGTACAGACAGTGAAGGAGTCCAGCTGCCCGCTGGGCTGAATGCCAGCACTTTCCGATCCAGCCCCCTTTAGACAACCATGCATGACTGGTCTGACTTCTCAAGAGGGCAGGACTACCACGACCTTCTTGTCCTGAGACCAACACAGCTTAAACTTTGCATGGGGCCTAGGACCACCCTGCAGCATTTTCATGAGGTCTGGACCCATTTATGTGACTGGCTCTTGTGGCCTGTAGCATGCAGTCACTTCTGGTTTCTGTGATCCTAGAAACCCTGCAGTGTAATTGCTCTGTGATTTTTGATTCCCATAGTACCTCAGTATTAACAATTAGCTTCTTTCAAAAATGCTTTTTGATAAATCACTCCCAAATATAGCAGGCACTGTAGTGAATGTCTTCTCCAACAGCTGCCTGTCATGAGGTAAGATCACTTTCAGAGCAAAGTCCCCCACTGTATTTGGAGTTTACACTAACTATGGGTTTTCCTGGAGCTGGAGCTGCTGGGCATTCTGTCTCCCGGGGCTGAAAAGCCTATCTGAGGACAATCTTGGTTCTGGGATCTTGGGATTAACAGGTCACACAGCCACCTGTGTCACATCCCCCTTCCTGCCTCAGCAGTATTGTTATTGTGAGACTGTTAGGTATTTAAGCAATGATGGGTCGATGTTATGCTCTTCCAATTTCATTTCATTCTCATTTTATTCTATTTATGTAAGGTGTACGGTAATTCATGTGCATAAAATATCCTCTTAAGCATTACACAATATGTATATCATTCTCATTTTATCCATCTTGCTTTTGTGTTCTTGACAGCCCTATTCAACAAAGAGTTATAGTTGTAATACAAAATTAAGTACAAACTTTGTAGTCTTGTTTTTTAATTGCAATTGTTTAAAAGGATATACAAGGGTTTCTCATCTATTTACACTGCTATTTATTTCCTAAAAAATAAAACCCTACACATAAGGCCATACGTGTACAATAGTTCCCCACAGCTGTGGGTTAAGATGGCTATATCTGTAGTTCTGAGAAATGTTGTTTACTTTTCTTCCTTACTGATAGACCAACATACATCCTCACCGGCAGTGTGTGAGAGTGCTTGCTTTACTCCAATCTGGGGACCACAGCACAGTTATGTTGCTATGAAAACACAAATTCAGATTATTGTTAATCTCATAAATAAACATAGTCTCTGAGTTTAGCTTTAATTACATTACTCAAAGATTAAGACATCACATTTCACAAATTGAAGAAACATTTTTATTTCTTTTCCTGTAACTATGTTGTTGCTTACGTCCTACTCTCTTATGAACTGTTATTCTTTTAAAACTGTATTTCTTTGTATAATGAGATTAGCCCTCAGTCTGTGGCATGAGCTGTAAATTTTTAAAAACCTGTTTATTTATCCTAATTCCAAAGTTTATCTTGAGATAGCTCGGACCCCGGAATAAAATCCAAGGAAGCAAGGAATTAAGAAATTTGGAGCAAAGGCTTTTTATTTCAGGCCTGGTGACGCAGCCCCTTAGGATCAACCCAGAGACTATGCGCCTCACAGAATAAAGAAGGGATTTTTAAGGCAAGAGAAAAAAAAAAAAAACCCGCAGAGCTGTTAAGCTGTTGACTTACTCCTGACAACATCTGGAAACTGTAAAGCTGTCAACTTAGTTCTGATAACATCTGGAGCTTTTGGTGCATTTTGTTACTCCCACCCTGCGGATAAACATTATCTTGGAATAGCATATCTGCAATATCATGTGGAAAAGAATGTAGAGAGTTGATTATCTTGGGACAGCTCGTCAGCAGTAACATGTGGAAAGAGGTAGAAAGTTACAAGAAGCTGAAACTTAAGTTTTTACAAGGATTAGAAACTTAACCCTATTGGTGCATACAGAACAAGAGGAGGCGCATTGGTTAGAGTTAAGCCATAACAATCTGCACTTTCCTTACGGATCAGTGGCTGGTTTCCCCCCTCTGATGTAGAAGTTTTATTATTTTTTAAATGTAAACAGTGACTTTTTTGTGGTTCTGTGCTACAAGCATAGAAGACACTCTCCAGCTTAAAGCATAACAATTTTCTTTTTTCTGATGTTGTACTTCACTGTTTATTTATACCATTCAAGTGGGCAAAGAGGCCAGATAATGAAACTGGTTTTCACCTGTTTTCTTTGTAAATCTTCATAAGTAGCATGTTTCATTTTGAAGTGTAAAATGGCCTGCCCCTTAACTGTCTTGAGATCCTGGCCTAAATATAGAAATCTTATTTTCAGATTCATGTTACACTTAAAACAAAACTTAATCTGATCAATCTGGTCATTCTAAGGAGCATGAACTGGAGGCATGCAAGCAGCCATGTGAGGAGACCATCAGGAGTTCACCTTGAAAACATTTCTTGGGTGTTTCATGTGGCCCCGATCCTCTAGTTGCTGGATGTGCCACATAAATAAAACAAAACACTTGCTTGGTTCTAGCAGAGCAATCAACAAGCAAACAAATAAACATGAAAGGCCGGTTGTGAGAACTGCTGTGATCCCGGCCAGCGGGGAACAGGGTGGACAGCAGAAGCCATTTTCAGAGACAAGTGAGGAAATGATGCTCTGTCAGAGGGTCACATCTGAGCAGGGACCTGAGTGAGCGAGGACAGGAGGCAGGAGAGGGAGACAGGGAGGTGGGGAAGGCTTTGACAATGACAGCAGATTTAAGTTTTCTTTTTAAAATGTGGATGAGCGGCGATCTGGCATCTATAGCTTAGAAAGGATTCTCTGGCTTTTCATGGAGAAATCATTGCAAAGGACCAAGAGTTTAAAAAATAAAACAAAATAAGGCTGCTCCTTCATCCGGACAGGAGACAAGAAAGGATTAGATTACAGTAACGGCAGTGGAAACCGAGAAAAGGAAGCCAGGTGAGCAGCTAACGGAACGGAGAGACTTCTCTTTTAGGATGGGGCTCAGGGAACTGGAAAGAACACCTTCCCAGGCTGATTACGAGCTGCGACACTCAAGTAGGAGCCGGATTGGTAAATCATATACACCCCAATTTTACTTTCATTTGAGGATCTCTGCAAAGTCAGAGTCAGCACTATTCTTGAACTTGCTTTGAGACAATCAGATCTGGAGGCCCGGGTTGGGAAGGTACTGTCTGTCCCCGGAAATTTATGATGACAAGATTAAGATGAGCAGCCCAACGGCATGTGAAAGGGGCACAGCAGGTATCTGCCACAGGACGCTGCACATGCAAGAGTTCCAGGATGCTTCTCCTGTTGTTGCTGGGCACAGTCCTGCTGCGCAGCTGGAACTGGGGTAAGTTCCTGGGATATCAGCCTGGCTAGTGGTTTGTTAAGAGATGGGCAGAAGGTTCAAAAATTGGCTTTTAAAGCTATGCAGAAGTCTGTGGGTTGTGACAAAGGAGATCTTTTTCTTCTCTTTACAGGTGCACAAGGCTTTTTGAAAGGTATGACTATGCTAATTTAAAGTCCTTATTAAATAGGTCATTTTAAAACCCCCTCATCTTTGGACAGGCCTATAATCCATTCTTATTATAGACTCCTTGGAGTCTATCTCCTACCAGACATAGTCTATTTCTTGGAGAAAGGAAGCAAAGATATCTTTCTTTGGTTCCTTTGTCCCTTTACTGGACTAAATCATCAGACTAGATAAGGAGTTTACTACCCGAGGCCCGTGGATAATTTTGTAGAAACTCGGAACTCCTGAAATGGTATGCAACACTTAATGTACCTTTGTACAGGTTTTCTCTCAGCAGATTATCAAAGAAGTCCTAATGCAGAAAGGATAGGAGCCGCTAGGCAATAATTATCTGCAGAAAGTCCCCAGCTCCAGAGCACTTCTTCCAGATTGCTTGCTGAGTCCCTCTTTCTGTATTTGGCAGATACTACAACCATGTGCTATAAATGTACAAGTTATCAACTTGGGTATTGCTACGGAGTCATGGATTTCTGCATCCTGAATTATAGACAATCCTGTGCTACAGAAAACATTTATTTACTCACAGAGAAAGGTAACAATGACGTAGTCGCCTTCTTCCCTTAGAAGCATTTACATTTCTGGCTCATTTGTTTTTTGCCGTTAGGGGGGCGGTCATGCACAAGGAATGAAAGGACGGGTTTCACCTAAAGCCAAGGAGAGGCTGATGTCCTCGGTAACTTAGGGAAGAAAATCCACTCTCTGGATCAGCAAAGCAGACTCAGCTTCACACTTTATTTAGGCCTAGAAAGAGTAGAGAGGAGCTGAATAGCTAAGAAGAAATGGGAGTCACTACAATTGTGTTTCTTCTCTTCCACCTCCTCAGGGCAAAGCATGTATTATTACTCCAAACTGTCCTGTAGGTCCAACTGCGAGAACATCATCTTCCTGGATTTTAACAAAAAGACGGAGGTCCTCTGTTGTAAACATAGTAACTATTGCAACCTTCCCGAGGGCCTCTAGTTCTGCTCCTCCCTGGCCTGGGGATCCTCCTCTCACTCACTACCCCTCTGCAGCCTGTATTTTGTTTTGTTCTTCTCCCCTCTCCAATGGTGGGAAATGGAATTCCAACGGGATGCGAAAAGGCAAGTGTGCGTCTGGTTCAAACCCAAGCTGAATCTTCGAACACGTTATCTTGCTCACATCTGGCAAGCAGTCATGGATTCCTTATGTTTTCATAACTATGATTATCCTCAGACTTGGTTATTTATTTTCTCCTATATGAAAATGCAAACTATTGAGTCATAATAATCCTAAATTTATACTGGGAGTGCTGTGAACATACTCTATCCTTGTTTACATTCAGTTTTTGGTGGGTTGGGGTTCTCTTTGGGTTAATCTTACAATGTCCTGGCATAGTCCTTTTGCCCAGGGGCTCTGCAGATCGAGCAGAACTAATCCCAGCTTCCCAGTGAGACCCACGCTTGGTCTTGTTAGTTCCGAACGTACAGAGCGTTAGTTAAATAGGGGCTGCTTTGTTCTGTGGACCTCAGACAACAAGCAACTAGCCCCCCCACTTTAAGGCGGGGTTGGGTCTGTGATGCAATCCATGCTCCTGAGTTTTCCAGGGGATTCAATCTAAGCTACTCTCCAGCTGAACCCACTTTTTTGGTTATTATTTCCCCTCTAATCACCCCCAATTCTGAAGACCAAACCCAAGGCCCCACAAATGCTTGACCACTGAGCCACATCCCTAACTTGAATTTTTTTCTTTAAATTTTAAGAATGGAATTCTAAAATTAAATGTGGTCCGTTTGAAAAACAAAGTTTTATTTTGGTACTTCTGAGTGAAAATGTGTGCTGTGTCAAAGTTAATTATTCATGCATGAGAAGAATCCATTTCAGAGGCTTCCTTACAGTCTAGATAAAATTGTTCTAATCTTGGAGAAGGTTTTCTTTCAGTTCACTCCATTGTGGGATGAATATTCCTCCAAGTTTCACTTTTCAGCTTGAACAAATCAACAGAGTAAGATGTAGGAGAACCTTTTTTTTCCATATGATGACACAACAAATATATCTTCTAATATATAAATGTTATTCTTTAGGCATTTACGTAGTTACACAAGCTTTTCTTTACATAACTTTATAGGAACAGTAATTTGGTCAACAATCTGTTAATTTAGACTTGACTGAAAAATAATTCACAGAACTTTTCAAATTAAATCAAAATAAACTTCAAATGTATTAAAGATTTAAATGCAATAAAGAAAAACTTGCTTATAAGTTTTGTGGTTGCTATCATTTTTCATCTTTTATAGTATCTTCCAGGCACATATGAAATATTTTTAGATATGTACTATAGTCTTCACAACTTCCTATAATGCAGTTATTATTGTGACACAATTCAATAAATGGAAACCATGAAGAAAGAACCGGTTAGATTGACAAGGATTACACAGTTACGTTTTCCTGCTGCACGTGGTGGTACACGCCTGTCGTCCCAGCACTTAGGAGACCGAGGGAGGATTGCTGTGAATTTGAGGCCAGCCTGGACTGTGTAATGAATGCAAGGCCAGCCTGAACCACAAAACAAAATTCTGTTTAAAAAAAAAGTTTCCCAGTTACTCATGCTGTGTAACAAATTGCTGTGTTCACAAGAACTCTGGGTCCAAATTAAAAAAGCACACACAGGGGATGGCTTGTCTCTGCTCCTGAAGATTAGAGGTAGTTTGAGAGCTGGAGACCAGCAATCATTTGAAGATGCCTTCACTCATGTCTCTTTGCAGTACACGCTGATATTCAGTGGTTTCATCTGTGGCTATGGTCAGCACACATGCACACGGAGTCTCCATATGGCCTGGGTCCCTTTATTTCATAGGCCTTTGGGTAGGCCTTCTGGGACAAGTGTATTAGCTGACCAGGTAGAAGTCATGTCACACTGCCTTAGAAAGCATGCATTGCTTCTTCTGGCTCATCACAGTGATTACCAGGGAGCCCCAAGGTGGCAAATGTGCAGAACTTGTGCTTCGGGAGATAGTGTTGCGGCCAGCTTCAGAAAATACAGTTACAGCTGGCTAAAATTTGATCCAGTATGTGTATACTTCCAAAGAGCTCTCTCATCCTGATTTCATTTTTAACAGTAGCTATAAATATCATATAATCTAATCATGAAGGAAACTTTTCTATGACATCAATCATAAGACAGGACAAAAATGATAGATTTGGTCATAGATGAAAATAAATATTTGGTAAATTCAAACCAGCCAGTCCCACAGAAAACAAAAAAAGACATAGATGATGGGAAACGTGGACAAAAACAGATACATGGTTCCTGTTTTAACATAATAAAACTCTTTCATATAAATTAGAAAAAATAAGTAAGCAAATAATAAAGACACAAGCAAGTGGGTCACCCAAGAAATATAAATTGCCAGGGCACATGGAATAACATCTAATGTCATTTGTAATATCTGAAGTGCAAATTAAGGAAATAGGAACCATTAGATTTTTGATTATTGCATTGCACAAGATGAAAATGTATACAGCTGGAACAAGACAAATACTTCTCTGGACATGAATTAAAAAATACCAAAAATCTTTAAAAAGATGTATATTTTGGATCTAGATTTCAAAATCTTGTTTTGGGAGAGAGTGATACAAAGTCAAAAAAAAAATATGATAATTTTAATTCTTTTGGGAAGATAACCCGAAGGGGAAGAACTGAATCAAATGAAAATTCCCCCCAATATATTTGTCATACATATTGACCACAGTCATCACAGGGAATTTGTACCTGTACACGATATGTCTCAATTCTTTTTTTCCCCATCCCCTTTCATCCCTCTCTCACCTCATCATTTCCAAAAGCTTTGCCTCTATTTTGCTCCTCGTGTTCTCTCTTTTTCTTTAAATCCTTTTTCTCTTTCTTTCCTTCTCCTGCTCCTTCCTTCGTGCCCCTGCCCATTTGAACATGTCCTTCCTATTCCTGGTATCTATTCTCCATTTTGCTCCTTATTTGCACAAAAGAAACAATGTAATATTTAACCCCATGTGTCTGATTTATTTCACCTAAGATTATGATCATGAGATGCATCCATTTACCTAAAAATGATTCAAGTGTATCCTTTTTATGGCAGAGTGGTACTCCAATGTATATAAATACATTTTTGCAACTATTCATTTGTTAATGAGCATATGGGCTGTTTCCAAGATTTAGCTTTTACAAACTGTGCTGCTATAGACACGGATATGCATATATCACTGTGATATGATGTGTTTACCTTTTTTAGGAAGATATCTAGAAGGGGCATAGCCTTGTCAATTGGAACCTCTAGTTTTAGTTTTTTGAGGGTTTATACAGTGGTTGCACCAGTTTACGTTCTCACCAGAAGTTGAGAAGAGCTCCTTTTCTCTGCCAGCCTCACAAACATGTTATTGGTTGGTTTCTCAATGATAGCCAGACTCCTAGAGTGAGATGGCATCTCAGTTTTAATTTCTGTGATTGTTAACTGCTTTTTGTCCACTTGAGGAAGAAGTACCCAGCTAAACTGGATCAGACGGTTCTGGGGAGGGGCACCCTAGGGAGCACGATTGCCAGAATGGAGATGAAGAAAGGAAACGAGGGAAGGTTTGGTTCTTTCTTCGGGAGCACCCCAGTCTCCACCTTGGATTGCACCCCTGGCTTCCAGCACAGAGTTTCCAGCCTCTAGTGCAGACCCTGTAGCCTTCCGTCGCAGACTCTTCAACCTCCTAGTACAGACCACAGGGGGCCCTTTAACAAGTGATTTACAGCCCTAGAAATAACACTTACACATAACTGTTTTTCTGGAGTTATAAATTGCGGTCAGCTTCTCTGTTAAGGTACCTGAAGAAGGGTAGCATTTTATTCTATACACAGCATCCTGGAAGGGCATGAAGAGTTGTGCTTATTGCTGGTGTTCTTTAACTCAAACGCTTGCATGTGTCTTTTTATGTTTCTAACTTGCATTCTGCAAACGTATTGTTCTGTAGTCACAGCCCAAAGTAAATAGATAGATGAGGTAATAAAGATCAGAGCAGACACAAATGAAATAATTTTAGGATGAGGCTGATTTCCTAAATGTAATCTACAAACACCCAGGGTCTGGAATGGGAAGATTAGCAACCTTTACCAAGTATTTCTTTGCACTCTCAGACCAAAAACCTAGTGTATGTCATGCCAATTTCTGCATTGGGGCAACAAGTAATAGAGTCCACAAATAGGTGGGAGAGAGGCAAAAGCAGATTTCAGGGAGCTCTTCTCTAAATCCCCTGGGTGATGTATGGCCAGACCTGACACCCACCCCGAACATACTGCCTCAATGAATTCTACATCTCCTTCAGGGACTGAGCCTTGATTCAAGAATTTCTCTGGGGTTGACTTCAGGAGAGAGAGCGTGACACTTGTTATCTCGTAGGGACTTAACTGCTGCCCTCTTTTACTGACCTGTTAACTTCTAAGAGTTTACCACACACAAATAGAAAACCATCCCCAAAGTTTAGGGCAGAAATATCTGTAGCCAGAATAGAACTCAAGGGTTGAGGCCGGGAGAACATGGCGGACAGATAGCAGCAGCTATGCAGGCTCTCTGTGAGACCCAGCTTAGAATCCAGGAATGGTGCGGAGTGAGGAATCCTAACCAAGAGGAGATATACCCTGCTGACCCAAGAACGAACTGGGCTGAGAGAAACCAACTGAGAATGCAATCCTGGTACTGTAACAGGAACAGATAAAGCCTCAGCATGGAAGCTGGAGCCTGCACTATTGGAAGCCGCGATTTGGGTTTCCTGCCGCCACTGCTGCATCTGAATCAACTCGGCAGGGAGAGAGACGCGTGAAAGCTCTGAGAACAGGAATCAGTGAACGGAGCTGAGAGCAGGACCAGCGGGGAGCCGTGCATCAACCCTCGGTGAGTGAGGGAAACTGGGACTCTTCCACGGTCTAGGAGGCTCCAACAGAGGACATTGTGGGACTGGGCAGACTTGCCGGAACAGGGCGCTGTAGTGACTTCAGTCACATATCCCCCTCTCAAGCGGGATTGGTGAGCAGTGCCTAGGCTACGTGACGCTGCTGGCTGAGACCAAGTAGGCTAGCACAACCCAGATCCCAGCGCCTGGAGGTGCATGCTAGTGGTGAAGCCTTCGGTAGGTTGACCTAGAGGGGCAGGCCCCACATAGGCTGCCCAGTCCGTAACTCCCTGGTGTACTGTGGTGGGCAGAAACACCTAGCCAGCGCAATTCAATCAGACTGTGGCCAACAGGGAAGGAAGCTGGGCCTCCTATATACGCTTGCATATATAAGGAACAAAGAATATAGGAAGAGGGCGCAACAAGAAAGGCTCCTCGACCCCCAATCTTGAGAAACAGGCAATAGCAGACACGGCACCAATAGACATAAAGCACTATCTCCAGAGCCTCATAGATGAGTTCAGGAATTAAGTTATTAATGACCTGAAGCAAGACATAAGCAGAATACTTAGAGAAATGCTAAGCACCACCGAAGAAAAAGTAGATGGTGGAATGGAAGAACAGAAAAAGAGGGAAGAATTATTTGATGGAGAAGATAGAGAAAACATAGAATACGTGAAGCAGGTTTCAAAGAGATTACCAGGAAACTAAAAACTCTATCAAAAACTGGCATAACAGCTTGAAAGAAACTAAGGATAGATTATCTGAACGGAGGGCAGATTTGTAATATGGGAGCATGAAATGAAAAACTTCTAAAAAATAACAAAGAAACAAACAGCAACAATACAAAGACTAGAAGATGATAAGAGGATCTATAACTTAAGAATTAAGAACATGAAAGAAGAGGTAGGGATACAAACAAATGAACTACAAAAGCTACTCACAGAAATAATCCAGGAGAATTTTCCTAATTTAGCAAAAGGTAAAGATACTCAGATGTATGAAGCATACAGGACCCCAGCTACCTACAACCCAAACAGAGCAACACCCAGGCATATAATAATCAAAATACCAGAAATCCAATATAAGAACAGAATATTAAAAGCCGTCAGAGACAAGAAACAGATCACTTACAAGGGAACACCCATCAGAATTACAGCAGACTTCTCGGCACAAACCATCAAATCGCAAAGAGTGTGGGGGGAAATAATTCAAGCTTTGAAACATAATAACCTCCAGCCAAGATTGAGATATCCTGCACAATTACCCCTGGAAATTGATGGGAAAACAAGGTGCTTTCAGGATAAAGAGGAACTAGAGGAATATGCAACCACCAATTCAACTCTACAGAGAATACTGCAGGATATTCTAAAAAAGAAAAATATGAAGAATCCAGAAATAGTGGCAGAGAGGCCACAATGAATGGAGCAGAAAACAAAATGAAGAAGACAAACTGACAACTAATGACAGAAAAAGAGCTCAACAGAAATGAGGCAGAGAAGATTGGATGATAGGAACAGCTATCCTGGAGAAAACGATGTCATAATAGGTAGTGCTGATTTAGTATCATCTTGTTTTGAATTCCCATCAAGCTTTTGTTCTTCTGTCTCCATAGGTCTTAACATGTTGTATTTTATTGGATTTTATTATATGTGATAGTATAAACAAAAACTTTTATAGACAAGGAGATTATACAGAAATCATAGTTCATTATCTGTTAGTTGATTCTAAATACCCTATAATACTGTCATTCTCTTGAATGGTTTTACATTGTTTTGATATATTTGATGCTACAGTATACAAAGTTATACTCAAAGATTTCAAGGAAAGAAACAATATGGTAACTACTTTTATGTCGGGATTATCTTGTGTTGAAACACTATTTTGCTTAAACGGTTATGTTTTGATCTGCACTGTTTTGTTGTTATGCCCTCTTTTATCTCAATCTCCATTTTATTATTTACTTTTTAATTTTTATCCTTTTAATTAAGGGAAAAATAAATTAAAAAGTAGCAGGATATATTGTAGTAACCCACTTTGATTTTCTATTAACTTGATTTGAAGCCCTGTATTGCTCTCACCATCTTGTTTTGACTGATGTTCCTCTATTCTGTTTTGCTTGATAGTACCAGGTTCGAAAGTTTAGACAACAGCTGTGAAGATAGTGGGATTCATTATGATGCTCTTTCTGGTTGACTATTATCTACTTTTGAAGACCTGTAATGTCTCCAATGTTTTGGTTTTGCCGGTTTTGTTCTTTACTGTTTTGTTCAATTTTATTATAACTGATGATATAGGCAATTCTATTTGAGATAGCGGGAGGCACTATGGTAACCATTGTTGATCACCTTGTATTACGTTTTTACATTATCTATTATGTCCACCCTTTTGATTTAACTGACTCTGTTCTGTTAAGTCACATTTGGCTTTACTCTCTTCCAAAAAAAGTTATAAGAACTGTGGAAGCAATAAAACCCAAAATGTGTAATAGTCATTGTACAAAAGAGAGGAAAAGAAAGTGCTCTAAATGGTATAACTGTATGTATATTTAAGTGTATAAAATATACAATGATATTACTGAGTTTTGTTGGATCATTGAATAGAACTGTTTGCAGTCTCACTGTTTGAATGTCCACTTTATATGCTTTAACTTGAACAAATAAGATGACAATATGCAATCCATTAACTAATGATTTCCTACTGTTTATTTTTTTCTGAAATTCTGTATAACTTGTACCCTTTTTCTGCTTTTTTTCCCCTTTTTCTCTTTAAATAAAATTTTAAAAAAAAGAACTCAAGGGTCATGATGATTTCCTAAGGGCAAAAGAAAATGATTTGATTTAGCGAGGAAAAGAGACACAATTAAGAAAAGGTCATGAAGAGAACCCTTTCATCAAGTGGTTCCTCTTCCCTTTATCCAGAAAAGAGACCCCTTTATTACATATGTGGCTTTTCCTCAACCGCCCCCCACTGTTTGGCCTAAAAGGTTAGCCCACAATTGTAGTTTAAACATAATTTCCTCTTGAAAATCTTTCCTAAAACCCCAGTTTGCACTCTCTTCTGTTTTTCTAATTGCCCTGTATTTTTCCTGAATTCATTATAAATGGATTTTCTTAGTTGTTTGCAGCAAAATCATTAATAGCAAAGACTCAAAAAATTGCTTGTTTCAATCTTGTATCTGTTGTTTTCTTCTACAACTTTTCTGTTTCTTTATTTCTCTCCATGACTCAGCTCTTTAAACTATGGATCTTCAAGCAATCATGAGACCTGAGGCTGCCTATGGTGGGTTAGATTTTCTGGGTCAGTAAGCCATTAAAAGGGTAACCTACCTGAAGAGAAAATAATACAAAATCAGAACGGTACACTAGTTCGCTGCATGAGCAGATGTCTCTGCTGGCTGCTTCTTCCCCTGCTACACATTTATGATCTTTCAGTTTGTTGCTTTCTATGGCTAAGGTTTAAGAAGGGAGAAAGTGGCCTTCACAAAGAGATATTCTTTCAGTATCTCAAAAATCAATGCTGAAGCTCTAAACCCCAATCAGGAAGCATTATTGTCTCTAAAAAACAGTAATGAACAAAAACTCTCCACTAAGAGTATTTGGTTATCATGTAGACAGATCTGCGTTAACTTACAGCTATTTGCTAATAGTTTGGCTGGTGTTAAAAACTCTCCCATTGCGGAAGAATTTATTTTCACTTGAAAAAGCATGTATAACACTGACACTAAGTAATAACAGTGATTTACTGAGCACTTTACTTTCTATCAAGTTATTTCACACATTTTTTTCTAAGCACATAACTCATTTCAGGACCAACGAGGGATAGCCGTATGTTCATGGGTCACTAATCGTACCATTCAGCTCACTGCCATAAGCCACCGGCCTGTTTAAATGGTGAAGTGGGCCATGTCACATTCTGAGTTCAGTACAAACTCTCTAGGAAGATTAGATTGTTTCTTATAACCTAAGGCCCCCTAACTATTGCGCTGAAGCCTGTTCTGTATAAGCCCACCTGCTGCTTTCCCTCCTCTTCCCCCTTCACATCTAACTAGGTTAAGTTTTAACTTCCTAAAAGACCATAAAACAAAGGCCTGAGGTAATAGCTCCTGACAACCCCTTCCCTACCTGGTAGCCCATCACAAATTGTGTTAATTGCATTAGATTGTACTATATTCTTCACAAAAATAGCTTCATTATATTTGTATCATAGCAATACCTGTAACTTGGCCTTACTGTCTGTGTTTTCCTATTCCTTTTGGATGACCTAATTGATATGTTAATCAATGCTCACCTCTGTAAAGAATTGTAAAATCTTACCTAATTGATATGTTAACCATTGTTGCCCTCTACAAATAACAGTTGTGTTGCTAAAGTAAGGTAACTAAGGTTGTTAATTGCTGTTAGACTTCTCTATTCTTTGCTAAGAAAAACAAGATTTTTTCTTATCTAAACTTGCTAGTATGCAGGGAGACTTGCAATTGCCGTTTCTGCTTTGTAGTGCGTCACACCCCCATCCCCTCCTTACATTGTGTGACCAGCAGCTGTTTGTGGATTTACAAGATAAAAGCCCTGACTTTTAGCTGTCAGGTGCACAGTCTCCAAATTGGCTCCTGGAGGCTGTGTCACCAGGCCTGGAAATAAAGCCTTTGCTTCCCAAATTTTAATTTCTTGCTTCCTTGGATTTTATACCGGGGTCCGAGTTATCACAATAAGATGTAAGAACCAGAAACTAGTGCATGATTTGGGGTCTTTTTATGCAACACTTATGTCCAGGAATCGAGATGTAGAAGTGACAACAAATTATCCCATACCTGCATCAAGTTTTGCTTACTTGGAAGTCTTAATTGTCAAGGAAGGAATGTTTCCATTAGTGTAACAGTTAAGTTTGTCATCCTGATTGGCTTGAGAGAAACAGGAGGTGGGTGAAGCCCGTCTATGGATGTGTCCGGGTGGGTCCTATGGTGTGTCTGTATCTGGTCCCTGGCCCCTAGCTCTCTAGTTCTCTAACTCTTCACTGCTTGTGCTGGTTTCGGGCTGCCATAAAGTGAGAAGCTTTCTTCTGCTGTGCTCCTCTGCCTCGCAGAAAGCAGACCAGGGCTTGAAACCTCCGAAGTTGTGAGCTATCATAAACCCTTCCTCTTTCAGAGTGTATATATCAGGTTTTTTTGTCCCAGCAAACAAAAAGCTAATATATTTAAGGAACTTAACAACTCTTCAATTGATTTCAGCAGTTGTATTTTGTTACCACTTTGGTCTCTTCACGCTACTGAAGCCATCAGCAGGAAGGCTGTTCTACTGACTGAGAAAACTGATCCGAATTGCTAAGGGGAAACTTGAGTTCCTGTTGCACAATGAGGTGTGGATTTGACATTGCCTGGAATACAGGACATTGTCTGAAGTGCTACTTAATTCTTCCAGCCTACTGGTAAAGGAAATATGAAATTCTGGAACTGTACAAAAGATAAAGCACTAAATATGAACATTTCAAACATGAAAATTCACTCCAAAAAATAAACCTTGCCTGGTGAGGTTTTGTTTGAAGGAAAGAAAAATGTGGAATTGGCGCTGGAGGAAGTTATAAATATGACTTGCAATTACATTACCAGCTACAAAATCAAACACTGGGCAGCTTCTTCCTTTCCTGTGTCTCTTTATTGTTTTATGTAAGAATTAGAGGTGGTTGACGGGTGAGATTTACTGGATGTATAAACTATTTCTATTTGACAAGTAGAAATAAGTATCAAAGACAAAAAGAAATAAGTATCAAAGCTATTGCTCTGAGACAAATGTAAATTTTATGAGTCTGTCTCCTTGTTTAGAGGAAGGGTAACAGTTTCATTATTTGTATGGAGGATAAGTGCATCTTACTAGGCAAAAGCATAGTTGTGTCCAAATACATGCAGAGGGACATATACAGATCCTGAATGCCTTAGGGGCTGCTTAATCTTAGAATTAAATTACTGTCTCTCAGCTTTGTATGCCTAGTTCTGTACTTTGTTCCAGTTGATATGTCTGTTGGTGATAGTGTGGTATTCAAGCCCCCCAATATAAATGTGTTTGTGTGTGTGTGTGGTCTTTTATTTCTAGTAGTACTTATTTTATGAAGTGGGGTGTGATGGTGTTTGATTCACAAATGTTAATAGTTGCTATGTTTTCCTATGAGATTGTTCCTTTAACCAATCTGTGGTGGCATTTGCATCTTTTGATGAGGTGTAAGTTTGAAATCTACTTTGAATATTGGTTAGCTACATCTGCTGTTTTGGGGCTCCTGTTGCATGGAATTCTAGTCTCTGACTTTTAGTCTATGAGTTTTGTTTTGGGCTAATATGTTTCTGTATGTCGCATATCACTGGACTTGGTTTCTTAATCCATTCTGCCAATTTGCATCTTTTAACAGGGAGTTGAACTAGTAGGATTGATAATCATTACTGATAGGTAGTGACTTCTCCCCGATATTTCCCTGTTGGCCCATTGCTGATTCCATGTCTTTGTCTTCCGCTTAACAGACCACTCTACCTGGTATATTCATTCTTTTAAACCTTTGTAATTCACTTATCTTGTAGAATATTTTTCAGAATTTTTTAGAGCAGTCAAGTATTTATTTAGAGTGTTTTATCATGAAAATAGCTTACATCTCTCTCCATGTGGAAAGACAGTTTTGCAGCACGTTGTCAGTCTGAGTTGGGAATTGTTTTCTCTGAGGGTTAGAAACCCTTTACTCCACATTCTTCTGGCCTCTAAGGTTTGTGTTGAGAAGTCAGCTGCGATTCTAATGTGTTTTGCTGTGGAAGTGATGTGTGCTTTTTCCTGTTGCTCTTGGGGCTGGGGTTCTAACTCAGCGATGTAAGTGCCTGCCTGGCAAGTGCGAGGTCGTGAGTTTGATCCCTGGTACCTAAAATAGAATGCTGTTCTTTTGTTGGACTTTCAGAATTTTGAATATGCTGCATCACGGTAGAGTTCTTTTCTGATCATGGTTGTTTGAGGTTTCATATGCCTCACTTAGTAAGTTAAGTTCTTTCCCCTTGTATGGAAAGTTTTCTGGTTTTATTTCTGTAAACAATTTTTTAATGCTCCATGCTGTCTCCTAATTTTCCACTCATTCTGGTTCATATTAGATTGCCTCTCTTTGCCTCACCCTGGGGCTGTGGGCCCATCTCATTGGTTAGTCACCAACAACAGCCCTGCCTTCCAGTTCTGACATTGTCATCACATTGGTCACTTCTACTGCCTGTGCTTTGGATTAGATTTTTAATATCTCCTGGATTTCTATTTGGAGGTTTTTGTGTTCCCTAATCCTTTTCTATGCTAGTCATGTATGCTTTACTCACTTTATTTAGCTTTGCTGGCTTTTATTAATGTCCTCTGTAGACTTGCTTACCATTTTATTTTCCCTATATCTTTTTACTTTTTTCTGCTGTGAGCTTCACAAATACCTTATTGACCTGTCTTATTATCTCCCCTGATATCATTTCAAATAATTCGAATGCAGTGAGGGCACATGGCTTTTGATTTTCCCTTCCTTGCGCTGTGGATCAGGTTTGGCGTGGTTAGGAGTTTTGGAAGGCATTCTGTTGGCTTGTCTTCTCATGTTTTTACTTGTTTCTTTGTTTGTTTCCTGTGTTGAGGCTTGCAGGTTGTTTGTATTGAAAATTTTGTTTTTCATATGGAGACCTTTTTGGTTAATGTCTACTTTGAGTAGGGTCTTCTGGGTCAGTCTTTACCTCTGTCCCATGGTACAACCACCTCCATTTACTTAAGATGGGAGGTTGGGTTGACCCAGCATCCAGTTCTCCAGGAATGAGTCACAGCTATTGTTAATGACCCCAGAGCCATCCAGGTATTGGCACCCAGGAAAATCAATTAATCACATCGGCTATATCACCTTGGCTATAGGAATAAAACCACATCAATTATAACATCAAACGCAAACTGAATTTGGACAAGACCTAAGGACCATTAGTGTACCACTTTAACCATAGAAAAAAGATCTATAACTAGAGTATAAACACTAAAATAAATAAAATAGTGACTTACTATTAACCCATGGTAAATGTCTCCTAAATGAAACAACTGTACCTCTGTTAACAATAGAACACTATTTGACAGCAATAGCATAAATTTAACTAGTTATCTATCTAGAGATTTATAAAGCTTAGTGGTTGTGCTTAGTAAAGTAGGCAGGGTGGCGAACAGGAGAATGCAAAAAGCAAAATTTGAAAGATTAATGGGATATGAGGAGGAGGAAAGAAAAGTGAGATAGGAGATAAAGGAAATAAATAGTGTTAGTCGCAGGGAAGAACAGATAAGGAAAGGAAGAAAAAAGACAAACAGAGCAAAATACAGAAAAATAAAAGAAAGATAAGGAAAATTATGAAAAAAGAGAAAAAGGGAAAAAAGAAAAGTAAAAGCAAAGAAGAAAAACTTCAAATCTCCAAAACACTGATAAAAAAAGAAATTTAAAGAAAAGATTCAGTAAAGAAAAACATCCAGTGCTTTTGAATGAATTGTTTCTTTCCAAGCCCTGTAGTCCTGGAATTCAACCAGACAGGATTTCTTTCTGTCTGGCTTTAGGGGATACAGGCTTTTCAGCTGTCCTCCCTGGATGAAAGGTTCCTCTGTCCACTCACCCCGTACCATGGTTATGGCCTAGGCTGAGGCATGTTCCTGGTCCTCTGGTTGGTGGGAAACACAACCAAATCCTCTGTCTTTGATAGACACAGGCCATGGGGCAGGGATTGCAGGGTGCTGATGGAGTTAATGTTGGCAGTTATAGAGTCTGGCTGCTCCCTTCTCTTCCAGGCATTGTCCTTCTCCGGGATCAGGTCAGTTGGTTCGTCTTCACCTCTGCTGCCCTGTGCCAAGGGGAAACAAAACGTACAGCCAGCTTGCTTCCCTCTGGGGTGCATTGTGTCCAATATGGACACTTACGTGGAATATGTTCTTACATCACTGGTTTGTGTTAGTGGTGAGGGGACCACCATCTAGCACCTGCCTGCTTGCTTTGGGCATTGCTGTACATCGGACCCAGCCTTAATCCTTGTATCCTCCGTTTTTTAGGGTGCTAGAATTTATACACCACGGAAGTGCATGTGAAGTAGATGTGGTATGGAACAACGATATACTCACAAGGTAGCTGTCTATAAACGCTCCTGTCTAGAGGCTGGACTCAAATGACCTCCTCCACGCTGTGCTTCACAGGGAAAATATTTGTGCTGCTGCTTGTGGTCCAACCTTCTTGGAAGCACCCTCAGCAATTCTCAGTCTAGGGATTGATGATTCCCTATGAGTTTGGCAGGCAAGTTAAGGGCAGGCACTGTGACTAGAATTCCATTGATTTCCTCTTCTGCATCTTCAGCTCCCTCCCCTAAAGAGACTCATTCAAAAATGTAGAAATCTTTCCCTTCTTTGTGCCTATATGTGTCTGAACTTTCTCCTTGGTCTGGGAATAACATTCATGGACAAAACCCAAGAACACTTAATGATTTATTTTTATTTTGTCATATCTTTCCCTATAAGGACAGTGTCATATACTTGTATTTGAACTGGATTAAGAGATAGAAAGAGAGACAGAGAGAGAGAGAGAGACACAGAGAGAGAGACAGAGAGAGAGACAGAGAGAGAGACAGAAAGACAATGAGAGAGAGAAAGAGAGAGAGAGAGAGAGAATCTTGCCATAGAAAGACAAAAAGCAGAAAAGAGAGAAAGGAATTAGGTTTGATATGTAAGTATATTTTCTCACTTGGTTGGTGAAGGACTAGATTTTCTAACTACATGCAGGGTATATTGATCTTGTTGTCCAGGGTATTAATTTATTCGTTTATTTATTCATTTTGGATCACGACAGATACTCTAGAAAAGAGAGAGATTATTCTTTGACACACAGAAAGTGGAGACATGACTTTTTAGTTCTTTTTTAGGAGAGTCCTTGGGCAGAGGCTGACGCACAATGCCACCCAGATGGCAGAGCCGCGGAAGGGCTGCAGGCTTCT
The DNA here is from genome assembly GCF_034190915.1 of Cavia porcellus. Classification (NCBI taxonomy): domain Eukaryota; kingdom Metazoa; phylum Chordata; class Mammalia; order Rodentia; family Caviidae; genus Cavia; species Cavia porcellus. The sequence continues at coordinate 19,883,467 of NW_026947492.1, read as the reverse complement.
AAAGGCCTTCATTGCACAGGTCATAGCCCCGGCAGCAGCGGAAGCTCACCAGATAGGCACTCCACTTTATGTTTTCCACGTTAGCGCAGTTCTTTAAGCAGCCCATGAAAGTCAACCAGAGGCTGCCGTCCCCTGTAGAGGAGAGGAGACGGGTCAGCAAGCCTGGCCCAGAGGCTCCTGAGAATGACTTTCCCTCCAGCCCACTCCAGTGTCTAACTATGACCGTGTGGAGTGGAAGGTCTGTTACTAAAATGTGACGTCTTGGAAGATGGTACAAGTTGGAGGCTGCCCCCGCAAAAAGTGATGATGGAGCAGCAATTCAGAGACTGCCCGCGCTTGGGGTTCCTGTTGAGAATGTTCACAGAAATGCCAAGGGATTGGGCAGAACAGAGAGGGGACGCTAGAGAGATTATGAGGTCCAGCCTTACCTCTCAAGAGGCATTGACCGGTCATGCATTTCCAGCTTGGCACCATCCACATGGAAGTCCGGGCAGGCACAAAGACAAAATCAGCCTCCTTCTCCTTAGCAACTAGCTCTTCTCCGTGGGCACACATTAGACCTCTCCTCTCACCTTAGCTCAGTTTTCTTTGGGCTTCTCAGAAAATTGTCACCTTGGTTACACACTCCACCCCTCGTGACACCTTCCTCTTTTTCGCATAATGATATTACGATGTGAGATCAAGGTATCGGTCATCCCAAGCATAGAATCGAGTCCTCCTTTATCCCAGGGACCCCAGTGAGGGAGCAAAAAGCTCCCTCTACCCTGTCTTACTTTCCCAGCCCACATCTTACTTTTGAAAATATTCCCGACCATGCAGGCCTCTTGCAGTGTCGCCATGCATCTTCCTCTCCCTCTAGAACACTTTTCTCCAGAGAACTGTAGGTGACACATTCTGCATTGAATAATCTCCGTATCTTGGCCAGAGAAAGGGGAAACAGGAGGGAAGGAAGAGAGCATCAACATTCCCCTTTCAAAAACATCTGCTGCTGTGTACAGGGCTGAGACAGGCGGGTGACAGGAGCTGATGGCCTCAGGAGTTCAGCTTGAGAGGGCGAAGTTGAAAGACCCAAAGGAGGAGGAGCAGGGTGGAAAAAATCATCAAGAGCCAGAGGACCAAATGAGGTCCTTTGCATACTCACAAGCATTATCGTCATCAGAAACCGTCTGGGCTGTGCTGGAGAGGAGAAATAAACCCACGTTTGTCTGAGTCTACCCCTTCTGGAGGCCACTGACGTCTCTCTGCTCTCTCCCTGGAGCCCAGCTACATGTTTCTGACCCTTCAGCGCTTAATCCCGCACTCGTGGCACTTTGTAACTCTCCCCTCCTGCCTATTTTCTTCCCATTTCTTTAAATGCATGTTTGGATTTCTTATCCTTACCTCTCTGCATCTGTCATCCGGCAGTAGGGACAATTATCTGCAATTCACCAAGGTGTTGCGAGTTAGATTTAGACATCACGGTCTGCAGAGTAAACGTTTCACTTCTGCTCATTTGTTCTGGGAGTTTGTTTCTTACTGGTAGCCTAGGGGTTTGCTGCTGATATTATTTTGTTTTAATCCTAAAATCAGCCCCCGTGCCAGCTCTGTCCTGCTGGAAGGCGTTTCCGAGTTTTGAGGCTCAATGTCTATTTCTGGCTTTCTTTCAGCCCCCAAGGCCACCCCGCCCCTCTCATCCCCTCCTCTCTCCCATACATTTCTACTCACCTATGTTATGCTTTTCTCGAAGAAACCCAGGTACTACTGTGGGGGGAAAGGGAGAAAAGAAAGATACACTATCCAAAGACCTCCTTTTCCAAACCTCATCTCATAGCTTCTATAAAAATCCTCTCAAATGCTGTGCTGCTCACCTGTTTTCTTCTCTAAAGGGTCATTTGCTTTAGTTAAGGTCTCAGAGACCTAGCAGAGTATAGGTGGGAGGCTCGGCATAGAGTGACAGCCCATGGTGCATGTATTACCACAAAGGGCCTTGGTCATGGGAACTCTGACTCATTCCTGCCTGCTGGACACAGGTCACCAACTCCTGACCCTAGGGACTCACCCCTAAAACAGCAGAATAGGATGAAGGGTCCTAGCAGGAGGGACTTGTCCATTTTGGAGGGAGAGAAGACCAGATCAGGGCAAGAAGCTTCAAGAGTATCTATTTATACACCTTCAAGGCTGGACTTCCTCAGCCAGGGTTAGGGGTGGGGACTCAGTGAAGCCCTTGAAAAGGATACCCTGCTCCTAGGGAAATCAATGACTGTGTAACCTTTCTTCAAGGCAACTTGGGGAAAGACAGACTGGCTAGAAAAGTTCCGGATCTGGTTTATTCCATTTCTGCCTCTTGAGATTTTTGATGCCAAGGTTTATGGTGTTCCACATACTGTCACAGAAGAAAGGCTAAAGAGGGCAGGACTCGGTGTGATCTACATGCAGGTGACCACTAAAGCTGAGAAAATACATAAATACAAATGATTAGAATGCAGGCAAAAAATAAAAAACGACTGGGCACAGACCTTAAAAATAAATACTTTCTGGGAATGGAGGCGAGGAGTAGAAATGCTATGCTCAGAGGCCTTGAAGAGAACTTTCATGAAATTTTCTTCTGATGGTCACCTTGGAAGGAAGGGAACAGACCCCGAGGTAAGGCTGAGAAGGGAAGTGATTTCCTCCCTTGGTGCTTGTGGTCAGGCTTTTGCTAGAAGAAGAAAATTTAAGGCTGCATCTGGAGAACAACTTACCCTTCTCACTTGACATCAGGTCCGATTATTAGATAGGGAGCTGGCTGAGTGTAAATCTCCCAGGCAGGTGAAGTAGCCTGTAGATTTCAAGAAGAACCTTAGCCAATATGTCCTAAATTTTCTGCTAATTTTCTCTCATCTTTGCTCTGCCTTCTACAGACTCCTGGAAGAGTGCAGCTAAGTCTCTGCTCCCACCCCAAAGAACTAAGGGGACGAAAAGCAGAACAATTGGAAGGGGACAGGTGCCGTGGGGCACAGCGTAGCCTGTGGCCAAGTGGGAGCGTGGCCACGCCAGATGATGGCGAGACAGTAGAGACCAAGAAGTGATGAGCGGAAGGGGGTCCATGGCACCTTGTGGGTTGTTATTACACGCCAGCGGGACAAGCTGTCACCGCCAAGTAAGTATGGAGGGAGAAAGCTATTAACTAGTCTACTGCTTACCTGAGGGCACCTTCCACCCTGGGTAAGCTCTGGAGTGTCACTACTAAATATTCATACAGTACACACACCTGTGCACACGCATGCACACATTACATGTGCAATGCACACACACAGTGGCACTTACTTTTGTGTTATATGTGCTCTCTTCTCTTTTCTCTTACTAACCTGAAATTCGGCATCTTCTCTTGCATCTTTGCATCCCTTTCTCCTCTTTTCCTCTTGGGAATGTCATGTTTAATTCCTGGCAGCACTCAAGAAAGGAGGGAAAGTTCTCTTCCCTGTCTTTTCAAAAAATGTCACCAGATTGTCCTACCACTTTGCTTCTAGTCCAAATTTTCTTCCCCAGCTTTACCTACCTAGCTGGATTCTTTGCTTGTATTTGAGCTGTACTTTATTAACTTGCTTTTCTTGTAAAATTTCCCCCAAACTCTTACTCCATGTCTCAGTAACTGTAATATTTTATTTCTTTACTCTGGCATACTCTGATCCTCTTTTAAAAATGTTTTGGTTCTTTTTCTTATCACTTTCAGGCATTTGATAGTAATTTTTATCATAAATTTCACATTTTCAAATCAAAAGTATTCAGGAACCCATTCTCTCTATTATTTTGAGCTTTAATTCTGTAAGGCTCTTAATTCATGATGCGCGCCCCCAACACAGAATTGTCGAAAAGAGTAGTCTTTCTAAGAGCCATGAGGGATTTAGACATGATCCCGTGTGTAATTAGAGGACATGTGGATTCTGGGCTAGGGTCTTTCACGTGCATCTCCCACATAATCATTTAAGTCAATAAAAAAGGATAATTTTTAGATGGAAATTCATTTTCCAAAGAATTATTATTGTTTTAAAAGTAGTTCTATACATCACAGGTAACGCAGCAAAACCCACTGAATTTCATTGGTAATTAAAATGTTTTCACGTAATGAGCTTTTTGAATACATGACTCAAGGCTGGTGGCCAGTGGCAGGATATAAGGTGAGAGATCTCAGTGTAGGTGGACCCTCATGTGACAAGCAGGACAAACAAGAGGAGAATCACAGTTCCGTTCCAATGCAGCAGCAACTGACCGCAGAATTCTGGCGTTTCTCTGATAACCGCAGGCCTTGTACTGATGATCCAGAGGGGAAAGAACAGTTTCTTCTTCACTGGGGTTTGAGGTAATGATCAGATTAGAACGCCCTGTTGCTTCTTCTCTCGGACAAGTGAACAGAACAGATAAGACCTAGTGGAAACTAGAATTCACCCTCCCAGAGGGGATGAAAACAGAGAAAATATCTGGACAGTTTGTCCTGAGCATCTTACCTCAGCAAGGTGGCCTGTACTATTTCACTTGTGTGTGAGTGTATGGGGGGGCTTATATTGGTGAAATATAATATACCTGTCATAAACGGCATAAAACATAAGTTCATACCTCAAATTATTTTAAACTGTATAACTGCAAACCAAATCAGAGTACCAACCATTGGCCAAACCACAGAGAGCTCACTATGGTAAGTGCTCCTTTTTAACTATATCCCACTCTCTCACAGAAAGCATTATGCTTTATTTTGTGGAATATAACCATTGTTTTATTTTATAGTTGTACTACATTATATTTTGCTTGTTTTGAATACTGATATAAATGGACTAATATGGTGTACATTCTTTTTTTTTTTGTCTTTTTCGTTTTTACCGGTACCGGGGATCGAACTCACGACTGCCTGCTTGCAAGGCAGGCACTTATGCCGCTGAGCTAAGTCCCCAGCCCCTACGGTGTGCATTCTACATGTTGTTAATGGTATTGCTTTAATTTATTTCCTTTGCAATATAGTGTTTCTTTACAACAATAGTAGGGCTGAGACATGGGGCACATCAGCCCAGATGTTCAAGAAAATGCTCCAAATCTAAGCCCTCTGTTCCCCCAGCCACAGGCTTCCTGAACTGTGCACCTCCTCAGGGCTTCACTCTCAACTCCTGTAACCCCAAACTCCATAATCTTCCTTACAATTGATCCTCTTGCATGCACAGAGGCAAGTCGAGCTGTTGTTACTGAAACCAGATGACAAATAAGTGGTATCTTTGGATAAGCAGTGCCTTTGGTGCTTAGGAAGTTCTTGAAAATAACATCACCCCCAGATAGCAGAATGGTGCCCAAATTCATTGTCAGTTTCTACCAAGAAACAAATTAAAATGGAGCCTGAAAAGTACCAACAAGTTTGAGAAAATATAGATCAGTGTTGTCCACAGGCAGAACAATAAAGAAAAAAAGAGCTGGATGGGAGGAATTAGTGAATTGTTCAATATATGAAGAGCCTTGGATAAGTCAATACAAGTTGTAACTCCGTTCCATGGAGCTACTGCTCTGCCTATTACTAGAGACATACAGCATTTCAGACAAAGAGAAGGAGACTCTTTTTGGGTCTAGCTTCTCTCACTCAGCATAATGTTTTCATCCTAGAGAAAGGAAAATACACAAAAGTTTGGAAAAATGGCTCATAGTGGCTTTGTCATATCCCTAAACAACAAAAACTATCAACAACAAAAATGAACTCTTGAAACAGGTAATAGTTGGATGACTTTCAAGAATATTATGATGAATAAAAAAAATTTAATCCCCACATACTGGGTAACGGATTCCACTCATGTGATACCCCAGAGGGAGCAGTCAGACACTGCTCAGCAGGCTCTAGCATAACCAAGAGGGAGCGCAAAGGCATTTCTGGCTGGTGTACAGTTCTCTGTCCTGCTTTGGAGGACTTTACAGAAACCCTGCATGTGATGAAATTTCATTGTAATACACAACAAAAAAAATTAGTGCATGTCAAAACTGATGAAGCTCAAATAATGTTCATAGTTGGTGATATTGTAGCAATATCTATTTCCTGGTTTAGAAAACATCTTTGTTTATTGGAGATGGATAAAGAAGAGAAGACGAAGAAGGATAAAAGGAATTAGTGAGTTGTTCAATATCTGAAGAACCTTGGATAAATCAAATGCAAGTCGTGACTACGTCCCATATAACTGTTCTGTCTGTTACTGTTACCCAGGGGAACTGGATAAAACATACCCAGAAACTGTTTTGTGAAACTTGCAGTTTTTAAATTATTTTAAAATAAAAGCATTTTCTTAATGCACAATTAAGGTCTGGGGGAAACTGATATATAATTGAATTTTTCAGTCCATAGTATTATTTTTCTCAATTTATTATTGGATCTCTTTGACTTTTTTATTATGCAATTTTGTGCTTAAAGGAGTTGAATAACTTGTATAATTTATTCCTAAATGGTGGGAGCACTGTTACAGGAAGAGCCCGGGATCCGGCGTGTGGGGCTAGGGGAAAGGAACATCCTCTTCTTGGGGCTGTGAGGTAGTTTTCATGGTAGAAGTGCAGATGGTCAGCAGATAAGAGGCAAGAGGCTCAGTCAGATGAGAAGAGGGAACACAGAGACCTCAAACAAGCAGCACGGGGACTTGGCAGCATTCGGAGATGAGTGGGGACAGAGAGAGGCCATTACCGCATTTAGAAGACATGGACATGCTAAAAAAAAAAAAAAAATCCTTCCCAGCTCTTTGTAACTGCAAAGTCTAAACACAGGTCAAAGTTTTGAAAATTCAGGGTTAGGCAAAGCAAACACAGCCTCTTGCCTGAGTGTTAGAAATTTCCAAGCACGAATACAGATATGCACTCTCAGAAAATAAGGGTTTTGTTTTGTTTTACCTGATGTTTGTATGCTAGGCAAGTACTTTCCCACTCAGCCACACCCCAACCCTGGAAAGTGAGTTTTGTTTTTAAGGTACTGGGAGTTGAAACCCAGGATCTTCCCACTGAGCTACATTCCCCAGCCTCTCCAACATTTTATGTTTTAGACAGGGTCCCTCTAAGGTATCCAGGATAGGCTCAAGTTTGAGGTCTTCTTCCTCAGTCTCCTGGAGCCCTCTGATTACAGGCAGGCATTGTCACCATGCCCAGTGCAAGTGAGAGTCTTGAAAACCTCCATACCCTCATCTCTGCCCCAGAAAAGCCTCTCCTGCAGAGAGAGGTCTAGCACACAAGTCAAAGGCATCTTACCCGAACTCTCATCTTGGGTAACAAGTGAAGTAACCAGGTCTCCACAATTTCAAAATTAGTACAATAGTCAGAATTTTAGGATCACAAGTCTAATGGGGCATAAGTTGAACTGCGATGTACTTTTAGATTGGTTTCTTGACTCTCACTACTGACCAGCGGTGAACCACGCCATTTCCTGTCCCACCTGCTACCATTTGGTGTTCCCCCCGCCTTTAGAAGGTGTGCTACCTATGCGTGTGGTTAGAGGTTTGTGCACCCAGCATGGTGGGGTGGAGTTGGTGGGACCTCCTGAGGTGCTGCCCTTACATTTAGGAGTGAATGCAGATCTTGAGAAGTGAATTAGTTCTCTCAGAAGTCAGTTGTTGTGAAGTGAGGCTCCCTCCCACCTGTGCTCTCTTCTGCATGTGGGAGGACCCTTTTCTGTTTCTCCTTATTGTAACAGAACCAGGGTTCCTTGTCAGGACACTGGTGGCATTCTCTTTGGACCTCCTAGCAATCAGAATTGTGAATTGAATATATTGTTTTACTTTATAAAGTGCTCAGCTACAGGTATTTTGTTAGAGAACAGAAAGTATACCAACAGAAGATATGGGGGTAGGGCTCTCTCTTTGCCATTCCTACAATTCTGATGCCCTCTGTTCTTCTGAGTTGCTCTTGGAAGAGAAGTAGCATAAGAGTCCACTTATTTGGGAAGTTTATTAGCAGGTAGCTCAGTAATAACACAGGCGGCATTCTTAACACCATACAGCAAAAGCTGCCCTTATTTGGCACAGCCAAACAAAGCAATGGATGATAGTACTGATAGCTTGAGTTCCAGGTTTTCTTTTTAATACTGAAAACACACGTAATTCATAGGACTTGCTCTGTCATAGACTTCTTGCTCCATTATCTCTCTAGATTATGTCAGCTCATATCTCTAAAGACCCTCCACCGATGACCCCCAAATTTTTATTTTCTTTCCTTTGGAATGCTTTCCTTCCACCACCATTCAAACAAGCTCCTCGCTCCATTCCGCTTCTCACTGGTGATCTGCTGTTTGCCCTGCGAGGTGGGGAGGAGGTAGGCTGTGCCAAGGGTTGGGCTGCATCTGGGTACTGCACATGTGCCCTTCTCCAGTGGTGCCCTGGCTCAAATTAGGTTTAAGACTTAGAAGTTTGCGTGGTGTGGTCACAAAGAGTCTTTCCCCAGTGCCCTCGATCCAAGCTATTGGCATCTAGATTGTCTCTCAGAAACTCACAGTAGTGAAAGCTTTGTCATTGATGGGTTTTTAAGACTCTAACTCTTTTTGTGGATAAACCCACTGATGGGATCCTGCCCTGGTGGTATTATTGGAGGGTGGTGGCCAGGGAGAGTGGGGCCTGTTGAAGGGAGTCACTCAGGGAGGCAAGCACGACCTTAGGGACTCTATCTTGTTTCTAGCTCCTTCCTTTAAGGCTCTTTCTTATTCTGCTTTCTGGCGGCCACAACACAAGCAGCTTTCCCCCATGAGGCTCTTTCACCAAGATGCTTTATTTGATTGTAACAACCATCATTTGCATAGATGTTATTATCTATGCTTTAACACTGGGGAAACTGAACTACCTCAGGAAGTTACCAGCTTCCTCAAGATCACTAAGCAATTAAAACATTCAACAGTGAATCAAATGGAGAATACCTGAATCCAAGAGGATCTTCTAACCGATAGGCTAACCATCACTCTCTTCTCCTTTTAAGTCCTTTGTCTTGAGTTTCCTTTGTCTAATGAGCATATAATGACATTTCAGTCACTAACAGACTGCATAGTGATGATGGTTCCATAAGATTGCATGATCTAGTGACCACTGTAGCTGTCTCATTTGTATAAGTACACTCTACAATGTTCACGCAAAGAAGAAGTCACCTAACAACATGTTTATCAGGTTGCATCTCCATTGTTAGCTGACCCATGACAGTACTGAGTTTCACATTTCCCCTCAAGAGGTTATACATCCTTCCTCTCCTACACAAGGATTGATCTCTCTGGCTCCTTGGAGGAAAAAACTGCTACTCCAAAATATCTTAATATTCAATTTGTTGCCATCTTCTCAGACTTCAGATGCAGTTCAGGAAAGCACGAGTCTTAAAAAAAGGCTGAATTTGTCCCTAAAAGTATACAAGACTCTGAGCTCAGTGTTTTACCAGCATCACTTGGCATAGTGGTTAACAGCTTGTAGGCTGTGGGGATGGGCTGTGTTATGGACTAAGAACTGGTGGTCAACTTAACCCCAGCTAAATTACATCAGCATGGCACTGAGCGAAGATGCTCCATCTCAGGAAAGTTGCCAGCATAAATAGGTGGAGAAGGAGAAGAAGGGCGTTGAGGCGTTAATACGTTATTGCGTTGAGGCACTGTGGGTTCTCCTACATGTTGCTGTTTGAGCGGAGAAGCTCTGTTCCTTACATCGAGCATTGCTTCCTGGCTCCGGAGGAGAAGACATATGCTGCTTGGTCTCCAAGATGAACTCGTCACACTGGCTTCCTGGCATGTACTCAACTGTGCTTGTCGTCAGAGGAGCTCAGGGCCTCCGTGTCGCTGAGGATGGCTGTGGTGCCTTTCAGGACAGCCCTGGTCTTGTTGTGAGCGTGACTTCTCAGCTCCAGCATAGAACCCTCATCCCACCAGCGCGGCTCCTTCACCCAGCCAGCATGAACTTTCTGGCTTCCACCGCTGACCTTTGGACTTTCCTGGCATGGATACATAAAAGAGACTGGTATGGGTCCTTCTTGTGGGCTCTGGACCTCCAGTTGGACTCATGGGAGGCACTGTCATGAGCTCTGGGTTTTCATCTGGACTCATGTGGGACATTGCTGTGGGGATTTAGGCCCTTGACTAAATATTCTATGTCTTTGTTGTTGTGGATAGATTTCCTGATTTTCTTGTGTTAACTCTTGGTGACCATTATAAAAATAATATTATAAACTCCATATCCTGATTCTAATTGTTCTCTGCACAAACCCTAACCTCAACAGGCTCAGATTAAAATCTAGCTCTGTTCCTTAGTTTTTGATCTTAGCAAATCTCTTGACCTTCTTAGCCTCCGCTTTCCAAACTGTAGAGTGGGTATTGATGATGTCTCCTGAAGAAAACAGTCTAAGGCAGTGTCCTCGAGCTTTCTTCAAAGACCTCCACTGGAGTTCACAGGGGAACCCAGAACCAGAAGATGGATCAGTGAGACATGCCCCACACTCACATCCAGAGTTGTCCTTGGCCAGAGCAGAACCATTGGAGGAATTTCCTCTAGAACGCAGAGCACTAAATTTAAAGCTCTGGTGCCTTTCAGAGTCACTGGAGCACACTCAGCATCCGCCAGTCCCTCACAGTATGGGAGAGGGATGAGAAGATGAAGATAGTCCTTAGAAAAACCATTGCTCACTGCCTAAAAGACTACATTAGTTAAACAAGGAGAGGAGGGGTGTGTTCAAAGGCCCTGGGTTCAATGTTGGCGTTTTTACTTCTTCTGCATATACAGTATGTTAGTATTCAGATCTTTTGAATTCCTGCCACTCCATAGTATAGATTTTTGAGTGAAATTAACCTAGAGTACTATTTTCTTGGCCAAAAGTTGACCTTTTTCCTTTTTAGAGGGTATCAATGTTAATAACCATCCTTTGTTAGACACCTACCCTGTTTAAGTTCTCACAACACAAACTGTAATAAGCAAACTCATACAGTACTTCTGATGGACAGTGGCACTTCCTAAGGAGTCTACCAAAAGTCACCCAAGATGAAGAAACATACGCTTTTACTCATTATAGATACTAAATTCTCATTAAGAACTTCTTCACAAAAAAGTCCAGATGTTTTATTGTTCGATTTTATGGACTATTTAAGGAAGAAATAATGCCATTTTATAAAAAGTCTCCCAGGAAGTTGAAGATGAGTTATTTTGTCTGAATTCATTTTATTTTGTATAACTCTTTTTTTTTTGCTGATGGCAAAACCAAATAAAGATATTATAGGAAAAGAATCTGATCTATGAAACACTAAATCTGCTGGATGACAGAACAGGTAGAACTCTTGAAGACAAAGGTGTAGGCAAAGACTTCATGGTGAAGCCCCAATGGCATGGAAAATACTACAGAGAATCAACAACTGTGATGTCACCTTATTAAAAAGTTTTGCACAGCAAGAGAAACACCACCAATGAATAAGCAACCCACAGTGCAGGACAAAGGATTACTAGTTACAATATAAGAAGAACTTAAAAAATTAGATGCCCCAAATTTAAAGACCCAATCCAAAAATGGGCGTCTGGAATGAAGTCACTTCTCAGATGAAGAAATAGAAACAACCAATAAATACATAAAAAATGTTCAACATTCAACAGATGCAAATTAAGACAATGCTGAGATTCCATTCCAGAAAAAAATGGGTATTATCAAGAAATCAATCAATAACAAATGCTGGTGGGGCTTCGGGGTGCAAGTAACACTTCTCCACTATTGGAAGTATAGACTGATACAATCACTGTGGAAACTGGAGTAGAGATTTCTCAAGAAACTGACATTACAGTTTCTACTCAACTAATCTATTCCTTTTACTGGTATCTTCCTGACAAGATTAAGACACTACAGAGATAATCGCACACTCATATTTATATCAGCATATTTTATAACAGCTAAATGTTAGAAACAGCCCAAATGAATGAATGAATGAAAGATGAATGGAGAAAGATGTGGTTAGTTATTTATTTTTAATTTTATTTTAAAGAGGACAAAACAGATAAAAACCAATCAAAACAAACCAGTGTAAGAGATACAGGACTTCAAGACATTACAGAATCAACAAAAGTTACCACAATGCCTTTTGATGTCTTCAAACTAGCTGCAGATACCTTCGGACATAGTAAAAATCAAACAGAACAGAATAGAATATAAATGATAAAAACAAAACAATGAATGCAAGAAAAGATTTCAAAACAAGCTAATAGTAAATGCAAAATTGCTACCATAATGTATCTTGCTATCTTTGAAATAGCTGCTCCTGCCATCAGATTTAACATAATCAAACAAAACAAAAGAGATGCACCTGAGATCATATTCTTAAGTGAAATAAATTGTACAAATGCAGACGTATGGCACTGATTCTCTGGTGTGAGACACAGAAAGTAAATAAAGGCCAAAATGTATAATAGATATTGTGAAGTAGGAAGAAAATGGTCAGATGGGAAGGGGAACTAGATAAGCGGGGGAGGAAGGGAAAAGAAAAGATGAGAAGGAAAACTGGAAACAGAGCTTTTATAAATAAAGAAGGGAAGAAGGGTTAAAGGGAGGGTAAGGAATGGGGGGAAAAGGATTGAGATGTGTTATTTACGGGTACCAATTCCCTGTGATGCACAAGATCATTATATAGATCTAAAATGCACCAAAGAACCTAATAAAGAGTCTGACGGGTGGATTTCTCCAGCCTCCAGGATCCTGCATGCACCGCGCTTTCATTGCAGAACGCCGTTCCCCTCAGTTCCACTCAGCAAGTCCCAGGTCCTCTCATCGCAGCCCCTCTGTAAGCAATTCTCTCATCTGTCCGTGGTGGCCATTTCTTCTGAATGCATCTTAGTGTCAGGTTGCTGCAACTTCCTAGAAGAGTCAGGTTCGAAAGCCTTGTTTCTATTCCCAGATCTCAGCATAGTCCTCTTGACTGAAGGGATGTGTCTTTATCTAGGTAGACGTGGAGGTATTTGAAAATAGAGCAAGAGAACTAACTAGACTGTAACAAAACAAACTTCTCTCATCCAGGCTAAAGAAGTTGAGGCTTAGACTTTGTTGTGCCCATAAAAATATCCCCCAAACAACTTAGTCAAGGGATGGGGAGAGGAGGAAGAACAGCAAGTGGCCTTAATGAATTATCAGAAGAAAATGAAGGAAGAAAAAACATCGGGAGGCTTGCAGCCTTCAAGCTGCCTTCCCTTTGGAAAGGTGCCACCATTCATTCCTCAGGGCATCTTGGTTTACGCTGTTGCAATTCTCACCTTACTTTTTCTGCCTCCAATGTTTCCCAGGAACATTCAGCCCGAGGAGTTCATCCTTCTTAGATTCACCTTCCTGCAGGTGGTTCACCATGTGAAGCAGTCTCATCTGGGTCCCTCTTGTGCTCCTTGTGCTAATCTTGTTTTAAGTTAAAAACTGAATTTGCAATCTCAGATGCTGCTATTATCCAGGATCGTGGAACTCTGAGGTGAGCTGGGTCTTTGCCTCCTTTGAAATAGTCCTTTCATCAGTCCCAGGTTACATGATGTGGTTGGACTGAAGGATGCAAGATGACACATGTGTGTGCCGTACACGTGCAGCCCTATGAAATAAAACTGCCTTGTCCTCCTTTGACATGAAGATGACCTCTGTCCTGTACTAATTCCTCCGGGTTGGCTGTAGACTAGAAAGAGGAAGCAGAACACCCACTCTCCTAGAGGCCGGGCCTCCCAGTGCAAGTCAATGAATGGCACCATTTATAACCCAGGGCACAGCTCACAGAGCAGGAGGCCAAGGGAAGAAACCGCAGCTTCCTCTCTATCCCACATCCTGCACTGGGCACCCCTGGCCCAGCCCTTGCTGCGTCCTGGCTGCCTGCCTCATCACTGCTTCCCCAGATTCATGGACTGGCTCCTGGTCCTCCTGTTTCCAGGAGCCTTCCTGGTTTTGTGTCTGTCTCCCATGGAGGGTGAGTCTCAACAGGAAACTGAAGGGAACAGGATAATGGGGCCTAGGAATGATCTCTGACCATCCTGACAAAGAGGGGCAGGGTCAGCGTTTGTTGGGTACAGTTGCCTGAACCTCTGGCTGGCAAAATTCCTTCTCCAGCCACAGAACCTGTTCCTGGGGACCCTACTGTTACTGCTCTGTCAAATTTCAACTACCCAGAAGGTGTGAGGAGAAAGGCTTGAGCAGAAGGGCTGATAAGGAATCCCTGCAGGTTCAGTAACTAGCTCAATAGTACCATTTCTCAACTAAGGCCAAGATTTTGGTAAATCAGAAAAGAGACCCTTCTTCATTTCCCCCACTGGACCTAGGTCTTCTCTCTCAGCCTTGCTGGACTTTACCAGCAATGAAATCTCTTAGTATCCCTGCAGAAACCACAGCTTCACGCTGAGTCTGAGAAGAGGGATGGAGAAGTCTTCGTCCTAAAATTAGAGTCCCTGGTGGATTTGGGCTCTGCGGGGAGAGACACATCTGGGAGGCTGAGTCTGCAGAGGTCCCCGGGAATATGGCTAGGAAAGTTCAGAAAGCCCACGATCATCTGACCCTTCAGTCCGACATCTGCCTCAGGATCTCCCCTGGTCTCATCCTATGATTCTGCAATAATATTCAGATCCTATGTGGGCACCCCCAGTTTGCATCTCCTGTGATGAGTCTGTTGGCAAGAACTGCATGAAGAATTTGGGATCCTGTCAATCTAGACATCCTGACTTTGCATGCCGGACCAAAGAGGTGTACACCCAGCATTACACTGGCGGTAAGGAGAAGGCAAGAGGAAGAGGGGTGTGGGAGACAAGGGAGAGAAGGGGCACCTGAACTGGTATCAGAATTCTCTAGTCCTGTGAGCTCTGGCACTAGGTATGCTGCTTCTCTTCTCTGGGTGCAAATTTCCCTTCTGCACAATGGTTAGATTTCAGTAGGTGGCCTCTAAACTTCCCCCATCTCTGATATCCAGTGATTTAAACCCTACAAGATGAGGCTGTTACAACTCCTCTGGTATAAATGTATGTGTGTACTTATGGCATGGGTCAGTTGCCTCAGGAGGAAACTTTGTTTATGGAGGAGTTTTGGGGTCTCAGGCACTTTCTCTGGGGGTAAGGAGAGGGAAGGGTGGTTTACTGAGCCATCTCAGGTCTAATCCAAGCCCTGTGTCCCATCCTGCCCTCTTCAGAGTATGTGTACAGACATTCCGTCTTGAGCTGCCCCAAGAGATGTGTGGAATACGTGCGCATCACCAATTTGGAGAAGCATATCATCTTCTGTTGCAAAGAAAACTACTGTAACAACCTGTCTGTCAAAAGCTTGGTCCCTTACCACGGAATTTTGCCTAATGCTCTCAGTTGATTGGCAAAGTCCTCCTCCCCATTACATGTGCCCATTATTTCCTGAATAAACAGGGAGACCTGCAGGTACCTTTCCTCCCACCCACTCCCACACTGCTGCCCAGGGCCAAGAGGCCAAGAGAAATGAGCTGCGGTTAGAGAAGGGACGTGGTAGGACTTGGAATGCTCCCTGAGCCAGGGTCAGACTCCCAGTGCCTGCTCTTCTGGCTAGGGACCAAACCTCAGGTCCAGGGTGGAGTGGGGAAAGAGATCCGGCTGTGCCAGGGCTCCCGTGACACCCCAGGCTGGTTATGAGGAAGCTCTGATGCATAGTGTAAGTATATGCAGGGGGCTCATGGGCTCTTTCCATATTAGACCAGGTAAGAAGAGATGGATTCTGGGCAGAGAATGATCTGGCAAAGATCCCTGAGATATTTCATCCTTTAAATGTCTAGGGCCCTGAATCCTGTTAGGCCCTTTAGGATCTAGAGTTGGAGGAGTCCCCCAACAAAGCAGTCCTGGCCATCTTCTGCCACCTTGGATCCCCTGTCATCTTGGATCTGGCTGGCATTTGGAAGCTTGATGAAAGCAGTGGGAAGGAAAACTTTCTGGTCACCGCAGGACTCAACTATTAAAGAATGCAAATTCTGATGTAGATTGTCTGATGTAGATTGTTTGAATCCAACTGCTCTGCTAGCCCTAATGACCTCAGTAACTTACTTAGCATTTTTGTACAGCAGTCTCCTCCTACTTTGCACGGTTCAGTAGAAGGCTCAGCAAGTTTCTAGCTATTAGGAGCATAGTAAAAGCACACTGTGTTTTCTGTTTATCTTCAGCTTTGGGCCAGCTGGTGAGCGGGGGTCTTTACAGGTCATCTCACAAGTGAGTCAGTGCAATGAGATATTACCTCCGTTTCTGACAGACAAAAAAGTTGTGGGTGGGGAAGCTAATCGACTTGGTAGAAAGCGTGGAGCTTGGATCCTATACTCTTTTCCTGAGCCCATATTGATCTAGAAATGAGGGCACCCAGAGGGTCCCCACCCTCACCACCATGACCACAGCCATCCTGGTTTCATCGTCTGTATCTCTTAGCAGCCAGTGTTCCTCCTCTTTACTCTGGCCCAGATCTTCCTTCCCTGCTCTGTCCAGAGCTCTGCTCTCACCTCCCCCCTAAATCTTCCCCTCAGTCTACTGACTGTGTGGCTCACTGGGCAGCAGAGTCAAATGTTGGAGGACACAAATTTTGGACTCAGATAGAGCCAAGTGGCTAACAGGGCTCTGACACTTACTGGACAGAAGAATCTGAGAACGATCGCCTCGATTCTAACTTTATTCTGCAAAAAAGAGAAAATATATGTGTTTTAATGGTCAATGTAATAATTAAACTCATATATCTCCATCTGGCACAGTAGACTTACTAATGACTTAACAAATAAAAGCTGTTACTATCCTTCTTACTTGTAAGGAGCTTTATAGAGTTTATCTCCTTTAGTTTTTTATGGTAGTCTATTTACAGGAGTCTTATTTACAGACTAAGAGGTGAAATCACTTGCCCAGTGCTAGAAATTAATAACATATTAAAATTGAGCTTCTAAACAAGCAACAGGAAACCAAGATGATATCACATTTTTCTTTTTTTTTTTTTTTTTTTTTTTTTTTTTTTTTAATTTTTATTTAAGGAGAAAAGAAAAGAAAAAAAAAACAGTGAAGGGTACAAGTTATACAGATTTACAGAAGAAAAAAAATGCGCAGTAGGAAATCACTAGTTAATAGATTACATATTGCCATCTTAGAAATAATTGTTCAAGTCACAGAATTAAAGTTTGTAGAGTGGACATTCCAGCAATGATACTGCAAACAGTTCTGTTCAATGATCCATTAGAACTCTGTGATATCATTTTCTGTCTTATACATTTAAATATACATGCAGTTATATAGTTTAGAGCATTTTCTTTTCCTCTCTTTTGTACAGTGACTATTACACACTTTGGGTTTCATTGCTCCCACTGTTCTTATTGCTTTTTTGGAAGAGAGTAAAACCAAATGTGACATGACAGAACAGAATCGGTCAAGTCAAAAGGGTGGATATAATAGATAATATAAAAACATAATACAAGGTGATCAACAATGGTTACCCTAATGCCTCCCGCTATTTCTAATAGAATTGCCTATATCGTTAGTTGTAATACTATTGAACAAAACCGTAAAGGATAAAACCGACAAAACCAAAACATTGGAGATATTGTAGGTTTTCAAAAGTAGATAGAAGTCAACGAGAATGGGCGTTATAATGAATCTCATTATCTTCTCAGCTGATGCCTAAACTTTCGAACCTGATACTATTCAGCAAAACAGAATAGAGGAACCTCAGTCAAAAACAAGATGGTGAGAGTAATACAGGGCTTCAAATCGAGAAAATAGAAAGTCAAAGTGGGTTACTATATTATATCCTGCTATATTTTTCCCTTTAATTAAATGGATAACAATAAAAAAGTATATAATGGAGTGGAGATTGAGAAAAAGAAAAAGAGGGCATAACAGCGAAACAGGGCAGATCAAAACATAACCTTTTAAGCAGAATAGTGTTTCACCACCAGATATTTCCGACTTAAAAATAGTTACCATATTGACTCCCTCCCTGAAGTCCTTGAGTACAACTTCATATACTGTAGCATTAAGTATATCAAAACAATGTAAAACCATTTAAGAGAATGACAGCATTATAGAGTATTTGGAATTGACTAACAGAAAATGAACAATGGTCTCTGTATAATCTCCTTGTCTTTAAAAGGTTTTTGCTTATACTAACGTACATAACAAAATCCAATAAGATACAACCTGGTTAGACCATTGGAGACAGAAGAACAAAAGCTAGATGAGACTTCAAAACAAGATGGTACTGAATCAGCATTACCTATTAAGATGTCATTTTCTCAAAAATAGCTGTTCCTATCATCCAATCTTCTCTGTCTCATTTCTGTTGAGCTCTTTTTCTGTCAGTAGCTGTCAGTTTGTCTTCTTCATTTTGTTCTCTGCTCCATTCGTTGTGGCCTCCCTGCCACTATTTCTGGGTTCTTTGTATTTTTCTTTTTTTAGAATATCCTGCAATACTTTCTGTAGAGTTGAATTGGTGGTTGCAAATTCCCCCAGTTCCTCTTTATCCTGGAAGCACCTCGTTTTTCCATCAATTTCCAGGGACAGTTGTGCAGGATATCTCAATCTTGGCTGGAGATTATTATCTTTCAAAGCTTGAATTATTTCCCCCCATGCTCTTCGTGATTTGATGGTTTGTGAAGAGAAATCTGCTGTAATTCTGATGGGTGTTCCTTTGTAAGTGATCTGTTTCTTGTCTCTTACAGCTTTTAATATTCTGTTCTTGTATTGAATTTCTGGGATTTTTATTATTATATGCCTGGGTGTTTCTCTGTTAGGGTTGTAGGTAGCTGGGGTCCTGTATGCCTCATACAGCTGAGTATCTTTACCTTTTGCTAAATTAGGAAAATTCTCCTGGATTATTTCTGTGAGTAGCTTTTGTAATTCATTTGTTTGTGTCCCTACTTCTTCTTCTATGTTCTTAATCCTTAAGTGGTGGCTCCTCTTATCATCTTCTTGTCTTTGTATTATTGCTGTTTGTTTCTTTGTTATTTTTAAGAAGTTTTTCATTTCATTCTCCCATATTTCAAGTCTGCCCTCCAGTTCAGATAGTCTGTCCTTAGTTTCTTTCAAGCTGTTATGCCAGTCTTGTATAGACTTATTAATTTCTTGATAGTCCCTTTGAACCTGCTTCACATACTCAATGCTTTCTCTGTTTTCTCCATCAAGCAATTCTCCCCTCTTTTTCTGTTCTTCCATTCCACCATCTGTTTTTTCCTGGGTGGTGTTTAGCATTTCTCTAACTATTCTGCATACTTCTAGCTTCAGATCATTGATAACTTCATTCCTGAATTGGTCTATGAGGCTCTCAATATGGTGCTTAATGTATACTGGTGCGGCGTCCATTATTGCCTGTTTCTCAGGATTGGGGGCCGAGGAGCTTTTTTTGTTGCTTCCCTTCCCCATATTTTTTGTTCCTTATAAAATGCAATCTTACAAAGGAGGCCCGGCTTCCCTGCCTGTCAGCCACAGCCTGATCAAATTGCGCTGGCTAGTTGTTCCCGCCCACCGCTGCGCACCAGGGAGTCGGAGGAGGCAGCCTACGCGGAAGTCAGTCGCTCCTCCGGGCCATCGTCCGGCTCTGGGATCTGGGTTAGGCTAGTCTAGCCTAGAGAGTCCGCCAGCAGCGTCACTCAGGCCAGGCACTTTTCTCCAATCCCGTCCGAGAGGGGAATGGCGCCCAGAGAGATCTCCGCTAGAGTCAAACTGTGGTGGGGGGTCAGATTCTCACTCACCTCGCCACCAGTCAGTTTTCGTGTACACCTCTGTCCGTCCTTTTTTTTTTCGACTCCGTTCTCCCGTTCCCAGAGCTCGGCGCTCCCAGAGCTCGGCGCGTCTCTCCTTGCTGAGCCGCTGTGGAGATAGCCGGCCGCCGCACGGCGGGAAATCCAAACCGGTTTCCGATGGCGCGGAGTCGAGCCTCCACACCGAGATTTTTCTGTTCCTATTTTAGCGCCAGGACTGTATTCCAAGTTGGATTCTCTCAGCCCAGTTCGTTCCTGAGTCAGCAGAGCATATCTCTACTGATTCGTGTCTCCCTAGTCCGCATTATTTCTGGCCTCTGAGCCGAACCTTTCAGAGAGCCTCTGGTAGTTGCTGTTGTCTGTCCGCCATGTTCTCTGGTCTCCGATATCACATTTTTCAAAAATTCTGATTGGTTATAAGTAACATAAAGCTTTCTATTTTTCAATGTACAATTTAGTGATGCTAAGGGCAACCACAGTGGTGTGTGCGACCACGTCTATACATTTCCAGCGGCCTTTCGCAATTACAGACAGAAACTTTGTACCCGTGTGTTCCTCTTCCCAGCTTGATGTAACCTTTACCCTGGTTTTCACTTGAAGTTCTCCTGTTGGAGGTACCTCATATGAGTAGAATGATACAATATTTGTCCTTCCTAGTCTGGCTTGTTTCACTTGGTACAGTGTTTTCAAGGTCTAGCTACACTGCCATGGGTATCAGAATTTTATTCCTTTCTATGGTTGAATCATATTTTATGGTATGTATATGCCACATTTTGTTTCTGCATTATCCATTGTAGAGAGATTTTTTTTTGTTTCAATCTTTTACTATCCTGTAATAATGTTTCTTTGAACATTGGTATACAAGTATCTAGTCCCACTTTTCAATTCTTATGGCAATTCTGTACTTGAGGCGATGCTAAGCTGAGTTTTACAGCAGTTGCATCATTTTATATTCCTATGAAGGTCCAGTTCCTACACATTCTCAGCAACACTTGTAATTTTGTTTCTGTTTATTAAACAATAGCCACCCAATGTATATGACATTGGTTTTCGTGGTGCAAGCCATTGAATCTTGGGCTTTGAGTTTGCTAGAGAAGTATGCTCTGCCACTGAGCTATGTCCCCAGCTGATGGCTGTGACATGATTTTTATTTCCATTTACCTAGTAAAATTTATTTGCATTTACCCAATACATTATTTCACTTAGTGTAAACAAAATAACTCTAATTTTTGTGATTCCATTTGTTGACACTCTGAAAAGGGCAAAAGAATAAAGATGAAGAACAGACTGTTAGTTGCCAGGGGTTACTGACTGGGTTAGGGCAAAGTGGTCTCGCTGTGTCACGTTCAGCAAATGGAAACATGCGGGGTAGCAGTCAACACACAAATCTGTGCATTTTTCAAAGCCCATAAGAATTTCTATTACCAAGGGTGACTTTTAATGTGCACAAATTTAAAAGGCAAAATAAACAAGGCTGTCTGAAGTTCCAAAATGGAAGGTAGACCATGATGAATGAACCCAACTTTGGTATAAATTGATGAGAAAAATGTCACCAAAGGAGGGAAAGGAAATTATGCAACCTAAGTAACTGAAGGCAATTAATGTTCTGACTCTGGTATAAAACCCAAACTAGAAGGAACTGCACAGAAACTTGGTGATAAGTTGCTAAACATGTTTCATAGAATACAGGTTTGCAATTCTAAAGTCACTCTCCACATGTATTAAAGCACAGCAGTGTGGGCAGCCGGGTGATTTCTGCAGGTTAATTGTGGGTTTCCACTTTGATGGTCACAGTTGTGTGTGATGGACACCACTTTTGCCAGGACGGCAGCAAGGAGTTTTCATAGCTTCTGAGGGTGCTTTTTGTGCTCTGTCTTTCCTTGTGACCCATGGGCATGAACAACAAAAAAGGCGTATTTTGAGTTAGTATCAATGGTAACCTTTTTTTTTTTTTTTCCTTTTAGACGTTTCAATGCCCAATAAAGGCAATCAATTCAGCCTCTAGAGCTGACTGACTTACTGACTTAAGGTGAGAGATTGGGAAACACTAGAAATCAGCAAAAGAGAGACTATAATCTTGTAAAAGTCAGAGAACTGGAACAACAGCATAGTAAGAAAAACACCTTGTCCGCTGCTACCTCATTTCCATTGCTGGAGAAGAGCAAGCTCCCTCTTTGCAGGGCTGAGGGAGAAACAGCCTTCACAAATGCTATCAGTGCAGGTACTGCCAATCTTAATACCAGGAAAGTTTCACAAACTTCACAGATTTGCAGCTGACCTAGGTAAATATTCAGAAATCTGCATAATGCCCTTGCTTTGGGAAAAAGACCTCACATCATCTCCCAGCAAATCCCAACATTCTGTAGCAGGGGGTCACCTGGAAAAATGAGCTACTGTCTGAATCTGAACAGCTCTGGGAGTCAGAAATCTCTGCATCTGCCCATCTCCGGGACTTCACAGAGATCCCTCTGTACATCTTTGAGGGAGCCTCATGAGCCTAATTTTACAAAGAAGAGTGACTTAAACTTACTGGGTGCTCCATGAATAGGGAGGGGACAGAGGCATGGTACACAGGAGAGGGAGGATGCTGTTTTTGAGAACCAGGAGACCAGGGTGCTGGCTTTCCAAGACCAAGGATATATAGTCAGCCATATGGGCACTTTACCCAGTACCAGGCCTAAGGGCAGGTGGCCCTGGGGTTCTTGTCACTCCTCCTTCCTGCTTTGAAACTAGGTGCCTGTTACTGGGCAGGAATGGAACACCCGTTTCCTGCTGCCGCCCCACCCCAAGGGGTACACTGAGGCTGCCTTGATCACCTCCAGGCTTGCACCATCACCCTGTCCCTGGGCACGTACAGCTTGGGGTGGGGGACAAATATAACTTTGCCTGACTCTAGCTGTGTGATCCTTCTCCTGGGAAGACATCGTCCCTGGGGCAGCAGACAGGAACACTGGTAGCCCCCACCTCCCTCCCACGGTGGGACACTCACTGGCCTGTTACTGACAGGGTAGGGGGAGAATCCTAGCGGATCTCACACTGCCTTACACAGGGGCGTGCTGGTGGGGCCTGGGGTGATTCCGTGCCTCCTGCCATACCCTTCCCCCAGAAGGGCAGATCTGAAGGACCAAGAGTGCCTCTGCCTGGTCCCGGATGCCCCACATCCCCTTTTCCTGGGTGGCCACTGTGTCTGGAGGAAAGGGGGTGACATAAGGGAAGTCTTTGCCATCCCGCACCCATGGGCTGTATTGCCAAAGGAGGCACTCAGAGAAACTTTGCCCAGCTTTGCCTTTGTCCCTGTTGGGCTGGCACTGTCACAGAGGAGGCAAACAGGAACAACATCAGACCTTGCTGCTCCCCCATTTTTGGGTTTTTCACTGCCTACACCCACACCTGGTCTGACCACACACATCGCTTATCAGGATTGGATGACAGCAGTGGGGGGTGGCAGTACAGTTCGCACAACTGCCTGTGTTTGTGCAGCATCTGGGCCTCCGGACTGGCTGGCCAGAGAACTGCTTTAAGGCTGTGGTAGACTGACCGCTGGTGGCCAACTTGTTACAACCAGCTGAACTGAGTCAGCGTGGTGCTGGGTCTGGGTGGCCCACCTGAGGATTGTTGCCAACAGCATAAAAAACGGAGAACTGGAAAGGAAGAAGTGTTTCTGTTGGTTCTGTTTTTGCCATGGGTTCTTCTGGAGGAGCTTGCTGAGCCTCTTTCCTGACATGAACTTAGCTCTTATCGTCATCAGAGGAACTTGGGACTCCGTTGTCACTGAGGATGGCTGTGGTTCACTTTAGGAGAGCGCCGGTCCTTCCTTTGAGCTTTGACTCTGCTTTGAGGCAGAACCCTCAGCCTGCTGGCACAGATCCTTCTGCCCACTGGCACAGACTTTCTAGCTTCTACTGCTGTCATTGGGACTTTCCAGTGCAGATCCATTAAACAGACTTGCACGAGACATTGCGTGGGATCCAGGCCCTCAGCTGGAGTCTTTGAGGTCTTTAGTGTTTGGACAGACTTCCTGCGTTTTATTCTTTGGGTGACTATTAAAAAAATTTTATAAATTATGTGTCCTCTATTAAATTGTTTTCCTAGCAAATCCTGACTACAACAAAGTCTTCCACAACATTAAGAGAATGAATGGTAAAAATCACATGATCATCTCAACCTGACAAAATTCAACATATGTTCATGATAAAATCCCTGAAAGCATTGGTTACAGATGGAACATAACACAATAAAGGTTATACAGGGTAAATTCATGCCCAAAGTTATACCTAATGAGGAAAAACTGACACCATTTTGATACCACATGATGAGCGAGATGCCAGGTTCTTGTGTACAGTGAGCAGTGATTTGCAAGTGTACATCCAGTGGTAAAAGAAAAGGCGGTTGTTTGTTGGTGTCTTGTAAAACTCTATTATTTGTACGCATTTGCGGTGATGCAGTTTACAATCATCTTGGGGTACAGGTACACAACACAGCTTGTTTTTTTTTCTTTAACCCTCTTCCCCCTTCTTCTAATTCTCCTATCCTAATTGTCATCCTTGTTGATATTACTAATCATGTAGCATTTACATCCACTGAGGTTACTGGGGTCCTAAACATGCCACATCTTTATTCTACTTATTTCCCCTTATTTCAGATGAGAAAAAAAGATAATGTAAAGAAATATTCAACTACTCAAAATGCTACTATAGTAACTGTCATGGTTTATGTCAGTGGCCCCCAAGCCTCATCCAATTATGCACTGGACCAAATCCAGCATTTGTGATTGGTTCGTTGTCTAGCACTCGAATTGGTAGGGCTTACTGCACCCACCTAGGGGTGGAGCCAGCATAAGAAGTATTGGCGAGAAGGAGGCATCTCTCTCTCTCCTGCTGGTTCATACTTTGCTGTTTGCAGCTGGCCATCAATGGTGCCCCACCATGCCACCGTGCTGCTGGGAGCCAACTGAGTATGGACTGAAACCTTCAAGAACTGTAAGAAGTAAACCTTTCCTTCCCTAACTTCGAGGGTCAGGTGTTTTGTCTCAGCAAAGAGTAAAAAGTAAGTAAGACAGCAACCAATAGTAACACTGGAAAGTACACTTATCATGACAACTCTGAGTTAAGAACTTTTTTAGCAGGACTTTATCATTCTAGTCATCCGAATCTAAAAGATTTATGGAGAAGTCACCGGTGTGATGTTGAGATTTTTAAATAATTATAATACTCAAGAGATTTGGTTTCCTTCAAAATTACCTACATTTTGACAATAAAAAGATCTGCCAAGAAAAAAATGTAACATTTTGACTGTGATTTACCCATTGGTTGAAAGCTATATTTAAAACTCTCAAGCCGTTTATACACCACCAAAATACATGGTAATTAACAAACCACTTGCACCATTTCATGGTTGTTGCAGCTTTTGGTGATATATGCCAACTAAATCTAGCAAATATGGTGTAAAAGTATATATTCTGGTAGATGTGAAAATATTTTACACCTTGAATTTAGAAACTTATTGTGGAACTCAGTATCAGGTCTTTATTTATGTGGTAATAAGCCATGGACTGTTGCACCCATTTCAAAAAGGACCCAAAATGTCACATTCAACAGTTTGCTCACCAGTTACCTGTTGATGTTACCTGTTTGCTAGAAGAACACCAACTGACCAGCACAGGAACTATTCACAAGAACAATGTGGAGCGTCCCCTGCAAGTTCACACTAGAGAAATGTATGATACAATCTTTAGATTTCAGAAAGATGTAATCGTGACCTTGTATATGATGAAGAAAAAAAAGGTCATATTGAAGTTGTCAATATTGCACTATGATGATGAAATTGACCATGAAGCCTGACATGGTGCATGCCTATAATCCTAGGGGAAAGAGGAAGGAAGGAAAGGAAAAGAAAAAAAAAGAATAGAAGGGGAAAAATGGAATCAAAGCTTTTGTAAATAAGAAATATAATAGGGGTTGCACAGAGCCGAGAGAATGGGGGGAAAAAGAAGAGCAAAGATATACTATATACAGCTGCAAATTTCCCATGATGAATGTGACCATTATGTATATCCGAATTGTACCAATAAGCTTAATTTTATAATATTACTTCTAAGAATGTCTCTCATTTTCCAGTGTTTAATTTTTCAAAGTTTTCTTCTTTCATTCTGCCATTCTTTACCTGCTGTATATTTATGAATATGATCATTAAACTTTATTAATCTCTAGATAACTCTTACTACTATTAGATTTTTATATTGTTAGTGGAGGTGTAGTTGTTGCACTTAGTAGATACTTGCTGTGTGTGAATCTTTGGTTTGTATTAGTGTTTATACTATAGTTACAGATCTCTCTGATTAAGGATTGTACGTTATCGGTTCTCACAGTGCGGTGGTGTGAACCTATGGCACACCTGCTCCAGCAGGCACACAGAGTGCTCTCTGTCAGCGCCTGAGAACAGTCAGCCTCACATCACCCCAGCAGCCAGGCAGAAGATAACAGCGTACATAAGGACAGTGCTCATGGTTGGAAAGGAGTAGCAGTGGCCGGTGCTGATGTCACAAGTCATGACTGATTAACCATTACTCAGCCAAGCTCTCACTTGGCTGGTCAGTATACTGCCAAGGAGATTACATATATATTTGCTTGGCTTACCTGTGAGTTTTAATACATTCATTCTTATTTTTTTAATTTTGAAATAAAATTAAAAATGATATAGAATACATACATTTTTATTAATATGATATTTTAACTGACATTTCTTATGAGAATTGAAATTTGTTATCTAAGATTTAGCAAAGAATTGTTTTAATTAAGAAACTGAGATTCTTATAATGTTCGGCTATCTCCTTGGCATATTTGAATCTTCAGCATCATACTTAGTTGTTTGGGAAGAATTTAAAAAAACAAGAAGAGAAAGAAAACAAGAAAAAGACCCAGAAAGCCAGGAAATGCACTCAGATGTTTTATTCAGAGGAGGACAAAAGCTGCTGGCTCAGCACATTCAAGAGGAATCCAAGCTGAAAATTACTGTCGTAGAGTGTCCAATTCTTTAATGTTAACTAATAGGGTGAGATATTTTTGCTATAGGGATAGATGTGTATTGGGTGCTTCATTTTTAAACATCTTATGTTTTTGTAGGCTTCAAGTATTGAATATAAAAAAATGACTACAGCAGATAAAGCAAAACTGAAAACATATATTGGAAAATAATTCCAATAGTCCGGAAAGAGTCATTAGAAGTAATTGAAAACAATAAGAAACGTGAGTCAGCATCATTCACAGACTGTGGGGGAAGAGAACAAGAAGTCACCAAGAAGCAGGCCCTCCCTGTGAACTGGCACCATGTGTGGGCTGCTGGGAGGAGAGCCAGATGCCAGTGCCTTCTGGCATGTGGGCTGGGAAACAAGAAGAGCCAACTTCCCCACCCCTCAACTCCCCACCATAAGTGACCAGCTAACCTGAAGAAACACAGGTTGAAATGACAGCTATTGAAGTAAATTTAATGCTTGAAGTTTAGTGTTTCACTGACTTTGCAGGTCTAAAACTGGTACTAGACCATGTATTCAGAGGATAACAGTACACAATGGAGCATCTATGGAGGGTCTTCTTCTGAAGGTGGTAGCCAATGTTCATTCTCTAATCTTGTTTTGAAGTCCTGTATTGCATTGTTTTTGCTGTGTTGAGTTTTATTCTGTTTTGCTTTGCTTGATTTTATTATATCTGATGGCTTGGGAAGCTATTTCAAAGATAACAAATTATATTATGGTAGCCATTTTGGATTTACTATTTTCTTGTTTTGATGCCCTTTATTGCATTTGTTGTTTTGATTTTATTGGTTCTATTCTGCTGTTTTGTTTGATTTTTACTATGTCTGGACAGCTATTTTGAAGACAACACGAGGCATTAATGGTAACCATTGTTGATTTTCTATTGAAGTCCTGTGTCTCTTATACTGGTTTGTTCCAATTCGCTTTATTCTGTTTTATGTTGCTTAGTTGTATTCTCTTTAAAATAAAAGTTAAAAAAGAAAACAATGGGAAAGCATTGTTAGACCGTGTAACAAAAGTACTGTGTTGCATATTAAGAATCAGAAAGTACTTTGACACCAACCACAAAAGTGTTACCAAACTTGGTGAACCTGATAGGAAAGTTTCTTGGAAGGAAACTGAGGAAATGTCATTCCTGGTCTGGAGGAGGAGGGATCCCGAGTTCCTGAGGCACCTCGGCCCGTGCCCAGCCGCGCCTGGCCATCGGTGTGCGGAGGAGGAGCTGCGCGGATCCGGAGCGCCTGCAGAGGCCCCTTCCTTTGTCTGGAGGAGGAGGGATCCCGAGTTCCTGAGGCACCTCGGCCCGTGCCCAGCCGCGCCTGGCCATCGGTGTGCGGAGGAGGAGCTGCGCGGATCCGGAGCGCCTGCAGAGGCCCCTTCCTTTGTCTGGAGGAGGAGGGGTCCCGGGTTCCTGAGGCACCTCGGCCCGTGCCCAGCCGCGCCTGGCCATCGGTGTGCGGAGGAGGAGCTGCGCGGATCCGGAGCGCCTGCAGAGGCCCCTTCCTTTGTCTGGAGGAGGAGGGGTCCCGGGTTCCTGAGGCATCTCGGCCTGTGCCCAGCCGCGCCTGGCCATCGGTGTGTGGAGGAGGAGCTGCGCGGATCCGGAGCGCCTGCAGAGGCCCCTTCCTTTGTCTGGAGGAGGAGGGGTCCCGGGTTCCTGAGGCATCTCGGCCTGTGCCCAGCCGCGCATAGCCATCTGCGTGCAGAGGAGGAGCTGGGTAGATCCGGAGTGCCCGCAGGAGGCCCTTCCTTTGTTTGGAGGTCTGTGGATATCTCTGCAAGCAGGGAGGGATCACAGACTCCTGAGGCACTGCGGTCTGTGGTGAGTACCCTAACCCGGCTGCGATCCAAGAGCTGTGGATCTACCAAGGGGCAGGTAGGCGCACAGTGTCCTTGAGGCCCAGCTTGTCTGGAACCGCGGAGTTCTGAACAAGCAGAGAAGGGCCATTGGTTCTGCAGGCCCAATGGCCTGGGGTAGAGTGGTGCCAGAGTCTCAGTAGCTGCAAACATAGAAGGGGATTTTCAACAGATCCTGAGGAGGCTTTCAAATAACACTTGAAACACAGAAATATAGGAAAATGACAAAACGAAAGACCAAATTACAACCTCAAACCTCCAGCCCATCTCAGGAAAACCTAGGAGAAGTGTATTTAGAAGAAAATATATCCCATCCTCCTCATATATTAGACACAATAGCTACTGAAGTTGACAAGCAACTCCAGGAAGCTTTAAAGAAATTCAAACTCGAAATAATATCCCAGATAAAAGAAGAAATGATAAAAGAAATGAAAGAGATTCTAAATATATCTAAAGAAAACACAGATAAAAAATTGGAGGAACTAAACAAAAAGATAGAATCCCTAGAAGAGAAATATAAGAAACAAACAGAATACATAATGCAGATGCACAGAGATATACAGGAAATAAAAAACTCCACTGAAAGTTGTAAAAACCGCCTTAATGAAAGTGAAGATAGAATTTCAGACCTTGAAGACAGGATTGCAGCTACTGAACAGGAAAGATCTTTTAAAAATAACAAGGAATCAGGAAACAACAATTCAACAACTGCAAGATGATGCAAAGAAGAATAACATAAGAATGATAGGGATTAATGAAAAAGAAGGAGACAACATAAAGGATATCAAGAGGATATTTAGAGAAGCAATAGCTGAAAACTTCCCAAGCATGAGATCAGAAACTGACATCAGGATCAGTGAAGCATATAGAACTCCAAATAGTCATAACCAAAATAAAACTACACCCAGACATATAATAATCACCATCCCAGAAATCCAACACAAGAATACATTATTAAAAGCTGTCAGAGAGAAAAGACAGATCACTTATAAAGGAAAACCTATCAGAATCACAGCAGACTTCTCATCACAAACAATAAAGTCAAGAAGAGCATGGAGTGAAGTATTCCAGATCCTAAAGCAAAATGATTTCCAACCTAGACTGATATATCCTGCAAAACTATCATTTAAAATAGATGGTGAAATACGATACTTCCATGACAAAGAACAGCTGAAGAACTTCATGAACACCAAACCAACCCTGCAAAAAATATTGAAAGACAGTTTAGATACACAAAGGAAAAAACCACTAAGCAAAGCAAATAATTAAACAGAACAGAAAGATAAAGATGCAACAGCAGAGAGATAAGAATCCTACAATTAAACAACATTTAACAGTAATAACCATTAATGTAAATGGTCTCAATGCACCAATCAAAAGAAACAGACTAGCAGAATGGATCAAGAAACAAAATCCAACCATATGCTGTTTACAGGAAACCCATCTAACCCAGAAGGATACTCACAGACTGAAAGTCAAAGGATGGAAAATAATTCTTCATGCAGCAGGAATCCAAAAAAAGGCAGGAGTAGCCATTCTGTTTGCAGACAACGTGAACTTTAAACCAACAATGACCATAAAGGATAAAGAAGGTCACTACATACTCGTAAGGGGAAAACTCCAAGAGGAAGAGATAACTATCTTAAATATATACGCACCAAACTCCAGAGCGCCCAGTTATATAAAACAATTATTAACAGAAATGAAAACTCAAATTATCAGTAACACAATTGTAACGGGAGACCTTAATACGCCATTGACACCAAGGGACAGATCGACCAGACAGAAAATGAGTAAAGAAATAACAGAACTGAATCATACCTGTGAACAAATGGGTTTGATAGACATATACAGAATGTTCCACCCAACAACATCAGAATACACATTCTTCTTAGCAGTACATGGATCATTTTCTAAAATAGACCATATATTAGCTCATAGAACATATTTAAATAAGTGCAAAAGAGCTGAAATCATCCCTTGCATGTTATCGGATCACAGCGCTCTGAAATTAGAAATTAATGATAAAAGATACTGCAAAAATCCCACAAACACATGGAAACTGAATAACACACTCTTGAGTAATCAGTGGGTCACAGAAGAAATTAAAGAAGAAATCAAACAATACCTAAAAGAAAATGAAAATGCAGATACAACTTACCGGAATCTGTGGGATGCAATGAAAGCCATCCTGAGAGGAAAATTTATTGCACTGAGTTCCCACATCAGGAAAACAGAACGAATACAAATAAATAACTTGATGCTACACCTCAAACAGCTAGAAAAAGAAGAGCAAGTCAAGCCCAAAGCCAAAAGAAGAGAGGAAATTATAAAAATCAGAGCAGAAATCAATGCAATAGAGACTAAGAAAACAATCCAAAGGATCAACAAATCAAAGAGTTGGTTCTTTGAAAGAATAAATAAAATCGATAAGCCCCTAGCCAACCTTATTAAAAAAAGGGAAGAAAAAGCTCAAATTCATGCAATAAGAAATGAAAAAGGAGAAGTCACTACAGACCCAATAGAAATACAGAAGATCATCAACACCTATTTTGAAAACCTCTACTCTCAAAAGTTTGATAACACAGAAGAAATAGATAGTTTCTTAGAAGCATATGAAGTGCCAAAGCTAGATCAAGAGGATGTAAAACTGTTGAATAACCCAATCTCGGTTACTGAAATTGAAAATGTAATTAAGTCCTTACCCACCAAGAAGAGCCCAGGCCCAGATGGATTCACTGCAGAATTCTACAAGAAATACAAAGAAGACCTAATGCCGACACTCCTCAAACTATTCAATGAAATTGAAAGGGAAGCAATCCTTCCTAAGTCATTCCTGGAAGCAAATATCACTCTAGTACCAAAACCTGAGAAAGACCCAACTAAAAAAGAGAACTATAGACCGATCTCCCTAATGAACACAGATGCAAAAATCCTCAATAAAATATTGGCAAATAGGATCCAGCAAATCATCAAGAAGATTATACACCATGACCAAGTGGGATTCATCCCAGGAATGCAAGGATGGTTCAACATACGCAAATCAATAAATGTAATCCACCATATCAATAAAGCCAAAAATAAGAATCACATGATCATTTCTATAGATGCAGAAAAAGCCTTCGATAAGGTCCAACATTTATTCATGATAAAAACTCTACAGAAAATTGGAATAGATGGTCTTTACCTCAATATAATAAAGGCCATTTATGACAAACCAACAGCCAGCATCATACTAAATGGCCAAAAATTGAAAGCCTTTACTTTAAAATCAGGCACAAGACAAGGATGTCCTTTATCACCACTCCTATTTAATATAGTACTGGAAGTACTAGCCAGAGCAATTAGGCAAGAAAGAGAAATAAAAGGGGTAAAGATAGGAAAAGAAGAAGTTAAGTTGTCATTGTTTGCAGATGACATGATACTCTACATAGAAGACCCCCTAAGCTCCATTGAAAGACTCTTAGATACAATAAATAAATTCAGTAATGTGGCTGGATACAAAATCAATACTCAGAAATCAATAGCATTCCTATACACAAACAACAAAACCACAGAGAGGGAAATAAGGGAAACTGGACTATTCATATTAGCAAGCAAAAAAATGAAATATTTAGGAATTACTCTTACGAAAGAAGTGAAAGACTTATACAGTGAAAACTATATTACACTGAAAAAGGAAATTGAAGATGATCTCAGAAAATGGAAAGACATCCCTTGCTCATGGATAGGAAGAACAAACATTGTGAAGATGGCCATTCTCCCAAAACTCTTATACAGATTCAATGCAATCCCAATAGAAATACCATCAACATACCTTATAGATCTAGAGAAATCACTCCTAAATTTCATCTGGAACCAGAAGAGACCTAGAATCGCAAAAGCAATTCTAAGCAGCAAAGACAAAGCAGGAGGCATCACAATCCCTGACTTGAAATTATACTACAAAGCAACAGTAGTAAAATCAACATGGTATTGGAATCAAAACAGAGCTGAAGATCAATGGAATAGATTAGAAGATACAACCACAACTACAAACACACTCAACCACCTTATCTTTGATAAAGGAGCCAAGCAGGTTCACTGGAAGAACGACAGTCTCTTTAATAAATGGTGCTGGAAAAACTGGCTCTCCATTTGCCGAAAACTAAAGCTAGACCCATGTCTATCACCATGTACTAAATTAAAATCTAAATGGGTCAAAGATCTGAATATTAAAACAGAAACGCTAAATCTATTGGAAGACAAATTGGGTAGAAACCTTGGAGACATAGGAGTAGGTAGAGAATTCATGAATAGGACTCAAACTGCACGGGAAATACTTCCCAGAATCAATAACTGGGACCACTTCTTATTAAAAAGTTTTTGCATGTCAAAAGAAATCTCCAGCATAGTGAAAAGAAAACCCACAAACTGGGAAAAGATTTTAGTGAACTCTCTCTCAGACAAGGGACTCTTGTCTAAAACATATAAAGAATTTAAAAAATTCAGACCTTCAAAATTCAAAGATCCAATCCAAAAATGGGCATCTGAGATGAATACGCAATTCTCAGATGAAGAAATGCAAATGGCAAATAAATACATGAAAAAATGCTCATCATCATTGGTCATTAGAGAAATGCAAATTAAAACCACACTGAGATACCATCTCACTCCTGAAAGAATGGCCAGGATCAAGAAAACCAACAACAACAAATGCTGGAGAGGCTGTGGGGAAAAAGGAACTCT
Organism: Cavia porcellus; assembly: GCF_034190915.1. Taxonomy (NCBI): domain Eukaryota; kingdom Metazoa; phylum Chordata; class Mammalia; order Rodentia; family Caviidae; genus Cavia; species Cavia porcellus. Next base: position 19,850,216 of record NW_026947492.1, on the reverse strand, counting down.
CCTGCACTGTTGGTGGGAGTGTAGACTGGTACAGCCTTTGTGGAGGTCTGTCTGGAGGTTTCTCAAAAAGTTGGGATTGGAAATCCCATTTATTCCAGCTATTCCACTTCTAGGCATATTCCCAGAAGAACTGAAAGCATCATACCACAGGGATATATGTGCACCTATGTTTATAGCAGCACAATTTGTAATCGCCAGATCTTGGAAACAACCCAAGTGCCCATCAACTGAGGAATGGATAAAAAAGTTGTGGTATTTCTATACAATGGAGTATTATTCAGCTATAAAGAAGGATCGCATTGAGATATTTATCAATAAATGGGCCCAGCTTGAGACCATACTCATAAGTGAAATAAATCAATCTCGCATGTATGAATACCGAATAGTTTCCCTAATGTAAGTAATGATTCAAATATATAAAAATATGTGATAATCATGATTCCCCATTATGTGGCCTTGAAGCCTTATAAAATTTTCACTTATTAATTAGAAAGGCTTTACTCTGGGCTTTTTGATATGGAAATATTTGAAGCTATAGTATATGAAGTTTTATCCAAATATTTTAAGGAAAAAGACAGACACTATGGTAACTACTATTCTTTAAAAAAATTATTTAGCTATTTCTTATGTTTATTTTAATTAAGGGAAAAACTTAAAAAATTAGGATATATAGTAGTAACTCTTTTTGATCTCCTATTAACTTGTTTTGAAGTCCTGTAATACTCCCAAGATCTTGTTTTGACTGATTAGACTCTGTTCCATTCTGTGCGATAGTAGCAAGTTTGAGGGTATAGGCAACTAATTTGAAGGCAATAAGATTCACAAAGATGCCCATTCTGGTTTGACTATTGTCTCCTTTGGAAGTCCTGTAATGTTCACAATGCCTAAGTTTTATTGGTCTTGTTCTCCACTGTTTTGTCCGGTTTTATAATATCTAATGAGATGGACAATTCCTTTTAAGGAAACAAGAGACAATGTTGATAACCATTGTTGATGACCTTGTACTCTGTTCTACATCATGTGCTATGTCTATCCTTGGTTTTGACTTACAGCTTTGTTTTGCCATATTTGACTTTATTCTCTCCCCCCCAAAAAAGTAATAAGAACTAAGGAGTAATAAAATCCAAAATGTGTAAATTTTGTTATAAAAAAGAGAGGGAGGGAAAAAAAAAGCGCTCTAACGGATATAACAACAAGTGTGTTTAGGGATGTTAAATAGCTGACTATATTAATGTTTTTGGATCATTGAACACAGCTGTTTGCAGTCTCTCCATTTGAATGTCTACTTTGTATTCTTTGATACTGTGATTTGAGCAACTATTTCCAAGATGATATTATGTAATCTATTAACAGGTGATTTCTTACTGTTATGTTTTTTTTTGTAGTTCTGTATTATGTGTAACCTTACACTGCTTTGTTTTGTTTTGTGTTTTTCTCTTTTTCCTCTTAAAAAAAAAAAAGAAATGTCATTCCCAGTATCTTAGTTTTTGCAATTGTACGTCTAAAAGAAATCTTTTGACACCTGCCAGCTTTTAGATTTCCCTGTGCATAGCAAAACATGGTAAGCTGCTCCTTGGTGGTGATTTTATTAAAATGGCCATGTAATATGGGAGGAATTTCTTTTTATATACTTTTTCAAATAATAATAAAATTATGCAATGCATTTCTGAAGTGCCATTTAGCAGAAATACTGTTAAAGATCAAGTCTTGTGCATGGAAGTGATGTTAGTCAGCAGCTCGCCATTCAGTTACAAAAGGCAGCCATGGTACTCCATGGTACTCCATGTGCTTGGATGAAAGCACAGTTATAAATAATCAAGAAAGGCTAGCATGACATCATGAAGGAAGAGCTGGTGAAATTGGTGTTTGCCTTGGAGAAGACAAGAGAGAAGGTGTCTTTGCCTCAGAGAAGACGATTGTAGATATCTACAGTGCTGTGATTGAGGGTATTTTTGTCATGATGTAAGACCAGAAAAAGTGGTTTTAATTATTAGTGATGGGACACCTTGCAAGGTGGAGGCAATGTCTGGTTTCATTAAAGAAGCAAGGCATCTACTCACACAGTTTCATTGTATTATATATTGTCTTAGTTACTTTTCTTTCTCTCACTGTTGAGACAAAATACCTGATGCCCAAAGTTAGGAAAGGAAAGGTTTATTTCTTACAGTTCTTGGGGGTTTCAGTCCATACTCAGTTGGCTGCAAGGCCATATGGCATGCAGGGCAGCCCTTCATGGCCACTGCAAACAGCAAAACCAAAAGCAAAAGAAAAAGACAGCCTCTTTCCCACCATTACATTGTATGCTTGCTCCACCCCTGGGTGGGTGCAGCACTTACACCACCAATCCCAGCACTAGCCAATGAACCAATCACAAGTGCTAGAATCAGCTGCATCCATGATTGCATGAGGCTTGGGGGAGGCACTGACATAAACCATGACATATACCAAGAAACTCTTTGTGCAAGGTAAAGCACCAAAAAATTGGACAATTCCCTCAAATACGTCACCAAAAATGGTAAACAATATTATCCATGCTCTCAGTGTTTTACAGTTTTAAGCACTTCTTTATGAAGTTTACTCAGAATTTAATGCTTTGTGTACAATAATGTCCAATGGCTGAGCAGAGGGTGAGTCCTGCAGTGATGTGTAACTTTCTTGGATGAAATTTGGCTATTTATGCATGAAAAAGGGCAGGAATATGCATGCAAGGGCTTACTGATATGGCCTGGTTTAACAACCTCATGTGTTTTGCAGGTTTTCCATCACACTTTAATGTACTTAACAAAAACCTACAAGATGTAGGGAAAATGTTTTGTGATATCAAAACATTTCAGAGAAAACTGCAGGTATTTGAGAGAACTTGAAAGGGGACAACTGAAGTATTTTCTAAAACTAAAACTGAATTTAGGAAATTCTACATTCATCTTACAGGAAATAACGAAGACTTTTCTAGCATTATAGCCTTGCAAAGGGAAATTTTAATAATAGATTTTCTACAGTTTCATAAAATAGAGACAATCCTGTTTTGTTTTTTTACTTCTCCAGATAAAACCACATTTAAAGAACTTGATCTTTCCTATTTACACTGATTAGATTTTGGAAATCTGGAAATGAAGTTTCCAGAATTCATTAGAATTCTACTGGAATTTCAAGAAAGCTCTATCAGGAAAGACAAATTATATTACTTCATACAACACTTGAGAAGACAGAGTGTGAGGGAGAACAAAGGACAGCACAGCTGGTATTCTGAAAATTAAATCCCTAAAGTATGGGATTTTCTGCCAAATAATTCGTTCAATAGATTTGCTATTTTGTTTGGGTCATATTATGTTTATGAGCAGCTGTTTTCATATTTGAGTTAAATCTGATACAAAAGATAGACGAGCAGATGATCTGAGTGCTGCATGGGTTGCTCTCAAACTAAGTATGAGTCAAGGTTTGACAAATTATCAGCATTCATATGACAACAAATATCTTACTAATTTCTCAAAAGTACAGCAGATGCCAACCTTTACTTTTCAAAAAAAAAAAAAGCTGTTTGTGTGGCACACACCTGTAATCCCAGCACTCAGGAGGCTGAGGCAGGATTGCTATGAGTTCAAGGTCAACCTGAGCTACACAGCATGTTAGAGGCCAGCATGAACTACATAGTGAAACCTTGTCTCAAAAAAAAAAAAATAGAAGAGAGAGAGAGAGAACCAAGAGATGAAGTGGGGAGGAGAAGAGAAAGAATTAATATACATTAAGTAATTTTACTGTAAATGTAGGAAGCAGTACGAAGCTATACTCTGGTGGTTGCCCAGACCTGGGTCACCATCAAATCTGAGGTCCTGTTTTATGGGGAAGGGGGTACCGTCTCTACCCACCTTGAGGTTGACACCTGATTTATTGGCTATTGGACTTGCTGCTAGAGGTTTGATCTTGTGGGCTAGTAGAGGAATTTGGGTAGCTATGGAACCCTGCACTAGGAGAGACAGTGTTGCCTCCACAGATCCAGGTGTCAAAACCAAAACCTGTCAGCCTAAAACCACCAAGCTGCTTGAAAACTGCCTGCTGCTCATAACCACATAGAAGCTGCATTTTCTACTCTCTAAAACCAGCCTATGTCTGTCTCTACACATAAACCATTCTTTATAGATAGAAAAAGATGACAAAAAGATAAGGAAATATAAGGCTTTAATTATACTGTAAAATCAAGAATACCTGATAGACTTGAATGAATCACTTTACCAATAGCAGTAGAATACATTCTTCCCTAGAACACATAGGCGGTCTCCAAGACACACCACATTGTAGGTCATGAAATAGTTGTCAATGAATTAAAAAAATCAAAATCATATTGCATCTTATCTGACCACAGTACACTCAAGTTAACAATCAATAGCAGGAAGGAATCCAGAAAATTTACTAAAATATGTAATGTGTATAACATGCTCTTGAACAGCAAGAGGATCAATGGAGAAGTTGCAGGAAAATCCTTTAGGATAAAGCACAGCATATCAAAACTCAGGTTGAAATGTAAGTAGGGTACAGGAGGAAAGTTACATCTTTACTGCTTTACTTCTAAAAAGAGCAAGAATTCAAATCAACAAACTCTTCCACCTTAAGAAAGAGAAAAATAGTGGACTAAAAGTCAGAAGTGAGGAAATGATAGTTTAATAATGAGATAAATGAATTAAAGAACAAAAAATTAAAAGAGATTCTATGAAATCAAAGTAGATGCATTTAAAAGATCAAAAAGAAAAAATCCTGGAAAATTATTAACTATGCTGGCAGATAAAAAGGGGAAAGACTCAAATTACTTAAACCAGAATGAAACTGGGAACGTATTACTGAGGTTACAGCAATAAAAGTGGTTATAAGAGAATATTATGGGCAAAACTATACCAACAAATTAGGAAACCTCAATGAAATGGCGAAATTCCTGAGAACAAATAAACAGTGAAAATTCACTCAAAAATGTAAGGAGTTAAAATGCCAATCAACTGATGAATGGCTAAACAAATGTGATCTGTCCATACAATGAAATATTTTTCTGTCCTAAAAATGCATGTTGGTCCCATATATGTCACGACATAGATGAACATGAAAATATTATATTAAATGAAAGAAGGCATTGGCGATAGCCTCCATTTGTATGAAATATTAACGACCAGGAATCCATAAATACAGAAAACAAGCTAGGGGTTGTAAGTCTAGCTGAAGAAGAGGAGTGAGAATATAACGTGTGGGGTCTTGGAGGGAATATTAAAAATACTCTGGAATTAGATAGCAGTAGTGGTGGAAGTGACCTGAGACCCTCTAAATAACTTCTTTAAGTGATTAATTCTACATTCTCTGAATAAGTTTTCTGAATGAAACAATATTATAAACACATACTTGTGTGTGTATAGAGAGAGAAACAGAGAGACAGACAGAGAAGCAGGCAGACTAGAGACAAAATATACTATTCAAAGCTATGCCCCGGACTGTCCTCTTCCAGGTGGATACCATCCCCCAAATTTCTTCATGTCCAAACAATCCATCAAATTATTAAGCCGTCAATAGGTTAATCCATTGGTAAAGTCAGCGTCTCCATGATCCAATCACATCGCAGAATCTCCACCACCATCGTTGCTGCCTGTGGCCAAACCTTTACAGCTGAGCATTTGAGGGATGTTTCAGATCCAAACTCTAACAAAGGTCAACTTCAATATTCATGTTTTGCCTTCTACAAAATATGATAATATTCTCCTGGTAACTTAGTGCTATCTGCATGTATTACACGCATAAAAAAGTCAGGACGCATGTTGTGGAGGGCTGGAAAAACATCAGATCAATAAATGAAAATGTAATCCCTTAGTATCCTGGAAGGGGGTAGAAAGGATATCAAAAATTGCAAATAAAATGCCCTCTGAGTAGTTCAAAGAACTGTAATGTAGATCCATATTACCTTCCTAAAACAGATAAGACTAAGTATCATGATTAAACAGAATTCAAACTTGCTCAGAAAAGAATATCCCTGAGAACAAATTGGATTAGGCATGTAGTGAACACATTGCCTTGCAATACAGCAAGATTTGATGGCAAGTTCCCAATGCAGATGAATCTTGGAGTGCCAACCTAGTATCTGTGATTTTCTCAGCTTTGTATTTGTTCATGGTAAGAAGGTCCACCAGATGCCTCCCATCATAGTGACAAAATAGCTGCAGCTATTCCGACACTTAAATGTAGGAGCCTCATTTTCCAGGGTGGGAAATTTCACATTTGTGAAAGAAGCCTTCCAAATTATGATGGATTAGTCTATTCAGTCTAGCTTCAGTGAAGCTCTGCATAAGTGTTCTAGTCAGAAGTCAACTACTTGACTCAATCATGGTGGACACACACTCCTGGTGTCTGAGTTGAACTGTCTCCCTATTCCATATGAGGTCCTTGTGGAGGAGAATGAAGTGGAAAAGACTGAAAATAAGCAATAGATGAACGTCTAGTAGAAAGCTTGTAGGATTAGTCTATCACCTATGCAAAAGAAAGTATCACTTAGGCAGGAAATTCACATAACTGGAAAGAATTATGAGCAAAAAATATCTTCGCATTTATTGTTGACTCTCGTGCTAAAATAATTTGGGGCCATTATAACCATTAGTAGTGTTAGATCTTGTGCCAACACAAGGCTAACACATACAACATTGCAGGAGTGAAATACTTTAGGATTTGTAGGAGAACCATTATAATGCCTGTCAAGACCCATGGTGGGAAACAGCCCCCAGCTGTGCATGCACAGGGAACAGAAATCGTTACAAAGAGAAGTAAAATGGAAGTGAATCTTCATGACCAAGTCCTTCAGGATCTGGGCCCAACTTAAGCAGACTCTTCTTATCGACCTCCTGTGCTAGTCATATATTTTCACACTTCTCACCCACCTCCTTCTATTCCATAAGCATAGAATACTTTCATATGTCCCCAAGCACACTTTGTGTAAAATGTTTAGTGATCTTGTTTATCGCTTCTCCTCCTCTTCTGAGTCAGTGGTGTTTTTGTTTGTATTCCATCATACCGTCTCTTGTCCAAGTAATGAGCATTGATTGAAAGCAAGAGAAAGCTATGTTTGCATTGATTCCAGGTAAAATAGAAAATATACGGAATGAGCTGTAGGATCATGTAGTCTATGCTTCTGCCTGCATATTCCACAATTATTGAAATGCGGATGCTTGGGAAAAGTGTCTAGTCCACAGCAAAATGAAATGTGAGGGAGAACCAGAGGGCCAAAGATAAGACTAGGGGCCAGAAAGGGATGTGATGATGCAAGTTTCTTCAAACTAAGGAAGAATACTAGGAACTATGAACTCATTGCAGAAATCATCATAATCACAGCAGGTTACCAGCTCTATTTTGTGACTAGAATATTCTTGTTTATCTTCACAGCTCTTCATGCACATTGTCTCTATAGTCATCACATGCACTGCAAAGAGAAAAGCAGAAATATAGCATCATTGGATATACGGTCCAAATCCAAGTAAGAGCAAACCAGAAATACATGGAATGAAAGATATTTATTCTATAGCAAGTATCATAACTACACTGGAAATCCTACTACAAACTTCTAAGTCATATCTAGCAAGTTTCCATATCTTAGAAGTCTTTACTGCAGGAGAAATATACACTTAGTTGTAAGATTCAAGTTCTACATTTTGAACCACAAATATTCTCAAGCAAATAGGCACAAAGAACTTTCTGAAACCTTCTGGGTTCCAGACTCTGGTAAGTACCAAAGTAGAGCAGTGAATAACACTGTCTTCTCTTAAGCATAAAGAATTTAAGGGTGACAGGTAATTAAAATGCACTGTGGAAGATGTTATGGAGTTGGGATGGTAGAGAGACTCTAAGAATACGTAAAGGACAAGGATAAGAAGGGATAAAGAGGAGGGTCAAAGGAAGTTTCTAGGATTTCTGTGCAAGACAGAAGTTTGATCAGCATTCCACAAGTATAACAGAAGCTTCCAAGATGGAGTGCGGAAAATGACATTTAGTAGAAACTTCGATTCTGAACATCAAGGAGGGTGGAGCTCAGAAGTTTCAAGGAGGGATCAGTACAAAAGCGGTTTCAGCCCTGTCTGCTCAATGTCCTCTTAATTTTAGAATTCTGTAATCAAAGTAGCAAGTCTCATAACTTCATAGTTGGACCTCAATTGACTCTTCATAAGTAAACTAGGTCTTCAAGGATGGTGACTTGAGCACTGAAGAAGAGGGAATTTTAACAGCTCTCTCTAGATCATCAGGCACACTTACCATTAGATGGCATAATGGTTGTACGGGTTACACAGAATTCATTGTGACCTGCGATGCATGTCTCCATCTTATGACTACAGGTCCCATTTATGTAGGCTCGACATTGTCTGCACATAAGATCCAAGGATGCTAGAAGAAAGAATGTGTTAAGAGAAGGATCACTATACATCCCAAAGAAAGCAGAGATCACCCAACCTCCATGGAAGGTTGACTACACCAAGCATTTGCCCTTAAAGTGGAATGTTTTAATATCACAAAAGATGATACGTTTTAATACACATACTGAGCATGAGGAAGTAGATTATATAATTCGCCCTCTAATGTAGACGGTTGACTGGCATTTCATAGTAATTATTCTGTATGAAAATCACAGAGCATTTCCTGGGTGATGAGACCCTGGACCACCTCTCTAGGGTTATGATCAAGCTGAACAATCCTCAGGCTGACAAGGAGGCCCTGAATCCTCATCCATAGATAAACCACAGTTCAGAGAGCACATAAGGCACAAAAATCATAGCAGGTCTACAGTGGAACACAGGGTGATAGGAAGAATCTAGGAAATTAAGAAAATGAAAGAAGTCCAAAGGCCATGCTGAAATCTCTCTACAGGTAAAAGTGGGCTTCCTCAAAATCCAGTTGCAGTTCATACAACCAAAGGGAGTAGGAAAAAAACAGGCTGTCCTTAAATATATGCCACCACCCAAGGTATTACCAATTTCTATGCAGAGAAGAAAGAGACTCAGCTTTAGTACTTTATCCATGTTGTCTGGGATATTTCTTGAAACACTTTGTATTGGAGACCAAGGAGCAGTTAAAAGAAATGACAACGGAGGACTCACTGCTAAGGTCTGTCCCTGGTCACTTTATACTGCACTCAGACAAGAATGTTGGCCAATGGGTATAAGGCCAGAAGCAGATCTCAATCTAAAGCCCTCTAAAAGTGGCAATACTCCAGCTCCCTCTGCCATGACTCACTTTGTTCCCAGTGCCCCATGACTTACTCACACGAGGTAGACCAATTTAGAGGTAAATCACTGAGTAATCTCATGATTTGAAATATTTATGTGAGCACACAAAGTGCCTATTCCACTATGCCACGCTGTGTGTGGCCTCTAATAGAGAAATGTAAGTCATCCCTCTTGACAATCAGAGCAAGCTGATCATAAAGAAAATGATGAGAGATTATTCACAGCTAAACTATCCATAGCAGAGACCTCTGTATGCACATATAGAGCCATGTAACAGTGTGGATGAGCCCGGCCAGGGCTCCAGAGTAAATATCACTGCAGATCTAAGGGTGGGCCCCACAGACTCAGTTGCTTTCTAATGTGTGCTCCTTGCTATTTGAAAAAATGGCATTCTCTGATGAGATATTTTTGCTACTTGCGATCAGGGATATCTGTAATTAAAATGAACTTCTCGCTATCAAGGTCAGTTAAGCCTCCTCAGGAATTACCTTGGAACCATGCATAACTTACTTCGGTCAGTGTCAACTGTTTGGATGACTCACAGCCACCGCTTGACTTAGTACTTCTGTGAAAGTATGGGAGACTTTTTCTCCTGATGACTGCCCTTTAGGTGCACCACACACCAATGATCAGTTTACTATGTGATCCCACAATCCCCTTGATCAGAAGACCAGGGACTCACTGAGTATAGGATGTCACATCAGGGGTTCTTATGTCCTGGGTCCTCATTGACCTCAGAGGGCTGGGGCCAAATATTGGCTATCCTCTTAGACCATCAATCTTACTAGTGTTTGATCTCCAAACTTCAGTAGTTTAAAATTCAGAAGAAAACATTGATAACAGTACAGGGTAATAGAGGCAGTAAGCCTAACATTATTATCTTATTTTATTTTATCTTATCTATATTTAGATAAGATAAAATATATTATGATGCTGTTATTTTCTGTTATTGTATGTTTTAACAGTTTAATCACTACAGAATGTTAACAGTTACATATTTTATATAGAAAATTAGAAATCAAAATTACCATGACAACCATGATGACACTTTTGTAACACACCTGAATTTCCACTTAGATATAAAATACCCTCTTTTAGTCAATCGTCCCTATCTAATATATAAGAAACTTTTATCTAATTGTTGACTTTTAGTGGGATGTGTATTTCATAAGTTTTTGTTAAAGACAGAGGTCTGAATCTGAAACAAAATTCTCTTACCAAAAGTAATCTCTGTTTTACATTTTGGAAGATCTGCACATTTGGAGGCATGAATAGATTTAATACACCATGAGGTTAATAACAACCAATGGTCATAGCCATATGAAAACCTTTAAACCAGAACACCTTTAAACAAAAACTTTATTGCCTAGAAAATTTAATCATTTAACAATGACCAATATGAAGATATCATAATAATATATTTTAAAGAATATTTATTGGAGTGTCTCCCATAAGGCTATGGTGATTTTTTAGGGCTCCCTAATGAACAAGAACTGGAGAAATTTCTCCCAGCAGCTGCTTTCCTCATTCATCATTTGGAATCCTGTCCAATAGTTTCCCCAAGCCTGAAGGGTCCCTCAAAAATTCAAAATTGCAAAAAAAGGGAAAAATTAATTTTTGAACTCAAATATAACAGCTGTTTATAGAATAGATAGACAAAACAAACACACAAAGTTTATAAAATCAGAGTGCACTCAAATACTTGTGGTCAATTTGAATTACAATGATTCTAACAGTCCTCAGATTTGTAAGCATAAGTAGACTAGTCAGGACACTTTTGTGGATAAATTGACTGAGATCTCTATACATGGGGTGGGCACTGTAGCAGTTAGGAGAACATGCATTGTAAGAATTGAATTCTGGCCAAGGTGTTGTTCCGATGGGTGGTAGAGAGTCCCCTTCTTTTGGGGAGAGGAGGATTCCTGAGGCTTGGGCACTAGAAGGCATGAACAGATGGTTTGGGGTCTCTGTGCTTAGAAGTGGTGCTGATGATCCCCTGTGGAGCTGGTCAGTACACAGGTGCATGCATTGGGATGTAATCCATAATGTCTTTCCATTTCCTATGAGAATACGCATGTGTCCTCTGCTCCAATTTTAGATTGATGCTGTACCATTCCAGACATCTGTTTGGAGTCCCACCAAGCTACAGGGGGTAAAGATCTCAGAGAGTGGGTAGATTCTTGTCCCAAGTGTAACATGGTTGGTGGCAAATTAGTACCAGGTGCAGGATTCAGAAAGTTTAAAACATAAGTAGCAAAATTTAAATGCATTTGAGGAGAGTTCTGAGCTTGTTTAGCTTTCTTCTGTTTAGCTAGATGATATTTTAATTTAAAATGAATGTTCTCAATTGTTGCTTGACCTTGGGAATTGTAGGGGAATCTGCAACATGCTGTATATTCCAGTTATCAACCAACTCTGAAAATGCCCGCTAACAAATTTTCCTTTTGTAGCCTTCCCAATGTAGCAAATGCCTATACACAAAGCTATGTGACACACTTTTGTTCATCTGAATGACAAGTGGCATGGATCCTGCATGAGAAGGTATCTGTGGTGACATGGATATACTTGTTTGTTAAAAGAGGCTATGGAGGTAATATTCATTTGCCATAGCTCGTTGGTTCTAAGATCTCTTGGGTTCTAAAATCTCTTGCTGAGGAACAGACCTAGAAATGAGAAGGACGTGATAGCACTATTGAGTTCTGATAATTTTAAATTCCTTTCACAGAGATCTAGGCCTTGATGCAAAAGTTCATGGGATTGTTTTGTTTCATCAAAAATGGAAATCAGATTGACAAGGACATCTGCTTTATAATTTCCCAGTGGTAACAGACCTGGGAGATTAGCGTGGGTTCTAGTATTTGTGTAGAGGAGGAGTGCTGGAAAGAGCAGCTCCAGATAACTGCTTTCCCTCTCTAAGGAAGTGGGAGTCCCTGTCAATGGCTGGAAATGAGTGACCTGCGGGAGAATAACAGAAGTGTGAAGGAAGAATTACAAAAGAGGGTCACTTGGGTAATGATTATCTATCGTCCCTAAGAACTGCATAAATGCTACCTTCCAGAACAGGGCAGTTTGGAGCAAGGTGTGTCTCTGTTGAGCATCACCTGGCTCTACAATAACAGCTGGGTCATATCCAAAGAGCTGATGTGCTCTATTTCTGCACAAAATCACTATTTTTGCTATTTGTTCAACATATAACTGGAGAGTTTTTACTAGGTGATTTGGTTTTAGAATTATGATCGTTTTGATTATTCTTGATAAAAAACAGCATGGTACTGGAAGAAAAATATCTCAAAGATCAATTGAGCATATTGAAAGAGAGAAATAACTCCACCTTATCTTTTTTTTTTTTTTTTTTTTGTCTTTTTCCTTTTCATCGGTACCGGTACCAGGGATCTAACTCCCAACTGCCTGCTTGCAAGGCAGGCACTTATGCCACTGAGCTAAATCCCCAGCCCCACTGTACCTTATCTTTGACAAAGATGCCAAACATATTCCCTGGAAGAAAGATAGCCTCTTTAATACAGATGCTAGAAAAACTGGCTCTGTACATGCCAAAGATAAAATTGGACCCATATCTTTCACTGTGCACTAAACTAAATTCAGAATGAATGTCAAAGATCTAAATATTAAATCAGAAACATTAAATCGGCTATAAAACGGAATAGGTAAAACTCTTGAGGACTTTGGTGTAGGCAAAGACTTTATGAATAAAACCTTGACCATGCAGGAGTTATCATAAAGAACCAACAACTAGGATCTCATCTTATTAAAAAGCTTTTGCACAGCAAGAGAAACCAGTTACAGAATGAAGAGACAACCCACAATGTGGGAAAAAATGTTTGCCAGCTGTTCCTAAGACAAAGGATTATACTGAGAACACATAAAGAACTCAGAAAAGCCAGGCCTCCCAAATTTAAAGACCCAAGTCAAAAATGGACATCGGGGATGAATATACACTTCTCAGGTGAAGAAATACAAACAGAAATAAGAATACAAAAAAATGTTCAGCATCATTGGTCATTCAAGGGAAGCAAATTAAAACAACACAGATTTCACCTCACCCCAGAAAGAATGACTATCATCAAGAAATCAACCAGTAACAAATGCTGACAGGGCCGTGGAAAAAAGGAGCCTTTCTCCACTGTTGGTGGGAACGTAGATTGGTGCAACCACTGTGGAAATCAGTGTGAAGATTTCTCAAAAAATTAGGATTGTAGGTTCCATTTTACCCAGCTATTCTCCTTCTGGGCATCTTACCAGAATAATTAAAATATCATACCACAGTAATATATGTCCACCCATGTTTATAGTAGCACAATGTGTAATAGCTAGATCTTGGAAACAACCTAAATGCTTGTAAACCAAAGAATAGATTTTAAAATGTGGAAGTACAAACCAGTCATAAAGAAGGATAAACTTTGAGACTTTTCTAGATAAATGGATGCAACTAGAGACCATACTCATAAGTCAGATAAATCATACTCACATATGTAAACATGGTATTGTCTCCCTAGTGTGAGAGGCTGAAAGAAATCGCATATATATCTTTTATATATATGTATATTTGAAAGATAGTTAATTCATGCTACTAATTTCTCTTATATTATTGAAAAGAGATGTTTTTGCTAATATTGTTGGGATGACTAAATGCACATATCTTGTACTCTGAGTAACTAAAGAGAACAAAATGCAACGTATTAACCATTGTTACCCTTTCATTATCTTGTTTTGAAATTTTGTTATTTTTTTTCTTTAAAATAAAATAGTTTTTTTTAAAAAAGGTTTTTAATAACTAATATTTTCAGGACTTCTGTCATGAATGTATGTTGAACTCTGTCAAAGATTTTATCTATTGAGATCATTGTGAATTTGTGTGTTTGCTTCCATATATGTGATATATTACTCTTATTGATTTGAACCATCTTTGCATCCCTGAAAGGAATCCTACTTGGTCTCACTGTGTGGTGTTTTTGATGATTCGCTGCATTCTATTTGCCAGTATCTTATTGAGGATTAAAGAGATTGGCTTGCTGTTCTCTCTTTTGGTTTTTTCTGGTTTTGAAATGAAGGTAAAGTTCGCTTCCAGGAATGACTTTGCTTCCCTTCCCATTTCCCCTAGTTAAAGTTAGATCTGCCCTAAAGTTCTGGAAGAACTTCACAGTTAATCTATAGGCTTAGGCCTATGTTAGTTGGTAGTTTTTAATAATTTCTTCAGCTTCACTGACCAATATTGGATTATTTAGGATCTTTATTCTTATTGTTCAGCTTTGGTAGTTTAGATATTTAGGAATTTATCAATTTTTTCTGAATTTTCCATTTTATTCGAGTACAGGTTCATAAAGCAGTTACTGATAACCTTAAATTTGACAGAATCTTCTGTGATTTCACCTTTTACATTTATTATTGCATATATTTGGATCTTTCCCATATTTATTTTGATAAGACTATCTCAGAATTTGTCTATCATGCTTAATCTTTCAAAGAATCAACTCTTTCATTCATTAATTCTTTGGGTTTTTTTTAGTCTAATTTCATTAATTTCTGCTCTGATCTTTATAATTTCCCTTCTCACTAGCTTTGGGTTTGCATAGTTCTTTGTTTCCTAAGACATGAAGTTCTTCATTATGTTGTTTGTTTGAGCTCACTGTATGTTTCTGAGACGAGAAGTCACTGCTATAAATCTTTCTTAGGACTCCATTCATGTGTTCCACAGGTTCTAGTACACTGTACTAGTGCTAGTGTTTGTAGGATATGTCTAATTTTTTAGTTTCCTCTGTGACCCATTGATTATTCAAGAAGGCATTGTTTAACTTATACATGTTTTCATAGTCTCTGTGATGTCTTTTACCATAGATCTCTAGGTTCATACTCTGGATTTAGTTCATTTGTTCAAAGGTTTAGTTTCTTTTCTTTTTTTTTTTAGACTATTTTATTTTAATTTTTTAAAATTTTATTTTGAAAGTACAGAACATAGCAAGTCATAATAAAGCCAACTAAGATCATACAGTGAAACTGGTACAGAATTTCATAGCAGGTTACCGGGATAACAGTAATAGGTATCACAGTATATTTGGTTATCTTTATAATAGTTGTTCTTTCAATCACATATATCAAAATGAGATGAAATATAGAACACTATAGAACTTATCAAAACAGAATATTGAATGGAGCAGTCCCACTAATCAGAAAAGACCAAAATAGTAATAAAAATATTTGCCTTCAAAGAAATGGTAGAAGAAAGTCCCCCTTATTTGCTATGGTCAACCTCCCAGGAGATGCTCAGATTTCTGGTTCCCATTTGCTAATGGGTGGGGGGCAGGGGAGAAGGAGGATAGGAGAAGTGGGATATTTGACTCCAGGCCATGTAGCAGTAGGTTCACTATTGCTTAGCAGGGAGGCAGGATGATCATTTGTTTTCACAGCATCCTCAGTCCCAAGATGGCGTGGATCTCAGGAGCTGCCGCTGGTTCCCCCCCCTGGAAGGGCTGCAGTTGGCCAGACCACCTCCGCTTACCAGGGAGGAAAGGTGCTGGCTTGGCTTCCCAGTGTCCTAAGTTCCAACATGGCGTGGATCTCAGGAGACACTGCTGGTTCCCCCCCTGGAAGGGCTGCAGTTGACCAGACCACCACCGCTTACCAGGGAGGGGAAGTGCTTGCTTGACTTCCCAGAGTCTTAAGTTCCCCAAAGGTTTAGTTTCAACTCTGACTTTTTTTGGTTTATTTATTATCTAGATGCATTGAGATCCCATTACAATTGTGTTGGTGTGTATCTGATTTTCCATATCCACTATCCTTGTTAAAGAAGTGCACTGCCAGCATTTGGTGCCAATATGTGGACAATTGTTATCTTTTCCTGTTGAAGTTTTCCTATCCCAAATATGTAGCGATCTTTTTTGTCTCTTTTGATCAGTCTGGGCTTGAGCACATTTTTTAAAATTAGGAAAATTCCTCCTTTTTTCAGGGTTTCCCCTGCAGGGAATATTGTTTTCCATCTTTGATTTTTAATCTATTAAACTATTTTTATTAACATGTGTTAATACTAACAGGCTCTAGTGGGCAGCTTCAACACAATCATACAGCATGCACAAATTAAATCAGGCAACTAGCATTTCTCTCCCCTGTTTATTTCTTTGTGTTTGAAACTGTTAAGTTCTTGTCTAACAGATCTTCCTGAAACAGTACAATATGTTCTTGTGAACGAAATGCACCTTGCTTAGCTGCAGAATGCCAGGAATTATTTTACCTATCTTGTTGTCATGACCACCTCTAAGAAGCAACAAACATGAAGCTTTAAATTCAAATAGTAAATTTGCTAGCTGTTTCATATTTCTTTTTTTTTTTCTACTGGGAATTGAACTCAGGACCTTGTACTTGCCAGGCAGACATTTATGCCACTGAGCTTTACCCCTATCCCCCAGCTGTTTCATATTTACCAAAGTTAATTCCCATTTGAAAAGACCTTGCTTTCAATATTCATTTATTTATTTATCCCTTTTACACAAGAGTCTTAGAATATACCTTCCATATCTTTAAGAGACAGTTATTCCTCCTGTAATGCCCTAAACATATATGTGGTTAGTGACTTAGTGATACCTGTGTATGTCCTAGATGAAAAAGAGGAAAAGAGAGCTCTCAGTGTGTGAAGCCAGTGTGCTCAAACAGACTGCCCTAGTCGATGTGCAAAGGACCACAGTATAACACAGGAAGAAAATAAGCTTCCCAAATACCTTCTGGTTTCACTGGACTAAGAAACAGGATTCAAAGTTCCCCACTAAAGAAAACACTCTACAAACCCAGGATAGCCTTTACTGACTTCATTGTCTAGCAACTCTAGAAGCGACTGAATAGAGGCTTCCACAGTCCCATGAATGTGGCAGCTCTGACCCCGCTCTGTTGGGATTCTCCTGACTGTTTTTTTCTTGGAAGATAATGATGATGATGTTTCTGTTCTTGATCTATGTGGGCTGTGGCGGTGGTGGGATTTAAACACCCTACGCCCTTTGCCCAGCACTGGACACACTGCCTATGTTCAGGACAGCTCTCCTAATTCCGATCCCCTCCACTCACTCCTGGTTCACGGAACCTCTGCACAAACCTTTGAAGCAGATGTCAGTGCTCCCCAGTCAACATGAACTTGGCTGACTCAATATTTCCCGCCCATGCTTGCTGCACATCCCCATAGCCTGAGATTGAAACTGCCTTCTTGGTTAGATTTTTGTTGTTTTGTTTTGAGACAGAATCTCACTCTGCAGTTCAGGCTGTCCTTGAACTCACTATGTAGCTCAGGCTACATCAGACTTGCAGTGATCCTTGTGCCTCAGTTTCCCAAGTGCTGGGATTACACATGTGCACCACCATACCTGGCTGAAACAGCCTTCTTGGAGTCACATTATTTTGGGGAAATAAGAGATAGAAAGAGAAAACTTTAGAAGCAATGTCTGTCATACTTTAGTGTACATCTCTAATGCCCACATTCCTTTCCAAGTCATGAAAATATTGAGTCAGCCAGGTTCATGTTGACTGGGGAAAAAAGAGCTGGAGGGGGACGTGAGCTTTGTGGCCACTGAATCTGGAACAACACAAAAGAAGTGGAGCTCACGCTCCAGCAGGAAATTGTAGAGGCCCTTTCCCAGAGTAAAATGGAAATGAAGATAAGGAACACTCGTATATATTTTATTTACTGATGCTAGGAAATCATCAAGGGGTGCAGAGAGGTCATTGCAGAAATCATGGGAATCACAGCACTGGTGCAGCATCTTAAAATAGGTATTATCTTCATAATAAGAAGTGCAGTTATATGTGCAATCACTGTATCCATGCTCTGGGGCAGACCCTGTGGAGGAGAATAGAAGAAAAATGCAATCACTTTGAGACAAAAGCAAATAAGCTTGCATATGATTCAAGGTACGTCAGGGATATTTTAAAAGAAATGAGACATCTTCAACTAACCTACAGCTCCAAACTCAGACCTGTCCATGCACTCGTGTGAGTCAGCACAGGCATGGCATCTCTCTGAGATTCTCAAAGGGAATTACGCACTTGAGGTGAAGGGTACAGGAAGAGGCAGAAGACACTCAGCAATTCCTCCCTCACAGGCAGACAGGCACGGACACTAGCTGGAACCCTGGCTTTGGGCTTTCAACAGAGGTCAATCATGCCATAGAGAAGAGAAGCAGGGAGCCTCTGTTCTCATGGACCAAGTATTAGAGAAACGACTGGCAATCAAAATAGAGCAAGAGGAGGCACATGTGGACAGTGTGAGGGTGGAAGAATTCCAAGGGAAATGACCAAGCACATAGAAAGTTCAGCCACCATTACACAAACAGAGCAGAGGACACCAGAAAGGAGAGGAAGAGAGGATGCATTTGTAGACCTCAATGCTTAGGACCCTGTGGATACTGATGCAGATGGGTGTCTCAGGAGATCAGGCAAGGGCATAAGTTACAAGCAAGAACTACAGGTCCCTTCATCCACCTCCACTCAGGTTCGCGGTCATCACGACTCTTATCTTGAGGCTGAAAACATCACATCTCATTCTCCAGTTTCCACGCGCCTAAACCAGATGTCTTAGGAGATGCTTTGAGCTCTGAAGGGAGGAGCAGTCACCCCCAGTCCTCCGCCAATGGTCCGTCACATGAGCACTTACAGTTTCCGTCTCCTGCTAGTCTAAAACTGTAGCACTCTTGGCCGTTTTCAGTGATACACGTCGTCTCCTCTGTGTCGCACTTCCCATTATAGTAATATGAGCACTTCCTGCATCTAAGTGCTAAGGCTGCCTGCGGAAACACTGTTGAGGAGAGAAGTGGAAGGAGAAAAAGCCGTCACATTTCAAGGAGAGCAGAAACCACTCAGACTGCCTGGGAAGCAGGTAAAGCTTTTACCACGGGATTTATTGTAAGTGTGGATGTGTAGAGCCTGAAACCGAGCTGAGGAATCAGTGAGATGGTCTCATTTTCTGCACGTTAGAAAAGGAGAGCTAACTGGCTGGCAGGGAGGCCTGCAGAGAAACATTCATTCCTGCAGCTTCTATGTCAGCAAGGCTTGCCCATCGTGTTGAGTAACGTGCTGACTGCTGCTGGGCAGCGTCACAAGGCTGAGATCACAGCAGACCATCCCTGGATTCCCACAGGCCCCTGGCTCCTCACCCCACAAATTAACCATGGGTGAAAAACACAGAAAGCAGAGAAGTTATAACTTCTTTTTGGTCAAGAAATAAGAAGGAACCAAAGGCTAAGGGTAGACACAGTCAGTTGGTCAGCTCTCAAATTGCAATTTGTGGAATAAGGACATCTTTCTTCAGAGATCAGCAACAGCTCATGCATACAAGGAAGAAAAGACAGGCCCTACTTGACTCTTGTCCATAAGTGACTATAATTGATATGGTAAACCCTCTTACTCCAGCAGCCAAAGAATTACCAATTTCCACGCAGAGCAGAAAGAGACTCAGCTTCAGTAGTTTCGTCATTCTGGCTGGGATGATTCTACAAGATCTGTAGAGACCAGGCAGCGCTTGAGCTGAGGCGTGTGGAGAACTGACTGCTCAGTTCAACCTGCAGGCCCTCAATGCTGCTCCCAGCCTAGATATTGGCGAGAGAGACAGGAGAGACAGCTGTCAGATCACTCCCTTAGCCAATCTTCTTCATCCATACTGAGATTCCTCCTCCCTGACCAATTTCTCTCCTCTGTCTCCTCTCTCATGCTTGTTTCTGTTGCTTTGCAAAACCACCAGGGATCTAAAAGTCATTTCCATCAGCAGAGATTCTCAGCAGGACACTAAGTGCGTACCTCCCTGGCCTGGGGCAAGCACAGGCAAAACACGTCTTGTGAAATATTGCCCCATTCTCCAGTTACTCCTGAACAGCCACCCTCAGATAGCACTAAAAGCCAGTCAGGATACACGCAGGCAGAACCAGCAGGGACTTATCAGATGGGCTTTGGAGACGGTCACTTTTGAGAAACAGGAAATAGCATTTCAACAGGACTCAGATTTCAGTGGATAAAGACAGAAGCTATCGCATATGTACAACCAGATGGACCTGAGTGACCACAGAAGCAGTTTCCTTTAACAGACCACTAGCTGTCCTTTGGTACTTGTAGCCTTGGTGTCCACTTCAGACCTCCTTCCTTCTCTAACGGGGCTATGTAGAATTGGACTTTCATTTCTTTGCACTCTGCCACTTGAGATTTCCTGTATGGCTGTAGGCAGGTCCATAACCTGACCCTTTATTGCTTTGCTAAATAATAGAAAGATAGGTTGATATAGATAATAGAGGTAGACACAGAGGTGATGCTAGAGACAGAGACAAATAGATATGATACAGATGGGAGAGAGACAGAGACAGAGCTTCTTGACTAAATGTCATCCTGGGTCATGTTACAGGTACGTCAGTGTATACATTGTGGCTGCCCCAGTTGGTCTGTGATAATTTCTGGCATCTGTTTGTATCATGAACTCACTGGACGTCATATTCCCTGATTCAATCAAACCCTGCAGACTTTTTGCCCGACTCCAAGAACAGTGTGATATCTGAACTAATCACCATCTGGAAGGGATGGGGTGTTTTGAACAATCTGAGCATTTCAATCCGGTGTTAGTACATTCTTTTACAATCTTGAAAAGTCCTGGTAAAGACTAAGCTCAATTCCAGGTCCCCTGTGTAGTTTTGGAGGACAGCATAGGCTAAGTACGTGACAGAAGTAAGCCTCTAAGTAACAAGGTCTTGAGAGAGGCAGGAAAAAAGGCCAGGAAGCGTGATGGAGACCAGAGGATGTGGTTCTGAGTCACACTGAGCCAGGTTCCCTCATTTTCCTTTTATCAGAGTTTGTTCACCCAAGGCTCTTTTTATTCTGAGGTAGTAACAATGGTAAATGACCTTTTGCTCTTATTGCAGTGACTGATACATGTACACTTTCACAATGCAGAACCCTAGGTGAAATAATAAATATACATAAAATCTGGCACTCAAAAAGTACTGTGGCCACGACTGAAGAATGGATAAAAAAGATGTAGTATTTTTATACAATGGAGTAGTACTCAGCCACAAAGAAGAACAAACCTGAAACTTTTATAGGTAAATGGATGCAACTTGAGACCATACTCATAAGTGAAATACATCAGACTTGCATGTGTAAACATTGTACTGTCTCACTAGTATGAGAAGCTGAAAGACACAATACATGTATATGTAGATAGATAGATAGATAGATAGATAGATAGATAGATAGATATAGATCAAGATAGTTATAAAGAAAACTATTGTTTTTAAAAAAAGTACTGTGGCCAAACACATATCAGATAAATGTATAGGAAAAATAAAAATATAAGCAAAATTTCACAAAAGAACACTATGTGTGGGGGCTGGGGATTTAGCTCAGCGGAATAAGCGCCTGCCTTGCAAGCAGACAATTGTGAGTTCGATCCCTGGTACCGATAAAAATGAAAAAGACAAAAAAAAAAAAAAAAAAAAAAAAAGAATACTATGTGTGTGCTATGTCACAAGGGATCATTTTCCTGTGAAATGTTTTCATTTTTCCATGTAAGAATATTTTTATCAGCCCAAACTCTCAGTATTCACATTTCCCCAGTTGTGCAGATCGTATACACAGCAAGCTGTGTGCAAAGTGCAAACCAGTGCAGTCTCTCGTGGCACGGAGCGGCAGTAGCCTTTACGTCTGCAGTCTAGCAAGGTCCTCTAGGATCCCTGACCCTGTGCTGCAGCAGAAAGCCCTGCAGCTTTGAACCATCTTTGTGCTCTTGTGCTGTCTTTCCTTACTCTTCTGAATGCTCACTCTCTCCTTTCAGCCTGAAATCTAAGGGTAGGTGGGCTTCAAAGTAAATAGCACTGGCCACAGAAGGGAAATTCATTTTATATTGGGTAACCAGTAGGGCATGACCTGAGGACTCCCTGCTCCTGGGATAATAAGATGAACCACAGGACTATACCAGTGGTGGTTTAGATCCTTGTATGGGAATGGTTCTTACAGACATTCTTTCATGTTTCGGGTAAATCTATATTTTGCATTGCTTAGCAACAATCAGAGAATGCAGCAGGCTGAGGCAGCCTGTTACCCCAAATTCAAGTCTCAGCTATTTAGTGAGTTAAATGAGAGCCTGACTTACATCAAAAGCCTGCCTCAAAAATAATTTTAAAATATTATCTATTTCGTAAATGATTAAACACTAATTATTTCCTTCTCCCTTCATAGATGTAAAGAATGATGAATTGAAGTATGTGAAAATGTAAATATAACTTTAGTTTTTGTTGTGTGTATTATATTGCCTTTCACTTCTAGAATAAAATTTAAATGTGTATATTGTAAATGTGTCCAGAAAAGTGACTACAAATTTACATCTATAGAAATTTGCCTTTTTTCTTTATTTTGTATGAGTATGTGTTTGTTTACATAATAATCATATTCATCATGGTGAAAATTGTTTTTATTTCTGTTTGTGATAAAGTGCTATACATACTTCAAGCTCACTATGACACCCGTAATGAGCTCACTTTGTAGCCCAGGCTGGCCTTGAACTCTCAGCAGTCCTCCCACACCCTTCCATGAGCACTAGAATTACAGGATGTGCCATTATGCCTGGCCTCTGTGTCTCTGAAGTGGGAAGTTGTCACTGTCTAATGTTTCCTAATCTGCACTCCTCATTTGTGGTTTAATATTGAATGTTTATTGCTGATTAATAGGTGTTAATTGAACATATTACTGGTGTCCCATGTGATATTTCAACACATGCATACATATACACATTGCCCTGATGACTCTGGCTTCACTTTAACCACCAGCCCTTCCAGCCCCTTGAAATAATTATTGTACTATATCCCAGGCAGATATTCTTTTTTTAAGATTCCTTCTATGAGAGAGAACACACAATACTTATTTTTCTGTGGCTGCTTATTTCACTCAATGTAATATCCTCCTATCTATTTTGCTGTAAATGAAAGAATTTTATTCTTTGTGACTTTGGTTCATTTATTTTGAATATTTTCTCAATGACACATGAAAGTCATTACGGGTATCATGTTATATTTTGTTGCAGGTATACAATTTGTAATTTTCAAATCAGAGGAAGCATGTCTGTCCCCTCAAACATTCATCATTTCTTGGTGGTGAAAACATTCTCATTCTATTTTCTGGCTCAGTAGTACAGTACCTGCTTGGAAAGCACAAAGCCCTAAGTTAGATTCCTGATACAAAACAAACAAACAAACATTTCTGTCATGTTAATGAGATCAATTAAATTGCTCTTATTCTAGTCAAAATAGCTGAATTTGGAACCCATAAATTGTTCTAGAAATGTTATATTGCTTACATGCACTCATGCGGTGACTTCTGTTTAATCTTGGTCATCTTATTGTAGAATTTAGAGAGCAGAGAGATCAACAGGTGAAACAGGAAGGTTTATTTGGTGTGCACCAGCTCAGCAGATTCAAATCCAAAGGCTGAGCCCCTAACAAAGAAAAGGGCTCTAGTTTTGTATGTGTGGTCAAGGGAGTCAGTCTACCTAGTGGCACTAAACTGGTGGTGGGCCAATGGGTTCCCAGAAGCAGGACAAAGGCAATTAATCAAGTAGTGACAGTTTTGCAACATAGCATATCTTGGTAAAAAAAAAAACCCAGGATGATATAAAAGCAAACAGTCACAAAATTTTACCTATAGGAACAAAGTTACTAATTGTAATTGAACAATGAACAACAGTCTTAGGGAAGGGAGAAGTCTGAGAGAAAACCGCTTAGGGTTGGGGAAAATTGTTTTCCTTTTAAATTTTCCTTCATTATGGCATAAATAAGGATGCAAACATACATGAAGGCTATGTGTGTGTGATATTCTTATTTCATTTTTTTATTGTTGCTGACTACTATGGAATAAAGAGTGGACATATATTCAATAATGGTCAGGGATGTCCAATCTAAATTTAAAAAAACAATACTTTCAATGCCTCTTAACTTTTGTGCTATTTTTATATTTCCTCAGACCTCAGAACCCCCAAGGACTACTTAACATAGATAGGACAGGGAAGGAGTCACAAGCAGAGGAGATAATCTGGGGATGATAAATCATTTTTCCTGAACACATTAAATACTGAAAACATTTTTATGCATTTAATTCTTTTAATTCTTTCTAATTATGATCTATTAAAGTTCATCATTGGTTCATTGTCAAAATATATATTTAAATATATATTTTTTTTCTGAAAACTGAACACTAAAATGTTCATCATCCTAAGAATTAGAGATGATGGGAATCAACATAATGAGTTCTATTTTCATATCCTTCAGACAAGCATGATTAACCTAAGAGTTCCACTTCCTATGTCAATTATTTGTCATGAGATTTAACACTGAATTAAGGTCCAGGTCCCTAAAATTATGCAAAGGCATCCATTTGACTGATAGGATAAGGTCTGGGCATTACATATAGTTGTAATGTCCTTTTTTGTTGTTGTAATACAGCAAAGGTCTGCTTTGTTCCCCCAAACTTCTTATTGATCACGGAATTATAGTTATCCAGGTGAAACTAGTATAGGCAGGTAAGCCAGGTAGAAATATTGTAGGAAGTATGACAGGGCTGGGCCCGCAGGGGAGTCAGTGCAGACAAACACATCAAAACTGTGTGTGACTAGACACACATCTGAAAATTAAAGTCACAATGGCCAGGTTCGCATACTTCTCTGTCGGGGTCGCTCCCGGCCGGCAGGAAAGACACACGACAAAGTCTGGCGGTGTGCAACCTTGCCTTTATTTGTCTCCGCGTGGGCCCCGCGAGGCCTCCTCTCTGTCACCAGCCCTTTCTCGCCGGTAGACTTTCTCTATCTCTCTCTGTGCTTCCTCCTCGTGGCGGGAGAGGCATTCACTTTTATAGGGCAACAGTAGCCAATCAGTTCAAAGCGCGCGATGCGGGCTGACTGGCTAACATCAGCTGTTGCTAGGCAGACTATCTTACAGAGCGGGTTGTTTAAGTCGCCAGCGCAATCAGGGGGCAGGAAGCAGGCGCCAACTTGGCTCACTCGATGGGAGGGGCAATCTAGCTCAGGCTCCGCTCCCACCCACAGGCCCTACGTCCGCCAAGTAAGGCGACCGGTGTCGGCCGCGGCTCCCAACATCTCCCCCTATTTTATTTACTTTGAATGAATGTATGCATCGCAGCCCGCCCTGGATCGAGTGCAGAGGCTTATGCCCTGTGTTGAGGCCCACTGTAGGCCCTTGGCTTGGACCCTGGTCGGCCGCCCCCGGGTCCGCCAAGGCCTTGAGACCCTCGTCCTTTTTCCAGGGCCAGGAGTGAACTGGACGGAACCTGGATGCACATAGGCATGCACTCATGCCCCTCCGTGTGATCCCCTCGGAGAGGCATCTAGATCTGGGCAGATTCTAGTAATCCAGCGGCTTTCGTGCAGTATGGGGTAGGGCCTGGCTTAGGTCGAGTCGTGCTGGGGAGGCACGCTCTTACCCGTCATTGACTCACCTACCCTGCTGTGTAGTGTCAATAGGGAAGGAGTGCGGAAGACCCGCCACACCTAGACCCAGTCGTAGGCCAGTCGAGCGAGCCATGCGTAGGCCTGGGGGTCATTGTGCCCATCACGGGCTGCTGCCAGGGCCGCATGGGCAACCAGGCGTACTTGACGCCGGGCCGCCGCAAGGCGCCCATTAATAAATGATGTGACCCATCGGAGCAAGCATGGTCCTATAAGCAGGAGCAAGAACAAGGAGCATAGAGGGCCTAACAAGGGTAGCACATAGGGGAGCAAGCCGTTCCAGGCCCCCAAAAAGGGATTGTCCTGCAGTTTTTTTAGGGCTCATCTTGTTGTTGGGTCTGCGGTTGGCCTCTGGTGGAACAGGCCTGATCTTCAGTGGAGGGACTTGTCGCGTCAACCTCTCTGGGACCCACAGTGGTTCTCGTCCCGATTCCTGCAGAAAAACACAAACCGCGCCTCGGTTCCAGCTAACCACCGGATCCGGGCCCATCCATTGTCATGCCATAGATAACCGCGCCTTTGGAGGCAGGCCTTGGCTTACTCCCCCTTTTTATTTTTTATTTTTTATTTTTTTTTATTTTTGGTCTTTTTTTTTTTTTTTTTTTTTTTTTTTTTTTTTTTTTTATCGGTACCAGGGATCGAACTCGCGATTGCCTGCTTGCAAGGCAGGTGCTTATGCCGCTGAGCTAAACCCCCAGCCCCCGTTTCCTCGACCGGCGTTTTTCTCAGCCTGCTCGGCAGAGTAGCCGCCCATGAAAATACCGTCCGCCCCGCGGCGCAACGTCATAGGACGGCGGTCGCGACAGAGTGGAACGGGGCGTCACTTCCTGTGCCGGCTGAGAGAAGGGAGGGTTCCCTGTAGCGGCCTCTCGGCGGGGAGCCGCTTCTGGAGAAGAGCTCCAGGGCGGAGCGGATGGCTCTCTATCTCCTCCCCGCCAGAGAGCGCTCGGGGGCCCTTTTTCCTCTCTCTGCTTTTTTCGAGCGGCGCACGCACACAATTTGCGGCGCAACTTGGCATAGGAGTCAAGGCACGCATGTATCATTTCCCACAGGGGGCGAATAGCCGGCGAAATATCGCCTCCCAATTTCGCCGAGGCGAGGTCCCCGCCTAACTTCTCCCATGACGGCAGGTTTAAATGCCCTGTGGGTAAAAACCAGCGAGCCACCCTATCTACCTCTGCTATGAATAGTTTTAGTGTTTTTTGACCTACCCTGAGGTCGCTCCCGGCCGGCAGGAAAGACACACGACAAAGTCTGGCGGTGTGCAACCTTGCCTTTATTTGTCGCCGCGTGGGCCCCGCGAGGCCTCCTCTCTGTCACCAGCCCTTTCTCGCCGGTAGACTTTCTCTATCTCTCTCTGTGCTTCCTCCTCGTGGCGGGAGAGGCATTCACTTTTATAGGGCAACAGTAGCCAATCAGTTCAAAGCGCGCGATGCGGGCTGACTGGCTAACATCAGCTGTTGCTAGGCAGACTATCTTACAGAGCGGGTTGTTTAAGTCGCCAGCGCAATCAGGGGGCAGGAAGCAGGCGCCAACTTGGCTCACTCGATGGGAGGGGCAATCTAGCTCAGGCTCCGCTCCCACCCACAGGCCCTACGTCCGCCAAGTAAGGCGACCGGTGTCGGCCGCGGCTCCCAACACTTCTCTAAGGGATAAATGGAATTTTGAGGTTATTGATATTATCCTTTTGAGATTTCTTATATAAATAAACCATTGTC
This sequence comes from Cavia porcellus, assembly GCF_034190915.1. NCBI lineage: Eukaryota > Metazoa > Chordata > Mammalia > Rodentia > Caviidae > Cavia > Cavia porcellus. The sequence goes on along the minus strand of NW_026947492.1, from coordinate 19,822,785 downwards.
TCATTAAGGGTAGGCCATCTTTTCCCACTCACTAATACCATCATTACTAAGACTAAGACTAAAACTATTAAACCTAAGACTAAAGACAAGACTAATATTGTACATTATGGTCCTTAATTAATATCCTGCATATGCTCTTGACATTGTTGAATTAACATTAGCCAGCTGGCTATGCTTATAATCTTATTGGTTGATTATAATTTTGACACATGTTGTACTTGTGATTTTGCTCTACAAAACATTCTCTTAAAGGAGAAATACATACATAAATATACACACTAAAAATGACTAAGATAGTTATACTACTACTTGATATTAGTTCATTGAAAAGAAAGGTGTGTGCCTGTATTGTCTGATCAATTTTTCATACCTGTAGCTTCTAATATGAGCAGCTACTTTGAAAATAACAATACACAATATACTAACCATTGTTACTCTCCTACAGTCTTGTTTTGAAATTTTTTACCACTGTTTTGTTTTTTGTTTTCTTTCTTTAAAGCATTCGCAGAGAATTGGACTCATGGGCAATCCATTTTGGACCCCTCTTGTCTCTCAGAAGCTATTCCTATTCCCCAATCCTATTCCCTAATAAATTTTTGCACTCTTAACCTCCATTGTTCCTTAGAATTCATTCCTCAATTTCAGGGAACACGAGCTCAGTGTATCTGATATCTAGCAGGTTGGGAATTATACTTTTTTCCCCTATATCAAAACTGCAGCCCAAATCCACTTACTTATCACAAAATGCCAATGCTATAATTAAACTAGAAAATCTGAGACTCATCTGCGTGAGGACTTGGCTCACATGTTGGCAGAGAAAACTCTGTGCACCTACTGGAGCGTGCATGCTATAGGTTCACCACCACTGGCATAGATGGCAGGGCGTGGTGTTCTATGCCCCATACTGTTCTTCCGAGCTACTTGTAGTTCTTGATTTTTCTTTGTTTCTTGTTATTTTACATGGTTAAATTATATTTTATGCTTTCATATTTATAGAAATGATTATTACAGTTAAGCAAGTTAACTTATCTAACAATCCATATATTTGTCTTTTTCTTCTTGCAAGGCACCTAAGGTACAATTTTTCAACAAAACTTCTGAGTACAATATTCTTAACTACATCCACATATTGCACGTTGGGTGCCTGGAACTGATCATTTACATAGCTGTGACTTTATGTCTTTTGACTTAAATCACCCCATTGCAAGTTCTGTTCTGAATCCTTATCATACCCTGGCATCTACCAATTTATTCTCTATCTCTGCATATTTGTCTTTGATTTTCTTTATATTTTTTGCAAGTAATGATCTATGTTTTGCAGTATTATAGTGTTTTTCTTTTTGTCTCTGGAATGTCACTTATATTGATGTTCTCCCAATTCGTTCATGAAGTTGAAAATGCCAGGTTTTCTTTTTTAGGGATGAAGTGTGTGTGTGTGTGTGTGTGTGTGTGTGTGTGCGTGTGTACAGTTCTTTTTCCACCTGGCACTCTGCAACCTGCTGTATGTCATGTTTACTGAGAGTTAGGTCAAAGAGTTGATGGTTTCAAAGTAAATTTTTGCTTTATTGACTAAACACTGACACTGTCTTTTGCTCATTTCATTCTATTTTTTGTTCACTGCTGAAAGAACATGAAATTCAACTCCAGAAGGAGAAGCAAGCAAACCAGAACCCAGGAATTTTCCATTTGTTGGCCACTTTTTAGAAACAAGCTACCCAATAAAAATATTGCACCCAAAGAGACATAATATCAAGATTATCTATGATCCCAGACTGCATTTAAAAAAGATCCAACACTTTGCTATTTGCAAAAAACACAGAACATTAGAAAAAACATGCACAGGCTGGAAGTGATACAAAAGAAAACACTATCCATGCAAAGAGAACCTGAAATGCAGCAGGAGTGGCCGTACTCATATCTAACAAAGCAGACTACAATACAAAGTCAGATTAGACAAAGAACACCACTACCTGTTGATAGAAGAAATAATCCACCAAGAAGAGATAAAAGTTGTATATGCACAAAACATCAGTGCACCCAGTTTCATATAACAAACAGTGTTCAACACAAAGAGACATATAGGTCCCCCACAAAAGGAGATTGGGTGACTTCAATATTCCAGTCTCACCAATAGGTAGGTTCCCCAGACACAAATCAACAAAGAAATGTCAGAGTTCAACCACAGCATAAAACAAATGGAATTAGAAGAACACTACATTCAATAAATTATAAAATAAACATTTTTCTTAGTAGTCTCCAAAGCAGATCTCTAAAGCAGTCTCCAGTATTTTAGTCCACAAAGCCATAATAAATACAAAAAAATTTTTAGATTTATTTATTAGAATATGTATATAATGATTGCATGTTGATATTTTTATAAAGCTATTCCACGAAGACTACAGAAAATGCTGCTTTTTAAAGCACCTACAAACTGGGCATGGTACCACACACCTGTAACCTGAAGCAAGACTCTGCCTCAAACTCAAAAAAAAAACCTCTAAAGCTATAAAGCACTTGCAAACAATGTGTTATGTAGAGAAATTAATAAACAGTTTGTGTTCTCAAGAACAAGGACATGAAAAACACAAATCTTGCTATGTTGTTTGCCTTAAGAGCTTAAGGATAAATATGTAAATTTGATCAGATACACAGATGTTTATTATCTTATGATTTATAAATTCATGCATGTCATATTATGTTATTTTGATGTGTCCTACATTGGAAATATAATTTAAAGAAATAATATCTAGAAGAAAAATCACAATGTTAACAGTGTTATCACTGGACTGTAGAATTTGGATATGTTTTTCTTTCTCTATAATTGCATGTTTTCTATAATACACATGTAGTATCATATACTTACAAAAATAAATGTAAAAATATCAAATAATTTCTTATATATTATCAGATAATCTTATAAAGAAATTAGAAATCAACCCAATGACAAACTACAGAAACTGTACAAATACATGAGTATTGATCCACTGATTTTTTTACTTAGAATCACACAAATCATTTTGGCTGTTTCCTTCTTAAAAATTCACCCACTAGGGACTTCTGGGAAGATGTCAGAGTAGTAAGCAGCAGAAAAAGCCTCTCTGAGATCTTCTGTCCAGACACTGAAATATAGCAATACAAGAAAGAGAAGGCGGGAAGGACCCAGGAAGGATCTAAAGTGAGAACTAAACTGCACGGGAGAAGCAGAGTGAGGATCTACAGTGATGAAGAAGGAGGCAGCCAGAGGAGCCTTCTCCTTGAGTCAGGATTCACTGCATGCTGGGAAGAGTTCAGATTCACAGTCACAGGGTCTCCATGGAGAGATGCGGCAGTGTAACGGAGCAGTGAATGCTGAGAACTCACTGGCTGAGGGTGAGTTCTGTGGAACCGGATATCCTGTGGGAAAGGGCAGTTGACTGGGAGCCATCTTGGAGAGGGCCAACTGAGCTCGAAACTCAAAAAAATCTGCTGACTCCATCTAGCAGCTCCCCATGGAGTTCAAACCCACAGAATGTGCACTGACTGATGCAGGCTGAATGGGTCTGGTTCTGGTTCCAGCCTCACAGCCAGAAACCAACCTGAAGTTCAAGGGAAATAAGTGTGCAGCCTCATTGAGATCATCTATTGCTGGCTTACTGGGATAAATCAACAGGAATCTGGACTTTTAAATTTTCACTCTTGAGGGTAAAATTGGCATGTTGAAGGCTTACAGCTTTTTGGTTCATTTTAGATTTTGTTATATTACCACAAATCTACTTCATACAGCTAAATGTGGCAAATTAATGGTTACCTCAGCTTGTCATTTTCTAGGGTGCATTTGATGCTATTGTTATTATTGATTATACCACTTTAGCCAAAGTGGCATAAATGGTCTAACCAGCTAGTCTTTCTGGTATATCAAGACCGACATTGCCCAAAGGTCATAGACAATATTGTGAGCCGGTACCTAAGAATCAGGGGCTGGGTCATATAGGCAGCAACTTCTCATCCCCAACAAATTGAAGAGGTAATATCTTGCAACCAACTCAAGACTCAGAAACCAGCTACACCTCTAAGAAGTGGTAATTTCTAAAGGGTTCTACATACTAGCAATAAAGCACCTTACCATAGGCAAATTACAAGCACCAATTCAGGAATTAAACTAAAATTATATAGAAAATGAGAAGCTTAACTAAGATGCAACCCTAGATATCCACCACACCAAAGGCAACTCAGGAAACAACGAGTTGGGAAAATTCAAAAGTCACCCACCTGGCCTCTCTGAAGTAGTCAAAACAGTCAAAGCAGATGAATAAGACACTAGAAAAAAAATCAAATCAGACAAATAATTTCTCAGGTAAATACAGAGATAGTGACCATCATGAAAACATGCTTTGATTCCAGAGTAGATACAGATTAAAAAAAGAAGAAATTTATGGAAATCATGAATGCTCAACATAGGAAAGAAATGGAATCCATAAAAGAGATTCCAGGAGATATTCAGGAGATTAAAAATTCCACTGAAAGTATACATAGCAGAATAAATCAATGTGAGGGCAGAGTCTCAGACATAGAAGGCAGACTTATGGTTAGTGATCATGAAAAGAAAGATTTCTCTAACATAGAAAAGGAACACAAGAAATCAATCCAGAAGCTACTAGATGATTAAAAGAAGAATAAAATAAGATTGATTGGAGTAATAAAAAAGCAGAATATAGTACAAACAACATTTTTAAAAAACCTGTTCACAGACATCATGGCAAAAAACTTCCTTGACAGTGAAAATGTATTTGACGTAGAGATACATGAGGCATATAGGATGCCAATTAGCCATGATAAAAAAGTTTACAACAAGACAAATCATAGTCAAGATTCCAGAAATTCAACACAATAGAATATTAAAAGCTGCTAGAGAAATAAAACAAATCACCTATAAAGGAAAGCCGATCAGAATCAGAGATGACTTCTCAACACAAACCCTCAAGTCTTGAAATACTGCTTGGAGTACAGTATTTTAAGCCCCAAGAGAAAAAAAGCTCTAACCCAGATTGATGTATCCCACAAAACTATCTTTCAAAATTGATGGAGAAATGAAATACTCCCATGACAGAGAACACTTGAGGAAATTCGTGAATATCAAACCAGCACTCCAAACTGTTCCAGTGATATTCTAGAAAGAGATAACAAGGACTAGGGCTCCATAGACACCAACAGAATGAATTCATTGGGCAAGGCAAACAATTAAATGGGCACTTGGGGACAGCCAATGGAAAATAATATGACAAGGATAAGTCAATACATATCACTTACATCAATGTTAATGATCTCAATTCACCAATCAAAAGAAACAGACTGGAAGAATGGATCAGAAAGCAACATCCAGTAATATTCTACATACAAGAAACACATTTAATTACAAAAATTCATATCCTGAAAATCAAAGAATAGAAAACAATACTCCATGTGACAGGAACCCAGAAATAAAAAGCAGGGCAAGTTAATCTATTTGCAGACAAAGTGGATTTCAATCCAAGGCTGATTATGTGAGGCAAAGAAGGTCACTATTGACTGCAGAGGGGTGACAGTTCAAGGCTGTGAAAGACAGCAAAGGTAACAAGCACAAAAGTGAGGAGCAAGCTTTTGTCCTTCCTTTATGTTGTATGAAGACCCGTCCCAACCTAGGACGGGTCTAGCATTCACAGCATTAGACAATGAACCAGTCACAAACTCTAGATTCAGAAACCTCTAAAAAGAGTACAACACCCACCCCCAACCATGACGGCATGAGTCTGTAGAGGACATCCAGACACAAACCATAACAGTCAGTTTTGGGAAATGGAAAATAACATTTCAAAGGAACTCAGATTTTAAAGAATAAGGAAGACAAAAATTATACATACTGAAACCCCTGTGGAGGGTATCCGTCTCCCACCCAGCAATATGGCACATGGCTGAAAAAGACACATGTGAGAAAATTCTGTAGATGAGGAATTCTGGGATGACCCAGGTTTCTGTAGAAGAGCTCAGGAACAATTTTTATTGGTATCAATCAGGGAGGTGAGGGCAATAGCAGAGCATGAAGGAAGACAAACTTTGCAGGCTTGGCTATAAGGAGAAACAGAGCACTCTTGAACCAGGCACAGAGGCCCTCCAATTAGCAGTCAATGGTTAGCTTGATGTAAGCAAGGCTGGCATCTTTACTTCCAGGGAGGTACACAGTTTTTGAGTCCTATGGCCTCAGCTGAGATGTTCTCTCGTGTCTTAGCCCTGGAATCTCATATGGCCTTCCCAGGGTCTGCATGCTATTCATCAGTGGGGACTGGGGGGGGCAATTCTCAGCCATATGCTGCAGTGAAACCCATTAGTATCTTGGCCAGACTCGATCACATTCTTTTGGTCAATTAAGGGAATGTCTAGTTCAATACAGCCAGCTCTACATATCTCAGTGAATGGGGTTGAAGTAAAGCTCAGGAGGGAAGGGACTTCATTTCTTAAGGGAATTGGCTTGGCTATCTCCCACAGTGCCACCTGTGCCCATGCTTATTGCACACTATAATCAGGGTGGGACTTAGTCTAAAAGTGACTCCTTTTGTATCACAGGCTAGCTTTTGAGAAGAAATTTGACATATTTCTGAGTGCGATAACCAGGAACACTCGACATATCTCATAACCCTATAACCAGGATCCATTCTCAGTCAGGAATTATTGTTTGAGTTGAGATATTCCAGGAATTAGAAGCCATAAAGCCACCATAGCAAGGGCTCTAGGGATAACCTTTTGAAGTGACTAGGTGATAGACAGCCACAAAATAGTGAAGGGGAGGGTTCATTGAAGACAATGGTGAGACACTTAAGCAGTAGAAAACTTAGATTTTGGAAAGTAGCTCTGTTGAAATCAGGCACATCATGTGTGGTTTTCTTTTTTTTTTTTTTTTTTTTTTTTTTTTTTTGTCTTTTTCGTTTTTATCGGTACCAGGGATCGAACTCACGACTGCCTGCTTGCTAGGCAGGCGCTTATGCGGCTGAGCTAAATCCCCAGCCTCCGATCTGTGGTTTTCTGAGGAGGCTAAGGTCAGAAAACACCAGGATCAAACACATTGGATTCTTCAGTGCTCTTGCAGCACAGAATTCATTGGTCTCTTTGCTTTTCCCACTGTTGTAGTCAGGAATGCAAGGCAAATGATTTAGTACAGGACACATAATTTATGGAATTATTTTATAATAATCACCCAAAGAGTCAAACAAAAAAAGGGCAGAAAATTTGTTTGTACACTAACGACCCCCAAAAAATCCAGCTGAGGGTCCTGATTCCATAGCAACATCCTGCATGAGTCCAGTTGAAGACTAGAACCCATGACAATGTCTCATGCAAGTCTGTCACATGAATCTGTGCTGACAAGGCTCAGACATTAGTGGTGGGAGCCAGAAAGTCTGTGCCAACAGGATGGAGGATCTGTGCCAGTAGATTGAGAGTTCTATACCAGAGCCAGAAAGTGATGCTCGAAGGAAGGATCAGGGTTCCCCACAAAAAGTACCACAGCCATTCTCAGTGACAGTGAGGTCCTGAGCTCCTCCAGTGATGAGAACAGGCGAGCTCATATCAAGTTAGCGTGACAAGCTTCCCCTGGAAGTTGAACAGCACACTATCTTACCCTGTGGAGCCAGAAAGCAATGTTCAAAGTAACAGTCCCTCCACCCCAAAAGTGAACCGCAGCCATTCTCAGTGACAGCAAGGTCCTGAGCTCCTCTGACGATCAGAACAGTCAAGTTCATGTCAGGAAAGAAGCTGGACAAGCTCCTTCAGGGGAAGCAATGGCAACAGGAGAACCAACAACACCACCTCTTCCTCTCCAGTTCTTTTTATCTTGGCAACAATCTTCAGATGGGCCATCCAAACCCAGCACTATGCTGATTCAGTTCAGCTGGTGTTACAAGCTGACCACCAGTTATCAATCCATCGCACCCACCCTTCAGAATGTTCAGGGATGTGCCTCTGCTTGGACCTTTGCTGTGTACCCAGGTGCATGGGTAGAGGCCTCTGGCCTATTTGGGGATTGCAGAGACTCTGGGAGCACACAAGTCACTAAGCAAAACAAAAGCCTGTGGTGTGAACTCTGCCTTAAGGCAGGCATTGTACATGGATTGACCTCTCCTGGGGGCTGTTACCATGAATTGGCCTCTCCTGGGGTCTAAGAGGGGGATCAGGGCTTGGCAATCACACAGTAACAGCCTGTTAAGTGGGGGGAGGAGAAACACAGAGGTCACCATTGTAACGCACTATTCCTGGCACATACTACACGTTCTGGGGAGAAATTTACCCATCCAAATATACTGGCATAGAGAAATTTTTTACTAACTGTTTATTTTTGTTTCTTACTTCTTTTTCCTGTTTTTATTCTTTATATTTCCTCCTTGTTTGTTGTGTTCCTTTTACTTTTTCTAATTTTATTTACTTTTCTACTCTCTAATTGGATTTTTATCTGTCCCTTTTTCCTTTCATCTTGCTTTTTATTCCCTCTGGTTCCTGACAGCCTCTCAGACTTTCTCTGTGGTTTATGATGCTTACAAATTTGAAGAACGTGCAACCAGAGCTTTGTAGACCATCCTTGTCAAGGTTGAGCTCAAGCATGTCCCTCGTGCACTCAGAGGTGGAGATTTAGGAAGGAGACTGAGTCACAGGGGTGCTGCAGCCGACACAGGGCCTGGTTACAGCCGGGTGCCTGGCAGCGGGTGTGGACCAGTGCATCTCCTTCCCCAATGCTCCATATGCCCCCTGAGTCTTCTTCTCCATGACCAAAGCAGGTCTTCTCTGCCGCGTCCTCTCCCAGACTTCCCTACCTTGGACTTATCAACTGTGGACTCAAAAGATGAGCAAAGATAAACCTCTGGTCCTTTAAATTGTATGTACGCCACATATTTTGCCCCAGCAATGAGGATCACGTAGTGTAAGCTTGTCTGGTGTTTTTGCCTTGGTTATACGGGGACTGTGGGAAAGGAGGAGAGGAAAACAGAAGTGAGGTGCTTTGTGTATCCCCCCACCTCAAACGTGAGGCGTGCGTGCATCCTGTTTCCTCCTGGCCTGATTGCTGTACAGAATTACTCTTCCCTTTTAAGTCACTTTTTCAGTACTATGCTTTGAAACTAGGGCCTTTGCACAGAGCTACATTAACAACTCCTTCCTGTTCTGTTTGGAAACAGGATCTCACTAAACTGTGAAGTTGCTCAAGCTGGGCTACAGTTACAATCCTCCTGCCTCAACCTCCCGAAGCGCTGAGGTTACAGGTGTGTGCCCCCAGGCCTGACTTTCAAGTCAGTTTCCCTAACACTGCCACACAGCTTTTCTTTGACTAAGTCAATAAGTGCCACACCTTTGCAATTGTTTTCTTTTAACTCATTTGTAATTTTGAAATTTTTATAATGATCACAGGATTTCCACAGTTCACGAATGGAAGAAGGTAATAAAGGTCAGGGCTTTTTTTTGGATGTTTCTAATTTATGAAGGAAAGAAGATGCGTGTGTGTCTTGTTAATCTTTTTTTTTTTTTTTTTGTACCAAGAATTAAACTCAGGACCTCGTGCTTTCCAGGCAAGTGCTGTGCCACTGAGCTATACCCATTGCTTTTGTTCTTAATTGTAGTAAAATATTCAGGTAAAACCCACCTCTGTAGCCTTTTTTAGCAGTACCTGTTTGTAGTACATACTTTTTTACATTTCTGGTGTAGCATGGAACATGTATATCACACATCTTAATTGCTTCTTTCACTCTCTTTCCCTCTCTATCCTCCCTCCCTCCATCACTTGATTCCCTTCCCATTTGAGAAAACTCTGTTTCTCATTATCTTTCTTTAATGTCGTTCCTTATAATATGAGTTTCCTATATAAAAGAAACATTTAAGACTGTGCTGGTATGTAGGTATACACATATAACTGTATGTATGTATATGCATGTAAGATAGGTAACTACACTACTAATCTGTTAGTTATCAAAAAGAACAGTTTGTGCTGTCATTCTTTGATCATTTTTATGCTTATATCTTGTAATCTGAGAAACTACTTCTAAGATAATAATGTGCAACATATTAACTAGTGTTGATTTCTTAATGTTTTTTGAAATTCTATATTATGTCTATACCTTTTCTGTTTTGCTTTTTAAAATAAAAATAGACTGTATCTGCATTATTTCACTTAACATTAAGGTCTTACATTGTAACCATTTTCCAATAAATGACTCAAATTTATCTTTATTAGAGGCTAATAATTTTGTTATATAAATATCACATTTTTTATCATCAAAAGATTTATTCTCCTATCTCACTTCAAAATTAAATTTAACGATGATATTTAAATTTGATATATAGAAAGAAAGGTAGAATTCTAATTTCTAGTCAGTTTTTAAAAATTAATATTTACTTAAACTTTTAACAGAAATTAACACGTTTGATTTACTTTGTTTTAACCACAAATGGGAAACAGTACATAAATAATTCAAAATGCAAATGATAACCTTCATTTTCTTAAAATAGGTTGCAAAAGGAAAGACAAGGAAAGAAAGGGATACGAGCAGAAGAAAAAAAAAAAGATGGGAGAAAAGATCAAGACGTATTAAATATGGAACAGAAAAAAATACTCCCACATTGAGGTAATAAAATGCTTACAGATTCCTACAGAAGTGAGGCGATTTATACATCAAACAAAAGGGAAACTGAGAACAAATAAGATTTCTTGACCTAAAAACAGGTCAAACTCACTCCCCCTCCTTTTCCTTATTTACTTATTTATTTATTTATTTATTTGTTACGGAAACAAGGTCTTGCTAATTCAGGTTGTCCTTGAACTCACTATGTGTGTTTGAGCTCAAATGGACCTCAAACTCACAGAAATCCTCCTGCCTCAGTCTCCAGAGTACTGGGATTAGAGGTTTGTGCTGCCATGCCCCGTGTCTCACTCCTTTTTAAAAGGAAAAGAGAACAAAGAAAGAAAGAAAGAAAAAAGGAAAAAGGAAAAAAGAAAAACAAAACAAAAAAAAAGACTTGTCTCAAGGTAGAATAAAAGAAATTTTAAAATAGGCAAATAGGACAAGCAAATAGAAATTTTTAAATTGTACTTCAAAAAAAATAGGCGGCTTCAGCATACAGCAGGTGCTCAAACCTTTTTCATTCTAAAGAAAAGTTCTTGCAGACTCAATGAGTTTGTAAATTGGGCTCCAGACTCAGACCTGCTGTTTTCATGTATAATGTATGTTTTTTCCAACTTCAAAGAATCAGCAAGATCATTGGCGGCAGCTCTCAACTTCAAACACATGTCAGTGACTTCCGCTCTGGTGGCCTGCTGGATAGGTAACCGACAGCCAGTAGGAGTGCACTCGTAGGTGGCCCATCATGGAGCCACCCCCAGGCTCCATAATATGTCCAGCTCTGGATGCTAAGCACCTCTCTGCCTCCAGAGGGCTCACACTCATTTGAGTGCTACTGTCCCGTGTCTCTGACTAACTAGTCCTGAAAATTCTTTCTCTGTGATTCTCCAAATCTCTGAATGTTCTATGCCTTGGGTGAATAAAGTTTCTCATCTCAGCTTCGGGAAGCTCCTCAGACCTAGTCTGGTGATACTCTCTCAATTCTTTGCAAATCTCTCGAGGAAGAACTGCACAAGCTCTATTTCCCCCAGTCACAGTCCATTCATTCAGCCCCCTGTGCTGTAGCTTCTGCACTAGCCTGCCACCAAACTTGCTTTGCCAATAATCTCCTACCTTCTCCCTTTCTACCTGTCTGATCACCACACATTAATTTTCTGCAGAGACGTTCATCTGCTCCCTGTTGTGGGGGTCTCTGTCATCTGTGATCCATCCTCTTTCTTTTCCCTCAGCTTGTTGACAAACTTTAGAACTCATAACTCAGCTACCAAATCAGTTTTGAGTTTGTGTCCAAATCTGATGATCTCAACTTGTCTGTCTCAAGCTTTGATAGCTTCCTGAACTTCAGAACTTCTCTTTGTACCAATTAGACATGTTTGGCACTGACCCCTGTGATTCCTGATGTATTCACTGCAGCCCATCAGCTGGCTGGGCATCAACAATCACTCCAAACTTGATGGGACTAGAATCCAGGCAGAAACTCGGTAACTCTGAGGGGTGGGAAAATACAAAGCAAACAAGACTGATGGAAATTTTGAGAAGGGAATGAAGAAGAAAGGGAATGCTAGGATCGACTACTATTTTTGGTGTTAGGAGGAGGAACCAGTGGCTAAAAGAGGAGAGGAGATTGATACCCGGAGGTCAGGGGGGTTACTGCATGCTCAATAGAACAAATGTAGAAGGAAATCAATCAGAGATGCAATGATAAGAAACAGATCAATTCCATTGCCTTCTCGGGAATTTCCACTGCTGAATGAAGTGGTGATTAGTGAGCATTTTTGTTCACTAATTTTCCTTGATCTCTGTTGCACAAATCTTGATTTTTGCAGCAATAGGTAGATATCTTCACATTCCCAAGATACATATTATGAGATGTACAATGATATGAGCAGTCCAGTTCAGTGTGATAGTGGAACCATCCACCTGGAAGAGAAGAATATTTATCCTTAGCACCACAATCAGAACTCGGAACCCAGAGGGAGAGGACTTGCGGCCCGTCTCTGTGCTCTAAAATAGGAATCTGTCTGTCTCCCAGCACACAGAAGCCTGCACTTAGACTGGACTGATAGGGTTACCTGTGTCCGTGAAAGTGAAAAAATTTCTGGTTCTGCATCCAGGGCCAGAGTCAACTGTGCAGTTTCCCTTGCTTTTCAGACAGTGACCATTCTTGAAAGACTTGCAGACCATGCAAACTGTGGCTTGAGCTGAGAAAGACAGATTGAAAATTAAGCCTGGGATTGACTAGGCTAGCACTAGGGTAAGCTAGGGAACCATGAGAACACAGGAGGTGAGGGACATAGCATGACTAAGGAAGTCCTTGACGTAACCTCAGAGGTAGAGAATGTTCCACCAGATGGAAATGGTTCAGCAATTGTAGATTTGGCACTAGCATTTGGTTGCATTGAAAATAACAAGAAAGATATCTCCTAATATATTGATAGCAAAACTATGACGCACATGTCCCAATTGGTATCATAGAAGGTTCTGGAAGGTTTACCATCATTGCCCTAAACTACCGTGAATAGGAACACCATCTACATACAACTCTATAGAGGCCAGATATACCTTTACAAATCATGGAGCATAAAAATCAATCTGGCACAATGGTGGAGATGTAATCTCACACAGCTTGCTTCTGTAGCTTGTCCTCAAAAAGGCACCTGATATTTAAACCTACCTAACTAGAAAGTAACTTGCATGAAAATAGATTTAAAATAAGGCTTTTAGTAGAACTTCTACATAGGAACATTTGAGCAACATTTAGTCGTCGCTTGGGAGCAATCAGATGCAAACTCTGAAATTGGCAGGAGCAGCCCCAAACCAACCATTTTCAGTGAGTGACTGACCCCACCCTGAGCCCATGGAGAGACCTGAGCTTCTGCCTTGGAGGAGGTCAGGGTGGGCTTAGCACAGAGCCTTATAGTCCCTGTTACATCATCCCAGAATCCTGACCTTGACCTCTCCCTCCCCTAGAGGCTGCCAGCCCAGGCTGGTCACATCATCATCCCAGATCTGCTCCCAAGCCTCCTGTTGTCCTCAGCCTCATCCCCGCCCCGTCCCCTACTCCTCAGTGCCCCACTCACACCTTGGAAGAAGACAAGATGGAAAGCCCCCAGCAGTAGGAGCACAAACAGGACCTTGTCCATCTCAGTCTGGATGGCAGGAGACCCAACCGGGCAGCAGGAAGTGGGCAGCAGAGATCCAGGAAGGACTGGACAGGCTGCTCTGGTGTATGGATGAGTGCAGGCTGGAGTCTGCTCTGAGCTGCGCCTAGGCCTGGGCAGCAGCTTCCTTTTACCCCCTTGCCAGTGGGAGTCTCACCACCACCTGGCTCAGGACAGCATCCCACACAATGAGCTCCTTGGAGCTTATGGGGACAAAGGGTGCCCAGGAGCCCCTCCTGCTCCTGTGCAGGTGAAGTCCAGATTGTTCACTTCCTCTGTAAGGCTGTGCTTATTGCCAGGACCATGGTCCTCCCACTCCTGATGGTGTGGGCAGTGTGGTTGTCACCGCAGACACTACCTCTGTATTTCCAGTGCACCAAGGTCTGCCATCCGCCACCCAGTGCAGCGTCTCCTTCATGATGGATCCTGTTTCTTTTGACCCTTATTTTTCTACTTTCCAGAATCACACACATATGCTGACCAAGTTGAGCTTTTGCACACAGAGGCGGTCAACCACAGCTCCACACTTTGCTCATGTTTGGAATTTGCATACACATAGTTGGGAGTGGTGGTGCACACCTGTAATCCCAGCACTCGGGAGGCTGAGGCAGAATAATCACCATGAGTTTGAGGCGGCCCAAGCTGCATAGCAAGTTCAATGCCAACCTGAATTAAAGAGCAAGACTCTGTTTCAAAAAACCAGAAACCAACAAAAAAAAAAAAAAAAGAAAAGAATTTCTACTTACACTTTTTCATAGGACCAGCGCAGAATGTGGCACCCAAAGCACTTAGGTATAACACATTATCCTAATTTGGGGGACAGGATTTCACTATGTAGTTCAGGCTGACCTGAATTCACTGAGTTCTCCAGACTGAGATCATACTCATAGTGATAAAAGACATGGGCCACTATGACCAACTATTATCCTAATTTTTAAAAATTATAGTTTTCTACTGATTGTCTAAAGTGCCTTCAGCCTTCTCATCCTGCTTCATAAAAATAAACAAAGCTCCTACACACTCAGTGCACCAAGGGAGAAGGGCCATGCAGCAGGCTCGGAGCTAAACAGCACATCCCAAGGGACAAACGTAGTCTTGTCCTCCCTCTTTCCTGGCCATGCAGCAGGCTCAGAGCTAAACAGCACATCCCAAGGGACAAACGTAGTCTTGTCCTCCCTCTGTCCTCTCCCTCCAGGCAATTCCTTCACGGCAGAGTCTTTCCCAGTCAGCCTCACCCAGGAGCAAAATACTCTGACCACGCCTGCTCAGTGGACAGAGCAGGTAGTCAAGATTTACAGACAAAATAAAGAAGAGTGCAAGAAGTAAATTAATGCATGGTGCTATGCAGGAAGGAAGCAACTACCAGAGAACCCAAATCCCCCATGTACCACAGCTGGAGCATCTGAGAACCCAGATCCCCCAAGTACCACTGCTGGAGAATCTGCTTTGATCCACACCTTGAGACATTAATCTTGTGCATGAATGAGAAAATCCCTCCCCAACTTCCCAAGACAAAGACAGTACACAAAAGGCACTGGAGGAGTGTGTCGTATACAAGCAGTGGTCTGTCATTACCTCAGGGTCTACACAGCCCCAGATTGATAATGGTGTGCTCAGCCCACTTACCAGTACGCTCAGTGTACCTGCACTCAATGCAACCACTGTATTCAATGCAGCAGAGACAACAGAATTCCAGGGATTCTCAATGTTGCCAAGCCTATCTCACCCCATCTGGCATTCTGTGCCCAGAAAAAGAGGTACAGAGGGATAGAAAATGAGACACAGGATATAATGAATTTATTGAAATGTCCTACGAACATATTTGTTCCTGTGAGGTACCAACTTATGAAGCACCTCTGTAGGTGTTGCAGACTAAAGACTTTTGATCATAAAATCAAATGGGTTGTTACAGTGGGTTTGCTATTGGCTTGATAATATGGGAAGAAAGGTTTTTTTTTTCTTTTTCATTTTTATCAGTACCAGGGATCAAACTTATGACAGCCTGCTTGCAAGGCAGGTGCTTATGCCACTGAGCTAAATCCCCAGCCCCAAGAAAGGTTTTTTGAAAGAAAATAATGATCTAATTAGATATCTTGCAGAAATTTATGCTCATCGAACACTTCATAATGTCTTCTAAAGAAGGGATAGTGATAGGTCCCTTAATATGGATATTTAATATGATATATCTATCATGTCCAGGCTGATAACCCTAAAAAAAACCTGCCTTTATGAAACGTGATTCTACTGGGAATTCTGTAACGGTTATGATTGTTGTGATAGGGACATAAATTAGGCATTTTGAAAGACCAAATATGCTCCATTTACCTGTTAAGTTTTCCATGAGCCTTATTAAAGTTTGGCTCCCAGACTTAAAAGGTTAGCTGAAATTCTATGGTCCTAATTCATTCCTCCAGCACTAATAAAGGCCAATTTTATTGTCATAAATTGTCCCAGGTCCAGGGTGGAGTACAGGGTCAGCGTACTCCACATCATTAGGTACAGTCTCCCTCACATTACAGGAAGTTCCTCCAACCATCCTAGACAGTGGGCGTCCAGAACCACCACAAGGTCCTAGGCCCTCGCCATTCCAGAACTGCCAGTTAAGGTCTCAGCTGAGATCCCACAAAGGGAGTGCTCTGACCAGAAAACAGACTCATATCCGGGACATCTGTTTCTTGCCTTGACCCAGTATTTTCAAATTCTAGGAGCAAGGCAGGTGCTATGGTTTAGATGTGATTAAAGTATTGCCCCCAAAGGCTCCTGTTTGGGGTCTTGGTCCACAGCTAGGTAGTGCTGAGATGGTAGAACCTTTAGGAAGTGGGACCTAGAAAAACCATAAGGTCTTTGAAACTCCACCTATACCTGGAAATCTGCTGGTCTCATGCAGTGAGTTATGGTCTCCAGACTGGGTCCTTTCTCTATGTTACTAACTTGTTTGTTTGCTTGTCCCATGTTGGGGCTGGAATCAGGCATGCCAGGGAGACCCTCTATTACTGAGCCACACCCCAGAGCAAAAGTGAGTTTTTTAAAGTGGGGCCACCCAATGTTTGTCTGCTGTGTGGTGCATTTCCCACCACATAGACCCTTCTCTCATCAGACCCACTCTAAAACCTGGTGTCACTGTCCAGGCCAAGGACAAGCGAAAGTGCCTACAAAATAAGGCTGTTTTCTATGAGGGGAGGGAACAAACAGGCTTCATTCACCACTTCACCATTCAACAGTCACCAAATTACCACACTGAAGAGCACCTTCGTACGACATCAGGGTCAAGCACATGTGTGCCTCACGGAATGCCCTCCCTTCACTCTCCCATTGGCATCATTCTTCAGACCCCATATGCCAGAAAGAATGGAATAATCACAAGGGACCACTTGATAAGGGGCATTGTTGCCAACAAGCCTATAGAATCTCCAAAGCAGGAGTCAGAGTCAGAGCACTCTCATCTTCCCAAGGGACTGACAGTTGCATGACTCTGCCAATGCTTGATGTGTACTAAGACCAGTGCCACAGGGAAATGGGGCAGCTGATCTGCATACTGGCATCGGGTGTTGTGTATACAGTGGTGTCTTGGTTCATGAACTTAATTCTTTTCATGATTCTGGTTGCAAACCTAATTAGATGAGAACCAAATCAAATGCAAAGGTTACCTTCAATGTTGGCCATGTGGAGAAATTTAATTCAGTTCTCATTCAGCTCAGTTTGTGACCAGAGCCATGGAAAGAATTAAGTTTGTGAACTGAAGTGCCCTTGTGGTTCCCAATAAATTATTGGTGAGTTATGTTGTGTGAGTTAAATTGGCAACCCAAACCTTTAATACATCTTGGTAATTTTTCATTACAATCCATTTTTTTGGTCCAATTTAAGTGAAATGGACTAAACTGTACTCAGTTAAGTCCTAAATTTGGTATGGAAATTGGTATTTGGATAAGGAGTTATTAAGTCTTTACAAATGTAAGGAACTTCATTTTAATGGTCCTTTCTATGATGTCTTTGTTGCTATTTTTGTGATTTGTAAACAGATTGAACCTAATGATATATTTTCATTATTTGAGACCATGATATGATTTGTAACTTTTAGGGTATTAATGTAATATGAATTTATTGGCAGATTAATACTGAATCATGCTAATATTTCAGATAAAATTTGAAATTCCTCTAAATGTACACTCATAGATTTGTTTTATTTTTAAACTCTGCAGCTGGTATTTTATATGGTATTTTGCATTCATGATAAATAAATGAGCTATGATTTTCTCTGTTAGCCACAGAGAGGAGAAAGGACCCTCCCACGGCCTCGGGAACACAGGTGAGCTGCAAAAAAGGAGAGTGGCCATTCGCCTTGATATTGCCACTACCGAGGTGAACTAGGCCGAGAGCCCAGATGGAATACCAGGGAAAGGGCAGAGCCCAGCTCAGGCACACAGGGTGGGCAGGAAAGATGAGCGGTGTGGGAAATCTGAAGTAACAGTAACAGTTCAAGCCAACAGACCGAGGTCTCTATAGAACCAGCAACCCTTTGCTGTCAGTTATTTTCTCATTCTTTTCTTTATTTTGCTCTTTGTCTCTTGCTTCTAAATGACTGGGGAGAACTCCAACCACAGAAAACTAACCCCATCACCCAAATCCAGAGACCAGGGATTATCCAGATAATCTCTCACATACTCTGTTAGTCTTTCTTTTCTATCCACTTCTCTAGGTTTCCCAAACCTTGTGCGATCATCCTTAGTCCCTCAGGCTTGCTTCTACTTCCTTACCAGCTATCTTTGTTCTAAACACTATCCCACCACAGAGTAAAAACACTCTCCCAAGGAGAAACACATTGCATACAAACTCATAATCTCCAATTGGTTAAGTTATACAAATATAGACTCTGCTCCTATGATCTAAAGTACAAAACCAATAGTTACCACAGTTAGTTCCTAAATTGTGCTCGATGCTATTGTTATAGCTAACTTTACTGCTTCTAGCTAGGATGTCATATCTGTTGTAATTAGTTGTTATCCCTTCTGTAACAATACTAGGAAGTTCTGGGGTAATAACCTCAACATAGTTCTACACCAAAGGACCAGGGACTGAGCCAGACAGATTCCACCATCTCACTCTTAATTAATTGGGAAGGTAGGATCTTAAAACAGACATAAATCAAGAATCTCCTACACACAGAATACATCCCTAAAGAACAAGCTTTTCCTCAGTACAAAAATGTACAAGAATCATTACAGAAAACAAAATAAAAATTTTTTTTGAAATACAAAATGACAAGATGAAAAAGAAAAATGCAGTCTCAGGCCTCCAGCCCCCAGAACATGTACAGAAGTCATAGATACAGAATAACTGGAACACACACCTGAAATGATAGTAACCAAAGAAAAGAAATAAATCCATGAAAAAATAAAGAAGAAATCAAATCAGAGATACTCTCACAAGTAAAAGAAGAAGTACCAACATATATAAAGGAACTGTTCAGCAAATCTGGAGTAGAGATAGATTTTAAGATGGTGATATGAAGAGGATGGCAGTAGTGAATGATCAATATAGAAACCAAGGCCAGTCCCATCCTCTTAAACCCCCTGAACTGTGAACTTAAATAAACCTGTTTCCTTTATAAACTACCCAGCAACAGCTAGAGAAAATATTCCTGAAATTCATTCGGAAACAGAAGAGACCTAGAATAGCAAGGGCAATTCTGAGCAACAAAGACAAGGCAGGAGGCATCACAAGCCCAGACTTAAAATTATGCCACAAAGCCACTGTGATAAAATTGGCGTGACACCAGAAAATAACACACCTGATTATCAATGAAATATATTAGAAGATTCAGACACAACCATAAACACACTTGGTCACTTTATCTTTGACAAAGGGGCAAGGCGTGTTCACTGGAAGAAAGATAGACCCTTTAACAAATGGTGCTGCAAAAATCACGTTTCTACATGCCAAAGATTAAAACACATGTCTATCACCATGCATTAAAGTCAAGTCAAAATGGATGAAAGATCTAAATAGGAAAACAGAAACACTAAATCTGCTGGAAAAGAAAGTAGGTAGAAATCTTAAAGACAGAGGTAGGCAGCTGCTCATGAGGCAGAGCTCATGAACAAAAACTAAACTTCACTGGCAGTACTTCAAAGCACCAACAACTAGGATCTCATCTTATTAAAAAGTTTTGCACATCAAAAGAAATCACCAACAGGGTGAAAAGAAAACCCACAATGTGGGAAAAAAATTTAGCCACCTGTCCATCAGACAAAGGACTTATATCTAGAATATATAAAGAATTGAAAAAATCAAACCCCTCCATCTAATTTAAAGACCCAATCCAAAGATGGGCATCTGAGATGAATATACACTTGTCGGTGAAGAAATACAAATGTAAATAAATATATGAAAAAATGTTCAACAGCATTGGTCATTTGAGAAATACAAATTACACCAATACTGAGGTTCCATGTCACTCCAGAAAGAATGGTTGTCATCAAGAAGTCAACCAGTAACAAATGGTAGTGGGGCTGCGGGGAAAAAGGAACCCTTCTCTCCTATTGGTGGGAATGTAGACTGGTACAACCATTGTGGAAATTAGCGTGAAGTTTCCTCAAAAAACTTGGATTAGAGGTCTCATTCAACCAAGCTATTCCCCTTTTGGATATTTTCCCAGAAGCATTAAAAACATCATATCACAACAATATATGTGCACTCATGTTTATGGCAGCACAATTTATAATAGCTAATTCTAGGAAATGACCCAAATGCCCATCAACTGAGGAATGGATAAAAAAGATGTGGTATTTTTACATAAATAGAGTACTATTCTGTTACAAAGAAGAATAAATTCAAGGCTATTATAGGTAATTGGATGCAACAAGAGGACATACTCATAAGTGAAATAAATCAGTCTCACATATGTAAAACATTGCATTGTCTTCCTATTGTAAGAAACTGAAAAAGTAGATAAAGTCTAAAATCTATAGTAGATATTGTGAAATGGAAAGAAACTGCTCAAAAGGAAAAGAACAACTTGGAAAAATGGTTTGTGCTTATACTGTTTGATCAATTATGCAGAATTTTATCTTGTAATCTGAACTACTTTGAAGATAACAAAACACAATATATTGACCATTAATAATTTCTTACTATCTTGTATCATTTTTTTTTGTTTTTTCTCTTTAAAATTAAAAAACCTCAAGAATAAGAAAATAATGTGAATTTTTTTTCTTTTTCTGTAGTCACTGAAGTCAAATCATTGAGTAGTTACAGCTTTGCTTTTATTTGCTAGCACATTGTTCAAAATACAGAAATTATTCTTCAAAAACTAGTAAAACTGACATGTAAAAGCAGGATGTGTTTTTGTTCTGCCTGCTCAGAGCTGCGATCTGAATGCGTTCCCCATGCTCCACGGTGAGGAATGTGTGACCAGCGTGTAGTTTTGGGAGCCCCGTAGGCACTGGCACGGCTTTTACCAACAAGGTGAGCGCTCACATAACAGAGGCCCAGGGACTGTGTGGAGGAACCACTCTCTGTCTCTCTCTTCTCACTGCTGCCAAACCTAACCCAGAGGCTCCCAGGAAGCTAGTGTGAGAGCTCTTCACCGAGGGCTGGGCTTTGAACCAACCATGACAGTCTGAGGAGCCGTCCTGAACCCTGGGGAGCATTCGGAAACTGTACTGATGGAGGCCCAACATCAAGTGCTCTGGGGACTGCGAGTTTGTCACCTGTGGCCCTGTGGAGGAGATAGAGACAGCTGTGTAGCCAGGGCTACAAAACTGTGATGGAAGAACTGAAGAGCCAAGGCATACCGTCTCAAAAGATTCCTTAGAGAGCAGATGTCCATTTATTATTGAGGAAAAGTCTTAGTTGTTGGCATTATTGACATTAAAGAACATCATGTGTGAGATTATTTTAAACAGTGAGGAGAAAAAATGGAATGATTAAAGTTGTAACCGGGAGAAGGACTTTGCTTAATCTTTTACTACCCAGATTCCCAGAATAAGATGTTCATTCAGAAATACTATCCATTGACCTACTTTGGCTGGGAAGAAAGCAGAGCCCCGTCCAGCAAGAGATGACCAGTGCTTTGTTTAGCCAAAGAGGTCAGAGTCATTCTGGAAACTGGCGATAGCTGTGGAGGTGCTCTTGAAGGCGATGACAATTTTGGTAGTGGAGGAAACTTCACAGTGGTTGTGGTGGCTTTGGTGGCAGTGGGGTGGCTACAGTGGCTTTGGTAATGATAAAAGAGGTGATAGGAATGACAGTGACTTGGGCAGTTACAACAGGCAGTCTTCAAACTTTGGGCCCATGAGGACAGGAAACCTGGAAGGTAGAAGCTGTGGCTCCTGTGGTGGCGGAGTCCAGTACTTTGCCAAAGTGGGCAACCAAGGTGGCTATGGTGGTTCCAGCAGCAACAGCAGCAATTCAGTGGAAGAGGGTTTTAATTATTGCTGGTAAACAAAGTTTTGCAGGAGAGAAGAGCCAGAAAAGTGACAGTACACCTGTAAAAGTCAGAAGCTCAAATGTTCTTAAGTTGGGAACTTATTGTATGTTCCACAGTGTGTGTGTGTGTGTGTGTGTGTGTGTGTGTGTGTGTGTGCGCGCGCGCGCACACACACACACACCTGTCGTGGTAGGAATATACCACATCAGAACAATATTTCTCTCCAATGATTGTCCAGAATGGTTTTATCACATCAGTAGCTTCTAATTTTACAAGTACTGAGTTAAGGGAAGATTTCCCTGGTAGTTCAGAGTTCTCTTGGGCTCCCCACCACTTTCTTCAGTAGTTAACATCTTACCCTGGTGTGGTGTGTTTATCACAAAACGTGAAACACCCTTGCCCATCATTAGTAACAGCATCCCAACTCTGATTTCACGATCCCTTTCTCTCCCAGGACCGACGGTTCTGTCCATCATCACATCTTCTTACTCTCCCCGGGCTGTGACAGCCTCTCTGACTCTCCCTGCAGCCTCTGTGATTGATAGTTTTAAGGTACATGGGATGAGAACTTTGAGACACCCTTTCGGTTTGGGTTTGTGCGATGTGTTTCTCCTGGTTCAGCTGAGGTTGTGGGTGCAGTGGTGGAGAGGACCACGGAGGTGAAGTGCTACCCTCTGCCATGGCATCAAAGTGTGTGCCCGAAACCTGCTCCAGCACTGACAACCATTGCCTCAGCCATCGCTGGGGCACAGCTCCCTGGTAGCCCTTAGAAAGCTGGGTTTCTTCCCTCTATGTACTGTGTTTTTTAAAGCAAACCACTAGGCTTAATTATTACATCATTTTAAAAATTTGTTCAGTTAACTCATTTGTATTTCTCAAATATTTGACCAAGTTTAGAGTTTATATTGGTCATGAGGGTACAAAAGCTGGCTCATCAACCATGTCTCTGTTATCATGATATCCTCAGGGGCCATTTGGTGGAACTAGATAGAAGGAGGCCCAACCTAATTTAAACTATAATTATTGTTGTAGTTGTTGTTAGTAATTTTTTAGTATGCAAAAATAACAAAACTCTGCCTTGTATCATACTCCACAGTAGTTAATTTAAAATTCATTCTCTTTTAGTTCTCTCCAGTTCAGTCAGTTTAAAAGGAAAAAATTCCATAAAAAATATTAACTAGATGTTCTGAACTATAAAAGTAGATTTTTAAGATTTTCTTATTTGTTCAAAGAATTTAACTCAATGACAATCAAGTGTGAATTTATTTGTATCAGTCTTCACAAGATATGCATAATGTATTCTTCTTACATCTTTTTAATTGATGAATGAGAAATGTAAGATTGTTTGATAAAGTAATATGTAACATGTTAACAAAATTCTGCACATTTGTGTCACCTCTGGAGAAGAAAACAGAAGAATTGGAAAAGACAGAGGAAATTTGATACAAAGAAAAAAGACAAAGGAAGAGAAAAAGATTTATTAGGCAAGATACACATTTTGAAATTATATACTGTGGGACTGTGGCTTTAGTTCAGCGGCACAAGCACCTGCCTGGCAAGCACAAGATGGCAAGTTTGATCCCCAGTACCATAAAAAAAGAAAAGAAAAGAGATAGTGTAAGAGAAAAAAGATAGTGGCAAAGATGCTTGCTGTCCTCATGGGGAGTACTTTACGCTGTGAGGACCAAAGACCACTTTCACTTAAAAGCATGTTAAACGCACTCTTTTAAAAAACAGTGACCTCCTTTTCTCAGTTTCTCCCAGGCTTCTTGAAGAGTGGCACAAGTTGCCATCACCTCCCGTTACAGACCATTCATTCCCCAGCCCATTTCCCCCCTGAACCTGCTCCACCAGTAACCTGAGAGTTGTACCAGAAAACAGTGGTGTGATCAGCCCTGGGTCCTTGCTGTCTCTCCAGTTAGTCTTCTAGACAGTGACCTTCACGCACTCTCCAGCGTGTTTCATCCTCTCCTCTGCTCACTCAACTCACTGTCTCCTGAGCTCGCATCAGGGAGCTGTCTGTAGGTCCTGGGGATGTGCCCCATGCCAAGGATCTCGACCTGCCTGGCTCAAGCCTGGGTATCTTCCTGAATTTTAGAGCTCTCTGTCCATCCTGCCAACTAGGCTTGTCTTCCTGAGTATCCCACTAACCCCTGCAACTCCTGATGTATACAATGCAGCCCACTGATTGGCTGGGCATTGGCAGCCACTTCTAAATTAGCGGGACTAGAAGCCAGGCAGTTAGCCAGAGTGACCCGGTGACTGGGGGATGGGGAAAGGCAAAGCACGGAAGACTATTGGCAGTTATCAGGTGGGAAGGAAGACGGAAGCGAACGCTAGGACTCACTGAAAGTGCTTAGTGCACGGAGCCGAGGAGCCAGTGTTCATGAAAGAGGAGGATGGGTGTACTTGGGGTTATATGAGGACGCCACATCCTCAGCCAAGCATGTGCAGAGAGAGGATGACAGACCAGAGATGTCAGGGAAAGGAAATAGGTAAAGGAATTGGCATCAGATAACATATTTATTCGCTATTTTCCCTTTATATCTATTACAGAAATCTCGATTTTGGCAGCAAAAGCTTGAAACCTTTAGTTTGTCCTTATATAGCTTCCAATCCCTGCATGGATTCGAGCAGTCCAGTATAGTGTGGTTGTAGAAATACCCATCTGGAAAGGAAAAACATTCAGACTTATTGCCAGAAAACAATACCTGGGGCTCAAAGTGAAAGAATCATCCACACCCACACCCACACCCACACCCAGCCTGGGCGCCACAGTAGAAACACACATATCTGCTGCAAAGGGCTCCTCCGGCCTTTCAGTAGCATTACCTCTTCTGGTAAAAAAATAGATGTCCCTGGTTCTGCATCTGCCACCTTCCTCCATGGTACAGTTGCCCTTGCCTTGCACGCATCTGCCATTCATAAAAATGCTGCAGACCATACACAGTGTGGCTTGAGCTGGGGAGGACAGACAAGAAAGCTAAACCTAGGATGCAGGAATGGGGAGCAACACAAGATAACAGTAGTTCAGGAAGGAAACATGACCCTCCCTGCACTCATACATGACTTAGGGCTGTTTATATTCTCCTTAGCTTCTTTGGTCTATGGGCCTCACAGTCCATTAAATTGGTTTATACTTCTAATGTGTAAATTCATGGTATGTTAATTAAATCTCATAAAGGTTAATTTTTAAAAAGAAATGAATAAATAAGCTTCAATGAGACAATATTTGCTGACTGATATGAAAAATCTTAGGTGGTAACATAATGCATGAGGAGACACAACGAACCGAGTTCAGAGCTTGTACCTGAACAACACAGAGAGATCGAGCCTCCTTAAATTTCATCCCCTGGAGCCTAGTGAATCTCACTCACTACCAGCGCTGTGCTCACAGGCTCCTGGAACTGAGGTGAGATATCCTTGCAACGAACGTGGTATCTCTGTGTGGAACAGTGACAGGGTTTCTGTGGACAGCTGGCCCTGGAGAAAAGGGTAGGGTGTAACGGCTGTACGGACCTGAACACCGGAAAGAAATGTCTAGTGTCCACGTATTTCCTAACACACCAAGAAAAGTTGCCCAAAGAAGATGCGTCGCTGAGCAAGCAGAGTGCACATGCTATGCACCAGGCATGATGGTGCACGCCTGTAATCCCAGCATTTGAGAGATGGAGGCAGGAGGATCGCTGTGATTTTGAGGCCAACCATGGCTACATAGTGAGTTCAAGGCTGGGTTGAACTGTACAGCAAGACCCTGTCTCAAAAACAAAAACAAAAACAAGAACACCCCTGATAAACCCTTTAGTAGCCTTTTCATGTTACATGATGCTCTAGGAAGATTCTATATAACAGGTTTTCAGAAACCTTTAGCTTTCATATCAGATGACTCAGTCAGACTCAAAACCCTAAATGGATAGTAGCAGCCCCAAACCAATCTTTTCCAGTGAGTGACTGACCCCACCCTGAGCCCATGGAGAGACCTGAGCTTCTGCCTTGGGGGAGTCAGGGTGGGCTCAGCACAGAGCCTTATAGTCCCTGTTACATCATCCCGGAATCCTGACCTTGACCTCTCCCTCCCCCAGAGGCTGCCAGCCCAGGCTGGTCACATCATCATCCCAGATCTGCTCCCAAGCCTCCTGTTGTCCTCAGCCTTGCCCCTGCCCCGTCCCCTGCTCCTCAGTGCCCCACTCACACCTTGGAAGAAGACAAGATGGAAAGCCCCCAGCAGTAGGAGCACAAACAGGACCTTGTCCATCTCAGTCTGGATGGCAGGAGACCCAACCGGGCAGCAGGAAGTGGGCAGCAGAGATCCAGGAAGGACTGGACAGGCTGCTCTGGTGTATGGATGAGCGCAGCCTGGAGAGTCTGCTCTGAGCTGTGCCTAGGCCTGGGCAGCAGCTTCCTTTTACCCCCTTGCCAGTGGGAGTCTCACCACCGCCTGGCTCAGGACAGCATCCCACACAGTGAGCTCCTTGGAGCTTATGGGAACAAAGGGTGCCCAGGAGCCCCTCCTGCTCCTGTTCACTTCCGCTGTCCACCCCCTGTAAGGCTGTGTTCATTGCCAGGACCACAGTCCTCCCACTCCTGATGGTGTGGGCAGTGTGGTTGTCACCGCAGACACTGGCTCTGTATGACGTCTAGTTACAGTAGCATAAAATGGAGATGTTATATCCTATGATTGCTCCACTTGTATGCCTAATACTATACATGAGTCACTTAGAATCTTTGTCAGTTACATCTTTACCAGCAAGCCCATCATCCTCTAACAGCAGAATGTCTTTCCCCAGCTTCCTGGCTGCCCTTTCCTCATCTACTCTCCTCCATAAATCTTCCAAAAAGATGTTTTATGAGGTCTCTGTCTCTGCTTTTCTAGGTAAATAATGATAGCTTTCAAAGGTAGCATTATGGTGGCTGGTGCATGGCCTTGCTTGAAAGTTTCTTGCCATAAAGGAGGTTGGGAGGTACATGAGGAATTGGCAGGTTGGTGGAGTTGATAGATTAAATTTATCCTGAGCTCATGACGGCATCTCTTCAGATTCCTGAGCTTAGGCAAAACTAACAGTCCTGTTTTATGTCTCCAGTCCAAGATGAATTAGTGAATCATCCCTTTTATTTCCTCAAGTGTCCCAGGCATGGGTCCATCACAGGGTCCACTCTGAGGACTCCTGGCACTGGATCTCTCTCGGAGCAGGAGTCTTCTCCTTTGACCATCTCAGACGGTGGGTGTCCAGAACCACCCGGCTCTTCTAGTCCCATGTAGCCCATTCAGATTTCCTTGGGATGTGTCTGGGCTGGGATCCAACCATGGTGTGTCCTGACCAGAGCACAGACTCCTAACTCTTACCCAGTAGGTTTAAATCCTGATTCTAGCACTCACTGGCTGTGAGACTTGGTAATGAGTTATCACATCTGCAAATTCTTGATTTACCTAAGGAAACAGAGAAAGTAACAGCACCTAAATTCTAAGGTTTTTCAGAACTGCATGTGATTATTGACCATAAATTTCTTAGCAAATTTGGAGTAAAATATTTAGTTGGTCTTATTTCTTGTGCCATTCTTTGTTCCTTTTTCTACTTTATTATCATAAAGCATAGGAACACATCCCACTTTGGGGATGGAGGGAATATTGGATATTGACTCCAAGACTTCACATTTGCCACACATGTGGTCTACCCACTGAGCTATATTTCCCACCCCAAATTCATATTTAAAATTAAAACTGACAAAGAAAGCTTAAATATGGGCACACCCTTCTCTTTCGTGAACTTTTGCATATCTTAGCAGCTCTTTGCAATGCCACCTCACCCCAGTGCACACACACATTCATTAAGTCCTTTACACCTTTATTTGACTTTCACAGAGGCCTCTATTCCCTCTTCCCTACAAAGAGCAGAGCCTTCTTCACCTCAGCCGAAAACAGAAGCAAGGTCCCAGCTGCCTTCCACTCCTGCTGTATTCTGAGCAGTCAGCCTCTCAGCCCAAGGCTACAGGTGATGAGCACCTGGCTTCCGTTGGTTTCTGTCCCAGAACACCGTGATGCAGCACTGCTGCGGTTTGAATGTGTCCCCAGCGTTCCTGTGTTGGAAACCTAGTCCCAGTGCAACAGCGAGGGACATTTAGAGACGACTGGACCAGTGTTAGTCCTGGGAGCAGAGCTGTTCCTGGGACAGAAGGTCACCTGCAGAACTGGGTTCAGCTCTCTCTCTCTTGCTTTCTCTTGTTCTCTCACCCTTCCACCTTCCTCCACGGCATAAAGGTCCTCACCAGACATGGGCCCCTTGAGCTTGGACTTCCTTGCCTCCAGCACTGTAGGTCAAACAAGTTTCTGTTCCTTGTAAATTACCCAGTCTGTGATGTTCTATTGCAGCTTCACTAAACAGACAAAGACAGGGCTGATGAGAAGATTCAACCATCACAGTGTCTTCGTAAATTCTCAAATACTGCTAGGGGGTGTGGAATTATTCCCACTGCCTGGTCATACTCCTCATGTATGTATGCTTAGCAGGCAATGTGAAGGCTCTGCTCTGCCTCCCAAGTGGTGGGATTGAGGTAAGAGCAGTCTGGGAGTGGAGGGTGAGGGCTAAGGAGCTTCCTCATACAGGTAATGTCCACCTTATTGATAGGTACAAGCACCTGCCCCTATTAAGCATCCCGATGACTGACCACACACATCCCCATCACCTTCTCCATCAGCACCACCACCTGGAGCATTTTCTGCTTGGAATCTTTTATTTTGCCCCTGCTCTGTAGCCTCAACTCTCCTAAGTCATGTGTGAGTTTGGGCTCTGCCCGAGAGTGGGTGGGTGGGTGGGTGGGGGAACAGGAGGAACGGAGTGAGGCAGGAGTGAGCGCGGGGATCCCAAGGCTCTGTGTGTCTAGGGACCTGCATATTTCATCAGTTAGCTGCATCACTCACTCTGCAGACAGTCCGTCCCAGCCTCTGCAGAGGGCTAAGGCAGAGCCAAGGCCCAGAATAGTGAGCCTCAGAGTAGCATTCGCTCACAGGATCTCCTGAGGGTGCTGAGCACGGCTCTGCTCTGCCTCCCAAGTGGTGGGATTGGGGTAAGAGCAGTCTGGGAATGGAGGGTGAGGGCTAAGGAGCTAAGGGTATACTGGGCAGTATACTAAGCATGTACCGACCACCAGAGGAAGACTGTTACTTGAAGTTCGTGTACTCAAATACAACATAAAGACTATAATATGGTGACCAACACCTTTTATTCTCCTATAAAACCCAATATAGAGACACGTGTTTGGCCTTGGGATTTTCTAGCTTTGACACAGGCATATGATGATGGCTGTACATTTTGTATACAAGAATGAATTCAAAAGTATAGAAACTAAAGTATTGCAAAAATATTCATGTTGATCAATTTTGTTTAGTAAGTCACTGGTTATTTTAACTTTTAATACTTAATTGTTTTTATAAAAAATTTATTGTTCATCTGAAAAATTTTTTGTAATTTTTATTTTAAAGAGAATAAAGCCAGTCAAAATAAAACCAATCAAATAAAGCAAATCAAAACAAAACAGTGCAAGTGATACATAACTTCAAAGCAAGATAATAGGAAATCAAAAATGGTTACTATAATGCCTCTTGTTGTCTTCAAAATAGCTGCTCATTATACATAAATGGATGCAACTTGAGACCATACTCATAAGCGAAATAAATCAAACTCACATGTATAAATACTGAATAGTCTCCTTAGTATAAGAAACGGTAAGAGTACATAAGAGTTTATAGTAATCATGATTCCCCGTTACATTGCTCTGAAGCCTTATAATGTCTGCATTCATTAGTTGGAATGGTTTTATCCTAGTTTGTTTGATTTTATTATCTGTGATAGTATAAACAGCTATTTTAAAGAAAAGAAGACATTAGGATAGCCAGTGCTGATTTAGTATCATCTTAGTCTGAAGTCCTACTATGCTTTTGTCTTTCTGTTGCCTTTAGTTCTATCCCATTATATTTTATTGGATATTATTATATGTGATAGTATAAACAAATTTTCTATGGAAAATGAGACAATATAATAGCCATTGTTCTTTCTCTGCTATTTGGTTCTGAAAGCCCTGTAATGCTTTCATTCTCTTGAATGGTTTTATACTGTTTTGTTATGTTTGATACTATCGTATGTGAAGCTATGCTCAGCTATTTCAAAGAAAGAGACATTATGGTAGTCACGGTTAATTATGGGTTGTCTTGTGGTAAAATGCTGTGTTACTTGCACTGTTCTGATGTGATCTGCTTTGTTATGTCCTCTTTTCTCTTAATCTCTTTAAAATAAAAAAAAGCTGCTCATAACTTTAGACATAAAAATCAAAACAGAGGAGGACACAGCTAATAAAAACAAAACAATGAACACAATAAAGGACTTCAAAACAAGATAATAGTAAATCCAAAATGGCTTCCATAATGTATCTTGTTATCTTTGAAATAGCTGCCCATGCCATGGGATACAATAAAATCAAACAAAACAAAACAGAATAAAACCCAATCAAACAAAACAATAAAAATGATTCAGCACTTCAAAACAAGATAATGGAGATTAACAATGGCTACCACCTTCAGAGGAGATCCCCATAGACGCTACCTTTTGTATCATTATCTTCTAAATAGTTGATCAGACAGCTGGCTTTAGGCCTGAGAAGTCAGTAAAACACTAAATACTACAAGCATTAAGCTGTATTTTACCTCAATAGCTATCAACGCAGCCTGTGTTTCTCCAGATCAGCCCATCAATTATGGCGGGGATAGGGGGTTGCTCTTCTTGGGGTCCAACCCATGTGCCAGAAGGCACTGGGGTCTGGTTCTCCCCACAGTGGCCCACACATGGTGCTGACTTGCAGAGATGGCTTGGCTTCTTGTTGGGTTCTTGTTCTCACCCGCTGCAGTCCGCAAATGGCATCAGCTCACAGAAAAAGGCTGGCATCTGGATCTCCCCACAGCAGCCTGCACATAGCTAGTTTTCATTATTTTTTAAACTGCCTACAGTGACTGGGGTTTTGTGAGCTGTGTGTGTGCATTTGTGTGTGTGCAGAGACTACTTTTTAGAGCAGTGTTTTGCAGAAAAATCGAATAGAAAGTACAGAGGGATCCAATACATCTTGTGTCCCCACACAACCTCCCTATCAACATTCTGTACCACTGTGATCCTTCTGTTACAACTGGCAAACTATCACCAAGGTCCATCGTTTACATTAGGGTTCACTCTTGTTCTTGTACGTTGTGAACTTATTCAAATATATAAAGGCATTGCACACTACAGAACTGATCTCTGAACTGCTCAGAGGGAAACTATATAGTTTAATCACGTTTACATGCCTGTATCTGGTAACCTGAGCAACTATTTTGAAGATAAAATCGTATCATACAACAACCATGGTTAAATTCTTATCATCTTGTTTTGAAATTCTGTATCTCTATTGTTTTGCTGTTGTTGTTGTCGTTGATGATGATGTTGTTGATGTCATTGTTGTTTGGCTTTGGTTGTTGTTTTTGTTTGTCTGTTTGTTTGATTGCCCTTTGACCTTTATTGTGCTTTTTTGCCCTTTAAAATAAAAAAATAAAAGACAGCTGCTGGTGCTGTTTGTTACGAAACTTGGCCCATTTTGACTGCCGCACTGTATCCAATCACGAAAACAGCAAGTTTTGCAATAGAGAAAGATGTTCACAAGTCAATCTAGGACTTTGCCATGGGAGACACTTCATGAGAACTGGGCGGTGCTGACCTTGGAATGCCAAGTGGAGCTTTCCAAGGTACTGAAGAAAAGAGAGGGTGAGAGACGTCCACAGAGGACGGGAGGGAGCCTGGCCAGCTACAAAGCGAGAGATTATTGCAGCCTCTGAGCCTCTAAGAGCTGGCAGGGAGCTTACTGGTCATCAGGACCAACTTCTCTGCCACTGCAAATGGTCTTTTCTCCACGTTCCCTTACTGAGGACCAGAAGAATCCTCCTGTCCTCCAGACCCACGACAGACCCATCAAATCTCCAGCGCAGGCTGGGTCCAGCATAGCACAGGGTTGGTAAGGGCACCGGCTCTGTAACTCATCGCAGTGGACCCGAGTCCTGACTCCAGCACTTCCGACCCTGACCTCCTCCTTAAGGTCTCTGGAAACACCTGTTGACCCACATGATAAACGAAGACAATAATACAACACATCCATTCGGATTTTACCAGGACTAAATAAGAAGAAACATTCTGAGTGCTCAATACGTGTTAGCCATAGTGTGACTTGTGTTATTGTTGTCAAGTTTATACCACAATCCCAGATAAAACTGGGACTGGGACAAAGCTGACAGTTGAATATAGTGACCCTAGAGAACCAACAATGGCTGCAACCCTCAGAAGGAGATTCCCCCAGATGCCACACTGTGCACCGCTATCCTCTGAACCTATGACCAGACCACTATGGTCTTGCTTTGGAAATCCTGTATTGTTTTCATTGTTTTGTTGGGTTGGGTCTTATTGTGGTTTTGTTGTTGTTGTTGTTGCTATTTGATTATGTCAAACCCAATGGCAGGAGCAGCTATTTCAAAGATAACAAGATATTTATGGTAGAAATTTTGGATTTACTATCAGCTTGTTTTGAAGTCCTTTACTGCATTTATTGTTGTTTTTATTGTTTCTATTCTGTTCTGTACTGTCTGATTTTTACTAGGTCCAAAGTTATCTATAGCTATGTTGAAGACATCAAAAAGCATTATGGTAACAATTGCTGATTTCATGTTTTGAAGTCCTATTTCTCTTACACTGGTTTGTTTTGATTGTTTTTATTTTGTTTTATCCTCTTTAAAATACAATTTTTAAAAATTTTAAAAGGAAATGGAAATACAGTGACCCGTCCCCAAATTCCCCTCCTGGACCCTTCTCGTCCTTCCATAGCCCCCCCTTCTTCACCACACACAAACACTGCCACATGGGGACACCTCTCTTCCCCCTCACATCACAGAGGGCCAGTACAGCTTTCTCTCAGCTCCAAGGCAGGCCTTTTCCCAGAACTGCCTCCTCATCAAGGCCCAGGTGA
Organism: Cavia porcellus; assembly: GCF_034190915.1. Taxonomy (NCBI): domain Eukaryota; kingdom Metazoa; phylum Chordata; class Mammalia; order Rodentia; family Caviidae; genus Cavia; species Cavia porcellus. The sequence goes on along the minus strand of NW_026947492.1, from coordinate 19,789,561 downwards.
CGCCTGTGGACATGGTGGACATGGTGCCCTCTTACAGCGGGGTCCCAGCAGTTCAGCTCCTCTGGGCCAGTGAGCCCCAAGCAGGGTGGGGTCCGCTCCACCCACTGAAGCCCCTGAACTGAGCCCCTGCATCTCTCCTGCCCTGCTCTGGCTCCATGCAATCCCGTATCTTGCAGGACCTTCTGCTTGGTATTTCTAACCTCTTCCTCTGCTGCAGCCAAGACTTCCTAGTGGTACCTGGGGTACATATTGCTGCCTGTATAAGCAGCTGGAAGGGGGTGAGGAGGACAACTGCAAGTGGGTCAGAATGGACCTAGGGGAAGCAAACGAGGCCCCAGGACTCGGCAACCACCGCAAGCCAGGAAGCAGCTCCTCATCCTGAAGCTGATCAGGCTTATACCTTCATCTTGGACTTTCAGCCTCCAGGATCGTGAGAGAGCAGAGGTCTGTGGCCTAAGCCACTAGTGCCTGGTATTTAGTTACAGCATCCAAGACCCGGTCCAGGGACCACGGGAGACACTTTTCTTTGGGGTTCTCCTTTGCCGAGATCTCAGGAATGAACTGTGTTCCCCTTTCAGTTACATCTCTCCCTCCTGTTCCGGAAGAGGTGAGCAAACTGAATCCAACTTCTTGAGGACAATGACAGAAAAGCTTTCTTCTGGTCATGGCCCTCACCTCTCCAAAGTCAGGGTAAGGCCGGTCCTGGGAAGTGGGGCTGTGGGGACGGCTCCTGAACCCAGGAAAACTCCACTCCCGAGGCCATGGAACGGGTCACTGTCGGGGCTGGGAGCTGCTCCGCTAGCAGCTGGCATGGAGTACCCTGAATGGGAGTGGGGGCTCCTCCTCGGAGGGTGCAGAGGTCTTCTCAGGCTACCTTGACACAGCACTGCAGACTGGGGGCTTGAACAGATGATGAGGGTCAGCAGGGTTGCTGCTGTGAGGTCTGTCCTCCAGGACTGTAGGTGGCGCCTTCTCTGTGTGTCCTCATATGGCGTCTTTTCTGTGTACATGCAATGGAGTGAGCTCCAGTGTCTCTTCCTTATTCATTCACTCATTTATGAGACAGGATCTCACTGGTATTGAACTCACTATGCAGCCCAAACTTGTGGTGATCATCCTGCCTCAGTCTCCCTGGTGCTGGGATTACAGGCATGCGCTGCCACACCCAGCACTTTCTCTTCCCATAGGAATGTGGACTGACTGTGACACACCCACCTGTAATCCCAGCATTCGGAAGGCTGAGGCAGGAGGATCACTGAGTTCAAAGCCTGCCTGAGCTACACAATATGTTCACCACCAACCTAACTACAAAGTGAGGGCATATCTTAAGAAATCAATCAATCAATCAAAGTTTAAAAAGTAATTTAGCAAGTAATTAAAGATTCATACTGTAAAATTATATATAGTTAAAAGTCCCATAAAAATATCTTAATTGAAAGCTTGTGAAGGCTTTTAAAATTAAACAAATATAAATTATCTTCCATGGTTTCTGTATTATACACGATGTGGCTGGCTGGGCTCAGCTCACTCAGCTCATTTAATGAGTGTGGGTCATAAAGAACGGCCACCACCAGGAAATCAGCCAATGACAAATGCTGGTGGGGCTTGCAGGGAGAAGAATCCCTTCTCCACTGTTGATGGGAGTGGAGACTGGTGCATGTGGGAATAAGTATGGAGAGTCCTCAAAAAACTGAAACTAGAGGCTGCATTTGACCCAGCTATTCTTCTTGGTACCTTCCCAAAAGTGTCATATCACAGTGCTTTATGCACACAAACTGTGAATCACTAAGCCTCGAAAACAGTCCAAATGCCCATCAACAGATGGATGGATAAAGAAGATGTGGTTTTTATATGCAGTGGAGTATTATTCTGTCATAGAGAAGGATAAACTTGAGACATTTTTAGATAAACGAATGCAACTTGAGACCATAAATAAATCAGACATGTGCAGATATCACATTCTTTCTCTTGAGTGAGAAATCCAAGGCGCAAATGGAACCAAAATGGATAATAGATATTGGGAAATAGGAAGAAAATGTTCAATTGGAATGGGGGGAGAAAAGTGGAAAAAAAGAATGAAGAACTCTCCGCCATGAATTTAATGATGTACTGCATATGTGCACTAATAAAAAATGTAAAGTTCAGAAATAAAATATAAAAATAAAAGCAAAATAAATCACTCAACAAAACACCCAGCCCTGTCCTAGAATGCAACCCATCCAGCTTCTGCTCTGTGTGACTGTGTCCTGGGGCCACAATGTGTCACTCACCGCCTTGACTCTGGAGGCCAGCAGGGAATCAGTGGCTCGCACTCTTCCTGCTGTCTCCAGCTGCAGAGAGGCTCCTGCCCCCAGGGCAGGTCTCCCCTGCTCCATGAGCAGGAAAGTCACTGCTTTCCCTGTGCCTCCTGCAGCAGCTCCCTTCCTGCTTCCACAGCCTCCCACTTCCCTGTCCTAAGGAACTGGCTTGATCGTCTTCAGCTCTTGCTGATAACATTCTTACCATTTCTTCCTTCTTTCCAGTTACAGCCTTAGCTTGCAAAATACAAGCTTTAGCTTGGAAAAGTAATTGTAATGATAAAGTATCTGTGGTAAGTAAATAAATGCTAAAACTGCATAATTTCTACCTCATGATCTTCTGAGGGAAGGCAAAAGATGGGAGAATACAGAGGAGAAAAGGAAAAGGAATCCTCTACAATGAAAATTTCAGAACACTGAAGAAAGAAAGCAAACAAATAATTTACAGTTAAAGTAGCCATATCAACTGAGAGTGACCTAAAAATTCAATGCAATTTCCATAAAAGTGACAATGACATCCTTAGACAATCTTAAAATTCACATGGAAACACAAAAGATCCAGAATACCCAAGGTAATCCTAAACAAAAATAGCAAGGCTGGAGGTACAATTTGAAATTATACTATAAAGCCACTATAACATAAACAGCATGGTACTGGCAAAAGCAGACATGCAGACCAATGGCACAGAATAGAAAACAAAGGAAGTAACCCACACAACTATACCCTTTTATGTTGGAGAATGGGAATCTTTTTAACAAATGGTACCGGCAAAATCAGATACCCATTTGCACAATTCAAATTGGATCTCTATCTCTCACCCTATAAAAAAATTCAATTCAAAATGAATAAAGGCTTACATATAAGACCTAAAACGTTGGAATTGCTAAAAGAAAACATAGGAGAAACAGTTGATAGCGTAGATACAGGCCAAGACTTCCAGACTAGGATTCCAACAGCACAGGAAATAATAACAAGAGTCAGTAAGTGGGACTCCATCCAATTAAAGTTTCTATACAGCACGGGAAAAAATGGCAGCATGAAGAGAGATTACAGAATGGTAGAAGATCTTTGCTAGCTACTGTTCTTATAGATGCTATCTGGAAAATATAAAGAACTCCAAAAATTTAACATCAAAATAAAATAGCCCAATCAGTAAATGGGCAAATGAACTGAATAGACACCTCTCACAAAAGGCCAAGCGGTCAATGAGCATATTGAAGAAAAAACCCTGAAGAAGGTAACCCCAAGCCCGCCGTCCCCTCTGACTATTGCTACATCACAAGCTCTGTGGAAACGAACCTTGCTCCGTTTCTCTACTTCCTGGCTCATTCCTCAAACCGTGGGCTTTAGCTCCTGCCGCAGATCCACCAGAGATCTGTCATCAGATCTGGTTCATTCTTGGCCATACTGATCTCACAAGAAAAGTTTCATCCAGTTCCCTTTCCTGTCTCCCCTCGGCCCCATTCCCCATCTCTAAGTGACTGCCTTCTAGTTTCCTGTGCTCTCTCCTTTGTTTTTGTATTTATTTTTGCACTTTTTAATTTTAAGTTTCTTACATAAGCACAGGCACATAATTTTAGCTTTTAGAGTCTGGTTAATTTCTCTTAACATGATGGTCTCCAGTTCCACCCATTTCCCTGCCAGTGACATGATTTGGTGCCTCTTTATGGCTGAATAATACTCTACTATGTGTACAAACCACATTTTCTCATTGAGATCCTCTTGAATGCTTTTGACATGCATTAACCATCTACTGCACAGGCAGATGGCCTCAGATCCGTGCTTCTAACATCTGTCTGGATATTTAGATCCTTCTATCCAACTTTCTGTTGGCATTGTCACCAGGATTTTCCTCTGGTCTATCAGATTCGTCATGTTCCAAAGAGAGGTGATCACACACACACACACACACACACACACACACACACACACGCACACACAACCTGCCATGACAGTTGCTTTCTCTCCCTAAATTTCCAGCCTACACGCTTCCAATCCCACCTCCCAGTTAGAATTTCACAGTCGTTCCTGCCTTCAGTCAATAAACGTTGCCCTATCTCCTCTGTGTCTACTAAGAGCATCCTGGTAACTTTGCGTACAGTGCACCCCACGGCCTCTCCTTAGTTCTTTTCCCATGCTCTTCCTACTTTTCACTGTGATTTGCCCAGCTCTAGTTCTTCTACCTTCTTTCTATGTCTTGTCCTCCACTCTTCCCTGAAATTAGCTCTAAATAATCCTTATACATTTTACTTAGCCACTGAATTGTACAAACCTTCTAGAACCCTCTAGACCTGCTCATATCGTGGCTGTCTGGGCTCACATATTGCTCAATTCTCACCTGTTCAAATGGCACATAGAAATATATATGTATTTGTGTGTGTGTGTGTGTGTGTGTGTGTATGCATGTGTGTGTGTTTATATACTAAATAAGAGTTTCCTTTAAGTGGCCTCTCATCTCCTTTGCATCTTACTGGAAGTGGGTACGGAGTAACTACCTCGGTACCTGGCTTCCCCGCGCTCTCCTGTGCTCGCCTGCTCCCTCCCCATCATCTGACTTGCTTTCCTCGGTGAAGCTTTAACTCTAGCTACGCTTAGCCAGAAAGCCTCATGAGACCCTTCTCTGTTTCCAGCCCCAGGCTCTATTCTAGGCACACAGCTCACATCAGTTATACAAGGTCCCTTGTGCACAGCTCAGTCAAATGTTCCCTAGTGCTGCAGTAGTTCTGAAATGGGGTCCATTTAACACGCTCTGGTGGGCTTTCTCAGGAACCAAGTCAACCACAACTTATTAGTGCAATGCAGCCTCTCCGTCCAGCCCCACAGCAGTGAATCCAACGGTCTGTTTAACAGCCCAGATTTTACTCTTGAGCAATCTGCTTTACTTCGATCTGCTCATTACTTTTGGCGAGCACATTCATGTGTCACACAGCGCTCCCCTGATTTCCATTCTGCCCAGTTTCTTCTTTTCTCTCTCAATTCATGGAGGTTCCAAAATATGACTCCTTCCACTGGTTCAAGGATGCCCAGCTGTGATGAGTTGGTGTCCACCAGGTAAAAGTACTAAAGACTGGCTTCTATGTCATGTTTACAGGACTTTTTAACTATGTAAAGATCATTGTTTATAGCTGTCTGATCCTCATTAAAAAGCTGCGTCAACATTGATTTAACATTTCCCATCTTTGAATATTCAGATTTTTCCAAGCTTTTGCTGATAGAAGAAATGTTGTAATGAATATCTTCTTTTTTTTTCTTTTTACCACTTTATTTTAAACAGTAAAGAACATGACCCATGATAAAAAATTAAAATGTTACAAAACAATAATTAAGTTCAACTTAGGCCATAAGGGGTAGCCCTAAACCAGTCGGACTGGTGTCTTTCTAAGGAGAGAAAATTTACGTACACAGAGCACCGTGGGTGCACACAACCACAAAAATAGCCATGTGAGGACAGAGAGACAATGGCCACCTGTAAGACAAGGAGAAAGCCTCGAAAGGAGCGAAGCATGGTCTAAGGATGCGGCTCAGTGCTGGAGTGCTTACCTAGAGTGTGTCAGGCCCTGGGTTCTATCCCTGGCACTCAGGAAGAGGAGAAGGAGAACTCAATCTTCTTCCTGGACTTTTGGCCTTCAGAACTCCTTGTTTAATCACCAAGGTATTTAGGTGTGGTCGCCCTAGCAGCTCTCACAGGTGCCCTACTATACAACTGTTCTCCCTATTTTTTTTTCACTTAAAATGTCTCAGAGCCCCCATGTAACTACAAAGCATACTCTGTGTTCTTTTTAGTGTCTGCATAATATTTCATGCTGTAGATACAACATAGGTTATTTTACCATCCATATATTTCCCTTGAAAAACAAAATTTCAATTAATATCATGTACTATCATGTACAAAATTCTTTGGGTACATGTATGACTGTACCCATGTATAGTACTCATGTGCTATAACCGTAAGATAAATTCTTTAAAGTAAAATCACAGTTTGTGCCCTTAAAACTTTAGAGACACTGTCAATTGCCTTCCAGAAATGAAATCTATGAAGTGCCTATTTACTCTAACCTTGGTCTATGCACTGTAAACTTCTGAAAGTTTATCACCCTAATACTGTAAAAACCAGGATCACTATACAATCTGAGTATAGGGTTCTGTTTTTTACCTCACAGAATTGACGAGACATTTAGTTAGTTACTTTGTGTCTATTTACCACACAGCAGAAAATTACCTTTGTTAGGAAACAAAGAAAAATGGGATTTAAAAAAAGGGAAAAGGTTATGTATATGTACAGACTCCCCACATCAAACATAATCATTATGTACTACAAACATCTACTAATAAATATTAAAATTTCAAATAAAATAAAAATAAAAAATTAAATTTAAAAATAGACAAGGAATACAAAGAAAATTAGTTTAGCTTGGCTCTGTTTAGTTGCAGTTTAGTTTAGATTTTGCTTTACAGATTCCCTGGAAAGCCTGATCACGCTAGCACACAGCGCCCTCTGCAGGCTCCGACGTGTCTCCTCCTTTCTTTCAACCACCTACAAACACCCCAGTTAGTGGGCTTCCCTCTTCAGATTTTTTTTTAGTATTTTGCATTTTCTGCTTGGTGCGCTCTTGGTTTCTGACATACCGCAGCGCTAAGAGGTTTGGAAAATGAGACTGACCATTCCTTTTTGTGTGAGTAAAGATCCTATTGACTCTAGAATTCAGTAGCTACCTTTCAATTTCCAGTATCTCTCTCAGTTGCCGCACAGACTAAGTCTCTACACAACCCCCAAACCTCTAAGTCTAAAAATATATTTTCAAGAACTAAAGTTGAAGAGATGTACTGGATCAGGATCAAACTAGGAAAACAGAAAACAGTTGGAGAATTTTAAAACAGAAGAGATTGAAATCAGAATATTGTTTCCACATAAAAGAGCCAAGGAGCCAAGGGGTAAAGGAATGCAGAACTAACAATGTTATTAGATAGCAAAAGGAAACTATTTCTGCAATCCAAGGCTGGCCTGACTTAGCAGAAGCTAGGACTTGCGCGGCCGTGCAGCTGGCTGTAAGCACTGAACAGATAGAATCAGGATCATAGCCACTGCTAAAGTCAGAGGGAAGGAGACATCTGCCAGCTGTTCCCTTCCCCTGCCCTCGGCTGATACGTCACCAAGGAATGAATGGGCTGATGTAGCCCAGGCTCTCGTGTGCAGACAGAATGTCCACGTGTACTCCCAGCTACATTTACTGAAGATCCCGGGAAGCTGTGCACAGGGTGAGTCTGTGCTAAGAAAAGGCACAGACAGAAAACAAAGTGACAGGAAAGTAAAACCACTGCACACAGGTCAGAGCACGTGGAAAGAGCAACAGCAACTCAGGTAACCCGGCTTTCAGGCTTCAAGGCTGTCCACCTCAGTTCAGGTGCACCCTGCATCCCTAGGTGCGATGGACAGGAATGACTGACAGGGTGCTGTGTCATGGTAGGGGCTCTCAACATGTGTGCTTGTCTAAGACTTCACTCAATATTACATGCATGAGATGCGGTGCATATTCAAGAACCTTTAATGAAGAGGACGGGGAGAAGATGACTGAAGGTGAAGCTAGGAGATCAAATCGCAAGTGCTCCTCTCCAGAGCTTCAGAGCTCCTCTGGGTTTCGTTTTTGTTTTGGTGCCGGGGATCAAACTCATGACTGCATTGCAAGGCAGTGCTCATGCTGCTGAGCTAAATCCCCAGCCCCTCCCCTGGGTTTTTTGTTATTTTCTTTTCTACCTCTCTTGGGACACTGGAAAGAGGACTGGCCATAGGGTACTGTTTAGAATTAGATGGAGGGGAGGAAGTGATTCCTCAGGTCCATTTTTGCAACCTGTACTACGTTCTGTGGTCTGGACTCAGCCAGATGACTCAGAAGCCTTGAGCAGCCACCATGAGTACAGAGCGGGGGAAAGGCAAGGAGTCAGTAATGGCTCCTGGCACAAGGGTGTTTTGTGTTGGGTGGAGAAGTAATAACACTCAGGAGGAAATAAATGGCACTAAAAAGAGAATCTGAAGTCTTAGATTACACTGCTGATTTTGCAAATATTTAGATATCTACATTGCTTATCCTATAGTAGTTTCTGTGTCCTCTCACCAGCTCTAATGAGACCCCTACTACTTAACTCAAAAGGTTAAGAATTAAAACGAGAATCTGCTAGGGAGATAGCGAGAGACAGAGAGAAATATCTGCCAGGAGGGGTTAGAACTGGAGGCTTAACTCATGGCTGCTAAAATGTACATGGATGAGTTTGTGAGATTTGTACCTGTGGGGAAATGAATCCATGTGTATGCATCATGTGTATGTATGCACACACGCACACATGCATGCGTATTTTCCTAGCTCTGTCCAAGGAAAGGACCCATGTACATGGCATTTAGAGCTTGGATTCTATTATTGTTTGACACTAAAAATAACTGTAGCTGTGTGGAGAAATGGCTGACTCTAGGATCAGGGCCTGAATGGTGTAAGACAAACCCAAGCTATCTTCTTATGCCTGGGCCAAAAGAAAGGGATTTCCTCATTCCGAATGTGAGACAATTTTATTACCAAAATAATTAATGATGATAGTGTATCATAAAATGATTGGCTATATGAATATAATGATGATAGTGTATCATAAAATGATTGGCTATATGAATGTAGCATCTATACTGATAATAAATTAATGGCAAAATAGAGAACAGTGGAGGAGAAGCCTGGCTCTCATTTCTGATAAATGTTTACTATCAGCTGATCAAATTGGAAAGAGTGTTGGAGTTGGGGGAGAAAATGATTTTACATACATAATAGCAAAGACTGGTCTGGCAGGAATTTAATGTAGATGAGAAATCATGGGATATTAGCGTGATCTTAGAAGTGTGTCCTCGTGTGTTGCATCAGTGGAAAAATCAGATGACAGCTTGATGTGCTGGTGAACATCAACCCTGAGGAGGACAGAACCATCACGTGCCCCGGGATGCAGTTCCACAAGGACCCATTGTGACTCCTGGAGTATTTGGGTCAAGAGTCCCTAACAGGAATCTAGTCATGAAGCAAGATCCTGAGGCCTGGGACAGGGTGTCATCTGAGCACCTGCCTCTGCCTGGTCTCTCCCTTAGGCTCTTTGGCCACAGAATGCAGTTTGTGCATTTCATCACAACACCTGCTGTAGGATAGCTGGGACCCTTAGGTAGGGTTGGATTAGGGAACTGGGCGCCTTTAAGAAATGGAAAGGAAACAGCCTCTGCATCTCAGCAAACAAAGAAACCCAGGGTCTGTGGTTTTGACCCCTGCCTCTGTGCTCCTTCCTAGTGTGAGTTGCCATAGCTATGCAAATTTCCCTAGTATCCCACAAGACTAAACCTCTAGCAACAAACTCATACCTAATAAACCAAGTGTCAGTCCTCAAGGGGGTAGACACAGGACCGATACCCTGTAAAACAAGTCTGTAGCTCCAGATTCATCAGCGTCCAGCTCCGGACCCTGCCAGTCCTGTGGCTCTGGACCACTTCCTCTTCTGAAATACCTATAAAATTACTTTTGCTTTGCACTGCTCTTCTGTTCTACTTCCTCTTTCTACATTAGAGAGAGATGAGCTGAGCAAGGATGAGTCTGGGGACCCTTAAACATCCAGTGGGTTGTAACACTGCCTTCGGAGAAGGGAATTTGCACCCTGAAAAAAGAAGGGTTCTGGGCCAGGAATTTAGCTCAGAGGCATAAGCACCTGCCTGGCAAGTGCTAGGTTGTGAGTTCGATCCCTGGTACCAATAAAATAAAATAAAATAAAAAGAGTCCTGTATGTGATTGGAGATCATAAAAAGGACGATGATAAGTAGGAGGTGGCAGTACAGTCTAAGGACATTACAGTTCTTCCCCCAAAAGGCTAAGCATGGGTCTGGCCACTACAATCACCAAAAAGTATAACAAGTAGCAAGTCCCAGGGGGTCAGATCCACAGAAGAAGAGAACAGAATGTCCAGGGCTTGCAGGACAGAAAAAGAGCCTGTGGCAGTAATTGTACAAGAAAAGAAATAAAGAGGTTCAGGATATGATCTGACCTTGTTGATATCTTGCTCTCCAACCCTAGAAAATGAGGACATTGCTGTGCTGGGGTGTCCAGGTAATGGCAGGATTCTTGACTTTCACAGCAACAGCACCACTGCTAACACCAGATGCTGAGAAGATGAAGACTTCTGCGGTGAGTGTTAGCAGTGGATTCAGCCCATCGAGGTCCTGGTCCCTCCCCTGATGAGGATTCCCAATTTAATCTGTGTGCATCAGGACTTGCAAGGAGAACAGGACAATACAAGACACATAATTTATAGTATTATTTATAATGGTGACCCAAGGAGTCAAATACAAAGAAAGTACAGGAAACTTGTCCACACACTAAAGACCTAGAGAATTCAGCGGGGGGCCTGGATCCCACGGCAATAACCTGCATGAGTTTAGCTGAAAATATAGAGCCTATGACAATGCCTCCCATGAGTCCAACTGGAGGCCTAGGTCCCACGACAATGACTCATGCAAGTCTACTTCATGGATCTGCACTGGGAAGGCCCAGAAGTCAGCAGTAGAAGCCAAAACGTCTGTGCCAGCAGGATGAAGGATCTGTGCCAGGAGGTTGAGGATTCTTCACTGAAGCCAGGAAGCAACACTCTAAGTAAGGACCAGGGCTCCCCTGAAAAGTACCACAGCTGTCCGCAGTGAAAACAAAGTCCTGAGCTCCTTCAACGATGAGAACAGCCAAGCTCATACCAGAAAGCTAGCATGACAAGCTCCTCCAGGAGAACCAACAGTTCCAAACAACAGCCCTTAGGAGAACCCACAATGCTAACTTCTCCTGTTCTCTTTTTACGTTTACAACAGTCCTCAAGTGGGCCCATACTCAGCACCATGCTGATTTAGTTTAGCTGGTGTTAAGTTGACCACCAGTTTTTAATCCACCACAGGGTCCTAGAGTCATTCCCTTGCCGTGGGTCTTTTGAGATGACAGGGCTCTTTTGCGGACCTTTCTATGGTAGGTAGATGGACCCACTTGCTATTTTTTTCCTTTTCCCCCCTATACATACTTGCTTCCTCTCTTTCCTCATAAAACTCTTGTGCATCAAACATCAGAGGCATATTTTATTTCCTAAATTATTCCCCCAGCTTCGGTCATTGTGTGTGTCCACGTCTGCTTTAGACTTCATCTGGGGAAAAGAGGAGGCAAATGATGGCAGGGAAGAGGTAAGGAGATGGAGAAAAGAAATAAGAAAAGAGGGGCTGGGGATTTAGCTCAGCGGCATAAGCACCTGCCTTGCAAGCAGGCGGTCGTGAGTTCGATCCCCGGTACCGATAAAAAGAAAGAAAGAAAGAAAAAAGAAATAAGAAAAGAACTGACCGAGGAGGATGGTCTGAGTTTCTCTCAAAGAAAATGGGAAAAGCCAGCCATCTGTCATCACATACCCACTGGACACAGGATCGGGGACCTGAGTCAGGGTTTTGAAGCTGCCTGGCAGGCTGGCAGATGGAAATGACAGAACCCTATTGTCCTGAAGAACTCGGAGATCTCTAGAGATTGTAAGAGAAGATAAACCTTGAAGTGGGCACCTCTGACTCAGAACCCTAACCTGGCCTGACTCGTTGCAGGGAGGATTAGTTCTCAGTCCTCTCCATGCCAAACATATAAGTCGGTTTTAGGAAGAAGAAGTCCTAACTAGAGAACATGGTTACCCTGACAGCTGTCACATAATGGGGCACGCAGACCTCCTGGGGCCCCTGTAACAGAGATAAAGCAAAGGAAGCAGAGATTCTCCCCAAACTCGTCTCTGACACATGCACAGCTTTGGCTCCTGAAGGTCAGATACTCAAAGGGAGCCATGGTGCTGGGCAGGAGACTGTGAGGCCCAGGGGACAGGCCAGGACTCCTGCTCCTTCCCTGGCTATGGATGGACACAGTGGGCATCTTGTTTGCTGTCCTGCCCACCAAAGCTCTTGCTCAGGGCACTCACTACTCTTAGTGGCATAACTTGCTCCTACAGAGCAAGACTCTTCCCTCAAAAGACCATCACAGAATTAAAAGGATTCAGGGCTCAGTAGTGCTTAGACTGCTGTGGTAGAAATTACTGTTCCTTGGGCTCCACACAAGTCCCTGTAACTACTTGTAGAAATTCTGCCCCTAAAAACAAAAGAATTAGAAGAAGGGAGAGGAAGAAGAGAAAGAAGCAGGAGTCCCTACCCCACAATCTGGGACTACCCAATTCCACTGAAGGGAAGGCAAAGAATTATAGTCCCCGAGGAGAGTCTGTGAACTTACCAGAAAGCTAGACTCACTCCTCAGAAACATGTGTCCTGCCCAGCATAGCGAGGCACACCTGTAACCCCCAGCTACATGGCAGGCTGAGGCAGGAGGATCAAAAGTTGGGGGCCAATCTGGGCAACTCAGCAAGACTCTGTCTCAAAAAACAAACAAACAAAGACTAGGGCTATAAGTTAGTGTGAACCGTGAGTTCAATTCCCAGCATGCAAAACAAGAAAATAAAGTCCTTGAGGTCTTCAAGGACTTTAAAGATGAAAGGTGGGTTCCCTGCAGGGGAGGTCAAAGTGCCTCTTCTGCAAGACTAAGACCTGGGTAAGCCCATGGTTGGAAGAATGCCAGGGGATGTGTCACTTTCTTTTCTAACGATGCCTGATGGCAAAGAATCATAAAAGAATGCTAAGAAAGTCAGGAGTCAAATGGGTTTCTGGGCACATTTTGAAGTCAGGGAAAAACAATATCTTCTGGCCAGAACATGAGGTTGATGAACAAAGCGATAAAAAGTACGTGGAGTCTGAACAATCTGCACTGTTACCCTCGAAGAAGCAGCACAGCCGTTCACTACACCCAGTGATTGCAGAACTCATCCCTCAGGAGAGAACCTACTCAATCAAAATTGGGCATCAGAGAATAAGAAACAGGTAACAGAAACGGGGAGGTAGACCTTTCTCAGATGGGAAGAGATCCAGAGATGAGAGGGAACACAGAAATAATTAAGATATGTTGAGTTCATGTACCCCCTCCCATGATGACACATGATGGTGCACTGCTAATGTGTACAAAAAAAATTAAAAAGTTGAAAAACAGGCATCTAGGGAAAATGTACAGCCAATGCACACAATGGTGAAAGATTTAAGTTGCTTACTCTAAGATCACAAATAAAATAAAGGTGCTTGCACTCTCACTCCCTCAACTCAACCTAGCACCACAAGTTCTGTTGCCAAAGAAAGAGACAAGAAAAAATAAATAAGAGTACTTAGTTTGTAAAGAAATGAATGAAAGTACCCCTGCGTGCAGTTGACAAGATCTCATTGTACAAAATTCTCAAAAATCTATTACAGCTAATAAATTCACCTATCTTACAGGATACCAGATCAATATATAAACAGTGATTGTATTTCTACACATAAAAAACCTGAAAATAAAATTTTAAAATGATGCTATCATAAGAGATTGAAAACAAATAAAGCAGGAATAAATTTTATAAACTAAATGCAAGCGTAATTTTGTACATGGAAAGCTACAGGATATCACTGAAAGACATTAAAGGCATTCTTTAAAAGTCTAAATGGGAAGATAGTTTGTGTTCATGAGTTAGGCCATTTAATTTTGTTAATATGACAAAAACTTGCTTTGAGTACTACAGATTCAATGCAGTAGCAATAAAAATTCTATGTGGCTTTTTCCAAAAATTGACAAGTTATCCCTAAAACTTACATAGAAACCAAGTTATCCCTAAAGTTATCCCTAAAATTGACAAGTTATCCCTAAAACTTACATAGAAACTTACAAAGGACCCAAAATAGATGAATCAATCCCCAAAGAATAAAAGCACACTGTATTACTCACAATGTCCAATTTTAAAAGTTACTATACGTCTACAATAATTTTGTGTATAAAGAATTATGTGTATATTTTGTGTAAATCTCTGGTATATAAAAATAAGCATATAGATTAATGGAATAAAATTAAGATGTCAGACAAACTCGCACATTCACAAGGATGTCAGGACAGTGAAATAAATAAATCACAATGTTTTCATCAAGTAGTGCTCAGACAACCATTCGAAGAGAATCAAGTGAGTCACCTGTCTTATGCCATACACAGAAATTAACTCAAAATGGATCTAAGGCTCAAATGTATGAGCTACACTATAAAATTCCTAGGGAAAAAAATCATAGACATAAAACTTTGTGACCTGAATTAGGCAATAGTCTCTTAGATATGATGCCCAAGCTGGGTGTAGTAACATAAGCTTGTGGTCCCAGCACTCACCAACTTCAGTCCAGTATCAGCAATTTAGTGACTTAGCAATACCCTGCCTCAAAATAAAAAATAAAAATTGCTGGAAATACAGCTCAGTAGAAATGCCCCAGTATCAAAAATTAATTAATTAATTAATTAAAAAAATAAAAACACAACCAAGAAATAAACAAATAAATTGGACTTCACTAAAATTTAGAAATGTCTTTTCTTCAAAGTACAGTATCAAGAAAGTAAAAGGCAAACTCACATAATGAAAGAAAATATTTGTAAATAATACAATTAATATATCTGAAAAAGGTCTGAGTTCACATGTTCAACCAGTTACATGATGATTTTGGTTGTTATATACCCTTACGTGCTGTCATTTGGTAGATGTCAGTGAGAGGTGTTAATGGGTTCTATAAAATTATATTTGATGGAAGCTGAAAGAGTTTCGCCCTAGCATAAGTCACTGTACAGTTATGGCGGTGGTCTAACGTGGCGGAAGGCCAAAGCAGAAACATTTACCACTTCCTCCTTCTTCATCCCTAATTGCAACTTCCTTTCCCATCTGTGCACAAAGAAAATTCTGAGCATCCCCTAGACATCCCTCAGCTTCTGCTCTTCCGGGCAGAGACAGGACAGCGCAGGGCAGGTCTTCTTACTATTTTGGGAAGCCCATTTCATCCAGGCATGGCGACACATGCCTGTTATCCCAGCACTTGGGAGGCTACATTTATTGCAAACAGTTAAGAAACTATGGAGAGATAAAGTGCAGTCTGGAAGAATATTCACAATATATG
Organism: Cavia porcellus; assembly: GCF_034190915.1. NCBI lineage: Eukaryota > Metazoa > Chordata > Mammalia > Rodentia > Caviidae > Cavia > Cavia porcellus. The sequence goes on along the minus strand of NW_026947492.1, from coordinate 19,774,203 downwards.
TCTTTGACAGAAACCTTGTACTAAGAATCAATTAAGATTTTTCACATACAATTTTTTTTTAAAAAGAGCAACATCACAGGATACAGTTCAGTGTGAAGACTCTTCAGACCCCATGTCACACAAAAAAACATTGCTACAATTAAAATAAATCAATAACAATTCCAAACAACATCAAGGACTGACACATGGTATTTATTAGTGCAAAGGCTCCACACAGGACTATTTCCAAAATACAAAGGAATCACACTGTTTGTGCCCTTGCAAATTCTCATGCAGGGCTGAGTGGTACAGAGGCAGAAGATGTGCTGAGCACGGCCCAGGCCGGAGGTTCCAGCCCAGGAATAGGATGGAGGCTGCAGTCTGAAGCCCTTGTCCTCTGCAGGACTGAAGGTCCACTGAGGGCAGGAGGCAAACCTGGTGTTCACTGCTGCACACTCAGAGCCACATTCCAGTGTCAGGAATCAGAAATTATTTGTAAAATATTTGTGAAAAGAAGAAAAAAGAACTGAAGAGGGAGAAGAGAGAGTTTACTATGGGCCAGTGAAAGATGGAGGAGGAGGACAGGGACAAAGAGCACACCAGCCTGAGCTGGGAGGACCCGAGGACAGGGCAAGGCCTGATGCTGAGGGCAGGCAGTGTCAGGGCTCAGGCTGTGCTGGGGAAGGAGCTCTAGGCTGGGGCTGCAGGAAGACAGAGAAAGCCTGCAGTGGGTGGCCAAGCTTAGTGGACACAGGAGGGGGCAGAGAGGGCCGGGCCTCTCAGAGTCTGTTACAGAAAGACTCCTTGTTACAGCACATAAACTGCACTCTGGATATCTGGTTGAAGAGCATCGAGGGAAAGCACAGGCTACTACAGCCCTGCCTCGCATACTGGAATTTGCCATCTGGAAAGCAAGAGACACAGGAACAAACGATAAATCGGTGTGGCCAGAATCAGTGACTCGGGAAGGAAGTGCAGCACACTGTCCTTCACTGGGCTCCCAGGCTGTAGGGACATGAGTCAACCTGAGATGACTGAGGTGGCCTTTCTCAGCCCATCTCCAGCCTTCGTCTGGCCCACATACAGTGGGACTTCATCACCTGGTTTCTGTAGCTTCTCTTTACCTAGATGTTTGAGGGGCTCCCAGGGAACCCTCAGTAAGCATTCTGTCTTCTAATAGTTATATCAGCCCAGGCAAAACCATGGCAGCCCTGTCTCTAAACCATACAAGGCTTCTCCCATTTCCGGGGAGCAAGAACATTGCTCTGAAGAGGGTCACCCCCCTCAAGGCCAGGCCAGGCACGCCCCAACACCAGGCTCTCCCTACCTTTATAGATCTTACGCAGGAAGCACTGCTGGAAGACAGAAGTCTGGCAGGTGCTTTCCCGACTCTGGCAAACTCCATCAGCATTTGTGCGATCACACTGGACACAGGTCAGAGCTGCAAAGGCAGAAGGACCCTCACTGGTCAAGGAGGAGGCCGACACACGGGTCACGACTGCTGACCCTGGGAAAAGGATCATTCCCCTGGTGCAGGAAGGAGCTGGACTCAGGCTGATCAGATATCTGAAGGCACTATCTAAGAACAGCCAGCAGAAGATAGCTAGAGTATTCCCACCAAGCACTCTAGCTGGTATGGACAGGGCCTCTGGAAGGAAGAGGCAGGCCACTTCAGGCCATGGGACTCCACCTAAAATTCCTGGGACTATTCTTCCATGCCTGTGCATTGTTTATCTTGATTCTCTGCAATCAATCTTCCTTGTCCCCTTTACAATTCAAGGCCAGGGCCATCTGCAAGAAAGCTGTAGAAATTAGGACTCTCCAGGGTTCACTCTGAGGCAGGAGAGCAGAAGAACATGGAGGAGGAGGACAGCAGTAGACTGGCGCCAGGGTGGCAGGAGAAATAGGGGTGGGAGGTAAAGGGCAGCAATGGCCTCTAAAAGCCCTGGTCTATGGTCCTACCCTCCCCACAGCCCAGAAATCATCTGCAGCCGCCAGTTAGTCTGCATGCCCAACCTGAGGGAAGGCTGTCCCCAAGGACTCACCATGCACGAAGCCTGACAGCAAGGCCAGGCCCAGCAAGAGCAGCAGGTGCTTTCCCATCGTCAGGGTGGCCAGGACCTAGGAGCAACAGCAGTCCAGCCAGAGCTGCTACAGCTTTATCCTGCCGGGCTGGAGAGGCAGCCAATGGGAGCCCAGGCAGAAGCTGAGTTGCCCAGAGGCAGTGAGAGCACAGCGCCTGGGGGGAACCAAGTCCCAGCTGCCTCACTGACTGCACATTTTTGGGAACTTGAAATGAGGGTATCAGGGCTGTGTGACCCATCCAAAGACGCTGTGGGAGCAGATGGCTGATGAGCCTGACCAGTGTGGCCTCCTGTATGACTCCTTTCCTGCCTCAGGAAATAAAGGTGATTAGAACCCAGAGTCCAGGTTTAGCACGTGCTGGCCTGTTATTCAAAAAGCCCTAACCCAAGACAGGAGATTTGGATGTTCTTCTAGGCAGGGTGCAGTCCCCGCTAGAGTTTCTAAGCTTGATGAAGACAATTATAAAACACGGATCTCCAGAAACACGTGTATGGCTTTGGTGTCAGGTGTCTCTGGAGCCCTCGGCAGCCTGCAGACCTTGGCTCTATTCTCACTATACTGTAGACCTGAAAAGCCTACAAGCTTCGTGCTCCCCTCTCTACCCTCTCTCCTATCCTAGAGTCTTGAACTGAAGACTGAAATGGATGTGAGATGCTATGGATTAAAAAATGGTTGTCCCCATACTCATTAGCAAAATACATGAAACTCACATTCATAAATATCGAATAGTCTCCCTAGTATAAGAAATGTAAGAGTACATAAGACTTTATAGTAACAGTGATTCCCCATTACATTGCTCTGAAGCCTTATAATGTCTGCATTCATTAGTTGGAATGGTTTTATCCTAGTTTGATTGATTTTATTATCTATGATAGTTTAAACAGCTATTTTAAAGAAGACATTAGAATAGCCAGAGTTAAGTGAATATCATCTTACTCTAAAGGCCTGCTATGCTTTATTCTGTCGCATTTGGTTCTATCCTGTTATATCTTATTGGATATTATTTGTGTCATAGTACAAACAAAGTTTGTATGGAAAATGAGATTACATGGTAGCCATTGTTCGTTCTCTGCTATTGGGTTCTGAAAGCCCTGTAATGCCTTTATTCTCTTTAATGGTTCTATACTGTTTTGTTATGCTTAATACTATCATATATGAAGCTATGCCCAACTATTTCAAAGAAAGAGACACTATGGTAGTTACTGTTAATTATGGGTTGTCTTGTGGTAAAATACTGTGTTATTGCATTGCTCTGATCTGATCTGCTTTGTTATGTCCTCTTTTGTCTTACTCTCTTTAAAATAAAAAAAAAAGTTTCAAAAATGGTGGTTAACTTAACACCAGTGAAATTAAATCAGCATGGTGCTAGCACGAGCATTGATGTCCCACCTGAGGAAAGTTGCATGCATAAATAGAGACGTGGAGAAGATGAGTGAGGCATTATAGATTTCTCTAATTGTTGCTGTTTGAGCCATTGGCTCTCCTGGAGGAGCTACTCAGGACCAGCTTACCCACTGTGAGATCGATCATTTCATTAGAGGAGCTCAGGACATTGTTGGTGAGAGTGGCTGTGGTTCACATTGGGGGAGCTCTGGTCCTTACATCAAACATTGCTTCCTGGCTCCACAGGGGAAGACATGTACCATTTAATCTCCAGGACAAACATGTCATGCTGGCTTTCTGACATGGACTCAACTATCATTCTCATCAAGGAGCTTGTGGCCTTGTGTCCCTGTGGATGGCTGTGGTACTTTTCAGGGCAACCCAGGTTCTTATTTTGATCATGACTTCTCAGCTCCAGTATAAAACACTCAACCTGTCAGCACAGCTCCTTCATCCTGCTGGCATAGACTTTCTAGCTTCCACCGTTGATCTTTGGGCCTTTCCAGCTCAGATCCAGAAGTCAGACTGTCGAGAGTCCTTCTCGTGGGCTCTACACCTCCTGTTGGACTTGTAGGAGGCATTGTCATGGCTCTAGGTTTTCATCTGGGCTCTTGGAAGACATTGCCGTGGGATCGAGGCCCTTGGCTGAATACTCTGGATATTTAGTGCTGTGCACAGATTTTATTGTGTTTAACTCTAGGTGACCATCATAAAATAATATTATAAATTCTCTTTCGTGATTCTAATTGTTCTCCACACAACCCCTGAGTACAAGAGGGGACAATGTATGTGGAGAATAAGGTACAGTTATTACCCAGTCCGACACTCAAAGGTCCTATTCCATCCACACCACAAGGTGTGCATTAAACGTTTGCAATACTCCACACTTCATATGATTCTACACAAATCTTCACAAGAGCTTGTGGAGGGATTTAGCATTTCTTTCTACAGCTGAGGGAATCAAAATCAAAGGAGGATGAGTCTAATCAGGCTGCAGAGGCAGCCATCTTGGCAACAATGAAAGGCTTTGGAAGCTTCTCTGGAGAAACTGTGCAAGGAACATTTTTATTTGGGTTTCTGCAAAAGCCATAGAGGAGCTTTATTATCAGGATATTTTTATAGACCTCACCAACTAGGAAATTCCAGACACCTACTGAAAACCATCTCATATCTTCTCTAGACAAAGGCTAAAGTGAATGCGTCAGGGCTCCCTGAATTGTATTTCTGTGACCCACAGAATCCGTCCTGCAAGTATATCCCAGACATCTAATGTGTGAAACAGGGTCTCTGTACACACTAGAGCCACCCACTCCACTTCTTCCTGTCTTTCTATGAGGATGACTTAGGATTTAGGATAAATCTAAAATTTCCTGGGTGTGGTCGCACACACCTGTAACCGGAACTCTTGGGAAGCTGAGGCAGGAGGGTGTCCACAAGTTCAAAAACAGCCTGGGTGACACAGTGAGTACAGGGCCAGCCTGCACTACAGAGTGGGAAGCTGTCTCGAAAAGTAAGTAAATCAGCAACCCTCTGGCTGTCACATTGCTCCACAGCCTGCCCTGGGCACTGCACATGCAGCTCCAAGGCTTCCTCTTCGCCCTGAGGATTTGGCTTCTTTGCTCTCCTTACCTTCTGCTCCCTAATCCTTCCCTTTAGGATGCGAATGTGTACCTGTTTCATTGTGTGCTAGAAGGACTTCCTTTTTAACTTTCACAGGGGCTCACAGCGGAGGGTGCCTTGAACCTCGCAGAAGACCTTGGAATCTATTTTTCAGCATTATGGAACTGGTAAGATTTGGTGACTTTTAGAGATAAACTGAAGACATCTTGCCCAGTAAGATGGACACGAGTCTTTTGTAGGTCAGGGGCAAAACGTCATGGTCTAGATGTCAATTATCCTCCAAATTCTCAAGGGATGGGGTCAGTGTGGAGGGAGGCACACTCGTCAGTGAATTCACTCACTATGTAAGCAGCTGACCATGCTGTGCCGGTGGGGCCTGAGCAGAAGAGGGAGCTACCCAGGGAGACCTGGAAGGGGGCATCACTGTACCCAGCTTCTGCCTTTTATCTGTGTCCTGGCCAACAAGCTGGGAACAGTTGTCCCTCACCAAAGTCTTAGGTCACATGGTTTCCGCCTTGCGTAGCCTCGTCATGGACTGGACCCCTGAAACTGGGAGCAAACAGAAGTGGCTTCTCCTGTCAGCTGTGAGTGTGAGGGATTTTGTCCCACAGATGAGAAATCTCACAAAGTCACATCATTAAATTGTATGCAGTGAAATTAATTCCATAAGATTCATCTTGTGGCACTGAAAATATTCTTTCAAAAACTGCCAGGGGTGCTGGGGATTTAGCTCAGTGGCATAAGCACCTGCCTTGCAAGCAGGCATTGAGTTCGATTCCTGGTACCCATAAAAAGGAAAAAGTTCAAAAAAAAAAAAAAAAAAAAAACCTGCCAGGAAGCTTGAAGCAAAATAATCTGAGATGCTCGACACAAAATAACATGATTCTTCTAAGTGTTGAAGCTGTATCCTAGGTAAGGAGGATACTCCCTATGCTTACATAGGTTCAAAATATTTGAAGTTGAAACTAATGGGCACAGGGTAGAAAGCCCTGCTTGGGAAACTTGCCGGTTCTGTATTTAATGTGGCTCCAGGGGTGGTGGAGAAGTCTCTCCGACTGATGTGTGCTTTAAAGGAATAGTAGCAGAAAGGACCCCTAATTATTGAGATCTCAGGCAAGGGAATCATCCGGAACAGTCCGCAGCCCCTGCACTCACAAGGCTTTAACATCCTCGCATTGACATCCTGAGAGACTTAACAGGTTTTAAACACACTGATGCCTTGCTGGGGTCCCACAAGCAATGTCCCCAGTCTGTCTGCACTGCAGTATTTGGCTCTGTCTGGGCACAGCAGCTCTGTACTTGATGGAGGCTCAGAGTCAGAAGGTCAGTATCTGACCGTGGTCAGCAGGTGGACAGTCACAGTGACATCACTTCTGCAAACAGGCACACGAGCGTGAGGTCTGCATGTCCTCGCCACGGCACCTCGCACTGGGTTCAGCAAATGGAATCACACAGTGCACTCCTTCATGTATTGGACAAACAATTATTTTCAAAATGGCTCTCTTGGAAAGAACTGGGGAACAAGCACAAACATTCCACTCCACTCTGCATTCCTGAGAAGCTAGGGCTATTTAATGTCTCAAAGAAAATGCCAGAGACATGGCACGAATCCTAAAGGAGGGTGACAATGCATGTTACCATGGAGAACTTGTGGGCTGATTTCTGAATGCTTCTTCTGCTTTCTGAGCACATTTACCTTTCTGCGGGCAATTTGGTGGCATGGGCATTAATGGTGACGAGCCTAGCTCCTCTTTACCTCCATGTTGCGTTTTGTGTGAAATCCTGCTCAGTCTACTCTGGGAGAATGTCTCGGTTCCTGAACAGAATCACAGTGACTTCACGCTCTCAGCTCAAGGCCAACTCCCGTGCTTCCCTGGATTTGGCCTCCGAGAATAAAGTCACAGCGGTTTCACTCTCCTGCTCAAGCTTCTCTGGTCCACGCAGCTCCTCAAGTACCAACGCCTCAGCTTGGCCTTGGGCACATTTCCTGAAATGGTCTTCACACCACGCTCATCCTCATTCTTTTCCTCCAATATCACCAGCGACACCAGCAGCAACCCACAGCGTCTCCAGACACTGCTCATATCCTCTGGAGAGGAGGAGCACCCCAGCTGAGAACCACTGTTAAAGTCTGGTCCCAAATAATATTTGAGCAGCGGGTCTCTTCTGCTTAATATTACAATTATCTGTGAAGAGACATTCCTTTTGTTCCGTTTTATACTGACCTTCTGTCCTTGGGAAATCACAGGATGTAACTTAGAAATAAATCAAGCAAGCCCACACCTTGTCAGTCTCTTCACTGAAGACTCACAGCTGAACCAGGCCTTGTGCCGCACACCTGTACTCATCAGGAGGCTGAGGCAGGAGAATCTGTGCAATTCCCAGGCCAGCCTGAGCTACATGTGTATCTCACAGTGTATTTCAGATGTGTAGATAGAAGACATATCAGAGTATACACATATATATAACCAGAGACATTGCTTGTACACTCTGTGATCCACAGAGAGCATATTTGATCTTGCTTTCATTAACGAACATAAAACGTTTGTGGAAACAGACAGCAATTACTTGCTGTTACCACTGTGTTTTTCACGCTTACTGTTACTGTCACATGGGGGCAGTATACAGGGATCACGTCCTTCCCAGTGAGTCTGTGCACCTACACAACACATCCGAAATCTTATCTCATCCTCCTCTCCCCTACCTCCATCTCTTGGTCCCATCCCTCCTATTTTCTACTTTACTTGCATGACAACAGATGAAGCATTTAAGCTTGGGCAGCTGATTTCCTTCCTTTAACACCACGGTCTCTATGTGCATCCACTTTCTTACAAATGACACAAGTTTACCTTCTTTAGGACAAAGCAGGAGTCCTTCTCCGAGTATAAATGCCACATTTTCTTTTCTATTCATTGGCCACGGCTACTTCTGAGGTTTAGCTATTACAAGTTGTGCTGCTCTGAACACGCTGTGCTCGGATCACTGCAATGTGACGCAGAGTCTTTCAGGAAGACCCATAGAAGGAGAATAACTGGGATAGGTGAGATTTGTAGTTTTAGTTTTCTGAGAACTCTCCACACTGATTTCCAGAGCGGGTTTACTTGTTTTCATACCCACCAGCAGTGGAGAAGTGTTTATTTTACCCTGCAGTGTCACCAGGCAGTGTTGTTTTTTTTTTTAATTTTATTTTTTTTTATTGCTTCCAGGGATTGAACTCACGACCTTGCACTTGCAAGGCTGGTACTTTATATCTTTTGCACGCTGTAAGTCGTCTTTTTAGATTGCTGGCTCTTTCCTTTCCTGGACAGAGCATTAAATAGGATGAGATCCCATTTGCTGATTCTAGGTGAGATTTCCTGGGCTTCTGGGGTTTTGTTCCTAAAGTCCTGGCCTACACCTGGGTTTTCAAGAGTTTTACCTCTTTTATCTTCCAGCAGATTAAGTATTTCTTTTTCAACATATTGGATATTTGAGTTATTTTGATTTGTTTAGGATGTGGTGAGAGTTACCAGTCTGGATTCAATCCCCTCATATGAATAGGCAGCCAGCCTTCACACTCTGCCTGTTACAGAGGCTCTCTTTCCTCCAGCTTGTTTCTGGTTGTTTCTCAAAGACCGGATTCCTGAATGCGCATGGCGCTGTGTTTGCATAGGCTAAGCTGCTGCAGGGATTCACTTGTCTGTTTCTCTGTCAGTACAGTGCTGGTTTGCATCACTGTAGCTCTGCAGTACAACTTGAAGTCCAGGGTTGTGATCTTTCCTGCTTTGCTCTTATTGCTGAGGGCTGTTTTTGCTATTCTGGATCTCTTCCGGTTGCATCGGAAATTTAGGGTTATTTTCTCTAATTCTGTGGTAGATGTTATTGGTATTTTCATTGGGATTATTTAGACCTCAATGTGAAGTTTAGAAGTTCGGTCATTGTCACAGTATTAGTTCTGACAATTCAAGAACAGGGTGCATCTTTCCTGAATTTGTTTGTTGTGCTTTGTTTAGGAGACAGGCTCTCACTATACTGTAAGCTGGTCTAGAATGCACTGTGTTGTCTCGGCTGGCCTCGAACTCACAGTGATTCTCCTGCCTCAACTTCCCCACTGCAAGGATGACAATTGTGCACCCCGATGCCCAGCGATCTTCCCAGTTTGTGACGACCTCTTCAATCTCCTTTGTTCAGAGTGCTGTGGTTTTCATTGGAGGGCTTTTGCTTCCTTGCTTAGGTTAATGTTGAAGGACTTTGGTTGCTCCTTTTGTCAGTGGTGTTTGCTTAATTTCCCTCCGACAGGTTCATTATTTCTGAACACGAACACTGTTGATTTTTGTGTTTAGATTTTCTATCCTGCTGTGTTCCTGAATTCAGTTAATTCCAGGAGTCTTTTGAAAAAACTGCTGGGTCTCCACCTATAACATCACGGCAATTGCAAAGAATGATAATTGGACTGTACATATTTCTGTACATATTTCTCTTATTTCTTTCTCTTCGGTGATTGGTCTACAAACTGTTTTTAATACTGGATTGAAAAAGATAGAGGAGACTGGACGCTCTTGTTCTTGCTTTTAGAAGAAAACCTTTGAGCTTTCCCCTTTGAATAGATTTTTGCAGAAGTTTTTGCCTACACAGGTTCATCAGACTGAGATAAAGCCCACCTATTGCAATGTTCTGTGGCTTCCTCATCAAGAGTGCACCTTAGATTTTATCACAGCCAGTGAGGGGCTCCTGTGATGCTTGTCCTTTAGGCATTTTACATTGTGACTGTCCTATTTTTTTCTCATTGCTGTGACAAAACACCAGACACAACTTAAGGAAACGGGGGCTGCCTTTGGCTCCCACGCGGCACATTTTTAGTGTCCCCTAAGAGCATGTGAGGCACTTAGGGAACACCACCATACAGAAGGGAAAAATCACCCCCACCTGAGCTGGAGCCTGAAAAGGGTTTGAGCAGCTAAGATCTCCCTGCGCTTCATGAGATGCTCAGGTGGGCAGTGGTCCAGCTGATTAGTATCTCACTGCTGGCTTCACACTAGGGAAGGAGGACAGCTCTATCCCTATGAAATTATTCTTTCTCCGTAGTGGGGCCCTATCATATGAGGCTCTGTTTGTCCTGGGACCCAGGGAATCCCAGATTCAGGACACTGACTGGAGATTGAGAAAATGATCTGGACCTCAATGGTATAAAGGCTGGCAATGGGATGTCCCTGTGATTCCAAAAATTACTCTCATCCTGTCCTTTCTCTTAAGTGGGGATCAAAAGCCCCATAAACTTTCTTCTGCGGACTTTTTGCAAGGAGGTAACACACCTATATCCACAGCTGTAAGGTAATTAAGGACACGAAACATAAAGCTCATGCTCTGCTCTGCTTTAAATTACCTGCTGATCCTTTGAAGGCCAAGTGCAGAGTCAGGGATTCAGCAAAAACTGCTGTGAAGACCCTGATTGTCTCAAAACAAAGCAGAGATTGCACTTTCAATGAGGCACAAGTGAGCACCCGGGAGTTGTCTGTCCTGGATCCCTGGAGCGGTCTCTGTGTCATGACTATGCAATTCCCTCTTAGAGACTTTATCCTGCTTGCTTGTTTTTGAGACAAGGTCACATTATGTCCCTAAACTGCCCAAGCTGGACTCGCACTCTGATCCTCCTCCCTCAGCCTCCCAGTGCTGGGATCAAGGCCAACTTCACCATGCTGCTTATCCTCCGTGCTCTAAGAGGAGAAAGTCGAAGATCTCTCTCCTTTTCACAATGTCAACTATTTTAATTCTCTGGTGATGCCTCTCTATTGGGTGTTTAAGACTGAAGAGATAGGGTTCGATCCCCAGTACTGGTAAAAACGAAAAAGACCAAAAAAAAAAAAAAAAAAAAAAGGACTGAAGAGATGGACAACATTAACTTCCTTTTTAACATTCAGGTCATTCAACAGTGATCAGAGATTATTCTGGGCATCATTGACGAGTTTTTTGTTTCCTTCTCCATTCTCTTCTACTCATTGTGTCACTGCCCAGAATGAATCACGGTCTTACTGGTCCAAATGGCTTGTCTTGGAAGCATGAGAATCTAATCTTCTACCCTGACCCTCCTTTTGCAGAGTGCACACTGACTGACTCTTACCCTCTCCTGTCTTATGCTAGCTCCTGCCCAGCAGATTTGGTGACTCGGGGAATTTTTAGGCCCCTTTTAGAGGGGTCCTCTTATTCCTTAGGACCTGGCTGACCTCAGAGCCCAGGAGGCAAAATGTTGGCTGTCTTCTCATTCCTTTTGTCCTCCTCAGTTCTGGTGTCCAGTGCTCAGGTGGTGAGCACCCAGAAGCTCCTTTATACCAACAATAAGTGGGAGCTGTGGGTCCTGATATCACCTATGGGATTTTCCTCCAGCTACCAGGAGGCAGTGTCCTGGGCTCTGTCTCTTGTAGGGCAGGGCATCTCGTTTCAAAATGAGCTTCAGGTTATCTGTCTTTGGATGGCATACCACTGCAGAATGTTAACAGACATCATTTTGCAAAGCAAACATAGAATATAAATAGTATAAGCATAATCAATCAAAGGCACAAATTAAACTATCCCATGGTTTCTCCTCTGAGAAATAAATAGCTAAATAAAAGATACATCCTAGGAAATACAGAGCTAGATTTTTACAAATAGGAAGGGGACCAAGAGATGGAGGGGGACAGAGGAAAGAGGACAGGGAATAAAAAAGACTTGAGCAGTGTTATAGAAGTGGCACAAATTTGCACAAGGAATATGATCATTCTGTGTTGCAAAAATGTGATAATAAAAATAAAATTTGAAAAAAGAGTATAATAAATCCAGTTACCATGGTAATCTAAGAAACACAACAAATGAATCTAGTTTTGCCAGAATTAGGGTCCTTTATGTATGATGGCTTTAGTTACAGGTTTACATTACAGGTGCTATTGTCCAGCCTTTCGATCATTGGAACGATATATTTTTAGAATGCACATTGCTTGGGCAGATCTGATTACAGTAAATGGGGAGCACATAAACCAAAACCAGTCTATCATTACAAACAGTCTTGGTTTGGGGGTGCAGAACGGTGAGGTGCTTTTTCTATTTCAGCTCCTTATTTTAGGCTTGGACATGTAGAGAACCCAAATGCACTTAAGATATAAGTAGGTCAGAAATACTTAACATTACGGCTACATAGAAGTCCTTTACATATATACGTAGTGTTGATTCTTCAGATGAAATTTAGAGTCTATGGCTCAGTAGTAGAGCTATTCTAATATGATTATGTGCATATTCCACAGGTCCACAGATTCACAGCACACACACACACACACACACACACACACACACACACACACACACACAAACAATTCCCTTTAGATCTCTTACAAACTTTGGACTAGCATTGATGACCGTAAACAGACTTTCACCCAGAGTACAAGTGCATTTCATTTACACAGCCACAAAATGCTCCTTCAGCTGAAGCCAGTAGATCTGGGCCACTTTTTAATGTCAGCACTGTTCAAGCGGCAGGATTTTCCCCAAGTGAATAATGCTGAATATACACGAGAAATGCAAAAAGTTTTCGTGACCATTTATACATTCAAGGCCAAAATGCAAAGCATATGACGTAAGAGAGATTACTGGTTACTGTGCATGTATCATGTATGTGTGACTTTAGCTTTAAAAACCTCAAGCCTTGCACAATGGTAACCATTTTAGATCACCTGATATTCTATTTTTACATCATGTACTATGCCCATCCTTTTGTTCTAACCCACTCTGTTTTGTTTAGCCACATTAGGTTTTATTCTTTCCAAAAATAATAAGAATTGTGGGAGTAAAAAAAAAAAACCCAAAAAGTGTAATTGTTATTAAAAAGAGGAAAGGAAGGTGGTCTAAGGGATATAACTGCATGTATGTTTTGTTTTGATGGAAATCCATATTACTGAACTTTTGTTGGATCATTGATTGGCATTGTGTTTAATCTCATTGTATGAAGTGAACTTCCTACAACTGAGATTAAACACAACTGCCTAATCAATGCCACACAAAAGTTCAGTAACTTATGGATCTTCAGATCAAAACAAACTATCAGTTATATCTTAGACACTTCTTTCTCTTTATTACACTTTTTGGGTTTTTTTTTTTTATTTCCTTTTTTTTTTTTTTCTCTTTAATAAAAAAAAAACCTCAAGCCTTTATATAGCGGAGTCTTTATCACTGTGTATGTCTCTACTTCCAGATCCCATGTCAAACATGCTTTCATAGTGAAAAGCAATAGTTGTTTCTCCAGTCATAAAATGAGTTTTAAGGTTTTAGTGTTGTTTAAATGAACCTTAACCCTCTGCTTCGTCTTTTGTTTTCTTTCTCAAGCAATCACTGCTTGCGTCAGTCACACACATGTTGCCTGTGCATCCGCTCTGTTCTCCTCCAAAACTAGAGCAGCTTGCTCTCTGCTGACAGATGGGTTTCTTCCCTCCACTCTGATTCTCAAAGGTGTTGGGGTTCTGTACCACCTGAGGCTGCTGCGTCAAAGCCTGCCATCATCCCCTAGGTCACATGGTAGAGGCGCATGAGGAGCACTGACCTCAGAGAATGAAGGGGCCCTGAGGCCGACAGTTAGTGAGGACACGTGCACCCTGTCCTGCAGCAGCACAGCACTAACTCTGCAGGACCCTGAATGAGGATGCAGGGGGATCCTCAGAGCAAAGCCAGCCTGATTTTTGATTTAGGTCTTGTGAGTCACTACATGGAGAATGGAGCTGAGCCCTGAAGTTAGAGCTGTCAGATAAGTGAGTTTGTCTTAAGCTGCTAACTGTGTGGTAAACTGATGCCTGCAATAAGACCCCTTGAATCCCACCATTGCAATGCCTGTGAGATGCCTGAGGGTGGGCTGCCACCTTCTGATTAGCAGCAAACAGAACAAAAGAAAGGGCTAAATGATTTCAGATAACTCCTTTGACATTCAGGCTTCTGCTTGTCAGCTACCTGCCTTCAGACTTTTAAGATTAAATATGTCTCTTATATGCAGTGCATTGTGAGATCTTGCTTCTTGATCCCTTCTGCCAGTCTGGTTTTTTTTTTTTTTTTTTTTATGAATGAGAACATTTACATCGATGGCTACAACTGATGGGGTTTTCTTTATGATGTTATTTCCCTATTTTGGCTTTCCCTACTTCCCCTCTGTTTAAATGCTTGCCTTACCTGATGGATTTATCTGTTGGTCTCCAGGGAGTTGTATCTCTTATCACTTTCTAGAATGTCCTTTTGAATATTCTAGAATGTTGGTTTGGTTGTCCTGAATATCTACAGCAGTCGTCATGGAAGTATTGTTATTACTCCATCAGATTTCAAAGTTAAATGGCAAGGGGCACCAATATGCGTTGGAAGACTGAGGGCTTGAGATACTGCACCCCAAGACCTGCTTGAATTCAAGATTTGTGTTGAGAAATCTGCTACGATTCTGATGGGTTCTGCCTTATAAGTGACTGATTTTTCTCCAACACTTTGCATATTCTGTTGTCCTGAATTTCTGAAATGTTGACTATTGTATCCCTTCTTAATCTGGGTTTTGTTTTGTTTGGCCTTTTCCTTTATATTTTAATCATAGCTAATTGCAGGTCATCATGCCTCACTTACCAGAGTGTCAAACTGTTTTCCCTACTTGAAAAATTTTCTGCCATGACTTTTATAAACAGCATTGTTACCTGTTATGTGTCATCTCCTTCTTTTTCACAGGTTCTGATTAATCTTGTTATTTCTCTAGCAATTCTTTGATTGACTTCCCCTGGTCCCTTGATATTATGAAGAAATCACAACCAAACTCAGTGCTGTCTTCGTGCCTGATATTCTGGGCCCACAATGGCTCATTCCGCTGCATATACGTTGAATCTGTTCCACAGTCCTCTGGACTCCGGTTTGAATCTATTTCATGGAGTCCATCTCCTTCCCAGAGTGGACACTTATGGTTTCTATCATTTCCCTGAGCTCCTCTATTTTAGTTCCTGTGTCTGTTCTACTGCACCTAACCCTGTCTTTGATGATGGTCACCATCCCTGCAGTTGTTCCGGAAGCTATGTGATTTGATTTCTGTCTGGAGCCCCGTGGATCTGCTCTCTTACTTCTCCTGTGGCCACTTCTGAGTCCGGGTGGCTGCTTCCACATGGCTCCACCTCACTGCCCTCTGGGTTTGCCACTGAAGAGCTGGAAGTCTGGGGGTGGCGCTTGCTTAAGTGTACCTGCATTTTCTATTGTGTTTTTCAATTTATTCCTGGGTTGCTATTGGGAAATTGCCTATGGTGAGTTATTGTATTGTTATATTGCTAATACTCAGAACCCTTAGGAAATGACTGGTTCTGAGGGTGTCTTCAGGGGGAGCTGGCTTTTGCATTCTGAGTCTGGTGCAGGACCTTCTTTATACTGGGCATGAGGAACTGCTACCTACTTTGCCTAGCCCCTTTTGTCAATAGCCTGCAGTATCTTTATGAACCTTAGGCAATCTCAGTCTTGGCATGCCAGTAAGAACTGGTAAGAACAAATATGTCACTTTGGCTACACTGGAACAGTCAACAATACAATACCATCAAACACAGCCTAGAAAATGGCAGACACTACGGGAACACACAATTTGCCACATTTAACTCTATGAATTACATGTATGATTACAGAACAAAATCTAAAATGAACCAGAAAAATGTATGCAGTATGTAGGCCCTCAGTATCACAATTTCACTCTCACATGAAAAATAGAGAGACGTGGGGGAAAATCTAGAGAATAGAAGACGAAGGGACTGAAGCACAACTGAAGAGCAAAGAGTTCACGTGAACTCTGCCAAGTTGGTGCAGAAGTCTGGTGTGAAAGACAGCAGGAAGAAATAACAAGGTAGGCTGTGCCAGGGTCCCCCTGTGATCCAGCACTCGGGTTCACTCGGGAGGCTGGGGCAGGGGGATCACCACTGACTTTTGAGGGCAGCCTAGCATACAAAGTGAGTTCAAGGCCAGCCTGAACTTCATAGTGAAAACCTTTACAAAACTTAAAGTAGTTCTCACACAGGAAGTTTACTTACCATGAAGAAATTTACCTGCTAACCAGCAACACACAGACAACAGAAATCTCCAAACAGTTAAGAGGTCAATAATATATTATAAAGAACAGAAATTTATTTCTTCCTATTTTAAAGCTAGGAGATCCATGAACAAGGCCTAACTATGACTGACTCCTAATGAGGACTGGGGTCCTCAGCTCCTTATGAACTCACATGGCAGGAAGCATCAGTCCTTCTCTGTGGTACAGTTTTTCTGTGTTTTGTTTGTCTGAATTTTTTGTCTGTTTGTTTGGTCTTTTTGAGACAGGGTTTCACTATGTACTTCAAACTGGCCTTGGAGTTACTTTGTAGCCCAAACTGGCCTCCAATTGACCACAATCCTTCTGCCTCAGCCTCCAACAGGTGAGATTCCACGCTAGCTGCACCGTGGCCCCCTGAGCAGTACAATCTTTTGCATGAAGACTTGAGTCTCATTAGTGAGTGCCCCACCTCGAGACCTACTAACCTCCCAGACACCCACCTCTTACTGTCTCAGCCAACTTGTGGCCCAACTTGGCTAATTCCAGCACGCTGGGAGCCTGAAGCACAACCACAAACTTGAACCCAACTCGGAATCCAGCAAATTACCCAGCACCTGTCTCAAAACATAAAGGGTTATGGTTACAGCACAGGGTGAGACCTGAGACACAACCCCAAGCCCTGCCACAATGTGTTTAAAATACAGAAATAGCATCACAGTCTGGATTCCATTTTAACACATGAATTCAAAGGACAAACAAAGATTGATTTGCTACACCAGGCGTATAAGAGCTGGAAAATTCAAGTTTTTAAAAACTGCAACCTACATTTATCAGAAACTATTGTTGCAAAACTATGGAAAGATAAAATATAGTCCGGGAGAAGAGTCATAATATATGTCTTGGACAGAAAACTTGAACACAGAAAATTTGTTAGGATTTTTCACACACAATTTTAATAAAACAAAACCAAAAAAGTCACAGGATACAGCTCAGGGTGAAGGCTCTTCAGACCCCGTGTTGCACAAACAACATTGTCACTATTAAAATAAATCAATAATTCCAAACAACATCAAGGACTGACACATGGTATTTATTAGTGCAAAGGCTCCACACTGAACTATTTCCACAACGTGAAGGAATCGCACTGTTTGTGCCCTTGCAAATCTCCATGCAGGCCAGGGGTGGTGCAGAGGCACAAGATGTGCTGAGCACAGCCCAAGCCTGAGGTTCCAGCCCAGGAATAGGATGGAGGCTACAGTCTGAAGCCCTTGTCCTCTGCAGGACAGAAGGTCCACTGAGGGCAGGAGGCAAACCTGGTGTTCACTGCTGCACACTCAGAAACACATTCCAGTGATGAGGAATCAGAAAATATTTGTAAAATATTAATGAAAAGAAGAAAAAAGAACTGAAGAGGGAGAAGAGAGAGTTTACTGTGTGCCAGTGAAAGATCGAGGATGAGGACAGGGATAAAGAGCACATCTGCCTAGCTGGGAGGAGCCGTGGACAGGGCAAGGCCTGATGCTGAGGGCAGGCAGTGTCAGGGCTCAGGCTGTGCTGGGGAAGGAGCCCTAGGCTGGGGCTGTGGGAAAACAGAGAAAGGCTGCAGTGGGGGGTAAAGGTTCATGGACACAGGAGGGAGCAGAGAGGGCCGGAGGACTCTCAGAGTCTGTTACAGAAAGGCTCCTTGTTACAGCACATAAACTCTACTCTGGATCTCTGGTTGAAGAGCATTTAGGAAAAGCACAGGCTACTACAGCCCTGCCTCGCATACTGGAATTTGCCATCTGGAAAGCAAGAGACACAGGAGCAAACGATAAATCTGTGTGGCCAGAATCAGTGATGCTGGGAACGAAGATAAACAGCATGCTGTCCTGCAGCTGGGCTCCCACTCCAGGAGGGACATGAGCCACTCTGAGATGACTGACGTGGCCTCTCTCAGCCCATCTCCAGCCCTCATCTAGCCCACATAAAGTGGGACTTCATCATCTAGTTTCTGTAGCTTCTCTTTACCTAGATCTTTGAGGGGCTCCTAGGGAACCCTCAGTAAGCACTCTGCCCCTAATAATTCCACCAGCACAGGCAAAACCATTGCAGCCTTATCCCAAAACCATACAAGGCTACTCCCATATCCGGGAGGCAAGAACATTGCTCCGAAAAAGGTCACCTCTCTCAAGGCCCAGCCAGGGACGCCCCAACACCAGGCATTCCCCACTTCATAGACCTTCCTCAGGAAGCACTGCTGGAAGCCAGAAGTCTGGCAGGAGCTTTCCCAACTCTGACAAACTCCATCAGCATTTGTGCGATCACACTGGACACAGGTCAGAGTTGCAAAGGCAGAAGGACCCTCACTGGTCAAGGAGGAGGCCGACACACGGGTCATGACTACTGACCCTAGGAAAATGCTAATTCCCCTGGTGCAGGAAGGAGCTGGACTCAGGCTGATCAGATATCTGAAGGCGGCCTCATGGCATTAGCTAAGAGCAGCCAGCAGAGGGCGGCTAGAGATTAGCCACCCGCACTCTAGCAGGCATGCACAAGGCCTTTGGAAGGAAGAGTCAGGCCACTTCCGGCCATGGAACTCCACCCAACATTCCTGGGACCATTCTTCCATGCCTTTGCATTATTTATCTTGATTCTCTGCAAACAATCTTCCTTGGCCCCTTTACAATTCAAGGCCAGGGCCATCTGCAAGAAAGCTGTAGAAATTAGAACTCTCCAGGGTTCACTCTGGGGCCGAGGAACCTGAAGGAGAAGCACAGCAGTGGGCTGGCCCCAAAGTGGTGAACAGAAAGAGGGGTGAGGGGTGAAGGGCAGCAATCGCCTCTAAAAGCCTTGGTCCATGCCCCTCCCCTCCCCACAGCCCAGAAACCATCTGCAGCCACCAATTAGTCTGCGTGCCCAGCCCCAGGGAAGGCTGTCCCCAAGGACTCACCTTGCAGGAAGCCTGACAGCAAAGCCTAGCTCAGCAAGAGCAGCAGGTGCTTTCCCATCATCAGGGTGGCCAGGACCTAGGAGCAACAGCAGTCCAGCCAGAGATGCTGCACCTTTATCCTGCCGGGCTGCGGGAGCAGCCGATGGGAGCCCAGGCAGAAGCTGAGTTTCTCAGAGGCAGTGAGAGCACAGCACCCATGGGACCCAGGTCCCAGCTGCCTCACTGATTACAGATTTTTGTGAACTTGAAATGAGGCTATCAGGCCATGTGACCCAAACAAAATTCTGTGGGAGCAGATGGATGATGAGCCTGACCAGAGTGGCCTACTCTGTGGCGCTTTCCCTGCCTAAGTAAATGATGACCACCAGAATGCAGAGTCCAGGTTTAACACTCACTTCATGGAAAGGAGCACGTGCTGGTCTGTTACTCCAAAAGCCCTAACCAAAGACTCTTAAGGGAATAAAAAACTGGCCAAGCTGACTCACAGGGTAAACGCTGGATTGATACCCAATTCTGAAGACTTCCCAGACTCGGTCACTCTCCTAATAGAATCCAAGGTTTCCCGGGTCCTGGGAGCCTCCTGTTGGTGTCCAAGAACCAGAGGACAGGACCTCTGCTCAAACATGTCACCTGGGACCTTGTCAGATTGGCGACCTCACTCAAACTAACTGACAGTGAACATTTGTCAACAGAAGTGATTTTCCCAGTCTGCTAAGAATCAGTTGTTTACGAAATGCTTTCTCTGGGCCTCTCACTTACCTCTAATCCCAGAATGCTAAGCATGGGAAGGGGAGACCTAGGCCTTGTGTCGTCCAGCCCTACGGCTTCTTTGCTGTGTACTCCCTGGACCTTTCCTCCTGCTTCTCCTTCCAGAAGGCCCAGCTGTCCAAACCCCCAGGCCAAGCAGGGCCCTGAGCTCCTGATCACCAGTCCTTCCCAAAAAGGAGAACAGATGCCTCTGGGGGGACTGAGGAGCCCACACTGTGCATGGTGCAGCAGTTAAGGGCTGGTGGCAGGGAGGGGTGGCACCAGGAACTTAAGGAGAGGGACACCATCATTTTCACTAAAAACGACACAAGGAGTATGCTAGACTTCAAACAACAAAGAAACTTGACTGCTTTCTTAGTACAAATTGCACAAAGCAGAGTGAGGCAAAATATCTCCTCAGCACGTGGACATCACAGAAAGCAGTCAAGCCTGCCTCGGGCTCCATCAGCAAGGTTCAAAGGGCCCTGCTGGGGTATGGGGCCATCCTCTAGATTTACAAAAACTGGAGATCAAACTCACGACCGCCTGCTTGCAAGGCAGGTGCTTATGCCGCTGTGCTAAATCCCCAGCCCCTGGAGCACATTTTTAAACAGAGCAATTACACACATAATGTGAACCTAGTCCTGCTGAGCCTGTTTTGTTGCTGTCAGGGTACAGAGAGGGTGGAGGAGAGGCAGGAATTCCGTTCTTCCCAGCAGATGCAGTCAGAACAGACACTACTATGACTCGCTAAGGAATGAGCTCCTCTCATCTTGGAGCTCTGAAGACAGGACCTGTACGCGCAAATCACGTGGCTCTCGCGCCCAAGGAAAAGGTTCACAGCACTGCCGAGGCTGGGGCTGGCTTCTGATGCTCCTAAAATGTCACACCCCACATAGCTCGCCATCCTTTAGGGAGGAGCTGGGAGTCATCCATCTCTGAAGCCCCAGTGTGATGTTTTGATTTGGCAAAAACTAAAATGAATGTTTAAATTCCAAAACATAGTAGAGTAACAGACATGCTACCATTAATCCTCCGGTGTCCTGAAAATACTGTGCTTCACTTTAGCACCCTTAGCAATGTTTCTTAATGTAATGCATTTTTCAGTTAAACTTTTACTGTGTTTTTGACCACCCTGTGTACATTTTGTGACTCTGGACATTGAACGTAAGGCCTCCCAGTTGCTCTATCACTGAGCTACATTCCCTACCCCACTCCATTTAATTTTTATTTTGAGATAAAGTGTCTCCAAGGCCAGCTTGAAAATTGCTATCCTCCTGCCTCAGCCTACAAAGCAGCACTTTATAAATGAAATTTTAATGGTGACTGATCTCCAGTTAGCTCATAAAATTGCTGAAACATTTAAAGTCAGCTTTGCTAAGCTGGCACAGACCAGCCCCTCCACTGGCACAGTCACATTCTGTAAAGAGGCTCAGGCATGGGTCCCCTCTTTACTCACCCGGTGCCCAGCGCTGCTACCACTCCTCTAGTCCCTGACTTGATTTACCATAGAGAGACAAGAGTCTGCGGACAGCTATATGATTCTACACAAATCTTCACAAGAGCTTGTGGAGGGATTTAGCATTTCTTTCTACAGCTGAGGGAATCAAAATCAAAGGAGGATGAGTCTAATCAGGCTGCAGAGGCAGCCATCTTGGCAACAATGAAAGGCTTTGGAAGCTTCTCTGGAGAAACTGTGCAAGGAACATTTTTATTTGGGTTTCTGCAAAAGCCATAGAGGAGCTTTATTATCAGGATATTTTTATAGACCTCACCAACTAGGAAATTCCAGACACCTACTGAAAACCATCTCATATCTTCTCTAGACAAAGGCTAAAGTGAATGCGTCAGGGCTCCCTGAATTGTATTTCTGTGACCCACAGAATCCGTCCTGCAAGTATATCCCAGACATCTAATGTGTGAAACAGGGTCTCTGTACACACTAGAGCCACCCACTCCACTTCTTCCTGTCTTTCTATGAGGATGACTTAGGATTTAGGATAAATCTAAAATTTCCTGGGTGTGGTCGCACACACCTGTAACCGGAACTCTTGGGAAGCTGAGGCAGGAGGGTGTCCACAAGTTCAAAAACAGCCTGGGTGACACAGTGAGTACAGGGCCAGCCTGCACTACAGAGTGGGAAGCTGTCTCGAAAAGTAAGTAAATCAGCAACCCTCTGGCTGTCACATTGCTCCACAGCCTGCCCTGGGCACTGCACATGCAGCTCCAAGGCTTCCTCTTCGCCCTGAGGATTTGGCTTCTTTGCTCTCCTTACCTTCTGCTCCCTAATCCTTCCCTTTAGGATGCGAATGTGTACCTGTTTCATTGTGTGCTAGAAGGACTTCCTTTTTAACTTTCACAGGGGCTCACAGCGGAGGGTGCCTTGAACCTCGCAGAAGACCTTGGAATCTATTTTTCAGCATTATGGAACTGGTAAGATTTGGTGACTTTTAGAGATAAACTGAAGACATCTTTCCCAGTAAGATGGACACGAGTCTTTTGTAGGTCAGGGGCAAAACGTCATGGTCTAGATGTCAATTATCCTCCAAATTCTCAAGGGATGGGGTCAGTGTGGAGGGAGGCACACTCGTCAGTGAATTCGCTCACTATGTCAGCAGCTGACCATGCTGTGCCGGTGGGGCCTGAGCAGAAGAGGGAGCTACCCAGGGAGACCTGGAAGGGGGCATCACTGTACCCAGCTTCTGCCTTTTATCTGTGTCCTGGCCAACAAGCTGGGAACAGTTGTCCCTCACCAAAGTCTTAGGTCACATGGTTTCCGCCTTGCGTAGCCTCGTCATGGACTGGACCCCTGAAACTGGGAGCAAACAGAAGTGGCTTCTCCTGTCAGCTGTGAGTGTGAGGGATTTTGTCCCACAGATGAGAAATCTCACAAAGTCACATCATTAAATTGTATGCAGTGAAATTAATTCCATAAGATTCATCTTGTGGCACTGAAAATATTCTTTCAAAAACTGCCAGGGGTGCTGGGGATTTAGCTCAGTGGCATAAGCACCTGCCTTGCAAGCAGGCATTGAGTTCGATTCCTGGTACCCATAAAAAGGAAAAAGTTCAAAAAAAAAAAAAAAAAAAAAACCTGCCAGGAAGCTTGAAGCAAAATAATCTGAGATGCTCGACACAAAATAACATGATTCTTCTAAGTGTTGAAGCTGTATCCTAGGTAAGGAGGATACTCCCTATGCTTACATAGGTTCAAAATATTTGAAGTTGAAACTAATGGGCACAGGGTAGAAAGCCCTGCTTGGGAAACTTGCCGGTTCTGTATTTAATGTGGCTCCAGGGGTGGTGGAGAAGTCTCTCCGACTGATGTGTGCTTTAAAGGAATAGTAGCAGAAAGGACCCCTAATTATTGAGATCTCAGGCAAGGGAATCATCCGGAACAGTCCGCAGCCCCTGCACTCACAAGGCTTTAACATCCTCGCATTGACATCCTGAGAGACTTAACAGGTTTTAAACACACTGATGCCTTGCTGGGGTCCCACAAGCAATGTCCCCAGTCTGTCTGCACTGCAGTATTTGGCTCTGTCTGGGCACAGCAGCTCTGTACTTGATGGAGGCTCAGAGTCAGAAGGTCAGTATCTGACCGTGGTCAGCAGGTGGACAGTCACAGTGACATCACTTCTGCAAACAGGCACACGAGCGTGAGGTCTGCATGTCCTCGCCACGGCACCTCGCACTGGGTTCAGCAAATGGAATCACACAGTGCACTCCTTCATGTATTGGACAAACAATTATTTTCAAAATGGCTCTCTTGGAAAGAACTGGGGAACAAGCACAAACATTCCACTCCACTCTGCATTCCTGAGAAGCTAGGGCTATTTAATGTCTCAAAGAAAATGCCAGAGACATGGCACGAATCCTAAAGGAGGGTGACAATGCATGTTACCATGGAGAACTTGTGGGCTGATTTCTGAATGCTTCTTCTGCTTTCTGAGCACATTTACCTTTCTGCGGGCAATTTGGTGGCATGGGCATTAATGGTGACGAGCCTAGCTCCTCTTTACCTCCATGTTGCGTTTTGTGTGAAATCCTGCTCAGTCTACTCTGGGAGAATGTCTCGGTTCCTGAACAGAATCACAGTGACTTCACGCTCTCAGCTCAAGGCCAACTCCCGTGCTTCCCTGGATTTGGCCTCCGAGAATAAAGTCACAGCGGTTTCACTCTCCTGCTCAAGCTTCTCTGGTCCACGCAGCTCCTCAAGTACCAACGCCTCAGCTTGGCCTTGGGCACATTTCCTGAAATGGTCTTCACACCACGCTCATCCTCATTCTTTTCCTCCAATATCACCAGCGACACCAGCAGCAACCCACAGCGTCTCCAGACACTGCTCATATCCTCTGGAGAGGAGGAGCACCCCAGCTGAGAACCACTGTTAAAGTCTGGTCCCAAATAATATTTGAGCAGCGGGTCTCTTCTGCTTAATATTACAATTATCTGTGAAGAGACATTCCTTTTGTTCCGTTTTATACTGACCTTCTGTCCTTGGGAAATCACAGGATGTAACTTAGAAATAAATCAAGCAAGCCCACACCTTGTCAGTCTCTTCACTGAAGACTCACAGCTGAACCAGGCCTTGTGCCGCACACCTGTACTCATCAGGAGGCTGAGGCAGGAGAATCTGTGCAATTCCCAGGCCAGCCTGAGCTACATGTGTATCTCACAGTGTATTTCAGATGTGTAGATAGAAGACATATCAGAGTATACACATATATATAACCAGAGACATTGCTTGTACACTCTGTGATCCACAGAGAGCATATTTGATCTTGCTTTCATTAACGAACATAAAACGTTTGTGGAAACAGACAGCAATTACTTGCTGTTACCACTGTGTTTTTCACGCTTACTGTTACTGTCACATGGGGGCAGTATACAGGGATCACGTCCTTCCCAGTGAGTCTGTGCACCTACACAACACATCCGAAATCTTATCTCATCCTCCTCTCCCCTACCTCCATCTCTTGGTCCCATCCCTCCTATTTTCTACTTTACTTGCATGACAACAGATGAAGCATTTAAGCTTGGGCAGCTGATTTCCTTCCTTTAACACCACGGTCTCTATGTGCATCCACTTTCTTACAAATGACACAAGTTTACCTTCTTTAGGACAAAGCAGGAGTCCTTCTCCGAGTATAAATGCCACATTTTCTTTTCTATTCATTGGCCACGGCTACTTCTGAGGTTTAGCTATTACAAGTTGTGCTGCTCTGAACACGCTGTGCTCGGATCACTGCAATGTGACGCAGAGTCTTTCAGGAAGACCCATAGAAGGAGAATAACTGGGATAGGTGAGATTTGTAGTTTTAGTTTTCTGAGAACTCTCCACACTGATTTCCAGAGCGGGTTTACTTGTTTTCATACCCACCAGCAGTGGAGAAGTGTTTATTTTACCCTGCAGTGTCACCAGGCAGTGTTGTTTTTTTTTTTAATTTTATTTTTTTTTATTGCTTCCAGGGATTGAACTCACGACCTTGCACTTGCAAGGCTGGTACTTTATATCTTTTGCACGCTGTAAGTCGTCTTTTTAGATTGCTGGCTCTTTCCTTTCCTGGACAGAGCATTAAATAGGATGAGATCCCATTTGCTGATTCTAGGTGAGATTTCCTGGGCTTCTGGGGTTTTGTTCCTAAAGTCCTGGCCTACACCTGGGTTTTCAAGAGTTTTACCTCTTTTATCTTCCAGCAGATTAAGTATTTCTTTTTCAACATATTGGATATTTGAGTTATTTTGATTTGTTTAGGATGTGGTGAGAGTTACCAGTCTGGATTCAATCCCCTCATATGAATAGGCAGCCAGCCTTCACACTCTGCCTGTTACAGAGGCTCTCTTTCCTCCAGCTTGTTTCTGGTTGTTTCTCAAAGACCGGATTCCTGAATGCGCATGGCGCTGTGTTTGCATAGGCTAAGCTGCTGCAGGGATTCACTTGTCTGTTTCTCTGTCAGTACAGTGCTGGTTTGCATCACTGTAGCTCTGCAGTACAACTTGAAGTCCAGGGTTGTGATCTTTCCTGCTTTGCTCTTATTGCTGAGGGCTGTTTTTGCTATTCTGGATCTCTTCCGGTTGCATCGGAAATTTAGGGTTATTTTCTCTAATTCTGTGGTAGATGTTATTGGTATTTTCATTGGGATTATTTAGACCTCAATGTGAAGTTTAGAAGTTCGGTCATTGTCACAGTATTAGTTCTGACAATTCAAGAACAGGGTGCATCTTTCCTGAATTTGTTTGTTGTGCTTTGTTTAGGAGACAGGCTCTCACTATACTGTAAGCTGGTCTAGAATGCACTGTGTTGTCTCGGCTGGCCTCGAACTCACAGTGATTCTCCTGCCTCAACTTCCCCACTGCAAGGATGACAATTGTGCACCCCGATGCCCAGCGATCTTCCCAGTTTGTGACGACCTCTTCAATCTCCTTTGTTCAGAGTGCTGTGGTTTTCATTGGAGGGCTTTTGCTTCCTTGCTTAGGTTAATGTTGAAGGACTTTGGTTGCTCCTTTTGTCAGTGGTGTTTGCTTAATTTCCCTCCGACAGGTTCATTATTTCTGAACACGAACACTGTTGATTTTTGTGTTTAGATTTTCTATCCTGCTGTGTTCCTGAATTCAGTTAATTCCAGGAGTCTTTTGAAAAAACTGCTGGGTCTCCACCTATAACATCACGGCAATTGCAAAGAATGATAATTGGACTGTACATATTTCTGTACATATTTCTCTTATTTCTTTCTCTTCGGTGATTGGTCTACAAACTGTTTTTAATACTGGATTGAAAAAGATAGAGGAGACTGGACGCTCTTGTTCTTGCTTTTAGAAGAAAACCTTTGAGCTTTCCCCTTTGAATAGATTTTTGCAGAAGTTTTTGCCTACACAGGTTCATCAGACTGAGATAAAGCCCACCTATTGCAATGTTCTGTGGCTTCCTCATCAAGAGTGCACCTTAGATTTTATCACAGCCAGTGAGGGGCTCCTGTGATGCTTGTCCTTTAGGCATTTTACATTGTGACTGTCCTATTTTTTTCTCATTGCTGTGACAAAACACCAGACACAACTTAAGGAAACGGGGGCTGCCTTTGGCTCCCACGCGGCACATTTTTAGTGTCCCCTAAGAGCATGTGAGGCACTTAGGGAACACCACCATACAGAAGGGAAAAATCACCCCCACCTGAGCTGGAGCCTGAAAAGGGTTTGAGCAGCTAAGATCTCCCTGCGCTTCATGAGATGCTCAGGTGGGCAGTGGTCCAGCTGATTAGTATCTCACTGCTGGCTTCACACTAGGGAAGGAGGACAGCTCTATCCCTATGAAATTATTCTTTCTCCGTAGTGGGGCCCTATCATATGAGGCTCTGTTTGTCCTGGGACCCAGGGAATCCCAGATTCAGGACACTGACTGGAGATTGAGAAAATGATCTGGACCTCAATGGTATAAAGGCTGGCAATGGGATGTCCCTGTGATTCCAAAAATTACTCTCATCCTGTCCTTTCTCTTAAGTGGGGATCAAAAGCCCCATAAACTTTCTTCTGCGGACTTTTTGCAAGGAGGTAACACACCTATATCCACAGCTGTAAGGTAATTAAGGACACGAAACATAAAGCTCATGCTCTGCTCTGCTTTAAATTACCTGCTGATCCTTTGAAGGCCAAGTGCAGAGTCAGGGATTCAGCAAAAACTGCTGTGAAGACCCTGATTGTCTCAAAACAAAGCAGAGATTGCACTTTCAATGAGGCACAAGTGAGCACCCGGGAGTTGTCTGTCCTGGATCCCTGGAGCGGTCTCTGTGTCATGACTATGCAATTCCCTCTTAGAGACTTTATCCTGCTTGCTTGTTTTTGAGACAAGGTCACATTATGTCCCTAAACTGCCCAAGCTGGACTCGCACTCTGATCCTCCTCCCTCAGCCTCCCAGTGCTGGGATCAAGGCCAACTTCACCATGCTGCTTATCCTCCGTGCTCTAAGAGGAGAAAGTCGAAGATCTCTCTCCTTTTCACAATGTCAACTATTTTAATTCTCTGGTGATGCCTCTCTATTGGGTGTTTAAGACTGAAGAGATAGGGTTCGATCCCCAGTACTGGTAAAAACGAAAAAGACCAAAAAAAAAAAAAAAAAAAAAAGGACTGAAGAGATGGACAACATTAACTTCCTTTTTAACATTCAGGTCATTCAACAGTGATCAGAGATTATTCTGGGCATCATTGACGAGTTTTTTGTTTCCTTCTCCATTCTCTTCTACTCATTGTGTCACTGCCCAGAATGAATCACGGTCTTACTGGTCCAAATGGCTTGTCTTGGAAGCATGAGAATCTAATCTTCTACCCTGACCCTCCTTTTGCAGAGTGCACACTGACTGACTCTTACCCTCTCCTGTCTTATGCTAGCTCCTGCCCAGCAGATTTGGTGACTCGGGGAATTTTTAGGCCCCTTTTAGAGGGGTCCTCTTATTCCTTAGGACCTGGCTGACCTCAGAGCCCAGGAGGCAAAATGTTGGCTGTCTTCTCATTCCTTTTGTCCTCCTCAGTTCTGGTGTCCAGTGCTCAGGTGGTGAGCACCCAGAAGCTCCTTTATACCAACAATAAGTGGGAGCTGTGGGTCCTGATATCACCTATGGGATTTTCCTCCAGCTACCAGGAGGCAGTGTCCTGGGCTCTGTCTCTTGTAGGGCAGGGCATCTCGTTTCAAAATGAGCTTCAGGTTATCTGTCTTTGGATGGCATACCACTGCAGAATGTTAACAGACATCATTTTGCAAAGCAAACATAGAATATAAATAGTATAAGCATAATCAATCAAAGGCACAAATTAAACTATCCCATGGTTTCTCCTCTGAGAAATAAATAGCTAAATAAAAGATACATCCTAGGAAATACAGAGCTAGATTTTTACAAATAGGAAGGGGACCAAGAGATGGAGGGGGACAGAGGAAAGAGGACAGGGAATAAAAAAGACTTGAGCAGTGTTATAGAAGTGGCACAAATTTGCACAAGGAATATGATCATTCTGTGTTGCAAAAATGTGATAATAAAAATAAAATTTGAAAAAAGAGTATAATAAATCCAGTTACCATGGTAATCTAAGAAACACAACAAATGAATCTAGTTTTGCCAGAATTAGGGTCCTTTATGTATGATGGCTTTAGTTACAGGTTTACATTACAGGTGCTATTGTCCAGCCTTTCGATCATTGGAACGATATATTTTTAGAATGCACATTGCTTGGGCAGATCTGATTACAGTAAATGGGGAGCACATAAACCAAAACCAGTCTATCATTACAAACAGTCTTGGTTTGGGGGTGCAGAACGGTGAGGTGCTTTTTCTATTTCAGCTCCTTATTTTAGGCTTGGACATGTAGAGAACCCAAATGCACTTAAGATATAAGTAGGTCAGAAATACTTAACATTACGGCTACATAGAAGTCCTTTACATATATACGTAGTGTTGATTCTTCAGATGAAATTTAGAGTCTATGGCTCAGTAGTAGAGCTATTCTAATATGATTATGTGCATATTCCACAGGTCCACAGATTCACAGCACACACACACACACACACACACACACACACACACACACACACACACAAACAATTCCCTTTAGATCTCTTACAAACTTTGGACTAGCATTGATGACCGTAAACAGACTTTCACCCAGAGTACAAGTGCATTTCATTTACACAGCCACAAAATGCTCCTTCAGCTGAAGCCAGTAGATCTGGGCCACTTTTTAATGTCAGCACTGTTCAAGCGGCAGGATTTTCCCCAAGTGAATAATGCTGAATATACACGAGAAATGCAAAAAGTTTTCGTGACCATTTATACATTCAAGGCCAAAATGCAAAGCATATGACGTAAGAGAGATTACTGGTTACTGTGCATGTATCATGTATGTGTGACTTTAGCTTTAAAAACCTCAAGCCTTGCACAATGGTAACCATTTTAGATCACCTGATATTCTATTTTTACATCATGTACTATGCCCATCCTTTTGTTCTAACCCACTCTGTTTTGTTTAGCCACATTAGGTTTTATTCTTTCCAAAAATAATAAGAATTGTGGGAGTAAAAAAAAAAAACCCAAAAAGTGTAATTGTTATTAAAAAGAGGAAAGGAAGGTGGTCTAAGGGATATAACTGCATGTATGTTTTGTTTTGATGGAAATCCATATTACTGAACTTTTGTTGGATCATTGATTGGCATTGTGTTTAATCTCATTGTATGAATGTTCACTTTACATGCTTTAATTTTATAATTTAGACAACTATTTCAAAGATGACAATGTGTAACCTATTAACTAGTGATATCTTACTGTATTTTTTTCCATGAAATTCTGTATTATTTGTACCCATTTACTGCTTTGTTTTTTTATTTTATTTCCTTTTTTTTTTTTTTCTCTTTAAATAAAAAAAAAAACCTCAAGCCTTTATATAGCGGAGTCTTTATCACTGTGTATGTCTCTACTTCCAGATCCCATGTCAAACATGCTTTCATAGTGAAAAGCAATAGTTGTTTCTCCAGTCATAAAATGAGTTTTAAGGTTTTAGTGTTGTTTAAATGAACCTTAACCCTCTGCTTCGTCTTTTGTTTTCTTTCTCAAGCAATCACTGCTTGCGTCAGTCACACACATGTTGCCTGTGCATCCGCTCTGTTCTCCTCCAAAACTAGAGCAGCTTGCTCTCTGCTGACAGATGGGTTTCTTCCCTCCACTCTGATTCTCAAAGGTGTTGGGGTTCTGTACCACCTGAGGCTGCTGCGTCAAAGCCTGCCATCATCCCCTAGGTCACATGGTAGAGGCGCATGAGGAGCACTGACCTCAGAGAATGAAGGGGCCCTGAGGCCGACAGTTAGTGAGGACACGTGCACCCTGTCCTGCAGCAGCACAGCACTAACTCTGCAGGACCCTGAATGAGGATGCAGGGGGATCCTCAGAGCAAAGCCAGCCTGATTTTTGATTTAGGTCTTGTGAGTCACTACATGGAGAATGGAGCTGAGCCCTGAAGTTAGAGCTGTCAGATAAGTGAGTTTGTCTTAAGCTGCTAACTGTGTGGTAAACTGATGCCTGCAATAAGACCCCTTGAATCCCACCATTGCAATGCCTGTGAGATGCCTGAGGGTGGGCTGCCACCTTCTGATTAGCAGCAAACAGAACAAAAGAAAGGGCTAAATGATTTCAGATAACTCCTTTGACATTCAGGCTTCTGCTTGTCAGCTACCTGCCTTCAGACTTTTAAGATTAAATATGTCTCTTATATGCAGTGCATTGTGAGATCTTGCTTCTTGATCCCTTCTGCCAGTCTGGTTTTTTTTTTTTTTTTTTTTATGAATGAGAACATTTACATCGATGGCTACAACTGATGGGGTTTCTTTATGATGTTATTTCCCTATTTTGGCTTTCCCTACTTCCCCTCTGTTTAAATGCTTGCCTTACCTGATGGATTTATTCTGTTGGTCTCCAGGGAGTTGTATCTCTTATCACTTTCTAGAATGTCCTTTTGAATATTCTAGAATGTTGGTTTGGTTGTCCTGAATATCTACAGCAGTCGTCATGGAAGTATGTTATTACTCCATCAGATTTCAAAGATAAATTGGCAAGGGGCACCAATATGCGTTGGAAGACTGAGGGCTTGAGATACTGCACCCCAAGACCTGCTTGAATTCAAGATTTGTGTTGAGAAATCTGCTACGATTCTGATGGGTTCTGCCTTATAAGTGACTGATTTTTCTCCAACACTTTGCATATTCTGTTGTCCTGAATTTCTGAAATGTTGACTATTGTATCCCTTCTTAATCTGGGTTTTGTTTTGTTTGGCCTTTTCCTTTATATTTTAATCATAGCTAATTGCAGGTCATCATGCCTCACTTACCAGAGTGTCAAACTGTTTTCCCTACTTGAAAAATTTTCTGCCATGACTTTTATAAACAGCATTGTTACCTGTTATGTGTCATCTCCTTCTTTTTCACAGGTTCTGATTAATCTTGTTATTTCTCTAGCAATTCTTTGATTGACTTCCCCTGGTCCCTTGATATTATGAAGAAATCACAACCAAACTCAGTGCTGTCTTCGTGCCTGATATTCTGGGCCCACAATGGCTCATTCCGCTGCATATACGTTGAATCTGTTCCACAGTCCTCTGGACTCCGGTTTGAATCTATTTCATGGAGTCCATCTCCTTCCCAGAGTGGACACTTATGGTTTCTATCATTTCCCTGAGCTCCTCTATTTTAGTTCCTGTGTCTGTTCTACTGCACCTAACCCTGTCTTTGATGATGGTCACCATCCCTGCAGTTGTTCCGGAAGCTATGTGATTTGATTTCTGTCTGGAGCCCCGTGGATCTGCTCTCTTACTTCTCCTGTGGCCACTTCTGAGTCCGGGTGGCTGCTTCCACATGGCTCCACCTCACTGCCCTCTGGGTTTGCCACTGAAGAGCTGGAAGTCTGGGGGTGGCGCTTGCTTAAGTGTACCTGCATTTTCTATTGTGTTTTTCAATTTATTCCTGGGTTGCTATTGGGAAATTGCCTATGGTGAGTTATTGTATTGTTATATTGCTAATACTCAGAACCCTTAGGAAATGACTGGTTCTGAGGGTGTCTTCAGGGGGAGCTGGCTTTTGCATTCTGAGTCTGGTGCAGGACCTTCTTTATACTGGGCATGAGGAACTGCTACCTACTTTGCCTAGCCCCTTTTGTCAATAGCCTGCAGTATCTTTATGAACCTTAGGCAATCTCAGTCTTGGCATGCCAGTAAGAACTGGTAAGAACAAATATGTCACTTTGGCTACACTGGAACAGTCAACAATACAATACCATCAAACACAGCCTAGAAAATGGCAGACACTACGGGAACACACAATTTGCCACATTTAACTCTATGAATTACATGTATGATTACAGAACAAAATCTAAAATGAACCAGAAAAATGTATGCAGTATGTAGGCCCTCAGTATCACAATTTCACTCTCACATGAAAAATAGAGAGACGTGGGGGAAAATCTAGAGAATAGAAGACGAAGGGACTGAAGCACAACTGAAGAGCAAAGAGTTCACGTGAACTCTGCCAAGTTGGTGCAGAAGTCTGGTGTGAAAGACAGCAGGAAGAAATAACAAGGTAGGCTGTGCCAGGGTCCCCCTGTGATCCAGCACTCGGGTTCACTCGGGAGGCTGGGGCAGGGGGATCACCACTGACTTTTGAGGGCAGCCTAGCATACAAAGTGAGTTCAAGGCCAGCCTGAACTTCATAGTGAAAACCTTTACAAAACTTAAAGTAGTTCTCACACAGGAAGTTTACTTACCATGAAGAAATTTACCTGCTAACCAGCAACACACAGACAACAGAAATCTCCAAACAGTTAAGAGGTCAATAATATATTATAAAGAACAGAAATTTATTTCTTCCTATTTTAAAGCTAGGAGATCCATGAACAAGGCCTAACTATGACTGACTCCTAATGAGGACTGGGGTCCTCAGCTCCTTATGAACTCACATGGCAGGAAGCATCAGTCCTTCTCTGTGGTACAGTTTTTCTGTGTTTTGTTTGTCTGAATTTTTTGTCTGTTTGTTTGGTCTTTTTGAGACAGGGTTTCACTATGTACTTCAAACTGGCCTTGGAGTTACTTTGTAGCCCAAACTGGCCTCCAATTGACCACAATCCTTCTGCCTCAGCCTCCAACAGGTGAGATTCCACGCTAGCTGCACCGTGGCCCCCTGAGCAGTACAATCTTTTGCATGAAGACTTGAGTCTCATTAGTGAGTGCCCCACCTCGAGACCTACTAACCTCCCAGACACCCACCTCTTACTGTCTCAGCCAACTTGTGGCCCAACTTGGCTAATTCCAGCACGCTGGGAGCCTGAAGCACAACCACAAACTTGAACCCAACTCGGAATCCAGCAAATTACCCAGCACCTGTCTCAAAACATAAAGGGTTATGGTTACAGCACAGGGTGAGACCTGAGACACAACCCCAAGCCCTGCCACAATGTGTTTAAAATACAGAAATAGCATCACAGTCTGGATTCCATTTTAACACATGAATTCAAAGGACAAACAAAGATTGATTTGCTACACCAGGCGTATAAGAGCTGGAAAATTCAAGTTTTTAAAAACTGCAACCTACATTTATCAGAAACTATTGTTGCAAAACTATGGAAAGATAAAATATAGTCCGGGAGAAGAGTCATAATATATGTCTTGGACAGAAAACTTGAACACAGAAAATTTGTTAGGATTTTTCACACACAATTTTAATAAAACAAAACCAAAAAAGTCACAGGATACAGCTCAGGGTGAAGGCTCTTCAGACCCCGTGTTGCACAAACAACATTGTCACTATTAAAATAAATCAATAATTCCAAACAACATCAAGGACTGACACATGGTATTTATTAGTGCAAAGGCTCCACACTGAACTATTTCCACAACGTGAAGGAATCGCACTGTTTGTGCCCTTGCAAATCTCCATGCAGGCCAGGGGTGGTGCAGAGGCACAAGATGTGCTGAGCACAGCCCAAGCCTGAGGTTCCAGCCCAGGAATAGGATGGAGGCTACAGTCTGAAGCCCTTGTCCTCTGCAGGACAGAAGGTCCACTGAGGGCAGGAGGCAAACCTGGTGTTCACTGCTGCACACTCAGAAACACATTCCAGTGATGAGGAATCAGAAAATATTTGTAAAATATTAATGAAAAGAAGAAAAAAGAACTGAAGAGGGAGAAGAGAGAGTTTACTGTGTGCCAGTGAAAGATCGAGGATGAGGACAGGGATAAAGAGCACATCTGCCTAGCTGGGAGGAGCCGTGGACAGGGCAAGGCCTGATGCTGAGGGCAGGCAGTGTCAGGGCTCAGGCTGTGCTGGGGAAGGAGCCCTAGGCTGGGGCTGTGGGAAAACAGAGAAAGGCTGCAGTGGGGGGTAAAGGTTCATGGACACAGGAGGGAGCAGAGAGGGCCGGAGGACTCTCAGAGTCTGTTACAGAAAGGCTCCTTGTTACAGCACATAAACTCTACTCTGGATCTCTGGTTGAAGAGCATTTAGGAAAAGCACAGGCTACTACAGCCCTGCCTCGCATACTGGAATTTGCCATCTGGAAAGCAAGAGACACAGGAGCAAACGATAAATCTGTGTGGCCAGAATCAGTGATGCTGGGAACGAAGATAAACAGCATGCTGTCCTGCAGCTGGGCTCCCACTCCAGGAGGGACATGAGCCACTCTGAGATGACTGACGTGGCCTCTCTCAGCCCATCTCCAGCCCTCATCTAGCCCACATAAAGTGGGACTTCATCATCTAGTTTCTGTAGCTTCTCTTTACCTAGATCTTTGAGGGGCTCCTAGGGAACCCTCAGTAAGCACTCTGCCCCTAATAATTCCACCAGCACAGGCAAAACCATTGCAGCCTTATCCCAAAACCATACAAGGCTACTCCCATATCCGGGAGGCAAGAACATTGCTCCGAAAAAGGTCACCTCTCTCAAGGCCCAGCCAGGGACGCCCCAACACCAGGCATTCCCCACTTCATAGACCTTCCTCAGGAAGCACTGCTGGAAGCCAGAAGTCTGGCAGGAGCTTTCCCAACTCTGACAAACTCCATCAGCATTTGTGCGATCACACTGGACACAGGTCAGAGTTGCAAAGGCAGAAGGACCCTCACTGGTCAAGGAGGAGGCCGACACACGGGTCATGACTACTGACCCTAGGAAAATGCTAATTCCCCTGGTGCAGGAAGGAGCTGGACTCAGGCTGATCAGATATCTGAAGGCGGCCTCATGGCATTAGCTAAGAGCAGCCAGCAGAGGGCGGCTAGAGATTAGCCACCCGCACTCTAGCAGGCATGCACAAGGCCTTTGGAAGGAAGAGTCAGGCCACTTCCGGCCATGGAACTCCACCCAACATTCCTGGGACCATTCTTCCATGCCTTTGCATTATTTATCTTGATTCTCTGCAAACAATCTTCCTTGGCCCCTTTACAATTCAAGGCCAGGGCCATCTGCAAGAAAGCTGTAGAAATTAGAACTCTCCAGGGTTCACTCTGGGGCCGAGGAACCTGAAGGAGAAGCACAGCAGTGGGCTGGCCCCAAAGTGGTGAACAGAAAGAGGGGTGAGGGGTGAAGGGCAGCAATCGCCTCTAAAAGCCTTGGTCCATGCCCCTCCCCTCCCCACAGCCCAGAAACCATCTGCAGCCACCAATTAGTCTGCGTGCCCAGCCCCAGGGAAGGCTGTCCCCAAGGACTCACCTTGCAGGAAGCCTGACAGCAAAGCCTAGCTCAGCAAGAGCAGCAGGTGCTTTCCCATCATCAGGGTGGCCAGGACCTAGGAGCAACAGCAGTCCAGCCAGAGATGCTGCACCTTTATCCTGCCGGGCTGCGGGAGCAGCCGATGGGAGCCCAGGCAGAAGCTGAGTTTCTCAGAGGCAGTGAGAGCACAGCACCCATGGGACCCAGGTCCCAGCTGCCTCACTGATTACAGATTTTTGTGAACTTGAAATGAGGCTATCAGGCCATGTGACCCAAACAAAATTCTGTGGGAGCAGATGGATGATGAGCCTGACCAGAGTGGCCTACTCTGTGGCGCTTTCCCTGCCTAAGTAAATGATGACCACCAGAATGCAGAGTCCAGGTTTAACACTCACTTCATGGAAAGGAGCACGTGCTGGTCTGTTACTCCAAAAGCCCTAACCAAAGACTCTTAAGGGAATAAAAAACTGGCCAAGCTGACTCACAGGGTAAACGCTGGATTGATACCCAATTCTGAAGACTTCCCAGACTCGGTCACTCTCCTAATAGAATCCAAGGTTTCCCGGGTCCTGGGAGCCTCCTGTTGGTGTCCAAGAACCAGAGGACAGGACCTCTGCTCAAACATGTCACCTGGGACCTTGTCAGATTGGCGACCTCACTCAAACTAACTGACAGTGAACATTTGTCAACAGAAGTGATTTTCCCAGTCTGCTAAGAATCAGTTGTTTACGAAATGCTTTCTCTGGGCCTCTCACTTACCTCTAATCCCAGAATGCTAAGCATGGGAAGGGGAGACCTAGGCCTTGTGTCGTCCAGCCCTACGGCTTCTTTGCTGTGTACTCCCTGGACCTTTCCTCCTGCTTCTCCTTCCAGAAGGCCCAGCTGTCCAAACCCCCAGGCCAAGCAGGGCCCTGAGCTCCTGATCACCAGTCCTTCCCAAAAAGGAGAACAGATGCCTCTGGGGGGACTGAGGAGCCCACACTGTGCATGGTGCAGCAGTTAAGGGCTGGTGGCAGGGAGGGGTGGCACCAGGAACTTAAGGAGAGGGACACCATCATTTTCACTAAAAACGACACAAGGAGTATGCTAGACTTCAAACAACAAAGAAACTTGACTGCTTTCTTAGTACAAATTGCACAAAGCAGAGTGAGGCAAAATATCTCCTCAGCACGTGGACATCACAGAAAGCAGTCAAGCCTGCCTCGGGCTCCATCAGCAAGGTTCAAAGGGCCCTGCTGGGGTATGGGGCCATCCTCTAGATTTACAAAAACTGGAGATCAAACTCACGACCGCCTGCTTGCAAGGCAGGTGCTTATGCCGCTGTGCTAAATCCCCAGCCCCTGGAGCACATTTTTAAACAGAGCAATTACACACATAATGTGAACCTAGTCCTGCTGAGCCTGTTTTGTTGCTGTCAGGGTACAGAGAGGGTGGAGGAGAGGCAGGAATTCCGTTCTTCCCAGCAGATGCAGTCAGAACAGACACTACTATGACTCGCTAAGGAATGAGCTCCTCTCATCTTGGAGCTCTGAAGACAGGACCTGTACGCGCAAATCACGTGGCTCTCGCGCCCAAGGAAAAGGTTCACAGCACTGCCGAGGCTGGGGCTGGCTTCTGATGCTCCTAAAATGTCACACCCCACATAGCTCGCCATCCTTTAGGGAGGAGCTGGGAGTCATCCATCTCTGAAGCCCCAGTGTGATGTTTTGATTTGGCAAAAACTAAAATGAATGTTTAAATTCCAAAACATAGTAGAGTAACAGACATGCTACCATTAATCCTCCGGTGTCCTGAAAATACTGTGCTTCACTTTAGCACCCTTAGCAATGTTTCTTAATGTAATGCATTTTTCAGTTAAACTTTTACTGTGTTTTTGACCACCCTGTGTACATTTTGTGACTCTGGACATTGAACGTAAGGCCTCCCAGTTGCTCTATCACTGAGCTACATTCCCTACCCCACTCCATTTAATTTTTATTTTGAGATAAAGTGTCTCCAAGGCCAGCTTGAAAATTGCTATCCTCCTGCCTCAGCCTACAAAGCAGCACTTTATAAATGAAATTTTAATGGTGACTGATCTCCAGTTAGCTCATAAAATTGCTGAAACATTTAAAGTCAGCTTTGCTAAGCTGGCACAGACCAGCCCCTCCACTGGCACAGTCACATTCTGTAAAGAGGCTCAGGCATGGGTCCCCTCTTTACTCACCCGGTGCCCAGCGCTGCTACCACTCCTCTAGTCCCTGACTTGATTTACCATAGAGAGACAAGAGTCTGCGGACAGCTGAGCAGACGCCGTTCCTCCATGTAAACAGGCCTTTGTGGCCTCCACAAAAGGGCAATGGAGGAGGCAGTGTCTCAACAAGACCCTGAGGATGAGTCTAACCAGCTGCAGAGGCAGCCATCTTGGTAGGACTGGAAGGCTTTGGAAGCTTCTCTGAAGCTGTGCAGGGAACATTTTTATTTGGAGTTTCTGCAAAAGTCATAGAGGAGCTTTACTATCGGCATACTTCTATAGACCTCATCAACTAGGAAATTCCAGACACCGACTGGAAAACACCTCATATCTTCTCTAGACAAAGGCTAAAGTGAATGCGTCAGGGCTCCCTGAATTGTATTTCTGTGACCCACAGAATCCGTCCTGCAAGTATATCCCAGACATCTAATGTGTGAAACAGGGTCTCTGTACACACTAGTGCCACCCACTCCACTTCTTCCTGTCTTTCTATGAGGATGACTTAGGATTTAGGATAAATCTAAAATTTCCTGGGTGTGGTCGCACACACCTGTAACCGGAACTCTTGGGAAGCTGAGGCAGGAGGGTGTCCACAAGTTCAAAAACAGCCTGGGTGACACAGTGAGTACAGGGCCAGCCTGCACTACAGAGTGGGAAGCTGTCTCGAAAAGTAAGTAAATCAGCAACCCTCTGGCTGTCACATTGCTCCACAGCCTGCCCTGGGCACTGCACATGCAGCTCCAAGGCTTCCTCTTCGCCCTGAGGATTTGGCTTCTTTGCTCTCCTTACCTTCTGCTCCCTAATCCTTCCCTTTAGGATGCGAATGTGTACCTGTTTCATTGTGTGCTAGAAGGACTTCCTTTTTAACTTTCACAGGGGCTCACAGCGGAGGGTGCCTTGAACCTCGCAGAAGACCTTGGAATCTATTTTTCAGCATTATGGAACTGGTAAGATTTGGTGACTTTTAGAGATAAACTGAAGACATCTTTCCCAGTAAGATGGACACGAGTCTTTTGTAGGTCAGGGGCAAAACGTCATGGTCTAGATGTCAATTATCCTCCAAATTCTCAAGGGATGGGGTCAGTGTGGAGGGAGGCACACTCGTCAGTGAATTCACTCACTATGTAAGCAGCTGACCATGCTGTGCCGGTGGGGCCTGAGCAGAAGAGGGAGCTACCCAGGGAGACCTGGAAGGGGGCATCACTGTACCCAGCTTCTGCCTTTTATCTGTGTCCTGGCCAACAAGCTGGGAACAGTTGTCCCTCACCAAAGTCTTAGGTCACATGGTTTCCGCCTTGCGTAGCCTCGTCATGGACTGGACCCCTGAAACTGGGAGCAAACAGAAGTGGCTTCTCCTGTCAGCTGTGAGTGTGAGGGATTTTGTCCCACAGATGAGAAATCTCACAAAGTCACATCATTAAATTGTATGCAGTGAAATTAATTCCATAAGATTCATCTTGTGGCACTGAAAATATTCTTTCAAAAACTGCCAGGGGTGCTGGGGATTTAGCTCAGTGGCATAAGCACCTGCCTTGCAAGCAGGCATTGAGTTCGATTCCTGGTACCCATAAAAAGGAAAAAGTTCAAAAAAAAAAAAAAAAAAAAAACCTGCCAGGAAGCTTGAAGCAAAATAATCTGAGATGCTCGACACAAAATAACATGATTCTTCTAAGTGTTGAAGCTGTATCCTAGGTAAGGAGGATACTCCCTATGCTTACATAGGTTCAAAATATTTGAAGTTGAAACTAATGGGCACAGGGTAGAAAGCCCTGCTTGGGAAACTTGCCGGTTCTGTATTTAATGTGGCTCCAGGGGTGGTGGAGAAGTCTCTCCGACTGATGTGTGCTTTAAAGGAATAGTAGCAGAAAGGACCCCTAATTATTGAGATCTCAGGCAAGGGAATCATCCGGAACAGTCCGCAGCCCCTGCACTCACAAGGCTTTAACATCCTCGCATTGACATCCTGAGAGACTTAACAGGTTTTAAACACACTGATGCCTTGCTGGGGTCCCACAAGCAATGTCCCCAGTCTGTCTGCACTGCAGTATTTGGCTCTGTCTGGGCACAGCAGCTCTGTACTTGATGGAGGCTCAGAGTCAGAAGGTCAGTATCTGACCGTGGTCAGCAGGTGGACAGTCACAGTGACATCACTTCTGCAAACAGGCACACGAGCGTGAGGTCTGCATGTCCTCGCCACGGCACCTCGCACTGGGTTCAGCAAATGGAATCACACAGTGCACTCCTTCATGTATTGGACAAACAATTATTTTCAAAATGGCTCTCTTGGAAAGAACTGGGGAACAAGCACAAACATTCCACTCCACTCTGCATTCCTGAGAAGCTAGGGCTATTTAATGTCTCAAAGAAAATGCCAGAGACATGGCACGAATCCTAAAGGAGGGTGACAATGCATGTTACCATGGAGAACTTGTGGGCTGATTTCTGAATGCTTCTTCTGCTTTCTGAGCACATTTACCTTTCTGCGGGCAATTTGGTGGCATGGGCATTAATGGTGACGAGCCTAGCTCCTCTTTACCTCCATGTTGCGTTTTGTGTGAAATCCTGCTCAGTCTACTCTGGGAGAATGTCTCGGTTCCTGAACAGAATCACAGTGACTTCACGCTCTCAGCTCAAGGCCAACTCCCGTGCTTCCCTGGATTTGGCCTCCGAGAATAAAGTCACAGCGGTTTCACTCTCCTGCTCAAGCTTCTCTGGTCCACGCAGCTCCTCAAGTACCAACGCCTCAGCTTGGCCTTGGGCACATTTCCTGAAATGGTCTTCACACCACGCTCATCCTCATTCTTTTCCTCCAATATCACCAGCGACACCAGCAGCAACCCACAGCGTCTCCAGACACTGCTCATATCCTCTGGAGAGGAGGAGCACCCCAGCTGAGAACCACTGTTAAAGTCTGGTCCCAAATAATATTTGAGCAGCGGGTCTCTTCTGCTTAATATTACAATTATCTGTGAAGAGACATTCCTTTTGTTCCGTTTTATACTGACCTTCTGTCCTTGGGAAATCACAGGATGTAACTTAGAAATAAATCAAGCAAGCCCACACCTTGTCAGTCTCTTCACTGAAGACTCACAGCTGAACCAGGCCTTGTGCCGCACACCTGTACTCATCAGGAGGCTGAGGCAGGAGAATCTGTGCAATTCCCAGGCCAGCCTGAGCTACATGTGTATCTCACAGTGTATTTCAGATGTGTAGATAGAAGACATATCAGAGTATACACATATATATAACCAGAGACATTGCTTGTACACTCTGTGATCCACAGAGAGCATATTTGATCTTGCTTTCATTAACGAACATAAAACGTTTGTGGAAACAGACAGCAATTACTTGCTGTTACCACTGTGTTTTTCACGCTTACTGTTACTGTCACATGGGGGCAGTATACAGGGATCACGTCCTTCCCAGTGAGTCTGTGCACCTACACAACACATCCGAAATCTTATCTCATCCTCCTCTCCCCTACCTCCATCTCTTGGTCCCATCCCTCCTATTTTCTACTTTACTTGCATGACAACAGATGAAGCATTTAAGCTTGGGCAGCTGATTTCCTTCCTTTAACACCACGGTCTCTATGTGCATCCACTTTCTTACAAATGACACAAGTTTACCTTCTTTAGGACAAAGCAGGAGTCCTTCTCCGAGTATAAATGCCACATTTTCTTTTCTATTCATTGGCCACGGCTACTTCTGAGGTTTAGCTATTACAAGTTGTGCTGCTCTGAACACGCTGTGCTCGGATCACTGCAATGTGACGCAGAGTCTTTCAGGAAGACCCATAGAAGGAGAATAACTGGGATAGGTGAGATTTGTAGTTTTAGTTTTCTGAGAACTCTCCACACTGATTTCCAGAGCGGGTTTACTTGTTTTCATACCCACCAGCAGTGGAGAAGTGTTTATTTTACCCTGCAGTGTCACCAGGCAGTGTTGTTTTTTTTTTTAATTTTATTTTTTTTTATTGCTTCCAGGGATTGAACTCACGACCTTGCACTTGCAAGGCTGGTACTTTATATCTTTTGCACGCTGTAAGTCGTCTTTTTAGATTGCTGGCTCTTTCCTTTCCTGGACAGAGCATTAAATAGGATGAGATCCCATTTGCTGATTCTAGGTGAGATTTCCTGGGCTTCTGGGGTTTTGTTCCTAAAGTCCTGGCCTACACCTGGGTTTTCAAGAGTTTTACCTCTTTTATCTTCCAGCAGATTAAGTATTTCTTTTTCAACATATTGGATATTTGAGTTATTTTGATTTGTTTAGGATGTGGTGAGAGTTACCAGTCTGGATTCAATCCCCTCATATGAATAGGCAGCCAGCCTTCACACTCTGCCTGTTACAGAGGCTCTCTTTCCTCCAGCTTGTTTCTGGTTGTTTCTCAAAGACCGGATTCCTGAATGCGCATGGCGCTGTGTTTGCATAGGCTAAGCTGCTGCAGGGATTCACTTGTCTGTTTCTCTGTCAGTACAGTGCTGGTTTGCATCACTGTAGCTCTGCAGTACAACTTGAAGTCCAGGGTTGTGATCTT
This sequence comes from Cavia porcellus, assembly GCF_034190915.1. Lineage (NCBI taxonomy): Eukaryota > Metazoa > Chordata > Mammalia > Rodentia > Caviidae > Cavia > Cavia porcellus. The sequence goes on along the minus strand of NW_026947492.1, from coordinate 19,731,449 downwards.
TCCTGCTTTGCTCTTATTGCTGAGGGCTGTTTTTGCTATTCTGGATCTCTTCCGGTTGCATCGGAAATTTAGGGTTATTTTCTCTAATTCTGTGGTAGATGTTATTGGTATTTTCATTGGGATTATTTAGACCTCAATGTGAAGTTTAGAAGTTCGGTCATTGTCACAGTATTAGTTCTGACAATTCAAGAACAGGGTGCATCTTTCCTGAATTTGTTTGTTGTGCTTTGTTTAGGAGACAGGCTCTCACTATACTGTAAGCTGGTCTAGAATGCACTGTGTTGTCTCGGCTGGCCTCGAACTCACAGTGATTCTCCTGCCTCAACTTCCCCACTGCAAGGATGACAATTGTGCACCCCGATGCCCAGCGATCTTCCCAGTTTGTGACGACCTCTTCAATCTCCTTTGTTCAGAGTGCTGTGGTTTTCATTGGAGGGCTTTTGCTTCCTTGCTTAGGTTAATGTTGAAGGACTTTGGTTGCTCCTTTTGTCAGTGGTGTTTGCTTAATTTCCCTCCGACAGGTTCATTATTTCTGAACACGAACACTGTTGATTTTTGTGTTTAGATTTTCTATCCTGCTGTGTTCCTGAATTCAGTTAATTCCAGGAGTCTTTTGAAAAAACTGCTGGGTCTCCACCTATAACATCACGGCAATTGCAAAGAATGATAATTGGACTGTACATATTTCTGTACATATTTCTCTTATTTCTTTCTCTTCGGTGATTGGTCTACAAACTGTTTTTAATACTGGATTGAAAAAGATAGAGGAGACTGGACGCTCTTGTTCTTGCTTTTAGAAGAAAACCTTTGAGCTTTCCCCTTTGAATAGATTTTTGCAGAAGTTTTTGCCTACACAGGTTCATCAGACTGAGATAAAGCCCACCTATTGCAATGTTCTGTGGCTTCCTCATCAAGAGTGCACCTTAGATTTTATCACAGCCAGTGAGGGGCTCCTGTGATGCTTGTCCTTTAGGCATTTTACATTGTGACTGTCCTATTTTTTTCTCATTGCTGTGACAAAACACCAGACACAACTTAAGGAAACGGGGGCTGCCTTTGGCTCCCACGCGGCACATTTTTAGTGTCCCCTAAGAGCATGTGAGGCACTTAGGGAACACCACCATACAGAAGGGAAAAATCACCCCCACCTGAGCTGGAGCCTGAAAAGGGTTTGAGCAGCTAAGATCTCCCTGCGCTTCATGAGATGCTCAGGTGGGCAGTGGTCCAGCTGATTAGTATCTCACTGCTGGCTTCACACTAGGGAAGGAGGACAGCTCTATCCCTATGAAATTATTCTTTCTCCGTAGTGGGGCCCTATCATATGAGGCTCTGTTTGTCCTGGGACCCAGGGAATCCCAGATTCAGGACACTGACTGGAGATTGAGAAAATGATCTGGACCTCAATGGTATAAAGGCTGGCAATGGGATGTCCCTGTGATTCCAAAAATTACTCTCATCCTGTCCTTTCTCTTAAGTGGGGATCAAAAGCCCCATAAACTTTCTTCTGCGGACTTTTTGCAAGGAGGTAACACACCTATATCCACAGCTGTAAGGTAATTAAGGACACGAAACATAAAGCTCATGCTCTGCTCTGCTTTAAATTACCTGCTGATCCTTTGAAGGCCAAGTGCAGAGTCAGGGATTCAGCAAAAACTGCTGTGAAGACCCTGATTGTCTCAAAACAAAGCAGAGATTGCACTTTCAATGAGGCACAAGTGAGCACCCGGGAGTTGTCTGTCCTGGATCCCTGGAGCGGTCTCTGTGTCATGACTATGCAATTCCCTCTTAGAGACTTTATCCTGCTTGCTTGTTTTTGAGACAAGGTCACATTATGTCCCTAAACTGCCCAAGCTGGACTCGCACTCTGATCCTCCTCCCTCAGCCTCCCAGTGCTGGGATCAAGGCCAACTTCACCATGCTGCTTATCCTCCGTGCTCTAAGAGGAGAAAGTCGAAGATCTCTCTCCTTTTCACAATGTCAACTATTTTAATTCTCTGGTGATGCCTCTCTATTGGGTGTTTAAGACTGAAGAGATAGGGTTCGATCCCCAGTACTGGTAAAAACGAAAAAGACCAAAAAAAAAAAAAAAAAAAAAAGGACTGAAGAGATGGACAACATTAACTTCCTTTTTAACATTCAGGTCATTCAACAGTGATCAGAGATTATTCTGGGCATCATTGACGAGTTTTTTGTTTCCTTCTCCATTCTCTTCTACTCATTGTGTCACTGCCCAGAATGAATCACGGTCTTACTGGTCCAAATGGCTTGTCTTGGAAGCATGAGAATCTAATCTTCTACCCTGACCCTCCTTTTGCAGAGTGCACACTGACTGACTCTTACCCTCTCCTGTCTTATGCTAGCTCCTGCCCAGCAGATTTGGTGACTCGGGGAATTTTTAGGCCCCTTTTAGAGGGGTCCTCTTATTCCTTAGGACCTGGCTGACCTCAGAGCCCAGGAGGCAAAATGTTGGCTGTCTTCTCATTCCTTTTGTCCTCCTCAGTTCTGGTGTCCAGTGCTCAGGTGGTGAGCACCCAGAAGCTCCTTTATACCAACAATAAGTGGGAGCTGTGGGTCCTGATATCACCTATGGGATTTTCCTCCAGCTACCAGGAGGCAGTGTCCTGGGCTCTGTCTCTTGTAGGGCAGGGCATCTCGTTTCAAAATGAGCTTCAGGTTATCTGTCTTTGGATGGCATACCACTGCAGAATGTTAACAGACATCATTTTGCAAAGCAAACATAGAATATAAATAGTATAAGCATAATCAATCAAAGGCACAAATTAAACTATCCCATGGTTTCTCCTCTGAGAAATAAATAGCTAAATAAAAGATACATCCTAGGAAATACAGAGCTAGATTTTTACAAATAGGAAGGGGACCAAGAGATGGAGGGGGACAGAGGAAAGAGGACAGGGAATAAAAAAGACTTGAGCAGTGTTATAGAAGTGGCACAAATTTGCACAAGGAATATGATCATTCTGTGTTGCAAAAATGTGATAATAAAAATAAAATTTGAAAAAAGAGTATAATAAATCCAGTTACCATGGTAATCTAAGAAACACAACAAATGAATCTAGTTTTGCCAGAATTAGGGTCCTTTATGTATGATGGCTTTAGTTACAGGTTTACATTACAGGTGCTATTGTCCAGCCTTTCGATCATTGGAACGATATATTTTTAGAATGCACATTGCTTGGGCAGATCTGATTACAGTAAATGGGGAGCACATAAACCAAAACCAGTCTATCATTACAAACAGTCTTGGTTTGGGGGTGCAGAACGGTGAGGTGCTTTTTCTATTTCAGCTCCTTATTTTAGGCTTGGACATGTAGAGAACCCAAATGCACTTAAGATATAAGTAGGTCAGAAATACTTAACATTACGGCTACATAGAAGTCCTTTACATATATACGTAGTGTTGATTCTTCAGATGAAATTTAGAGTCTATGGCTCAGTAGTAGAGCTATTCTAATATGATTATGTGCATATTCCACAGGTCCACAGATTCACAGCACACACACACACACACACACACACACACACACACACACACACACACAACAATTCCCTTTAGATCTCTTACAAACTTTGGACTAGCATTGATGACCGTAAACAGACTTTCACCCAGAGTACAAGTGCATTTCATTTACACAGCCACAAAATGCTCCTTCAGCTGAAGCCAGTAGATCTGGGCCACTTTTTAATGTCAGCACTGTTCAAGCGGCAGGATTTTCCCCAAGTGAATAATGCTGAATATACACGAGAAATGCAAAAAGTTTTCGTGACCATTTATACATTCAAGGCCAAAATGCAAAGCATATGACGTAAGAGAGATTACTGGTTACTGTGCATGTATCATGTATGTGTGACTTTAGCTTTAAAAACCTCAAGCCTTGCACAATGGTAACCATTTTAGATCACCTGATATTCTATTTTTACATCATGTACTATGCCCATCCTTTTGTTCTAACCCACTCTGTTTTGTTTAGCCACATTAGGTTTTATTCTTTCCAAAAATAATAAGAATTGTGGGAGTAAAAAAAAAAAACCCAAAAAGTGTAATTGTTATTAAAAAGAGGAAAGGAAGGTGGTCTAAGGGATATAACTGCATGTATGTTTTGTTTTGATGGAAATCCATATTACTGAACTTTTGTTGGATCATTGATTGGCATTGTGTTTAATCTCATTGTATGAATGTTCACTTTACATGCTTTAATTTTATAATTTAGACAACTATTTCAAAGATGACAATGTGTAACCTATTAACTAGTGATATCTTACTGTATTTTTTTCCATGAAATTCTGTATTATTTGTACCCATTTACTGCTTTGTTTTTTTATTTTATTTCCTTTTTTTTTTTTTTCTCTTTAAATAAAAAAAAAAACCTCAAGCCTTTATATAGCGGAGTCTTTATCACTGTGTATGTCTCTACTTCCAGATCCCATGTCAAACATGCTTTCATAGTGAAAAGCAATAGTTGTTTCTCCAGTCATAAAATGAGTTTTAAGGTTTTAGTGTTGTTTAAATGAACCTTAACCCTCTGCTTCGTCTTTTGTTTTCTTTCTCAAGCAATCACTGCTTGCGTCAGTCACACACATGTTGCCTGTGCATCCGCTCTGTTCTCCTCCAAAACTAGAGCAGCTTGCTCTCTGCTGACAGATGGGTTTCTTCCCTCCACTCTGATTCTCAAAGGTGTTGGGGTTCTGTACCACCTGAGGCTGCTGCGTCAAAGCCTGCCATCATCCCCTAGGTCACATGGTAGAGGCGCATGAGGAGCACTGACCTCAGAGAATGAAGGGGCCCTGAGGCCGACAGTTAGTGAGGACACGTGCACCCTGTCCTGCAGCAGCACAGCACTAACTCTGCAGGACCCTGAATGAGGATGCAGGGGGATCCTCAGAGCAAAGCCAGCCTGATTTTTGATTTAGGTCTTGTGAGTCACTACATGGAGAATGGAGCTGAGCCCTGAAGTTAGAGCTGTCAGATAAGTGAGTTTGTCTTAAGCTGCTAACTGTGTGGTAAACTGATGCCTGCAATAAGACCCCTTGAATCCCACCATTGCAATGCCTGTGAGATGCCTGAGGGTGGGCTGCCACCTTCTGATTAGCAGCAAACAGAACAAAAGAAAGGGCTAAATGATTTCAGATAACTCCTTTGACATTCAGGCTTCTGCTTGTCAGCTACCTGCCTTCAGACTTTTAAGATTAAATATGTCTCTTATATGCAGTGCATTGTGAGATCTTGCTTCTTGATCCCTTCTGCCAGTCTGGTTTTTTTTTTTTTTTTTTTTATGAATGAGAACATTTACATCGATGGCTACAACTGATGGGGTTTCTTTATGATGTTATTTCCCTATTTTGGCTTTCCCTACTTCCCCTCTGTTTAAATGCTTGCCTTACCTGATGGATTTATTCTGTTGGTCTCCAGGGAGTTGTATCTCTTATCACTTTCTAGAATGTCCTTTTGAATATTCTAGAATGTTGGTTTGGTTGTCCTGAATATCTACAGCAGTCGTCATGGAAGTATGTTATTACTCCATCAGATTTCAAAGATAAATTGGCAAGGGGCACCAATATGCGTTGGAAGACTGAGGGCTTGAGATACTGCACCCCAAGACCTGCTTGAATTCAAGATTTGTGTTGAGAAATCTGCTACGATTCTGATGGGTTCTGCCTTATAAGTGACTGATTTTTCTCCAACACTTTGCATATTCTGTTGTCCTGAATTTCTGAAATGTTGACTATTGTATCCCTTCTTAATCTGGGTTTTGTTTTGTTTGGCCTTTTCCTTTATATTTTAATCATAGCTAATTGCAGGTCATCATGCCTCACTTACCAGAGTGTCAAACTGTTTTCCCTACTTGAAAAATTTTCTGCCATGACTTTTATAAACAGCATTGTTACCTGTTATGTGTCATCTCCTTCTTTTTCACAGGTTCTGATTAATCTTGTTATTTCTCTAGCAATTCTTTGATTGACTTCCCCTGGTCCCTTGATATTATGAAGAAATCACAACCAAACTCAGTGCTGTCTTCGTGCCTGATATTCTGGGCCCACAATGGCTCATTCCGCTGCATATACGTTGAATCTGTTCCACAGTCCTCTGGACTCCGGTTTGAATCTATTTCATGGAGTCCATCTCCTTCCCAGAGTGGACACTTATGGTTTCTATCATTTCCCTGAGCTCCTCTATTTTAGTTCCTGTGTCTGTTCTACTGCACCTAACCCTGTCTTTGATGATGGTCACCATCCCTGCAGTTGTTCCGGAAGCTATGTGATTTGATTTCTGTCTGGAGCCCCGTGGATCTGCTCTCTTACTTCTCCTGTGGCCACTTCTGAGTCCGGGTGGCTGCTTCCACATGGCTCCACCTCACTGCCCTCTGGGTTTGCCACTGAAGAGCTGGAAGTCTGGGGGTGGCGCTTGCTTAAGTGTACCTGCATTTTCTATTGTGTTTTTCAATTTATTCCTGGGTTGCTATTGGGAAATTGCCTATGGTGAGTTATTGTATTGTTATATTGCTAATACTCAGAACCCTTAGGAAATGACTGGTTCTGAGGGTGTCTTCAGGGGGAGCTGGCTTTTGCATTCTGAGTCTGGTGCAGGACCTTCTTTATACTGGGCATGAGGAACTGCTACCTACTTTGCCTAGCCCCTTTTGTCAATAGCCTGCAGTATCTTTATGAACCTTAGGCAATCTCAGTCTTGGCATGCCAGTAAGAACTGGTAAGAACAAATATGTCACTTTGGCTACACTGGAACAGTCAACAATACAATACCATCAAACACAGCCTAGAAAATGGCAGACACTACGGGAACACACAATTTGCCACATTTAACTCTATGAATTACATGTATGATTACAGAACAAAATCTAAAATGAACCAGAAAAATGTATGCAGTATGTAGGCCCTCAGTATCACAATTTCACTCTCACATGAAAAATAGAGAGACGTGGGGGAAAATCTAGAGAATAGAAGACGAAGGGACTGAAGCACAACTGAAGAGCAAAGAGTTCACGTGAACTCTGCCAAGTTGGTGCAGAAGTCTGGTGTGAAAGACAGCAGGAAGAAATAACAAGGTAGGCTGTGCCAGGGTCCCCCTGTGATCCAGCACTCGGGTTCACTCGGGAGGCTGGGGCAGGGGGATCACCACTGACTTTTGAGGGCAGCCTAGCATACAAAGTGAGTTCAAGGCCAGCCTGAACTTCATAGTGAAAACCTTTACAAAACTTAAAGTAGTTCTCACACAGGAAGTTTACTTACCATGAAGAAATTTACCTGCTAACCAGCAACACACAGACAACAGAAATCTCCAAACAGTTAAGAGGTCAATAATATATTATAAAGAACAGAAATTTATTTCTTCCTATTTTAAAGCTAGGAGATCCATGAACAAGGCCTAACTATGACTGACTCCTAATGAGGACTGGGGTCCTCAGCTCCTTATGAACTCACATGGCAGGAAGCATCAGTCCTTCTCTGTGGTACAGTTTTTCTGTGTTTTGTTTGTCTGAATTTTTTGTCTGTTTGTTTGGTCTTTTTGAGACAGGGTTTCACTATGTACTTCAAACTGGCCTTGGAGTTACTTTGTAGCCCAAACTGGCCTCCAATTGACCACAATCCTTCTGCCTCAGCCTCCAACAGGTGAGATTCCACGCTAGCTGCACCGTGGCCCCCTGAGCAGTACAATCTTTTGCATGAAGACTTGAGTCTCATTAGTGAGTGCCCCACCTCGAGACCTACTAACCTCCCAGACACCCACCTCTTACTGTCTCAGCCAACTTGTGGCCCAACTTGGCTAATTCCAGCACGCTGGGAGCCTGAAGCACAACCACAAACTTGAACCCAACTCGGAATCCAGCAAATTACCCAGCACCTGTCTCAAAACATAAAGGGTTATGGTTACAGCACAGGGTGAGACCTGAGACACAACCCCAAGCCCTGCCACAATGTGTTTAAAATACAGAAATAGCATCACAGTCTGGATTCCATTTTAACACATGAATTCAAAGGACAAACAAAGATTGATTTGCTACACCAGGCGTATAAGAGCTGGAAAATTCAAGTTTTTAAAAACTGCAACCTACATTTATCAGAAACTATTGTTGCAAAACTATGGAAAGATAAAATATAGTCCGGGAGAAGAGTCATAATATATGTCTTGGACAGAAAACTTGAACACAGAAAATTTGTTAGGATTTTTCACACACAATTTTAATAAAACAAAACCAAAAAAGTCACAGGATACAGCTCAGGGTGAAGGCTCTTCAGACCCCGTGTTGCACAAACAACATTGTCACTATTAAAATAAATCAATAATTCCAAACAACATCAAGGACTGACACATGGTATTTATTAGTGCAAAGGCTCCACACTGAACTATTTCCACAACGTGAAGGAATCGCACTGTTTGTGCCCTTGCAAATCTCCATGCAGGCCAGGGGTGGTGCAGAGGCACAAGATGTGCTGAGCACAGCCCAAGCCTGAGGTTCCAGCCCAGGAATAGGATGGAGGCTACAGTCTGAAGCCCTTGTCCTCTGCAGGACAGAAGGTCCACTGAGGGCAGGAGGCAAACCTGGTGTTCACTGCTGCACACTCAGAAACACATTCCAGTGATGAGGAATCAGAAAATATTTGTAAAATATTAATGAAAAGAAGAAAAAAGAACTGAAGAGGGAGAAGAGAGAGTTTACTGTGTGCCAGTGAAAGATCGAGGATGAGGACAGGGATAAAGAGCACATCTGCCTAGCTGGGAGGAGCCGTGGACAGGGCAAGGCCTGATGCTGAGGGCAGGCAGTGTCAGGGCTCAGGCTGTGCTGGGGAAGGAGCCCTAGGCTGGGGCTGTGGGAAAACAGAGAAAGGCTGCAGTGGGGGGTAAAGGTTCATGGACACAGGAGGGAGCAGAGAGGGCCGGAGGACTCTCAGAGTCTGTTACAGAAAGGCTCCTTGTTACAGCACATAAACTCTACTCTGGATCTCTGGTTGAAGAGCATTTAGGAAAAGCACAGGCTACTACAGCCCTGCCTCGCATACTGGAATTTGCCATCTGGAAAGCAAGAGACACAGGAGCAAACGATAAATCTGTGTGGCCAGAATCAGTGATGCTGGGAACGAAGATAAACAGCATGCTGTCCTGCAGCTGGGCTCCCACTCCAGGAGGGACATGAGCCACTCTGAGATGACTGACGTGGCCTCTCTCAGCCCATCTCCAGCCCTCATCTAGCCCACATAAAGTGGGACTTCATCATCTAGTTTCTGTAGCTTCTCTTTACCTAGATCTTTGAGGGGCTCCTAGGGAACCCTCAGTAAGCACTCTGCCCCTAATAATTCCACCAGCACAGGCAAAACCATTGCAGCCTTATCCCAAAACCATACAAGGCTACTCCCATATCCGGGAGGCAAGAACATTGCTCCGAAAAAGGTCACCTCTCTCAAGGCCCAGCCAGGGACGCCCCAACACCAGGCATTCCCCACTTCATAGACCTTCCTCAGGAAGCACTGCTGGAAGCCAGAAGTCTGGCAGGAGCTTTCCCAACTCTGACAAACTCCATCAGCATTTGTGCGATCACACTGGACACAGGTCAGAGTTGCAAAGGCAGAAGGACCCTCACTGGTCAAGGAGGAGGCCGACACACGGGTCATGACTACTGACCCTAGGAAAATGCTAATTCCCCTGGTGCAGGAAGGAGCTGGACTCAGGCTGATCAGATATCTGAAGGCGGCCTCATGGCATTAGCTAAGAGCAGCCAGCAGAGGGCGGCTAGAGATTAGCCACCCGCACTCTAGCAGGCATGCACAAGGCCTTTGGAAGGAAGAGTCAGGCCACTTCCGGCCATGGAACTCCACCCAACATTCCTGGGACCATTCTTCCATGCCTTTGCATTATTTATCTTGATTCTCTGCAAACAATCTTCCTTGGCCCCTTTACAATTCAAGGCCAGGGCCATCTGCAAGAAAGCTGTAGAAATTAGAACTCTCCAGGGTTCACTCTGGGGCCGAGGAACCTGAAGGAGAAGCACAGCAGTGGGCTGGCCCCAAAGTGGTGAACAGAAAGAGGGGTGAGGGGTGAAGGGCAGCAATCGCCTCTAAAAGCCTTGGTCCATGCCCCTCCCCTCCCCACAGCCCAGAAACCATCTGCAGCCACCAATTAGTCTGCGTGCCCAGCCCCAGGGAAGGCTGTCCCCAAGGACTCACCTTGCAGGAAGCCTGACAGCAAAGCCTAGCTCAGCAAGAGCAGCAGGTGCTTTCCCATCATCAGGGTGGCCAGGACCTAGGAGCAACAGCAGTCCAGCCAGAGATGCTGCACCTTTATCCTGCCGGGCTGCGGGAGCAGCCGATGGGAGCCCAGGCAGAAGCTGAGTTTCTCAGAGGCAGTGAGAGCACAGCACCCATGGGACCCAGGTCCCAGCTGCCTCACTGATTACAGATTTTTGTGAACTTGAAATGAGGCTATCAGGCCATGTGACCCAAACAAAATTCTGTGGGAGCAGATGGATGATGAGCCTGACCAGAGTGGCCTACTCTGTGGCGCTTTCCCTGCCTAAGTAAATGATGACCACCAGAATGCAGAGTCCAGGTTTAACACTCACTTCATGGAAAGGAGCACGTGCTGGTCTGTTACTCCAAAAGCCCTAACCAAAGACTCTTAAGGGAATAAAAAACTGGCCAAGCTGACTCACAGGGTAAACGCTGGATTGATACCCAATTCTGAAGACTTCCCAGACTCGGTCACTCTCCTAATAGAATCCAAGGTTTCCCGGGTCCTGGGAGCCTCCTGTTGGTGTCCAAGAACCAGAGGACAGGACCTCTGCTCAAACATGTCACCTGGGACCTTGTCAGATTGGCGACCTCACTCAAACTAACTGACAGTGAACATTTGTCAACAGAAGTGATTTTCCCAGTCTGCTAAGAATCAGTTGTTTACGAAATGCTTTCTCTGGGCCTCTCACTTACCTCTAATCCCAGAATGCTAAGCATGGGAAGGGGAGACCTAGGCCTTGTGTCGTCCAGCCCTACGGCTTCTTTGCTGTGTACTCCCTGGACCTTTCCTCCTGCTTCTCCTTCCAGAAGGCCCAGCTGTCCAAACCCCCAGGCCAAGCAGGGCCCTGAGCTCCTGATCACCAGTCCTTCCCAAAAAGGAGAACAGATGCCTCTGGGGGGACTGAGGAGCCCACACTGTGCATGGTGCAGCAGTTAAGGGCTGGTGGCAGGGAGGGGTGGCACCAGGAACTTAAGGAGAGGGACACCATCATTTTCACTAAAAACGACACAAGGAGTATGCTAGACTTCAAACAACAAAGAAACTTGACTGCTTTCTTAGTACAAATTGCACAAAGCAGAGTGAGGCAAAATATCTCCTCAGCACGTGGACATCACAGAAAGCAGTCAAGCCTGCCTCGGGCTCCATCAGCAAGGTTCAAAGGGCCCTGCTGGGGTATGGGGCCATCCTCTAGATTTACAAAAACTGGAGATCAAACTCACGACCGCCTGCTTGCAAGGCAGGTGCTTATGCCGCTGTGCTAAATCCCCAGCCCCTGGAGCACATTTTTAAACAGAGCAATTACACACATAATGTGAACCTAGTCCTGCTGAGCCTGTTTTGTTGCTGTCAGGGTACAGAGAGGGTGGAGGAGAGGCAGGAATTCCGTTCTTCCCAGCAGATGCAGTCAGAACAGACACTACTATGACTCGCTAAGGAATGAGCTCCTCTCATCTTGGAGCTCTGAAGACAGGACCTGTACGCGCAAATCACGTGGCTCTCGCGCCCAAGGAAAAGGTTCACAGCACTGCCGAGGCTGGGGCTGGCTTCTGATGCTCCTAAAATGTCACACCCCACATAGCTCGCCATCCTTTAGGGAGGAGCTGGGAGTCATCCATCTCTGAAGCCCCAGTGTGATGTTTTGATTTGGCAAAAACTAAAATGAATGTTTAAATTCCAAAACATAGTAGAGTAACAGACATGCTACCATTAATCCTCCGGTGTCCTGAAAATACTGTGCTTCACTTTAGCACCCTTAGCAATGTTTCTTAATGTAATGCATTTTTCAGTTAAACTTTTACTGTGTTTTTGACCACCCTGTGTACATTTTGTGACTCTGGACATTGAACGTAAGGCCTCCCAGTTGCTCTATCACTGAGCTACATTCCCTACCCCACTCCATTTAATTTTTATTTTGAGATAAAGTGTCTCCAAGGCCAGCTTGAAAATTGCTATCCTCCTGCCTCAGCCTACAAAGCAGCACTTTATAAATGAAATTTTAATGGTGACTGATCTCCAGTTAGCTCATAAAATTGCTGAAACATTTAAAGTCAGCTTTGCTAAGCTGGCACAGACCAGCCCCTCCACTGGCACAGTCACATTCTGTAAAGAGGCTCAGGCATGGGTCCCCTCTTTACTCACCCGGTGCCCAGCGCTGCTACCACTCCTCTAGTCCCTGACTTGATTTACCATAGAGAGACAAGAGTCTGCGGACAGCTGAGCAGACGCCGTTCCTCCATGTAAACAGGCCTTTGTGGCCTCCACAAAAGGGCAATGGAGGAGGCAGTGTCTCAACAAGACCCTGAGGATGAGTCTAACCAGCTGCAGAGGCAGCCATCTTGGTAGGACTGGAAGGCTTTGGAAGCTTCTCTGAAGCTGTGCAGGGAACATTTTTATTTGGAGTTTCTGCAAAAGTCATAGAGGAGCTTTACTATCGGCATACTTCTATAGACCTCATCAACTAGGAAATTCCAGACACCGACTGGAAAACACCTCATATCTTCTCTAGACAAAGGCTAAAGTGAATGCGTCAGGGCTCCCTGAATTGTATTTCTGTGACCCACAGAATCCGTCCTGCAAGTATATCCCAGACATCTAATGTGTGAAACAGGGTCTCTGTACACACTAGTGCCACCCACTCCACTTCTTCCTGTCTTTCTATGAGGATGACTTAGGATTTAGGATAAATCTAAAATTTCCTGGGTGTGGTCGCACACACCTGTAACCGGAACTCTTGGGAAGCTGAGGCAGGAGGGTGTCCACAAGTTCAAAAACAGCCTGGGTGACACAGTGAGTACAGGGCCAGCCTGCACTACAGAGTGGGAAGCTGTCTCGAAAAGTAAGTAAATCAGCAACCCTCTGGCTGTCACATTGCTCCACAGCCTGCCCTGGGCACTGCACATGCAGCTCCAAGGCTTCCTCTTCGCCCTGAGGATTTGGCTTCTTTGCTCTCCTTACCTTCTGCTCCCTAATCCTTCCCTTTAGGATGCGAATGTGTACCTGTTTCATTGTGTGCTAGAAGGACTTCCTTTTTAACTTTCACAGGGGCTCACAGCGGAGGGTGCCTTGAACCTCGCAGAAGACCTTGGAATCTATTTTTCAGCATTATGGAACTGGTAAGATTTGGTGACTTTTAGAGATAAACTGAAGACATCTTTCCCAGTAAGATGGACACGAGTCTTTTGTAGGTCAGGGGCAAAACGTCATGGTCTAGATGTCAATTATCCTCCAAATTCTCAAGGGATGGGGTCAGTGTGGAGGGAGGCACACTCGTCAGTGAATTCGCTCACTATGTAAGCAGCTGACCATGCTGTGCCGGTGGGGCCTGAGCAGAAGAGGGAGCTACCCAGGGAGACCTGGAAGGGGGCATCACTGTACCCAGCTTCTGCCTTTTATCTGTGTCCTGGCCAACAAGCTGGGAACAGTTGTCCCTCACCAAAGTCTTAGGTCACATGGTTTCCGCCTTGCGTAGCCTCGTCATGGACTGGACCCCTGAAACTGGGAGCAAACAGAAGTGGCTTCTCCTGTCAGCTGTGAGTGTGAGGGATTTTGTCCCACAGATGAGAAATCTCACAAAGTCACATCATTAAATTGTATGCAGTGAAATTAATTCCATAAGATTCATCTTGTGGCACTGAAAATATTCTTTCAAAAACTGCCAGGGGTGCTGGGGATTTAGCTCAGTGGCATAAGCACCTGCCTTGCAAGCAGGCATTGAGTTCGATTCCTGGTACCCATAAAAAGGAAAAAGTTCAAAAAAAAAAAAAAAAAAAAAACCTGCCAGGAAGCTTGAAGCAAAATAATCTGAGATGCTCGACACAAAATAACATGATTCTTCTAAGTGTTGAAGCTGTATCCTAGGTAAGGAGGATACTCCCTATGCTTACATAGGTTCAAAATATTTGAAGTTGAAACTAATGGGCACAGGGTAGAAAGCCCTGCTTGGGAAACTTGCCGGTTCTGTATTTAATGTGGCTCCAGGGGTGGTGGAGAAGTCTCTCCGACTGATGTGTGCTTTAAAGGAATAGTAGCAGAAAGGACCCCTAATTATTGAGATCTCAGGCAAGGGAATCATCCGGAACAGTCCGCAGCCCCTGCACTCACAAGGCTTTAACATCCTCGCATTGACATCCTGAGAGACTTAACAGGTTTTAAACACACTGATGCCTTGCTGGGGTCCCACAAGCAATGTCCCCAGTCTGTCTGCACTGCAGTATTTGGCTCTGTCTGGGCACAGCAGCTCTGTACTTGATGGAGGCTCAGAGTCAGAAGGTCAGTATCTGACCGTGGTCAGCAGGTGGACAGTCACAGTGACATCACTTCTGCAAACAGGCACACGAGCGTGAGGTCTGCATGTCCTCGCCACGGCACCTCGCACTGGGTTCAGCAAATGGAATCACACAGTGCACTCCTTCATGTATTGGACAAACAATTATTTTCAAAATGGCTCTCTTGGAAAGAACTGGGGAACAAGCACAAACATTCCACTCCACTCTGCATTCCTGAGAAGCTAGGGCTATTTAATGTCTCAAAGAAAATGCCAGAGACATGGCACGAATCCTAAAGGAGGGTGACAATGCATGTTACCATGGAGAACTTGTGGGCTGATTTCTGAATGCTTCTTCTGCTTTCTGAGCACATTTACCTTTCTGCGGGCAATTTGGTGGCATGGGCATTAATGGTGACGAGCCTAGCTCCTCTTTACCTCCATGTTGCGTTTTGTGTGAAATCCTGCTCAGTCTACTCTGGGAGAATGTCTCGGTTCCTGAACAGAATCACAGTGACTTCACGCTCTCAGCTCAAGGCCAACTCCCGTGCTTCCCTGGATTTGGCCTCCGAGAATAAAGTCACAGCGGTTTCACTCTCCTGCTCAAGCTTCTCTGGTCCACGCAGCTCCTCAAGTACCAACGCCTCAGCTTGGCCTTGGGCACATTTCCTGAAATGGTCTTCACACCACGCTCATCCTCATTCTTTTCCTCCAATATCACCAGCGACACCAGCAGCAACCCACAGCGTCTCCAGACACTGCTCATATCCTCTGGAGAGGAGGAGCACCCCAGCTGAGAACCACTGTTAAAGTCTGGTCCCAAATAATATTTGAGCAGCGGGTCTCTTCTGCTTAATATTACAATTATCTGTGAAGAGACATTCCTTTTGTTCCGTTTTATACTGACCTTCTGTCCTTGGGAAATCACAGGATGTAACTTAGAAATAAATCAAGCAAGCCCACACCTTGTCAGTCTCTTCACTGAAGACTCACAGCTGAACCAGGCCTTGTGCCGCACACCTGTACTCATCAGGAGGCTGAGGCAGGAGAATCTGTGCAATTCCCAGGCCAGCCTGAGCTACATGTGTATCTCACAGTGTATTTCAGATGTGTAGATAGAAGACATATCAGAGTATACACATATATATAACCAGAGACATTGCTTGTACACTCTGTGATCCACAGAGAGCATATTTGATCTTGCTTTCATTAACGAACATAAAACGTTTGTGGAAACAGACAGCAATTACTTGCTGTTACCACTGTGTTTTTCACGCTTACTGTTACTGTCACATGGGGGCAGTATACAGGGATCACGTCCTTCCCAGTGAGTCTGTGCACCTACACAACACATCCGAAATCTTATCTCATCCTCCTCTCCCCTACCTCCATCTCTTGGTCCCATCCCTCCTATTTTCTACTTTACTTGCATGACAACAGATGAAGCATTTAAGCTTGGGCAGCTGATTTCCTTCCTTTAACACCACGGTCTCTATGTGCATCCACTTTCTTACAAATGACACAAGTTTACCTTCTTTAGGACAAAGCAGGAGTCCTTCTCCGAGTATAAATGCCACATTTTCTTTTCTATTCATTGGCCACGGCTACTTCTGAGGTTTAGCTATTACAAGTTGTGCTGCTCTGAACACGCTGTGCTCGGATCACTGCAATGTGACGCAGAGTCTTTCAGGAAGACCCATAGAAGGAGAATAACTGGGATAGGTGAGATTTGTAGTTTTAGTTTTCTGAGAACTCTCCACACTGATTTCCAGAGCGGGTTTACTTGTTTTCATACCCACCAGCAGTGGAGAAGTGTTTATTTTACCCTGCAGTGTCACCAGGCAGTGTTGTTTTTTTTTTTAATTTTATTTTTTTTTATTGCTTCCAGGGATTGAACTCACGACCTTGCACTTGCAAGGCTGGTACTTTATATCTTTTGCACGCTGTAAGTCGTCTTTTTAGATTGCTGGCTCTTTCCTTTCCTGGACAGAGCATTAAATAGGATGAGATCCCATTTGCTGATTCTAGGTGAGATTTCCTGGGCTTCTGGGGTTTTGTTCCTAAAGTCCTGGCCTACACCTGGGTTTTCAAGAGTTTTACCTCTTTTATCTTCCAGCAGATTAAGTATTTCTTTTTCAACATATTGGATATTTGAGTTATTTTGATTTGTTTAGGATGTGGTGAGAGTTACCAGTCTGGATTCAATCCCCTCATATGAATAGGCAGCCAGCCTTCACACTCTGCCTGTTACAGAGGCTCTCTTTCCTCCAGCTTGTTTCTGGTTGTTTCTCAAAGACCGGATTCCTGAATGCGCATGGCGCTGTGTTTGCATAGGCTAAGCTGCTGCAGGGATTCACTTGTCTGTTTCTCTGTCAGTACAGTGCTGGTTTGCATCACTGTAGCTCTGCAGTACAACTTGAAGTCCAGGGTTGTGATCTTTCCTGCTTTGCTCTTATTGCTGAGGGCTGTTTTTGCTATTCTGGATCTCTTCCGGTTGCATCGGAAATTTAGGGTTATTTTCTCTAATTCTGTGGTAGATGTTATTGGTATTTTCATTGGGATTATTTAGACCTCAATGTGAAGTTTAGAAGTTCGGTCATTGTCACAGTATTAGTTCTGACAATTCAAGAACAGGGTGCATCTTTCCTGAATTTGTTTGTTGTGCTTTGTTTAGGAGACAGGCTCTCACTATACTGTAAGCTGGTCTAGAATGCACTGTGTTGTCTCGGCTGGCCTCGAACTCACAGTGATTCTCCTGCCTCAACTTCCCCACTGCAAGGATGACAATTGTGCACCCCGATGCCCAGCGATCTTCCCAGTTTGTGACGACCTCTTCAATCTCCTTTGTTCAGAGTGCTGTGGTTTTCATTGGAGGGCTTTTGCTTCCTTGCTTAGGTTAATGTTGAAGGACTTTGGTTGCTCCTTTTGTCAGTGGTGTTTGCTTAATTTCCCTCCGACAGGTTCATTATTTCTGAACACGAACACTGTTGATTTTTGTGTTTAGATTTTCTATCCTGCTGTGTTCCTGAATTCAGTTAATTCCAGGAGTCTTTTGAAAAAACTGCTGGGTCTCCACCTATAACATCACGGCAATTGCAAAGAATGATAATTGGACTGTACATATTTCTGTACATATTTCTCTTATTTCTTTCTCTTCGGTGATTGGTCTACAAACTGTTTTTAATACTGGATTGAAAAAGATAGAGGAGACTGGACGCTCTTGTTCTTGCTTTTAGAAGAAAACCTTTGAGCTTTCCCCTTTGAATAGATTTTTGCAGAAGTTTTTGCCTACACAGGTTCATCAGACTGAGATAAAGCCCACCTATTGCAATGTTCTGTGGCTTCCTCATCAAGAGTGCACCT
The DNA here is from genome assembly GCF_034190915.1 of Cavia porcellus. Classification (NCBI taxonomy): domain Eukaryota; kingdom Metazoa; phylum Chordata; class Mammalia; order Rodentia; family Caviidae; genus Cavia; species Cavia porcellus. The sequence goes on along the minus strand of NW_026947492.1, from coordinate 19,713,561 downwards.
TAGATTTTATCACAGCCAGTGAGGGGCTCCTGTGATGCTTGTCCTTTAGGCATTTTACATTGTGACTGTCCTATTTTTTTCTCATTGCTGTGACAAAACACCAGACACAACTTAAGGAAACGGGGGCTGCCTTTGGCTCCCACGCGGCACATTTTTAGTGTCCCCTAAGAGCATGTGAGGCACTTAGGGAACACCACCATACAGAAGGGAAAAATCACCCCCACCTGAGCTGGAGCCTGAAAAGGGTTTGAGCAGCTAAGATCTCCCTGCGCTTCATGAGATGCTCAGGTGGGCAGTGGTCCAGCTGATTAGTATCTCACTGCTGGCTTCACACTAGGGAAGGAGGACAGCTCTATCCCTATGAAATTATTCTTTCTCCGTAGTGGGGCCCTATCATATGAGGCTCTGTTTGTCCTGGGACCCAGGGAATCCCAGATTCAGGACACTGACTGGAGATTGAGAAAATGATCTGGACCTCAATGGTATAAAGGCTGGCAATGGGATGTCCCTGTGATTCCAAAAATTACTCTCATCCTGTCCTTTCTCTTAAGTGGGGATCAAAAGCCCCATAAACTTTCTTCTGCGGACTTTTTGCAAGGAGGTAACACACCTATATCCACAGCTGTAAGGTAATTAAGGACACGAAACATAAAGCTCATGCTCTGCTCTGCTTTAAATTACCTGCTGATCCTTTGAAGGCCAAGTGCAGAGTCAGGGATTCAGCAAAAACTGCTGTGAAGACCCTGATTGTCTCAAAACAAAGCAGAGATTGCACTTTCAATGAGGCACAAGTGAGCACCCGGGAGTTGTCTGTCCTGGATCCCTGGAGCGGTCTCTGTGTCATGACTATGCAATTCCCTCTTAGAGACTTTATCCTGCTTGCTTGTTTTTGAGACAAGGTCACATTATGTCCCTAAACTGCCCAAGCTGGACTCGCACTCTGATCCTCCTCCCTCAGCCTCCCAGTGCTGGGATCAAGGCCAACTTCACCATGCTGCTTATCCTCCGTGCTCTAAGAGGAGAAAGTCGAAGATCTCTCTCCTTTTCACAATGTCAACTATTTTAATTCTCTGGTGATGCCTCTCTATTGGGTGTTTAAGACTGAAGAGATAGGGTTCGATCCCCAGTACTGGTAAAAACGAAAAAGACCAAAAAAAAAAAAAAAAAAAAAAGGACTGAAGAGATGGACAACATTAACTTCCTTTTTAACATTCAGGTCATTCAACAGTGATCAGAGATTATTCTGGGCATCATTGACGAGTTTTTTGTTTCCTTCTCCATTCTCTTCTACTCATTGTGTCACTGCCCAGAATGAATCACGGTCTTACTGGTCCAAATGGCTTGTCTTGGAAGCATGAGAATCTAATCTTCTACCCTGACCCTCCTTTTGCAGAGTGCACACTGACTGACTCTTACCCTCTCCTGTCTTATGCTAGCTCCTGCCCAGCAGATTTGGTGACTCGGGGAATTTTTAGGCCCCTTTTAGAGGGGTCCTCTTATTCCTTAGGACCTGGCTGACCTCAGAGCCCAGGAGGCAAAATGTTGGCTGTCTTCTCATTCCTTTTGTCCTCCTCAGTTCTGGTGTCCAGTGCTCAGGTGGTGAGCACCCAGAAGCTCCTTTATACCAACAATAAGTGGGAGCTGTGGGTCCTGATATCACCTATGGGATTTTCCTCCAGCTACCAGGAGGCAGTGTCCTGGGCTCTGTCTCTTGTAGGGCAGGGCATCTCGTTTCAAAATGAGCTTCAGGTTATCTGTCTTTGGATGGCATACCACTGCAGAATGTTAACAGACATCATTTTGCAAAGCAAACATAGAATATAAATAGTATAAGCATAATCAATCAAAGGCACAAATTAAACTATCCCATGGTTTCTCCTCTGAGAAATAAATAGCTAAATAAAAGATACATCCTAGGAAATACAGAGCTAGATTTTTACAAATAGGAAGGGGACCAAGAGATGGAGGGGGACAGAGGAAAGAGGACAGGGAATAAAAAAGACTTGAGCAGTGTTATAGAAGTGGCACAAATTTGCACAAGGAATATGATCATTCTGTGTTGCAAAAATGTGATAATAAAAATAAAATTTGAAAAAAGAGTATAATAAATCCAGTTACCATGGTAATCTAAGAAACACAACAAATGAATCTAGTTTTGCCAGAATTAGGGTCCTTTATGTATGATGGCTTTAGTTACAGGTTTACATTACAGGTGCTATTGTCCAGCCTTTCGATCATTGGAACGATATATTTTTAGAATGCACATTGCTTGGGCAGATCTGATTACAGTAAATGGGGAGCACATAAACCAAAACCAGTCTATCATTACAAACAGTCTTGGTTTGGGGGTGCAGAACGGTGAGGTGCTTTTTCTATTTCAGCTCCTTATTTTAGGCTTGGACATGTAGAGAACCCAAATGCACTTAAGATATAAGTAGGTCAGAAATACTTAACATTACGGCTACATAGAAGTCCTTTACATATATACGTAGTGTTGATTCTTCAGATGAAATTTAGAGTCTATGGCTCAGTAGTAGAGCTATTCTAATATGATTATGTGCATATTCCACAGGTCCACAGATTCACAGCACACACACACACACACACACACACACACACACACACACACACACAAACAATTCCCTTTAGATCTCTTACAAACTTTGGACTAGCATTGATGACCGTAAACAGACTTTCACCCAGAGTACAAGTGCATTTCATTTACACAGCCACAAAATGCTCCTTCAGCTGAAGCCAGTAGATCTGGGCCACTTTTTAATGTCAGCACTGTTCAAGCGGCAGGATTTTCCCCAAGTGAATAATGCTGAATATACACGAGAAATGCAAAAAGTTTTCGTGACCATTTATACATTCAAGGCCAAAATGCAAAGCATATGACGTAAGAGAGATTACTGGTTACTGTGCATGTATCATGTATGTGTGACTTTAGCTTTAAAAACCTCAAGCCTTGCACAATGGTAACCATTTTAGATCACCTGATATTCTATTTTTACATCATGTACTATGCCCATCCTTTTGTTCTAACCCACTCTGTTTTGTTTAGCCACATTAGGTTTTATTCTTTCCAAAAATAATAAGAATTGTGGGAGTAAAAAAAAAAAACCCAAAAAGTGTAATTGTTATTAAAAAGAGGAAAGGAAGGTGGTCTAAGGGATATAACTGCATGTATGTTTTGTTTTGATGGAAATCCATATTACTGAACTTTTGTTGGATCATTGATTGGCATTGTGTTTAATCTCATTGTATGAATGTTCACTTTACATGCTTTAATTTTATAATTTAGACAACTATTTCAAAGATGACAATGTGTAACCTATTAACTAGTGATATCTTACTGTATTTTTTTCCATGAAATTCTGTATTATTTGTACCCATTTACTGCTTTGTTTTTTTATTTTATTTCCTTTTTTTTTTTTTTCTCTTTAAATAAAAAAAAAAACCTCAAGCCTTTATATAGCGGAGTCTTTATCACTGTGTATGTCTCTACTTCCAGATCCCATGTCAAACATGCTTTCATAGTGAAAAGCAATAGTTGTTTCTCCAGTCATAAAATGAGTTTTAAGGTTTTAGTGTTGTTTAAATGAACCTTAACCCTCTGCTTCGTCTTTTGTTTTCTTTCTCAAGCAATCACTGCTTGCGTCAGTCACACACATGTTGCCTGTGCATCCGCTCTGTTCTCCTCCAAAACTAGAGCAGCTTGCTCTCTGCTGACAGATGGGTTTCTTCCCTCCACTCTGATTCTCAAAGGTGTTGGGGTTCTGTACCACCTGAGGCTGCTGCGTCAAAGCCTGCCATCATCCCCTAGGTCACATGGTAGAGGCGCATGAGGAGCACTGACCTCAGAGAATGAAGGGGCCCTGAGGCCGACAGTTAGTGAGGACACGTGCACCCTGTCCTGCAGCAGCACAGCACTAACTCTGCAGGACCCTGAATGAGGATGCAGGGGGATCCTCAGAGCAAAGCCAGCCTGATTTTTGATTTAGGTCTTGTGAGTCACTACATGGAGAATGGAGCTGAGCCCTGAAGTTAGAGCTGTCAGATAAGTGAGTTTGTCTTAAGCTGCTAACTGTGTGGTAAACTGATGCCTGCAATAAGACCCCTTGAATCCCACCATTGCAATGCCTGTGAGATGCCTGAGGGTGGGCTGCCACCTTCTGATTAGCAGCAAACAGAACAAAAGAAAGGGCTAAATGATTTCAGATAACTCCTTTGACATTCAGGCTTCTGCTTGTCAGCTACCTGCCTTCAGACTTTTAAGATTAAATATGTCTCTTATATGCAGTGCATTGTGAGATCTTGCTTCTTGATCCCTTCTGCCAGTCTGGTTTTTTTTTTTTTTTTTTTTATGAATGAGAACATTTACATCGATGGCTACAACTGATGGGGTTTCTTTATGATGTTATTTCCCTATTTTGGCTTTCCCTACTTCCCCTCTGTTTAAATGCTTGCCTTACCTGATGGATTTATTCTGTTGGTCTCCAGGGAGTTGTATCTCTTATCACTTTCTAGAATGTCCTTTTGAATATTCTAGAATGTTGGTTTGGTTGTCCTGAATATCTACAGCAGTCGTCATGGAAGTATGTTATTACTCCATCAGATTTCAAAGATAAATTGGCAAGGGGCACCAATATGCGTTGGAAGACTGAGGGCTTGAGATACTGCACCCCAAGACCTGCTTGAATTCAAGATTTGTGTTGAGAAATCTGCTACGATTCTGATGGGTTCTGCCTTATAAGTGACTGATTTTTCTCCAACACTTTGCATATTCTGTTGTCCTGAATTTCTGAAATGTTGACTATTGTATCCCTTCTTAATCTGGGTTTTGTTTTGTTTGGCCTTTTCCTTTATATTTTAATCATAGCTAATTGCAGGTCATCATGCCTCACTTACCAGAGTGTCAAACTGTTTTCCCTACTTGAAAAATTTTCTGCCATGACTTTTATAAACAGCATTGTTACCTGTTATGTGTCATCTCCTTCTTTTTCACAGGTTCTGATTAATCTTGTTATTTCTCTAGCAATTCTTTGATTGACTTCCCCTGGTCCCTTGATATTATGAAGAAATCACAACCAAACTCAGTGCTGTCTTCGTGCCTGATATTCTGGGCCCACAATGGCTCATTCCGCTGCATATACGTTGAATCTGTTCCACAGTCCTCTGGACTCCGGTTTGAATCTATTTCATGGAGTCCATCTCCTTCCCAGAGTGGACACTTATGGTTTCTATCATTTCCCTGAGCTCCTCTATTTTAGTTCCTGTGTCTGTTCTACTGCACCTAACCCTGTCTTTGATGATGGTCACCATCCCTGCAGTTGTTCCGGAAGCTATGTGATTTGATTTCTGTCTGGAGCCCCGTGGATCTGCTCTCTTACTTCTCCTGTGGCCACTTCTGAGTCCGGGTGGCTGCTTCCACATGGCTCCACCTCACTGCCCTCTGGGTTTGCCACTGAAGAGCTGGAAGTCTGGGGGTGGCGCTTGCTTAAGTGTACCTGCATTTTCTATTGTGTTTTTCAATTTATTCCTGGGTTGCTATTGGGAAATTGCCTATGGTGAGTTATTGTATTGTTATATTGCTAATACTCAGAACCCTTAGGAAATGACTGGTTCTGAGGGTGTCTTCAGGGGGAGCTGGCTTTTGCATTCTGAGTCTGGTGCAGGACCTTCTTTATACTGGGCATGAGGAACTGCTACCTACTTTGCCTAGCCCCTTTTGTCAATAGCCTGCAGTATCTTTATGAACCTTAGGCAATCTCAGTCTTGGCATGCCAGTAAGAACTGGTAAGAACAAATATGTCACTTTGGCTACACTGGAACAGTCAACAATACAATACCATCAAACACAGCCTAGAAAATGGCAGACACTACGGGAACACACAATTTGCCACATTTAACTCTATGAATTACATGTATGATTACAGAACAAAATCTAAAATGAACCAGAAAAATGTATGCAGTATGTAGGCCCTCAGTATCACAATTTCACTCTCACATGAAAAATAGAGAGACGTGGGGGAAAATCTAGAGAATAGAAGACGAAGGGACTGAAGCACAACTGAAGAGCAAAGAGTTCACGTGAACTCTGCCAAGTTGGTGCAGAAGTCTGGTGTGAAAGACAGCAGGAAGAAATAACAAGGTAGGCTGTGCCAGGGTCCCCCTGTGATCCAGCACTCGGGTTCACTCGGGAGGCTGGGGCAGGGGGATCACCACTGACTTTTGAGGGCAGCCTAGCATACAAAGTGAGTTCAAGGCCAGCCTGAACTTCATAGTGAAAACCTTTACAAAACTTAAAGTAGTTCTCACACAGGAAGTTTACTTACCATGAAGAAATTTACCTGCTAACCAGCAACACACAGACAACAGAAATCTCCAAACAGTTAAGAGGTCAATAATATATTATAAAGAACAGAAATTTATTTCTTCCTATTTTAAAGCTAGGAGATCCATGAACAAGGCCTAACTATGACTGACTCCTAATGAGGACTGGGGTCCTCAGCTCCTTATGAACTCACATGGCAGGAAGCATCAGTCCTTCTCTGTGGTACAGTTTTTCTGTGTTTTGTTTGTCTGAATTTTTTGTCTGTTTGTTTGGTCTTTTTGAGACAGGGTTTCACTATGTACTTCAAACTGGCCTTGGAGTTACTTTGTAGCCCAAACTGGCCTCCAATTGACCACAATCCTTCTGCCTCAGCCTCCAACAGGTGAGATTCCACGCTAGCTGCACCGTGGCCCCCTGAGCAGTACAATCTTTTGCATGAAGACTTGAGTCTCATTAGTGAGTGCCCCACCTCGAGACCTACTAACCTCCCAGACACCCACCTCTTACTGTCTCAGCCAACTTGTGGCCCAACTTGGCTAATTCCAGCACGCTGGGAGCCTGAAGCACAACCACAAACTTGAACCCAACTCGGAATCCAGCAAATTACCCAGCACCTGTCTCAAAACATAAAGGGTTATGGTTACAGCACAGGGTGAGACCTGAGACACAACCCCAAGCCCTGCCACAATGTGTTTAAAATACAGAAATAGCATCACAGTCTGGATTCCATTTTAACACATGAATTCAAAGGACAAACAAAGATTGATTTGCTACACCAGGCGTATAAGAGCTGGAAAATTCAAGTTTTTAAAAACTGCAACCTACATTTATCAGAAACTATTGTTGCAAAACTATGGAAAGATAAAATATAGTCCGGGAGAAGAGTCATAATATATGTCTTGGACAGAAAACTTGAACACAGAAAATTTGTTAGGATTTTTCACACACAATTTTAATAAAACAAAACCAAAAAAGTCACAGGATACAGCTCAGGGTGAAGGCTCTTCAGACCCCGTGTTGCACAAACAACATTGTCACTATTAAAATAAATCAATAATTCCAAACAACATCAAGGACTGACACATGGTATTTATTAGTGCAAAGGCTCCACACTGAACTATTTCCACAACGTGAAGGAATCGCACTGTTTGTGCCCTTGCAAATCTCCATGCAGGCCAGGGGTGGTGCAGAGGCACAAGATGTGCTGAGCACAGCCCAAGCCTGAGGTTCCAGCCCAGGAATAGGATGGAGGCTACAGTCTGAAGCCCTTGTCCTCTGCAGGACAGAAGGTCCACTGAGGGCAGGAGGCAAACCTGGTGTTCACTGCTGCACACTCAGAAACACATTCCAGTGATGAGGAATCAGAAAATATTTGTAAAATATTAATGAAAAGAAGAAAAAAGAACTGAAGAGGGAGAAGAGAGAGTTTACTGTGTGCCAGTGAAAGATCGAGGATGAGGACAGGGATAAAGAGCACATCTGCCTAGCTGGGAGGAGCCGTGGACAGGGCAAGGCCTGATGCTGAGGGCAGGCAGTGTCAGGGCTCAGGCTGTGCTGGGGAAGGAGCCCTAGGCTGGGGCTGTGGGAAAACAGAGAAAGGCTGCAGTGGGGGGTAAAGGTTCATGGACACAGGAGGGAGCAGAGAGGGCCGGAGGACTCTCAGAGTCTGTTACAGAAAGGCTCCTTGTTACAGCACATAAACTCTACTCTGGATCTCTGGTTGAAGAGCATTTAGGAAAAGCACAGGCTACTACAGCCCTGCCTCGCATACTGGAATTTGCCATCTGGAAAGCAAGAGACACAGGAGCAAACGATAAATCTGTGTGGCCAGAATCAGTGATGCTGGGAACGAAGATAAACAGCATGCTGTCCTGCAGCTGGGCTCCCACTCCAGGAGGGACATGAGCCACTCTGAGATGACTGACGTGGCCTCTCTCAGCCCATCTCCAGCCCTCATCTAGCCCACATAAAGTGGGACTTCATCATCTAGTTTCTGTAGCTTCTCTTTACCTAGATCTTTGAGGGGCTCCTAGGGAACCCTCAGTAAGCACTCTGCCCCTAATAATTCCACCAGCACAGGCAAAACCATTGCAGCCTTATCCCAAAACCATACAAGGCTACTCCCATATCCGGGAGGCAAGAACATTGCTCCGAAAAAGGTCACCTCTCTCAAGGCCCAGCCAGGGACGCCCCAACACCAGGCATTCCCCACTTCATAGACCTTCCTCAGGAAGCACTGCTGGAAGCCAGAAGTCTGGCAGGAGCTTTCCCAACTCTGACAAACTCCATCAGCATTTGTGCGATCACACTGGACACAGGTCAGAGTTGCAAAGGCAGAAGGACCCTCACTGGTCAAGGAGGAGGCCGACACACGGGTCATGACTACTGACCCTAGGAAAATGCTAATTCCCCTGGTGCAGGAAGGAGCTGGACTCAGGCTGATCAGATATCTGAAGGCGGCCTCATGGCATTAGCTAAGAGCAGCCAGCAGAGGGCGGCTAGAGATTAGCCACCCGCACTCTAGCAGGCATGCACAAGGCCTTTGGAAGGAAGAGTCAGGCCACTTCCGGCCATGGAACTCCACCCAACATTCCTGGGACCATTCTTCCATGCCTTTGCATTATTTATCTTGATTCTCTGCAAACAATCTTCCTTGGCCCCTTTACAATTCAAGGCCAGGGCCATCTGCAAGAAAGCTGTAGAAATTAGAACTCTCCAGGGTTCACTCTGGGGCCGAGGAACCTGAAGGAGAAGCACAGCAGTGGGCTGGCCCCAAAGTGGTGAACAGAAAGAGGGGTGAGGGGTGAAGGGCAGCAATCGCCTCTAAAAGCCTTGGTCCATGCCCCTCCCCTCCCCACAGCCCAGAAACCATCTGCAGCCACCAATTAGTCTGCGTGCCCAGCCCCAGGGAAGGCTGTCCCCAAGGACTCACCTTGCAGGAAGCCTGACAGCAAAGCCTAGCTCAGCAAGAGCAGCAGGTGCTTTCCCATCATCAGGGTGGCCAGGACCTAGGAGCAACAGCAGTCCAGCCAGAGATGCTGCACCTTTATCCTGCCGGGCTGCGGGAGCAGCCGATGGGAGCCCAGGCAGAAGCTGAGTTTCTCAGAGGCAGTGAGAGCACAGCACCCATGGGACCCAGGTCCCAGCTGCCTCACTGATTACAGATTTTTGTGAACTTGAAATGAGGCTATCAGGCCATGTGACCCAAACAAAATTCTGTGGGAGCAGATGGATGATGAGCCTGACCAGAGTGGCCTACTCTGTGGCGCTTTCCCTGCCTAAGTAAATGATGACCACCAGAATGCAGAGTCCAGGTTTAACACTCACTTCATGGAAAGGAGCACGTGCTGGTCTGTTACTCCAAAAGCCCTAACCAAAGACTCTTAAGGGAATAAAAAACTGGCCAAGCTGACTCACAGGGTAAACGCTGGATTGATACCCAATTCTGAAGACTTCCCAGACTCGGTCACTCTCCTAATAGAATCCAAGGTTTCCCGGGTCCTGGGAGCCTCCTGTTGGTGTCCAAGAACCAGAGGACAGGACCTCTGCTCAAACATGTCACCTGGGACCTTGTCAGATTGGCGACCTCACTCAAACTAACTGACAGTGAACATTTGTCAACAGAAGTGATTTTCCCAGTCTGCTAAGAATCAGTTGTTTACGAAATGCTTTCTCTGGGCCTCTCACTTACCTCTAATCCCAGAATGCTAAGCATGGGAAGGGGAGACCTAGGCCTTGTGTCGTCCAGCCCTACGGCTTCTTTGCTGTGTACTCCCTGGACCTTTCCTCCTGCTTCTCCTTCCAGAAGGCCCAGCTGTCCAAACCCCCAGGCCAAGCAGGGCCCTGAGCTCCTGATCACCAGTCCTTCCCAAAAAGGAGAACAGATGCCTCTGGGGGGACTGAGGAGCCCACACTGTGCATGGTGCAGCAGTTAAGGGCTGGTGGCAGGGAGGGGTGGCACCAGGAACTTAAGGAGAGGGACACCATCATTTTCACTAAAAACGACACAAGGAGTATGCTAGACTTCAAACAACAAAGAAACTTGACTGCTTTCTTAGTACAAATTGCACAAAGCAGAGTGAGGCAAAATATCTCCTCAGCACGTGGACATCACAGAAAGCAGTCAAGCCTGCCTCGGGCTCCATCAGCAAGGTTCAAAGGGCCCTGCTGGGGTATGGGGCCATCCTCTAGATTTACAAAAACTGGAGATCAAACTCACGACCGCCTGCTTGCAAGGCAGGTGCTTATGCCGCTGTGCTAAATCCCCAGCCCCTGGAGCACATTTTTAAACAGAGCAATTACACACATAATGTGAACCTAGTCCTGCTGAGCCTGTTTTGTTGCTGTCAGGGTACAGAGAGGGTGGAGGAGAGGCAGGAATTCCGTTCTTCCCAGCAGATGCAGTCAGAACAGACACTACTATGACTCGCTAAGGAATGAGCTCCTCTCATCTTGGAGCTCTGAAGACAGGACCTGTACGCGCAAATCACGTGGCTCTCGCGCCCAAGGAAAAGGTTCACAGCACTGCCGAGGCTGGGGCTGGCTTCTGATGCTCCTAAAATGTCACACCCCACATAGCTCGCCATCCTTTAGGGAGGAGCTGGGAGTCATCCATCTCTGAAGCCCCAGTGTGATGTTTTGATTTGGCAAAAACTAAAATGAATGTTTAAATTCCAAAACATAGTAGAGTAACAGACATGCTACCATTAATCCTCCGGTGTCCTGAAAATACTGTGCTTCACTTTAGCACCCTTAGCAATGTTTCTTAATGTAATGCATTTTTCAGTTAAACTTTTACTGTGTTTTTGACCACCCTGTGTACATTTTGTGACTCTGGACATTGAACGTAAGGCCTCCCAGTTGCTCTATCACTGAGCTACATTCCCTACCCCACTCCATTTAATTTTTATTTTGAGATAAAGTGTCTCCAAGGCCAGCTTGAAAATTGCTATCCTCCTGCCTCAGCCTACAAAGCAGCACTTTATAAATGAAATTTTAATGGTGACTGATCTCCAGTTAGCTCATAAAATTGCTGAAACATTTAAAGTCAGCTTTGCTAAGCTGGCACAGACCAGCCCCTCCACTGGCACAGTCACATTCTGTAAAGAGGCTCAGGCATGGGTCCCCTCTTTACTCACCCGGTGCCCAGCGCTGCTACCACTCCTCTAGTCCCTGACTTGATTTACCATAGAGAGACAAGAGTCTGCGGACAGCTGAGCAGACGCCGTTCCTCCATGTAAACAGGCCTTTGTGGCCTCCACAAAAGGGCAATGGAGGAGGCAGTGTCTCAACAAGACCCTGAGGATGAGTCTAACCAGCTGCAGAGGCAGCCATCTTGGTAGGACTGGAAGGCTTTGGAAGCTTCTCTGAAGCTGTGCAGGGAACATTTTTATTTGGAGTTTCTGCAAAAGTCATAGAGGAGCTTTACTATCGGCATACTTCTATAGACCTCATCAACTAGGAAATTCCAGACACCGACTGGAAAACACCTCATATCTTCTCTAGACAAAGGCTAAAGTGAATGCGTCAGGGCTCCCTGAATTGTATTTCTGTGACCCACAGAATCCGTCCTGCAAGTATATCCCAGACATCTAATGTGTGAAACAGGGTCTCTGTACACACTAGAGCCACCCACTCCACTTCTTCCTGTCTTTCTATGAGGATGACTTAGGATTTAGGATAAATCTAAAATTTCCTGGGTGTGGTCGCACACACCTGTAACCGGAACTCTTGGGAAGCTGAGGCAGGAGGGTGTCCACAAGTTCAAAAACAGCCTGGGTGACACAGTGAGTACAGGGCCAGCCTGCACTACAGAGTGGGAAGCTGTCTCGAAAAGTAAGTAAATCAGCAACCCTCTGGCTGTCACATTGCTCCACAGCCTGCCCTGGGCACTGCACATGCAGCTCCAAGGCTTCCTCTTCGCCCTGAGGATTTGGCTTCTTTGCTCTCCTTACCTTCTGCTCCCTAATCCTTCCCTTTAGGATGCGAATGTGTACCTGTTTCATTGTGTGCTAGAAGGACTTCCTTTTTAACTTTTACAGGGGCTCACAGAGGAGGTTGCCTTGAACCTCGCAGAAGACCTTGGAATCTATTTTTCAGCATTATGGAACTGGTAAGATTTGGTGACTTTTAGAGATAAACTGAAGACATCTTTCCCAGTAAGATGGACACGAGTCTTTTGTAGGTCAGGGGCAAAACGTCATGGTCTAGATGTCAATTATCCTCCAAATTCTCAAGGGATGGGGTCAGTGTGGAGGGAGGCACACTCGTCAGTGAATTCGCTCACTATGTCAGCAGCTGACCATGCTGTGCCGGTGGGGCCTGAGCAGAAGAGGGAGCTACCCAGGGAGACCTGGAAGGGGGCATCACTGTACCCAGCTTCTGCCTTTTATCTGTGTCCTGGCCAACAAGCTGGGAACAGTTGTCCCTCACCAAAGTCTTAGGTCACATGGTTTCCGCCTTGCGTAGCCTCGTCATAGACTGGACCCCTGAAACTGGGAGCAAACAGAAGTGGCTTCCCCTGTCAGCTGTGAGTGTGAGGGATTTTGTCCCACAGATGAGAAATCTCACAAAGTCACATCATTAAATTATATGCAAAAAAATTAATTCCACAAAATTCATCTTGTGGAAGTGAAAGTATTCTCTCAAAAAACCTGCCAGGAAGCTTGAACAAAAATAATCTGAGATGCTCGACACAAAATAACATAGCTGTTCTGTCTAAGTGTTGAAGCTGTGTCCTAGGTAAGGAGGATACTCCCTGTGCTTACATAGGTTCAAAGCATTTGAAGTTGAAACTAATGGGCACAGGGTAGAAATCAGTGCTTGGAAAACTTGCCGGTTCCATATTTAATGTGGCTCCAGGGGTGGTAGAGAAGTCTCTCTGATTGATGTGTGCTTTAAGGAATAGTGGCTGAAAGGCCCCTAATTATTGAGGTCTCAGCGGCCAAGGGAATCCTCAGGAACAGTCCGCAGCCCCTGCACTCACAAGGATTTCACATCCTCGCATTGACATCCTGAGAGACTTAACAGATTTTTTTACAAAGGCCACACACTGATGCCTTGATGAGGTCCCACAAGCAGTGTCCCCAGTCCTTTCTGCACAGCAGTATTTGGCTCTGTCAGGGCACAGCAGCTCTGCACTTGATGGAGGCTCAGAATCGGAAGGTCAGTATCTGACCGTGGTTTGCAGGTGGGCAGTCACAGTGATGTCACTGCTGCAAACAGGCACATGGGTGTGAGCAACCCACATCCTTGTCATAGTGCCTCGCACTGGATTTCTGCAAGTGGAGCCACACAGTGCACTCCTTCATGTATTGAAGAAATAATTTCAAAATGGCTTTCTTGGAAAGATCTGGGGAATAAGCACAAACACTCCACTCCATTCTGCATTCCTGATAAGCCAAGGCTATTTAATGTCTCTAAAACAATGCTTGTCGGAGACATGTTGTAGATCCAAATGAGGGTGACAATTCATGATACCATAGAGAACTTGTGGGCTGATTTCAGAGTGCTTCTTCTCCTTTCTGACCACACTTATCTTTCTGTGGGAAATTTGCTGGCATGGGCATTGATGGTGACTAGTCTAGCTCCTCTTTACCTCCCTGTTGCCTTTTGTGTGAAATCCTGCTCTGTCTACATTGGGAGAATTTCTCGCTCTCAGCTCCAGCACAACTCCCATGCCTCCCTGGATTTGGCTTTGGAGAATAAAGTCACAGCGGTTTCACTCTCCTGCTCAAAGCTTCTCTGAAAAAAAAAAAAAAAAAAAAAAAAAGCTTCTCTGGTCCATGCAGCTCCTCAAATACCAACGCCTCAGCTTGGCCTTGGGCACGTTTCCCAAAATGGAATTCACACCATGCTCATCCTCATCCTTTTCCTCCAAGGGCACCACCCAGACCAGCAGCAACCCACAGCGTCTCCAGACACTGCTCATATCCTCTGCAGGGGAGGAGCACCCCAGCTGAGAACCACTGTTAAAGCCTCTTCCCCAATGATACTTTTTACAAAAATATGTCCCTTCTGCTGCCTTTGACGCCAAAACTTCATTCTGCGTTACAGTTACCATTATCTGTGAAGAGATATTTCTTTTGTTCTGTTTTACAATATCCTTTGTCCTTGGGAAAACACAGGATGCAACTTAGAAATACATCAAGCAAGGCCACACCTTGTCAATCTCTTCACTGAACACTGACAGCCAAACCAGGTCTTGTGCCGCACACCTGTACTCATCAGGAGGCTGAGGCAGGAGAATCCGTGCCAGTCCCAGGCCAGCCTGAGATACATGTATATCTCAAAGTGTATTTCAGATCTGTACATATGAAACATACACACATACATATAACCAGAGACATTGCTCATACACTGTGTGATCCGCAGAGAGCATATTTGATCTCGCTTTCATTAAAAGAGGTAAAATGTTAAGGAAACAGACAGCAATTACTCACTGGTACCACTGTGTTTTTAACACTGACTATTACTGGCACATGGGGGCAGTATACAGGGATCACGTCCTTCCCAGGGAGTCTGTGTACCTACACAACACATTCAAAGTCCTGTCTCATCCTCACCCCTACATCCATCTCTTGGTCCCCTCCCCTCCGCTATCTTATCTTCTGCTTTACTCGCATGAAAACCCACACAGCATTTAAGCGTGGGCACCTGATTTCCTTCCTATAATACCATGGTCTCACTGTGCATCCATTTCTTAATAATGACACAAGTTTACCTTTCTTTAGGACAAAGCAGGAGTCCTTCGCCGAGTATAAATGCCACATTTTCTTTTTTTATTCATGTGTCCGGGCTACTTCTGAGGTTTAGCTATTACTGGTTGTGCTGGAATGAACATGGTGTGCTCGGATCACTGCAATGTGATGCAGAGGCTTTCAGGAAGACCCATAGAAGGGGAATAACTGGGAAAGATGAAATTTATAGTTTCGGTTTTCAGAGACTCTCCACACTGATGTCCAGAGCAGGTGTGCTTGTTTTCATGCTCACCGCAGTGGAGAAGGATTTCCTTTTCCCTGCAGTCTCACCAGGCAGTATTTGAAATTTTTATGTTTTCCATTCATAGTAAAGTACAATCTCAGTGCTGTCCTAGTGTGCATGTTCTGATGCCCAGAGATGTTCATCATTTTTTCATGTATGTATTGGCCCTGTGTCCTTCTTCTGAGAAGTATCTATTCATTTCTGCTGCCCGTTTTTTATTTGGTTTTTTACTTGGGGGCTCTAATTGGTTTTAGTCATTTATATATTCTAGTATTAGTTCTCTGGCTGAGGAATGCATGAAAAAAGTAATCTTTTCCACACTATTAGTCGTCTTTTTACATTGCTGGCTATTTCCTTCCTGGACAGAGTTTTAAATAGGATGAGATCCCATTTGTTGATTCTAGGTGAGATTTCCTGGGCTACTGGGGTTTTGTTCCAAAAGTCCTGGCCTAAACCTGGATTTTCAAGGGTTTTACCTTTCTTATCTTCCAGCAGATTAAGTATTTCTTTTTTAATGTATTAGATATTTGAGCCATTTTGATTTGCTTAGGACATGGTGAGAGCTACCAGTCTAGATTCAATCCCCACATGTGAAGAGCCAGCCAGTCTTCCCGCTCTGCCTGTTAAACAGGCTGTTTACTCCAGCATGTTTCTGGCTATTTCTCAAATACCAGAATCCTGAAGGCATCTGGAGTTGTGTTTCCATCTGCTAAGCTGCTCCAGGGATTCACTTGTGTGTTTCTGTGGCAGTGCAGTGCTGGTTTGCATCACTGTAGCTTTGCAATACAACGTCAAGTCCAGGGTTGTGATGCCTCCTGATTTGCTCTTATTGCCGAGGGCGGCTTTTGCTATTCTGGATCTCTTCCGGTTGTATCGCAATTTTAGAATTATTTTCTCTAATTCTGTGGGAGAGGTTGTTGGTATTTTCATTGGGATTATATTAGACCTTAATGTGAAGTTTGGAAGTTCAGTCATTGTCACAGTATTGGTTCTGACTATTCAGGGTGCATCTTTCCGCATTTTATTTGTTGTGCTTTGTTTAGGAGACAGGCTCTCACTATACTGTGAGCTGGTCTAGAGCACACTGTTTGTCCATGCTGGCCTCGAATTCACAGTGATTCTCCTGCCTCAACTTCCCCACTGCAGGGATGACAGGTGTGCACCCCCGTGCCATCGATCTTCCCAGTTTGTGACGACCTCTTCAATCTCCTTTGTTCAGAGTACTGTAGTTTTCACTGGAGGCCTTTTACTTCATTTGTTAGGTTAATGTCGAAGCACTTTTGCTGTTGCGATTGTCCATGGTGTTCTTTTCCTAATTTCTCTCTTGTCAACTTCATTATTTTGGGACAAGAACACTGTTGATTTTTGTTTGTCGATTTTCTATCCTGCTGTGTTCTGGAATTCAGTTATTTCTAGGGCTCATTTGCAGCAAGTGCTGGGTCTCCACCTACAGCATCATGGCATCGGCAAAGAATGCCAATTTAACGGTTCCCTTTTCTGTACATATTTCTCTCTCTTCCATGATTGGTCTAGCAACTGTTTTTATTTTTTTATAAAGGGTTTTATTTAAAGAGAGAAAAAAGCCAAACAGAAAAAAGGGTAGAAGTAATACAGAATGTCAAAAAAACAGTAAGAAATCACTAGTTTATAGATTACATATTGTCATCTTAGAAGTCGCTGTTCCAGTTACAAAATTAAACCACACAAAGTGCACATTTACACAGTGAGACTGCAAACAGTTCTGTTCAATGATCCAACAAAAACTTAGTAATATGGTTATCTGTTTTACATCTGTGAACATACATCGGGTTATATCCTTTAGAGCACTTTCTTTTCCTCTCTTTTTTACAATAACAATTACACATTTTAGGTTTTATTACTCCCACAGTTATTACTTTGTTTGAAGAGAATAAAACCAAAAGTGACAAAGCAAAATGGAGTCACTTAAAACAAGAATAGATATAATATATGATGTAAAAACAAAATACAAGGTGATCAATGATGGCTGCTATAATGCTTCTTGCTATCGTCAAAAGAATTGCCCATATCTTAAAGAGGGTAAGATTAAACATACCAAAAAAGAACAAAACAGATCATAAGGAAACAATTTTAAGAAATACTTTTTCAAAGCAAGTCCACTGGAGATCTTCACCGTCTGTCTTATTGTTTCTAGGTTCCTTCCATGTAGTTGTCCCCATCTTCACACACAGTGAATACATGCTGAACGTTATAGAACTAATCTGATCATAACAGGGTGATGAAGGCTTTTTAGGTCTTCAAGACATGACATTGGGGAAGACAATAGTGACTGCCTAGCAACTGTTTTCAATACTGGATTGAACAAGAGTGAGGGCAGTGGATGCTCTTGTTCTTGGTTTTAGAAGAAAACCTTTGAGCTTTCCCCCTTTTAATGTGGTTTTTGCAGAAGTTTTGCCTACACAGGCTCATCACACTGAGATAAAGCCCACCTCTCTCAAAGTTTGGTGGGCTCCTCATCATGAGTGCACCTCAGATTTTATGAAGGCCTTTCTACATCCCTTGACAGGATCCTGTGATGCTTGTCCTTTAGGCATTTTAGATGATGACTTTCTGTCTCCTGAGATCCACACCATGTTGGACTTAGGACCCTGGAAACCAGGCAAGCAGCTCTCCTCCCTGGTAAGTGCCTGTGGTGTGGTAGACTGTGGCTCTTCCAGGGGGAGAACCACCAGTGTCGCCTGAGATCCACAACATGGCGGAACTTAGAACGCAGGGAAATCAAGCAACCAGCCTGTCTCCCTGCTATGCAATAGTGAACCTACTGGTGCATGGTCTAGAGTCAAACGTGCCACCTCCCCTACCCCACTTCTCCTGTCCCCCCGTTAGCAAATGGGAACCAGAAATCTGAGCATCTACAGGGAGGTTGACCATAACAAATAAGGGGGATTTCCTTCTACATCTCTTTGAAGGCAAATATTTTTATTACTCTTTTGCTCTATTCTGATTAATGCTACTGCTCTATTCAATATTCTGTTTATATAAGTTCTATAATGTTCTGTATTTCATTTTATTTTGATATATGTGTTTGAAAGAATAACTATTGGAAAGAGAACGAAATATACTGTGATACCTATTACTGTTAAAAAAAATCATGACTATCCTAATTCTTTTCTCACTACTTTGACAAAACACCTCACACAACTTAAGGAAAAGGATTCTGCCATTGGCTCCCATGCAGCGCAGTTATATCATCACCTATGAATGTACTAGGCACTTAGGGAACACAACCATACAGATCAGAAACAATCACCCCCACCTGAGCTGGAGCCTGAAAAGGGTTTGAGCAGCTAAGATCTTCCTGCACTTCATGGGATGCTCAGGTGGGCAGTGGTCCAGCTGATTAGTATCTCACAGCTGGCTTCCCGATAGGGGAGGGAGACTGCTCTATTTCTATGAAATTATTTTTTCTCGGTAGTGAGGACCTGTCATGTGAGGTTCTGTTTGTCCTAGCACCCAGGGAATCCCAGATTCAGGACACTGACTGGAGATTTCAGGGACTGTTCCAACAGGAAAGGATCTGGACCTCAATGGTATAAGGGCTGGCAACTGGATGTCCCTGTGTTCCAAAAATTACTCTCATCCTATCCTTCCTCTTAAGTGGGGATCAAAGAGCCCCATAAACTTTCTTCCGCTGACTTTTTGCAAACAAGTAACACACCTATATCCACAGCTTTAAGGTAATTAAGGAGGCAAACTATAAAGCTCATGCTCTGCTCTGCATTAAATTACCTACTGAGCCTTTGTAGGCCAAGTGCAGAGTCAGGGATTCAGCAAAAACTGCTGTGAAGACCCTGATTGTCTCAGAACAAAGCAGAGATTGTACTTTTAATGAGGTACAACTTAGCACCCAGGAGTTGTCTGTCCTGGATCCCTGGAGCGGTCTCTGTGTCATGACTATGCAATTCCCTCTCAGAGACTTTATCCTGCTTGCTTGTTTTTGAGACAGGGTCACATTATGTCCCTAAATTGCCCAAGCAGGACTCGCACTCTGATCCTCCTCCCTCAGCCTCCCAGTGCTGAAGGTCAGGCCTGTGTCACCGTGCCTGCTCATCCTCTATGTTCTAAGAACACAAAGACAAAGATCTCTTTCCTTTTCACAATGTCAACTATTTTAATTCTCCGCTGATGCCTTTCTGTTGGGTGTTTAAGACTGAAGAGACTGACAATACTAAGTTCCTTTTTAACATTCAGGTCACTCAACAGTGGTCAGAGATTATTCTGGGGACCAATGAACAGTTTTTTGTTTCTTTCTCCATTCTCTTCCTCTACTCATTGTGTCACTGCCCAGAATGGATCATGGTATTGCTGGCCCAAATGGCTTCTCTTGAAAACGTCAGTATGGAATCTCCTACCCTGACCCTCCTTTTGCAGAGGGCACACTAACTGACTCTTACCCTCTCCTGTCTAAAGATAAATCCTGCCCAGCAGATTTGATGACTCAGGGAATTTTTAGGCCCCTTTTAGAGGGGTCCACTTAGTCCTTAGGACCTGGGTGACCTCAGAGCCCAGGAGGCAAAATGGTGGCCATCTTTTCATGCCTTTTATCCTCCTCAGCTTTGGTGGCCACTGCTTAGGTGGTAAACACCCAGAAGCTCCTTTGTACCAACCTTAAGTGGAAGCTGTGGGTCCTGATATCACCTATGGGAATTTCCTCCGGCTACTGGGAGGCAGTGTCCTGTGCTATCTTGTAGGGCAGGGCATCTCTTTAAAAATGTGCTTCAAGTTATCTCTCTTTAGGAATCATACCACTGCAGAATATTAACAGACAACAATATGCAAAGCAAACATAAAATAAAAATAGTATAAGCATAATCAATCATGCACACAAACTTAAATATCCATTGGTTTCCCTTCTCTGAGAAATAAAGAGCAAAATAAACCATGCATCCTAGGAAATACAAAGCTAATTTTTTACAAATAGGAAGGGGACCAAGAGATGAAAGGAGGACAGGGAATGAAAAAAACTTGAGCTGGGTTGTAGAAGTGGCAAAAATTGGCATGAGGAATGTGATAATTCTGTGTTGCAAAAATGTGCTAATAAAAATAAAATTTGAAAAAAAGAGTATAATAAATATAGTTACCATGGTAATCTAAGAAACACAACAAATGAATCTAGTTTTTCCAGAATTACATTCCTTTTAAGTATGATGGCTTTAGCTACAGGTTTACATTACACGTGCCTAATGTCCAGTTTTCTGGTCATTGGCGCAATACATTTTTAGAATGTACATTGCTTGGGCAGATCTGATTAGAGTAAACGGGAAGCACAAAAAGCTTAACCAGTCTAACCCTACAGACAGTTTTGATTGGGGGTGGGGGGGTAAAGAATGGTCAGGTACTTTTTCTATTTCAGCTCTTTGTTTTAGGAGGCTTGAACATGTAAGAAACCCAAATGCACTTACCATATAAATAGGTCAGAAATGCTTAGCATTACCGCTACACAGAAGCCCTTTACATATACACATAGTGTTGACTCTTCAGATGAAATTTAGAGTCTATGGCTCAGTAGTAGAGCTATTTTAATATGATTATGCATTTAACAGGTCCACAGTTTCACAGCACACACAAAAAAACAACTTCCTTTAGATCTCTTACGAACTTTGGAATAGCATTAATGACTATAAATAGACTTTCACCCAGAGTACAAGTGCATTTCATTTACACAGCCACAAAATGCTCCTTCAGCTGAAGCCTTAGATCTGGGCCACTTTTAAATATCAGCACTGTTCAAATGGCAGGATTTTCCCCAGCTGAATGATGCTGAATATAAACCAGAGAAATGTGAAAAGTTTTCCTGACCATATATACCTTCCAGGCCAAAATGCAAACCATATATATGATGTAAGAGAGGTTACAGAGGTTACTATGCATGGTTCAGGTCTATGCAACTTCAGATTTAAAAACCTCAAACATTTACATAGCAGAGTCTTTATCACTATGTGTATCTGTACTTCCAGATCCCAAGTCAAATACGCTTTCACAGTGAACAGCAATAGTTGTTTCATCAATCATAAAATGACTTTTGACTTTTTAATGCTGTTTAATTTTTTTTCTGTCTTTTTCTTTTCTTTTCTTTTCTTTTCTTTTCATTTTATTGGTAGCGGAGAGCGAACTCACGACCACACACCTGCAAGTGAGGCACTTGTGCCGCTGAGCTAAATCCCCAGCCTCTTTAACGCTGTGTAAATGAACATTAACTCTCTTGTTTGTCCTTGTTTTCTTTCTCAAGCAGTCACTACTTGCATCAGTCCCACACCTGTTACCTGTGCATCCGCCTTGTTCTCCAAGACCACAGCGATTGCTCTCTGCTAACAGCTGGGTTTCTTCCCTCCTCTGATTCTCAAAGGTGTTAGGGGTCTGTTCCTTCGGAAGCCGCTATGTCAAAGTTTCCAGCCTTCCTTACCTCAGAGGGCAGAGCCACGTGAGGAGCACTGGCCTCAGAGAATGAAGAGGATCTGAGGCCGACAGTCAGTGGGGACACGTGCACGCTGTCCTGCAGCAGCACAGCACTAATTCTGCAGGCCCCTGAATGAGGATGGAGAGGGATCCTCAGAGCAAAGCCACTTTGAGTTTCGATTTAGGACTTCTGAGTCACTACACAGAGAATAGAGCTGAGCCCTGGAGTGAAAGCTTTCAGATAAGTGACTTTGTCTTAAGCTGCTAACTGCGTGGTAAACTGATGCCTGCAATAGAACACCCTGCACCCCACCATTGCAATGCCTGTGAGATGCCTGAGGGTGGGCTGCCACCTTCTGATTAGCAGCAAAAGGAACAAAAGAAAGGGCTAAATGATTTCAGAAAACTTGTCTCTGGCATTCAGGGTTCTGCGTGTCAGCTACCTGCCTTCAGACTTTTAAGATTAAATGTGTCTCCTGTATGCACTGCATTGTGGGATCTTGCTTCTTGATGTCTTCTGCCAGTCTGTTTCTTTGATGGGTGAATTGAGACTGTTTCCATCGATGACTATAGCTGACAGGGTTTCCTTATCATCTTATTTTTCTATTACTGGTTCCTGTGCTGCCCCTCTGTTTAAATGCTCCATGGAGCAGTATCTCTTATCACTTTCCAGAATGTCCTTTTGAATATTCTGGAGTGCTGGTTTGGTGGTCCTGAATGTCTTCAGGTGTTGTCATGGATGTATCTTATTACTCCATCAGATTTGAAAGATAGTTTGGCAGGGTGCATCAATGTGCCTTGCAGGCTTGAGGGCTTGAAATTCTGCACTCCATGATCCCCCTGAATTCAAGGATTGGGCTGAGAAATCTGCTACAATTCTGATGGGCTCTCCGGTATAAGTGACTGGTTTTTTTCCAATACCTTTGCGTAATCTGTTATTGTCCTGAATTTCTGCAGTCTTGATTATTATATGCCTTTTTATACTGGGCATGGTTTATTTTGCAAGTTCCTTTTTATTTTGATCATGGCTAATTGGAGTTCATCAAGCCGCGCTTACCTGAGTGTCAAACATTTTCCCCACACAGGAAGTTTTCTGTCATGACTTATATAAACAGCTTCTTTAGCTCCTATGTGTCATCTCCTCTTTTTCACTCATTCTGATTAATCTTGTTATTTTTCATCATCTAGCAACTCCTTGATTGACTTTCCATGGTCCCTTGATATTTTGAAGAAATCACAACCAACCACAATTCTGTCTTCCGTACCTGACATTCTGTTCCCACAATGGCTCATTCTGAGCCATATACTCTAAATCTTCTCCTCAGTTCTCTGGACTCCTGTTTGAATCTACTTCATGGAGTCCATTTCTTTCCCAAGGTGCACACTCATGCTTTCCATTATTTTACTAAGCTCTTCTTTTTTTTTTTTTTTTTTTTTTTTTTTTTTTTGTCTTTTTCGTTTTTATCGGTACCAGGGATTGAACTCACAACTGCCTGCATGCAAGGCAGGTGCTTATGCCGCTGAGCTAAATCCCCAGGCCCCAAGCTCCTCTATTTTTGTTCCTGTGTCTGTTCTACTGCCACTAACCCTGTCTTTGATGATGGTCACCATCCCTGCAGGTGTTGCGGAAGCTATGTGATTTGATTTCTGTCTGGAGCCCGGTGGATCTGCTCTCTTACTTGTCCTGTTGCCACTTCTGAGTCGGGGTGGCTGCTTCCACATGGCTCCACCTCACTGCCCTCTGGGTTTGCCACTGAGGAGCTGGAAGTCTGGGGGTGGCGCTTGCTTAAGTGCATCAGCATTTTCTATTGTGTTTTTCAGTTTATTCCTGGGTTGCTATTGGGAACTTGCCTATGGTGAGTTATTGTATTATTATATTGCTAATACTCAGAACCCTTAGGAAATGACTGGTTCTGAGGGTGTCCTCAGGGGGAGCGCTGGCTTTTGCATTCTGAGTCTGGTGCAGGATGCAACCTCCTCAGTTTACTGGGCATGAGGAACTGTTTCCTTGTTAGGCTCACGCCAGTCCATTTCTCAACAGCCTGCAGTATTTTTATGAAATTTAGGCAATCTCAGTCTTGGCATGGCAGGAAGAACTGGTGAGAACAAATGTGTCACTTTGGATACACTGGTACAGTCAACAATACCCGTATCATCAAACACAGCCGAGAAAATGGCAGACACTACGGGAACACACAATTTGCCACATTTAACTCTATGAGCTAGATTTGCGGTTACAGAACAAAATCTAAAATGAACCAGAAAAATGTATGCAGTACGTAGGCCTTCAGTATCACAATTTCACTCTCACAGGAAAAATAGACAGACATATGGGAAAACATAGAGAATATAAGAGAAAGGAACTGAAGCACAACTGGAGAGCAAAGAGAACACGTGAACACGGGCAAGCTGGTTCAGAAGACTAGCATGAAAGACAGGAGAAAGCAATAACAACACAGGCTGTGCCAGTGTCCGCCAGGGATCCAGCTCTCGGGAGGCTGGGCGGGAGGATCACCACTGACTGTGAGGGCAGCCTACCACACAAAGTGTGTTCAAGGCCAGACTGAACTACATAGTGAAACCCTTTACAAAACTGAAAGTACTTCCCACACAGGAAGTTTACTTAACATGAGGAAATTTAACTGCTAATGAGTATTACAAAGATAACAGAACATTTAAGAGCCCAATAATATATTATGAACAACATAAATTTATTTCTTCCTGTTTCAAAGCTAAGAAATCCACGAAAGGCCCTAATGATTGAATCCTAGTGAGGACTGGTGTCCTTAGCTCCTTATCAGCTCACATGCAGAAACAATCAGTCCTTCTCTGTGGTACAGTTTTTCTGTATTTTTGTTTTTCTGGGTTGTTTGGTTTGTTTCTTTGTTCGATACCTATGAGACAGGGTTTCACTATGTACCTCAAACTGGCCTTCAAGTCACTTTGTAGCCCAGATTTGGCTCCAACTCACAGCAATTCTTCTGCCTCTGCCTCCGACAGGCAGGATTCCAGGCTACCAACACCATGGCCCACAGACAGGTACAATCTTTTGCATGAGGACCTGGGTCTCACTTGTGGGTGCCCCTCCCTCGTGACATACTAACCTCCCAAACACGCCCCTCTTCCTGCCTCAGTCAGCTTGGTGCCCAGCTTCCCTAATTCTAGCACGCTGGGAGCCTGAAGCACAACTGCAAACTTGAACCCAACTCGGAATCCAGCAAATTACCCAGCACCTGTCTCAAAACATAAAGGGTTATGGCTACAGCCCAGGGTGAGAGCTGAACTACAACCCGAAGCCAGGCCACAATGTGTGAAAAAGATAGAAATAGGAGCTGGAGATTTAGCTCAGCGGCATAAGCACCTGCCTTGCAAGCAGGCAGTCGTCAGTTCGATCCCCAGTACCAGTAAAAAAAAAGAAAGAAATAGCATTCCACTAGGGATTAGATTTTAACACTTGAATTCAAAAAACAAACAAGATGGAGTCCGCACCAGGCATATAAGAACTGGAAAATTCACCTTTTTAAAAACTGCAACCTACAGTTATCAGAAACTATTGTTGCAAAACTATGGAAAGATAAAATATAGTCCGGGAGAACAGTCATAATATATTTCTTGGACAGAAAACTTGAACACAGAAAATTTGTTAGGAGTTTTCACACACAATTTTAATAAAAGAAAACAAAAAAGGTCACAGGATACAGCTCAGGGTGAAGGCTCTTCAGAACCCGTGTCGCACAAACAACATTGTCACTATTAAAATAAATCAATAACAATTCCAAACAACATCAAGGACTGACACATGGTATTTATTAGTGCAAAGGCTCCACACTGAACTATTTCCACAACATGAAGGATTCGCACTGTCTGTGCCCTTGTAACTGTCCATGCAGTCCTGGGGTGGTGCAGAGGCAGAAGATGTGCTGAGCACGGCCCAAGCCTGAGGTTCCAACACAGGAATAGGATGGAAGCTGCAGTCTGAAGCCCTTGTCCTCTGCAGGACTGAAGGTCCATTGAGGGCAGGAGGCAAACCTGGTGTACACTGCTGCACACTCAGAACCACATTCCAGTGATGAGGAATCAGAAATTATTTGTAAAATATTTGTGAAAAGAAGAAGAAAGAACTGAAGAGGGAGAAGAGAGTTTACTGTGTGCCAGTGAAAGATCGAGGATGAGGAAAGGGATAAAGAGCACATCTGCCCAGCTGGGAGGAGCCGTGGACAGGGCAAGGCCTGATGCTGAGGGCAGGCAGTGTCAGGGCTCAGGCTGTGCTGGGGAAGGAGCTCTAAGCTGGGGCTGCGGGAAGACAGAGAAAGCCTGCAGTGGGCAGCCAAGCTTGGTGGACACAGGAGGGGGCAGAGAGGGCCGGGCCGCTCAGAGTCTGTTACAGAAAGACTCCTTGTTACAGCACATAAACTGCACTCTGGATAT
This sequence comes from Cavia porcellus, assembly GCF_034190915.1. Lineage (NCBI taxonomy): Eukaryota > Metazoa > Chordata > Mammalia > Rodentia > Caviidae > Cavia > Cavia porcellus. Next base: position 19,687,379 of record NW_026947492.1, on the reverse strand, counting down.
CTGGTTGAAGAGCATCGAGGGAAAGCACAGGCTACTACAGCCCTGCCTCGCATACTGGAATTTGCCATCTGGAAAGCAAGAGACACAGGAGCAAACAATAAATCGGTGTGGCCAGAATCAGTGACTCGGGAAGGAAATGCAGCACACTGTCCTTCAGCTGGGCTCCCAGGCTGAAGGGACATGAGTCAACCTGAGATGACTGAGGTGGCCTTTCTCAGCCCATCTCCAGCACGGATCTTGCACACATCAGTGGCGCTTAATAGTCTGATTTCTGTAGCATCTCTTTACCTACATCTTTGAGGGGTACCCACGGAACCCTCAGAAAGCACTCTGCCTCCTAATAATTCCATCAGCACAGGCAAAACCGTGGCAGCCTTGTCCCTAAACCATACAAGCCTTCTCCCATATCCGGGGAGTAAGAACACTGTTCCTCAACGGGTCATCTCACTCAAGGCCAGGCCAGGCACGCCCCAACACCAGGCTCTCCCTACCTTTATAGATCTTCCGCAGGAAGCACTGCTGGAAGCCAGAAGTCTGGCAGGAGCTTTCCCGACTCTGGCAAACTCCATCAGCATTTGTGTGATCACACTGCACACAGGTCAGAGCTGCAAAGGCAGAAGGACCCTCACTGGTCAAGGAGGAGGCCGACACATGGGTCATGACTGCTGACCCTGGGAAAAGGATCATTCCCCTGGTGCAGGAAGGAGCTGGACTCAGGCTGATCAAATATCTAAAGGCGGCCTCACGGCACTAGCTAAGAGCAGCCAGCAGAGGGCAGGTAGAGTATTCCCACCGGGCACTCTAGCAGCCATGGACAGGGACTCTGGAAAGAAGAGGCAGGCCACATCAGGCCATGGGACCCCACCACACTTCCTGGGACCACTCTTCCATGTCTTCACATTATGAATCTTCATTCTCTGCAAACAACACTCTTGGCCCATTTACAATTCAAGGCCAGGGCCATCTGCAAGAAAGCTATAGAAAGGACTCTCCAGGGTTCACTCTGGGCCAGGAGAGCAGAAGAACCTGAAGGAGGACGACAGCAGTGGGCTGTCCCCAGGGTGGCAGGAGAAACAGGGGTGGGAGGTAAAGGGCAGCAATGGCCTCTAAAAGCCCTGGTCCACGCCCCTCCCCTCCCCACAGCCCAGAAATCATCTGCAGCCGCCAGTTAGTCTGCATGCCCAGCCCGAGGGAAGGCTGTCCCCAAGGACTCACCATGCACGAAGCCTGACAGCAAGGCCAAGCCCAGCAAGAGCAGCAGGTGCTTTCCCATCGTCAGGGTAGCCAGGACCTAGGAGCAACAGCAGTCCAGCCAGAGCTGCTACAGCTTTATCCTGCCGGGCTGAAGAGGCAGCCAATGGGAGCCCAGGCAGAAGCTGAGTTGCCCAGAGGCAGTGAGAGCACAGCGCCTGGGGGAACCAAGTCCCAGCTGCCTCACTGACTGCACGTTTTAGGGAACTTGAAATGAGGGTATCAGGCCGTGTGACCCATCCAAAGACGCTGTGGGAGCAGATGGCTGAGGAGCCTGACCAGTGTGGCCTCCTGTATGACTCCTTTCCTGCCTCAGGAAATGTTGTCCAGCAGAACACAGAGTCCAAATTTAATGCTTCTCACTTCATGTAAAGGGACACCTGCTGGACTATTACTCAAAAAGCCCTAACTCAAGACAGGAGATTTGGATGTTCTTCTAGGCAGGGTGCAGTCCCCACTAGAGTTTCTAAACTTGATGAAGACAATTATAAAACACGGATCTCCAGAAACACGTGTATGGCTTTGGTGTCAGGTGTCTCTGGAGCCCTCGGCATCCTGCAGACCTTGGCTCTATTCTCACTGTACTATAGACCTGAAAAGCCTACAAGCTTCGTGCTCCCCTCTCTACCCTGTCTCCTATCCTAGAGTCTTAAACTGAAGCCTGAAATGGATGTGAGATGCTATGGATTAAAAAATGGTGGTCACCATACTCATTAGCAAAATACATGAAACTCACATGCATAAATATCGAATAGTCTCCCTAGTATAAGAAATGGTAAGAGTACATAAGACTTTATTGTAACAATGATTCCACATTGTATTGCTCTGAAGCCATATAATATCTGCATTCATTAGGTGGGATAGTTTTATCCTACTTTGTTTGATTTTATTATCTATGATAGTTTAAACAGCTATTTTAAACAAAAGAAGACATTGGAATATCCAGTGCTTATTTAGTATCATCTTTATCTGAAGTACTACTATGCTTCAGTTTTTCTGTTTCCTTTGGTTCTATCCTGTTATATCTTATTATGTGTGATATTAGTATGTGATAGTATAAACAAATTTTCTATGGAAAGTCAGATAATATAATACCATTGTTCCTTTTCTGCTATTTGGTTCTGAAAGCCCTGTAATGCTTTCATTCTCTTGAATGGTTCTATACTGTTTTGTTATGCTTGATATTCTGGTATATGCAGCTATGCTTAAATATTTCAAAGAAAGAGACACTGTGGTAGTTACTGTTAATTATGGGTTTCTCTTGTGGCAAAATGCTTTGAAATTGCATTGTTATGATGTGATCTGCTTTGTTACGTCCTCTTTTGTCTTACACTCTTTAAAATAAAAAAAAAAAAATTTAAATGCTGGTCAACTTAACAACAGCGAAATTAAATCACCATGATGCTGCGCATTGATGTCCCACCCAAGGAAACTTGCCAGCATATATAGAGATGTGGAGAAGACAAGTGCCACATTATGGTTTTCTCTAAGTATTGCTGTTGGAGCCTTTGGCTCTCCTGGAGGAGCTCATCATGAGCAGCTTCCCCAGTGTAAGATCGATCATTGTCATTAGAGGAGCTAGGACATTGTTGGTGAGAGTGGCTGTGGTTCACATTGGGGGGAGCTCTGGTCCTTACATCAAACATTTCTTCCTAGCTCCCGAGGGGAAGACATATTCCATTTAATCTACAGAACAAACTGGTCATGCTGGCTTTCTGATACGTACTCAAGTATTCTTATCATTGAGGAGCTTGTGGCCTCCGTATCCCTGAGGATGGCTGTGGTACATTCCAGGGCAGCCCAGGTCTTATTTTGATCATGATTTCGCAGCTCCAGTATAAAACACTCAACCTGTCAGCACAGCTCCATCACCCCAATGGCATAGACTTTCTAGCTTCCATTGCTGACCTTTGTGCCTTTCCAGCTCAGATCCATAAATCAGACTGGTGAGAGGCCTTCTCGAGGGCTCTACACCTCCTGTTGGACACGTGGGAGGCACTGTCATGGCTCTAGGTTTTCATCTGGGCTCATGGAGGACATTGCTGTGGGATCCAGGCCCTTGGCTGAAAACTCTGCACATTTAGTGCTATGGACAGATTTTGCAGTGTTTAACTACAGGTGAACATCATAACATAATGTTATAAATTCTCTGTCCTGATTCTAATTGTTCTCCACACAACCCTTAACTACAACAGGGAACAATGTTTGTGGAGGATAAGGTACAGTTATTACCCAGCAACACTCAAGGGTCCTGTTCGACCCACAACACACGGTGTGCATTAAACATTTGCAATGCTTCACACTTCACATGATTCTACTCAAATTTTCACAAGAGCTTGTGTAGTGGGTATTAGCATTTCTTTGTACAGCTGAGGGAATAAAAATCTGGCCAAGGCGACTCACAGGGTAAACGACAGATTGATACCCAATTCTGAAGACTTCGCAGACTCAGGCACTCTGCTAATAGAACCCAAGGCTTCCCGAGTACTGGGACCCTCCTGTTGGTGTCCAAGGACCAGAGGACAGGGCCTCTGCTCAAACATGTCACCTGGGACCTTGTCAGATTGGCGACCTCACTCACACTAACTGACAGTGGACATTTGTCAACAACAGTCATTTTCCCAGTCTGTGAAGAATGAGTTGTTTATGAAATGCTTTCTCTGGGCCTCTCGCTTAGGTTTAATCGTAGAATGCTGAGCATGGGAAGGGGAGACCTAGGCCTTACTGTGTCGTCCAGCCCTACGGCTTTGCTGTGTACTCCCTGGACCTTTCCTCCTGCTTCTGCTTCCAGAAGGCCCAGCTGTCCAAATCCCCAGGCAAGCACGGCCCTGAGCTCCTGATCACAGTCTTTCCCACAAAGGACAACAGAGGCCCGTGGGGGGACTGAGGAGCCTACACTGTGCATCATGCAGCAGTCAAGGGCTGGTGGCGCGGAGGGGTAACACCAGGAACTTAAGGGGGAGAGACAGCATCATTTTCACTAACAATGACACACTGAGTATGCTAGACTTCAAAGAGCAAAGAAACTTGACTGCTTTCTTAGTACAAACTTCACAAGCAGAGTGTGCAAAATACCTCCTAAGCACGTGGAGATCACAAAGAGGAATCAACCCTGCCTGGGGCTCCATCAGCAAGGGCCTCGCTGTGGGACGGGGACATCATCTACATTTACCAAAACTGCAGTACATTTTTAAACATAGCAATTACACAAGTAATGTGACCTCGTCCTACTGAGCCTGTTGTGCTGCTGTCAGGGAACCCAGGGTGGAGGAAGAGGCAGCAATTCCATTTTTCTCAGCAGATGCAGTCAGGATGAACACTACTGTGACTCTCTAAGGAATGAGCTCCTCTCATCTCTGAGCCTGCAGACAGGACTTGAACGCGCAAATCACGGGACTCCCAGGCCCCATGGAAACATGCAGACCACTGCCCTGGCCAGGCTGGCTTCTGATGCTCCTGAAATGTCACACCTCACACCTCTCTCCATCCTTTAGGGAGGAGCTGAGAGTTCCCCCTCTCTGGTGAATGAGGACCCTTGTCATGTTTTGTTTTGGCAAAAACTACAATGAATGTTCAAATTCAAAATGTAGTAGAGTAACAGACGTTGCCATTAGTCCCCCTGTGTACTCAAAATACTGTGCTCACTTTAGCACCCTTATCCCAAACACTCTTAGCAATGTTTTTTACTTTAATGCATTTTGCAGTTGAACATTCATTGTGCTTTTGACCACCCTGTGTACCTATGGTGGTACTGGACACTGAACCTAAGTCCTCCCAGGTGGTCTACCATTGAGCTACATTCCCTGCCCCAATCCATTTAATTTTTATTTTGAGACAAGATCTCAGTGAGTTGCCCAGGCTGGCCTGAAAAATGCTATCCTCATGCCTGAGCCTACAATGCAGCACATTATAAATGAAGTTTTAATGGCAACCATTCTCCAAGTAGCTCATAAAACTCCTGAAACCTTTCCCGGTCAGCTTTGCTAAGCTGGCACAGCCCAGCCCCTCCACTGGTACTGTCACATTCTGTAAAGAGCCTCAGGAATAGGTTTCGTCCTTACTCAACCAGTTCCCAGTGCTGCTACCACTCCTCTAGTCCCTGACTTGATTTACCATAGAGAGACAAGTGTCTGTGGACAGCTGAGCAGACGCCGTTCCTCCATGTAAGCAGCCCTTTGGGGCCTTCACGAAAGGTAGTAGAGGATGCAGTGTCTAAAAGGACCCTGAGGATGAGTCTAATCAGGCTGTGGAGGCAGCCATCTTGGCAGCACTGTAAAGCTGTGGAGGCTTCTCTGGAGAAGCTGTTCAGGGAACCTTCTTATTTGAAGTTTCTGAAAAAGTCATGCAGGAGCTTTATTATCAGGGTATTTCTATAGGCCTCAGCAACTAGGAAATTCCAGACACCGACTGAAAACCACCTCATATCCTCTCTAGACAAAGGCTAAAGTGAATGTGTCAGGGCTCCCTGAGTTCTATTTCTGATACCCACAGAATCCCTCCTGCAGATATATCCCTGACATCTAATGCGTGAAACAGGGTCTCTGTACACACCACTGCCACCCACTCCGCTTCTTCTTGTCTTTCTGTGACAATGACTTTGGTATAAATCTAAAATTTTCTGGGTGTGATGGCACATACCTGCAATACCAGCTCAGGGGAAGCTGAGGCACGAGGGTGTCCACAAGTTCAAAGACAGCCTGGGTGACAAAGTGTGTACAGGGCCAGCTTGCACTACAGAGTGAGATGCTGTCTCGAAAATTAAATAAATCAGCAAATCTTAACTGTCCCCAAATCTCATGTATTTGGAAGCTGATTGATCATGGGGGTTTCCCACTCGTCATTAGAGACATGCAGAGGTGGCTCAGATGTCTGACTGTGCTGTGCCTGCTGAGATGAGGCAAGTTACCGAGGGCGTGATCTGGGCGGATGAGACACTGTCCATGTTCCTGCTTTCTCAATGTCCTTCCTGGCCACAATTGTAGCCGCTTTCCTCCACCAGGCCTTTCCACCACACAGCGTCTGCCTTGGAACTAAGCCACTGAAACTGTGAATCAAAATATACCTCCCTTTCTTTAAGCCACAGTTCTCAAGTACTTTGTCACAAGAAAGTAAGCTGACTTGCATGGAAAGTTGATACTAGTGGGGGAGTCAGCGTCGTGTCTGTGGTTGATCGTGTGGTTTACAAGCTTTTGAAACTGGTTAGTGAGAGGAGTTTGGAAGAATTGTAAGACGCAACCTAGACATGTCCTGAAGTACTGTGGGAAGTGCTGGTGTACGATACTCATCAGAAATCAGAAGATAGAATGCTGCAAGGTTTGTGCAGAGCAAAGGCTGAGCTCATGAGGTTTCCATTAGGAACAAGGACTCCATGAAGAACTGGACTGGAGCCCGCATGTGTTCTACTTTGGCAAAAAGTTTCTCTGCATTTTGCCCCTGTCCTGAGATGTTGCAGGAGGTTTGGATTAGTGGCAGTGGACCCTTTCCTCTGGTAAAGGAAACTTCAATGTAGCCCAACATTCAGGCTTTGGCAAGATTTACAGTAGGAATTAGGAGCACAAACTAGAACCAGGTGAGGTGAACTCAGTACAGAAAGAAAGCACCTGTAAAGCTGGGGCAAATAAAGCTGTGGTTGCTGAAAAGATTACCATTAAAAAGACGTTGAATACTTTGCATCAGGACAATAGGAAAGTCAGCTTGAAGGCTTTTCAGGAATTGACCAGACCTCACCACGTATGCTCAAAAGCCTAAAAACCTTTTATTTGGGAGGAGAACACCTGGAGCCCTAACTTCAGCAGGGCCACCTAAGGAATCAGTTCCCTCAGGAGGATTCATTTCCCTGAGTTTAGCCATCCAGGCACCCAAGATGCTGGATGACCATGGTATCACCTATGTGATGCTGGTTTTCCATGCATATGGAATGCAATAGTTGTGGGTTTGTAAAAGTTTCCATTCACATCTGGAAAAAGACTTGGGAGGCAGGCAATGTGTCCCTGAAGCGGTCATGCGAGAAGCAGTGAGTGAAGCCAAACGTGTAGTAGAGACGCCGAAAACATGGAGGCGCCAAAGGACAAGGGGTGTCTTCTAAGACAAGCCAGTGGCAGAGAGTGGAGACAACCAAAGAGAAATGCCATGGGGAACACAAGGAACAAGGCCCGGAGCTGGGCGGACCAACCCTCTGGGTGTCACATTTGTTCCCAACCTGCCCTGCGTACTACACGTGGAGCTCCAAGACTTCCTCTTTGCCCTGCAGGGTTTGGCTTCCTTGCTCTCCTTACATGCTTTTCCCTAATCCTCCCCTTCAGGATGAGCATGCTTACCTGTTTCATTGTCTGTTAGAAGGAATTTCTTTTTAACTTTCACAGGGCCTCACAGCTGAGTTTGCCTTGAATCTCACAGAAGACCTTGGAATTTTATTTTTCAGCGTTATGGAACTGGTAAGGTTTGGTGACTTTTAGAGATCAACTGAAGGCATCTTTCCCTGTAAGATGGACACGAGTCTTTTGTAGGTCAGGGGCAAAACGTCACAGTGAGATGTCAACTGACCTCCAAATTCTCAAGTGATAGGGTCATGAGGAGGGAGGTTACTGGTCAGTGAATTCGCTCACATGTCAGCAGCTGACCATGCTGTGCAGGTAGGGCCAGAGCACAAGAGGCAGCTCCTACTGGGTGACCTGCAAGGATACATCATTGTACACACCTTCTGCCTTTTCTGTGTCCTAGCATCCAGGCTGGGAGCAGTTCTCCCTCACCAGACTCTTATGTCACATGGCTTCTGCCTTGAGTAGTCTCGTCATGGACTGGACTCGCTGAAACTGGAAGCAAACAGAAATGGCTTCTCCTGTCAGCTGTGAGTGTGAGAGATTTTGTCCCAGAGCTGAGAAAGGTCACAAAGACTCATGATTAAATTCTATGCAATCAAATTAATTCCACAAGTTTCATCTTATAGAAGTGAAAAATTTCCTTTAATAAAACCTGCCAGGAAGCTTGAACCAAAATAATCTGAGATGCTCGACACAAAATAATGTGGCTGTTCTAAGTGTTGAAGCAGTGTCCTAGGTAAGGAGGATACTCCCTATGCTTATATAGGCTCAAAATATTTGAAGTTGAAACTAATGGGCACAGGGTGGAAATCCCTGCTTGGAAAACTTACCTGTTCTGTACTTAATGTGGCTCCAGTGGTGGTGGTGAAGTCTCTCTGACTGATGTGTGCTTTAAGGAATAGTGGCTGAAATGCCCCTAATTACTCAGGTCTCAGCGGGCCAAGGGAATCCTCAGGAACAGTCCACAGCCCCTGCACTCACAAGGCTTTAACATCCTCACAGTGACATCCTGAGAGACTTAAACAGATTTTTTACAAAGGCCACACACTGATGCCTTGCTGGGGTCCCACAAGCAATGTCCCCAGTCCTTTCTGCACTGCAGTATTTGGCTCTGTCAGGGCACAGCAGCTCTGCACTTGATGGAGGCTTCAGAGTCAGAAGGTCAGTATCTGACTGTGGTCTGCAGGTGGACAGTCATAATGACATCACTTCTGCAAACAGACACATGGGTGTGAGCACCACACGTCCTCATCATGGTGCCTCCCACTGGGTTTCAGCAAGTGGAGTCACACAGTGCACTCCCTCATGTACTGGAAAAATAATTTTCAAAATGGCTCTCTTGGAAAGAACTGGGGAACAAGCACACACAATCCCCTCGATTCTGCATTCCTGAGATTCTAAGGCTATTTACTGTTTCAAAAAAAAAAAAAAATGCATGTCGGAGACATGCTGTATATCCAAATGAGGATGACAGTTCATGGTACCAGGCCTTGTGCCTCACACCTATAGTCATCAGGAGGCTGAGGCAGGAGAATCTGTGCAAGTCCCAGGCCACCCTGAGGTACATGTGTATCTCACAGTGTATTTCAGATGTGTAGATAGGAGACAGATGTACACACATACATATAATCAGAGACATTGCTCGTACACTGTGTGACCTGCAGACAGCATTAAAAAGACGTAAAATGTAAGTGGAAACAGAGTGCAATTACTCACTGGTACCACTGTGTTTTTAATGCTTACTGTTAATGGCACATTGTGGGGGCAGTATACAGGGATCACGTCCTTTCCAGGGAGTCTGTAATTATGCGACACATCCGAAGTCTTGTTTCATCCTCACCCCTCTCCCCTACCTCCATCTCTTGGTCCCCTCCCCTCCACTATCTATCTTCTGCTTTACTCGCATGAAAACCCACACAGCATTTAAGCTTGGGCACCTGATTTCCTTCCTATAATATCATGGTCTCACTGTGCATCCACTTTCTTACAAATGACACAAGTTTACCTTTCTTTAGGACAAAGCAGGAGCCCTTCTCCGGGTATAAAATCCACATGTTCTTTTTCTATTCATCGGCCAGGGCTACTTCTGAGGTTTAGCTATTATAAGTTGTGCTGCTCTGAACATGCTGTGCTCCGATCACTGCAATGTGATGCAGAGTCTTTCAGGAAGACCCATAGAAGGGGAATAACTGGGATAGGTGAGATTTGTAGTTTTAGTTTTCTGAGAACTCTCCACACTGATTACCATAGTGGGTGTACTAGTTTTCATACCCATCAACAGTGGAGAAGGGTTTATTTTACCCTGCAGTCTCACCAGGCAGTGTTTATTTTTATTTTGTATTTTTATCAGTACTAGGGATCGAACTCAGGACCATGTGCTTGCAACGTTGGCAGTTTTTCTCTTTTCCACGCTGTAAGTCGTATTTTCAGATTGCTGGCTGTTTCCTTTCCTGGACAGAGCATTAAATAGGATGAGATACCACTTGTTGAGTCTTGGTGAGATTTCCTGGGCTTCTGGGGTTTTGCTCCTAAAGTCCTGGCCTACACCTGGGTTTTCAAGAGTTTTACCTATTTTATCTTCCAGCAGATTAAGTATTTCTTTTTCAACATATTAGATATTTGAGTTATTTCGATTTGTTTAGGATGTGGTGAGAGTTACCAGTCTGGATTCAATCCCCTCATATGAAAAGCCAGCCAGCCTTCCCACTCTGCCTCTTACAGAGGCTCTCTTTCTTCCAGCTTGTTTCTGGCTGTTTCTGAAAGACTGGATTCCTGAATGCACATGGCGTTGTGTTTGCATAGGCTAAGCTGCTCCAGGGATTCACTTGTCTGTTTCTGTGGCAGTGCAGTGCTGTTTTGCATCACTGTAGCTCTGCAGTACAACTTGAAGTCCAGGGTTGTGATCTTTCCTGCTTTGCTCTTATTGCTGAGGGCTGCTTTTGCTATTCTGGATCTCTTCTGGTTGCATGGGAAATTTAGGGTTATTTTCTCTAATTCTGTGGTAGATGTTATTGGTATTTTCATTGGGATTATTTAGACCTTAATGTGAAGTTTAGAAGTTTGGTCATTGTCACAGAATTGTTTCCAACTATTCAGGAACAGGGTGCATCTTTCATGAATTTGTTTGTTGTGCTTTGTTTAGGAGACAGGCTCTCACACTGTGTAGTCCAGGCTGGCCTCAGACTCACAGTGATTCTCCTGACCCAACTGCCCCACTGCAGGGATTACAGGTGTCCACCAAGTGCCCAGCGATCTTCCCAGTTTGTAACAATCTCTTCAATCTCCTTTGTTCAGAGTGCTGTAGTTTTCATTAGAGGCTTTTGCTTCCTCGTTTAGGTCGAAGGACTTTTCTGTTGCTATTGTCAGTGGTGTTTGCCTAATTTCTCTCTATCAGGTTCATTATTTTTGAACAAGAACACTGTGGATTTTTGTGTGTCGATTTTCTTTCCTGCTTTGTTCCTAAATTTAGTTAACTCCAGGAAGCACTTTTGAGGAAAGTGCTACATCTCCACCTACAACATCATGGCAGTTGCAAAGAATGATAATTGGACCGTTCCCTTTTCTGTACATATTTCTCTTATTTCTTTCTCTTCTGTGATTGGTCTAGAAACAGTTTTAATACTGGATTGAACAAGATAGAGGAGACTGGATGCTCTTGTTCTTGATTTTAGAAGAAAACCTTTGAGCTTTCCCCTTTGAATAGATTTTTGCAGAAGTTTTTGCCTACACAGGTTCATCAGACTGAGATAAAGCCCACCTATTGCAATGTTCTGTGGCCTCCTCATCAAGAGTGCACCTTAGATTTTATCACAGCCAGTGAGGGGCTCCTGTGATGCTTGTCCTTTAGGCATTTTACATCATGACTGTCCTATTTCTTTTCTCACTGCTGTGACAAAACACCAGACACAACTTAAGGAAAAGGAGGCTGCCTTTGGCTCCCACGCAGCATATATTTAGTGTCCCCTAAGAGCATGTGAGGCACTTAGGGACACCACCATACAGAAGGGAACAATCACCCCCACCTGAGCTGGAGCCTGAAAAGGGTGTGAGCAGCTAAGATCTCCCTGTACTTCCTGGGATGCTCAGGTGGGCAGTGGTCCAGCTGATTAGTATCTCACTGCTGGCTTCACCCTAGGGGAGGGGGACAGTTCTATTCCTATGAAATTATTCTTTCTCGGTAGTGGGGCCCTATCATGTGAGGATCTGTTTGTCTTGGGACTCAGGGAATCCTAGATTCAGGACACTGACTGGAGATTTCAGGGACTGTTCCAACAGGAAAGGATCTGGACCTGAATGGTATAAAGGCTGGCAACTGGATGTCCCTGTGATTCCAAAAATTACTCTCATCCTGTCCTTTCTCTTAAGTGGGGATCAAAGAGCCCCATAAACTTTCTTCCGCTGACTTTTTGCAAACAAGTAACACACCTATATCCACAGCTTTAAGGTAATTAAGGAGGCAAACCATAAAGCTTATGCTCTGCTCTGCTTTAAATTACCTACTGAGCCTTTGTAGGCCAAGTGCAGAGTCAGGGATTCAGCAAAAACTGCTGTGAAGACCCTGATTGTCTCAGAACAAAGCAGAGATTGCACTTTTAATGAGGTACAAGTTAGCACCCAGGAGTGATCTAAGAGCACAAAGACAAAGATCTCTCTCCTTTTCACAATGTCAACTATTTTAATTCTCTGGTGATGCCTTTCTGTTGGGTGTTTAAGACTAAAGAGATAGACAACATTAACTTCCTTTTTAACATTCAGGTCACTCAACAGTGGTCAGAGATTATTCTGGGGACCAATGAGCAGTTTTTTGTTTCTTTCTCCATTCTCTTTTTCTACTCACTGTGCCACTGCCCAGAATGGGTCACGGTCTTGCTGGTCCAATGGCTTCTCTTGAATACTTGAGTCTCTAATCTTCTACCCTGATGCTCCTTTTGCAGAGTGCACACTGACTGACTCTTACACTCTCCTGTCTAATGATGCCTCCTTCCCAGCAAATTTGGTGACTCAGGGAATTTTTAGGCCCCTTTTAGAGGGGTCCTCTTATTCCTTAGGACCTGGCTGACCTCAGAGCCCAGGAGCCAAAATGTTGGATGTCTTCTCATGCCTTTTATCCTCCTCAGCTTTGGTGGCCAATACTCAAGTGGTGAGCGCCCCGAAGTTCCTTTATATCAACCTTAAGTGGGAGCTGTGGGCCCTGATATCACCTATGGGAATTTCCTCCAGCTACTGGGAGGAGTGTCCTGTGCTCTGTCTCTTGTATGGCAGGGTATCTAGTTTTAAAATGGGCTTCAGGTTATCTGTCTGGAAGTCAGAGCCCTGCAGAATGTTGACAAACACCAATGTGCAAAGCAAACATGAAATAAAAATAGTATAAGCATAATGAATCCGAGGCACAAATTAAAATATCCCATGGTTTCTTCTCTGAGCATCCTAGGAAATACAGAGCTAGATTTTTTACAAATAGGAATGGGACCAAGAGATGGAGGGGGACAGAGGAAAGAGAACAGGGAATGAAAAAGCCTTGAGCAGTATTGTAGAAATGAGACACATCCGCATGAGGTATATGATCATTCTGGTTGCAAAAATGAGCTAATAAAGAATAAAAATTTTAAAAAGAGTAGGAAAAATCCATTTAACATAGTAATCTAAGAAACACAATAAATACATTTAGTTTTGTCAGAATTAGTGTCCTTTTAAGTATGATGGCTTTAGTTATAGGTATACATTACAGGTGCCTAATGGCCAGTCTTTCGGTCATTGGAGCGATACATTTTTAGAATGTACATTGTTTGGGCAGATTTGATCACAGTAAACAGGGAGCGCAAAAAGCTTTACCAGACTATCATTACTAACAGTTTTGGTTGGGGGAGTGCAGAATGGTGAGGTGCTTTTTCTATTTCAGCTGCTTATTTCAGAAGGCTTGGACATGTAGGGAACCAAAATGCACTTAAGATATAAATAGGTCAGAAATACTTAACATTACAACTACACAGAAGTCCTTTACATATACACATAGTGTTGACTCTTCAGATGAAATTTAGAATCTATGGTTCAGTAGTAGTGCTATTCTAATACGATTATGCATTTAACAGGTCCACAGTTTCACAGCACACACACAAAAAAACAACTTCCTTTAGATCTCTTACAAACTTAGGAATAGCATTGATGATCATAAACAGACTTTCACCCAGAGTACAAGTGCATTTCATTTACACAGCCACAAAATGGTCCTTCAGCTGAAGCCAGTAGATCTAGACCACTTTTAAATGTCAGCACTGTTCAACTGGCAGGACTTTCCGAAACTGAAGGATACAGAATATAAACCAGAGAAAAGTGAAAAATTTTCGTGACCATTTATAGATTCATGGCAAAAATGCAAAGCATATGACTTAAGAGAGATTACTGGTTAATGTGCATGTATCATGTGTGTGCGACTTTAGCTTTAAAAACTTCAAGTGTTTACATAGCAGAGTCTTTATCACTGTGTATATTTCTACTTCCAGATAGCAGGTCAAATATGCTTTCGTAGTGAAAGGCAACAGTTGTTTCACCAGTTATAAAAGGATTTTTAAGTTTTTAATGTTGTTTAAATGAACCTTAACCCTCATGTTTGCCTTTTGTTTTCTTTCTCAAGAATCACTGCTTGCATCGGTCACACACATGTTGCCTGTGCATCCGCCATGTTCTCCTTCAACACTAGAGCAGCTTGCTCTCCGCTAACAGCTGGGTCTCTTCCTTCCTCTCTGAGTCTCAAAGGTTTTAGAGGTCTGTTCCATCTGAGAGTGCTCTGTCAAAGCTGCCATCTTCCCCTACCTCAGATGGCAGAGCCACGTGAGGAACACTAGCCTCAGAGAACGGAGGGGCCCTGAGGCCGACAGAGAGTGGGGACACGTGCACCCTGTACTGCAGCAGCACAGCACTAACTCTGCAGACCCCTGAATGAGGATGGAGGGGGATCCTCAGAGCAAGGCAGCCTGAGTTTTCATTTTGGCCTTGTGAATCACTACATGGAGAATGGAGCAGAGCCCTAGAGTTAGAGTTGTCAGATAAGAGACTTTGTCTTAAGCTGCTGTGTGGCAAACTGATGCCTGCAATAAGACCCCTTGAATCCCACCATTGCAATGCCTGTGAGATGCCTGAGGGTGGGCTGCCACCTTCTGATTAGCAGCAAACAGAACAAAAGAAAGGGCTAAATGATTTCAGAAAACTTGTCTTTGACATTCAGGCTTCTGCTTCTCAGCTACATGCCTTCAGACTTTTAAGATTAAATGTGTCTCTGGTATGCAGTGCATTGTGGGATCTTGCTTCTTGATCCCTTCTGCCAGTCTGCTTCTTTTGATGGCTGAGAACATTTATATCGATGGCTACACCAGATGGATGCTGTTATTTTCCTATTGTTGGTTCCCCTTCTTCCCCTGTTTCAATGATTGCCTTACCTATTGGAGTTATTCTGTTGGTCTCCAGGGTGTTGTATCTCTTATCACTTTCTAGAATGTCCTTTTGAATATTCTACAATGCTGGATTGGTGGTCCTGAATATCTACAGGGGTTGTCATGGATGTATCTTATTACTCCATCAGATTTGAAAGATAGTTTGGCAGAATACAACAATCTGCGTTGAAGGCTTGAGGGCTTGAGATACTGCACTCCAAGCCCTGCCTGAATTCAAGATTTGTGTTGAGAAATCTGCTACGATTCTGGACTCTCCAATATAAATGACTGGTTATTCTCCAACACCTTTGCATATTCTGTTGTCCTGAATTTCTGCAATCTTGAATATTATATGCCTTTCCATACTAGGTTTAGTTTTGTTTTGCATTTTCCTTTACATTTGATCATGGCTAATTGGAGTTTGTCATGTCTCACTTACCTGCGTGTCAAACTTTTTTCCCTACTTGGAAACTTTGCTGTCATGACTTCTATGAACAGCTTTTTTACCTCCTATGTGTCATCCCCTTCTTTTTCACTGGTTCGGATTAATCTTGTTATTTCTCATTATCTAGCAATCTTTGATTGACTTCCCATGGCCCCTTAATATTAAGAAGAAATTACAACCAAATACACTGCTGTCTTCTGTACCTGATATTGTTCCCACAATGGCTCATTGTGCCACATGTACTCTGAAACTCCTCCTCAGTCCTCTGGACTCCTGTTTGAATCGATTTCATGGAGCCCATTTCTTTCCCAGAGAAGACACTCAAGATTTCCATCATTTCCCTAAGCTCCATTTTGTGCCTGTGTCTGTTCTACTGCCACTAACCTTGTTTTTGATGATGTTCACCATCTCTGCAGTTATCCCATAAGTTATGTGATTTGATTTCTGTCTGGAGCCCCGTGGATCTGCTCTCTTACTTCTCCTGTGGCCACTTCTGAGTCCAGGTGGCTGCTTCCATGCTGCCCCACCTCACTGCCCTCTGGGTTTGTCTTTGGGGAGCTGGAAGTCTGGGGGTGCCTCTTGCTTAAATGTACCTGCATTTTCTATTGTGTATTTGAGTTTAATTCCTGGGCTGATGTTTGGAAATTGCTTATAGTGAGTTATTATAGTGTTATATTGCTAATACTCAGAACCCTTAGGAAATGACTGGTTCTGAGGGTCTCTTCCAGGTATAGCTGGCTTTTGGATTCTGAGTCTGATGCAGGATCCAACCTGTTTAGTTTCCTGGGCAGGAGGAGCTGCTGCCTACTGGGCCTCAACCCTGTCTATTTGTCAATAGCCTGCAGTATTTTTATGGACCTTAGGCAATCTCAGTCTCGGCATGCCAGGAAGAACTTAGAACAAATATGTCACTTTGGCTACACTGGCATGGTCAACAATAACACTACCATCAAACACAGCCTAGAAAATGGCAGACACCATGGGAACACAGAATTTGCCACTTTTAACTCTATGAGCTACATGTGTGGTTACAGTACAAAATCTAAAATGAACCAGAAAATTGTCTGGACTACATGGGCCCTCAGTATCACAATTTCACACTCACACAAAAAAGAGAGACATGGGGGAAAACAGAATAGAAGAGGAAGGGACTAAAGCATGAATCAAGAGCAAAGGAAAATCACATGAACTCTGCCAAGCTAGTGCATAAGTCTGGTGTGAAAGACAGCAGGAAGAAATAACAAGGTAGGTTGTGCCAGTGTCCGCCTGTGATCCAGCACTTGGAAGGCTGGGGCAGGAGGATCACCACTGACTTTTGCGGGCAGCCTCCGATACAAATTGAGTTCAAGGCTAGACTGAACTACATAGTGAAAACCTTTACAAAACTTAAAGTAGTTCCCATACAGGAAACTTACTTACCATGAAGAAAATAACTGCTAGTGAGAATTACAAAGATAACAGAAATCTCCAAACACTTAAGAGCTCAATCACATATTATAAACAACAGAAACTTATGTCTTACTATTTTAAAGCTAGGAGATCCACGATCAAGGCACTAATGATTGAATCCTAGTGAAGACTGGTGTCCTTAGCTTTCTATGAACTCACATGCAGAAACAATTTCTCTGTGGTACACAATTTTTCAGTATTTTTGTTTGTCTGAGTTTTTTGGTTTGTTTCTTTGTTTGATCTTTTTGAGACAGGGTTTCACTATGTCCTTCAAACTGGGCTAAGAGTCACTTTGTAGCCCAGGCTGTCCTCCAACTCACAGGAATCCTTCTGCCTCAGCCTCCGACAGGCAGGGTTCCAGGCTAGTAACACAATGGCCCATGGAGAGGTAATCTTTTGCACGAGGACCTGGGTCTCACTTGTGAGTTCCCCACCCTCCTGACCTACTAACCTCCCATCACCCACCTCTTACTGCTTCAGTCAGCTTGGTGCCCAGCTTCGCTAATTCCAGCACTCTGGGAGCCTGAAGCACAACTGCAAACTTGAACCCAACCTGGAATCCAGCAAATTAACCAGCACCCGTCTCAGAACATAAAGGGTTATAGTTACAGAGAGACCTGAAATACAACCCCAAGCCCTGCCACAATGCGTTAAAAATATAGAAATAGCATTACACTCTGGATTCGATTTTAACACTGAATTCAAAGGACAAATAAAGATTGAGTCCACACCAGGCATATAAAAACTGGAAAATTCACCTTTACTAAAACTGTAATCTACATTTATGAGAAACTATTGTTGTGAAACTATGGAAAGATAAAGTATACTCCGAGAGAATAGTCACAATATATGTCTTTGACAGAAAACATAAACTAAGAGAATTTATTAAGATTTTTCACACACAATTTTAATAAAAGAAGATCACAGGATACAGCTCAGTGTGAAGGCTCTTCAGAACCCAGTGTCACACACAAAAAAACATTGAAACTATTAAAATAAATCAATAACAATTCCAAACAAAATCAAGGACACATGGTATTTATTAGTGCAAAGGCTCCACACTGGGCTATGTCCAATACACGAAGGAATCACACTGTCTGTGCCCTTGCAAATCCTCATGCAGGGCTGGTGGTGCTGAACACGGCCCAGGCCGGAGGTTCCAGGCCAGGAATAGGATGGAGGCTACAGTCTGAAGCCTTTGTCCTCTGCAGGACTGAAGGTCCACTGAGGGCAGGAGGCAGACGTGGTGTTCGCTTCTGCACACTCAGAGCCACATTTCAGCGATTAGGAATCAGAAAATATTTGTAAAATATTTGTGAAAAGAAGAAGAAAGAACTGAAGATGGAGAAGAGAGTTTACTGTGTGCCAGTGAAAGATCGAGGATGAGGACAGGGATAAAGAGCACATCTGCCCAGCTGGGAGGAGCTGTGGACAGGGCAAGGCCTGATGCTGAGGGCAGGCAGTGTCAGGGCTCAGGCTGTGCTGGGGAAGGAGCCCTAGGCTGGGGCTGCGGGAAGACAGAGAAAGGCTGCAGTGGGGGGCAAAGCTTGGTGGACACAGGAGGGGGCAGAGAAGGTCGGGCCTTTCAGAGTCTGTTACAGAATGGCTCATTGTCACAGCATATAAACTCCACTCTAGTTCTTTCATTCATGGGGATCATGGGAAAGCACAGGTCACTACAGCCCTGCCTTGCATACTGGAAGATGCCATCTGGAAAGCAAGAGACACAGGAGCAAACAATAAATCGGTGTGGCAGGAACCAGTGACTGGGAATGAAGAGAAACTTCATGCTGTCCTGCAGCCGGGTTCCCAGGCTGAAGGGACATGAGCCACTCGGAGATGACTGAGGTGCCTTCTCTCAGCCCATCTGCAGTCCTATTCTTACCCACATGCAGTGGGACTTAAAGTCTGGTTTCTGTAGCTTCTGTTTACCTAGATCTTTGAGGGGCACCCAGAGAACCCTCAGTAAGCGTTCTGTCTTCTAATGGTTATATGAGCCCAGGCAAAACCATGGCAGCCCTGTACCAAAACCATAGAAGCCTTCTCCCACTTTCCCGGAGCAAGAACATTTCTCCTGAGAGGGTCACCTCCTTCCAAGGCCAGGCCAGGCACACCCTAACACCAGGCACTCCCTACCTTCATAGACCTTCCGTAGGTAGCACTGCTGGGATCCATAAGTCTGGCAGGAGCTTTTCCGAGTCTGGCAAATCCCATCAACACTTGTGCGATTGCAATGGATACAGGTCAGAGCTGCAAAGGCAGAAAGAGCCTCACTAGTCAAGGAGGAGGCCAACACAGGGGCCATAACTGCTGACTGTAGGAAAATGATCATTCCCCTGGTGCAAAAACCTGGATTCGGGCTCATCGGATACCTGAATTGAGGCCCCATGCCCTAGCTGGTTCCTGATGGACAGTAGCTAGAGTATCTCCAACATGCACTCTAGCAGGCATGCACAAGGCCTCTGGAAAGAAGAGGCAGGCCTTGCTTCAGGCCATGGGACCCCAACACCCTTCCTGGGACTACTCTTCCATGCCTCTGCATCGTTTTTTCAGATTCTCTGCAAACAATCTTCCTTGGCCCCTTTACAATTCAAGGCCAGGGCCATCTGCAAGAAAGCTGTAGAAATTAGAACTCTCCAGGGTTCACTCTGGGGCCGAGGAACCTGAAGGAGAAGCACAGCAGTGGGCTGGCCCCAAAGTGGTGAACAGAAAGAGGGGTGAGGGGTGAAGGGCAGCAATTGCCTCTAAAAGCCTTGGTCCATGCCCCTTCCCTCCCCACAGCCCAGAAACCATCTGCAGCCAACAATTAGTCTGCGTGCCCAGCCCGAGGGAAGGCTGTCCCCAAGGACTCACCTTGCAGGAAGCCTGACAGCAAAGCCAGGCCCAGCAAGAGCAGCAGGTGCTTTCCCATCATCAGGGTGGCCAGGACCTAGGAGCAACAGCAATCACGCCAGAGATGCTGCACCTTTATCCTGCCGGGCTGCAGGGGCAGCCAATGGGAGCCCAGGCAGAAGCTGAGTTTCCCAGAGGCAGGGCGAGCAGAGGGCCCTGGGGACCCAGCTTCCTCAGACTGCAGATTTTTGTGAACTTGAAATGGGGGTATCAGGGCAGTGTGACCCATCTAAAGACACTGTGGGAGCAGATGGCTGATGAGCCTAACCAGTGTGGCCTACTGTATGACGCTTTTCCTGCCTAAGGAAATGACAGCCAGCAGAACGCAGAGTTCAGGCTTAACACTTCTCACCTCATGGGAATGGACACCTCCTGGGCTCTTACACCGAAAGCCCTAACCCAAGACAGGAGATTTGGATGTATCTTCCAGGCAGGATGCAGGCACCGCTAGAGTTTATACACTTGATGGAAGGCAATTTTAAAACACGGATCTTCAGAAACACGTGTGTTGCTGTGGCGTCAGGCTTCTCTGGAGCCCTAGGCACCCTGCAGACCCTGGCTCTATTCTCACTACACTGTGGACTAAGAGTCAGCCTCCCCCACCCTGTCTACCCTGTCTCCTACCCTAAGAATTCGAAACTCACTGAAATGGGTGGGGGACACCCTCTGTAGAGGTACAAGGTGCAATTAGTACTCAGTCAGGCACTGAAGTCTCAGAGATTGTCATTATCCCTCCAAAAAGAACTCAAGGTGTGAATTAAACGTTTGTAATACTTTATACTTCACATGATTCTACACGAAACTTCACAAGAGCTTGTGTGGTGGGTATTAGCATTTCTTTCTATAGCTGAGGGAATAAAAATCTGGCCAAGGCGAATGACAGGGTAAACGCCAGATTGAAACCCAATTCTGAAGACTTCCCAGACTCGGGCACTCTGCTAAGAGAACCCAAGGCTTCCCGGGTCCTGGAACCCTCCTGTTGGTGTCCAAACCAGAGGATAGGACCTCTGCTCAAACATGTCACCTGGGACCTTGTCAGATGGATGAGCTCACTCACACTGACAGTGGACATTTGTCAACAGTAGTGATTTTCCCAGTTTGCTAAGAATCAGTTGTTTACAAAGTGCTTTCTCTGGGCCTCTCACTTACCTCTAATCCCAGAATGCTAAGCATGGGAAGGGGAGACCTAGGCCTTGTGTCGTCCAGCCCTACGGCTTCTTTGCTGTGTACTCCCTGGACCTTTCCTCCTGCTTCTCCTTCCAGAAGGCCCAGCTGTCCAAACCCCCAGGCCAAGCACAGCCCTGAGCTCCTGATCACAGTCTTTCCCACAAAGGACAACAGAGGCCCGTGGGGGGACTGAGGAGCCCACACTGTGCATCATGCAGCAGTCAAGGGCTGGTGGCAGGGAGGGGTAGCATCAGGAACTTAAGGGGCAGAGACAGCATCATTTTCACTAACAATGACACAATGAGTATGCTAGACTTCAAAGAGCAAATGAAACTTGACTGCTTTCTTAGTACAAACTGCACTAAGCAGAGTGTGGCAAAATATTTCCTCAGCACGTGGAGATCACAGAAAGCAGTCAAGCCTGCCTCAGGCTCCATCAGCAAGATTGAAAGGGCCTCGCTGGTGTATGGGGCCATCCTCTTGATTTACAAAAACTGGAGCACATTTTTAAACAGAGCAATTACACACATAATGTGAACCTAGTCCTGCTGAGTCTGTTTTGTTGCTGTCAGGGTACAGAGAGGGTGGAGGAGAGGCAGGAATTCCGTTCTTCCCAGCAGATGCAGTCAGAACAGACACTACTGTGACTTGCTAAGGGATGAGCTCCTCTCATCTCTGACCTCACAGACAGGACCTGTACGCGCAAATCACCTGGCTCCCAGGCCCCATGGAAATGTTCACACCAATGCCTTCGCCAAGGTTGGCTTCTGATCCTCCTGAAGTGTCACACCTCACACCTCTCTCCATCATTTAGGGAGGAGCTGGGAGTCACACCTTTCTTGTGAATGAAGTCCCACTGTCATGTTTTGTCAATAACTACAATGAATGTTTAAATTCAAAAATGTAGTAAAGTTACAGACATGTTGCCATTAATCCCCCTGTGTGGTCAAAATACTGTGCTTCACTTTAGCACCCTATCCTAAACATTCTTAGCAATGTTTTTTACTTTAATGCATTTTGCAATTAAACATTCACTGTGTTTTTGACCACCCTGTGTACATATTGTAGTACTGGACACTGAACCTAAGGCCTCCCAGTTGCTCTACCACTGAGCTACAATCCCTTCCCCTACTCCATTTAATTTTTATTTTGAGATAAAGTGTTAGCTAGTTGCCTAGGCCAGCCTTAAATTTTTATCCTCCCACTTCAGCCTAGAAAGCAGTACTTTATAAATTAAGTAGTAATTACTGTTCTCCAATTAGCTCATAAAATTCAAAGATCTAAAATCTCAAACCTTTCATTTGAGAAGAGAACACCTGGAACCATAAGTTCAAAAGGGCCACCTAAGGAATCAGTTCCCTTAGGAGGATTCATTTCCCTGAGTTCAGCCTGCCAGCTGTTTCTCAGACAAAGGATTAATATCTAGAATATATGAAGAGCTCAAAGAAATCAGACCCCCTAAATTTAAAGACTCACTCCAGAAATAGGCAGGTGAACTGAGTAGACACTTCTCAAAATAAGTACAAGTGGCAAATAAATATATGAAAAAATGTTCACCATCACTAGTTATTCAAGAAATACAAATTAAACACAATACTGAGATCGCATCTCACTGCAGGGAAAAGAGTTATGATCAACAAATCAACCAATAACAAGTATTGACACAGCTGTGGGGGAAAACGTACCCTTCTGCATTGGTGGTGGACATGTAGGCTTGTAAAATCACTGTGGAAATCAGTATGGAGATTTTTCAAGAAACTAAAACCAGAGGTTTTGTTTGACTCTGCTATTCGCCCTCCTGCCACAACCTGCATAGCCAGTGGGTTCCTGAGAGGGGGCAACATGAGATTACAAAAAAACTAGACAAATAATAAAAGGGAAGTTCAGACCAAGTAAAATCTGACTTCTCTGATGGAGAGGAAGCAACAAACCAGCAAGGTCTGTATCTTTATACAGGGTAAAAAGGTGGGCAATCGTGCAACAGGGTCAAAAGCATAAGGTTGCAGTGTTTTGTTAACACTAAAAGCAAGACATTCTCAGAGATACCTTTGCTATAGTTAACAGGGAGCACCAAGGTCAGACACCTGCTGAACTGGCTTTGCTTCAGTCCCAAAAACTTGTTTACTAGCACTGGATCTTCTCAGAGCTAGCCTTACTCTGGCCAAAATGTGCCATTGATCTCCAGATCACCCGGTCTCCACACCTTCTGGGTATCTTCCCAAAATAATTAAAAGCATCATACCACAGTGATATATGCATACCCATGTTTACAGTGGCACGGTTTATAACAGCTGCTCATTCCCTAATGATTGGTAAAGACACAGGTGTTTTTTATACTCAAGTAATGTACTACTCTGTCATAAAGAAGGATACACTCCCATGCCCAGCAACCCCCGGGCTGCCAGTAGCTGCGTGTATTCTGCCTCAGGAGCCAAAGTGCACAAGGTGATTTCCAGTGCACACGCAAGCTTTGGGAACATTGCTCTGAGCCCAGAAATATAGAAAAATGACAAAACAAAAGAGCAAAATATAATCTCAAACCTCCAGCCCATCCCAAGCAAGCCTAGGAGACATGCACATAGAACAAAATGTAAGCCATACACCTGAAACTCATGAAATGATAGCAAATGAAGTAAAGAAACAACTCTGGGAAGCTATAAAAGAACTCAGATCAGAAATAATCTCCCACGTAAAAGAAGAATTGATAAATGTAATGAAAGAAATGCTGAACAACACATCTAAAGATGACATAGTTAAAAAATTAGAGGAACAGTGCAAAAAGATGGAAACCTTGAATGAACAATATAAGAAACAATGCATGAAAGTATTTCAGATTCAAAGAGATATACAGGAAATCAAAAATTCCATCAAAAGTTGGCAAAACTGTCTCAATGAAAGTGAAGACAGTCTTTCAGACCTCAGAGACAAGGTTGTAGCTAGTGAACAGAAAAAGAAAGATTCTTAAAAATAACAAAGAATCATGAAATAACAATTCAACAGCTGCAAATGATGCAAAGAAAAGCAACATAAGATTGATAGGTATAAGGGGCTGCGGATTTAGCTCAGCGGCATAAGCGCCTGCCTTGCAAGCAGGCAGTTGTGAGTTCAATCCCCGGTACTGATAAAAAGGAAAACGACAAAAAAAAAAAAAAAAAAAAAAAAAGATTGATAGGTATAAATGAAAAAGAAGGTGACAACACAAACAATACCAAGAGGCAATTTACAGAGTAATAGCTGAAAATTTCCCAAATGTGAGAATGGAAGCTGGAATACACATAAGTGAAGCATACAGAATGCCAAATACCCATAACCAAAGTAAAACTACACCCAGACAAATAATAATCAACATCTCAGAAATCCAGCATAAGAACAGACTATTAAAAGCTGGTAGATAAAAGAGACAGATCACCTATAAAAGAAAGCCTATCAGAATCACAGCAGACTTCTCAACACAAACAACAAAGTCAAGAAGAGCATGGAGTGAAGTATTTCAGATCTTAAAGGAAAATGACTTCCAGCCCAGATTGATGTACTCTGCAAAACTGTCCTTCAAAATGGATGGAGAAATAAGATACTTCAATGACAACAGCTGAAGAACGCATGACCACAAAACCAACCCTGCAAAGCATACTGAAAGACATTCTAGACAGACACAGGAAAAAAACCACTGAGCAAGGCAAACAATTAAATAGTATGGAAAGGTAAAGAATCCACAGCAGAAAGATAACATGTCAAAAATAAACCAATATATATATCAATTATAACCATTAATGTTAATGGCCTCAATTCACCAATTAAAAGAAACAGACTGGCAGAATGGATCAAGAAACAACATCCAACCATATACTGTATACAAGAAATCCATCTAACCCCAAAAAAAGTCAAAGGATGGAAAACAATACTACATCCAACTGGAACACCCCCCCACCGCGCGTTCACCAAAAAAAAGGGATAGCTATTCTGTTTGCACACAATGTAAACTTCAAACCAAAAATGGTCAAAAGAGATAAAGAAGGTCACTACCTATTAGTTATGGGAAAACTTCAAGAGGAAGAGATAACAATCTTAAATATCTATGCACCAAATTCAGGAGCACCCAACTATACAAAACAAGTATTAATAGAAATTAAAAATCAAATAAGCAATAACATAATTACAATAGGAGATCTTAACAACCCATTGACACAAAGAGACAGATCAACAGGACAGAAAATCAGCAAAGAAATAACTGAATCACAACCATGAACAAATGGACTTGGTGGAGGTTTACAGTGGAGGTATACCCAACATCATCAGAATATACATTCTTCTCAGCAGCATGTGGAACATTCTCTAAAATAGACCATATACTAGCCCACAGAACATACTTAAGTAAATGAAAAAGAATTGAAATTATCCCATGCATGTTATCAGATCATAACACAATGAAACTAGAAATTAATGACAAACTGCAAAAACCTCACAAACACATGGAAATTGAATAATACACTCCTGAGCAATCAGTAGCCAAAAATAAGAATCACATGATCATTTGTATAGATGCAGAAAAGCCTTTTGATAAGGTCCAACACTTATTCATGATAAGAACCTTACAGAAAACTAGCATAGATGTTCTTTACCTCAATATGATAAAGGCCATCTATGACAAACCAACAGCCAGCACCATATTAAATGGCCAATATCTAAAAACTTTTACCCTAAAATCAGGAACAAGACAAGGATGTCCATTATCACCACTCCTATTCAATATAATGCTGGAAACACTAGCCAGAGCAATTAGACAAGAGAGAGAAATAAAAAGAGTAAGGATAGGAAAAGAAGCAGCTAAATTATCATTATTTGCAAATGACATGATACTACATAGAAGGCCCCCAAAACTCCACCAAAAGACTCCAAGGTACAATAACTAAATTCAGTAATGTAGCTGGATACAAAGTTACACTCAAAAATCAATTGCACTCATAAACACAAACAACAAAATCACTGAGAAAGAAATAAGAGAAGCCACACCCTTCACAATAGCATCCAAAAAAATGAAATACTTAGGAATTGATCTAACAAAAGTAGTAAAAGATCTATTCAGGGAAAGTTACAATACACTGAAAAAAGAAATCAAAGAGGACCTCAGAAAATGGAAAGATGTCCCTTGTTCTGGGAAGGAAGAACAAATATTGTGAAAATGGCCATTCTTCCAAAATTGTTACACAGATTTAATGCAATCCCAATCAAAATACCACTAGCAAACCTCATAGATCTAGAGAAATCATTCCTAAAATTCATCTGGAATCAGAAGAAACCTAAAATAGCAAAGACAATTCTGAGCAACAAAGGCAAGGCAGGAGACATCACAACCCCTGATTTGAAGTTATACTACAAAGCTACTACAATAAAATCAGCATGGTTCTAAAATTTAAAAAGACCTGAAGATCAATGGAATAGATTAGAAGACACAACTACAACTACAAACACACTCAACCACCTTATCTTCACACTCACTGGAAGAAAGATAATCTCTTTAATAGTACTTGAAATATTGGCTCTCCATATGCTGAAAACTGAAACTAGACCCATGCCTATCACCATGTATTAAACTAAAGTCAAAATGGATCAAAGATCTAAATATTAAAACAGAAACACTAAATCTGCTGGAAGTAGGTAGAAATCTTGAAGATATACGGTTAGGTAGAGAATTCATGAACAAGAATCAAAACACATGGGAAATACTTCCCAGAATGAATAGCTGGGATCACGTCTTATTAAAAAGTTTTTGCATGTCAAAAGAATTAAATCTCTAGCATAGTGAAAAGAAAGCCCACAGTTTGGGAAACAATCTTAGTCAACTGTCCCTTAGACAAAGTACTTCTGACTAGAACATATCAAGGATTAAAAAAAAAAAAAATCAGACCCTCAAAATTCAAAGACCCAATCCAAACATGGGCAGCTGAGATTAATACACAGTTCTCAGATGAAGAAATACAAATGGCAAATAAATACATGAAAAAATGTTCAACACTATTGGTCATTAGAGAAATGCAAATGAAAGCCACACTGAGATTCCATCTCACTCCAGAAAGAACGGCCAACAACAAATGCTGGAGAGGCCGTGGAGGAAAAAGAACTCTTCTGCACTGTTGGTGGAAGTGCAGACTGGTACAACCACTGTTGAAGTCAGTTTAAAGATTCCTCAAATGCTGGGATTGGAAGTCCCATTTGATCCAACTATTCCACTTCTGGGCATATTCCCAGAAGAACTGAAAACATCACACCACAGTGATACATGTACACCCATGTGTATAGCAGCACAATTTGTAACAGCCAGATATTGGAAACAAACTAAATGCCCATTAATCGAAGAATGGATAAAAAAGATGTGATATTTTTATACATTGAGATATTTATAAATAAATGGATGCAACTTGAGACCATACTCGTAAGTGAAAAAAATCAAACTCACTTATGTAAATACTGTATTGTCTCCTTATGTAAGAAATTACATAAATGTAAATGTACATAAGATACAAAGTCCTTGATAAATATAGTGGAAGGATAAGAATCTGCTCAAAGGGGAAAAAATATCTCAGGGAAAAGAAGGAAAAAGAAAAAGGGAAAAGAAAAAAATCTAAAATTGAATAAACACACAAGATAGCTAAGACGACTGCGCTACAAACTCTATTAGTTCTTGGAACAGAACAGTTAACATTCATAGGATTGGAACAATTGAGCATGTTAGTGACTGGTGACCTGAGGAACTCTTGAAGATCATTATGTAAGATAACAACCCTAATTATGCTCCTACCACCTTGTTGTGAAGGCCTGTATCATTTTGGACTCTGCTATTGTTTTTTGTCTTTTTGTTTTGTGTTTTTCTAGTAATCTGTTTTGTTTTGTTTTTCCCTCTGATACAAAAAGGATAGGTATACATGTAAAGGCTTAAACATGCATAGAACTTCTCCTAAACAGTTTACGAGAATCGATTATATTATGCGTGATAAACAGCTACCTTGAAGAAAAAGAGACATTATGATTATCCATTTCTGAATTCCTATCATTGTGATGCAAAAACCTACTGGTTTTATTTACTGCTTTTATTCTTTGTTTAGAGTGTTTAGTCTGTTTTGAATTGTTTAATTTCAACATATGGACAGCTATTTTGAAGAGAATTAAAGACATTACGTTAGCCATTGTTGATTTCCCTATTGTCTGGTTTTGAAGGCCTATAATATCTTCATAACTCTGTTCTGATCAGTTTTGTACTATTTTGTTTTGTATGAATTTGTTGTGTGTGAAGATATGGACAACCATTTAGAAGAAAACAAGAGACATTATGGTAGCCACCGTAGACCTTCTGTTGTCTTGCTTTGAAATCTGTGTCACTTACATTGTTTTCTTCTGATCTGCTTTGTTCTGTTTTGTTTAGTTTTACCCTCTTTAAAATAAAAAAAGATACATTTGAGATATTTTCAAGTAAATGGATGGATCTTGAGACCATACTCACAAGTGAAATAAATTGGACACATAGGTAAATATCATATTGTTTTTGGTGCAAAAAACCAAAAATGTACATAAAGACCAAAATGTGTAATAAATATTTGAAAATGGAAAGAAAATGTTCAAATGAGAAAAGGAAAAAGGGAAGAGGAGGGGGAAAGGACAAGAAAAACAGAAAGGAAAAATGCAAACAAAGCTTTTGTAAATAAAGAGGAAAAGGGGTTGAAAGGAGGGGAAGAGAATGGGGGACAAAAAGATAAGTCATGTACATGTAGAAAGTCCCTATGATAAATGTTATTATTATGTATATCTAAAATGTACCAATTTAAAAAAGAAAAACATCTATCTACAAAGGTGGGTAGGGGGGGCTACAGGAATTTAAAAAAAAAAAAGAAAATTGGGCCATCCAGGTTTTAGCAACAGTGGAAACCTAGACAAAAAGGGTAGAGAGAGGAAAATGTTATCATATCCTGGTTGAATGCTGGAGCCATTGGAGACAGGAAATAGCACAAAAGCCTTGCAGGGTGAGAAAGACTCGGCTAGAGGCAACTGTGGTGTGAAAATAGGAAGAATATATACTCTTTTCTTCCCCTCTCCCCTCTATTCTTCTGTAGGTTAAATTCAATCTGAAGCCAAGCCCAGATTTAGTATTTAGGTGATTAAATCAACATCAATCGGCCTTCCAGAATAGGATCAAGGCCAAGAACAGCATATTTCAAGAGAAAATAACACCTTCACATCTCCCTATCAAGAACACCTACAGGAGGGTATAGTGGCACACACCTGTAATCCCAGCATGCAGGAGGCCGAGGTAGGAGTATTGCTATGAGTTTGAGGCCAGCTTCAGCTACATAGTGTGTTTAAGGCTAGCTAGCCTGAACTACACAGTGAGACCCTGTCTCAAAAAAAACAAAACAAAAACTAAAAAAGAACACTCAGAGTTTAAATGTAAAACAGAGACAGAGAGAGGGAGAGCAAGAATGCTTTTAAAATTGTTTTACAAAGAATAGATATTATTTGGCAATTTTTTTTTTTTTAAAGATAGCGCAAACAGTTCACAAACACTATCCTACACACAGAAAATACTCACGTCTTCACCAGGGGAATTTGCCAGAGGTATAAAGGCCAGCCTGCTTGACAGATGAGGACCTCAGAACACCACTCATTGTGAGGAAACATGGCTTGTCTCTGAGGTTCTAGAATGCCCAGCTGCTCTGTCTTCACAGCTTTTGGGTGTCCCACACTAAAGACCTCTCTTTGCCTAAATCCCAATGAACAAGTTAATCTTACTAATGAGTCTTTACCTGCTTGGATCTGTCAGAGGTGAGTCTTGTGCCTAGGCTTGAGATAGGTGCATAAGGGGCTCTCTTTAAGGTGCTTCTGTCCTTAAGGAAGTCACTCAGTTACCCAAACCAATCTAATTAGGAATCAAGAGTAACTAAGTAAGACCAACAGTGAGAGATTCTGAACCACCTGCCTGCGTCTAGCTATAGCTTTATAGTCATTGAGGCCCTCTGACCTGGCACTTTCCTGTTTAGCTCTTTCAGCCGCTCAACATTTGAATCTGATGTTCTATGAGAAGGGAGAATAGGCCTGGAGGTTCAGTGATAGCCCAGTGAGTTTGTTCCTACTCATTGAGTATAAGAGCTCCTTAGCAGTTAATGTGCCAAGAAAAGATACAACGAAATAGAAAAGAATGGGCTAAGAAAAACATCTCAACAAACAGATGTATGGGCCAGAGATCATGTAACTCCTTTATGGCTGTGTTTATCCATTCGTTTTCTGTATTACTGTTTTGGGAATCATGAAGAACTCTGTTCCCTCCTGCCTACCACAAGAAGAGCTAAGCTGTTGAAATGACAAGCTCTCAGTAATGTTGGATTTCATAGATTTTTCTTATTGTTTTGTTGCTTTCAAAAATTTGAGCCAAGCTTGGTGGCACACACCTGTAATCCCAGGACCTGGAAGGCTGAGGCAGGAGGATCACAAGTTCAAAACCAGTGTGGGCTACACAGTGAGTTCAAGACCAGCCTGAACTACATAGCAAGACCGTCTCAAAAACAAAACAAAAAAACCACTTGACTCAGAAATGTAGATACACAACCACTGGATGATACTATGTGCCAGTCACATAGCAGTGAAGATCATAAGACCTAACAGTGACTGAGACATCAGCATGCTTATTCAAACCTGTTTTCTATTCTGTCACAAATAGTTCTTTATTAAAAATTGTTTTAACTAGTGAAGAATCAGTCAAACAAATATTATGTTTTAAAAATAAAAACCCACTAAAAACCTTATCAAATGTTTTATCAACATATTATAACCCTCGTCTTTATTTTTTATCTTTGGTTTTTTGAGACAGGGTCTAAATTATCCAGGCTGGCGTCAAACTTTCAATTCTCCTTCCTCTGCCTAAGAGCAGTGATTACAGGCATGCACAACCTTGCCAAGCAACCCTAGATTTTTGGAAAGTACCTGATTATAAGTATATACCTCTTATAGGATTCATACAAGGCTAGAGTACCCAGAAGCCTTCTAACTTATCTCAGCTTAAAGATCCTGTAATAGCTCTCAGCTTCTAACTAGTCTTCATAACCCAGTCCTTACAGTCTTCTTGCCTTCCCTTTAGGCTACTAAGTATAATCAAGGTCAATTATCTAACAGTTTGCTTTTCCATTCAGGATTTTTTTGTTTGTTTTTTCATTTTTATCGGTACTGGGAATCGAACTCATGACTGCCTGCTTGCAAGGCAGGTGCTTATGCCACTGAGCTAAATCCCCAGCCCCTGCTTTTCCATTCAATTAATGTGAAAGTCACGCTTAAGAATATGACCTAGATTTAAGGTAGAAGAGATCAGCCAAAAGAGAATGGCCCTCTTTGAGGTTTGCAAATGCCAGTGTAAGGTGGGGAGAAGAGAAATTAAAATTAACTGAGCATCTGAGCAATAGACAAGGCACTTCACAATTTATCTTCCTAAAATACCCAATAACTCCATAAAGTAGGTATACATGGTATGTCATTGGGAATTTCCATTCAGGCATACATAAATGTAAGCCAAGAATCTGCTGTTGTTGTTGTTTTTCTAACAGGAAAAAGCTTTACTTGGAAAGTAAGAAAAAAATGGTGAGAAATTTTAGTCTGTAGAGCCAACAAAGATCAGGACAGCTCTTGACAAATAAAGTAAGAAAAATAGAGAAGGATACTAGCCTGAGCAATTTGAGGGGGCATGCTCTGATGAAGGGCATCAGACTGGCCCCAGAGTTTTTCAATCTAATAATTTATAGCAACTTCACCTTCTGAATACCCAACCCATGTGAATTAAGGATTGTGGGAAAGAACTTGACCTTACCAAATAGTGACTTAATCCCTCCTGGTAATTTTCATGGGCTCAAGGTCATCCTGTGGATCATCTTCTAGTTGAAAATTTCTAAGCAAAGGTTAAAATTTTCTATCCTCTAATCCCAGCACTCTGGGAGGATGAGGCAAAAGGATGAGGCAAAAGGCAAAAGTCTGAGGCCTGTATGGGCAATTTATCAAGTCCTTCCCTGTCTCAATATTTAACAAATTTAAAAATAAATACAGTAACTTAGTGTGAAGGCCCTGGTTCAATCCTCAATACTTCTAAATATATACATAAATAAATGTATTGTTTAAACAATTATTCTTATTTAAAATTAAAAAAAAAACTGTCCAGCCTCAATTTTGCCCGGAATTACTCAGCTATTGGAAACTATTTGCTTTCTCTCGCTCTATCTCTATTCTTGACTTCACCGAAGGATGACTGATGGGAGGGCTGGTGGCAGACTTCTGATGACATAAGTGACTTGATTTCCTGCTGCTGGCTTTGTTAGGGAGATACTTTCATTTCCCTTTAGGTGCTTCTGATGTATGAGTATCTCCCATGTAGTTTTTAGTATTATGTATTTAAAATTCTTTCCTCTAATCCCAGAGGTGGTCTCTGTATTTTGCAGTAAACAGCTCTATCCTCCATGGTCTCTCAGAGTAATTAGTGAACTTCCTCCAATATTTGCACTATCAGTGCTTGTTCTAGACCCACAGAAAACTTAGGGGTCCCCATTTGTCTCTCTCTTTATCCCAGTCTGTTTCTCACCTTTATCATCTCTTGTTTTTCTTCTCCATGTCAGGAGCATCAGGTCAGCCCGATGCACCGCTTGCCTCCATGGATCATCAAAGTTCAGCTCAGCGACTTTCAAATAAGCACCTCTCACCTATAAGTCTTTCAGATATTGATGCTTTATATGAGACGACTTCAGGTAAGAATGCATTGGCTGAGCATGGTTCCAGTGAGCACAGTTCAAACAAGCATATTGCTGGCGAACACACTGTGAATGAACATGATGCAAGTGAACATGCTTCAAGTGAACACATCTCAGAGGAAGAGACTTCAGGTGAGCATGCTCTAAGTGAACAGTCTTCAGATGACCATGCTTCAGGTGAGGGGACTGCAGGTGAAGAAACTGCAAGTGAGCACACCTCACGTGACGACAGTGCAGGTGAAAACACTGCACGTGAGCACACCTCAAATGAAGACACTGCAGGTGAGCACGTCTCAGGTGAAGAGACTTCAGGTGAGCATGCGCCAGGTGACGAGGTTGCAGGTGAGCATGCTCCAGGTGACGAGGCTTCAGGTGAGCATGGTTCAGGTGACGAGGCTTCAGGTGAGCATGCTCCAGGTGACGAGGCTTCGGGTGAGCATGCTCCAGGTGACGATGCTTCGGGTGAGCATGCTCCAGGTGACGATGCTTCGGGTGAGCATGCTCCAGGTGACGAAGCTTCAGGTGAACATGCCTCAGGTAAAGAGACTGCAGGTGAGCACGCCTCGGGTGAAGAGACTACAGAGGAAGAGACTTCAGGTGGACATGCCTCAGGCGGAGAGCCTTCAAGTGACCATACTTCAGGTGAAGAGACTTCAGGTGAACAGCGTTCTGGTGTAAAGTCTGGAGGTCAACAGGCTCTAGATGAACCTGCTCCCAGGGAACAGTCTTCAAGCACACCATTTCCAAATACATCTTCAGGTGAGTCACATTGGTTTCGTATGAGAAGTGGGAAACACATCAGGAAAACCCAATTTTAGGGAAAGAATAGGAAGAATCATTAACACTTCAGAAACAACTCTTCCAAAGGTTCTCTAAGCCTCTTCACAGTAATACCAAAAATCATGTGCTATGTTTTATGAGGTCTGTAGGCTACATAATTTGGAGAATACTTGTTTAAGAAAATAACACAAACACAAAATGCCAATAGCCCCACCAATTCCATGAACCCTAAGAAATTATGAATACAAAAGCTCACAGTTTCTCTGGCAGGGCTCATAGGGAGTACAGAATCCTGAAGACTAACATAGAATGTAACTTAGGCAATGCTTCCCCAAGATAACTGCTTTTCTGTGGCTCTTACTTAAAACAGATGATTCAAGCAAGAAAACTAATAAAGTGTGAGGTCTCAAGTTACCAACAGCAATATTAACACTTCACATTTCATCCCATTCCGTAAGAATTACTGTTCTAGGCTGGGCATACAGCTCAGTAGCACAAGCACATGCTTGGCAAGCATGAGGTCGTCATTTCGCCTGGTACAAAAAAAAAAAAAAAAAAGGATTACTATTCTAAACTTTCAGATGAGATAAAAAGTAACTGGCCAAAAGTAACAGATCCAGTGTCAGTCACATGGCCAGAAAGTAGCAAATCTTGGATTCAAACTTAGGTCAATCTAAGACCAAGTTTTCCCCAATGTACTTCTTTGTACTTCCTGAACTAGGGGATTAACAGAAATAATGTAAGAGGTAATATGGATAAATTTCAAAGGAAATGCTCTGTGACCTTAAAAAAGGTCAATGTGAAAATGGAGAATACTCCATTTGCAAAGGTAGAGCATTCTAAAGCCTAAAAATCAGTCAATTTGATTCCAAGTGTTGGTGCTTTGTGGATTTGTCAGACTATGGCAGAGCAGTGAAGGTGGCAGGCAGTCACTACATGGCACTTTGTTCCTTTGGAGTAAGATACATCAGAAGAGTAACTAATTACATGTATCCAGGAAGCCAGTGAAGATATGAAATAGAGTAAAAGTCAGGAAGTAAATCTGGGATTTATCAGCAACAAAGCTCATAGATGAAACAATAAGAATGAAGGAATTGGGGGCTAGGGATTTAGCTCAGTGGCATAAGTGCCTGCCTTGCAAGCAGGCAGTCATGAGTTCGATCCCTGGTACCGATAAAAAGGAAAAAGACAAAAAAAAAAGAATGAAGGAATTTCCTCTAGACAACATGCTGTATCAGACACGGGACTCTCAGATCCCCAGCAAGAACTCAGAAAGAAAAAAAAACACTCAGAAGCATGTTGTGGGGCTGGGGATTTAGCCCAGCGGCATAAGCGCCTGCCTTGCAAGCAGGCAGTGGTGAGTTCGATCCCTGGTACCGATAAAAAACAAAAAAGACAAAAAAAAGTATGTTGTTTCCAGGCTTTATTGTCCATCATTCCACCCAGATATCTGACTTACATATCCACACTTGGCCCAGAAAGGGATTTCACCAGTCTTATGTTAAAATTGCAGGCACAATATTAAATTGCCACACATGTGCTTATATGAATGATCAAGGAAAATGTCTTCGTGGAGAGGGAACGTGTACCACTGAGAAATCCCAGCAGTGCATGCTAAAGAAGATCTTTGAAGGTGAGAACACATCAGACAACTTAAGTAGTAATAGGCTGACAGAGGCTAAGAGGCTAAGAAGAGGGATCAAGAAAATTGGAGATTAAAAAGAACTTCCTTTCCTGGATTTTAGAGTAGAATCCGAGGTACTGATTAGGGAGGTACAGGCCAGCAGACTGAGACTTCATAGAAAAGGAGGCAGGGATAATGGCTGTGTGAGTTGTCCCTGAAGCCACTGAGACAGACTGTAAACTCAGCACTACATCTAATTTTTTCATGGCTACATATTCTCAGGGCCTAGTACAATATCCAGATCTGGTAGAGTAGGCAGTTAGCAAATACTGAATGAACAAAATAACAATTAACTACAGATCTATGTTCACAGGTTGCCAAACCAGACTGAGTATGTTCCTACACCTCTCTTCCCTCACTTTCACCTTTCTCCTCAAAAAAGGAAACTTGGTTACTTGTATTCCAGGAACTCTGTGGTTTGTTCAGTCCCTCATAGAAATGCCATTATCTCATTTCTATATATGTGCATTCACCTGCCATTCCACCACTCAACAAACATTAAAAAGACACATACTATCAAATACAGGCTGTGTATGCTAGGCATGGTGGTCCTTAACCCCAGCACTTGGAAGGCTGAGGATAACCATGAGTTCAAGGCCAGCCTGGGTTACATAATGAATTTAAGGTCAGCCTGAATTGAACAGTGAGACCCTGTCCCAAAAGAAAATATATACATATATGTTTATATATGTACATATATATATATATATATATTCATATATAAATATATATTATATATATTGCAAATAAGATTATGGCTTAATACAGTGGTCCTTAAGCTTTTTTGGTACCAGGGACCAGTTTCATAGGAGACAATTTTGCCATAATAGGGGTGAGGCGGTTGAAGGCAGGGGTGACCTATTTCAGGGTGATTTCAGGAGATCCCTCAGGTTGCAATGCACTGTAGGGTTCCCCTGCTGCTATAAATACAGAAGTTTTACTCACCTGCCTTACTGCTCACCTCCTGCTGAATAGCGCAGTTCCTAATAGGCCACCAACCAGTAACTCTCCACAGCCCAGGGTTTGGGTACCCCTGGCCTACGTAACAAATAATATCACAAAGGAGAAAATGAAGTCCTAAGAGACACACAAAGACTGAGAGTGGTGGCACATGCCTGTATTCCCAGCATTCTAGGAGGATGCAACAGGAAGATAGGAATAGGTTAAATCTAGTTAGACAAAACTGGACAACTAAGCAACCTATCAATGTGGCCTCAACATAAAAATAAGAGGGATGGGTATGCAGTTCGATGAGATGTCCCTAGTAGCACTTTAAAAAAAAAAAAAAAAAAAAGGCATACAGAGTATTGGGAATTCAACAAGGGAAGGAAAGATTAGGTGGCAGAGAAAGAAGATGAGAGGAGCAAAAATTCCAAACAAAGTTGGAGGTAGCATTCAGAAAAGGCACTGAGGGAACACGTAAAATGTGGGCCAGTGACTTGGCTACACACTAAGATCACTTGAACAGCTTTTAAAATTCCTAATGCTCAGGTGACACGAAGTCAGATCTCTGGGGATTAATTTCAGGGCCCCCCTTTTTTTCTTGGTACTAGGGATTAAATATCAGGTCTTTAACTGAGCTACATCTTCATTCCCCAGCCCCATTGTTTGTCTGTTTGTTTGTGACAGGGTCTTGCAATGTTATGCAGGTTGACCTTAAACTCAACTTTGTAGCCCAGACTGGCCTTGAATTCACAGCAACCTGCTTCAGTCTCCCAAGTACTGGGATTACAGGTGTGCCCAGCTTCCCAATCACATTTTTGAGACAGGGTCTCAGTAAGTCTCCCAGAATGGGCTCACATTTATGATTCCTGAGTACTGGGCTTACAGGCCTATGCCATTAGGCCCAGCATCATCAGTATTTTTTAAAACTACTCAACCATCCTAACATACCCTCAGGATTTAAGAGAACTCCTGATTTAGTCATGAGGCAATAGTTGATGAAGGATATGCCAGAGATGGGAAATGATGAAAACAAAAGGTGGAAAAGTGCAGGATATAAACAGGAAAAATAACTATTTGGGAATAGTAAATAGGGGAAAAGAAAATAAATTTGGGAATGGCTGGCTGGAGTCACATCATACAAAAGGACCTGAAATACTGCAGGATGTGATGGCATATGCCTGTAATTCCAGAACTCTGGGAGGCTGAGGCAGGAGGATCCCAAATCCACGCCCACCTTGAGCAGCTTAACAATTTAGATAGGTCTTATCTCAAAGTAAAATATAAAAACAAGAGCTGGGCTTCGTGGTGCACATTTGTAACCCCAGCACTCGGGAGACTTAGGTAAAAGAACTGCTGAGTTTAGGTCAACCTCAACTACATACCAAGACTGTCCCAAAATAAAACAAAAACAAACGAAAAACCCAAGACAATACAAAAACAAAGGCTGGGGATTAGCTCGGTGTGAAAAGCCTGTGTTCAATCCCCACAAAAAAGCCACCCACTCACTCCTCAAAAAAACCCTTCAGTATTAGTTTATAGAGTTTGAATGTAGGTATTTTGAATAAAGGAGTTACTTGATAAAAGCTAATACAAATAACAGTTTTTTATTTACCTCCAGCACATATATCAGACACTGGGATGTACTTTATAAAGTATGCTTTCTCATTTAATCTTCACAAAAAAGTTTTCCTTGTTAACAGAAAGGAAACTGAATTGTAGAAAAGTGAAATGGCGCTCTCTCTCTCTCCCTCTCTCTCTCTCAGTGCTTGACATTGAAGACTTGGATCTTATTAGTCTTAATATCCTCTGGTGTTTACCTTAGTTGCCCCCACACAGGAAAGGTCCCTTAAATGTCTGAAGAATGAAAGCAACAACTTAAAAACAACACATGTTGTAAGAGTAGAACTCAGAGGCCTTCATAACCAATTAGAAAGGGCAAAGGGAGAAATCAGAGAGCACAGAGGTTTTGAGAGTGTGATACAGAAAATATATAGGGAAATATCAAGAAAGTAAGTTCAAGTGAGGAGGATGGAAATGAACTTCATTTGGAGCAGAGTAAATTTTTTATGTCCTTAGCACATCTGAATGGAGGTGACCATCAGTTTGTTGGAAATGTGAGAATTCTACATGGGAAAGCACAGATAACTAGATCCAGAGTACAAAAGGCTATCCAGAGAAGTGTCAAGAAAGAAACAAATGCTAGGTGTGGTGGCACACGCTAGTAATCTCAGCACTCAGGAGGTTAAGTCAGGATCACTGAGAGTTCAAAGCCAGCTTGGGATACATAGTGAGTTCAAGGCTTGTCTGGACTACCTACATAGGAATATCCTGTCTCAAAAAGAAGGGAAGGAGGGAGATAGGGAGAGGGGAGATGAAGAGAGGGAGGATAGAAAGTCTAAAGGATTGCATGTCTACAGAAGTCAGATTCCTAAAAACTGGCTGCAGAATCTAAAAAGCAGAAACCTTCGAGGGAGGAATTTCAGTACACTCATGACTTGGAGGGGCTAGGGCAGAAGGAAGGTCAAGTGAGAACAGCCAGTCCTCCAGAGAAGTTTGCGGGGAAGGAATGGTGGCAGGAAAGTGATACAAAGAAACTATCTTCAAGTTTGGGAGAACTTGGGCATACCTATAAGACCAAAAAAAGGAGCCAGTAGAGAGAAAAACTGAAGCAGTAAGAGAGAAGTGGGCAACTGACAGAGTGAAGGTTCCAGAGGAGGCAGACAGGAGGGAGAATGTACACATGGGTGTCTCAATCATCTCTGCAAGAGGACACGGGGTAAAGGTAAGGTAGAGAAGGAAGCCTTCTGCTAACTCCAATGTGTCTTTGGCTCTTTCAGGTGGAAAACTTCAATTCATGGTTCAAGGGTGTGAGAACAAGTGCCCCTCTATGAATCTCATTTCCCACGGAACAAGGATGCAAATTATATGCTGCAGAAATACACCTTACTGCAACAAGGTCTAGAAGCCTGACTCAGGAGCAGAAGGCCTCCACCACTCTACTTGATTCAGTTCAAATCTAGCTTCCATACCTGTCTGAATGTCAGACAAGACACTCAAGTATCTTTCCTCTCCTATTCATGGCATTACACATTCTTCTCCACCCTGCCTCGTCTGCCCTTCCTGTGATATTCCAGATTTCCTTTTTTAAAATAAATGTCTCGTAGCTAAAGAACAGATTTCAGACAGACTTCCTTTCCCATCAGTCCAGCTGCAGGGTCAGCCTGGGCTTTTTCCACCTCCACTACTTTGGCTGTTTTGTGTGTGGTATTGGGAATTGAACTGAGGACCTTGAACATGCTAGGCAAGTCCTCTCCCACTGAGCCCTTCTGAAGATGGAGTCTTGCTAAGTTGCTCAGGCTGGCCTCGGAATTGCAATTATCCTTCATCAGCTTCCCAATGAGCTGGAATTACAGGTGTGTGCCACCTCACCTAGCAGCAGCAAAAGAGAAGGGGTCTTCCAAGGCAGAGAAAACAAGGATACAAAGTAGGTATCAGTCGTTCATGGAATTTAAATGGTATTTCTTACAGGTACTTCTCTCTGTCCCCCTACCTTTCCATCCTGTTTTTCCCTCACATCGTTCCACTTGTATAAAGAATTCAACCTTTCTTTGGCTCTGGAATTTTCAGTCTTAAATCCATATAATGAGAAAAAAATGATTCCTTTTATTTCTTCTCAGAAACTCATAAAGCATT
The DNA here is from genome assembly GCF_034190915.1 of Cavia porcellus. Classification (NCBI taxonomy): domain Eukaryota; kingdom Metazoa; phylum Chordata; class Mammalia; order Rodentia; family Caviidae; genus Cavia; species Cavia porcellus. The sequence continues at coordinate 19,647,558 of NW_026947492.1, read as the reverse complement.
TTTCCTACAAAATGTTACTGGATCATCTACCCACCATAATGGAGTGAGTGGAATGCTAAACAGTCACTCATAGCCTAGAGATGCTTCTACATACATGGTCTCACCTGACCCTCAGGAAAGAGCCAGACAGAAAAGATCCTTTCTTTATAAATAAGGAAATGTGTCATGGAGAAGTTTTATTTATTCATATTCCATATTCCCAACTGACCAACGTGACAAAGCTAGTGAAAGTCAGTGTTAGACTCTAAAACTGAATCTGCGCGGCTTCAGAGCCATTATTTCACACAATGAGCATCAGCCAGCGTGGCTTTTGAAGGCTGAACCCAGCCAGGCCTCTCCTCCCACCTACGCCCACCCCTCTGAGTGGCTGCTTCCACACCTCTCTGTGTAAAAGCTCTGGACATCAGTTGGGTGCTCTTAATGTATTTTGCAAAGCAAAAACCTTTAATTTTAATAGTCCAATCTAACATTTTTAATGACTAGGGCTTTAGGGCTCATGCCTAAGATCTCTTAGAATTGTATACCAAAAAACAGTCATTTTTACTGTATATAAAATTAAAAAATTTTTTAATATTTATATTGTGGTCCATCCCAAAAAATACTGGTAACAGATTCTTTATTGGTAATAACTATAGTCTAGAAGACAATAAAATTTTTCTTCAAATTTCTGAATGAAAATTATTTTGAACCTATTAATCCTATCTCTAATGAAATGGTATTCAAAAATAAAGGTTTAAATTTTATAGAGCTGGCATGGTAGTACACACACAATCGCAGCATTTAGGAGGATGAGGCAAGAAAATGGTCATGAGTTCAAGGCAGCGTGGGCTATACAGCAACTTCAAGACCAGCCTGGGGGCTGGGGATTTAGCTCAGCGGCATAAGCGCCTGCCTTGCAAGCAGGCAGTCATGAGTTCGATCCCTGGTACCGATAAAAAGGAAAAAGACCAAAAAATAAATGTAAAAAAAAAAAAGACCAGCCTAAATTACACAGCATGACATTAGTCTCAAAAAAATTTCCACAAAAAATAAAATTTATGAGACAAGGCGTACTGGCTTCCATTTATGGTGAACAACCCTCTACAGATAACAAAAAGAAAGGAAACAACTATCTGAAAGTTCCTCCAAAGAAAATGAAGAGAAGTCCCTCCAGAACAGTCAGGAATGCACTGAATGAGACTGAAGGGCTTATGCCTGAGGTGCTTCTCAATTGACACATCACAAAACAAACAAAAAACAGTCTGAAAACTAGGCATGGTGGCTATAATCCCAGTTGTTGGAGAAACTGAAGTTCAAGCCTGGCCTGGACAATTTAGTGACAGCAAGACTATGTCTCAAAAATCAATCTGGGGCTGGGGATTGGATTTAGCTCAGTGGCATAAGCGCCTGCCTTGCAAGTGTGTGGTCGTGAGTTCGATCCCTGGTACCGATAAAGAAAAAGACAAAAAAAAAAAATCAATCAATCAATAGGAAGAAGAGTGACGAAAGCTCAGTGTGAAAGCTCTAGGTTCAATCCGTAGTACCACACACACACTGATCTGAGGCTTCAGAGAACCTAGTTTAGGACTCTCAGAGCAGCTGTGAAGTTTGGGAGAAATCCTGCAAAGAACAGAGAGGATAAACTCAAATCTAAGGAGAAATTCTGACCAATGTTATGGCAAATCCAAAACTTCAAGAGTCTCAACAATAGAATCTGAAAGCTGAAAACAACTAAGCAGAGAGTTTTTCGGGGCTGTCCACATCAGTCAGAGCTTGAGGATCACAGACTCAAATGCTAGCGTTTTACCAGCCTTTGATCCACACTCTTCTCTGCATCGCACACCTGGGAGGAGAGGCCCAAATTCCCAAGCTTCAGGGAACACAGAGCAGACTTTATTTGTAAAATACAAACCTTGTGGAGAACTGCAGAGATTGTGCTTCACCTCATTCCAAGCTTACTCAGGGAAAGCAGAACAGCTTCCATCTCAGGTTGGGAAAAACCATGGGAAGCAATGCTGCTCAACAAAGCTGCAGAGGGACCACGATCGGCAGATGCCTGGGCAAGGTTAGGGATAAAGAACACAACAAAACACTCACTCAACCTGACAAACCTGGCGTGAAACTCTAAGAAATTAAGATACTCAAAGTCTCTGTGTATGCTGGAGACTAAAGAAAAGACACATAAGAAAGAAGACATTAACCCTTCATACCAGGCTAACACCTACGCTCAAAACATGATCTGCTACTAGTAAAGGTCTTTTTCAGTACAGATCTGGTTAAGCAGAATTGACTTTTCTCAAATGCCAAATTTCAACAAAAATACCACATGAAAAACAAAGAGAAGAAAGAGGATAACATACCCCATTGAAAGGGAAAAAATATAGCAGAAATAATTCCTAAAGAAACACAGGCTGGCTATACTACACAAAGACTTTTTTTTTAGTACCGGGAACTGAACTCAGGACCTTGTGCTTAGCAGGCAGGTGCCATGTCACTGAACTATATCCCCAAACCCCACAAAGACTTTTTTTTAAAAGTGTTAAATATGCTAGAAGAGGTAGAAGATAACAAAGAACTAAGAATACTCATGAAAACAATAGGTAAATAAAATAAGAATATCAACAAGGAGAAACTAAAAAGGAAGCAAATTCTGAAAAAAACCCCACAGTAACTATACTGGAAAGTTCACTGTGAGAGTTCAGCAGCGTACCTAATAGGCAGAATATCTGTAAATTATTTTTCTGCAGTGCTGCAAACCCAGCACCTCAACTGTGCTAAGCAAACACTCCATCACCAAGCTATATCTTCTGTGCAGAATCAGCAAATCTGAGACACAAACCATTTAAAATAAATGAACTAAGGAATAAAAAGGGGAAAAAATGAAAAGACAAGCTGGGGATTTATCTTAGTTGTAGAATCTTTCTTAGCATGTGCAAGGTGCCGGGTGCAATACACAGTAACCACCCAAAGAAAACAAAATGCGAACAGTCTAAGGGACACACGGAACACCATTGAGCAGATCGATAAGTGTACTGTGAAAACCCTGAAAGAACCAAAAGACAGACATTATGAGAAAAAATAAAGGCTGAAATATTCCCAATTCAAGGAAAGCCATCAATCTACAAATACATGAAGTTCAATGAACTCAAAAGTAGAATAAACTTAAAAAGATTATACCAACTCATACGATAGTAGGAATCAGATATATTCAACAATAGCTCCCTTCCTCCCCCTCCTCCCCTTTTATTCCACATCACCTAAAACTTTGGTGACCAATAAGTTCACAAAGTTAGATATCACTTTCAAAATAGACTTTATTTCTGTAGTGAAGAATTAAAATATGGCTGTGAAAGTAGAGAATATAGAAAAATATTTAGAGGTGCAACAGCAATTTTAGTTAAGCAGTAGAATTTATACTCAACTTTCTGAAAGACCAACCAGTATTTAATTAATCCTTATAACTCAGCAACAGATTTATGTAGCTGGTCAGACCCTTTTGAAAACTAAGTACAAATCTTCAGGTTACATTTCTTGAAGCTAGAGTCACTTCCCTGACTGAACAATTTACCATCCAAAAGTCACAAGGACTAAGCCTTTATCAACCATTTTTATAATTAAGTCAATGTGGAAGACACATTTCCTGGATGAAACATGTTCTGTTAAGAATGGGATGTTATGTTATTATAAAATCTGATGAACACACGGACCCTAAAAGCTAGTTTCTATCAGATGGATTTCAAATTCAGACACAACACACAGATGAAACAATGGCCCTTCCCAAGGTATTACTTACAATTAAGATACAGGTATTATTTGTATCCAAAACATACAAAGAATTGGAAGATGTTTGCATAAGGAAGAAAACTCTTCAGCAATGATTGTTCGCAGTGTGCAGAATAGGATAATCTTCTCTAGGAAGAATAATGTCAACATAGCAGCACTATATTCACCAGCAATACCCAGGGGTATAGGTTGATCATGTGGCAGGAAGCCAAACCTTCTGGCTGCTCACAACATCACTCAGCTTCCCCTTAATCTTCAGAAAGTGTCTCTTGAACTCCAATCCATCACCCTATAGTAGAAATGATATACAAAAATAATATTAGAGAAAAGGAAATTATGGCATAAAATCAAACTCTTTCCTGATAAGTAGAAACAAACATTCTTAGATATGACCAGCTACAATACCCTATACCCACTAAGATTAAATATTATTACAGAGGAAATGGTTACATAAATAGTTATGTGTTCTTCACTGTTATTATGTGTTCTTCACTGTTCCCACCACACTGAACTCAGAAAGTAGAAAAAATAGCATCCTGTCTGTATTGGCTGGTTCACTTATCAACCTGAAAAAGTTTAGAAGCTTAACTAAATGACTCAGCAATTCTACCTCCTAGGATGTAGAGGGCCTACCCTAGGGCAGGTAGCCTGCGTACAATGTAAGGCAAGAGAACAGGTTTTCCCCGTTTTAGCTTGTGCGTCACCCCTTTAGCTGTGCCACCCTGCCTTGGAGCCAGCTGATTACAGACTGAAACCTCCACAAACTGTGAGTTAAATCAACCTTTCCTCCTTAAATTTGGGTGTCAGGTATTTTGTATCAGCAATGAGAAAATTAACTAAGACAGAATTTGGTCATTGCTATGACTATACTTGACCATGTGATTCAAGAGCCTTTGGAAATGGCTTGTGCGAAGAGTTTGGAAAGGCTCAGAGATGCTGCTAGAAAGAGGTTGTTCTGTATTGGAGATTCTAATCACAGCTCAGAAGATCAGAAAACTGGGAAAGACCAGGCTCAAGAGGTTTCTGCTGTGAAGGACTGCATTGGTTGCTGGACTCCAGATGACATATGTGATGGCTTGGCAGAAAATTTGTCTGCATCTTGCTTATGTCTAGAGACTTTGCCTGAGACTAAGAATAAAGGTGGTGGACTATCTGGCAGAAGAAATTTTAAGGCATTCAAATGTTGAGGCTGTGGCATGGCTACTCCTGGGGCTTTTAGCCAGATCTATGTTGAGAATCACGACCAAAAAAGCCCAGCAGAATGATTTAAAACATTGAGTTTGATCAGAAAGGAAGTTCCGGTAAAACTGTGGTGTATAAAGATAGAGCTCAGGAAATCTTGACTGCTGAAGAGAAATGGGAAATATAGAAGATGGCCTGAGGGCATCACAAGAAACAGCAAATCTCCATCCACTGCAGACTCAAAACTGCAAAGATGAAAGACTTTGCTCTGAGGAGAAAGCCAGTGAGCACCATATTCCAGAATGGCAGTAGTACAGAAAATTTACTCCTCAGATTTGGATTCAGAGTGTTCAGCGACCCAGGCACTCCAGAGAAAAGCCTGGTTACCACTCCAGCTGGCAGCAGACCTTGGCAGCATTCACATGGTGGTTTTAGGCACACGCAGAATGCCAGAGCTGTGCAGTTAAAAAGGGTAGGATGTTATGGTTTTAATGTAATATAATGATCATAGACTTGATACTGGTTCTTAAGGATTGTTAAACCTGTGTTAAAATGTTCAAATTGTGAAATGACAGGAATAAGCATCATCCCCAAAAAACTTACCTTCTATTCTGATGAGGGAATTAGTGCATTTTTGTTTGTACACAGGATAATTAAAACACAGTGGGCATAATTATAAGCATGTCTTCATATCTGGAGACCAGTTTAAAGAAATGTGTCTGGTTGCCAAATTGACAAGAGGTGGATTGTAATGGTTAATACACTGGGTCAACTTGAAAATTTCAGAAGCTTAAACTAAGTGACTCTGTAAGTCTACACCCAGGGTGCAGAGAGGCAACTCTAGAGCAAGTAGCCTGCATACAACATAAGGGAAGAAAAGAGGCTTGATCCTCGCTTTTTGCTATGGTTCCTTTTGCACCTTCTGCCACTATGAACAGGTGTCCTTCAACCACACCACCCTGCTGTGCAGCCAGCTGATTACGGACTGAAATCTCCACAAACTGTAAGCTAAGTAAACCTTTCCTCTTTTAATTTTGGGTGTCAAATATTTTGTCTCAGCAATGAGAAAAGTAACAAAGTCACTATTTCAAGAGTTAGTATCACTAGACATTAGATCTGAGATTTTCACAGGGAGTAAGGATTTGTATTCTAAAACTAAGTCACACAATTTTTCTGACACAATACTATGGCAACAAAATCAACAAATGAGAAGGATTTCATTAAAGTAGAATCTTTCATAAATCCACAGCAAACAATAGAAAGCAGTATGCTAGCATATATCTAATATAAAGAACTAGCCCTCCAACTGTCTTTAGAGCCATGTTTATTTAATCTCACAGGAAATGAAGAAAACACTATTGTCATCTTGCACATGTCAATAATTTTAAAACTAGAAATAGGGCCGGGGTTTAGCTCAATGGCACCAGTACCTGCTGGCAAGCACAAGGTTATGAGTTTGATCCCTGGTACCAAAAAACAAACAATCAGAAATGTGAACAAAACTCTAAAAATATTAATCACAGAATTACTGAAATAAAGGTTCATTGAATTATAAAGAAAAAATATATATGAATTAAAAGAAAATTCAAATATTTCAAAATACTAAAGGTGATTACTTCTGAGAAGCATAATTTACAATTGTTTTTATTCTTTATATGTATTTGTCTGTAAAAACCAAAAACTTTTATAATAGTGTCAGGCAAAAAACTGATTTGAGAGAACAGTTTATAATATTAAATGAAAAAAAACAAGTTATCATGTACTTACAAATACAAAGGAGAACAAGAAGTCAACAAGAAGCAAACCCTCCCTGCAAACCAGTGCCATGTGCAGGCTGCCAGAGGGACAGCCAGACCCCAGGCCCTTCCTGCAGGGGGCTGGGAAACAAGGACCACCAATACCCCACTCCCACCCCAGTAAGCAGCCAGTTCATCTGGAGAAACTCAGGCTGCAATGATGGATATTGAGGTGAAATGCGATTTGATGCTTTTGGTGTGTGGTGCTTCACTGACTTTACAGGTGTTAGGGCCCGTGGTCTGATTATCTACTCAGAGGATAATGGTACATAGTGCAGCATCTAGTGGGGATCTCCTTCTGAAGGTGGTGGTCATTTTTTTTTTTGCCTTTTTTGTTTTTATTGGTACCAGGGATTGAACTCACAACTGCCTGCTTGCAAGGCAGGTGCTTATGCCGCTGAGCTAAATCCCCAGCCCCGGTGGTGGTCATTGTTAATTCCCTATCGTCTTATTTTAAAGTCCTGTATCATTTTCATTGTTTTGTTGGGCTGGATTTTATTCTATTTCGTTTGATTTTATTATACCCGATAGCATGAGCAGCTACTTCAAAGGTAAGATATATTATGGTAGCCATTTGGGATTTGCTATTATCGTGTTTTGAAATCTTTATTCCATTCACTGTTTTGTTTTTACTGGTTCTTACCTGTTTTGTCTTGTTTGATTTTTACTATGTCTGAAAGATCTGCAGCTCTTCTGAAGACAAGAGGCATTATGGTAACCATTATTGATTTTCTATTGTTTTGAAGTCCTGTGTCACATTGTTTTATTTTGATTGGCTTTAGACACAGTAAGAGATTAGCAACATAACTAATAATAAAACATACTGAAAACTATTAGCAATGAAGTTGTAGGGGAAAAAATATTTCTATACTGCCAATAGGATAATAAACTAGCACAACCACTATGGCACTCAGTATGGAGATTTCTCAAAAAACTAATAATAGAAATTCCACTTAACCCAGCTATTCCCCTTCTAGGTATCGCCTCAAAAAAGCTGAAGACATTATAGACAGTGACACATGCATACCCATGTTTATAGCAGCCCAACTCACAAAAATTAAATCATAGAAGAGGCTATATGTCCATCAACAGATGGCCAATTAAAGAAATTGTTTTTTCTATATATATATAAAATACTCTCTCTATATATATATAATACTCTATTAAGAATATAATTGTGCCATGAAGAAGGGAAAATTTAGTGACTTGTAGGAAAATGGATGTACCTTGAGACCACAGTGTTAAGTGAATTAAGTCAGATACCAAGCTCAAATATGAGAAATTCAAAGAATAAGTAATTTTAAGAGCAAAATATTGGATGGATAATAGGAATCAAGTAGATCTTCTGCAAATGGGAAAGGGATCTAGAGACGGGGGGGGATTAAGATGTGTCATGTTTATGTACCAACTCCCCTCAAATTCCTATGTATTACAAACGTACAGATAAAAGATAAATAAATAATAAACTTGCAGCATTACTATGCTTGTGCTTTGGTACCACTCTTAAGTAAAACAGACTATTTGAACATTATGTACTGCAATATTGTGACATTTAATCTGATAATCAAAATAATTAATGAATAAAAGCCAATATAAAACATAAACAAAAATCTATGCGTAAGATTTTTATGACAGATGAAAGGATGATTCATACCCTGCTAGGAGGGAGAGGGACAGTACGAGATTTCATCATGCTACTCAGAATTATATTCTATTTTGGGAAGGCCAAGGAGTAAGACTGGGGATTGAATCCAAGATCTTGCCTATGCCAAACAAGCGCACTGCCACTGAGCTTCACCCCCAACTCTTTTTGAGACATGGTTTTACTATGTTGCCCAGGATGGACTTAAAATTGTGGTACTCAACCTGTCCGCATTAGATGCCCAAGTACCCTGCACTTATCTGAAACCTTATGAAGTATTTATTTCTGAACTTTGCATTTGTTATGGTCTAACTACCGTTGACCTGAAACTGCAGAAAGTAAACTATAGGTAGGAAGACAACTATATGTAAGAATAATGCCACTAAAAATCCACACAGAAATATTTCCATAAGAAGAATAGCATAACAAAATTATCAAAAGTACCTTAGAAAGCCGGAAGTCAACCAATATCTTCTCATTCATTTCTACCAAATTCACTTTGAAAATCAGTTTATTGTTTCTCCTGTCAGTTGTTGACACAGTAACCTAAGGCAACAAAAATAAGGTTAAGCTATACGCATGAGTAGAAAATATTCCTAGAATAAAATTATATTCTCAGGTCAATGAGACTTGTGAGATATATATCTCAGGTCAATGAGACTTGTGAGATAAAAATTTGTAGTGTACTTCTAAAGCAGGAGTGCTGTGTGTCCAAACCAAACAACCTGTAAATAGGAACTGCATTCATGGGAACCCTTAACCAACAAAGAAATAAAACTGAAAGAAGAAACAAAGAATAATATATAGACAGGAACAATATTATTACAATATGAAAAAGAAAAAGAGAGGCTAGCCAGATGTGGTAGGGCACACCTGTACCCCCCATACTTGGAAGGTGAGGCAGGAAGATCATTGCAAGTTTGTGATCAGCCTGGGCTGCACAGACCCTATCCTAAAAAAATTAAAAAATGATGAAAAGATCTGGAGAGGTCTTGCAACTTCTACTTCTTTCGTTTAGAATGTTCTTATGGTCTTTAAAGAACCTCTACCTTACAAAGACATTCTCTACATAGTATCATCATCCCACCACCTGACCTAAAAATCAGCCCATTTTGTACTGATAACATCCTTTACAGTTGTTTATCTAAGATCTAGTGTAGTGGTGGAGAACCTACGGCACATGTGTCACTGCAGGCTTCTTCACTGAAAGCTCCAAAAGGTTCACCAACAGTAAACTAGTGAAAGGCCATATATTTGATTTAGTTTTCAGGCCTCTTAAATCTCCTTTAATACAGTGTAACTGTTTCTTCAAAATCCTAAATATAGATTAGAATGCCAGTGTTACAACTATGCTACAATAATATAAACAAAAACTGGTGAGTAGGATTAGGAGCAACAGGAAGAAGTATGAGGTTTATTCCTATACTTCTTCCACAGAGGGCAGTCAACTATTACAATTAACTATATATAGTTTTTAAGTAAGGAGTCCACCTATTTAATGTTTTATTTATTTTCTAAGCTGACTATATAGCACGACCTGGTTCCAAATTCATCATTCTCCTGCCTCAACCTCCTCAGTGCTGGGATTTCAAGTTGTGTGCCACTACACTTGGCTGATACTTTAAGTATTTTCCAGAAATATTATTTAAGATAAAGAGCATTTTATTTAAATTTTTTCAATTTCTTCAATAAGGAGGCTGAGACAGGAGAATGGTCATGAATTGGAGGCCAGCCTGAACTACACAATAAAACCTTGTCTTTTTAAAATATACATAAATAGCCAGGCGTGGTGGCACACACCTGTAATCCCAGCATTCGAGAGGCTAAAACAGGATGATCTCTGAGAGTTCAAAGCCAGCCCAGGCTACAAAATCAGTTTAAGTCCAGCCTGAACTGCAAAGTGAAACCTTGTCTCAAAAAGACAATCAATCAATCAATAAAATTTTTTCAATTTCTTTTTTTAAGGGGTCTTTTTTGGAAGAAGGGGTTCTTTTCTGGTACAAAGAATTGAACTTAGGACCTCACACTTGCCAGGCAGGCAGTATATCACTGAGCTACATCCCTGGACCTCAATTTCAATTATTTTTCAAATTTGAATTATTTTTGAAATATTAAATACTAATGATAGTTTGTAGTCAAATTTTTAATTTTCTGCAGAAAAATACATAAAATCAACAACACATACCTGATTCATACAACTCTTTTTCCATTGATAGCCCAACTTCTCACAAGTCTCTTTCAGGCACTGGTAAGATTTATCTGCATCCAGTTTGGTAAAGAAACGTGTCATTCTTTTGACCAACCGCTGCCAGGGGTTCTGCATGTCAAAGAGAAAAGCTAAATAAATCCACAATGACCCAAACCAGAGATATCACAGTTACTTAGCCTGAAATTTTTTTTCTATGATTGGAGAGCCTTTTCCATGAAAGAGTCCTCTAATTTTTCCTTGCACAAAAAAATATACAAATTAAAAATATTTAAGATTTCTACATGAACAAAAGACTTAAAAGACAATCAAAATCAAAATAAGACCAACATTGTTCATTTAAAAAATTAAATTCCCTTACCTGTGAAGATCCTGGGGTGCCAACTAACTGACTATTCAGAAGCATATGATCAGGGCATGCGGGTTGGGAAAAACTGATCCCTTGTACCAGTTTATCGATGTACGAGGGACAGGTATCCCATAAGGAAAGACCCGTCCGTGGTTCTGGCTGAGAACTGGAGTACTTCACATTCTCTTCACTGAGAAATTAAGACAGACAGAAAAACACGTCTTCAGTTTTCTCTGCTTCAGGTACTTTTGTTCTTTGAGACCATATCTTAACATGTTATGCACATAGGCTCCAAGTAACTATCATTCTGCCCAGTCTCCCAAGTACAGTAGTAGCTAAGACTACAGACATAGGGCGTCATGCTCAATAGAAATATCTTTAAATAAAATCTACCAGGTCTTTCTTATAACAATCATCCTCATCCTGAAAAAATTGTGTTTATAATTAAGAAACATATATGCATGCATTATTCTTCTTGAGGAATTCTATATTCATAACTACTTAATCTTTCTTTATTAACTTACCTAGAAGCACTGTTTACTGGAGAGAAGTCCAAATTTGAGTGAATGTGCTTAGAGAATCCACTAGGAGACTCTGACATACCACCTGAAGTGACCCGGGGTCTCTTTGCTCCTAAAACAGAAAACAACACAACTCCTTTTAAGCCTTCTATGTAGATGCTTTTTAATTAATCTAACTAGCAACTTGAATAAGTAAAACTATATTGAAATACACTTAATGCAAACAAAGTACATAGAAAACAAACAATGGGTTTTTGTACATGATTTTACAAGAAAGGTGGTCAGGCTATGAATTTACTAAGACTCACTTGGAAAATTACATGCTTCACCAATTGTAACCTTTAAGTGTGTTTTAACTGTGGGTTATCATGCTAAAAGCACAACGTAATGATATCTTTTATGAGTAACACAATAGTGTTCTATAAAAATGAAGAGATCTAGTTAAAGGACCAGAACATTTTAAAATAAAAAAGAATTTAATGTAATAGCAATAAACATAAATATTCCCTATGTAACACACTGCTCCCTAGAATAATTACTAAGAATAATCATTATAAAGAAAACGATGCTACTGCAAACTCATGGTTAAAATTGTGCTAAGGAGCAATAGTGAATGGCAGCATCAGGGTAATACGAGATTTAAAGGAGAGAAGAGGCTGAGGCAGGAGGACTGCCATGAGTTTAAGGCCATCCTAGGCTACACAGTGAGTTCAAGGCCAGTCTGAACTACATAGTAAAACTGTGCCTCAAAAAAAAAAAAAAAAAAAAAAAAAAGGAAAAGCAATGTAGGAAAAAAAGGCCCAATGAAGAACAAGGAGCCTCATGTGATGCCTACAACTCCAGCACTGTGAGGCTGAATCAGGACTGCAAGGTCAAGCCCAACCTGGGCAATTTAGCAAGACTCTGCCACAAAATAAAAAAGGCTGGAGTTAGAGCTCAACGTGGAGGCCCTGGGTTCAGCCTCTAATACTGGGAAAAAATAAAAAAACAAGGGTCAAGACGCGTATCAAACACCTGCTCTACTTCCGAACTCAAAGCTATGAGGGTATCAGACGGAACAGATCCACTGCTTCAGAGGAAGCAGTGTCCTCAGGGGTGAAATGGACACTAAGAACAAAAAGGTGAAGGTCACAGTCAGAGAAGAATTAACTTAAAAATTCCTTGTCCACCCTTGGCTGCTGTCTTCTCCTCTCTGTCTCAAAGCCAGACTTCTTGAGTGAGCTGTCTACAGTGACCCTCTCTAAAAACCTTACCTTCCTTCTACACTACAATCACTGTGATCTGGAATTTACTCCCAACTTTGCAGTAAAACTTTCTTGCCCCATCAGGAGTAACCATGTCATGGAGTATCTTGGACAAATTTTAGGCTTCATGTTACTGATCCATTATTCCATATTCTCCAGACATTCCTGTCCCCTCTCTCTCCTCTTTGTTTCCCTGGTCTCCACCAATCACTTAAATACTGGTGTTCCTTAAAATTCCCTCTACTTAATTTCATTTACCACCATGCTTTACTTCCCAAACTGAAATATCAGTCTTATTTCCTGGATTATACCGCGCACACCCACACACACACACACCCTACCCAGTTTTTAACTCAGCTCCTCAAATTCAAAATTAAACAAAATTTTCCCAGCTGGGCAAGGTGGCACACATCTATACTCCCAGCATTTGGGAGGCTGAAACAGGAGAATCGCCAAAAATTCAAATCCAGCGTGAGGTACACAGTGAGTTCAAAACCAGCCTGAACTACATAGCAAGAGCTGGTCTCAATAAAAACAAAAATCAAAACCAAAATAAAAGGAAAATTTTCTCAAACTAGAGTCACCAAAACCAGAACCTTGGAGTCATCCTTGGTAGTGCATTACTATCATTTTCCTTATCTAAATAATCACCAGTCAATTTTGGTCCTTAAAAGTCTTTGCATTTCCTTCTCTGCAGCCCTACTACTGCTCACCTACTCCAACTACTGTCTTCTCATACCTAAACCACTTCTGTAAAAGCTGATAGCACTCCTAATCTCTTCCTAGTCATCAGAAACAACGAAAACTGGCCCAGGATATACCTCAGAGGCATAAGACCTGCCTGGCAAGCTCAAGATAGTGAGTTCAGACTCCAATATGAGGCAGGGAGGAATGAAAAGAAAGAGTTGTAACCACAATCATAGAGACTTGACAGTTAAACTAAATATACACAGCCTTGACATTTTCTTAACATCTGTCAAAAGTTTTCTTAATGGGCTTAAGCTAAAGCCCAGAATTCTTAGCCTCATACCCAAGGCCTCCATCCCTGTAACCTGGCTGCTATCTGCCTAGCAGATACCATTTCAAAAGATGCTCTCCCTCTTCCTCCTCTTTAATCATTTACTTCACAAACACTGAGTGTCTATGATGCACCTCAAATACACTAACCACTGATGAGAGAGAGAATACTGATGAGGTTCATGCCATAATGACCACCTTCCAAGTTCCTCAGATGCTCCGGATTTAATAAATCTAATAGTGCATTTTCTGAATGCTTCCTCTGCTCAAAATCCTATGTGTGGCTCACATTTCCTGATTACCTCCTCTTTAATCTGGAAATCTTAATTTCTTTTTTTTTTAAACTATCAACTATTTTCTTATATACATATACATATGTTTATTTTGGCTTCTCACATTAAGAAATCTTAGATTTCAGGTCATTTCCTCAGGAAGAAAATTTATTTAAGACTTAAGATTTGATCAAATGCTTAGTTACAGTACCTCAGCCTTCCCTTAGTAGTTATTAATAAACAAAACTACATTTTATATTTGTTTTTAGACATTATAAGTTCCACCAGGATAGAGATCAAACTTTTGTTAACTTGTGATACCAACTTAGTACATAACATTCCTTCTTTTATTTTTTGATTTACACTTTTTTTTTCCCATCTTTTTAAGACAGCATCTCACTACACAGTTCATGCTGGCCTTGAGCTCACTTTGTAGCCCAGGTTGGTATCCAACTCTTGACCATCCTCCTGCTTCAATCTCCCAAATGCTGAGATTACAGATGTGAGGCACCACGTCCCGCTTATTTTTTTATTTAAAACAAGGTCTCACTACATAGGTAGTTCAGGTTGTCCTTGAACTATGTAGCCTAGGTTGGCCTCAAACTCACTAAAATTCTCCTACCCCAGCCTCTTAAGTGCTAGGATTACAGGTATATACTACCAGGCCCGGGGCAAGTAACATTTTTTCATAGAGAAAAGTGATCAAATTTTAAGAATATTACCTTTCTTGGATAGAAATACATGTTAAGACTCATGCTTGTGTAAAACCTATAAACAGTTTATGAGAACTGATCTTATGACACATGATGAAATGAAGAAATACTTGGAAGGAAAGAAAGGGGCAGTGCAGTACCCAGAGCTGATTCTGGAGTGTTATGATGTGAAATCCAGCATTATTATTAATCTTTGTTCAGAAGGTTTTTAATCTACTACATTTTGTTAGGTCTCAACATAAATGAAGATATGGATAAATGTGTACATGTCTAAGTATATAGGATTGATAGCCATATTACTTAGTTTTTGTTGGATAGTTGAATAGAACTGTTTGCAGTCTCCCTGGTTGAATTCCCATTTATATGTTCCACTTTTGTACCTTGAACAACTATTTGTGGGGGGACAATATGTATATATCAACTAGTGATTTATTACTGTTCATTTCTTTTCTTTGAAAATATGTACTATTTCTGCCCGTTTTCTATTTTGTCTTTCTTTAAATAATAAAAAAAAAAAAAAAAAAGAAGAAGAAGAAGAATATTACCTTTCTTGAGTGGTTTATTGTACCATCTATCTTTTTTGATGTCTGGAATGGTAATCCTGATCGATGGATTTTCAACTAGGATTTTATGTAGCAGAGCTAAAAACAACATTTACGAAAGAGTCACACAGATTAGAAAAGTCTAGGACTTTTAAGGAATACATCCTCTTTGGCCTCCTTATTTCTAAATATTATTTCTGGGGAAAGAAAAGAATAAATCTACCAAATTATTGCTTTAATTTCATGCAGCTATTCTTTGTTACTGTCTCTGCTTTAGAATATTCTTTTCAGACTCTTAATTCTCAATTCTTTTGAACAAGCAGAATAAGAATCAAGGGGAAATATTTCTTACCATGCAACATTTAATGAGATACTAAAAAGCAGAATAAACCAAATTTTTACCTGTTACAAATACTAGATTTCATTGCTCTGTCATGTTCTTACATTTCTTCATTCACAGTTTTATAAAGAAAGCTTACTCATCAGTAACTTGTTAGGAGACAGTACAGATAACTAACTATCATCCTAAATCATTTTAATTATCCTGATAAAGAATTCATACATCGTGAAGGAATGGAGATGACCAAAATGTTATGCACATTTGAAAATACCACATTAAAACACACATGCTGTAATATATATGTATTTTCTTAAAAGAATGCATTTGTCTTCCAATACCAAAATTATTTTCGAACAAAAGACTTAAAATTAAAGGCATAAAAGCACTAAGAGAAAACAGAGGATTGTTTAAAAAAAATTAGGGATTAAAAAAGACCTTTCTAAGTATAACTATGTAGTCAGAAACCAAAAATAACAAAATTAAAGATTAGAAAATGTTAAATAGTTAATTTTTCAATATAAACTGATGAGATAGTGATAACACTACAAAATGATACAAACTCTTTGGAAAATAATTTGGCAAAATAAATCCTGGTACTTAAAACTATTTACATACTTGACCCTGCAATTTTGCTTCTGTAAGTTAAATAATTACAAGGCTATGAGCAAAGATTATATTTCTTATACAACACTGAGTACTTAGGAAAAAAAAAATCCAAATTTTTGACAAAGCAAAACTCAGCAATGAGGTCATCCATATTGCAGAATACCATAACAGCCTTTAAAAATGACGTAGGGCTAGGAATTTAGCTCAGGAAGACCAACTCCTGCCTGGAAAGTGCAAGGTCCTGAGTTTGATTCCCAGTACCAAAAACAATGATATAGACACAGAAAATGTTCACAGAACATGAATAACAAAACACAGGTAAAAAAAATTGTGAATGACTTAATTTTTTGTTAACATATATTCACAATAATATACACACCTAATAGGCACATCTTATATATATGTTTATAGCAAAGCACAGTGTACATATCAAAATATTTTCCAAAGGCTATTTTTGTATTCAGGGATAAGATTTTTTTCTTAATTTGTTTTTTTGAGACAAGGTCTTGCTATGTAATTCAGGTTGGCCTTAAACTCATTATGTAGCCCAGGCAGCCCTTGAACTCACAGTGATTCTCTTGCCTCAGCCTTCTGAATGCTGGGATTATAGGCATATGCTACCTCACCCAGTGTTTTCTCAATTTTTATTTGATTTTCTGACTTATTTAAAACTTATGTAATTATTTGTTTAAAAAAATTCAGATTATATTCATTATCCAAGAAATCAGTAATTTTAATCAAGATAACCCAGTCACCTAGTGGAGCAGAATCAATTTTTTTCCAAGGGTTGAGATACGTCTTCTTTTCTTTCCAATCAACATATTCCTGACAACTGTCACTGGGCTGGTCCCATGGCAATTCTAAAAAAGAAATGAATCACAGTTTTCTGAGTATTCATATAGTTATATAGTAAAGATTTCAAGAGAAAATAATCAATATACAACTCTATAAAACATTTCCTTCAAACTAATTCAATATGCTTTCCAAACTAAAAAACTACATAATAAGAAGCCGGGCCATCACTCAATGAACATTAAAGACACATATTAGTTAAAAAAAAAAAAAAGCCAGGTGCAGTGGCACATGCCTGTAATCCCAGCACTCAGAAGGCTGAGGCAAAAGGAACACCACAAGTTCAAGGCCACTCCAGGCTACATAGTGAGCCTGAAGTACATATTGAGATCCTGTCTCAAGAAAACAAACAAACAAACCAAAAAAAGACACATTATCAAATACAGACTGTGTGCACTGTGGCATAGAGGCACACATCTGTAAACCCAGCCTCAAATTTGAGGCCAGTCGAGTTATATAGTGAGTTGGAGGCCTGCCTGAACTACATCACAAGACCCTATCTCAGAAAAAAAAGAAACTTTAAAGGCACTCAAAGACAGATGAACCATTTTTTGCCCTATAAATAAAAGACAGATAAGAGGAACCAGGGTGATAAACCTTTTTCAAATGGGAAAGGGATCTAGGGATTAGAGGGAAGAGAAGGGCAAATGAAAAGAATCAAAATAGGTTTCCAATTTCACATGATAAATGTAATCACTTAGGTGGCACACACCTATAACCTGCATTCAGGATGCTGAGGCAGGAGGATCACTGAGAGTTCAAGGATAGCCTGGCTACACAGATCAAAGCTAGCCTGAACTGCATAGTGAAACCTTGTCTCAAAAAAATAAATAAATAAGCAAACAAACAATTTTAAAGTGTTTACATGAAACTAAAATGAGCTGGCTGTTGGGATTATTCATTTTTAAAAAATATTTTAAATTCATTTACGGTTGAGTATATGCCTTAATTGCATAAGCACCTGCCTGGCTAGCACAAGGTCCTAAATTCGATTCTTGGTATCAAAAAAAATTCATTTAATAGCTACATATGCCTTACTTTAAAAACCTTTGGGATTATAAACATGTTTGTTTCCCCCAAATAATTCATATTACTGAAATTCTTAATTATTTATTTATTTAGATACCAGGGATCAAACTCATGACTTCCTGCTTGCCAGGCAGGCACTTACACCAAGCTAGCTGTATTACTGAAACTGTGACCCACAACACAGTGCAGCATTTAGAGACAAGGTTTTTGGGAAGTTATCAGGTCTCTGAAGGTGGAAGCCCTCACAAAGAGATCTATGTCGCTATAAGAAAAATGCTGAGTAGCTTACTTTGCTGTCCCTGCTGTTGTTACAGGCAGCTGAGCTAGTTAGAAATATTATAGGCAGACAGGGCTGGGCCCTCAAAGAAGCAGTACAGAGGACCAGACATATGATGATCTTGGAGGAAACACACATCTCTAGCTGTGAGCCATATCTCAGGACAGAAGGCAAAACAAATGTAACCATATTCTTAAGTATAATCCTTAGGGATTAAATTTGGATCACCTTGAGCAATCAGGAGTCACCATTCCAATCCCTAGGGAAGAGTCACTGCTAAGAAGGCCATCTTTCTACATGACTCTCTTCCCCATTTGTTCCAAATTTAATCAATTTCACCTGAACCATTAATCTTATTGGCTAAACATAGCTCTGTCCCACCTCATGCCAATCCACATTACAAGTTGCCAGTTTTCCCCAACTTTAGAACTGCCTCACCTCGTGATTTTACTCTATAAAAATCCCAAGAAAATACAGAATCTTTGGCAACCCACTAGGGACCCCTTCTGTCTCTCAGACAGAAGCTTTCTCTCTCAATAAATATTTCTGCTCTTAACCTCCATTGTTTGTAAAATTTATTCTTCGATTTTAGAGAACACAAACTAGTTCCAAACATATAGTAGGTATATAGTAGGTATAGAGGATACAGTAAGACAGCCATTTCATCTTCATGCCAGAAGAGGGTGATCACCTAATCATAACCACACCTGTACACTGACACAAACTTCTAGCCTCTAGAATTTCTGAAATTGAAATCTGTTTTGTGCAAGCACCTATAGTCTGTTACTGTGTTATAGTAGTCCAAACTGGTTAAGAAAGTAATAAAAGAGTACTATATAAATATGGCTTTCCTTTGGTAGGCAAATCTGAATCTGACTTCCCATAAGACAGAAGTTTAGTCATGATCAAATGGCTTTTACCTCCAGCCAACATGGCAGTAAGCACTATTCCACAGGACCAAACATCAACTGGTTCTGCATGAAATTCCTTTCTCTTTAGAAGTTCTGGAGCAACATAAGGTAAAGTACCACACATCTTGTTCAATAAACGTTCACGATTATTATGCCGAAACACTGTGGCCAAGCCAAAGTCAGAGATTTTGAGGTTATCTAAATGAAAAGGAAAAAACAGGCACTGAATAATGAAATCTGCAAACATATATACTTACAGAAATTAGAGCTTACTGGAAATATTGTTGATGTTACTTAAGGTTTATAGAATATCCTACCTTAAAATGATCCAAAATTTTTTTTAATTTTAAAAAGAAAATGAAAAGATATCATCTATGCAAAAACTCAAGAAGGCTTCATCTTTTCTGTTGACTTAAGAGAAATATTATGAACATACAAAACAGTATGGATGAGATTAAAGACACTAGTCAAAAGACACTAGACACCACAGACTTGGGTTATGTGACAGGAATCAGGAAGTATGAAAGGCAGAAAGGAGACTTGTAATGTTAGGCACAGCTTTCACAAACAGTAAACAAACTCAGCTGACAAGAGACCTGTTGAGACAAGTATGTCAGGATATTCCAAATTGAAGATTTAGAAACAATAACTTCTTGTCAAAGTAGCAAAACTGAGAGAGGGAAGAAAGGATAAGAAGTGCCGCACAACAAACAAATCAGAAACTCAAAACTTTCCCCTGCCTTCCTATCTTCAGTATACACAAACCGCACGTAAAGACTTTCAACTTACACCTAGTGAATGGCTGCGGCACCCAAGTGACAGATGCTGCACTAGTCATACAGGAGTTAGGAAAACCCTAACTCCCCAACAACTACAATCTACAATCTAATCAGAGGCCAATTTGGCCAAAGATAGCAAAATCTGATCCATTTACTCTTTAGAACTAGCAATTCCCACTTCTAGAACCATATACACAGAAATAAACTCTAAATTTTACAAAGGTAAGGTTATTCATAGCAATACTATTTTGGGGAGTTGGGAATATAGCTCAGTGGTAGACTTCTTGCCTTGCATGCATAAAACCCTGGGTTCAATTCCCGATTTCATAAGGAAAAAAAAGCAACATTATTTTTAATAACTTAAATGTCCATCAATAAATGACTAAATCTTACAATGCACGTGTATAATAAAAACTACGAAGGCAGTTAAAAACAAGGTATATCTACATGCACTAATATGGAAGAGGATATAAGTGGGGAAAACGGCAGAGGAATACTAGTACTTATTATAACACAATCCAATTTTTGTACTGGACCTATGCACAGCTTTATAGAAATCACTGTTGTTCTGTTATTAAGTTTAAAACAATTCAAACGTCCTCACACAGGATTGACTTTAAAACTCAAGTACACTCAGAATATAACATGTAAGCAATTGATGATATTTATCTGTATTTGACTTTGGGAGGTAACTTTATGATTCCAATCTTTTATTAGGTCCATGTTAATATCTGGACAAACCCTTGACACTTAGTTACAAATTACCTGTAAGTTATAATCACTTAAACTAATAGAGTACCATAGTATATCCTTTGAATGCTATGGTTTTATGGCAACAACCTAATATTTTGTTAGAACACAGAACTGTATGTAATAAATTCAAAATTAAGGAATATGATTACCTCAATAATATAGAAAGGGGGAATATATTTATGAAGGAAAACAGAAAGATAAAATATAGGTAACATTTTGTTTCTTTAAAAAAAATTATTAAATACTGAATAGAAACAAAATACTTACATATTATGCAACACAACATCATGAATATCTACTCCCCCATTACCTACTTAAGAAAAATGGCACTCCACTTCCTGGAAATCCCTCATAATTGCTATCTTAAATGCATTCCCTCCCCTGACCTCTCAGAGGCACCCATCGTTTTCATTTTCTTTCCATTTTATTGGCATGTTTTTTAGATATACATATTGGTAACACTCATCACAGAGAATTGGTACCTGTACGAGCTACATTTTGCTGCTTTTTCCCATCCCCCTTCCTTCTCCTTTTATTATTCTTTTGCTTTTTTGTGTGATTCTTTTCCTTGTTTGTATTCCTAAGTAATATATAGTGGAACCCAGTTCATAAACGCTTTCGTTTGCAAACAATTTGGTTCCCAAACAGAAGCATTTGGCAAAACTTTGTTTTTGTTTTCAAGCTGTTACCAGGTGACAAACATGACTGTAGTAATCTTTCCCACACAACACACACATGGCCATCTTTCCCAAAATCATAGAAAAAATTAAGTTTGTGAACCTAGACTTCACTGCACTGATTTTACACATTTCTGAACTTCATAAAAATAAATCATAGGAATTATTTTGCCAGTGCCCTTTTCTATATCCTTATATTCCTGAAATGTATGCATGTCGTGTTTATAACTATAAATTATCTATTTCAAAACCTAACCCTTTTATGTGTGTGTGGTACTAGACATCTATGTAACACTGAGATATATCCTCAGTCATTTCTATTTTAAGACAGTCTTACTAAAATGCCTAGGTAGGACTTAAACTTGTCAGCTCCCACCTCAATCTCTTCAAGCGCTAAGGATTAGAGGCATGCACCACTCCACTCAATTATCTATCTTATTGCTGTAGACATTTAGGTTGTTTACAGTTTTCTACTAAATACCACCATCTGAACATTCTTATACAATAGCACTGTTCTATTTTTAAGACAAGTGGTTACATAGGTGCTTATATTAATGTCTATTTCACAAAAACTTCTGTGGGCTTAATGTTTTAGTTTTAAATAAAAATATTTTTATGCCAAGAGTGAAAAGTAGCTGGACACAGTACACACACATACAATCCAAGGACTCTAGGAGATTGGAACAGAATTTCAAATTCAATCCTAGTCTGTACAATTCATCACTTCAGTGCGAGTTCATCTCAAAGTGAAAAATGAGATGGAGCTGGGCATGGTGGTAATCCCAGCACTCAGGAGGCTGAGGAAGGAGGATCTCTGTGAGTTCAAGGCCAATCTAGTCTACAAAATGAGTTCATGGCCAGTGGGAACTGCACAGTGAAATCCTGTCTCAAAAAGACCAAAAAACAAAACAAAACAAAAAAATTACAATAAAAAGTAAAATTGCTGTGCATAAGAAAAAAGCATATATGCTATGACTCAATTTACATTAGATTTTATATAGTAACAATAGCTATCATATTTTTTACTGTCAATTATGTGCCAGGTAAATATACACTTATTTTATATATTTTTATGTGGCTATGAGTATAGATATGTGTGTGTAAATATATACATATATATGTATGCAGATAGAGGGAGAGAAACTTTTACTATGTGCAGGAACATACTATGTTAAAAATCACACATAATTCAAACAGATTCTCTTATCATCCCCATTTTATAGATGAGGAAGTGAGGCAGATAGAAGTTAGGCAACTTACCCAAGGTCATACATCTAGAATGAGACGGCCTGGATTAAACCTATGTTCAAATCACTACAAAACTCAAGCTCTTAACACTATTCTACATTGCCCTTCATATTAGAGACATGTAATCCTTTTCCATAGTGTTTTGTGTTGCTTCATACCTGCATTTAATCAAAAAGAAAGGATTTGCTTGGAACTGAGGAAGAGTAATGGAGGGTAACATCAAGACTATTAACACTCAAAAGTAATGGAGATAGCATGAAAAATAGAAGCAGGAGGTCTCCTCACAGCTTATGCTGTGCTCCCATGTCTGAAGACTCAAAATTAGTTTTTTCCTTGTACAAATATTTCTAAATATCTAAAATTCTGCTACATACCTTATAAAATAACTCACAGGAAGCTAAATTAACCTCAGTGTTGGACAAGATCTTGAAAGTACTTTAATCAAACAAGTCAAGAAATGTCTAAATTCCCTTTACAGTACCTCTAGTCATTAATACTCCAGTGTTTGATCCTAATTTTATATACTTACTACATTCCAAAGCAACTAATTCTGTTTTAGGACAAAACCATTAATCCCTGTACCAATTCAAATTGTTTCTGATTAGTTTTCATTTTCACCAATACGTTCTACACTTCATCTTAGCCAAAAGGCTGAGAAGTGATCATCAATATGTTTCAAAGAAACAAATTTAACCATTAGCAAAATTTCCCCGAGTTCTTTCAGTAAGTCTTTTTTTCTGCATAGGTCACAACTGTAACCCCAAGAAACCCTTTATTTCCAGTGTAGACTCAGAGTAGTGGCGGACTGCTACTCTCCTCATTCTGGATAATAACACTTTAGTATTCTATGACCCAATCACATAGGTGAGTAGTACTAGGCTTGCTGTCTAGTAAATTTCTTTTTTAAACTTTTTCACTGCCAAGAACATGTCATTCAAAAACTTGAGTTAGTATTTATAATTCAAAAAAAAAGACTTCAGACTTCCTGAAAGAAAACAACTTACTAGATTTGACTCACCTCTTTGGCCTGCTAAATTCATTCTTTCAGATATTTTTAAACACCAACTATTTTATCAGGTGCTAGTCTAATAGTAGGAATAGTGCATTACACAAGAGACAAAAACCACTGGCTCATATAGCTGTCATTTTTTTATTCCAACTCTGTAAGCTAGCACTCTCCATACGTATCCCTCTCAGTTTTATGACACCTACAAAATAAAACTAAACATCTTGCATCTTATTCAAGTCAGATAAAAGGGGATGAACAGGATAAGTCTAAGCCCCAGGGCAACAGTAGTGAACATACAGCATGTGAATCACGGGCTATTTTTATTATTGAAAACTCTAAAAGGTTCACCATCAGAGGTCTAGCGTATTCCAAAACAAACCCACTTTATTAATTCATTAAAAATTGTTGAAAACTATTCTTATATTTATTCAGCTAGTGAACTACCTTTGTTCTAGGTCAGATTTCTCTACTTCACCCACACCAATGTCATGAAAAAATCTGTGAAGTCTAAATACACTGAATCTTTCAAATTTCCTTGTCAGATTTTTTGCCCCAATGTAATGCAAAAGCCTTGATCTTGTGTGGTTGTATTAAAATGTATCACAAACACAATGATAAACTTACCCCTTTCATCCAAAAGGAGATTTTCTGGCTTAATATCCCTGTGAGTTATTCCAATACCATGCAGATAAACCTAAGGAGGAGAAAGAAAAACATACTAGAATTTGGAACTTCCTTAATCATACCAATTTGAAGTAAAAGGAAAAGAAACCACTGTACCTACCACCCCTGCCATGAGTTGATGGAAGAACCTCTGAGCATCTTGTTCAGGCATGCCTATGTCTGGCTCTGCAAGAATTAATTACCAAAATTATTTTACTGGATAAATTTTACCAAGTATCAACCACATAGCTTCTTAATTCAAATTTAGACATTTAGGATTGTACTTTACCAAACAGAATCTTACAGTAACAAAAGACTGAAGAATCCATTAACAAATACAGTATTTAATAACTCATACTTAAACAAATTACCATAGAATAATTACAAAGAAAAAAACTATCATTCAAATCTAGAATGTGAGGCATGCCTCAAATGTTCCTGTTTATACTAACCCAGATTTATTTATCTTTACACTAACCCAGATTTATTTGGTATTCTTCAAACTATTTCTCCTAAGTGCTAAGCTAGAATTTTTCTCAAACCTGAGATAAAACTGCCAATGTGGAACCCTAGGGTTTAAACCAATTTCACCAAATACCAAACAGATTTAAACTTTATAAACTCTCATAACAACAAAGCCATGAATGCCTAAAAAGTGCCTTTTGAGAAGTTTCACTAAGAAACACTCTATTGTCAGTTTTCTTTTACCATATTTTGATCTCTTATCAACTTCTGATTTACTGTCAACCCTCTTGACATTCACATTGGCAATCTTAGTAGTTTTTTAAATTAATTAATAAAATAGCTTTAAGTAATAAACTTAGATCCAAATATAATTTATGTATTTCTCAGTCTCCTGTAATAATCATGAGTCTGCATAGAATACTTAAGTACCACACAGAATCATATATATATGAATTCTAGAAAACAACTTTTTCACTTTAACAAAGAGAAAATATAACATGTTATTATTTTGGATCTGAAAACGTATACAATGATTTCATTTTAAAATATCTACAAAGAAAAAATTTACACAGGCCAACGATAAATTGAATTTATGATGGTACCTCACCAAAAAACTAGTTTATCATTCTTAAATTCCAAAAGACAGCAATCCTAAACAAAATCCTTTAAGAAAAGTTTTCTTTCACTGACTTTATACTGTTGTATACGCTGTTAACATAAACTGACCCAAAACACAATTTACTCCAATTCTACTATTGCATAAGCAGTTCTGAGAGGAGTATGACCAAATAGCTACCCAAGGTAAAAACGTAATTTTTTTTTTTTTGTATTTTTACCAGTACCATGGCTCGAACTCAGCACCACAGGCTTGAAAGGCAAGCGCTTATGCCGCTGAGCTAAATCCCCAGCCCAAAATATGTAATTTTTAAAAACATACATATTTAATAACTTTTTCAGCAAAGTATCTTAAATTTTTTCCATACCTATTCTATCAAAAAGCTCTCCCCCACTACAGTACTCCAGAAATAGATACTGGATATTGCCTTCTCTCCTGTGACCATAGAATTTCACTACATTTTCATGATTTAACATTTTATTGATACAGATCTCTTTCTTAATGTTTTCTGGACAATCTACGGCACGCTTCATGTCTACAATCTTCACTGCAACTGCCTCTTCAGTTATTCTATTCACAGCAAGTTGAACTCTGAAACAAGAACAGAAAGAATGGTAACATTCTAGACATTTGAAATTTTTTAAAAATTAAAAAAATTAAACACATCAAAAACTATTTTACGTGTTGTTCTCTCCACCAAAGAGAAACCATTTACTTGGTTTCTGTCGCAGCCTCAGGAGATATTTTTGGGATTGTAAAGTACTATAGCTAACACTCCAAAGAATTCATTATGCAGTGCATGCAAACCATTTAGTAAGTGTTTCATAAAATAAATTAAAATAGTAGCAATCCTAGGTCGCATCACATATGTAGATGTTCTAGTCATATTACTTTAATAGCATTTAGTAATTCTATGCCTGTGGTGACTACTCTATCTTTGGGGTAGGTAACATTACCACTTGTATATGAGGAAAGAGAGATAGATACCAGGCAGGAGGAAGTTTGCCTATGATCAGGAAACAAGATCAGTGCATGCTATCACAGAAAGAATCTGGAGCCAGGCAAGCTGTCAGAACCCGT
The DNA here is from genome assembly GCF_034190915.1 of Cavia porcellus. NCBI lineage: Eukaryota > Metazoa > Chordata > Mammalia > Rodentia > Caviidae > Cavia > Cavia porcellus. The sequence goes on along the minus strand of NW_026947492.1, from coordinate 19,621,007 downwards.
TCATTTAATCACTATGCTTAAAGACATAGACTGTTTGGTTGCTGGGGGAAACAGTAACTTTAACAGAGGAAAGGGGAGAAGTAGTGAAGGAGGGAAGAGGCGGGAAGAGGAAGTGAAGAGGGCAGGAGGGAGAGGAGACAGAGAAGTTAGGAAAAAAATACTAACTTATGATTGTGTTACTTTCACTTGCTAAAAGCCTTGGTTTCCATTTACATACAAAGATCTGTTCTCTAAACACCAACTATGCTCTCAGAGTGAGCAGTAGACAGGAAACTGAAGCCTGCATGAGGCAGGATAAAATCAGGGCTCCACTCACTCTCCATAGGCCCCTTCTCCCAGGGTCTGCACCAAGTCCCAGTCTTCCACGAAGGGCACGGCCATGACTTCGCCGCGCACCCAGCTGGGCGAGACAGGAGCCCTGCAAGCGGGAGGGAGGAGTGCAAGCTGCGATCACCTGCAGGGCCACCGAGCCCCGCCCCCGGCCAAGGCACCCTAGAACAGCCCCTGGGTTCCCCTGACGCCTCATCCGGATTTAGCCAATTTTCCACCACGAGCGAGATTAGGCGTCCAGTCGTTTAGATCCCGACGCCCACTGCTCCGCACACGTGAGGCGGGGCTGCCTCCCTCGGCCCGAGGGGCCGGGAGACAGACGCTTCCCGGAGGGGGCGGGAAGGGCGAAGGCTTCAGGCTAATGGAGGCGGCCGGGGCCCCGGCTCCCGCGGCCCCTCCTACGCCCAGCGCGGGTCCAATTCCCACCCCGAAAGGCCGGAGCCCGGGAGGGGGCGGGGCGGGGCCGCGCCGCCCCCGGAGCCGAAGGCAGGGCCGGGACCCGCGGGACGGCGTCCAGGTTCGGAGGCGTCCGGCCACAGGGTGCGCCCTCCCGTACCCGTGCCCGCGACAATAAGGACCCGCGGTTCCACAGCCTCCACCCTCTCCGCTAGAAGGTCTCCGTCCCTTCGGTCGTTCCCAGCCACACTGTGTCCCGGGCTCCTCCTCCTCACTAACCTAGACCTGCCTCACTCCTCCTCCAGACTCCCTTCCCACTCCACCGGCCGCCTCTCCTCACCAGCCTGTCCTTTGCCTACCACCACAGCAGTCCCAATGCAGCGCTTTTCCCGCCAAAACTTGCTTGCTTCACGCTATCGCAAACGCGCGCGTCCTTGCCGTAAAGCAGGGCGGCGTGCGCTTCTGCGTCCCGCCGCTCTGGAGAGACCGCTGGCCGACTGGCTGCTCGAGACTTACTCCTCCTCCTGCCCGGGCTGGAGCTGGCCACCCCAGGTTCATTGGCGGTCAAAGGCGGACTGTGACCCGAGAACACCGCCGGCTGCATCCGCCCGGAGTGACGCGAGCCCGCGCGGGCCCCTGGCTGTGCTCGCGTAGTGCCGCGCCAGCCACGGACCGCGCCGCAGCGCGCGTGGGGAGCTGCTGGGACCTGATCTGTGGAGAGCCGGGAGCGCGTGGTGGGAGCGACAGACGTCAGACAGTGCCACAAACAGGGATGAGGGGCAAGAAGAAAGGGTTTTGGGGTTTGGCTTTATTTTGGTGGCAGTTGAGAAAATATCAGAGCTACCGATTTTGCCCTGTCTTGCCAGTGAAGGCTCCGTCGGAAACAGTGCTTTAGCTCAGCCTGGTTTGAAGGAAAACTGTCTGCCTAGCTTAGTACTATGAGCTTCTTCATTGTGCATGTGTATTAACAGCCAAGTAGAAGCCGAAATTTTACAACGCAAAATAAAAAGTAGAGTAACAGGGGCACCTAAGTTCTGAACAAAGGCACCTGGGAACGGAGTCTGCAAAAACTGCAGGAGGCATTCCCAATGGCAAATAAGCTAAGGGTTCAAGGCACAGCAAGATCTGCATTCAGTGCCCTTTCCTCAAAACAGGGCCACACTATATTCAACATAACTAGTGATAACAGTCATTTAGAGCAAAATACATCTAAAATACATTATATATCAAAAAAAGAAAAATACACATCTACTTGAAAGGTGCAAATTGTTAGAACACTCCAAATGTTTCTATGTGAAATCTCAAACTATGACATCTAAGACTCATAAGTTTCTAAATCATTTATCTCTTTCTACGATTTCCTGTGTCCTGAAAATAAAAAAATATGAAGGAAGATCTGCATGGATTATAAATGTCTAAATGGAAACTATCTTTCTAGCCTGAAAACAAGGTATACAGATTCATACCAGTTAAAAAGCACATATGAGAATAGCTTCTTTTTCCTCTGAAACTTAAATAATAGTAAAAAATTTTTCTTTAAAATAACTTCTTAGAGTATAAGAAAAATTTTGGAAGATAGAAAGCTTTAAATGAACCGTAACGAAGATGAATCCCAAAGGTGGCAATGGGACCTAGTAAAATAAAGCTTGATTTACATCATAGATTTACATCATAGAAATCTCAAAGGCTCCTGTTGAATTCATGACACCAGGCAACTCTGGAGGTTAAAGGAGGGCAAAAAGAGGATAAATTTCTTAAAAGACTATATATATGAAAACCAAATAGACCTCTGCTTGTCCTCACTATTCCTTGAAAAGAGCTAACTGCCCTTTCCCAAGGCTGGGTAAAGATTTAAGGTTTTTTTACATTATATCTGAACTCGAGAGAAACCTTAGGTGTGTTACTAAAAACAGGCAGAAGTATACACCGAAGGTTAGACACATAAACCTGCTTTTCTACTACCAAAAAGCTGGCAGCTTATGTCCTTAAGACGATAGAGAATTTCTTGAGGGAATTTTATCAAAGAAAACAAAAAATATATAAGTCACCAGTATTAGACATTTCCCAATGTAAATACCTAAGCAGGTCACAGTGGATTGAAACAGCAGACACCCCATGAGTATCACCTACAGAGCCCTTTCCATCAGCTTCCTACGGTCCCTCTCTTAACAGCAGACAATCAAGAATTTGAGAGTCTTTAATTGAAAAGATACCAAAACAGATGTTCAAAGAAAAACCCTCGAACATTACAAGTTGACAGTGGGGGGCAAAAAAAACTACAGTATTTTAAATAGGTTAAAAATACAGTTGAGGAAATTTCCCAGAAGATGGAAAATAGGAGACTGATTCAAAATGTCCAATATCTGTAACTATAAGAAAAAGTGAAATCCACATATAACACAAGAATACTTTCCACAGTGAATAAGTTGATTTGCATTCGCAAAGCCCAAAGTGTACAACACAGCTGTTGACCCACTCAGGTATAACACGGGAAGTTCTGACACAAAGAAAAGACCCTAAGTGGTCAGGACTGAGAGTCCGAATGAACAAATACTAACAATGATGGGAACGACACTGCATTTTTCAACAACGTTTAGGCTACATAATCCTGAAGAAAAATCATCCCCAACCTGGAATCCTATAACCCACCTACCTATCAAGTATGACAAGGGATATGCCAGATCTCCTGAAACCTTAGTGTATCTTCCACATACATTCCCTCAGGAAGGTAAAGATGGAAAGTCAAGAAAGAAGCCCTGCCTGATGTAGTGGCTCATGCCTATAAGCGCAGCATTTACAGGCTGAAGCAGGATGATCACGGAGTTCAAGACCAGAGTGGGCTAGACAGCAAGACTCTCTCTCTGAAAAATAAAGAATGGAAAGAAAAGAAAGAAAAAAGGAAGCTGGGCATGATGGTACACACCTACATGGTAGTACAGCCTCCTAGAGGCTGAAGCAGGAGTATCAAAAGATCGAATATAGTCCAGAAAAATTAGTGGTTTACTGAGACCTTGTCTCCAAATAAAAAACAAAGAAGGGCTAGGGATGTAGCTCAGTGGAAAGCCCTGCATTCAATCCCCAGTAATAGCAAAAAATAAATAAATAAATAAAATCAGACAATTAAAACATACACACACAACAGCAAAGCAATACGGCCCTGTAGACCTAGGAGTAAACCAATTCAAACTGCAACACACCAAATGAGAAGACATCCTTAACAACAAATACCTAATATGTCAACGTATGAAGAAGAGGCTGGCACAAATAAAAAGGAACTGGGGGTCAAATTAGTGAAAATTCCAAAAACAACTTCCTAAAAAGTATGCAGGAAAAGTATTAACAATATATATTACATGAATTGGACAGAAGATAAAAACTACTGATCTAACTTAAACAGACCTAACTATAATAGATGTGAATAGAATACAAAAATTGAGTAACTAGAATTTAACAACAGAATATAACGAAAATCAGAGCTATAGTAGAAAACACTAAGAATACATGTCCGTAAGTGTGAAGGATGGTGAAAAAGCTAAATCATCAAATTCCACATCAGAAAATTTTTAGTACTAAAAGTGGAAACAACAAAACCTAGCAAGTTATTTAATGATATGTATGTAAGTAATGAGAAGTAAATTATTTAATGATATGTAGGTAAGTAATGAAAATAGTTGAAAGTGTTTATCTCTGGAAAGTAAAGGGTTTTGTTTTAGAACTGATTTTTTAAAAAAATAAGTGTACCATCATAACAGTGAAAATAAAAGTAAATACTCTGTGTCTGTGTGTGTATATGTGTGGTTTTTCTGAGACAAGCTCTCACTATACAGTTCAACCTGACCTTGAACTCACTTTGTAGTTCAGGCTAGCCTCAAATTCATAGTGATCTACCTCCCTCAGCCTCCCCATTGCTAAGGTTATAGATGTGTGCCAGAAAGTCAGTATTTCTAAACTAGTTTCATGTAGCCAGAAATGGTGGCACAGGGGCTGGGGATTTAGCTCAGTGGCATAAGCACCTGCCTTGCAAGCGTGTGGTCATGAGTTCAATCCCTGGTACTGATAAAAAAAAGAAGAAGAACACATTAGCAGAAATGGTGGCATCCCTCTAGTCCTACAGGAGGCTGAGACAGGAGGATTCCAATTTTGAGGCCAGCCTAGAGTAGTACTTAGGTCACAGTTAGCCTGAACTACATAAAACTGTCTCAAAAAACAGCACAAAACAAAAAAGATAGCTTCGTGTAGCCTAGAAAGTAACAAAAGTAAATTCCTAAGAGCCACAATTATAGTTAAAAACATCACATTACTGTACAGGGAGTTTACTAAAGATCTCTACTATTAATCATCATGATGAATAAAACTCAAATACCCTTTTCCAGGGAATAATTCTGTATCTAAATGAAGCTCATACATATAGATTTTTTTGTTTTTGTTTTTGTTGTTGTTGTTGTTAAGATAGGGTCTTGCTATGTATTTCAAGCTAGCTTTGAACTTACTATGTAGCTCCCAGGTTGGCCTCAAACTCACAGCAAACCTCCTACCTCAGCTTCCCAAGTCCTAGGATTACAGGGGCAGGCGCCAGCAAGTAATATATTTAAATGTATTAAATGAAATCTTATGTTAAATCTAAGTCTCAACTACAGGTAAACTACACACATGGTATAAAAATTGCTTTGGAAGATGAAATTACATAGGTATACAAATGTACCCAAACAGACCTTTAGGAATACCGTTCTGAGTACCATTCTGACTTACCCAAAGCCTTGTAACTAACTGTTCCTGTTTATTTTGAATAGATAGTAGTTACCTTAAATTTTTTAAGACTTAAAGAGTATACATACTCAGTGACATGTCTTACACTGTAAAATACATAAAATATACTACTGTACTGTACTGAACAGAAAGCGGTCTGTCCTGACATCAAATACCTACGGGACTGCAGAGTGTTATAAGAAGTTTCTTTTCTTACACTCAGATTGGCAGAGCTCTCCAGGTGTTTGCTTAACAGTGGTGCTTCTTCTGATTTGTCTCTTATATGGCAAGGGCTTCAGAGCCAGGTGACTGAGTTTGAAGTGGTGTATAAAAACAACAGGCAGCCTGGCATGGTGGCACATGCCTGTAATCCCAGCACTTGGGAGACTGAGGCAGAAGTATTGCTGTGAGTTTGAGGCCAGCCTGGGATACAAAGTAAGCTCAAGGTCAGCCTGAACTGCATAGCAAGAACCTGTCTCAAAAAAGATGAGACCAAAAAAAAAAAAAAAAAAAAAAAAAGCTAGCAACTTTTTCATCCCTTATAAATGAAAAGAGCCTCTAAGGGTAAGACATTGAAGACAAAGACATAATAATAGGAAAATTGCTTTTTCCCTGCCCAGAAATACACTCCTCCAGTCCCACAAACATTTATTTCATTAGATAAAAATTTATTGAGCACCCACTAAGTGCAAGGCATTCAGTAGGTGCTACAACACAGAAATATGACAAAGTGTTTATATATGTAGACTCAGAGCTAAACCCTGGTAGTTTTCCTGATATGAGAAAGAATGCTCTATGAGGCTCATTTACAGAGCTAAGAGCGTGGGGAAGGTTTGCTATTGTTCTACCAGCCCGGCACAAACTTTTACTTTCTTCAAATCAGCTACAAGTCAAAACAAATAAGGCACATTTTTTAAAAATTCCCCCCTTTAATTGACCAAAGTAAAGCCATGACATTTGATTTGGTAACCTGCTCAGAATTATAAAAATCATTCCATTTGGCCCAGCCCACACTGTCCAGGGCAAAACTTCCAGACAATTCTAATCCCATCCGGCTCTGTTCTTATAAACTTTGTATTAAAAAAATCTTCAACGTCCTTAATATGACACGCTCAGTGCGAAGCATATCAGAGCTGAATGCTGCATTTATGTTCTTGACAAGCCTCGATTATCTAGGTCCTTTACCTGCAACATAAAAATGCCAGGTTAATACTACAATCACGGCAGCTTTGGAGAGCTTTTCTATTAATACAGGTTCACAGAAGTAGGAGGAAAATACATTGGGATCTGCCACCAGTGTGGCACTGTGATGAAATGAGCGTGGGTTTGAAACAGCTACTCTGCTTTAGCAGTGCCTGTCCTGAGAAGCACTATAAACATCTACCTTTCATGTGGATGGCAGATTCTCAGGCTTCTCCTAAGAGACAAAACACTCCAACATGATACCATGTCACTGCCACAAATTCTTCAGTATAAGAAAATGTAGTTCACAAATACAGACACAAACTTGCTTTTTTACCCCCAAGCCTCCTAACCATTGAAACATGGTGAATCAAGCCACTGAGAAAAAAACCAGCAACAACTGCTAGGTGACCATGATGTTATTTTTTAAGCACAGCCTAAAATTAAAACAGTAAAATGTTGTCTGGGCTGCTGGCTACTTTTTAGGCACAGTTGTTATTGTAATTGTTCCTATTTGAAAAATATGTAGCCACATTTTTAAGCACCAGAACCCATCTGAAAACATGAAATCTTTTTCTTGAGACAGCTCACCTTGTATATCCTAACCAGCCAGTGTTCTGTAGTATATGCTTCCTCTAGAACATCAAGCTCAAAGTCCTTATTCCCAATCTCAGCATTTCGGACACGGTCAAAGCCTGGTGGACGCTCTAAAAAGGGACACAGAAAGAATACTACTTTCTACAATGCTCATTTCCAAAAAGACGTTAAATCAACTTGGAACATCAGCTATTCTTTATATTGCTATTCCTTCACTTGCAAGGTAATGAGAGTAGAGTCTGCAGAAGCTTTCATCATGTAGTAAATTTTACCCTAACCCAAGTCCCATCCAAAACGACACTTGGCAGAATCCGTGGAGCTCATCTTGTCTCCAAAAAAGGGCTGACTTCCAAACCTCTGTATTCTAGAGAATTGTCACCCAGAAGCCACTGTACCTTCACCCATAAACCTCCCATGGATCAGAGAAGCAACCAAGGGCCCTCATTTGTGGAAAAACAGAACTGAGACCTGATAATTGGTCTCCTCTGTCTGCACAAAGGAGAAAAGCAACACACAGAGATACTGGCATGCTGCAGGGTCTAAGAAAAGTCAGTACTGCTGGGTTTAAGCTGTTCACCTGAGCATGTGTTAATGAATAATGTAAGACAAATGAGTCCGGTGTTTGTACCCATGTGTGAGTGAATAAAAACAGAATGAGTCAGATGGTCAGGGTTCCCCTGCCCACAAGAGGCAAGAGCCCCTGTCCTGTGGTTGCCCATAAAACCTGTGTCTCTTTCAGTTCAAAAACTGTGTCTCTATATCATTCATCCTTGTTGCCCTTAGGTCAGTAGCAGGACCAGGTCCTAGGTCCCCACGAGGGGAAAGCTCGAGGAGTGGGCTGGCTCCCCACAGGGGGCATCTGGGCAGGCTGGTCCACTGTGCATCCACTTCACACATTCTCCAGGCACAGACTCAAAAACTGAAGTCTGAAGAAAAGACTTAATCTGATCAAATCCCTCTCAATGTATTTATCTGAAGAATGAAATCTTTTGTCTCCTTTTTATTCTTGCCCTCACTGTAATCCTCTTTTCTGAGAAATAATAAAAGATGCATATTTAAGGCAGACATGGTGGCACATGCTTTTAATCCTACACTCTCAGAGACTGAGGCAGGAAGACTGCAAGTTCAAGCCCATCCTGGGCAACACAACAATTTAGCAAGATCCTGTCTCAAATGAAACAGTTTTGAAAGGGCTGGAGATACAGCCCAGTGCAAAGATCTAGAGTTCAATCCCCAACACCAGAAAAAAAGTTAAAATAAAAAAAAAGATGAATATTTAAAAGCACAGAATCCGAAGTCAAACTGCCTGGTTTGAACCCGACTCAACCGCTAGTCATGTAGTGTTGGGGAATTCAATCACCTACTAATACCTCAATTTCCTCACCTATAATATGGTACAGCACCCACCTCCTGGATTGCTGTAAAGATTAAATAAGTTAACAGATCTAAAGTGCTTAGAGCAGCGCTTGAAAGGCACAGCATATGTCAGCAACCATCACCACCATGGCCGTGCTGCTGATGTGGAGAATTACTCACTGGCTTCAGTGTAGACCTGCCCGAAGCGGTAGTAACACATCTTATACATGAGGCAGTTGAGCAACACTGGGGAACCCTCACGGTCCACACGGAATTCCCCGGTTGGAGTGTAATAGTCATTCTCCTTGATATGTCTGCCTGTGTCTGTGCTCCCTCCAATCCGCACCATCCAAAGAAACTTGTTGATGTCTAAAGAAAAAAAGGAAAGAAAACATTGCTCCATCAGATAGGCTGTTGAAACTAAATACATAATGAAAGAGTCACCATTTCCAAGGATATTTCCCATTATGTTTTTCTTTTTGGTACCGAGGATCAAATTCATGACCTCGTGCTTGCCAGGCAGGCGCTTATGCTGTTGAGCTGAATCCCTGGCCCATTATCTTTCTAAAAAGGCATGATATCATTCACTTCTAATTTATAAAAACAGGAAAGACAATGTGTGAGCAAAATAATTCAGGAAAATATACTTTATTTGGAAATAATTAGACTCCTGAAATCCTACACTATTGGCCCAAGACCACTTAAGTCACAACAGAAATTACTCCTGAATTTTAGCTGTGGCTCAACTATTGAACACAGCAGCCACTGGCAACATGTGGCACTTGAAATGTCGCTAGTCCAAACTAAAAGGTGGTATACAAAATATACACAGGGGCCACAGGGTTTAGTTCAAAACAAAAGTGAGTAAACTATACTGATTGTAATTTAAAATAATTTAACTAACTTGTTTCTTTATACATCAAAATATGGTTAACAGAAAACATAAAATGATATAAATGACATATGTGGTTCCCATTATACTTCTATCAGCCCAGTACACTGACCCAAGAAGTAGCAGTTTCACCAAAAAAGAAGACACAAGTGTGTGTACTCCTTCTTGATCTACGTAACAAGGATATACACAGAACATAGCCAACGCAAAGGCCATGGGTTTAATCTAAAGTGTCTCCCCCAAAAGAAGAAGAAAAAAAAAGAAGAAGTAAGGAGGAGGAGGAGGAGGAAAAGAAAGAAAAGATTGCCTTCAGAGGTCTGACTGGGGTATAACTCCAGTACAATGCATGCTCAGGATGTGGAAAGTCCTAGATTCAGGCCCTACCATTACTAAAACATAATAATAGTGAAAAGATTGTATTCAGAGCCCAAGTCATGAGCTTTGTTTCACTTTGTTTTTTAATAGACTCAAAGACAAGAATAATGACTACAGTTGAGTTGGGGGCCTGCAAAATTGAGACAGTATCAGCTATCAGTGAGCCAGGCATGGCATGGTGGGATTATAACTCCTATAATCCCAACGTTCAGGAGGCTGAGGCAGAAGGACTGCTACAAATTCAAGGTGAGCCTGGGCTACAGTGAGCCTGGCCTAAACTACAGTAGGACCCTGTCTCAAAAAGAGAAAAAAAAAATTTAAAAATCAGTAGGACTGTATTTTTTAGGTACATGTTGAAAGATTAATGCTATTTTTAATACAGACCATTCAAAAAATTACAAGCATAAAGGAACCAGGTTGAATGTTATCATGATTGAATAATAATAATGTCAAGACTGAGTTCATGCCTTTCCATTGTATACCTCTCAAAATTTTTAGAACTAAGAAAACTAAAGTGATAATATAATCTTGAGAAATAAATCCAATATAAGAAATAAGCTCAGGGCAAAGGTCTTCCATTTTGGTTGTCACACACAGATCTATATAAGTGCTTTCATAATAATGCTTTCAAAGTGCTTTCAGAAAGCTATATATCTGCTTTCACAGATCTATATAAGTGTTGCACATTTTTAATGGTTGTGTTATTATCTTCATTATTAAAGAACCTAGCATCCAGTTACAGCAACTGTACAATTGTCATTTTTGTGACAATTCAAAAGCATGGCATAACCTTCAAAGAATGTTTTGTTTTTGTTAAGACTTTCATTCTGAACAAGTTATTATGTAAACTTAAAACTATTTAAAAAGCTTCAATATGACCTCATTAAATCTGCTTTTCACATTTTTATACTCCTACATGAACAATTTATTATGAAGAAACAGCCTCTTCATCCTCATTAAAATATCTCTTGTCACCATACACACAAACCCAAATGAAAAAGACAAACACCTCCAAGAACAGGCAAAAACAGCAACTGACAACTACAGATACCCCTGACCGGACTGTCAACTGGCACTACCAGCCTGGCGATCTCTGTGTCAGTATCTCTTTGTTTCCTTTAATCTGAACAAAA